>NC_053035.3:331849153-333109084 GCF_002575655.3 Aegilops tauschii subsp. strangulata
AACTAGGGGCTGAGGATGGAGAATTTAGCTTCCCACCCGCCACCCACTTCATAGCCACTGTCGAAGACTTAACCGACGTGCTTGATTATGGCTCCGAAGACATCAAAGGTATGGACGACGATGCCAACAAGGAGCAAGGCCAGGACCCGCCATTCACTGGACGTTGGACGGCCACCTCTTCGTACGATGTGTACATGGTTGATACACCTAAAAAAGTCAATGACGATGACAAAGAAAATCCAGTTGAGAATATACCTCCTGAGACACAGTCCAAGCACAGGCGCCCTAAACGCCGCTCTAAGTCACGTCGCTCAAAAGACAACAGCACTGGCACTAGAGAAAACAATACTCCGGATGACGCTGAAAACAATGAAGACCCTGTGGGAGCAACATCCGAACAGGAGGAACAAGAAAATGGGCAAGCCAGCCCTGACGAACAGGCCCTGCCCATTGACTCGGAGGACGGTAGTTATCGTCCACCCTCCAAGGATGAGGAGAGCCTCGGCAACGAGGATTTCATCGTGCCTGAAGCACCCCTCGAGCAGGAGCGCTTCAAGCGCCAGCTAATAGCCACTGCAAGAAGCCTGAAGAAGAAGCAGCAGTAGCAGCTCCAAGCTGACAAAGACCTGCTCATTGACAGGTGGACTGATGTCCTGGCAGCCGAAGAATACGACCTCAAGCGCCCAGCCAAGAGCTACCCGAAACGCAGACTGCTACCTTAGTTCGATGAGGATGCGCCGGAGCCCGTACCTCCCTCGCGCAATACGGAACGACCACCACGTGGTCGGGACAGTGCGGCGGACCGACCACCCCGCGGTCGGGATAAAGCGGCAACTCAGGCCGAACAGCAGCCCGCCCCACCGCCACGCAAAAACAGAGACAAAACAACTCGGGATTGGACGTGGGCGTCTCCGCTTCCC
The DNA here is from genome assembly GCF_002575655.3 of Aegilops tauschii subsp. strangulata. Taxonomy (NCBI): domain Eukaryota; kingdom Viridiplantae; phylum Streptophyta; class Magnoliopsida; order Poales; family Poaceae; genus Aegilops; species Aegilops tauschii. Next base: position 331,850,074 of record NC_053035.3, read on the forward strand.
CACGCCACCTCGGCAACTGTTCGATTTGACGAGTTCTTGCTGAATGCAAAGAAAAAACCATCATTACCTGTGATCGTGGGGGGTGCTGGTTGGCCTTGTCCTGCTATAAATGGGGAGGGGGGCTGAGCCCCCATCGCCCATCTCTTCCTATTCCGCTCGCTTCTCCCCTTTGCTCCATTGCTAGTAGCGATACCAATGGCGCCCATCCGAAGGTTTTCCGCTGCGGAGAAGGGAAAGACTCCTCGCGATGAGCCAGGGCCGCTCCCGCCGAAGAAGAGGCTGGTCCATCGCCATGACGCGGCGGTGATGCAGGAGGTGACAAGGCCTTGGTGCGAGCGGCCTCCTCCTGGGTATCCATTACCCCTGTACGCCCAAGCCGTGGGCTCAGGAGGAAGAGGCGGCGAGCGGCGCCGCCCGCGCCGCAGCCATGGTCGTCGCACCGCGATGGCGTGCGTCGTCGCCCCCGGAGTCCACGCCGCGGACTCCTCGCGCGAACTCGTGCTGTGGGCGGCGATGCCTCCGAGTACTTGGATCTGCTTCCCTTCCTTCTTCTCTGCCGAGATGCCGCCGAGGGGGCCCCTCGAGCTTTGGCTGCGGCATGCCGATTGCGACCGGAGCGGAAGTTGAAGCCGTCTCTTTGGGCAAGATCTTCATGACCCGGGGCTGGGGTGAGATCGCTCGAGTGTGCCGTGCGGAAGGCGCCCTCGCGATCCACTTCGAGTACGACGGCGCCTCCACGCTGTCCTTCAAGATCTTTGACGTGGAAGGCCGCCGCCTGGAGTGCTGCTCCAGAAGGGGCCGTCAGGACAGAGTCGCAGCAGGAGCAGGGCCTGCTGCCCGTGCCGCCAGCGGCTCCTTCGGTAGCAGCAGCGACGCCGGGGAGTCCAGTGATTCTCCCAGCTCTACGAGACCCCGGAGACGAGCGACAACAGCTACGTGCCCCCGAGCTTTCGCCGCGCTCGGAGCAAGGCTGCAGCGTTCAGGTGCCGCCGTTGCTGATCTGGATGGGGTTGGCGTCGCCCCCCATGGCCCACTGTTGATGATGGCGTCGGCCACGCTGGCGTGTGTAGATAGGGCTGCTTGAATTTCCTTTCTTTTGTTCCCTGCGAGGAATCGAGAAGAGCCCCGATGGGGCGTGTAAAGGGTCAGCAATATCCTTTGTTGATATTATCCTTACTATGAAATTGTGTGCGTGCGTGTCCCGTTCCGGCTCGGTTTCCCCTATCCAACCTCGCGACGGCATGGTGCTCTACGCTGACAGGTCCCGGTCCCCAGGCAGGCTTCAGCCGTCGCTCGTATGCCAGGTCGCAATGCCGTGGTCAAGGCCAGGAGGTGAGCGGCCCGAGGTCCAGTAAGAGCCCCTGAGACGCGATGCTCAGGAGGTCCCCTTTAGTGCGCAAGCGACCGTCGAGGGGTAGGAAAGGGAGACTACGTTGCCGCAGCGGGGCAACACAAATGAGAGCTCTGTGCCATAGCGATTGGTTAACCCGAGCGTGAAACTTATCTTGGCAGTCCCGGGCCGGTCCTTCGCGAGGCGCCAGAATCGTGCGCTGGCGGTCGTGGCGCAGCTAGGTCAGGCCCGTACGAGTCTCCTTCTCTTCCCCACGCTCTCCATCGTGCTCTACATCCTCAGGCCCCGGCCCTCGAGCAAGCTCAGCCGCCGCTGGTATGCCAGGTCACGATGCCGTGGTCAAGGCCAGGGGGTGAGGGCTGGAGAGCCAGTAAGAGCTCCTGAGTCGCGATGCTCAGGAGACCCCCTTTTAACGCACAAGCGGATTACATGGGAGAAAAGGGGAGCCCGCGGTGCTGCCCGCTGTGGTCCTTAGGAGGTTCCTGCAAGTCAGCACGAGGAAGGGCGCGGATCGCCATTATAATTGCCGGCCGGCCACTGGTCGCTCCGTGATAGAGTGAAGGCACTGAGGGCCTAGTGAGGTGACACGCGCGGGGCGTGCCGCGGGCTAGAGCTCGATCGCTCAGATTTGTCGACGTTGCAGGGACGGACCCATGCACAAGCGTCGTGCCGGTGCGAGCGGCTCCCGTGGTGGGTGACAATCAAGCAGGTGATAGTCATAGATAGATTAAGCATGGAAAGCAAACTAGCTCAAGTAAACGCAGGGGAGATACATGCCACTGGGTCAGGCCCGAGCGGCTTGGGGATGATGCAGCCCGTGGGGCGCCCCCAACAAGGTAAGCTAAAGATGTAAAGGGCCGCATGCCACAGGGACGGACCCACGCAGCCTGGGAATAATGCAGCCCATGGGGCGCTCCCAGCTAAATGAACTTGGAAAATGTCACCTGGTTCCGTCGTAGAAGGAGTGTTGGGGCAGCTGAAGATGCGTGGTGCAGGGGTTGCTCCTCACGAGCCACCGTGGTCCTGAGCCTCGGGAGGCCCTGGGGGTCCAGGCGGTTCCTTGAGGACCGTCTCCATCTCCGCCAGGACTGCGTGGTGTCTGGCCTCCAGAGCCGCCGGGATGCTCTGCAGGCTGTGCTGGAAGGTGGAAGCCACTCTTGGCAGGCCAAAAGGCATGCGAACATAGCTGTGAGGTGGGCCCTTGCAGCGTCCCACGCGCGAAGGCCATAAGAGCTCCTGAGACGTGGCCCTGTTGAGCCCTGGGACGTTGATGCAGACGCGCAGCCCAGCATCCTCGTCTGGATGGGGAGCTGCGCCCGGTGAGCGGCGGTCGCCGCGCATGGCTCTCGCGTCTTGCAGTTCCTGAGTGGTCTTGGCAATGAACTCCTGAGCATCGAGCGTCCCTCGCCCTGCGTCCTCCTGAGGGAGACGTGCCATGATGCACGCGTCCAGGTGGTGCCCGAGCGCCTCCCTCGTGACATTGGCAAGGTCTGAGGCCCTCCAGAAGAGAGCCCCCGAGCCCTGCCCGAGGAGGGCGCCGGGCGCGCCTTCCTATGCGAGGGAGGGAGGGGCCCCAGGTGCGGGCGCCGATCCTGACGAGGTACCACTTACAGCGCCATTCTCCTGAGGTCCGGCACGGAGTAGCTGCTTCTTCTTCTTGGGGACGACCTCAGGAGGGTACTGAGCTGCATTGTTGTCGGGGTCTTCGATTGACACTGCTTGGAAGGCGCGCTCGAGGGAGCACACCGCATCTCTTTCCTCGCAGGGGACTGTGATGATCCCGCTGCTTCCTGGCATCTTGAGGACGTTGTAGCCGTGGTGTGTCACTGACATGAACTTGGCCAGGGCTGGGTACCCGAGGATGGCATTGTATGGCAGACGGATGTGAGCGACGTCGAAGTCGATGAGCTCGGTGCGGTAGTTGTTGCGTCCTCTGAAGGTGACGGGAAGGCGGACCTGCCCCAACGGCGTGGTGGAGCCGTCGGTCACTCCTGAGAAGGGCTTGTTAGGCTGAAGCTGATCGTATGGCACTTGAAGGCTGTCGAACGTCTCGACGGATAGGACGTTGAGCCCTGCGCCGCCGTCAATGAGGGTCTTGGTGACTTGTACGTTGCTGATGACGGGTGAACAAAGCATCGGGAGAGCGCCAGCGGTTTCCGCGCACTTGAGCTGATCTGCCGAGCTAAAGGTGATGGCGCACTTGGACCACCTGAGCGGGCGCGTTGCCTCGAGCCTGGGAAGGACTGCGTTCACCTCGCGGGCAAACTGCTTGAAGATGCGTTGAGAGGCTGGGGCTTGAGCTCCGCCCAAGATGCAGTCGATCGCTCGCGACTCTTGGAAGCCCCCAGCCCCCTCGTCTTGATGGTGGTCGTCGTTCCTTCTTGGTGGTGGAGGCAGTGGAGGAAGACCGGCGTTTCCCTGAGGGCGGTCCTCGCGAGGCTGATCCCTCCAGGCGCCCTCGTGAGGCTAGTCCTGCTAGCGGTCCTCACGAGGCCGGTCGCGCCACTCCTGGCGTGGGCCACGGTCATCCCAGCGTCTTCCGCCACGTCCTCCTCCTCGGCATAGCCTCGGTCGTTACGCTCGGGGCGCCGACTGAAGCGTCCCTCGTGAATGGCCCTGAGCTCTTGACAGTCGTTGGTGTTGTGGCTGTGCACGTTGTGGAAGGTGCAGAACGGTCGGCTGCTCTTGGATGACTCGGGCTGGTCTCTGCCGTGCTTCGTGTCTGGCTCTGTCGCGAACACGGCCACTCCCTTGCACTTCACGTCCTTGGCCTTGGCTTTCTTTTCCTCTGGGTCGGCAGCTGGGAGCTCGAGGAGGGAAAGGCACTCTTCCTCAGCCATTGCGCACTTGGTCGCTAGGTTGAACAGCTCCAGGGATGTGCACAGCTCCTCATGGATGGCGAGCTCCTCCTTCATCTTGACGTCGCGGACACCATCAGAGAACGCCGAGATGATGGCTTCATCCGTCACCTTGGGGATCTTGAGGCGAACGTTGTTGAAGCGCTGGATGTACTTCTGGAGGGTCTCTCCTGGTTGCTGCTTGATGCGGCGCAGGTCACCCACGACCGGGGGGCGGTCGCGCGTGCCCTGGAAGTTGGCGACGAAGCGGTCGCGCATCTCGTCCCAGGAGGAGATTGAGCCCGGAGGCAGGTTTAGGAGCCAGGAACGAGCGTCGTCCTTGAGCGCCATGGGGAACCAGTTCGCCATGACTTTCTCGTCGCCGTTGGCCGCCTCGATGCTCAGCTCGTAGAGCTGCAAGAACTCCGCGGGGTCGGGGGTGCCGTCGGGGCAGAACCGGCTTGAACTTGCCCGGCCAGGTGACGCTACGCAGCTCAGGGGTGAAGGCGCGACAGCCTGCCGTGGTCACTGGGGCCCACTGTGTAGGTGGAGCTTGATCTTGGTGCCTGCGTGCTGCCACAGCAAGTGGTGCAAGGCCCTGCCGCGGCAAGCGATCCTGACGTGGCGGTGCGAGGAGCGGTGGAGCGTTCTCTTGGGGTTGAGGGACTTCTTGACAGCTTCTTTCTTCACGCGCAGGTGCTTGGCGCGGCGGGTCGCGCCACGGGGCCGCATGTCTTGGCGCCAGGGCACCGTCTTGGTGGAGAGGTGGTGGAGGTGCTCCGTGAGCTACGCTGTCCGTAGCTGGCGGTGGACGAGGCAGCGAGAGGGACGGTGCAGGGGAGCCCCCTGCGGCGCTGATGAGCTCGGTGATGCGGTCCAGCCAGTCTTCGTAGAGGTCGTCGACGGGGCGGTAACGCGGGAGCTCGTGCACCATGAGTAGCGCAGCCCGTGCGTCCGTGGGAGCGCGACGAGCGTGAGACGACGAACCGGCGGGGGTCAGCGATGGAGTGGCGGTGCGACCGTCCCGCCGCACCGAGGGGTGCAGCAAGGATGCTAGCTGCTCGTTCCCCACCGGGCCGATGGCGGCGTTGGCGGCGGGTGATGGAGAACGACGGGGAGGCCCGCCGACAGGAGCCGTATGGGCGACGCGGGCGGCGAGGGCGCCCGGCGATCAGCGCGGGCGCGACAAGCGTCCGACATGGTTGCGACGAAGCGATGGGATGCGAGTCAGTGAAGGAAGAACTCCGGCGCACCCCTACCTGGCGCGGCAAATGTCGGATTTCGGGTTCCGGCAAAACCCTTAAGGTTCGAACACTGGGGTGCACGCGAAGATCTCCCCCTCACCGATCACGCCCTCACACACTTCGCGATACCTAGGCTAGGCACGACGAACTCACAACACACGAGACACAAGATTTATACTGGTTGGGGCCACCGTTGTGGTGTAATACCCTACTCCAGTGTGGTGGTGGTGGATTGCCTCTTGGGCTGAGGATGAATAGTACAAGGGGAAGAACAGCCTCCTGAGGAGAGGTGCTCTTGTGCTTGGTGAGTGGGTGTGCGGTTGAGGATCCCATCCCCTTTTCTACGGTGGTGGCTAGTCCTATTTATAGAGGCCCTGGTCCTCTTCCCAAATATTGAGCGGGAAGGGATGCCACAACGGCCTATTTGAAAGGGGACAGCTAGTACAGCTTATCCTGACAAAAGCAGTCTTCGCCTGCCAAAGGCTCTAGTGGTGACGCCGTCTTGGGATCCACGGTGACCTCCGTCTTGCCATCCTTCTGGTCTTGGTCTCGTTGCACCGATATGGAAACCTTTGCTTGACGCCTCGGCACTCCTTGCCTGCGCTTGCCTCCTTAGCACCAAAGAGGAAACAAGGACACTGTGCGCGCTGGCGCCCGCCTGGTCTCGATCGTCATGGCTTGCGTCATTGGAACCTCGCGAGGTTTGCCTTGCCTTGATCTCTCCGCCCCTCGCGAGTTATCCTGGTGAGGCCGCTCCCGAGGAGGTCTTGCATCGTCCGCCTCGCGAGGGTCTTGAGTGCTAGCTGGTGAAGATGGGTCGTACGGGCCCACTTGTGGAGCCACACCGTGGGCCGCAGGCAGGCAAGTCTGGGGACCCCCGTTCCCAGAACGTCGATAGTTAGGAAACTTAACCATCTTTGATTAACAAGCTAGTCTAGTAGAGGCTTACTAGGGACACGGTGTTTTGTCTATGGATCCACACATGTATCAAGGTTCCGGTTAATACAATTCTAGCATGAATAATAAACATTTATCATGATATAAGGAAATATAAAATAACAACTTTATTATTGCCTCTAGGGCATATTTCCTTAAGGTTGCGCCTGAATTTTCAGCGCGGGGCGCAGGTAAGAAACCTATGAAATGCTGAGGTGGCCTGCGCCGAGTGAATCTCCAGAGGACATCGCATGAGAAGGCCAAACACCAACGACCCCAGGAGGTGACGTGAACGGGGCTGGCCCGCAGCTCAGCCGTTGGGTTTATCGATGCTGCAGGGACGGACCCGAGCACAAACGCCGTGCCTAGTCTTCTCATGCAATAATCCTAAAGAAAGACAACCGGCATGCGGCTCCTGCGGCGGCGAGGCACCGGGTCACGTGCCCTGACTCATCCACTCTTGATTATCTCAAGCGAGAACAAGGCACCAAGGGCCACGGGAGCTGATGTGCACGGGAGCTGGCCCGCGAGACAGAGCTCGGGTACTTGGGTTTAGCGACGCTACAGGGACGCACCCGAGCATAGACGTCCCACTAGTCCTTAATCATGAGGCGGTCGCGGGCGGGTTTGTGAGGGTGCACGGCATTCATGGTGGCGAAGCACCGGACATGCATGTTTCAATTTTTAAGAAACTCATGAAAGGCGAGGCCAGTTTGGATACATGCACAAAATAATACACGCTGCAGGGGCGGGCCCTGATAGCTTGAGGATAATGCGGCCCGAGGGGCGCCCTCAACTGAACAAACCAAAAAAGTCATGTGGCACCATCGTTGTAGAAGCATTGAAGTAGCTGAAGACACGTGCTGCAGAAGTCGCTTCTCACGAGCCGGCCCACTCCCGAGTCCCGGGGGGCTCCGGAGGTCCGGCACCTCCTCCGTCAAGATCGATTGGCGCCTGGCTTCGTGAGTCGCCAAGATGCCCTGCATGTAGCGCTGGTGCAAGGCAACCACGTTTAGCAGGCCGAACGGCATGCAGATGTAGCTGCGGGGGCAGCCCCCACTCTGGCCGATGCGGGACGGCCAGAAGAGCTCCTGAGAGGCAGCCCTGTTGAGCCCTGGGATGTTGACGCAGATGTGCAGCTCGCCACCCATGTCAGGGGTAGCAGCTGCACCGGATGGTGCAGGGCGACGCTCGCCACACATGGCTCGCGCCTCCCGAAGCTCCTCGATCGCCTTGGTGATGAACTGCTGAGCGCCTGGTGCCTCGGCCTTGCGCCTTGCTCATGAAAGCGCGTGTTGAAGCACGCCTCCACATGGTGCCCAAACACCTCCCTCGTGACGCTGGCCAGGTCAGAGCCCTCCAGATGAGAGCCCCCGAGCCCGTCCTGAGAGGGGCGTCGGGCGCGCCTTCCTATGCGAGAGGGAACGGCGCCCCAGCAGTCGCTGCGGGGCCTGAGGCACGATCATCGGGCGCCCCAGCCCCCTAACGTCCCTTGGGGAGGAGCTTCTTCTTCTTCTTGGGGATGGCCTCAGGAGGCCGGACGGCACCCTTGCCGTCGGAGTTCTCACCTGCCGCAGCCTGGTAGGTGCGCTCAAGGGAGCACACCGCAGCCTTTTCATCACAGGCAACCGTGATGATGCGGCCACTCCCTCACATCCTGAGGACATTGTAGCTATGGTGAGTCGCTGCCATGAACTTGGCGAGGGCTGGATACCCGAGGATGGCATTGTACGGGAGGCGAATTTGGGCGACGTCGAAGTCGATGAGCTCGGTGTGGTAGTTGTCGCGCTTGCCGAAGGTGACAGGGAGACGAATCTACCCTATGGGGACGATGGAGCCGTCGGTCACCCCTGAGAAGGGCTTGGTGGGGAGGAGCTGGTCGTATGGCACTTGGAGCGTCTCGAACGTCTCGACAGAGAGAACATTGAGCCCCGCGCCATCATCGATGAGTGTTTTGGTGACGAGGACGTTGCTGATGGTCGACGAGCAGAGCATCAGGAGTGCACCGGTGGTGGCTGAGCACTTGAGCTGGTTCGTAGAGTCGAAGGTGATGGTGTACTTGGACCAGCTGAGGGGACGCGGCGCCTCAAGCTTGGGAAGGCCCGCGTTCACCTCACGAGCGGACTGCTTGAAGATGCGATGAGAGGCGGGGGCCTGAGCACCACCCAGGATGCAGGTGATTGCGCGTGGCTCCTGGAAGCCCCCAGCCCCATCATCTTGGCGGTTGTCGTCGTTTCTCCTTGGTGGCAGCGGCAGCAGAGGAAGGCCGACATTGCCCTGAGGATGGTCCTCGCGGGGCTGATCAAGCCAAGGGCCGTCGCGGGGCTGGCCCTGCCAGCAGTCCTCACGAGGTTGATCGCGCCAGTCCTGGCGGGGGTCGCGATTGTCCCAGCGGCCACCGCTGCGGACTCCTCCGCGGTCGTGGCCACGGTTGTTGCGCTCGGGCCGGCGGCCAAGGCGCCCATTGCGGATTGAACTGAGCTCCTGGCAGTCATTGGTGTTGTGGCTGTGGACATTGTGGAAGACGCGGAACGGGCGACTGCCCTTGGAGGATTCTGCGTGGTCGCAGCCGCGCTTCATCTCAGGTTCTACCGCGAGCACAGCGGGGCCCTTGTGCTTTACCTCCTTAGCCTTGCCTTTCTTGTTATCAGGATCGGCCTCCGGAAGCTCCAGGAAGGAGAGGCGACCTTCCTCTGCCCTTCCGCACCTGGCGGACATGTTGAACATCTCCAGGGCCGAGCACAGGTCCTCGTGCATGCAGAGCTCCTCCTTCATCTTGACATCCCGGTCGCCTTCAAAGAACGCCGAAATGATTGCCTCGTCCGACACCTTCGCGATCTTGAGGCGAACGTTCGTGAAGCGCTGTATGTATTTGTGCAGGGTCTCGCCCAACTGCTGCTTTATGCGCTGCAGGTCACCTGCTGCAGGAGCGCAGTCGTGAGTGCCCTGGAAGTTGGCGATCAAATGCTCATGCAGCTCGTCCCAGGAGGAGATCAAGAGCGGACGCCGTCCTTGAGGGCCATGGGACACCAGTTTGCCATGACCTTCTCGTCACCATTTGCCACCGCGATGCTTAGCTCATAGGGCTGGAGGAACTCAGCGGGATCAGGAGTGTCGCCGTAGCGCAGGGGTAGATCCGACTTGAACTTGCCGGGCCAGACGACACGGGCAGCTCCGGGGTGAAAGCACGGCAGCCTGCCGCACTCACAAGGGCCGGCCGCAGGGGAGGAGCCTGATCTTGACGCCCGCGCACCGACGCCTCTGGTGGCACGCGGTCTTGACGTGGTGGTGCTGGAAGCGCATACGCTTCTCCTTGGGGCCGCTGCACCACCTGGCAGCTTTCCTCATCGCGCACCGGCGCCCTGCGTGGCGGGTCGCGCCGGGGTGCCTCATGCCCGGGCTCGGGATCCGCGTCGTGCAGAGGAGGAAGAGGAGGCGCGCCGTGAGCCACGTTGCCCGCCATGGACAGCGGAGGGCGAAGCGAACGGGACGGTGCAGGAGCCTCACCGGCGGCGTTGACGAGCTCGGCACTGCGGCCGAGCCAATCGTCGTAGAGGTCGTTGGCAGGGCGATAGCGTAGAAGCTCACACACCATGAGCAACGCAGATTGCACGTTCTTCGGCCCACGATGAACATGAGAAGACGATGTCATGGCCGGAGTGGGTGATGGAGTCGCGATGCGGCCGTCGCGACGCACGGACGATGGCAGCGATGAGTGCTGCTACTCGCGAGCAGCAGGGTCGGTGGCGGCGTTAGCCACCGGGGAGGAAAGCCAGTGCCTACGGGTGCCGTCTGGGCGACACGATCGGCCCGGCGCTCGGCACAGATACGCCGAGCGTTGGCCATAGGAACGGCGGCGGAGTGAACGGTGGAAGAGAGGCTTCGACACACCCCTACCTGGCACGCCAAATGTCGGATTCAGGGCTCCGCAAACCTAAGAAAGGTTCAAACTCTGGGGCGTGTGCGGAGAGCTCGACCTCTCCAGCCAACCAATAGGGGCAGCAAGGCACGTATTGTATTGTTGCCATCGAGGATAAAAAGATGAGGTTTTCATCATATTGCTTGAGTTAATTCCTCTACATCATGTCATGTTGCTTAATGCGTTACTCCGTTCTTTATGAACTTAATACTCTAGATGCATGCTAGATAGCGGTCGATGTGTGGAGTAATAGTAGTAGATGCAGGCAGGAGTCGGTCTACTTGACATGGACGTGATGCCTATATTCATGATCATTGCCTTAGATGTCGTCATAACTTTGCGCTTTTCTATCAATTGCTCGGCAGTAATTTGTTCACCCACCGTATTATTTTCTATCCTGAGAGAAGCCTCTAGTGAAACCTATGGCCCCGGGTCTATTTTCCGTCATATAAGTTTCCGATCTACTATTTTGCAATCTTTTACTTTTCGATCTGTAAACCAAAAGTACCAAAAATATTTACTTTACCGTTTATCTATCTCTATCAGATCTCACTTTTGCAAGTAACCGTGAAGGGATTCACAACCCCTTTATCGCGTTGGGTGCAAGTTGTTTGTTTGTTTGTGCAGGTATTTGGTGACTTGTGTGTTGTCTCCTACTTGATTGATACCTTGGTTCTCAAACTGAGTGAAATACTTATCTCTACTTTGCTGCAGCACCCTTTCCTCTTCAAGGGAAAAACCAACGCAAGCTCAAGAAGTAGTAGCGGTCTCCGCGCATTGCTAACCCGCCTCTCGCTCATCCCACAACGGGGTCTATGGGCACGACGCCTGTGCTTGGGTCCGTCCATGCAGCGCTGATAAACCTAAGAGACCGAGCTCTGGCTCGCGGCCGGCCCCGCGCACGTCACCTCACCGGGTCCTTAGTGCCTTCGTCTTCTCGCGGAAAAATCGCCAGCCGGATAGCAAGCGCGGCTGCCTGTTATGTTTTACTGCAAACTCGGAGGAGCCCCTGGAGGTAGGTCCACAAGCGTACTCGCTGACACCTCGTCATCATGGAAGGATGCCGCGCTACGCGCCGACGGGCGCAACCCCTCCTAGGCACCCCCTGGGAGCCATCCACTCTTTTCTTGCGCAAGTCGCTTGCACATTAAAGGGGGGCTTGAGAACCATGCCTCAGGTGCTCCTACTGGCTCTCGATCCCTCACCCCTGGCCTTGACCACGGCATCGCGACCTGGCATACCAGCGGCGGCCAAGCCTCGCTTGACGGCCGGGTCCCGAGGACGTAGAGCACCTTGACGAGCGGAAGAGATGGAGTCGGCGGGAGCCCTGCGGGGGGGGGGGCATCGGGAGAGGCTGTAGCCTAGCATCGCACAAGAAGCTCACCCTCATGGCAAAGAAACCACCGCAGGCTCGCCAAGATAAGTCACCCCACACACGCAGGCGTGAATCTCATAATTAGCATTTTGTCTCTCACGATTTCGCTTGGGCAAGGAAACTTCCCTCTCAGTCTTTCAGGAGCCACTCACCTCCTGGCCTTGACCACAGGGGACCTCCTGAGCATCATGCCTCAGGCGCTCTTACCGGACCTCGGGCCGCTCACCTCCTGGCCTTGACCACGGCATCGCGACCTGGCATACCAGTGACGACCGAAGCTTCCCTGGGGACTGGGTCTTGTCGGCATAGAGCACTAAGCTACCGCGAGAATGAAAGGGGGGAACCATGCCAAAGCGAGAGACGCAAACACAACATCAATTGGAAATGATAACATTAAAGTGCGAGCATTACAGTTTTTACATACCCCCGCGGGGCCCATCAAGATTTTCGCGCAGGAATAAAAGAAAAGGAAAAAGGCCTCTGGAGGATCGCGGCTCAGGCAGCATCACCCACGACGTCAGGCTGGCACCACCCCTCCCCTAGGCCCAGGCGCAATGACGTGGCGGCTCGTAGCTGTCATCATCGCTCGAGCTTGGTCCGGAGAAAACGCTGCTGCCGCTGGAGGAGTCGCGGACAAGGCCAAGGGCAAGTTCACTACTGGTGGCTTCATCGCCTCGCCGGCCCATAGGGGGGCCGCTGTCTCGATCGCCTCCTATTGGGGATGTAACTATTGAGTGTAACCGGTCCAGAAGGGACCGGGTTATGCTCATGGCGGTTTATTAAAGCAAAGCCCATGAAGATGCTGAAGAGGGCGGTTCACTATGCAAACTCATTGAGGGCCCGAAGCCTAAAGGCGACTTAAGGCCCAATAAGTGTAAACCGCCATATATGTATGACTTGTATTATAAGGCATGTACAGTTAGTCACCGAGCCAGACACGTTGTTTATGAGCCGGCCAGGACTCCGTGAGCCGTCGGGCGTCAACCTGTGTATATAAGGGGACGACCCGGCGACGACTTAGGATGAGAGAGAAGAGATCGAAAGCTAGGTCAAGTGTATTCGCTCTGTGATAATCGAAACATAAGCAATACCACCCCAAACTGGATTAGGCCTTTACCTTCACCGCAAGGGGCCGAACCAGTATAAACTCCCTGTGTCCTTTGTCCCGTTTAACCCCTTTAAGCTAACCAAGTTGCGATGGCTCCACGATAAGTCCTTCTACTAGGACACCTGCCGTGACAATTCCACGATAGTTGGCGCCCACCGTGGGGCCAGCGCACGGTGGTTTTGAGTTCTTGAAGGGCAGCTTCAAAGGGATCAAGGGATACGCTGTGGGCCAGATGAACAAGAGTCGTCGCGGCAAGCTCTACATCGACGATGCAGGCTGGGGCCCCGAGACTGTCTCAATCGAGTATGGATACCGGGTCCCCTTCGGCGGAATCCACGTCTTCACCGGCAAGATCGGCGAACCAGGCCCTGAGCCGGACATCTTCACCGACATCATTGAGACGGCTCAGCGTGCATGACCCGCCCGAGTTCAGCCTGCCGTGAAACGTGCCTTCGTGGGATTCATCCATGGGGCGGACTCTGAGGATAGATCTGTGTCTGGTGGTGAGACGGTCTCTACTCTGATGGTGAGTCATCCACTAGCAAAATTGAGTCGTTGTATCAACTGCAAGATGGCCAGCTTGAGGGCTATTCCGATGGCAACAGTATTCCGGACCCTTATGAGCCGCCAAACAGGGTCGTGATTTTCATGGCCGGTACACAACCAGCGCAGAATTCTACGACTACGGCAGCGATGATCTTCGGGTCAGCAACGGCAACGGCAGCCGGGGCAGGAGGCCCTGCACGGCCGTCGGCTCAGGTCTTGACCGACTTACTGGACAATCTGACAACATTGTTAACATCAGATGTTAACCCGGCAAATCAAGCTCAGCATAACGCGGAGGTTGCAAAATTGCATGACGAGATAGCACAAGCCAAGGAAGATCTGGCGGCTGAAAACGCTAGGATGACTGCACAGCAGGCTGTTTTGGATGCTCAGGCACAACAGATTCAAGCGGATTCTTACTGACTCACATTGGATCAGAACGCTTCAAACGAGATCCTGAGGAGGAGACACCGGAGTCATCTGCCCCGGTTTATGAGCCGAGGAACCTTTTCAATATGCCCGGAGCGGGGACCAGTAACCCGCCAGAGGTAAACCGGGTGGTGGCCACCCCTAGGACTGGAGCGTCGGCTCAGCCGTGCACAACAGATCCGCCTCGTTTGAATACAATTCCGCCGCAGTACGTACCGACGCCACCGGGTCATTATTCCAACCCTTTGGATAATATGATCGCTGCAGCGACACGATTGGCGGCTCTCCTAGTTGAAGGCGAGTCTCTGGCTGCGATTGAAACACGGAGGGCTAGAGAACTTCTTCAGAAAGCACTGGTACAGCAGGAGGCTTTTTACAGTCGTGAGAGGATTCACTCAACCACTCGCCCGAGCCGGAGTTATAGCAGACACATTGACTCACCAGCCGTTTCAAGCAGTGACAGGCGCCGTAACCAGCCTCGTGGACATGACCCGTCGCGTGATGGTACTCAGGATTTGGTGGATCAGGGCAGAGCACATCGGGAGGCTGAGCTGGCGGCTCAACAAGCAGTTCATCAGCATTCTCCGGTTTATCCGACAACCTCGGTCGAGATAGGTGTAACCTCCAGAACCTTGGGAGTGCCATGTTTAGTGCCGGCTTTACGTAACGTACGCTTGCCCAAGGATTTCAAGGGTCCTCGCAAGGTGACTAACTACACAGCTGACTTACCCCCCTGAAGCGTGGGTTGAGAGTTATGAGATGGCAATGGAGCTGTTGGATGTTGACGATGCTGCATGCGCAAACTATTTCACTATGATGTTGGAAGGAACGGCCCGTACTTGGTTGAAAGGGCTGCCAGCCAACTCCATCAGATCATGGCCCAAGTTAAAGGCCCGGTTTATCTAGAATTTTAATGATACGTGCAAGCAACCTATGTCAATTGTGGATTTGGACGCCTGTGTCCAAAAAGAGGGCGAGTCAACAACCCATTGGGTGTGCCGGGTCTCGGCTATCCTGCACTCATCGGATCACATCAACGCCGGCTCAGCAGTCTTAATGTTAGAGAAGAATTGTCATTTTATGCCCCTTAAACAGAAGCTAGGGCGGCTCAAGCGCCACTGCAGCGACATGGGGGAGCTGATGGCGGCTCTAGTTAAGTATGCCGACTCTGATAGTACCAAGGACCTCGAGTCTGATGATGAAAAGCCGGGAAAGGGAAAGAAGAGTAGCAACCCCAAGGGGCAGCATCATAACCCAGTGAGTCAGGGGGCAATGGTAAGCGCAAGGCTAATAATAATTCGGATTTTGTGGCTAATACCAACACACAAAATAATGGTCAGCGTCATAAGGGAAGGCCACCTCCTCGAACTGGAGGGTCAAGTTTCAATCTTGAACAGATGCCGAATCAGCCCTGCCCGAAGCATGGTACACGGGAAAGGCCGTCCACTCACCTCTGGAAGGATTGTTTCATTATGAAAGAGTACAAAAATTCCAATCTTTTCCAGGACAATCATGGGCCGGGTGGTGGCTCAAGTTCCAGCTCTCATGGTCCGGGTTACGGTGGTGGTGGTTCTAATTCCGGATTCCAGGGCCAAGGCAATCAAGGCAAACAAGGCAATCAAGGTGGTTATAATCAGCACTCTGGTCAGGGGAATCAGCAGCAACAATCTGGTTATCAAAGTAATCCGAAGCAGCTGAATAGTGGGCAGTACCACGTCTTCACCACGAGTTTGTGCAAGCGGGATCAGAAACTCCGTAAAAGGGTTTTGAACGCCGTTGAGACGGCGGTTCCCCCTTACTTGTGTTGGTTTGAGCAGCCCATTGTGTGGAGTCGTGAGGATCACCCGCCTCGGGTTGATAATCCGGGTCAATTGGCTTTGGTGGTGGCACCTCAGGTTGGAGGGTACAAGTTCACTAAGGTACTCATGGATGGAGGCAGCAGTATTAATATCCTTTACTATGACACTTTCCGTCGTATGGGATTAACTGACAAAAATCTTAACCCGTCCAATACTGTTTTTCATGGAGTGGTGCCTGGTAAGTTGGCATATCCGGTAGGCAAGATTGCTTTGGAGGTGGCCTTTGGAGATGAACATGACTCCTGGGCCGAGACGTTAACCTTTGAGGTAGTCAAGATTCAGAGCCCGTATCACGCTCTGTTTGGACGGCCGACTTATGTCAAGTTCATGGCACGGCCTTGTTATGTTTATCTACAGCTCAAAATGCCGGGTCATGAGGGGACCATCGCAGTGCATGGAAGCCGGAAGATAGCTCTGGAGTGTGAAGAAGGCGACGCTGCTTATGCTGAGTCTGTCCGTGCAACAGAAGAATTGAAGTTCTACAAGGACAATGTTGACCCGACAGATATGACGTCTTTGAAAAAGCCAACTATAGAGCATGATCCGGCATTGAAGTTTAAGTCAGTAGATGACACTAAGCTAGTTGATTTCGTTCTTGGCGATCCATCCAAGCAGTTCAGCATCAGTGCTAATCTGGATCCAAAATAGGAAAGCACGCTCATCGAGTTCATCCGTGAGAACCGGGACATCTTTGCATGGAAACCTTCTGATATGTCAGGTGTACCGAGGGAACTCGCTGAGCACACTCTTAATATTGATCCGAAGTTTAAGTCGGTCAAGCAATTCCTTCGTCGTTTCAATGAAGAGAGGCATAAGGCCATTGGTGAAGAAGTGGCCCGGCTCTTGGCGGCTGGGTTCATTGTGGAAGTTTTTCATCCTGAGTGGTTGGCTAACCCGGTGCTAGTACTTAAGAAGAATGGCACCTGGCGTATGTGTGTGGACTACACAGATTTAAACAAGGCTTGTCCAGCTGATCCTTTTGCTCTTCTCTGTATTGATCAAATTATTGATGCTACAGCGGGTTGTGAGTGTTTGAGTTTTTTGGATGCTTATTCTGGTTATCATCAGATCAAGATGGCAGTTAAGGACTAGGAGAAGACAGCTTACATCACTCCTTTTGGAGCCCTCTATTATGTGTCTATGCCTTTCGGGCTCAAGAGTGCCCAGGCGACTTACCAGCGATGTGTACAGAATTACCTTCATGAGCAGATTGGGTGCAATGTTCATGATTATGTGGATGATATTGTGGTAAAGTCCAGAAAGAAGGAAACCTTGGTAGACAATTTGAAAGAGACATTTGACAATCTCCGGGTCTACAAGATGATGCTTAACCCAGCCAAGTGTGTCTTCGGTGTGCCAGCAAGCAAGCTCTTGGGTTTTCTGGTTTTCGAAAGAGGCATTGAAGCTAACCCGGAGAAGATCAAGGCCATTACATCATTGGCTAAATCGGCGTGTATCAATGATGTTCAGTGTCTAGCAGGTCGTATTGCGGCCTTAAGCCGGTTCATAAGCCGGTTGGGTGAGAGAGCCATACTGCGGTACCAAATGATGAAGAAAACAGATCACTTTGTTTGGAGTGATGCTACTAATGAAGCGTTTGAAGCCTTGAAGAGATAGCTAGCGGAGCCGCCATTCCTTGCTGCTCCTATTGATAAGGAGCCACTATTGTTATATGTGGCAGCTAATGCCCGGGCTGTCAGCGTAGCTATTGTGGTGGAGCGGAAGGAAGCAGGCAAGGAACATCCGGTTCAGATGCCAGTTTATTATCTCAGTGAGGTGCTTATTGAGTCCAAGCAGAGGTATCCACATTGGCAGAAGCTGGTGTATGGAGTCTTCATGGCTAGTCGAAAGCTCAAACAATATTTCTTTGGTCATCCTATCGCCGTGGTTAGTTTTGCTCCCTTAGGGGGTATCATTCAAAACAGAGAAGCCACAGGTCGGGTAGCCAAGTGGCCCATTGAGCTTGGACCCCATGGTTTGAAATATATGCCTCGTACAGCAATCAAGTCGCAAGCGCTTGTGGATTTCATTAATGATTGGACAGAGTTACAGACACCTGAAGAGAAGCCGGATAACACATATTGGACTATTCTCTTTGATGGATCCAGACAGTTGGAAGGCTCGGGGGCTGGAGTCGTCTTGACTTCCCCACGAGGTGATAAATTTTCCTATGTTCTCCGACTGATGTTCCCTTGTACTAACAATGCAGCTAAGTATGAGGCCTTCCTCCACGGTCTTCGGATGGCTAAGGAGATGAACTTAAGCCGGGTGAGGTGTTTCGGCGACTGAGATCTGGTAGCTCAGCAAGTTTCTAGCACTTGGGATTCTAAGGATCCACTCATGGCGGCTTATCGTTGAGAGGTTGATGCTATCGCAGGTCACTTCAAGGGTTATCAAGTTGAACATGTTGATCGCGGGAAAAATGAGGCGGCTGATGCTTTAAGCCGGTTAGGGTCTCAGCGTAAGCTGGTGCCACCTAACACTTTCCTGGATATTCTGCATAACCCTTCTGTCAAACTGCCTACAGAAGAGGATCTTGCTATTCCTGACCCAGAAGCACAATTGGTGGCGGCTCTTCATGCTATTCCCGACTGGACAGTTCCATATTTGGTTTATATGACCCGGGATGAGTTACCTGAGGATGAAACTTTGGCCAGGCAGATAACCCGGCGGTCTAAGTCAATGACTATTGTGAATGGAGAGTTGCATCATCGCAGTGTCACATGGGCGTTTCAACGTTGTGTTTCTCCTGAGGAGGGCCGTGAAATTCTTCGCGAGGTTCATGAAGGAGATTGTGGTCATCATGTCGGCTCTAAATCTCTTGTGGCTAAGGCTCTTCGTCATGGGTTTTATTGGCTGATGGCTCACGCTGATGCAGAGGACTTGGTCAGTAAATGTGATGGTTGTCAGAAGTTTTCGCGATGAGCTCATGTGCCGGCTCAAGAATTGAGGATGATTCCAATTACTTGGCCGTTTGCAGTCGGGGGGCTTGATATGGTTGGGCCTTTCAAAAGGTCCAAAGATAAAAAGACTCACCTTTTGGTGGCAGTTGACAAGTTTACAAAAGGGATAATTAGATTTATGCCCCTAGTTGTGTCCCACTCGTCTGTTTTACCCCTAATTCCCAAAAGTCACCGGTTCTATCCAAGTCACTTTGCTCCTCTTATGCTTTTGCCCTTTGACCGTTTGACCGTCAGCTTGAAAACTTCATAACTAATTCATACAGAATCAGAAAAATGCAAATAAGATACCAAAATGTTCAGAAAAACATCACCTATATGTCAGTGTCATTTGCATTCATGAAAAAAGTGTTGGAAAGTGAACATCCGAGTTTTAGCTCTTTTGATACCACCATGAATAGTGAACTCTAAAAAAATTCAAAAAAAATCAAAAAATATATGGTGGCGAAGAACAACAAATATTCTAAGTGCTTGCCAAGTTTCATTAGGGAGCGACATTCGTGGAAGTCGTGGCAGAAAAATAATCTATTTTGGAGTGCTGATTGTTTTTTTGCCGCGGCACCCACGAATGTTATTCCCTGATGAAACTTGGTACGCACTTAAAACATTTGTCATTCTTTGCCACCAATTTTTTTCAATTTTTTTGAACTTTTTTTGATTTTACTATTCATGGTGGTAGCATAAGAGCTAAAACTCGGATGGGCACTTTCCAACACTTTTTTCATGAATGCAAATGACACTGACATATAGGTGATGTTTTTTGAACATTTTGGCATCTTATTTGCATTTTTCTGATTTAGTATGAATTAGTTATGAAGTTTTCAAACTGATGCTCAAACGGTCAAAGGGCAAAAGCATAATAGGAGCAAAGTGACTTGGACAGAACCAGTGACTTTTGGGAATTAGGGGTAAAACAGATGAGTGGGACACAACTAGGGGCATAAATCTAATTATCCCTTTACAAAATGGGTTGAAGCAGAACCGGTTAGTAAGTGTGACGCGGAGACGATGGTTCAATTCATCAAAAAGGTGATTTTCTGTTTTGGCTTTCCCCATAGCATTATAACTGATAATGGCACTAATTTATCCAAGGGTGCTATGAAAGAATTTTGTCAACGTGAGCATATCCGGCTTGACGTATCATCAGTGGCTCACCCCCAGTCTAATGGTCAAGCTGAGAGAGCCAATCAGGAGATCCTGAGAGGCATCAAGCCCCGGCTTATGGTTCCTTTGCAGAGGATGCCGGGTTGTTGGGTGGAGGAGTTACCCTCAGTGTTATGGAGTATCAATACTACCCCCAACAGATCTATGGGTTACACTCATTTCTTCATGGTTTACAGAGCAGAGGCGGTTCTCCCTAGTGACATCCGTCACGACTCGCCTCGCGTGGCGGCTTATGTTGAAGCTGACAATGAAAAAGCACGTCAGGATGCACTTGACCTGTTAGATGAGGAGCGTGACCTTGCGGCGGCTCGTTCAGCGATTTACCAACAAGATCTGCACCATTATCACGGCCGTCGGGTTAAGACCAGAACCTTTCAAGAAGGTGACTTGGTGCTCCGGCTTATCCAGGATCAAACTGATATGCACAAGCTATCCCCACCTTGGGAAGGACCCTTTATGGTCAGCAAGAATCTGAACAATGGATCATACTACCTTGTCGATGTTCGAGACCACAAGGACTCACGCACGTCGGAGGAGGAGACCTGCCGGCCGTGGAATATTGCTCATCTTTGGCCTCATTACACCCGAGCCACCGGCAATTGTGATGTACATATTTTGACAATGTATATATTAAATATAATAAAGCCAGCATCCCTGATAAAGCAGGGCCTCTGTCGTTTCATTTCCGATAATAATGAGTCTTTATGGACACTTCATACGGTCACATGGGGGCTTCCTTCTCACTGAGCATAGCTATGCTTACCCTTTTGATCCGGCTTATACGCCACGGTTACAAAACACTCAGGGGCTTCCTGCTCATTGAGCATAGCTATACTACCCTTTGATCAGGCTTACAGGCTGGGCTGTAAACATCACTTGGGGGCTTCCTGTTCAAACATAGCGTCACTACCCTCTTGACTGGCTTGGAACACCAGGTGTATTCACCAAAGTTTCTAGGTTATCTTGTTCAAACATAGGTGTATTCACCAAAGAGGACATAACCTTTTTTGGCGTGGAATGCCAGGTGTATTCACCAAAACTTTCCAGGTTATCTCGTTCAAACATAGGTGTATTCACCAAAGAGGACATAACATTTTTCAGGCTTGGAACCCAGGTCTATTCACCTAAAACCCCGGGTTATCCTGCCTTTTTAAGTCTGCCACTCCGCCCAGGTAATCCTGGAATGACCCGCCGTACTTTTGACAGTCAATCTTATACAAGACCCTGAACTTGTCAAAGTTAAAACGATGATTGGTCATGTGAGGCCCGGCTTATAAGGTTTAAAAGGTTTAACTCAACGGCTGTGCGGCCCATGAAAGCACTTGAGATTTAGGCTTGGCGGCCTATGAAAGCCTTGTTTTTTCTGATTTATTATTTTTATTTGAACATTTTTTGGGTTCATCTTTGTACCATATTGACATGTGGTTTAAAACAATTCAGGCCATGCAGCCTCAATCTCTATGGCTCATATTTGAGTATATCCGTGCTTTGTGACAACCCGGCCTGGCTTTGGACTATAAGTCGCCACTATATGATGATATTAAATACTTGGAAGCATTGTGCTCTGAGTTTCTGGATATTACCCCTTGCTGCGTACGGCGTTGTAAGCCGGCAGTATATGACAATTAAACTGGGCATTATGTGCTCAATGTTTTGGGTTTTCAGCCTTACTGCACTGGTATGATAAGCCGGTAGTGTGATCAAATATCACAGGTATGTTATTTTATGATTATATATGGTTATGATTAAACCGGGCCTGGTTATGAACTGTTTTAGTCACCAGTGGTTTTATATGGGGTATTATGACCCATCC
This sequence comes from Aegilops tauschii subsp. strangulata, assembly GCF_002575655.3. NCBI lineage: Eukaryota > Viridiplantae > Streptophyta > Magnoliopsida > Poales > Poaceae > Aegilops > Aegilops tauschii. The sequence goes on from NC_053035.3 coordinate 331,871,615, forward strand.
TGCGATAAACCGCCATGGCACTTGTGATCTGTTTGTATGCAGGAACAAATTCAAAGTGATGGTATTATAAGCATCAGTAGCAGATCTTCCTTTGGAGGAGTGTTTGCAAAACAAAACATGTACGATGGCATGTCATATCAAGAGTTTAACTAGCCTATTACAAAGGCATCTGATGCCCCAAAGGACTAATTGTCTTAGCAGTTTTGTTGAAAAGCAGATGCTAAGCCGACCTACGGCTTATGACTCTTGGCCTTGCTGCGTTGAAGGTTGTGGATCATCCAGCGCCGGTTCATCTTCCTCCTCTTCACCCAATGGCTGGAAGTCAGCGGTCGCCCAGTCGATCCTAGTTAAAGTTATGAATACAACTTCATCACTTATAAGTGTTGATGGATCAACATCAGGGGCATAAGTGTGCTTACGGATCGGAGGAGTCAGGTCCGGAGCATCATGAGTCGGCGCCTTAATCTTCTTATTGTTGGCATCATAAACCGGCTGGTAATGTGTAAGATCAGTGTATGCAGCCAGTTTACTAGCCAAAGGACGCATTTCCCTCGTAATGGCGGCGAAGTCATCTGCGCTGAAGGGTGACCCATCTTATTTTATGCTCAGGCAACCGTTTGCCAAGTCTGCCGGTTCAAGATCAGCTAGCCATGCTTTGGCCCGGGTTAGCACGGTAAGTGCCCCGGCTCTCGCAGCTGATTTCTTTAACTCTTCGATCCGTGCAGGCAACATAGATAGTTTCTCCAATGTATCCTTGATAAGGGTTGGAGCCGGTTTGTTGTGAGCAGCTGTGCAGATGACTCGTTGTGCGCCAGTATATAACTGTTCTATGAGCGTGTAGGCGGCTTTCAGCTTTTTCCGCATGTCTGAGCCAAGGTGGGTAACTCGGGATCCTGTATCATCAAGGACATTTGTAAGCCGGGAGCACATTGGTTAACATATGTTAAAAAGATTAAGAGGAAGCTATTTACTGAAAACGGCAGTAGTCATGGCATTTATTTGCTGTTTTAAGATAGCAAGCTCTGCAGATACCGGCTTAAGGGCCGCTTCAGCATCCTCAGCCCTCTTCAGCAGGGCTGACTTCTCTGTATCCCAACCCGCTTGTTCAGCTTTGAAGCTTTCCTTCAACTTCTCCATCACTGCTAAAGCACTGGTCAATTCATCTTTGGCCTTGGATGGTTCTACTTGTTGAGACTTGATGTTTTCTTGAAGGTCGGCGACTTGGGATTCTTTTCTCAGCCTACAAGAGATAAACAATAAATGCGATGGCAATGAATTTATTTGAAGTCCCAAGCACAATACAAGTATTATACTTGGCACTTGGGGGCTAATGTTTATTGCTTCTTAAAATACTGTGAAGTCCCAAGCATAATACAAGTATTATACTTGACACTTGGGGGCTAATGCATATTACTCTTATCAAAGACGAATTTATTTGCTGACCCGGACAAATGGTGGTGATCCGGCTCATGAAGGTTACGAATGGGATTATGGATCTCCTGCAAGATGATTAGTTTCGACTTAACATATTTGTTAAGCCTACCCTTGGGGGCTACAGATGCAAAGTTGAAGTGCTGGTATTATAAAGTTCCAGTTCATATTGAAAGTATAAACCGGCCCTTAGGGGCTACTGGATTTGAATCTATGTAATTATTGAAGTTTACAACACATTCTATTCTATAATGTCCAATAAACTTGGCGGCTAAAGGGAAATATATTCATGTAAAAAAGAGTTGCAGCGTTTACCTCATAGCGCTCCTTCATTAGGTTTACTAAGTCGGCTTCAAAGTCATGGCTGGTGTACAGATGATTCAGATAACCAGAGTGGAGGTCTTGGGCACTGAAATGGGTATAAATCTCCAAGTCTACCTTCCACTTGCCTTTATCTTCAGCATAAATTTCTTCTTTTGCGCTGTGTTTGGATAAGACAGAGGGTTGACCCGGAGCTGTGTATCCAAATCCAGTGACAAGAACATCATCAGTCTTCTCCTCAGCAGGCTTAATTGGGCTTGGCGGCTTAGAGAGATCCGGTTCAACATCCATATCATCTGGAGAAACTTCATGATCTTGTGGTGGTGGATCATCAAGGGTGGCATCAGCAATTGGGTTAGCAGGTTCTGACTGTTGTTTTTCCGGTTTAGATGGGTTAGAATCGTCGACCGGCCTATTCGGCTTAGCCTTCTTGCTGGGTTTGGCTTGACCCCTGAGAATAAGAAACATAAAGAGGTCAGCATAATGATCAGATATAAGGTTTGGATGGTTGAATATATTCTTATCCAGGTAGAGTCTTGAAAGCTGGGATTTGAGTTCCCGTTGACTCGCCAGAGGAGGAATGAGGAGTCCCCTGATAGTTTGAATCAGATAGGTTAAGCGGTTGTCGGAAATGACCCGCCTTGGGATAAAGTATATCAGAAATATGAAAGACCTCTGGGCGGCGTTTGCGAACCGGCGTATTTGGTAAGCCAGAGGAGGTGATTTGTCCACCACTATGCTGGGTGGCTCGGCGAGCTTCGTGTTGCTGTTTCTTTAAAAGAAAGTTGGGATCCAAGTGAGCTAGAGGGTGAGAAAAGCTTACTTTCTGGCTTGCTTGTCGGGTTTTCTGTGTTGGCAGAGGTTCTGAGCCGGGAGGAAGAATAATTACCTGTGCGTCACCTGCACGGCTGGCCTCTGCGTCGTCCTGATAACAATCATTGTCAATGAGATGTATAAAAAAGGAGCCAAGAGAGTCAATTTCTACCTCCGACTCATTATCATTGTCATCATCAATGTTTAAATCGGCGAACTCAGTGGTCTTCTTGGTAGATTTCTTGGTGGCTTTGGTTTTGGTACGAGCCGGTTTGGCCGGCTTATCCTGCGTTTTCCTCTTCCAAAATGGATCATCAGCCTGTTAAGATTGAAAAGATCATAAGTAGGTATCAAAAATATGGATTAAGCAAAAGGTGTGCAACTCTTACAGCTGGCGGCTTGTTGAAGGTGAAGAAAGGACTAAGTCTAGTTTTGCTCCATTCCTTTAAAGATTCATTCAACAATTTTTTGGTGGCTTCAGTAATTTCCGCATCAGACAGTTGAATGTCACAATGGCGCTGAGGATCTTTTACGTCACCAGTGTATTCGCACATTAAGCCGGGGAGACGGCTTAATGGCAAGATACTCCAAGACAGCCAGCACCGGACAAAGTCGACGCCTGTTAAGCCATTGGCCATAAAGGCTCTGGGCTTTGAAAAGGCTGTTGCATATTTGGCCCGTTCCTTTGAATTGAGCCATTGGGGGAGTGGATTTGTGCTGCTAAGTCAGTGGTCACGATAACCCGACAGAGGATTCTCACTGGCTGGAGATGTATCTTAACAATAGAACCAAGTTTGGTTCCAGTCTTTGGGGTGACTATGCGGCTTGGTATGGGGAAAACTGACTTCTTTCCTCTTTTGAATAGAGACTCCACCGAGCTCTTGGCACGGCCCGTCAGTGAACTCTATTTGATGGTTTAGATAGTAGAACTCCCTGAATAAGTCAACTGTGGGCTCCTATTCGAGATAAGCTTCACAGAATACTTGGAAATTGCAGATGTTGGACACGGAGTTGGGTCCAATGTATTGAGGGTGAAGTTGGAAGAAATGAAGCACACCACAGAAAAACTTTGAGCCGGGTGGGCTGAACCCCCGACTCAAGTGGTCAGCAAAAACAATTACTTCTCCATCTTTCGGTTGAGGAAGAATTTCTTCACCAGGGGCCCTCCAGTGGATGACCTCTTTCTTGGCTAAGGCACCACTGGCGACAAAGTTGTTCAGTTCTTCTTCAGTAACCCGGGATTGGACCCAGTTGCAAGAAGTGTATGTCTTAGCCATTTCTTCAATGATCTAAAAGAAAGGTTATGCCGGTTCAAGTTTACATGGTTAAGCCGGCTTATGGTTAAAAGGCAAACAATAATGAAGCATGCATAGGTGTTAAACCGGAGATTGGCATTGAAAGTTATAAATATGAGCTATTGGCGAATTAAGAGGGGAATAATTGTGACGCCCCCGATTCAATCGTACACTAATCATGCACGCAAATGTGTACGATCAAGATCAGGGACTCACGGGAAGATATCACAACACAACTCTACAACATAAATAAGTCATACAAGCATCATAATACAAGCCAGGGGCCTCGAGGGCTCGAATACAAGTGCTCGATCATAGACGAGTCAGCGGAAGCAACAATATCTGAGTACAGACATAAGTTAAACAAGTTTGCCTTAAGAAGGCTAGCACAAACTGGGATACAGATCGAAAGAGGCGCAGGCCTCCTGCCTGGGATCCTCCTAACTACTCCTGGTCGTCGTCAGCGGCTTGCACGTAGTAATAGGCACCTCCAGTGCAGTAGGAGTCGTCGTCGACGGTGGCTTCTGGCTCCTGGGCTCCAGCATCTAGTTGCGACAACCAGGTAGAAGGGAAAGGGGAAAAAGAGGGAGAAAAGAAACCGTGAGTACTCATCCAAAGTACTCGCAAGCAAGGAGCAACACTACATATGCATGGGTATATGTGTAAAGGGCCATATCGGTGGACTGAACTGCAGAATGCCAGAATAAGAGGGGGATAGCTAATCCTGTCGAAGACTACGCTTCTGGCCACCTCCATCTTGCAGCATGTAGAAGAGACTAGATGGTAAGTTCACCAAGTAGCATCGCATAGCATAATCCTACCCGGCGATCCCCTCCTCGTCGCCCTATTAGAGAGCGATCACCGGGTTATATCTGGCACTTGGAAGGGTGTGTTTTATTAAGTATCCAGTTCTAGTTGTCATAAGGTCAAGGTACAACTCCAGGTCGTCCTTTTACCGAGGGACACGGCTATTCGAATAGATAAACTTCCCTGCAGGGGTGCACCACATAACCCAACACGCTTGATCCCATTTGGCCGGACACACTTTTCTGGGTCATGCCCGACCTCGGAAGATCAACACGTCGCAGCCCCACCTAGGCACAACAGAGAGGTCAGCAAGCCGGTCTAAATCCTATGGCACAGGGGTCTAGGCCCATCTCCCATTGCACACCTGCACGTTGCGAACGCGGCCGGAAGCAGACCTAGCCTAGCAGGCGTTCCAGTCCAATCCGGCGCGCGCCACTCAGTCGCTGACGTCACGAAGGCTTCGGCTGATACCACGACGTCGAGTGCCCATAACTGTTCCCACGTAGTTGGTTAGTGCGTATAGACCAAATGGCCAGACTCAGATCAAATACCAAGATCTCGTTAAGCGTGTTAAGTATCCGCGAACGCCGACCAGGGCCAGGCCCACCTCTCTCCTAGGTGGTCTCGACCTGCCCTGTCGCTCCACCACAAAGTAATAGTCGGGGGCCGTCAGGAACCTAGGCCCACCTCTACCGGGATGGAGCCACCTGTCCTTTCAGCCCCCTCATCAGAATCACTTGCGGGCACTCAACGAGCCGACCCGACTTTAGTCACCACATGTGTCATGTATATAAAGTATATAGTATATACCCGTGATCACCTCCCGAAGTGATCACGGCCCAGTAGTATAGCATGGCAGACGGACAAGAGTGTAGGGCCACTGATGTAACACTAGCATCCTATACTAAGCAGTAGGATAGCAGGTAAGGGTAACAACTGTAGCAACAATGACAGGCTACGCAACAGAATATGATTAACCGACATCAGTAACATGCTACACTACTCTAATGCAAGCAGTATAGAGAATAATAGGCTATATCTGGTGATCAAGGGCGGGGGGGGGGGCTTGCCTGGTTGCTCTGGCAAGAAGGAGGGGTCGTCAACTCCGTAGTCGAACTGGGGGTCGCCGGCAGTCTCGGGGTCTACCGGAAAGAAGTAACAGAGGGGGAACACAATAAATAACAGAGCAATCAAAGCATCACAAAGCATAACATGGCAATACGCGGTGCTAGGTGTGCCCTAATGCGGTAGTAGGTGAAACCGACGAAGGGGGGAAACATCCGGGAAAGTATCCCCGGTGTTTCGCGTTTTCGGACAGATGAACCGGAGGTGAAATGTTGCACGTTTGCTATGCTAGGGACATGTGGCTGACGAACGGGCTGCGTATTCGGATTCGTCTCGTCGTTCTGAGCAACTTTCATGTACAAAGTTTTCCATCCGAGTTACGGTTTATTTTATAAAGATTTAATCATTTACTGGGATTATTATTAATTAATTAATTCAAAAAGGAATTACTTCATCATCATGACGACAGCATGACGTCAGTGGTCAAAGTTGACCGTTGACCAGTCAACTGACAGGTGGGGTCCATTTGTCATTGACAGTGTACTAACAGTGGGGTTAGTTTAATCTAATTAGTCTAATAATTGTGTGGGACCTACTGTCAGTGGCTGTATTAATTATAGTTTAGGTTTAAATTCGGATTAGTCTTAGTTAACTGAGGGGGGTCCCACATGTCGGTGGCACATGGTGCCCAGTCAGCAGGGTTGACTGGTCAACCCAGTCAACTAGGGGCCCTGGGCCCACGGGTCAGTGAGGTTAGCTGGCGGGTTAGTGGCCAAGTGAGGGCCACGTGGCGGGCCAGGTCAGCACCGGCGACCGGAGCAACTCTGGCGACCCAACACACGGCGGCGCCTCGCCGTTGTTGGCCGGAAAAACGCTACGGTGGCCCGTTCGTGGCGTGCTTAGGCTCGTTCGATCGAGCGTTCAATGCCACATCCATCTACGGTGGCGGTGCGGCCGTAAACGGCCGGAAACTACGGCGGCGAGAGGCGGAGCGGACGCCGGAGTTCGGCCCTCGCGTGAACTGTGGCTAGAGGGCACGGCAGGACTACTGGGGAGGCTCTACGGGGTCCTGGCGAGGCCTAGAGCACGGTGGCGAGCTCGGGTGAGCACGACATCGACGAGGACGATGGTGACGAGCTCCGTTGTGGAGTGGGCTTCGGGCGGCGATGGCAACGGCGGCTACGGTGATGGATCCGTGCGGGGGAGCGAGGGGGGAGACGTGGTGGCTCACCGGGAGCCGTAGGGAAGTGGCAGTGTGCTCGGGGAGGCGCGGAGCATCCGGAATCGACGGCGATAGACGGCGGCGATCCGACGAAGGAGAAGAAGATGGCGACGGCGTGGAGGCTTCCCAGCTCGTTCCGTTCGGCGTAGTCGACGTAGTCGACGTCGGGGAGCCGTTCGGGCACGTCGGCGGGGCAATCGGGGCACGGTGGCCGCGGGATCGAGCGTCGCGGCGGCGAGCTCTCGGGCAAGCTCGCAGCAGGAGCGATAGAGAGAGCGAGGGGGAAAACTGGGGGTAGCTAGGGTTTCCCGGGGGTCGGGGTGGCCTTAGCCGTGCGGGGGCTCGGCGGATGGTCGCCGCGTGGCCATCCGCGGCCTGGACGAGCGCCCGGCGGCCACCGAGCTCGGATGAGCAGTAGGAGGAAGGAGGGGACTCCAGGTGGGCTGGGCCGCACCTGTAGCTAGTAGGCCTAAGTGCATAGTAGAACTTAGGCCCCTTTTTATTTTCTTATTTCTGTTTTTCTTTTACTTTTCTTTTATTTATTGTTCTTTTACTGTTTTATTTTAGTTCCTCTTTTATTTTAGTTTTATAAATTATAATGTAAATTCCTAAATTAGCGATATTAATTATGCTACTTCCCCATTATCTTTTTGGCAACTAAATGAATAGTTTAATATTTTATAAAATACAAAAGGCATTTATTTAATTGTTTAACTACTGTTTTAATTATCTTAGAGCCTTTAAGCATTCTATAAAAGTGTGGTTTCTCCACCATAATTACCTATGCAATATTTGGTTCACTCCGAACATTTTAGCTTTAATATTTGAAAACTTTTATTGTTTGCTTTTATTTAAATTTTGAATTTGTTTCAGTTCTGAACTATCGAGAGTTTATCAACAGTGACCGTGGTGACATGGCATCATTAGCGGGGGATCACTGTAGCTTAATTATCCGGGCGTCACAATTCTCCTCCACTACAAGAAATCTCGTCCCGAGATTTAAGAGGTATGGTGAGGGGGAAAAGACTTGGTTACGAAGTTCCATCGAGTCTTCCCGATCTTGGTTGCCCTTCTCGAACAAGTTGATCCCTCTCGTTGATGTCTTCATTTCTCTGCTTTAGGGCATCATGATGAAGCCGTCATCCTTTCTTCGGAGTTTTCATCGTACTTACGAATAGGGTAGAAAGGGGGAAATGATAAGGACATATGTCAGTGAGGACTGACAATCGGTAATTACCTCAGGGAATGAAACTCAAGGTATCTCTCGAGTTAAAATTCAAGAAGTTCATCAAGAGCAAAGTAAGAAGGTGCCATAAGAAGTTTCAAGTGGATAGGCAATCGTTCGTTGCCTGTAACATAGTGTGAAAGGGGTTCAGAGCAATGGGAATAAGTATTGTGTCTGATACCAGAGTTGATGATCTTTCGAAAGGTGGCTCGTGAAGTACTTACGAAGCCACGCGTGAGGAATAACTTTGGCCACATAGGTGTATAGGAGAGTCAGGTTTTCGATCCTGTGGAACTGTGGGTTATGGACCCACCATGTGGGTTAAAAGTAGGAAGAGGGGTGACGTCTTGCATGATCATGTAAGCAAGGCATGTCAAAGAATAACCGGTCAGTTATGTTGGCAGCATCATTGGTACCAAGGGCGAGGGACGAAGAGAACCATTTTCCTGCTCGTTGAAACGAGGCGGACCAATAGGCAAAGTTCTCGTCCATCGGTGGTTACCGAAATGTCATCAACAATAGTAACACAGTCTTGCTGACACAGTTGCACACCAAGGTGTTTACATAGGCAGAAGAATATTACTGTTTAGATCATATAGATCACAAGCAACGTTAAACCAACCAATGGAAAGGAAAAATATGATTATCAGAATAAACAGAACAATGGAAAGGAAAATGTGTTTAAACACATATTTCAGGGGTATATCCTTCCCAAGGACAATGGTTAGAAGAGAACCAGTTAGGTTAGGGAAGAGGAAGTTCATGACATTACCCAAACAACGGTGTTTGAATAATTGGTAACGAAAATTTAGCATTGTGCTTCAAATGTTTTTATTGAAGATCGGAGTACCACAGACATGCTTCGAGATAGCATTGACATGGTCATTAGGTAAAGAACAGGCTATGGATACACAAAGGATCCATCAGGAACAACTTATGGAATAAGTCTTACGATTTCCTCATGGAAGAATCAATAACCTTGTTAAGTGGGGAACTATAACAGTAGGGTCCTCCGGCCAGGTGTACTAGGCATGACACCACCTTACCGGGTCATATAACGACCAATGTTATAACTCTTGAAAATATGTTCCAACCATCATATCTGACCGAGATTCAGATCTGGTTGGTGTCAGGATAACTCAGACTCAGGATGCCTGAGAAGAAAGGTGCAACACAAATTGTCGAGATGGCATTGTAATATTCTCGAGAATTGAACTATGGAAGCGAGTTCTGAAACAAGAGTTCAGCATTAAATCAAGGAGGTGAGGAGGTGGCTGATTGACTCAGCGACAATTCATTGAGATTTCCAAAAAGATGGATTTCCACAACTATGTGAACAAGGAGATAACATTATCTAGATCGAATGACTTAATGATGCATGCTCGAGGAAAACATACACAGTTAAACATTGGTTGAAATGTGCACCCGAAATATGGGCTAGGTAGCACGATCAATGTTCGAATGATGATTCATTAAGCCATAGACGTAGAATGAAACTATAGACCAATAACTTCAAAGCAATAGGGTTGCTAGAAGTTTAGAATTTACACATCACACACCATTTGTCGGTATTTCATTCAGAAACAACACGGGGACCAAGAAAGAATGGTGATGGTGAGAAGTATCACTGTACCAAGAATTCTTAAGAGGTGGAGTAATGCTCACGACATTCTTGACATCAAAGATGGTAATACTCCACGGTAGAACATAACATAAGTTGGATAGCAGGGAAATGAAGATACAACACAAAATATGAACAAGTTTGTGTTGGGGGGAGGCAAGAATGTTGTCAATGATAACACAATTCATCGAGGGGCAAGGATGGTATTTCTCAGCATGAATTCAATTGATATCTCGAAAGAAGTTAAAATGTTGACGATGATCACGACACACTTGTCGAGAGGTTTCTTGAAGATGTAATCGATCGGCAATGACATCAAGTCAAAGGAATGGTGAAGCAAAAAGTTATTGGAACCAAGGGTACGACACAATCTCCAAACCAAGCTTGTTGTTGGAGGTGAAACGATAAGATGAGGAAGATCAACATAAGCTTAGCTCATCATCGAAAGTTGTGCTCCATGGTTAAGGACCAGGTAGCACAGTTAAAATTTAGCATGCTAATGATATAGCCGATCAGGCTAGGAATGACTTAAATGATTATTAAACTCATAAGCAACGAAAATTACTTAGAGTTATTGAATTGGAGTGTGGAATTGATTCACTTATCAGTGTCCTTGAGGGGTTCTAACAACTCAGAACCCGTTGGAAAAATGGAATCGGCAAGAATATTAGTTGATGAAGAACTCATAAGAAGTTAAGTAGTTCCTTGGCATTCTCGAGATACCGGGGGGGTAATACTCGACGATAGACCAAAGTAGAGGTTGGACGGGGGTATTGCTCTGCAGAGGACAAGTGCTTAAACTTGCACGAGACATGGTATTTGAAGGAGAACATGGTCAGAACCACGATTGAAAAAAGGCCAGATCCCAGATATAAGATGAACTTATACCAAGGGAATAATTAATTTTAAAAGAAGATTCGATGAGAAGATCTACATCGTGTCCATGGGCATGAACACAAAGTTCAAGGTCGACTCCCACTTCTCCAATGCATATCCTTTCATTTACTTCTTGCGTTCGATGAAGTTGTAGTGTTGAAATTTTATATGGCAAAATACCAGAAGAGTATGACTCGTGAAAACTTTCGAGTTCACACATATTAAGGAAGGCATAGGTTCAAGCCATCGGGGCTTCTTAGAACATATACCACAAACTTCAGAAGTAAATAACACAAGCTCAAAAGTAGAGTATGGTTATCAAGCAGAGGATACAAATTACCAAATGCATTATATATCCATGGAAATGATCACAAGGTTATTGAATATGAAGGACACTCTCGGATAATAACCCAACAAGGGGTCTTGTTCTCTACAATGGAGCTGATGCGAGTATCGGTACTCTATCAGAGGAAGAAGGAACGAAAGGGCATCGGACTATAAAAACAACTAAGTAATTCAAAGCTCAAATGCAAAGGAATTATCATTTCCAAATCAAGGGATCAGAAGCCAATGGTCTGATTAAGAATGGATAAGTTGAATAGACTTAGGGGTACAATCGACGGCAATTTGATTGGTCGATAACCAGTTCACGTTTCAAATGACGTCTGAGCCGGAAGGATGAATTCTAGGCTCTGATTGAGGATTGCGAGCATTCGCAACAATTGAATCAACGGACTCAAAATGATAATGACAAGAGATGCCAATAAGATTACGAGACTTAAGATTAATCATAATGCAAGTAAGCAAGAATTTCAAGAGCAAAAAGGCTCCTGAGGATTTTCGGAAGATCGAATGGTATTTTGAACACTTTTGTGAAATACTTGAATCAACTGGGGATGAGCGGATACTCGGTAAGTGCGAGAATTATCCGTAGGGGTATTCAGGTGACAAAGAACAGCAAGGCAGTAAGCTCAAAGGATTCTCGGAACAACAGAGAGAATTTCGGGGTATCTTGTAATAACAAGATCAACTGGGAAACATTGTATGAATGGCGAGCATACGTGGTTATCCATAGGAGTTTATCGATGAAAGGGAATTGCAACAGCGATGAACACAAGTTCTCGGGTTATCAGCGGAGAGTATCTTCAGGGTCTTCACGTGCAGCAGACGATCATCAGTAATAAGGGGCTCTCCGGGTGAAAGTGATAACGAGATCCTAATGTTAGATTTAGCAAAATTCACTTAACCCGAATAGAAGAGAGATCAGAGTCCCAAAGTATAGACAAGGGGTAAAAGATCCTAATACCACCCAATAGCGACGTGGGCCCGTAAGCCACACAGGCATGTTAGTAAAAGTTTTTCAATGACTAGACTCGACTTCGGCCAAGGAGTTGGAAAGGGGGATTCCTACAGGCAGTCGGCTCTGATACCAACTTGTGACGCCCCCGATTCAATCGTACACTAATCATGCACGCAAATGTGTACGATCAAGATCAGGGACTCACGGGAATATATCACAACACAACTCTACAACATAAATAAGTCATACAAGCATCATAATACAAGCCAGGGGCCTCGAGGGCTCGAATACAAGTGCTCGATCATAGACGAGTCAGCGGAAGCAACAATATCTGAGTACAGACATAAGTCAAACAAGTTTGCCTTAAGAAGGCTAGCACAAACTGGGATACAGATCGAAAGAGGCGCAGGCCTCCTGCCTTGGATCCTCCTAACTACTCCTGGTCGTCGTCAGCGGCCTGCACGTAGTAGTAGGCACCTCTGGTGCAGTAGGAGTCGTCGTCGATGGTGGCGTCTGGCTCCTGGGCTCCAGCATCTGGTTGCGACAACCAGGTAGAAGGGAAAGGGGAAAAGAGGGAGAAAAGCAACCGTGAGTACTCATCCAAAGTACTCGCAAGCAAGGAGCTACACTACATATGCATGGGTATATGTGTAAAGGGCCATATCGGTGGACCGAACTGCAGAATGCCAGAATAAGAGGGGGATAGCTAATCCTGTCGAAGACTACGCTTCTGGCCACCTCCATCTTGCAGCATGTAGAAGAGACTAGATGGTAAGTTCACCAAGTAGCATCACATAGCATAATCCTACCCGGCGATCCCCTCCTCGTCGCCTGTTAGAGAGCAATCACCGGGTTATATCTGGCACTTGGAAGGGTGTGTTTTATTAAGTATCCAGTTCTAGTTGTCATAAGGTCAAGGTACAACTCCGGGTCATCCTTTTACCGAGGGACACGGCTATTCGAACAGATAAACTTCCCTGCAGGGGTGCACCACATAACCCAACACGCTCGATCCCATTTGGCCGGACACACTTTTCTGGGTCATGCCCGGCCTCGGAAGATCAACACGTCGCAGCCCCACCTAGGCACAACAGAGAGGTCAGCACGCCGGTCTAAATCCTATGGCGCACGGGTCTGGGCCCATCGCCCATTGCACACCTGCACGTTGCGAATGCGGCCGGAAGCAGACCTAGCCTAGCAGGCGTTCCAGTCCAATCCGGCGCACGCCACTCAGTCGCTGATGTCACGAAGGCTTCGGCTGATACCACGACGTCGAATGCCCATAACTGTTCCTGCATAGTTGGTTAGTGCGTATAGACCAAATGGCCAGACTCAGATCAAATACCAAGATGTCGTTAAGCGTGTTAAGTATCCGCGAACGCCGACCAGGGCCAGGCCCACCTCTCTCCTAGGTGGTCTCGACCTGCCCTGTCGCTCCGCCACAAAGTAATAGTCGGGGGCCGTCAGGAACCTAGGCCCACCTCTACCGGCATGGAGCCACCTGTCCTTTCAGCCCCCTCATCAGAATCACTTGCAGGTACTCAACGAGCCGACCCGACTTTAGTCACCACATGTGTCATGTATATAAAGTATGTAGTATATACCCGTGATCACCTCCCGAAGTGATCACGGCCCAGTAGTATGGCATGGCAGACGGACAAGAGTGTAGGGCCACTGATGTAACACTAGCATCCTATACTAAGCAGTAGGATAGCAGGTAAGGGTAACAACTGTAGCAACAATGACAGGCTATGCAACAGAATAGGATTAACCGACATCAGTAACATGCTACACTACTCTAATGCAAGCAGTATAGAGAATAATAGGCGATATCTGGTGATCAGGGGGGGCTTGCCTGGTTGCTCTGGCAAGAAGGAGGGGTCGTCAACTCTGTAGTCGAACTGGGGGTCGCCGGCAGTCTCGGGGTCTACCGGAAAGAAGTAACGGAGGGGGAACACAATAAATAACAGAGCAATCAAAGCATCACAAAGCGTAACATGGCAATACGTGGTGCTAGGTGTGCCCTAACGCGGTAGTAGGTGATACCGACGAAGGGGAAAGTATCCCCGGCGTTTCGCGTTTTCGGACAGGTGAACCGGAGGTGAAATGTTGCACGTTTGCTATGCTAGGGACATGTGGCTGACGAACGGGCTGCGTATTCGGATTCGTCTCGTCGTTCTGAGCAACTTTCATGTACAAAGTTTTTCCATCCGAGTTACGGTTTATTTTATAAAGATTTAATCATTTACTGGGATTATTATTAATTAATTAATTCGAAAAGGAATTACTGCATCATCATGATGACAGCATGACGTCAGCGGTCAAAGTTGACCGTTGACGAGTCAACTGACAGGTGGGGTCCATTTGTCATTGACAGTGTACTAACAGTGGGGTTAGTTTAATCTAATTAGTCTAATAATTGTGTGGGACCTACTGTCAGTGCTGTATTAATTATAGTTTAAGTTTAAATTCGGATTAGTCTTAGTTAACTGAGGGGGGTCCCACATGTCGGTGGCACATGGTGCCCACTCAGCAGGGTTGACTGGTCAACCCAGTCAACTAGGGGCCCTGGGCCCATGGGTCAGTGAGTTTAGCTGGCGGGTTAGTGGCCAAGTGAGGGCCACGTGGCGGGACAGGTCAGCACCGGCGACCGGAGCAACTCCGGCGACCCAACACACGGCGGCGCCTCGCCGGAGTTGGCCGGAAAAACACTACGGTGGCCCGTTCGGGGTGTGCTTAGGCTCGTTCGATCGAGCGTTCAACGCCACATCCATCTACGGTGGCGGTGCGGCCGTAAACGGCCGGAAACTACGGCGGCGAGCGGCGGAGCGGACGCCGGAGTTCGGCCCTCGCGCGAACTGCGGCTAGAGGGCACGACAGGACTACTGGGGAGGCTCTACGGGGTCCTGGCGAGGCCTAGAGCACGGTGGCGAGCTCGGGTGAGCACGATATCGACGAGGACGATGGTGACGAGCTCTGTTGCGGAGTGGGCTTCAGGCGGCGATGGCAACGGCGGCTACGGTGATGGATCCGTGCGGGGGAGCGAGGGGGGAGACGTAGTGGCTCACCGGGAGCCGTAGGGAAGTGGCAGTCTGCTCGGGGAGGCGCGGAGCATCCGGAATCAACGGCGATAGACGGCGGCGATCCGAGGAAGGAGAAGAAGATGGCGGCGGCGTGGAGGCTTCCTAGCTCGTTCCGTTCGGCGTAGTCGACGTAGTCGACGTCGGGGAGCCGTTCGGGCACGTCGACGGGGCAATCGGGGCACGGTGGCCGCGGGATCGAGCGTCGCGGCGGCGAGCTCTCGGGCAAGCTCCCAGCGGGAGCGAGGGGAAAACTGGGGGTAGCTAGGGTTTCCCGGGGGTCGGGGGTGGCCTTAGCCGTGCGGGGGCTCGGCGGATGGTCGCCGCGTGGCCATCCGCGGCCTGGACGAGCGCCCGGCGGCCACCGAGCACGGATGAGCAGTAGGAGGAAGGAGGGGACTCCAGGTGGGCTGGGCCGCACCTGTAGCTAGTAGGCCTAAGTGCACAGTAGAACTTAGGCCCCTTTTTATTTTCTTATTTCTTATTTCTGTTTTTCTTTTACTTTTCTTTTATTTATTGTTCTTTTACTGTTTTATTTTAGTTCCTCTTTTATTTTAGTTTTATAAATTATAATGTAAATTCCTAAATTAGCGATATTAATTATGCTACTTCCCCATTATCTTTTTGGCAACTAAATGAATAGTTTAATATTTTATAAAATACAAAAGGCATTTATTTAATTGTTTTAACTACTGTTTTAATTATCTTAGAGCCTTTAAGCATTCTATAAAAGTGTGGTTTCTCCACCATAATTACCTATGCAATATTTGGTTCACTCCGAACATTTTAGTTTTAATATTTGAAAACTTTTATTGTTTGCTTTTATTTAAATTTTGAATTTGTTTCAGTTTTGAACTATCGAGAGTTTATCAACAGTAACCGTGGTGACATGGCATCATTAGCGGGGGATCACTGTAGCTTAATTATCCGGGCGTCACACTAATGGTACCTGGTGGGTTACTATTTTTAAGTTAAGCCGCCCATGTAATTATGGAAATACAGATCTGGGAAAGGAAAAGTTACTAAGTGTTGAGAAAACAGGTTTCACAGATTGGTGCTATGATTTCGGATCTACGACACTCCAGTTAATGAAAAATATATTTAGACATAAATTACAGTACTTGAGCAGTTCATGGGTTCAGATCACGATTTCTTATGCGGAGGAGATGTTCTAACAGTAAAAAGGAGTGCTACAACTACCACCGCATAGGACGAGTACCAAGTTCGGATCTATAATCATAAGCTGCAGTGAAAAGCGAACATGAACTCTGACGAACTCGCGGAAACCCTATTGAGATTTATGGGAAGAGGAAGAAGGAGAACTCACCAGGGCTGTTGGACAGCGGAGGCACGCGGACGAAATCTGGTCAAATCAGGTTGATGTAGCGGCCGTTGTTGAGGCAGAGGCAACGGTCGACGGCGGCGGCAGAGCTCGAGTGCTGAGGTGTCGCGAGGTGGAAGACAGAGACGAAGAGGCAGGGGGAAAGTGAATGGGACCACTGGCCCTATTTATAAGATGAACGATAAGTGACATGCGCGGGAATCGAGGAGGCCCAAAAATGGATATATGACAGCGCAGATGCCTCGATTTTTGGAGATTCATTAAAAGAAAATATATATATATTAAGATTTGGGAAAATTGACATGAACTAGTTCAAATCAAGGCAAGCACGCCGACTGTTGTTGAAGGCAACCAAGCCGAGACTCGCTAGCCGGCCACTCCACCAGCCGGCGCCCCCGACTCCTCCAACCTATCAGACTCGCCTGCTGCTCCTTTGGCCTAGGCCGCTAACTTATCGTAGCTTTTCCTGCTTAGTAGCCTTCTCAACAAACTTTTGTTAAATTTGCACAATTCCACCCGCGGGGTGTATTCAAACTATGTTGACTGTTGGCCGAGGGCCTTTTGGTGTGTAAATTATTTCCCACACAAGCTTTGCTTTTGCCGAGTTCTGACTTTTCTCGCTTTTTGCTCCTTGGCTTTTTCCTTTGCTGCCCTCCCATGGTTTCCTACTTTCCAGCCGGACAGCCGCTCTGCAGACTGCGGCCTGGTCAAGTATATTGCCATTGTGGGAGGACAAGTACTTTGGCCGATTGGAATGCTGCAAGCTAAGTGGGAAGCCGGCCGGCCGGCTGCTTAGCAGTCGGTTGGTGAGGCGAGAGGCCGGCTCGTCCTATGTCAGCGTTTTTGGTCCTTAGCCATTTTTCATGTGAGCACCGTTTCTTGCCCTTAACTCTTGCCAAGCGAACAGCCGCTCTGCGAGCTGCAGCTTGTAGCAAGAGAAGGCTTTGGTGTTGGCACATTACTTGTCCGACTGCAGGAAAACACCGACATAGTACAAGGCGGCAAGCCCCCGGGCCGACTGGTCGAACCCGTTTCCTGGCGGAAGAATGAAATAACACATTCATAGGCATAATACTTATCATATAGATAAAAAGGGGTAGACCTCAAGTGCTCCTCGAGGGACCCGAAGTCTTCGTACTTAATACAAAAGGTAGCGTGGTACATACTGCATCAACTGTAAAATCTTCGAAGGAGATTTGCGTTCCATGGGCGCTCTGTTTCCTTGCTGGAGGTCATCCCTCTTGCACGCCCTGGGCTTCTGGGCATCGATCAGGTAGTAGGAGTCGTTACCCAAGGCTTTGCTGATGATGAAAGGGCCTTCCCAAGGGGCCAAGAGCTTGTGTTGTCCGGCTGTTCGCCGGATCAGCCGGAGCACAAAGTCTCCCTCTTGGAAGGATCTTGGTTTGACCTTCCGACTGTGGTAGCGGCGTAGACTCTGCTGGTAGATGGCGGACCGACTGAGTGCCAACAGCCGACCTTCTTCCAGCAGACCGATGCCGTCTTCTCGCGCTTCCTTAGCTTCCGCCTCGGTGTATTCGAAGTAGTGCGCAGACTCCAGAGGATGGCCGGCAGCTCATCGAGCCAGCAGCCGGCCAAACGCTCTAGAGGCTCGACCAGTCGGCACTTGATTCCTGACAAGATGGGGCCGTTTGCTCGCTCAACCTGGCCGCTTGACTGTGGGTGGGCAACGGACACTAAGTCTAGTCGGATGCCCTGTGTTGCACAGAAACAGGCCAAGGCGCCTTTGGCAAAATTTGTGCCATTGTCGGTGATGATGCTGTGAGGTACACCGTACCGAGTAGTGATGTCTGCGATGAATGTCATAGCAGTCAGACCGTTAAACTTCTTGATTGGTTTTGCTTCTATCCACTTGGTGAATTTGTCCACGGCGACGAGCAGATGAGTCATGCCGCCGCGTGCTATCTTGAACGGTCCCACCATGTCCAGTCCCCAGACGGCAAAAGGCCAGGCAAGGGGAATGGTTTTGAGTGCAGAAGCCAGCAGATGTTGCTTTGTACTGAACTTCTTGCCCCCCTTGCATTTCTTGACCAAGTCTTTGGCGTCTTCTAGAGCAGTCGGCTAGAAGAAACCATGGCGAAAAGCTTTGGCCACAAGTGATCTTGAGGCCGCGTGGTGGCCACACTCGCCTTGGTTGATCTCCTTGAGGATTGCTTGGCCCTTCTTCGGCTCTACGCAGCGCTGGTACACACCAGTGACACCGCGCCTCACGAGTTCCCTGTTGACGATGGTGTATGCTGCTGCCCGACGTTGCACCTGTCGGGCCAAGATCTCATCGGTTGGCAGCTCTTTGTTCATCAGAAACTTGAGGATAGGCTCTGCCCATGATGGTGCTTGAATTTCTTCTACCGCCACTATGGCCACTTGTATGAGGGCGGTTGGGTTGGGAGGTGGCGGGTTGGAGTCGGCCGCCGCTTGCTGTGTTGTTGAAGTCCCCGAGCCGACTGTTGCAGTCCCCAGACCGGGATCTGAAGTCCCCGAGCCGGGTGCGACTGCTGCAGTCCCCGGACCGGGATCTGAAGCAAGGCGGGCCTAGCGCATCTTCTTCTTCTAGCGCCAGGGATCGGTTGAGGCGGTCGATCCGATGGCGGGCATCGTTCTCTCCGACTCCTTCTCGGCGGCCAAGGCGGTCGCCGAGTGTCGGGTAGTCAACAGGCGGCGGGGAGGTGAGCCTCTCCCTGCGGGGAGGAGGGGGAGGCGGACAGTCATCCCGTCGTTCCACTGCTCTTGGGCGGCCGTCTTGGTCGCGCTCGATGGTGATGCGTGTCCGACTGCGGCTGGCAGTCGGCTCCTTGTCTCTTATGTCGCAGACGCCACCAGTCGATGTCCGGAATGTCACGCCCTGATCTCGGCGAGGAGGCGGGTCTGCTGCGTGTGCGCCGGGCTCCGCCTGGCGGCGGGCGGCGGTTTCTTGCTGCTCAGCAGCCGCGTCGATGAGTCGCTGGACGCGTTCCGTCATGTGGCGACGCTCGTCACCCTCGAGCTTGTCCAGCTCGTCTGCTGCCGCCTGGGCAGCTCGTATGTTCTCTGCAGGCGTGGCGTAGACAGGGCGGTCTGCCCCGAACATGCTGGCAATGGCCGCGCCATGTTGCCGGACCATGCCGATGCGGCTGGGTCCGCCAGGAGCCGGCGTGCTGCCCACAGCGCGGTCCCTCTCGGGCTGGTAAGCCTCTGAAAGGCGTCTCATGCTCGCCAACTTCTTGGTGCTCTCGACGAGCTGGACGCGGCGCACCTCCAGCGTCTCAGCATCGGCATCATCTGCGATGGGCGCAAACAGGTCTCGTAGCGCCGCTTTGAGCAGATCTTGGGCGCCGCCACCAGAGGCTCCATTGTGGCTGATGACGAGCACCTCCGTGACGGTGCTGGCGCTGCTGTCGGCGCAAGGGAGAGGGTCATTGATGACCACCACGTTGGTGGGGAACGAGTCAAGTGACGCCGTGTCGGAGTCGACAAGCATCGGGTCGGTGGAGCCAACCGACTCCAAGTCGACGGCTGACTCGTTGGCGATGTGGAGCTGGTCGAGGAGGTTTACGAGGCGGCTCTCGAGGCCATCTGTGCCTGTGTCGGATGCAGGCTCGTCGGAGAGGCGGATCTCGCCAACAAGGTCGGCGAGGCAGCTCGCTGCGCAGGCAACCTCCATGCCATGCAGCGCGTCGGCGCAAACGCCGTCTGGCGTGCCGGGCTGGCTGCGCTCGCGGGGGAGGAAAAGGGTTTCCGTCCAGAACAGATCTCCGAACGACGGTGCACCAAGCCCCACGGTGGGCGCCAAATGTCGGGGTTTTGGTGCGACATATGCCAACGGGTGGCTTATCATGGTGGGGGATAGTAAGACGCCGCCGGTGCCAGGAAGCGGGATAAGGCGTAGACACGTACGCTGGCGAACTTTACCCAGGTTCGAGGCTCTCCTAGGAGATAACACCCCTAGTCCTGCTCTGCGGGGTCTCCACATGCTCGATATCTCAACAAGTAGCTACAAGATGCTCCTTGAGTTGTTTGCTAGAGGAGGAAGAAGGGCAAGGCTAGCTCTCTCCTCTCTCTATATGTGTGCAGTGTGGTCTAAGGGTCTGAACCCTTTGCATGGGTGCCCTGGGGGATTTATATAGGCCTACCCCCCAGGGGTACAATGGTAAACCGGCCGGGTATAGGCCCGGGCCATCAGTGTCTCCTGCTGCCGGCTTCTCCGCTGGCTGCTGGGGCCCGCCGGCCGCCTCGTACTTGGCTGACAGGCCGCACCCGCCACTTGTGGGTCTTGCGGGCTGCTCATTACTGTAGCTGTGCTTCTAATGATGCTTGTTTTGTCGGGGTAGGCATGGCTACAGTTCCGCCGCATGGCGGGCGTTCACTGTAGCCATTCCCCATCTCTTTTGGTTAATGGCGCGCAAACTCCTAGGAAGGGGGAGGGCCTCCTGCTGGGTGCCGACCTCCCTTCTTGGCCGACTGGTCTGGCTTGCCGCCTTCTAGCTTCTGACTGGCAGATAGGGCCCGCCGCCTGTGGGCCATACCGACAGCCCGTCGTGGGAGCATGGTCCTTCTGACTTGGGTGATGTCACGGGCGGAGGGGCTACAGTGCCGCGCCGTGCCGGAGATCCCTGGCTGATACGGTGCACTGTAGCCACAACCCACCCTGGATTCGGGGATGGCAGACTTCACTGTAGCCATGCCCCGTCTCATCGTCTTTATGGGGGTGCAAACTTTGAGGGCGCTTGGGGCCGCCTGCTAGGAGCCGTCCTCTCTGGCGGCCGCCTGCTAGAAGGCGACCCGCTTCATGGCCGTCTCCTGGGATCCTCCGCCTTCTGGCAGCCGGCCGAGTGGACCAGCCGGCCACGAGAAGGTGGCGACCAAGCTTTGAGACTTGAGGGGCGCAGTCGGCCCCGATGTCTTAAAATGTCATGGGGGCAGATGAGGCTACCCATGGCCAATAACTCCGGCAATGATGTTGCGGTGACGCAAGCCATGGCGACCAAGGCCAAGCGGGCGCCAGCGGGCGCAGAGAGGCAGCTTCCTCTTTGGTGCTAAGGAGACAAGCGCAGGCGCGGGTTCCCGAGGAATTTGGCAAATATTTCCATTCCGGTCCAACAAGACCAAGGCCGCCAGAACGGGAGGACAGATGTCATCGCCGAGCCCACCACAGTGTCACGACCAGAGGCTTTGCAAACAAAGACCACCTTTCGTCAGGATAAGAAGTACTACTTGTCCCCTTTCAAATCGACCGTTGTGGAAACCCTTCTCGCCTACGTTTTGGGGGAAGAGGACCGAGGCCACTATAAGTATAGGTTAGCCACCACTGTAGGAGGCATCGGACCCTTTCCACCCTCACCAGAGCAAACCTCGCGAGGTTGTTCATCCATTGTACTAGTTCATCCTCAGCCCCTCGTGAGGCCAATCCACCACAACGCAGGAGTAGGGTCTTACACCGCAAGGTGGCCCGAACCTAGGTAAACTGACGTGTCCATCTTCTTTCTTGCTTGTGTGCATCGAGCTAGTCCATGGGGCGACGGGCCGGTAGGCTGGAGAGGTTGAGTTCTTCGCACACGCCCCAGAGTTCGAACCTTTCTTGGGTCTGCGGAGCCCGAAATCTGACACATAGCTAGTAGCTAGATGGCTTCTTCTCTCTCTTTGATCTTCAATACAATGTTCTCCTCGATGTTTTTGGAGATCTATTTGATGTAATACTTGTTTGTGGTGTGTTTGTTGAGATCCGATGAATTGTGGATTTATGATCAGATTATCTATGAATATTATTTGAGTCTTCTCTGAACTTTTTATGCATGATTAAGATATCTTTGTATTTATCTTCGAACTATCGCTTTGGTTTGGCTAACTAGATTGGTTTTTCTTGCAATGGGAGAGGTGCTTAGTTTTGGGTTCAATCTTGCGGTGTCCTCACCCAGTGACAGAAGGGGTAGCGAGGCATGTATTGTATTGTTGCCATCAAGGATAAAAAGATGGGGTTTATATCATATTGCTTGAGTTTATCCCTCTACATCATGTCATCTTAGTTAAGGTGTTACTCTGTTCTTATGAACTTAATACTCTAGATGCATGCTAGATAGCAGTCGATGTGTGGAGTAATAGTAGTAGATGCGAGCAGGAGTCGGTTTACTTGTCACGGACGTGATGCCTATATTCACTATCATTTCCATAGATATCATCATAACTTTGTGCTTTTCTATCAATTCCTCAACAGTAATTTTTTTACCCACTGTATGCTTTCTTCAAGAGAGAAGCCTCTAGTGAAACCTATGGACCCTGGGTCTATTTTCCGTCATACATTTTCAGATCTAGAAACCAAAAAATCCAAAAATACCTTATTGCAATTATTTATATTTACTTTAGTTTGCCTTTTTATTTATCTTTTATACCTATCTCTATTAGATCTCATTCTTGCTCGAGACCGTGAAGGGATTGACAACCCCTTTTTCGCGTTGAGTGCAAGTGTTTGTTAGTTTGTGAAGGTGCATAGATTGGAGACTTGCTTGTGCCTCCTAATGGATTGATACCTTGGTTATGAACTGAGGGAAGTACTTATCTCTACTTTGTTGCGTCACCCTTTCCTCTTCAAGTGAAAAATCAACGCAAGCTCAAGAAGTAGCAGGAAGAATTTCTCGCGCCATTGCCGGGGAAGTTCTACATCAAACCTACCAAGTACCCATCATAAACTCTCATCTCTTGCATTACATTATTTACCATTTGCCTCTCATTTTCCTCTCCCCCAGTTCTAAATGTTTTTAGAAAAATACAAAAATATTTGCATTCTTTCCGTTTGCCTTTTATGTCGTACTTGATTTGTTTGCTTGTTTGCTTGGAATAATTGTGTATTTATTTAAAATCAGAAAGCAAAAAGTTTATGGATCCTCATCCACTTGCTAATCTTTTTAAGAGATCAAATTATGATGAACCAATTGCTAGTGAGTTGCGTGCACTAGATTATTGATGACCCACAAGTATAGGGGCTCAATCATAGTCCTTTCGATAAGTAAGAGTGTTGAACCCAACGAGGAGCAGAAGGAAATGAGAAGTGGTTTTCAGCAAGGTATTCTTTGCAAGCACTGAAATTACAAGCAACGAGTAGTTTGATAGCAAGATAATTTGTAACGAGCAAGTAACGGTAATGACAAATAATATGCAGCAAGGTAGCCCAATCCTTTGTGGCAAAGGACAGGCCAGAACGCTCTCTTTTGATAAGCAAAGTGTTCTTGAGAGTACACGGGAATTTCATCTAGTCACTTTCATCATGTTGGTTTGCTTCGTGTTCGCTACTTTGATAATTTGGTATGTGGGTGGACCGGTGCTTAGGTGATGTTCTTACTTGAACAAACCTCCTACTTATGATTAACCCCCTCACAAGCATCCTAAAATACGAGAAAAGTATTAAGATAAAATCTAACCATAGCATTAAACTTTTGGATCCAAATCAGTCCCTTACGAAGTAGCTCATAAACTAGGGTTTAAGCTTCTATCACTCTTACAACCCATCATCTAATAACTACTCTACAATGCATTCCCTTAGGCCCTAATAAGGTGAAGTGCCATGTAGTCGACGTTCCGATGACACCACTAAGGGAATCACAACATACATACCATCAAAATATCGAACACATATCAAGTTCACATGACTACTTGCAACAAGATTTCTCACGTGACCTCAAGAACAAAAGTAACTACTCACAAATGATAATCATGCTCAAGATTAGAGGGATATCAAATAGCATAATGGATCTGAACATATAATCTTCCACCAAATAAACCATATAGTAATCAACTACAAGATGTAATCAACACTACTAGTCACCCACAAGCATCGATCTAAGGTTCCGGTACAAAGATTGAACACAAGATATGAACTAGGGTTTGAGAGGATATGATGTTGTTGAAGATGTTGATGGATATTGCCCTCCCCAAGATGGGAGAGTTGTTGGTGATGATGATGATTTCCCCCTCCGGGAGGGAAGTTCCCCCGGCGGAATTGCTCCGCCGAAGGGCAAAAGTGCTCTTGCCCAAGTTCCGCCTCGAGACGGCGGCACTTCGTCCCGAAAGTCCTCCCCTTCTTTTTCTAGGTCAAAATGACTTATATACCAAAAGAGGGGCACCGGAGGTGGGCCGAGGAGAGCACAACCCACCAGGGCGCGCCTGGGGGCTCTGGCACGCCCAGGTGGGTTGTGCCCACCTAGTGGGCCCCCTCTGATAGTTATTTGCTCCAATAATTCTTAAATATTCCATAAAATTCTCCGTGAAGTTTCGGCTCATTTGGAGTTGTGCAGAATAGGTGGCATGACGTAGCTTTTTCAGGTCCAGAATTACAGCTGCCGGTATTCTCCCTCTTTGTGTGAACCTTGCATATTTCAGAGAAAAGGCATTAGAATTACTCCATAAAGCATTATTATGCATAAAGACATCATAAAAAACGGTAGGAAAACATGATGCAAAATGGACGTACCGACTCCCCCAAGCTTAGATCTCGCTTGTCCTCAAGCGAAAACCGAAATGAAAAAACATGTCCACATGCTTAGAGAGATAAGTGTCGATAAAAACAAAATACGGACATAGAAGCATCATGTATATTATTATAACAACAACAAATTTTATTATAGAACTGTTGCATTCAGGGCTCCGCAGACCCGAGAAAGGTTCGAACTCTGGGGCGTGTGTGAAGAACTCAATCTCTCCAGCCGACCAACTCGCCGTCCTCACAGCCTAGCTCGATGAACAGGGAAGGAAAGAGCCATGGCAGTTTACCCAGGTTCGGGCCACCTTGTGGTGTAAGACCCTGTTCCTGCTTTGGTGTGGATTGGCCTCGCGAGGGGCTGAGGATGAACTAGTACAAAGGATAAACAAGCTCCTAAATCTTGGGCCTGTGGTGGTGAGGTTTCGGATCCCTCTCTATGGTGGTGGCTAACCTATATATATATATGTATATATATATATATAGAGAGAGAGAGAGAGTGAGTGAGAGAGAGAGGCCCCGGTCCTCTTCCCCCAAAATGTAGGCGGGAAGGGATTCCACAACGGCCAGTTTGAAGGGTGACAATAAGTACATCTTATCCTAGCGAAAGGTGATCTTCGCCTGCAAAGCTTCTGCTCGTGACGCCATGGTGGGCTCGACGATGACATCCGTCCTGACGTCCTGGCGGTCTTGGTCTTGTAGCACGGGAATCGAAACCTTTAGTTGTTTCCTCAGGACTCCGCGCCTGTGCTTGCTTCCTTAGCACCAAAGGGGAAACCTGCCGCTCTGCGCCCGCTGGCGTCCGGCATGCCTTGGTCGTCATGGCTTGCTTCATCCGAAACTCATGAGACAGGTTGATACGTCTCCGTCATATCTACTTTTCCTAACGCTTTTCCTCTTGTTTTGGACTCTAATTTGCATTGAATGAAACTAACCCGGACTGACTCTATTTCTAGCAAAACTACCATGGTGTTATTTTTGTGCAGAAATAAAAGTTCTCGGATTGGAACGAAACTTTCTGAGGATTTTTTATTCAATAAAAGAGAATTTCTGGAGCCAAAACCCACCGGAGGGGGGCATCTGGGTGGGCACAACCCACCAGGGTGCGCCCCCAGGCGAGCCCTGGTGGCTTGACCACACCTGGTGGCCCGCAGACCCTGAAACCGACGCTATAAAATCACATATTTGCAGAAAAATCATAGAGGAAGAATTATCGCATTTCACGGGATGGAGCCGCCACCACCTCCTGTTCTTCATCGGGAGGCCAGATCTGGAGTCCGTTTGGGGCTCCGGAGAGGGGGATCTTCGATCTTCGTCATCACCAACCCTTCTCCATCGCCAATTCCATGATGCTCCCCACCAGGAGTGAGTAATTCCTTCGTAGGCTCGCTGGTCGGTGAGGAGTTGGATGAGATTCATCATGTAATCGAGTTAGTTTTGTTAGGGCTTGATCCCTAGTATCCATTGTGTTCTAAGATCGATCATGCTTAGTTACGACTGCTGCTGCTACTATTGTCACTGCTACAAAATCGTTGCTATTACTATTACCGTTACTATTGTTGTTGCTACTACTCTCAAAACTATCATACTACTTTGCTACTGATCACTTTGCTGCAGATAATTAATCTCCAAGTGTGGTTGAATTGACAACTCAGCTGCTAATACTTACAAATATTCTTTGGCTCCCTTGTGTCGAATCAATAAATTTGGGTTGAATACTCTACCCACGAAAACTGTTGCGATCCCCTATACTTGTGGATTATCAAGACCTTTTTCTGGCGCCGTTGCCGGGGAGCATAGCTATATTTGTTGATTCACTTGGGATTATTATCAAATTGTCACTATGAAGAATCTGAAGGATGCTAAGACTAAGATTTTTCCCTCTAAGATGAGGGGAGGTAAGGAACTGCCATCCAGCTCCGCTTTAAATTCACCTAATGTTATAAGTAAACTTGCAACACCACCACATGCTATCAATTTTGAGATGTCGCAAGTTATTGATGATGCTACATCTGCTATGAATGCTACTCTTGATGATACTAGTACCTTGATTGATGATAATGTGCCACTAGGTGAATTTCTTGATGAACAAATTGCTAGAGTAAGACAGCAAGAGATTGTTGAAACTGATGAAGAGCTTGAAACTGAAAATCTTGAAACACCTATTACACCTAGTTCTCCAAGATATGAATTGCCAAAGGTACCAGAAGGTTATGTTATGAATGAGGACACAACTAGAGACATTCTTGCTTTTAAGGATAGAGGTGATTTGGAAAAATTATTATGCAAGTATAAAGAAAAGACTTTGAATGCTAAAATGAAATGTGATCCTAAGTTTGCTACTTCACCTATCTTTGTTGACGATAAGGATTATGAATTCTCTGTCGACCCAGAGTTGATTACTTTGGTTGAATCTGATCCTTTCCATGGTTATGAAACTGAAACTGTTGTGGCACATCTTACTAAGTTGAATGACATAGCCACCCTTTTTGCTCATGATGAGAAAATTCGCTATTATTATATTCTCAAATTAATTCCATTCTCATTAAAGGGTGATGCTAAAGCTTGGTACAATACTCTTGCTCCTGGTTGTGTGCATAGTCCCCAGGACATGATTTATTACTTCTCTAAAAAATATTTCCCTGCTCATAAGAAACAAAGCTGCCTTATAGGAAATATTTAACGTTATGCAAATTGAAGAAGAGAGTCTCCCACAAGCTTGGGGGGGGCTTCTCCAATTTCTTAATGCTTTGCCTGATCATCCTCTTAAGAAAAATGAAATACTTGATATCTTCTACAATGGACTAACGGATGCTTATAGGGATTTCTTAAGCTGAAGAATTATTGAATAACAAAAATTATGATGATTAGACTCTTCTTGAACCACCGCCTAAACCCACTTCGAAGAAGAGGGGTATCTTATATCTCAGTCCTGAAGATATGCAAGAGGCAAAGAAATCTATGAGAGAAAAAGGTATTAAAGCAGAGGATGTCAAAAATTTAGCTCCTATTGAAGAAATACATGGGCTTGATACACCACCACCACCTAAGGTGGTAGAGGTAAATTCTCTAATGAAATTCAATGATATTGATAATACTCACAATATGCACCCTAGCCAGTGCCTTTATGAGTTTGAAAATTACATTAGAAAGCAAGATCACTTCAATGCTAATGTTATGAAACAATTGAAATACAATTCTGATATGATTGCTCGCTTGAGTGACTTGTTATTTAGAATCTCAAATGATGTTAGAGGTGTGGGGATGCATGCTTCTATGGTTCAAACTTAGTTAGAACAAGTTGCTAAATCTCAAAGAGAGTTGTTAGCTGAAATGAATAATAATATCAAAGATCATGCTGTTAGAGTAATGACTAGAGGGGGTAGGATGACTCAGGAACCACTTTATCTTGAGGGACACCCTAAAAGAATTGAACAAGACTCTCAACGGGTTAACACTGATGCACATAGTCCTTCTAAAAAGAAAAGGAAGAAGAAAAATGATAGGACTTTGCATGCCTCTAGTGAACCTGAAGTAGAAAAACCTCTTGATAATGATAATGAAGTTTCTACCTCTGATGTTGAAACTCAATCTGGTAGTGAACACTCATCTTCTGATAATGAAAAAGATAATGATGAGGTTCGTGAAGATACTCAAACAAATAATAAAGAACCAAACAATGATGTTGAGATAGAACCAGCAGTTGATCTTGATAACCCACAACCCAAGAATAAAAGATATGATAAAAGACACTTTGTTGCTAGAGAACACGGTAAGGAAAGAGAACCATGGGTTCAAAAACCAATGCCCTTTTCACCTAAGTCAACTAAAAAGAAAGATGATGAAGAATTTGAACGCTTTGCTGAAATGCTGAGGCCAGTCTTTTTGCGTACTCGCTTGACTGATATCTTAAAAATGCCTCCTTACGCAAAGTACATGAAAGATATCATCACCAATAAGAGAAAAATACCGGAAGCTAAAATCTCCACCATGCTTGCTAATTATACTTTTAAGGATGGAGTACCTAAAAACATGGAGACCCGGGAATACCAACTATACCTTGATCCACCAAAAGAAATTATGTGAAAACTGCTTTATGTGATTTGGGAGCTGGTGTTGGTGTTAAAACTCCTTCCAAAGAGGTTCATCATATTCATGTACAATTTTTTGAAAAAATTTGGGTCACAAAAATTTGTTAACAAAACTTCACAAGATTGGTAGCAACTACTCATAGGGAAGCATAGAAGTCATATCAAGCATTCAAACTACTTAGAACTCTAAGAATTCAACATGCAAGCTGATACGTCTCCAACGTATCTATAATTTTTGATTGTTCCATGTTGTTTTATTATCAATCTTGGATGTTTTATAATCATTTTATAGTCATTTTATATCATTTTTTGGTACAAACCTATTGACATAGTGCCAAGTGCCAGTTGCTGTTTTTTCCATGTCTTTTTACATCGCAAGAAATCAATATCAAATAGAATCCAAATGCCACGAAACTCCACGATGATTTTTGATGGGCCAGAAGGAACGCAATGGGCCCTGGTTGCACCTGGGGGGTGCCCCGAGTGTCGGATGTGGGGTTCCGACAAACCCTTAAGGTTCGAACTCTGGGGTGCGCGCGAAGTCTTTCCCTCCTACCGATCCACGCCCTAGCTCGCTAAGATCTCGCGGACGAACTCGACGAACTCACAACATAGAAAGACACGAGATTTATACTGGTTCGGGCCACCGTTGTGGTGTAATACCCTACTCCAGTGTGTGTGGTGGATTGCCTCTTGGGCTGATGATGAACAGTACAAAGGGGAAGAACAGCCTCCTGAGGTTGAGGTGTTCGTGTGCTTGGTGAACTGGCGGATGAGAACCCCCTCAGATCAGATCAAGCTGAGTCTGCCTCGGGTTGAGTTGAGATGCCCCTACTGTGGTAGCTAGCTCTACTTATATAGGCCCTGGTCCTCTTCCCAAATATTGAGCGGGAAGGGAGCCAACAACGGTGGGCGAATTTGAAGGGGGACAGCTAGTACAAGCTATCCTGACAAAAGTGGTCTTCGCCTGCGAAAGGCTCTGGTGGTGACGCCGTCTTGGGCTCCACGATGACCTCCGTCCTGCAGTCCTTCTGGTCTTGGTCTCGTTGCACCGATATGGCAACCTTCGCCTGATGCCTCGGTACTCTTCGCCTATGCTCGCCTCCTTAGCACCAAAGAGGAAACAAGGACGCTGCACCCACTGGGGCCCGCCTGGCGCCCGCCTGGTCTCGATCGTCATGGCTCAGGTCACGAGAGCCTTGTGAGGTTTACCCTGCCTTGATATCTCCGCTCCTCGTGAGCCTGCCTGGCTAGGACACTCCTGAGGATGTCTTGCGTCGTACGCCTCGCGAGGCTTGGCCCCTCGCGAGGGTCTTGAATGGTCCGTACGACCCGCTGACTTAGCCACGCCGTGGGCCGCAGGCAGGCAAGTCTGGGGACCCCCGTTCCCAGAACACCGACAGTAGCCCCCGAGCCCAAGGTGCGCTCAGGCTTGGCTTCGCGGCGAAGCCAAGGGTCAAGTACGGAGCACCACGGGCCCCAAAAGCCTGCGGCCTCGGTTGACGCGTGGCGCTTGATTGGATGTGGGCGTCTCCGCTTCCCCATGCTGCCTCGGCAACTGCTCGACTTGACAAGTCCCTGCGACATGCAAGGAAAACCATCATTACCTGCGATCGTGGGAGGCACCGGTTGGCCTTCTCTTGCTATAAATGGGGAGGGGGCGGAGCCCCCGTCGCCCATCTCTTCCTTGCTTGCTTGCTTCTTCCTCCTTGCTCCACTGCTGGCGACAATGGCGCCTATCAGAAGGTTCTCCGCTGAAGAGAAGGGAAAGGCCCCGCGCGATGATCCGGGGCCGCTTCCGCCAAAGAAGAGGTCGGTCCACCGCCGTGATGAAGCGGCGATGCAGGTGGTGACGAGGCCTTGGTACGAGCGGCCTCCTCCAGGGTATCCACTACCCTTGTATGCCTGAGCCGAGGGATCAGGAGGACGGAGCGACGAACGATGCCACCCGCGCCGCGCCCGTGGTCGCCGCGCCACAGCGACACGCGCTGTCGCCCCTGGAATCCACGCCGCGGACTCCTCGCGCGAGCTTGTGCTATGGGCACCCATGCCTCCAAGCTCTTGGATCCGCTTCCCTCGGTTCTTCTCCGACGTGATGCCGCTGAGGGGGCCTCTCGAGCTCTGGTTGAAGCACGCCGACTGCGACACTCCGGCGACCGGAGCAGAGATCGAAGCGGTCCCCACCGGCAAGATCTTCATGACTCGCGGCTGGGGCGAGGTCGCGCGGGTCTGTCGCGCGAGGGGCGCCCTCACGATCCACTTTGAGTATGATGGCGCCTCCACGCTCTTCTTCAAGGTCTTTGATGCAGAGGGCTGCCGTCTGGAGTGCTGCTCCGGAGAGGAGCGTCAGGCTGATGCGAGCTCCGCTCACGGCCACTCCAGCAGCAGCAGCCCTTGGGAGTCCAGCAGCTCTCCCGAGACCTACGAGACTCCGGAGACGAGCGACGACAGCTACGTGCCCCCAAGCTCCCGCCGTGTTCGGAGCAGAGCTGCGGCGTCCGGCAGTCGCCGCCGCTGATCTGGATGGGGTTGGCGCCGGCCTCCTGTGGCCCACTGTTGGTGATGAAGTCCACCGCGGGAGGGTGTAGATAGGATCCCTCTTAGTTCTAGATTTTGTTCCCTGCGAAGGATCATGAAGTACCCCGTGGGGGCGTGTAATGGGTCTGTAATGTCTTTTGCACTCATCTTCCTTATTGCGAAATTTTGTGAACGCATGTCCCGTTAAGGCTCGGTCCCCCCTCGCGATGGCCTGTTGCTCTATGCTGACGGGTCCCGGTCCCCAGGCAGGCTACAGTCGTCGCTGGTATGCCAGGTCGTGTGCCGTGGTCAAGGCCACGAGGTGTGCGGCCCGAGGTCCAGTAAGAGCCCCTGAGTCGCGATGCTCAGGAGGTCCCCCTTAGCGCTCAAGCAGCCATGATAACGCAAGAAAGGGAGTTGACGTGGCCGCAACGGGGCTATGGCGAGGGTGACCCTTAGGCCCCAACATTTAGCCGATCCAAGAGCGGGACTTATCTTGTCGATTTCGTGGCGGTTCCTGATGGTGGCTAGGCCTGCGCGCCAGCTTGTGCGGCATAGCTAGGTCGGGCCCATACGAGTTCCCTCCTCCCATGCTCTCCTTAGTGCTCTACGTCCTCAGGTCCCGGCCCTCGAGCGAGCTCAGCCGCCGCTGGTATGCCAGGTCGCGATGCCGTGGTCAAGGCCAGGGGGTGAGGGCTGGAGAGCCAGTAAGAGCTCCTGAGTCGCGATGCATGAGGGGTTCCTCAGGCATGATAAATTCTTCGTCGCTGAGGCTTGCCACCTCCTCGGAGAGTGGAAGATAATTACTGTCCTCCGAGTCTTCGTTTACAGCCTGTTCATCAGGGCTAACTTTCCCATCTTCCCGATCATCCTGTTCGGAGGTTGGCTCGACGGGGTCTTCTTTGTCTTCAGCGTCATCTAGAGTATTATTTTCGCCTGTGCCGGTGTTGCTGTCTTTTCCATAGCGTGATTTAGAGCGGTGCCGCGGACATTGGCGTTTTGGTCGTGTCTCAGGAGGCATATCCTCGATTGGATTGGTCTCATTATCGCCGTTACCCTCTTTGGGTGAGTCCACCATGTACACGCCATAGGAAGAGGTGGTCGTCCAGCGTCCGGTAAACGGCAGGTTCTGGGCCTGCTCTTCTCCGGCATCGTCGTCCATACCGTCGATGTCTTTGGAGCCGTAATCGAGCATGTCGGTTAAGTCCTCGACAGTGGCTATGAAGTGGGTGGTGGGTGGGACGTAAAATTCCCGGCTCTCAGCCCCTAGTCCGGGCTGGGCGTAGTTCGGACGTTGCTCCTCTGTAATGACGAGGGATCGCATCAAGTCCAGAGTCTCACTTAAAGGCGAGGTTTGGTCAGGGAGAAGAGAGTCCGTGGAGTACGGTGGGAAGGAGACACCTTGGCCGAGCTCACGCGATGCTGACTCCGAGGGCTCGGAGCGAGTGTCCGGAGAAGAGTTCGGCCGCGTGATGGTTGACAGCGACACTACTTCTTCCGGTTCTCCCGTACCGGGCTTAATGGCCGCAGATAGGCCGGCGGGCTCAGACATCCCGTCTTCGGACCCGGTGATGTGCTCTGGATCTAAGGCCAGAGCGGAAGTTGGGGTTGTGAATCCTTGGAAGACCAAATCCTCTCAGATATCAGCGACATAGTCCGGATTTTCAAAACTAATCTGGTGACCTGGGGCGTAGCTGTGGATCTGCTCTAGATAGCCAAACGAGTTGGCCCGCAGTGCGAAGCCGCCGAATACGATCTGGCCGGGGAGAAAGACCTCCGTCAGGGCAGCATCGTTGTAGATGATTGACGGAGCCATCGAACCTTCTGGTGACGACACAGCGGAACTCTCAATGAAAGCACCAATGTCGGTGTCAAAACCGACGGATCTCGGGTAGGGGCCCTCGAATATGCGTTTGAGGATCGATGGTAACGGGAGACTGGGGACACGGTGTTTACCCAGGTTCGGGCCCTCTTGATGGAGGTAATACCCTACTTCCTGCTTGATTGATCTTGATGAATATGAGGATTACAAGAGTTGATCTACCACAAGATCGTAATGGCTAAACCCTAGATGTCTAGCCTGTATGATTATGATCCTCCCCCCTACGGACTAAACCCTCCGATTTATATAGACACCGGAGGGGCCTAGGGTTATACAAAGTCAGTTTACAGAGGAAGGAACCTTCATATCCGAACACCAAGCTTGCCATCCACGCAAAGGAGAATCCCATCCGGACACGGGAGGAAGTCTTCTGTCTTGTATATTCATGGCCCATCAGTTCGGCATATCACACAGGCCGGACGCCCGAGGACCCCTTAATCCAGGACTCCCTCAGGCACCTCTTCCCATTGCAACATAAATAGATCAAGTTGGCCAAGCAAAACCCAAATATCAGAGAAGAAATACAAGGCTATAAGAGATCATGCATATAAGAGATCAAAGAAACTCAAATAACTTTCATGGATATAAAAAGATATAACTGATCATAAACTCAAAGTTCATCAGATCCCAACAAACACACCGCAAAAGAGTTACATCATATGGATCTCCAAGAGACCATTGTATGAGAATTCAGCGAGAGAGAGAAAGCCATCTAGCTACTAACTATGGAGCTGAAGGTCTACAAAGAACTACTCACGCATCATCGGAGAGGCACCAATGGAAGTGGTGAACCCCTCCATGATGGTGTCTAGATTGGATCTGGTGGTTCTGGACTCTACGGCGGCTGGATGAATATTTCGTCGACGCTTCTAGGGTTCTGGGATTTTTGGGATATTTATAGAGCAAAGAGGCGGTCCGGGGGGCACCCAAGGTGGGGCCCCAGGTGCAACCAGGGCCCATTGCCTTTCTTCTGGCCCATAAAAAATCATCGTGAAGTTTCGTGGCATTTGGATTCCATTTGGTATCAGCATCCCCAAGCTTAACTCCTACTCATCCTCGAGTAGGTAAGTGATAACAACAGAATTTTTGATGTGGAGTGCTGTTCATCAAGTGATATCATATTCCTTTCTTTATAGCATGGACATTTGGACTTTTATGTGATTCAAAGCAATAGTCTAGTTTTGATATAATAATTTAGATACTCAAGCATATCAACAAGAAACCATGTCTTTCAAAATATCAACGCTAAAATAAGTTATCCCTAGCCCATCATGCTCAAACATTGATCCATTCATGAAACACACTCGAGTATTAACTACACCCAATACTTAAGCACAATCATATTGCCTCCTAGTTGGTGCTTTTGTAAGAGAAGATGGAGACTCAAATTTCAAAATAAAAATCGCATAAAGTAAAAGAAAGTCCCTTCGTAGAGGGAAGTAGGGATTTGTAGAGGTGCCAGAGCTCAAAGCAAAAAAATTAGAGATAGAAACATTTTGGGAGGTGTATCCATCCAACCAATGAAAACGACGTAGAGCTACGAACACTTTCCATGGTAGATATGCCATAGGCGGTTCCCAAACAGAAAATAAAGTGTATTCCTTTTTCCACCATTCTTTCACTATCCATGGCTAACCGTATCCACGGATGCCCTCCATACCAACACTTTTCAAGGAATTTATTATTTGACAACATAGCGTAAATTCATTTTTGCATTTTGGGACTGGGAGTCCCTAAAACCTTTGCCTTACTCTCGTGCAATGACAAGTGAATAAACATTCATCGTGAGAATAACACATCCAGCATGGAAAATATTAGCCACCCGTTACCGTTCCGCGAGCGAAACAAACACACAAAAGAGAAGTTTATTTTGAAAATTAGAGATGGCACATGCAAATTTGCTTAGAAAGGCAAAAGAATACCGCATATAGGTAGATATAGTGGACTCATGTGGCAAAATTGGTTTAAAGGATTTTGGATGCACAAGTAGAGATCATACTTAGTGCAAAATGAAGGCCTGCAAAAAGATTGAGAAGCGACCAACGAAGAAACGAATAATTTCGTAAAGCAAGCATTAAGCATAATTAACACCGAATTATGCACCACAAGTAGGATATAATTTTCATTGCATGATTATTGACTTTCGTGCATGCATAGGGAATCACAAACCTTAACACCAATATTCTTACTAGAGCACAATTACTCATCAACATAACTCACATATAACATCATCATATCTCAAAACTTTTACTAAGAATCAAGTTTATTTTGTCCAATGATCTTCATGACATTTTATTTTTCTTTATCCTTCTTGGATATCTATCACTTTGGGACTAACTTTTATGTGTTGCTTTTCATAAGCTCAAACAAATATAAGTGAAGATCATGAGCATAACAAATTTTCTTTCTCTCAAAATAATTAAGTGAAGCAAGAGAGAATTTCTTCAAAAATTTACTAACTCTCAAATAAATCTAAGTGAAGCAAGAGAGTATTTCTTCGAAAATAACAAAGCACACCGTGCTCAAAAAGATATAAGTGAAGCACTAGAGCAAGTCCTACCTCATAAAGGATTTAAGTGAAGCACATAGAGCAAATCTAACAAGTCATGATAATTTTGGCTCTCTCAAATAGGTGTGTCCAGCAAGGATTGATGACTTAAAACACAAAATAAAACAAGCAAAGACACATATCATACAAGACGCTCGAAGCAAAACACATATCATGTGACGAATAAAAATATAGCCTCGAGTAAAATGCCAATAGTTGTTGGAAGAAAGCGGGTATGCCACTCGGGGGCATCCCCAAGCTTAGTTGGTTGCTCATTCTTGGATAATAGCTTGGGATGCCGGGGCATCCCCAAGCTTAGGCTCTTACATCCTTCCTTCATCCATCGTAAGATAACCCAAAACTTGAAAACTTCAATCACACAAAACTCAACAAAACCTTTGTGAGATCCGTTAGTATAAGAAAGCAAACCACTACTATAAGTGTTGTAT
The DNA here is from genome assembly GCF_002575655.3 of Aegilops tauschii subsp. strangulata. NCBI lineage: Eukaryota > Viridiplantae > Streptophyta > Magnoliopsida > Poales > Poaceae > Aegilops > Aegilops tauschii. The sequence continues at coordinate 331,907,961 of NC_053035.3, forward strand.
CAAACCAATTCATATTTTGTTTTTGTATTATATCTACTATATTACAACTTTTCTATGGCAAAAGCTCATCAAAGAAAACCATAGAGCCATCAAAATAAGCACACAACACAAAGAAAACAGAATCTGTCAAAACAGAACAGTCTGTAGTAATCTGACTTTGGAGAATACTTCTGTAATACCAAAAATTCTACAAACATAGGAAGACCAGGGTAATTTTTATATTAATCTTCTGCAAAAAGAATCAGCGCAAAAGCTCTTTTCTGTGATTTATGAAAATTATTTTTGTGAGCGCAAAGTTTCTATCGTTTTCAGCAACATCAAACTACTATCACCCAAGAAGATCCTACAGGCTTTACTTGGCACAAACACTAATTAAAACATAAAAAATACAATCATACCAGTAGCATAATTGTGTTAACACTCAAAAACAGAAAGGAAAAAGAAAAAATAAATTTTATTCATCGGGTTGCCTCCCAACAAGCGCTACAGTTTTACGCCCTTAGCTAGGCGTAAGGCAAGGATCTAAGTTTTGTCATCTGTATCCAACTCTTCAATCAAACACTTAGAATCCCCCAAAGATTTAGCATAAATATTTTCAATAACAACACTCCTAGGGATAAATTCAAAGATTTCATTCTTGCAAAAAGGATTTTTATTACTTCAACAAAATCAGGGTGAATACTAATCATCTTAAGATCTCCTTTATTGCTATCACTAGAAGTTCCACCCTTGTTCTTAGATCTCCTACTCTTTACGGGAGTTTCCTCAATAATTTTAGTGCAGTAAAAGCCGTGCTTAGATTACTAAAGATTTCTTCCAATTTATCAATCCGAGACGGACTTTCTTCTATTCTTTCATGGATTAAAGTACCCCTCTCTTTTAACAACTTAAAAATATCGCCTGCTTTTGACCCAAGATTAGTAGCAAAATTATGCATCTTTTTATGTATAATTTCCATATGATCTGCGGTGAGCATTTTCTTTTCAATAGCATCTAGTCTTTCCATAACATGCTCAAGAGTCAAAAAAATTTCATTAACCATAAGAGGTGGTGAGCCCACTAAATTTCCCATAGCATTAAGAGCATCAAAAGGAGGACTCATTAAGAAGTTCCCACCGATAATCGTATCAAGGACGAATCTATACCAAGTGGTGATGCCAACATAAAAACAACGCAGAAGCACAAGGGTAGATTGCTTACGGATAGATCTATTATGAGCATTGCAAATTCTATACCAAGCATCTTTTAAACTTTCTCCTCCCCTTTGTTTAAAGTTGAGAACCTCGTTCTCGGGAGTGCAAGCAATACAGGAGGAATTATCCATAACGGCAAACAAGATCTCACACATAAAAACAGATCCGGCAAGAAAACGGCGAACGGAAAAAGAGAGGCGGATAAAACGACAATTTTTTGTGAAGTGGGGGAGAGCAAAACGAGAGGCAAAAGGCAAATAATGTAAATTGCAAGGAGATGACATTTGTGATTAGGAACCTAGTTATGTTGAAGATCGTCCCCGGCAACGGCGCCAGAAATTCTCCTTGATGGTAGCTGCAACTACGTCGGTATTCCCCCGGAGAGGGAGGGATGATGTAGCACAGCGACGGTAGGTATTTCCCTCAGTTATGAAACCAAGGTATCGAACCAGTAGGAGAACCAAACAACACAACGTAAACAGCACCTGCACACAAACAACAACACCTCGTAACCTGACGTGTTAAAGGGGTTGTCAATCCCTTCCGGGGTACGGCGCCTCAAGATAGGCAAACATACGTGAGGAAAATTGTAGTAGATTGATAGATAAAACACCAAATAAAATAAATAAAGATAAAACGCAGCAAGGTATTTTTGTATTTTTTTATTAATAGATCTGAATAAAAACGCAAAGGAAAAGTAGATCGCAAGGCAAATATATGAGAAAGAACACCTGGGGGCCGTAGGTTTCACTAGTGGCTTCTCTCGAGAAAAATAGCAAACGGTGGGTATACAAATTACGGTTGCGCAATTGATAGAACTTCAAATAATTATGACGATATCCAAGCAATGAACATTACATAGGCATCACGTCCAAGATTAGTAGACCGACTCCTGCCTGCATGTACTACTATTACTTTACACATCGACCCCTATCCAGCATGCATCTAGTGTATTAAGTTCATGGAAAACGGAGTAATGCAATAAGAACGATGACATGATGTAGGCAAGATCCGTTTATCTATATGGCGGTAGATATAGATCTCGTCTTTTTATCCTTAGTAGCAATGATACATACGTGTCAGTTCCCTTTCTGTCACTGGGATCAAGCACCGTAAGATCGAACCCACTACCGGGCACCTCTTCCCATTGCAAGATAAATAGATCAAGTTGGCCAAACACAACCCAAATATCGGAGAAGAAATACGAGGCTATAAGAGATCATGCATATAACAGATCAAAGAAACTCAAATAACTTTCATGGATATAAAAAGATATAACTAATCATAAACTCGAAGTTCATCAGATCCCAACAAACACATCACAAAAGAGTTACATCATATGGATCTCCAAGAGACCATTGTATTGAGAATTCAGCGAGAGAGAGAAAGCCATCTAGCTACTAACTATGGATCGAAGGTCTACAAAGAACTGCTCACGCATCATCGGAGAGGCACCAATGGAAGTGGTGAACCCCTTCGTGATGATGTCTAGATTGGATCTTGTGGTTCTGGACTCTGCGGCGGCTGGATGAATATTTTGTCGACGCTTCTAGGGTTCTGGGGTTTTTGGGGTATTTATAGAGCAAAGAGGCAGTCCGGGGGGCACCCGAGGTGGGCACAACCCACCAGGGTGCGCCTGGGCCTCCTGGCGTGCCCTGGTGGGTTGTGCCCCCCTCGGTGTCGGCGTTCCGGGAATGGGGGCTCCCCAGAATTGCCTGCCTACGGCCCACAGCATGGCTAAGTCAGCGGGTCGTACGGCCCATCTTCATCAACAAAGCATTCAAGACCCTCGCGAGGGGCCAAGCCTCGCGAGGCGGACGATGCAAGACCTCCTCAGGAGTGGTCTAGCCAGGCAGGCTCACGAGGAGCAGAGATATCAAGGTAGGGTAAACCTCACGAGGCTCTCGTGACGTGAGCCATGATGATCGAGACCAGGCGGGCGCCAGCGGGTGCAACGTCCTTGTTTCCTCTTTGGTGCTAAGGAGGCGAGCACAGGCGAAGAGTACCGATGCATCAGGAAATGGTTGCCATATCAGTGCAACGAGACCAAGACCAGAAGGACGGCAGGACGGAGGTCATCGTGGAGCCCAAGACGGCGTCATCACCAGAGCCTTTCGCAGGCGAAGACCACTTTTGTCAGGATAGCTTGTACTAGCTGTCCCCCTTCAAATTCGCCCGCCGTTGTTGGCTCCCTTCCCGCTCAATATTTGGGAAGAGGACCAAGGCCTATATAAGTAGAGCTAGCTACCACAGTAGGGGCATCTCAACTCAGCCCGAGGCAGACTCAGCTTGATCTGATCTGAGGGGATTCTCATCCGCCAGTTCACCAAGCACAAGAACACCTCAACCTCAGGAGGTTGTTCTTCCCCTTTGTACTGTTCATCATCAGCCCAAGAGGCAATCCACCACCACACACACTGGAGTAGGGTATTACACCACAACGGTGGCCCGAACCAGTATAAATCTCGTGTCTTTCTGTGTTGCGAGTTCGTCGAGTTTGTCCGCGTGATCTTAGCGAGCTAGGGCGTGGATCGGTAGGAGGGAAAGACTTCGCGCGCACCCCAGAGTTTGAACCTTAAGGGTTTGCCGGAACCCCACATCCGACATTTGGTGCACCAGGTAGGGGTGCACCGTAGCTTCCCTTCCATCAATTCGTCGCTCCGTCGCTCCGTCGTCTTCCTCGCGGACGCTCGCCGTGCTCGAGCTGAGCGCCGGGCTGCTCTCACCGCCCGCGTTGCTTAGACGGCTCCCGTCGGCGGGCCACCTCGTCATTCTCTGTCTCCTGCCGCCAACGCCGCCATCGGCCCGGCGGGGAACGAGCAGCAAGCGTCCTCGCTGCATCCATCGGTGCGGTAGGACGGCCGCACCGCCACTCCGTCGCTGACCCCGGCCGGTTCTTCGTCTCACGCACGTCGCCCTCGCATGGAGGCGCGGGCCGCACTCCTCGCTGCAAACGAGCTCCTGCGCTACCGCCCGGTTGACGACCTCTATGAGGAATGGCTCGACCACGTCGCCGAGCTCCTCCGCGCCGCAGGGGGCTCCCCGACGCCGTCCCCCTCTCTGCCTCACCCTCCGCCAGCCACAGGCGACGTGGCTCATGGCGCGCCTCCACCACCTTTGCCCCAAGACTGCACCTTGGCGCCAAGGCGCGCGGCCCCACGGCGTGATCCGCCATGTCCGGCGCCTGCGCGCGAAGAGAGAAGCTGCCAAGAAATGCCTCGGCCGCGAGAAGCTGCACCTGCGCTCCCCGCGCCGCCTCGTCAAGACCGCGCGCCGCCTGCAGCGGCGCCGCGCGGACCTCATCAAGACCAAGCTCCACCTCCGAGGCGGGCCCCGGCAACCATGGCTGGCTGCCGCGCCTTCACCCCCGAGCTGCGTAGCATCGCCTGGCCAGGCAAGTTCAAGTCGGATCTGCCTCCTCGCTACGACGGCACCGCCAACCCCGCGGAGTTCCTGCAGCTCTACGAGCTGAGCATCGAAGCGGCCAATGGCGATGAGAAAGTCATGGCGAACTGGTTTCCCATGGCTCTCAAGGATGGAGCCCGCTCCTGGATCCTGAACCTGCAGCACGGCTCGATCTCCTCCTGGGATGAGATGAGCGACCGCTTCGTCGCCAACTTCCAGGGCACTCGCGACCACCCGCCAGCCGCGGGTGACCTGCGCCGCATCAAGCAACAACCAGGAGAGACCCTCCAGAAGTACATCCAGCGCTTCAACAACACTCGCCTCAAGATCCCCAAGGTCACGGACGAAGCCATCATCTCCGCGTTCTCAGACGGCGTCCGTGACGTCAAGATGAAGGAAGAGCTCGCTATCCATGAGGAGCTGCGCACATCCCAGGAGCTGTTCAACCTAGCGACCAAGTGCGCAAGAGCTGAGGAGGGGCGCCTCTCCCTCCTCGAGCTGCCAGCCGCGGGCACAAAAGAGAAGAAGGCCAAGGCCAAGGACGTGAAGCGCAAGGAAGCGGCAGTGCTAGCAGCGGAGCCCGACACCAAGAGGGGCGGAGATCAGCCCGAGTCGTCCAAGAACAGCCGACCGTTCTGCGCCTTCCACAATCTGAACACCCACAACACCAGTGACTGTCAAGAGCTCAGAGCCATTCGCGAAGGATGTTTCGGTCGACGCCCCGAGCGCAGCGACCGGGGCTACGGCCGTGGAGGCGGACGCTGGGACGACCGTGGCCCGCGCCAAGAGTGGCGCGACAGGCCTCGTGAGGACCGCTGGCAGGACCATCCTCGCGAGGGCGCCTAGAGGGACCAGCCTTGTGAGGATCGCCCCCAGGGCAACGCCGGTCTTCCCCTGCTGCCGCCACCAAGAAGGAACGACGATCACCATCAGGACGAGGGGGCTGGGGGCTTCCAGGAGCCGCGTGCAATCGCCTGCATCTTGGGCAGCGAGCAAGCCCCAGCTTCTCAATGCATCTTCAAACTGTTCGCTCGGGAAGTGAACGCGGTGCTCCCCAAGCTCGAGGCCACATGCCCGCTGAAGTGGTCCCAATGCGCCATCACATTCAACTCGGCAGATCAGCTCAAGTGCGCAGCCACCGCTGGCGCCGTCCCGATGCTGTGCTCCCCAGTCATCAGCAATGTGCAAGTTACCAAGACCCTCATCGACGGCGGCGCAGGGCTCAACGTCCTGTCCGTCGACACGTTCGACAACCTCCAAGTGCCATATGAGCAGCTTCAGCCTACCAAGCCTTTCTCAGGAGTGACCGACGGTTCCACCACACCGATAGGGCAGGTCCGCCTGCCTGTCACCTTCGGAGAGCGCAAGAATTACCGCACCGAGCTCATCGACTTCGATGTCGCGCACATTCGCCTGCCCTACAACGCCATCCTCGGGTATCCAGCCCTGGCCAAGTTCATGGCAGTCACCCACCATGGCTACAATGTCCTCAAGATGCCAGGAAGCGGCGGGATCATCACGGTCCCATGTGAAGAAAAAGAGACGCGGTGTGCTCCCTAGAGCGCGCCTTCCAAGCTGCAGCAATCAACGACCCCGATAGCAGGAGTGAGGGCCCTCCAGAGGCCATCCCCAAGAAGAAGAAGCTGCGCCGAGCAGGACCTCGGGAGGGCGGCGACGCAGCTGGAGCCTCGTCAGGATCAGCGCCCGCTCCAGGGGCGCCTCCCTCTGTCGCATAGGAAGGCGCGCCCGGCGCCCTCCTCGGGCAGGGCTCGGGGGCACTCTTCTGGAGGACCTCAGACCTTGCCAACCTCACGAGGGAGGCGCTTGGGCACCACTTAGAGGCGTGCTTCATGGCACGTTTCCCTCAGGAGAACACAGGGCAAGGAGTGCCCACCACTCAGGAGTTCATCACCAAGACCACATAGGAACTGCAAGACGCAAGGGCCATGAGCGGCGACAGCCGCTCACGAGGCGCAGCTCCCCATCTAGGCGAGGATGCTGGGCCGCGTGTCTGCATCGACGTCCAAGGGCTCAACACAGCCGCATCTCAGGAGCGTTTCTGGCCTTCGCTTGTGGGCCGTTGCGAGGGCCCGCCACACAGCTACGTTCGCATGCCCTTCGGCTTGCCGAGCGTGGCGTCAGCCTATCAGCGCAACAGGCGGCGTGTCCTGACGGCTCAGGAGGCCAGGTACCACGCCGTCCTGGAAGAGATGGAGACGGTCTTCAGGAAACCTCCCGAGCCCCCAGAGCCTCCCGAGGCTCAGGGCCCCGGTTGCTCATGAAGAGTCATTCCTTCGACGCACGCCTTCAGCTGCACCAACTCTACTTCGTTTACAGAACCATGTGACATTTTCAAAGCTCGTTTAGCTGGGAGCGCCCCTCAGGCTGCATTATTCCCAGGTCGCACGGGTCCGTCCTTGTGGCATGTATCCCTTTTGCTTATGTCTTTAGCTTTCCTTGCTGGGGGCGCCCCTCGGGCTGCATCATCCCCAAGCTGCTCGGGCCAGACCCAGTGGCATGTATCTTCCTGCATTTACCTAAGCTGATTTGCCTTCCCTGCTTAACCTGCCTACGGTTATCACCTGCTCAATCGTCGCCTCCCACGGGGCCTCCTCACAGGCACGGCGCTGGTGCGTGGGTCCGTCCCTGCCACATCGACAAATCTGAGCGGTCGAGCTCTGGCTCGCGGCATGCCCCGCGCACGTCACCTCACAAGGCCCTCAGTGCCTTCACCTCATCTCAGAGCAACCAGCGGCAGGCTGGCAGCTATAACGACAAACCATGTTTCTTCTTGTGCCTGTTCACAGGGATCCCATGAGGAGGATAGCAGGCGGCACTGCGAGTCTCCTTTTCTCTTGTGCAATTCGCTTGTGCGTTGAAAGGGGGGCTCCTGAGCATCACGACTCAGGAGCTCTTAATGGCTCTCCAGCCCTCACCCCTGGCCTTGACCACGGCATCGCGACCTGGCATACCAGCGGCGGCTGAGCTCGCTCGAGGGCCAGGACCTGAGGACGTAGAGCACTAAGGAGAGCATGGGAGGAGGGAACTCGTATGGGCCTGACCTAGCTATGCCGCACAAGCTGGAGCGCAGGCCTAGCGCACCATCAGGAACCGCCACGAAATCGACAAGATAAGTCCCGCTCTTGGATCGGCTAAATGTTGGGGCCTAAGGGTCACCCTCGCTGCAGCCCCGTTGCGGCCACGTCAACTCCCTTTCTTGCCTTACCATGGCTACTTGAGCGCTAAGGGGGACCTCCTGAGCATCGCGACTCAGGGGCTCTTACTGGACCTCGGGCCGCACACCTCCTGGCCTTGACCACGGCAAGGGACCTGGCATACCAGCGACGGTTGTAGCCTACCTGGGGACCCGGACCCATCAGCGTAGAGCAACAGGCCATCGCGAGGGGGGACCGAGCCTTAACGGGACATGCATTCACAAAATTTCGCAATAAGGAAGATGAGCGCAAAAGACATTACAGACCCTTTACACGCCCCCACGGGGTACTTCATGATCCTTCGCAGGGAACAAAATCTAGAACTAAGAGGGATCCTATCTACACCCTCCCGCGGTGGACGCCATCACCAATAGTGGGCCACAGGAGGCCGGCGCCAACCCCATCCAGATCAGCGGCGGCGACTGCCGGACGCCGCAGCTCTGCTCTGAATGCGGCGGGAGCTTGGGGGCACGTAGCTGTCGTCGCTCGTCTCCGGAGTCTCGTAGGGCTCGGGAGAGCTGCTGGACTCCCAAGGGCAGCTGCTGCTGGAGTGGTCGCGAGCGGAGCTCGCGTCAGCCTGACGCTCCTCTCCGGAGCAGCACACCAGGCGGCAGCCCTCTGCATCAAAGACCTTGAAGAAGAGGGTGGAGGCGCCGTCATACTCAAAGTGGATCGCGAGGGCACCCCTCGCGCGACAGACCCGCGACCTCGCCCCAGCCGCGAGTCATGAAGATCTTGCCGGTGGGGACCGCTTCGATCTCTGCTTTGGTCGCCGGAGTGTCGCAGTCGGCGTGCTTCAACCAGAGCTCGAGAGGCCCCCTCAGCGGCATCACGTCGGAAGAGAACCGCGGGAAGCGGATCCAAGAGCTTGGAGGCATGGGTGCCCATAGCACAAGCTCGCGCGAGGAGTCCGCGGCGTGGATTCCAGGGGCGACAGCGCGTGTCGCTGTGGCGTGGTGACCACGGGCGCGGCGCGGGTGGCACCGTTCGTCGCTCCGACCTCCTGAGCCCCCGGCTCAGGCATACAAGGGTAGTGGATACCCTGGAGGAGGCCGCTCGTACCAAGGCCTCGTCACCACCTGCATCGCCGCTTCATCACGGCGGTGGACCGACCTCTTCTTCGGCGGAAGCGGCCCCGGATCATCGCGTGGGGCCTTTCCCTTCTCTTCAGCGGAGAACCTTCTGATAGGCGCCATTGTCTCTAGCAGTGGAGCAAGGAGGAAGAAGCAAGCAAGCAAGGAAGAGATGGGCGACGGGGGCTCCGCCCCCTCCCCATTTATAGCAAGAGAAGGCCAACCGGTGCCTCCCACGATCGCAGGTAATGATGGTTTTCCTTGCATGTCGCAGGGACTTGTCAAGTCGAGCAGTTGGCGAGGCAGCATGGGGAAGCGGAGACGCCCACATCCAATCAACCGCCACGCGTCAATCGAGGCCGCAGGCTTTTGGGGCCCGTGGTGCTCCGTACTTGACCCTTGGCTTCGCCGCGAAGCCAAGCCTGAGCGCACCTTGGGCTCGGGGGCTATTGTCGGCGTTCTGGGAACGGGGGTCCCCAGACTTGCCTGCCTGCGGCCCAGGGCGTGGCTAAGTCAGCGGGTCGTACGGCCCATTCAAGACCCTCGCGAGGGGCCAAGCCTCGCGAGGGGCCAAGCCTCGCGAGGCGGACGACGGAAGTCCTCCTCAGGAGTGGCCTAGCCAGGCAGGCTCACGAGGAGCGGAGATATCAAGGCAGGGTAAACCTCACAAGGCTCTCGTGACTTGAGCCATTACGATCGAGACCAGGCGGGCGCCAATGGGTGCAGCGTCCTTGTTTCCTCTTTGGTGCTAAGGAGGCGAGCACAGGCGGAGAGTACCGAGGCATCAGGAAAAGGTTGCCATATCGGTGCAACGAGACCAAGACCAGAAGGACTGCAAGACGGAGGTCATCGTGGAGCCCAAGACGGCGTCACCACCAGAGCCTTTAGCAGGCGAAGACCACTTTTGTCAGGATAGCTTGTACTAGCTGTCCCCCTTCAAATTTGCCCGCCGTTGTTGGCTCCCTTCCCGCTCAATATTTGGGAAGAGGACCAGGGCCTACATAAGTAGAGCTATCTACCACAGTAGGGGCATCTCAACTCAGCCCGAGGCAGACTCAGCTTGATCTGATCTGAGGGGGTTCTCATCCGCCAGTTCACCAAGCACAAGAACACCTCAACCTCAGGAGGCTGTTCTTCCCCTTTGTACTGTTCATCATCAGCCCAAGAGGCAATCCACCACCACACACACTGGAGTAGGGTATTACACCACAACGGTGGCCTGAACCAGTATAAATCTCGTGTCTTTCTATGTTGCGAGTTCGTCGAGTTCGTCCGCGAGATCTTAGCAAGCTAGGGCGTGGATCGGTAGGAGGGAAAGACTTCGCGCGCACCCCAGAGTTTGAACCTTAAGGGTTTGCGCGCACCCCAAAGATCTGACACTCGGGGCACCCCCCAGGTGCAACCAGGGCCCATTGCGTTCCTTCTGGCCCATAAGAAATCATCGTGGAGTTTCGTGGCATTTGGATTCTGTTTGATATTGATTTCTTGCGATGTAAAAAGACATGGAAAAAACAGCAACTGGCACTTGGCACTATGTCAATAGGTCTGTACCAAAAAATGATATAAAATGACTATAAAATGATTATAAAACATCCAAGATTGATAATAAAACAACATGGAACAATCAAAAATTATAGATACGTTGGAGACGTATCAGCTTGCATGTTGAATTCTTAGAGTTCTAAGTAGTTTGAATGCTTGATATGACTTCTATGCTTCCCTATGAGTAGTTGCTACCAATCTTGTGAAGTTTTGTTAACAGATTTTTGTGACCCAAATTTTTTCAAAAAATTGTACATGAATATGATGAACCTCTTTGCAAGGAGTTCTTCGAGGAGGAGATTCTCAGAGGCATCTTCTATTAGCAGCTCCGCTCGTCGGTCTTATGTTGAACCAAGTGAAAGTTCCATACGAGATGCCGCCACCAAAACATGCTTATGGCCATGCAGTGATTATATGTTGCATGTCCGCATTAAGGAAGAATTTGAACAATATGTTCACAATGCTGAGCCCGGTCCCTACATTTCAGATAAGCGCAACCAACACCTCACTCTCACTGAATCGTTTACCAAAGGATATAAATTCCATCCCCGTGAGTCTAGGGTGACATTTAAACTGTATGAGAATCCATTTACCATATCTCTAGAGAGATTTGCCGCCTGCTGCAAAATCCCATTCTGGGGTTCGCTTGACGAACCACCAAGCTCTGAGTTTGAGATATTCTTGACTAGTCTTTGCTATGGTGAGACTAGGGGAGTGACGTAGGGTAGAACAAAGAGCAATCATTTCCCCTCAATCCAGTACTTTGCATTATTTAATGGAAAATGTATTGTAGGTAAACAAGATTGTAGTACACTTTGTGCTCCAGACTTGAGCCTCATACGCGCCGCTCTCACCGGTGACAAAAGTTATAACCTTGCAGCTATTGTTGTACACAGATTGCAACATAACGCTAGTAGTGGATATTTTTATGGTGGAATTTATGCCACACGCTTAGCGAGAGAGCTAGGTGTTTCACCTTGGCCTTATGACCCTATTTTACCCACGCAGTACTTAGACTTTGATGCTACGAAACGTCATAAGATCCTTAGCAGTGAACCCCATAATTTCACTTATAACCTGTTGTTTAATAAAAGTTCCGTTGTGGACACATATTTGCTTGCAACTGCTCTCTTTGATGTTCACAGTAGGGGAAGATATTATGTTCTTGAAAGCGACGCCTGAACTCATAACGCGGCAGTTGTGGCCGTGCGGCAGGCTGAGGCATCCCCACCGAGAGCCTCCATGAGCTATCACTCCGACCATTATGCAGGCTACTGACTGATTAGCAAGTTAGGCCAAAAGCCTAAGCTTGGGGGAGTACGTATTTCCACCGACATTAAATTCATGTTCACATATTTCATTTCAGTTGTCGGTGTCCACACGATTTCATTGTATTATCCATCCTATATTTATTTTCTCATTTTCTTCTTGTGTGTTTGAAAAACCTTGAGAAAATCCAAAATTATATTTCCTGTTTCTTTTCGGTTTTTCTTCCTACTTTAAATTGTTGTAGCACTAAAAAGAAAACCCAAAAAGATTTCCTTGTTCTTCTTTTGCTTGTTGGGAGCTTTCCTGTGTAAATAGTTTTTCTCATTTTTGTTTTTCCCTTTTATTTGCTTGTTTAAGAAAAACCAGAAACTCCAAAAACATTTTAGTGTGTTTCTCTAATTTTATTTTTCTTTCTATTGGGTCATACCGAGGAGAAGATCATGATGAAAATGTTCAGTGGCTCTCATATGCATTATTGTTGATCTAACAAAGAGCCCATATTACCTTGTCTTCTCCTTTTGAATAAAATGTTTGCATATTCCAGCTTAGTCCATGGCACTCTTGCACTATTATTAATTTCAAATCGTTCAGTCATGCAAGTGAAAGGCAATAATGACGATATTTGATGAACTAGCTGTGGCAGAGAGAAACGGGTATGAACTCGACTTGTTTTATTTTTGTAAATATGTTTAACCTAGTGTCCATGATTCAGCCTATTATGATCAAACATGTTTGCAATGACAATTAGAAATTATAGTTTCTCATGCCATGCTTAAGTACCTAGGAGTGGATAATGACTTATCTTGGATGCCAACATTGCGTTAAAATGATTTTGATGTAGTATGATGATATGGTATCCTCCTCTGAAATGTTCGAGTGGCTTGACTTGGCACATGTTCACGCATGTAGTTGAATCAAAAAAACATAGCCTCTATCATATTTATGTTCATGGTGTTCATATCCTACTCATGCTAGTATCCAGTGTTACTTATGCATAATGCATGTTCATGACCGTCTTCGCTCTCTAGCTGGCCGCTTCTCAACCTACTTGCTAGCCTTCGCCTGTACTAAGTGGAATTCTGCTTGTGCATCAAAAACCTTAAACCCAAGTTATTCCAGATGAGTTCACCATATCTACCTATATGCGGTATTACCCTGCCGTCCTAAGTAAATTTGCATGTGCCACCTCTGAAAACTTCAAATAGATATCCTTTTCGTGTGCCTGCATTGTTCATAGAGCGACATGAGGTAGTCAGTATCTTCCATGCTAAGTGGGTTATTCTCATGATGAGTGTTTATTCACTCATCCTTGCATGAGAGGGGCGGTAATAGGGATTCCTAGTCCCGAACTCAAATTGCAAATAATCAAACAAAACACCCCCGGGACTGTTGTTGGTATGGACGGCACCCATTGTTTCGGACAAGCCGTGGAGTGTGATTGTTGGTGGAGGGGGAGTAAACCTTTACTTTTATCGCTTGGGAACCGCCACTAATGTGTTTAGCATGGGAGATACCGATAACTAATGGTCGCGAAATAAACAAGAAGGGTGCATTTCTCAAAATTTCATTTACCTCCGTTTTAAAAACTTGAGCTCTGGCACCGCTGCAAATCACTGCTTCCCTCTGCGATGGGACTATTTATTTACTTCTATGTTGTGTCATCACCTTCTCAAATAAGCGCCAGAAGTCTGAGAGCACTATTGTCATCCTCATGCATTATGTGTAGCTAATGTTGGGTGCATCATGACTGGATCTTCTCTACCATGAATTACATTGTTTAGTCGCTGCTTGAACTTTGGAGGTGCTCTGCATTTATGTTTTGCGGTCTCAGAAAGGGCTATCGAGATACCACTATTTGAAGGAAATATGCCCTAGAGGCAATAATAAAGTTATTATTTATTTCCTTATATCATGATAAATGTTTATTATTCATGCTAGAATTGTATTAACCGAAAACATAATACATGTGTGAATACATAGACAAACATAGTGTCACTAGTATGCCTCTACTTGACTAGCTCGTTGATCAAAGATGGTTATGTTTCCTAGCCATAGACATGAGTTGTCATTTGATTAACGGGATCACCTCATTAGGAGAATGATGTGATTGACTTGACCCATTCCGTTAGCTTAGCACACGATCGTTTAGTATTCTGCTATTGCTTTCTTCATGACTTATACATGTTCCTATGACTATGAGATTATGCAACTCCCGTTTACCAGAGGAAAACACTACAAAAAAAAAGACACATCCGTGACATTTTGGGCCGAACGAATTTTTTTTCTGTCATACATATGACACTTCTATGACAATAATTGTGACAAAACCCGGTATCATCATAGATTGGTGGGCTCCTACTTCTATGACAAAAAATCATGACAGAAAATGGGCTTTTCGTCCTGGGCGGGCCGGAGACGCAGCTGTATGACATTGTTTGGGCCGTCCATGACGGAAAAAAACCGTGGTAGAAGCGAGGGCGAGGAAAATTTCGGGGAGTTCCCGGTTACGGTGGGAGGTCGGGGGCCGAGCGATGCGTGTTTCTCACGTACACGTACGCGCGTGTGTGCGAGGCGTTGGCTCTAACTGAACCCGAGCGAGGCGTTGGGCTCTAACTTTACCCGAGCGATTGCACTGCAGGCTACGCGTTACTGAACCCGAGCGATCGATCGATGGCTGTTAACTGAACCCGATCGAGCGATTCCTTCGCTACTGCTGCTAACTGAAGCCGATCGATGCTGCCTCTGGGATGAACAGTGAGCGTTGCGGGGGGGGGGGGGGTGGATGAACAGTGAGCGGTGGCGTTGCCTCTGGATGAACTGGACCCCGTGGTGTGGTGGAGGGCTGGATGAACAGCAGACGGTGGAGGGGTGCCCGTGGAGGGGTGGTTGAACAAGACCCCGTGGTGTGGAGGGCTGGATGAACAGTAGACGGTGGAGGGGTGCCCGTGGAGGGGTGGTTGAACAGTAGCCGGTGGAGTAGCGCGCGGTGGAGGCTGGATGAACAGGAGCCCATGGAGGCTGGAGGAGGTCGACGGTAGCCCGTGGAGGCTAGAGGAGGTCGACGGTGGAGATGAACAGTATCCCGTGGAGTCCCGTTTTGCGGTACGCCACACCCCTCCCGATGAACAGGACCCCCGTTTCGACCGTAGGAGGTCCGTTTCGTCCGTTTTGCGGTACGCCACACCCCTCCCGATCAACAGGACCCTCGTTTCGACCGTAGGAGGTCCGTTTCGTCCGTTTTGCGGTACGCCACACCCCTCCCGATCAACAGGACCCCTGTTTCAACCGTAGGAGGTCCGTTTCGTCCGTTTTGCGGTACGCCACACCCCTCCCGATCAACAGGACCCCGTTCCGAACGTAGGAGGTTCGCTTCCTCCGTTGTGCGGTACGCCAGGCCTCGTTTCCATCGTCTGTTCCGTCCAAGCCCTCCCGATGAACACGACCACGCATTCCGTTCCGACCCAGCCGGTTGGCTCCCACGCGTTCCGTTGCCTCCCGTTGAACACGATGCATTCCGTTGCCTCCCCATGAACACGACGCATTCCGTTGCCTCCCCATGAACACGACGACGACGCTGTTTCTCCGTTCCGACCCAACCATGTACACGAGCCCTGGCCGTACGTATGCGCGAGTAGGCGTTCGAGACCCCGCCCGTATGTACACATACGTGGCCGTATTTTCTTTCTTGCACCCTGGCCGCTGTACGTACGTGTACATGCTACGTGTGCGCCTCTACTACGACACGTACGCGCCTCTACTACGACACGTGTGCGCCTCTACATCCACCAGTATATATGTACGTACACGTTCGCGACCAGAATGACAACGCTACGTACGCTTCGACCAGGTGGGTCCCGACTGTCAGGCACTTCCTTGCCTGCGAAGATGTAGCTGGTGGGTCCCAGCAATCAGGGGGGCGAATCGTTTTTTTTGCCCGGATGCACTTCCTTGCGTGCGAAGATGTAGCTGGTGGGTCCAAGCAGTCAGGGGGAAACGTTTTTTCGCGAAATACAGTGGCCCGTCCGGTGGGTCCCAGCTGTCAGGTGGAGGAATCATTATTTTCCGCGTAATAAGGAGGCACTTCCTTGATGCGGCCGTGGACCCAGCTGTCAGCCTCTCCACGTACAGTCCACGTCTGATGGAAGTCGTTCCTTGACCACGTTGACCACGCCGCGCCAAGAGCACCAGGGCGGTGGACGACGGCGAGGCCTAGGAAGGGGACGACGGGGAGCCGGGGAAGACGCGGCAGTGGAAGCCCACGCGGAGAGGAGTATGAGGGTTCACTGGTTCGGCTGCGGTGTGAGGCTGCCGTCGCCGCAGGGCCTGGCCAGCGGTGGGAATAGTAGGGGGCGGTGAGGCCTCCGCGGCAGCACAGCCGGCCACGGGAGGCAGGAGCATGCGGCACGACCGGCGCTGCTTTGGGCGGCTGGAGCAAGAAGACCGGAGGTTGAAGAAGCACTACGGTCGTTGGATGGACATCGTACGGTCACTGGAGCTAGAATCGTTCATATTGACTAAAGTTGACAAAGGCCCCCGTCCGAGTCAACTTAGTAGGCCCACAAGTCAGCCTCCCACCATGGTGGGTCCCAGCTAGCAGGGGGAGTATTCATTTTTTTCATGCGTAATAATGAGGCACTTCCTTGCGTGCGAAGATATAGCTGGTGGGTCCGAGCTGTCAGCGGCGGTAACGTTTTTTTCGTGAAATACAGAGGCCCTTTCGGTGGGTCCCTGATGTCAGGTGGAGGAATCATTATTTTGCGCGTAATAAGGAGGCATTTCCTTGCGTGCGGCCGTGGACCCAGCTGTCGGCCTCTCCACGTATAGTCCAGTTCAGGTGCATGTCGGTCGTTGACCACGTTGACCAGGCCATGCCGAGAGCACCAGGGCGGTGGACGACGGCGAGGCCTAGGAAGGGAATGACACGGAGGCAGGGAAGACTCGGCAGTTGTTTCCCACGCGGAGGGGAGTACGACTGTACGAGGGTTTACTTGTTCATGTGCCGTCGCCGGAGAATAACAGCAGGTGTGGGTGAGTAGAGGGATGGCTAGGCCAGCGATGGGAGTACGGTGGGGCGGTGAGGCCTGCGCGGCAGCAGAGCCGGCCGTGGGGAGGAGGGAGCAGGCAGTCCCGCTGGCGCTTGTTTGAGCGGCTGGAGCAGGAAGAGCAAAGATTGAAGAAGCACAACGGCCGTTGGATGGCCATCCAACAGTCACTGCTTGTGCGTCAACCTTTTTTTAGGAAAGCCTCAAATCTGTGAAAAACAGCATACAGCCCATCTGCCATTATTTCTAATAATTTATAGCCCATTTGCTAATTATTAAGGTTTTTTTTGGAGCCCATATTCTTTTTGTTAGCATTACAGCCCATATTGTGGCCACGGTTAAAAAATTATACGAAAATTTGCATATTTCGGTGCGGTCCGAACTGTTTTTAATCCCGAAATTTCGACTCACTTTCAAATTGATTTTAAAAATAAATGTATATCAATATAAAATCCAACAAATTCTCCATGCATAAAAATTAATGTAATTTAAAATCTTGAAATGAAAAGAAAGATATTTGAAACTAATTGCCGGTTTGATGTGTTTTAAAAATGTAGAACCCATTTCTCATTATTGATGGGCCATTTTCTCGGCCAGCCGAATGAAAGCTCTCCTCGTCTTGAAAGATTTGCAGCCCAACAGGCCTAACAAAGCGACTTACTTGGCAAATCACAGAAAAACTGGGCTGTGGCCATGGACCCAGCTGTCAGCCTCTCCACGTACAGTACTCTTCCGATGGAAGTCGTTCCTTGACCACGTTGACCACGCCGCGCGGAGAGCACCACGGCGGTGGACGACGGCGAGGCCTAGGAAGGGGACGATGCAGAGCCGGGGAAGATGCGGCAGTGGAAGCCCGCGCGCAGAGGAGTACGAGGGTTCACTGGTTCGGCTGCGGTGCGAGGCTGCCGTCGCCGCAGGGCCTGGCCAGCGGTGGGAATAGTAGGGGGCGGTGAGGCCTCCGCGGCAGCACAGCCGACCACGGGAGGCAGGAGCATGCGGCACGGCCGGCGCTGCTTTGGGCGGCTGGAGCAAGAAGACCAGAGGTTGAAGAAGCACTACAGCCGTTGGATGGACATCGTACGGTCACTGGAGCTAGAATCGTTCATATTGACTAAAGTTGACAAAGGCCCCCGTCCCAGTCAACTTAGTAGGCCCACAAGTCAGTCTCCCACCATGGTGGGTCCCAGCTAGCAGGGGGAGTATTCATTTTTTTTTTGTAATAAGGAGGCACTTCCTTGCGTGCGAAGATATAGCTGGTGGGTCCGAGCTGTCAGCGGCGGTAACGTTTTTTTCGCGAAATACAGAGGCCCTTTCGGTGGGTCCCTGATGTCAGGTGGAGGAATCATTATTTTGCGCGTAATAAGGAGGCATTTCCTTGCGTGCGGCCGTGGACCCAGCTGTCGGCCTCTCCACGTACAGTCCACTTCAGATGCATGTCGGTCGTTGACCACGTTGACCGGGCCGTGCCGAGAGCACCAGGGCGGTGGACGACGGCGAGGCCTAGGAAGGGAACAACACGGAGGCAGGGAAGACTCGGCAGTTGTTTCCCACGCGGAGGGGAGTACGACTGTACGAGGGTTTACAGGTTCGTCTGCCATCGCCGGAGAATAACAGCAGGTGTGGGTGAGCAGAGGGATGGCTAGGCCAGCGATGGGAGTACGGTGGGGCGGTGAGGCCTGCGTGGCAGCAGAGCCGGCCGCGGGGAGGAGGGAGCAGGCCTACACGGGGCAGCCCAAAACCACGTCCAACACTTGCCAAAACTTCGTCCCTCGTTTTCTCTGTGTTTCGCACACTCGACATTGTGTGGGCATTTTGACTGTGCATCATATGAAGATGTGCTATGCATGAATGTTGATCAGCATGATGTTAACTGGCTGGTAGTTCCATTTTTGACCATGAATAGAACTTCCAACATGATGTTAACCCTGTTTGAAAAGGCCGTGTTAATATAAATGCTCTGCCTCTGAAAGTTACAGTTTCTTATCTGAAACTGAACTTGCAGTTTCTTATCTGAAATTAAAACTTGCAGTTTCTTCTCTAAGAATCACATTGTCTGCACTTTTATACTCCTATGAAACTACATTTTTAAGTGCTAAAAATAGATCTCTAGAATTCATAAAATACTTCATATGCTCAATACTGCAAATCTGAAATTCAAAAGATATTCATATCTGAAAGTACTCTCAAAATACACAACACAAAACACAATTCACGACCTGCAAATACTGACAACCCTAAGCTCCTCCTGACAATTCACAACCTGCCCGACTATTGGGCTGGGGGGGCAGCCCCCTCCTATTCCTCGGCGGCAGACAGCCGCCCCGTGAGACGATGTGAACGGCGAGGGAGACGATGGTGGGGAAGCGTCGTCGGGCCAACTGCTTTTCTCCTCTTGAAGTTGGGTTCGGTCGACGAAGACTCCACCGGCTCGCTCTGGCAGGACACCCTCACAAACGGCACCCTGTAGATGCTCGATCCTTCAATCTCTAGTGGATGCTCCATCTGGGATCGATACTCCCACCACCGCTCCCTCACGATCGGATTCGGTGAATCTGTTTGCTCCATGGCCCAGAGGAGCAGCTCTATGTACTCCGGCGTGACTCCCTCCGGGAGTATCGCCGCCTATTCGCTCTGTTGCAGATATTTGGCCATGGATGTCGCCGTCGCCGCTACTTGGTCCTTGTTGTCAAACCAAGACTGTATCTCCAACATCCTAGCTAGCTTCACAGGGTCGCCGTCTGCGATCCTCACGTATCGGATGTACTCCTCTATCGATCTACTTCTCCACAGCACCTTCACTCGCCGGTGGTGGTTTTCGAATGGAAGAGGAGAGGAGCAACGCTGGTTTTGGATTAGAACGGGAGGGGAGCGACGCTGGTTTTGGACTGGAACAGGAGAGGAGGGGCGGTGGTTTTGAAATGGAAGAGGAGAGGAGCGGCGCTGCATTTAGATTGGAACAGGAGAGGAGCAGCGGTGGTTTAAGAGGAGAAGACCGGAAGAGCGGCGCTGGTCTTGGAAGTATTTTTTTGTTGTTTTGCGTATTTTATGTCAAAGTTTCACCACGTACTTATTTGACAAGCAAAATGTGAATGCATGTCACCAAAAATTGTATCGTTTGGTTCGTATCTGAATGTACTTTCAAATTATATTATTTTTGCAACGTATAACATATATTTTATGTGCGAAAATCATGGTCAATTATGACCCAGAATAAAAGGGAGACTAGTTAATGTGGGGTCGCTTTCTTAATTGAAGGGTAAATTGATTTTGATCCAGTCACAGCGCGTCGGCCCTCTCGTCCAATCCTAAATCGCTGCCGCACCCTCCTCTCCCTCTTCTCCATTGCAAAACCACCTCCTCTCCTCTCCATCATCTCCATTCCAAAACCACCGTCTCGCCTCTCCCTCTTCTGATCTTCTCCATTGCAAAACCACCTCCTCTCCTCTCCATCATCTCCATTCCAAAACCACCGTCTCGCCTCTCCCTCTTCTGATCTTCTCCATTGCAAAACCACCTCCTCTCCTCTCCATCATCTCCATTCCAAAACCACCGTCTCGCCTCTCCCTCTTCTCTATTGCAAGACCACGGTCTCTCCTCCCATCTTCCAAAGCTAGCACCGGACCACTCAGAAGGACATCTATGGAGAGGATGCAGCAGCAAATCAGGCAGATCGGCGGCGGCGACCAGGCAAAGTTAGCCAGGTTGAAGGAGATCCTTAGTTGGTTTGACAATGAGTGGGAGATTTCAAGGACGGTGCGGGCCATGTGGCAATGTATGCGAAAGAGCGAGACGGCGGCGATGAGGGCGGCGATGTACATGTACTCCTCGGCGGCAGTCACGCCGCAGTCCTCCGAGTTCATCGAGTACCTCCTCTGGGTGATGGAGCAGACAGATTCGCCCGAGGCGACAATCAGGCGGAGGTGGTGGGCGTACACGTCGAAGGTCGAGCACCCAGAGGATAACGAATCGATCGAGTATGGTGTGCCGTTCGTGAGGGTGCAGAGCCAGCCGGAGCCACAGGAGTATTCGTTCTCCCACCGCAAGAGGAGGCCGGATGGCGCGACGTCGCTTCCCCGCCGTTCTCCACGGTTCCCTCGACGCTCGCCTCATTTCAACGGCGGCGGTAGGGTTTAAGGTAAGCTTCGCACTAACCTAATCTTCCACCTGCTCATGCTTACAATCAGTGTGACAGCTAATGAAAATCATGCTTACAATTAGTCTCCGAGTACTACGCCAATCACCCTAAAATAGCTCTGGACCTTTGGGTCAAAGTTGTGACACAGTGTACAAATAAAGAAAAATAGATTAGTGCTTCTTTCAGAAAAGAGTACTCCCTAGAAAACTGCCAATATAAGCTACTAGTATTTGGTTAGATGATTTGCTGCCGAGAAAGATCCGTCCACAGAGAGCGCCACACATCCCACTGGTGGTGGTGGATGCCAATGCGTGCATGCAGCATGGTTGGTGTCGGTAATTTTTACTTGGCACACCTCGCACTCTGCATATATGCCGGTTCCATACGTACATTTGTGCAGTTCCACCAAAATGCAGCTGAATAACCGTGTTTGCACAGATAATGAAAAAGCGAGATTACATTATAGTGGCACTAGTTGATGAAACACACAAAATAAATAGAAGAAAATATTGCGATAGTATCATAGTATGCCATGCTGCGAGGGCGAGATGGGCCCTGCGACGCCTCATACGGTACGCCTCATACTGGACATCGTCCCAAGTCTCCCAGATACACCTTCTGCCAGTGATGAACATCAGTGTATAGCGGTAGTACAAGGAGGCGCCTTGAGACATTCAAATCTCTATTTTTGTACATATCAACTAAAATTAAGCACCCCAGTTTACAGAAACGCTTAAACATTAACAATGGGACTAGTTGATGAAACATACATTAACAAAGAGAAGCACTTTCTTTATCTACATTGGAAATGAAATGATAGAGATGACACTCGCTCTATTTTAACTGTATTATTACTTCATTTTATCAGTGACACTAGGGTCGAGCAGGTGGCAAACGAGGTGTACCGTGCATCGCAAGGATGGAGGCCGGGGGTGCTTAGACTGGGATGCTGAAGCTGGCTCTTTCAATCACCAACATGGATGATTCAATTCATGGGACCTTTTGGTGCAGTTCACCTAAAATGAAGCAATGTCCCGTGAGCTAGCAGCTTCTTCTTCAAATTTTTTAAGAAAAGGGCTCCAGCCCCGGTTCCATTTCCAACAGAAAATGAAACCCACAGGGCTTCTTCTTCATTAGTTGCAATAAAATTGAGCAACATAAAGGTTGGTTGTGAAGCTGCTGGAATGCTCAACTATAATTTGGATATCATTTGTGAAGTTCAACTAAGATCGAGCGTGAAATGTATATCTCTATTTGCACAAAAAAGGTGGAAAGGAGGGTGACTAACAAGTGATGAAACATGCATCAAATGAAAAGAAGCATGTTCCTTATCTGAATGGCAATCCTACAAGGACAGTAGTAATTTCTAAAGCACTGGCATTGCTAGATATTAGTGTGGGCATTAGGATTAACTATGACAACCGTTAAATACGACATTACATTGGGCACGGGAGAGTAGGCGGACCAGGACAGTTGCATTTCTAACGAAAAGAACCAACTTATCTTAATGGGAAATTTTAGCAGGACATGTAAAGAAGTGCCATTGATTCATATTACTGGAGGCATTACATTGAAAACAACATTTGTTTAACGTGTCCTTACTTTTAACAGTGCGACTGCTACATTTTACCAGTGGCATTACATAAGAGTGGCTCGGGGCAACAAACATCAGAACAGGATATCTGGGTTGGTCCCATTTGCGGTATAGCCACCTTATACTATGTGAGGCTAGCAAATCTAGTGCTGGACTTACTCTGTTGACTTGTCCCCCAGTCCCCACTTTCTTTCCTTTTTCAACCAATAGATCGGGTTTATATTGAGTTTGTACTGTGTTTCCCTTTATTTCCCTATTAGACCTAGAGACCAGTTGGATAGCCAGTCTCTGCTACTTTTCGCCCCCATTATTTCCTCTTTCGACCAAGTCCTAGATTCAGGTAACAAATCCTCCCCCACCCCCACACCCTTTCTTCCTTGTTTGAACCAAGTAGTACTAGATTCGAGTGCATGAACTAGTTTTACCTCTTAAACATTGAAAAATTAGGTGGTTTTCGAACAGCCGATCGATCCTATCTACGAGGGGGCCTGAGAAATAGTAAAAGATACAAATGCAGCGACGTCAGGAGCTCGGGAAGTAGATCAAGGCCGGTTTCGAAGGAAGTTATACCTGATGGTCGCCGGGATGTCGCTAGGTGGGCGGCGGGAGGCCGGATCTGCCCACACTACGGCAGCGAGGAAGAAGGGGTCGAAGGCCCTCCCTCGCCAGCGGTGCTTGGGAGAGAACGGCAAGGCAGGCTGATCGGGACGCATCCAGCAGTGGGTAAGAGCCGTCGCCGAGGACGACCGCGTGAACGTTGCACCTTCTCACATTCCCCGGCGGAGAGGATCCGGCTGGATCTGTGACCAGCGGTGAGCAGAGAGAGAGAGTGTGTGTGTCCACCGCTGTCGTGTTTAGATCTGGAGAGGCCGAGACAGTGTGAAGAGAGCAACACTAGCAAGCAAGCGCGGAGGCTTCTGCCTATATAGTGGAGTAGTACTAGTTTTCTTTTGTCTACCAGAGCCGGCTTGACCTCGTCAATGACTGTCGAGAAGTCTTCATGCACGTGGCCCGGAGGCGTAGTTGTCGTCATTTTGATCTGAAGCGCTGGATTATAACATATAACATGAAAAAATGCCACATGACAAGAAATCATAACCTCACTGCCCAAAGGAGACAACATGAATCCCGACGGACAAACTAGACGAGGAACAAAGCTCAAATTAAAGATAAACTCGTAGAAAAGGGGTCCGTCGATAGATGTCCTAATTAACATAGCCGGCTTGCCCTAGATGGCAGTCGAGTAGTCATTGTTCGTGCATGTGCCCCCAATGACTAGCCCAACTCAGTTGTCGCTGTTTAACCCTTGCAGTGATCCGAAGCACATGACACCTAATTTTGCGAGATGACAACAAACCTTTTTTTAGATTTCTCACCACAACTACAGCCATGTACAACACAGCCTGCACGATATGTAGACGATAGCCAATCCAGGCGTGTCTACTGGAGTCTGGTCACATGCATGGACGAACTGATCTTCCGTGTCTTCCAGGGATCGTCCAGGCACCAACGTAGTACAACACTTCTCTAGTACTATCGCTCGTCTCCCTCTTCTATTAAGTCACCCGACTTGCGGGGCCGGGAAGTGTGCCTATGGTCGGTTCTCAATTGCCGTCCCACATGTGTGTGCAAACGCAATATGACGCGCGTTCCATTCGGAGAGCAGCGTGCCAGATCGACCGAACGTCTGGGGTGCGACGCGAACGCGACGGGCGTGTTGTATACTCCGTACAAGTGTACCACCGTTTTCTAGACGCTTTGCTCCATGGCGCGGGCGCAATCCGTGGATACAAAATTAGTATACTGTATACTATTTAAAAGTCGAGGGCAGGGCTTTTCCTGCGCGGTAGGCGGCGGGGCAGTTCCGCCTAGTCGGTTCGACAGAGACGCGAGAAGACGAGGGAGACCCCTACCCTAGGGTGCCCTAGTTGTTTTCTCTTTTCTTTATGCTCTTGCGCCCTAGAGTGAAATGATGGTTGCTTCGTCCGTCCAGCTTAATGCGGGAAAGGTGGGGCTTTGTGATTTGACCCCTCATCGCTCATTTTCTACTACTGCGGCACTACGACCAGGGTGCCTCCAATTCCAACCGCTGCTCCGAACTGTAATTTGGTGCATCGCACGTGGAACAAGATGGTGGATGAGCCACATGTCGGCCAAAGGGGTCCTGTTAAGCATGTCGCCATTTCGTGTGCGAACTGACCCTGCTTGAGTTGCTACGCCAACACGGCAGGAGCAGCCTACCACTTGGTTTTGCTCCTTGGTGAACCCCGACTATATTGATCTAGAAAGATACGTGCTGAACTACCCTCTCCATCTCGGTTTTTTATTTTTAGGCGTCTCGGTTTATAGGGCCTACGCGTAGTTCTAGATCATCCATTTGACTAACTAAATATGAGTTACTATGTCACAAAAAGTATATCATTGGATTCTTAAGCGGATGTAGTTGTATTTAAAAGTCGAGGGCGGGGCTTTTCCTGCGCAGTAGGCGGGGCAGTTCCACCTAGTCGGTTCGACAGAGATGTGAGAAGACGAGGGAGTAGGCTGCGGCAAACGTAGGGCTGTGTGATTTGACAGCGAGTTACCGCTAGACAGGTGGGGCCCCGTGATTTGACTTGCCATTATCATTTTAACTGCGGCGCTACGACCGGCGTGAGTCTCCCGATTCCTGACCACCTCCATACAGGTGCCTCTCCCAATGCTCCACCATGTAGTAGAGGCTGGCTCTTGCATGAGAGCCCACTTCTCCACTTTTTCCTTGCCTCTCTTTCCTCCACATATGCAAAAATGCCATGTAAAGCGCACTATTGTACTTACTTTTACTTGCTCCTACAGGTGCTTAAGCTTGCCACATAGGCATAAAGTCTGATGTGGCAAGTTAATCAAGAACAGAGAGACTAGTTTGGTGACCCAAGGAAGAAACGGTGCTAAGCGCGTGTACCTAGGTGAAAAGACAATTTTGAGTCTATAGCTAATTAAATGAAGCAAACTTAGCAACACCATTTCATTGGAAGAGGTCACTCCTTGGCAAATGCAATAAATACTAGTACTCCCTGTGTCCCATAATATAAGAACGTTTTTGGCACTACACTAGTGTTGTAGTGCCAAAAACATTCTTATATTATGGGACGGAGGGAGTACGAAGAAAGAGATAGAGAGGAGTAAAAAAATTACACTTATAGCCAACCTTGTTGTAGTATGAGTGACTAAGTGATGACTATGTATGACATGCCAACATCAGATAGCCTAACGCACCGTGTTAAATCTCCAAGGGCGCGACCGCGCGAACGACGCGACGGTCGTGGTAGGCGCGACCATGATACGGGCTGCTGGCAGCCCTTGGATCTGAGATCAAACGGTCGCATGCTAAGTTGCTGAAAATTTGCAGAATAACCCTCCAGGATAGGATATTCACCCATAGGTCTAGAATCACGCCATGCAACCGTTCGATCTCAGATCCAAGGGCTCTTGGAAGCCCGTATCATGGGAGAATGGAAAGCCACCACCCTGCCGTTCGCACGCTGGCAGTTCGCTCCTACTCGTCCCCGCACGTCCTTCAATACTACGGCGGTTCGCTCCTAGTCGTCCCGTCCATTCACATTATGGCAGTTCCACTAATCCTAACCCTCCTCCCAAATCCATGGCGTCCCAAATCTCCACGATCGGCGGTGAGTACAAGGTTAGAACCATCACCAGCGATGAGTTCGACGTCATCTACACCCGTTCTTCCGCGACGGTGAAAGGATGCCTTTCTCGCTTCAGACGCATGTTCGAAGACTCAGATGATGAGTGGGTCGCTGGGCTAGATGTTGAGTACACCACAGTCCTAGGACGAGAGAAGGATTTAAAGGACAAAGAGAGGAAGAAGCCCGCCGTGATCCAGGTTTGCGTGCATGACTTATGCTTGGTCTACCACATATGCCATGCCGACGTTGAGTGCCAGGATTTTAAGGACTTCCTCGAGAGCAACCTAGTCAAATTCGTTACTGTAGACTTTGGTAACGACAAAGAAGTCCTACGTCGGATAGGCCTCGTTGTAGGCAACACCTTCGACCTCCAGAAGAATCGGGTGGTGTCCTCTCGCCAGCCTTCAATGCTGACCCTGGCAGGAGCCATGGTTCATCCTTCGTACGGTAAACTGGAGAAACCTCCATACACGTTTCATCGCCATGCATGGCAGCGGAATGTACTAGATATAGACCACATCCACTACGCTGCAATGGATGGCTACCTTTGCTTCAATATCTACAAGGGTTGGATGAAGAGCAACAGCCAAGTGTGCGGTTCAAGCAAAGAAGTATCGTCCCAGAGGAAGAGGGACAAGGACGAAGTCGAGGACGTGGACGAGGACTCCGAGTAAGGTGGTAGTGTCATTGCTCATGGTGGTTCTAATGCAGTGTTTACCGAAATAGTTGCAAAGCTTAATTTCAGGTGTGCTTAATTTAATTTGAGGGGTGTGTTGTGCTGAGCCCCCAGCAGAACTATGTTATGTTTCTTCTCGTTACTTTAACTCTTCAGTACGTACATACTAGTATTTCTTACATTTCATCTTTTAGTTGGTATAGTACTACCACTCGTTTCTTCACATTATATACGTACAATATATATGGCCAACATCATATAGCCAGAAGTTTAGTTGTCAAAGAATTTCAGGGTGCTTAGTTTTGTCAAAGAATTCTAGGATGCTTAGAGGGTGCTTGGATCCAAGGGACTTATTTTAGTCTGACTAAAAATAGTCTCTTTAAGAGGATAAAGTTCCAAGAACCCCTGACTAAAGAGGGGCTAAAACTAGTCTTGAGACTAAAAAATTTTAGTCAGGGGTACCCCTACTAAAATGTGGATTAGTCCTCTCTCTACTCATTTAACTCCTCTCCTTTAACACATGAGAGTTCTGGATTGGAGGGTTTGGAGGATAATAAATGCTCATTAACTTGATTTTAGCCTTTTTAGTATTTGGATCCAAGCATGGGTGAGGCTAGCATGTTTTAGTCCCACTACTTTTAGTCATGGGACTAAAACGTATCCAAGCACCCTCTTAGTTTTATTTGAGGGGTGGGTTGTGCTGGACACCAATATTGTGACTAGCCTTTTTAATAGTACTATATGCATAATTTGGCGACGAGCGCTCTCTATATGTACCACCTTTTTTTTAATTTCAAGTTTTGCTCCATGGCGCAATCCATCGATACTACTGTTGTACAAAAGTATACATTTTTTAAAAGGCTAGAGGGCGGGGCAGTCTAGCTTGGTCGGTTTCACGAGAGGTGAGGGCCTTTGTGATTTGACGGCTCATTACTGCTGGAAGGCAGGGCCTTATGATTTGACTGCTCGTATAAATGCGATGACGTCCTGATCGAGGAGGAGCAAAGAACCGTGCGGTATACTCAAGTTTTCCACTAGAGTAGTACTGCGATGGAGGAGCACAAAACACGGCAGCCCAGTGCCATATGGCGATAAAAATGATCTAATTTGCTAGTCATCTCAAAGCTAGCATTGTTCTATTCATTCCCTCAAAAAAACATTGTTCTATTCATGCCTCGCAGAGAACGTGACACGTGCGGCGAAACACCCGAAGCAAAAGATGAAACACAGGAGCAAAAGAAGAAGGAAGATTATCACCCCAAATGATCTAATTCGCCGCGGAATCGTAACTGCTTCTTCATCGCCTCCACGACCTCCATCTCCTTGCGCGTCTCCTCCGCCATCTTCTTCATTCTGTCCATGACGCGGGATTTCTCGACGCGAGCCTTCATCATCTGTTCCACGGCCACATTATGTACCTTGACAGCAGCCGGGTGCTCGATGCGGAGCTTCGCCAACTCCTCCGTCTGTTCCATGACGAGGGCCTGCAGCATCTTCATCGAGGAACTACTATTCTCATGCAGCTTCTTCCAGCCGGCGTTCTTCTCCTTCAACAGGTCGATCTCGTGGCAGAGCTTCGCCTTGTCCTCCTGAAGTCGCAGGATTTCGCCGGTCGCCTTCTTCTCCGAGGCAATGCTCTTCTTCAGCAGCATCACCAAGCCGGCGGTCAACTCCCCCTGCTGATTGAGCTCAGCGGGCATGTCGTCGAGTCTCTCCTTCAGCAACTCCATCAAGCCTTGGATGAACTCCTTCTGCTTATTGAGCTGATCGGGCATGCCGTCGAGGGAAAACGACTCCAGCTCCGCCGGCTCGGCATGTTCGCCTCCGCGGCTAGGGCGCTCCTGGGAGCCATCGCCTGCCCGTGACAGATCTTTCGAGGTCTCTGCGTGGCGGCGAGCCCTCTTTTTTTCCACAGCCTTGGTTGCCGCTCCCTTGTTACGAGTAGTTCTCGACCTAGAGCTCTGCTCACCGGCCATGGCAACGACGGACGAAGAAGAAGCACTTATGAGGAGGAAAGGTAGAGTAATTTTCAGTTAGGTAGTTCCCCTTTTTATAACCTAAGTACTAGCACTAGTACTAATACCTGCATAGTGGGAACACGTTCAGGTTTGGTACGTACTAGTAGGTGCGAGCAGGCTTTCGAATGTGATGGGAACAAGGTAAAGATTAATTGATGGTTTTGGTTTCGAGGCCCGAAACGGCTCTCGATGAGTTTAGCTGAACATAAATTTCAAGTACTACACTGCTCAAATGCGTAAATATTATGTTACTGTCAAAAATTGGCACAAAATACGAAGGAGACCAATGGAAGTACTACTAGCAACCCACAATTTAACTACTCGCATGCACGCAGTGGAGTAATAATGTCTTTCTTCCGCCCTCATGTCCACTCAATTTGCATGCGTTGTATTAATTGACCATCAATGAAGTGAACGACTTTACACGCGTCAAATTATCACATGGGGTGGATCTTGGTACAAAATTGCGTCCGCCCGTGTACCCGCGTGTGCGTGTGAGGGAATGAGTGCGTGCGTGGCGTGCGTGCATATCTTCGCTTCATGCATGTACCGCCGGTATGGCTCAGGGAGGACGAGTACATTCTTCTGGAACCAGCAGCATGTCACTGTGATCAATCCATGCAAGGAGGTCGCGACAACGCCTCCGCATGTGCCACGTGGCTTCATGAACTGTAAGAGAGACACTGTGTAGCGTGCAATTGGTATTCTAATTTACGTGTTTTGCACATACTCGAAGTACTAGTAAGGTACACGTGCATTGCACGCATCAGATTTTGCAACCAAATTATGAATAAATACCACACTATAGCATGTAAGCTCTGAGTCATATATGCCTGATATAGCCCTTCGTTTAATTCTTATAGTTCATCTCATTCAAAATCAATTAGTTTTTATAAAAAATCTAAGAACGCGGGAATAGGAAAAACATGGGATTATAGTGGAATGTCGTCTTGAATCCTACAGGATTGTACGAGTGTTTGATTGTGCATAGAAAAAACGCAGAATTCTTTCAAAGAGGTTTGAGTGGATGGGATGTTTCCTATGAAATCTAGTGCAAATGAATCATATGGAAAAATTCCTATGGTTTACAATCCTACGAATCAAACAACTAAGATAGGAAAAATTCCTAATGATTAGAATCATCCAAAATTCCTTTGAGAATCCTTTGAATCAAAGAAGCCCTTAATCTATTTTATGATTCATGGAATTGTGCGTTGTAAAGCATAAAGTGAAAACAAATAATGGCAATTCAACTAGAAAAAAGTTTGGGCAGTTATGATACGGAAGATTCTAGAACAAAAGAGAACCACTGTTGTTTTGAGGTTTGTGCATTATGATTAAGTTCAACCATGGAGTCTGCTAGATTGTACATGTGGCAAAATCCGGTGGGGGGCAAGAAGATGGTGCGAGGGGCCGAGTGGAGGGAGACTATGAAGGAATGCACAAGTGCGAGATCGATATTTAGAGAGAGGGGGCGAACACGTGCGCTGTTGCGCGCAGTGGCGGAGCCATGAAAAATAAATGAGCTAGGGGGCCAAGCATTGCTAATCCTTTACGAGGAGGGTCAATTCATGAACTTAAACCATTTTTAGCAGCAATTGTCTAATGATCACATTCATATTAGCCTTGATATATAGTGATGTTAGGGGGGAGGGGGCAGGGCCCTTACTGCCCCCTGTCTTCGCCATTGTGCACGCGTCTGAGAGATGAAGCGGAAGGCATGGATGATGAGAGGGGACATTGGATATATAATTAATGTGGGTGTATTAGCTATATATGTTAATCCTATATAGAGAGGTATAGATTGATCGATGTGGACGTGGGAAAGAGGGTGAGACCTCACTGGATATATCGATTGATCGGTTTGTGTGGAAAACTATGAAAGACCTAGCTATATACACACATACATAGAGGAACATCGATCGTTGCGCATGCACGCGTGAGAGATAAAGAATGCCCGATATTATGGAGAGGGGGATGTGTGTGGGTGTGTGCCTTCATGGGAGACCGACCTGAAGAAAAAGATTGTATGTGTGCAATGGATAATGCCGACTGGTAGTGTGTGTGCATGCATGCACGAGAGAAAGTTAGTGGTACAATTATAAAGAGAAGACTACTATGTGGGTGTAAAAGAAAAGTTGAGGTCATAATCAATGTAAAGTTGAATTCAAATATTTGAATAAGAGATCCCGATGTTTGAAACCCATGCATGCATGAATATAACGGAGATCTGCGCGGTGTGGTTTGGAAACGAGCATGTTGTAATGTATACACATTGAACAAGGTCAGACTGATTTGAATTTGAGATACCGATGGCAGACATCATTTGGCCACGTCGCATCCATGCATGGACACACTATTCTAATTAGAGATGATGGGCGGCTTTCGCATCACATATCTATATCTATACCCCTATATATATATTTTATATTTTATATTTTTTTATATTGTGTGCGGGTAACTTTAACTTTGAAAGATGGTCGTTGGATGAGGCGAATCCGATGGTCCAAAGATGGCAAATTTGAGCACTACTGGCCGTTGGATATCATCTAGATTCCACCAGATTTCGCCACATGTATAATCTAGAAGACTCCATGGTTGAACTTAAGCATAATGCACAAACATCAAAACACAAGCACTTCTTATTTGTTCTAGAATCGTCCGTATCAGAATTGCCCAAATATTTTTCTACATGATTTGCAATTATTTCTTTTTACTTTATGTCTTACGACGCACAATTCCATGAATCTTAAAATAGATTAGCTTTCTTATAAAAACTAGATGATTTTGAATGAAATGAACTATAAGAATTAAAGGAACATCTACATCATGCATATATGACTCAAAGCTTGCATGCTATAATGTGGTATTTATTCATAATTTGGTTGCCAAATCTCATGCGTGCAATGCACGTGTACCTTACTCTAGTCTAAATGGTGTTTGTGTGTGTGTTGTGCGTGTTGAGGTGCAAATTGTCTTTTTTTGGTACACGTTAAGCTTGTTCTTCCGAAATTTCAAGCCGCGCCTTGTTATGCCGAAAATTCAAGCTAGCGTCTCTGTCTATCGTGCTGCAAAACTCCCGCCTCTTCAACCCGCGCCTTGTTAGCCCGAAACATTTAAGATATATCTTTGTCTCGTTGTGCTCCGACAACTCCCTCCATCTCAACCCGCGCCTTGCTATTCCAAAATTACAACGCGCGCGAAAACTCCCACCTCCTGTGAAATCCCGACACGCGAAATGCCCGTGGTACCCCTGAACCGAAAGAACCGCCTCAAATCGGTGGGGGTACTTTCGTAACTTACCCCACATTTCAGACAAGCGCGTCTCTAAACCATGGTTCCCCACTGCCATCCCATCCGCCCACCCATTCGTACACCGAGGCCACGAAAACCTGCGACGAAACCCCACACCCTGCTTCGTCCGCCACCCAGCCGGAGCCTCTTCCCCGACGACGTCGTCCACAGCAACACCTCGACGTCCCTCATCCACCGTACCGGATGAGGATCCGTCGTCGATCTCATCGTCCCGCCGGTTCAGCCACCCCGTCCACCTCCAAGGAGCTGCCCCGACGTTCCCCTCATCTTTCGCGCCACCTCCATGCCCACACCGCCGTCTTCACCTGCACCACCGGAAGAGCATCATCATCACCGTTTCCTCGGATGAAGCTGCGGCCTAATCGGCGCCACCAAAGAGGTTGTACACTAATCGCCGCATTTTCTTCTTGATTCGATCTCACGGTGCTGCCGGCGCTCGGTCCCGAGCCGACACGGCGCGGCTCCATCCACGGCGGCGTTACTGGCCACTTCCTCCATGGCGTCGCTCCCTCGGTGGCGACGTCCACATCAGTAGGAGTTGCTGCTGCTTTAGCTCTCGCTCGCGCTGCTGCTCTGCTCTTGCTCTCGGTCCCCTGCCTGGTCTGCTCTTGCTATTGCTCTTGCTCGCGTTGCTGTTCTCGCTCTTGCTCTTGCTTGTGATGCTGCTCCGATTTAGCTACACTTCAGTCGACTGAATCGACTTTTGGGTCAGTCGATTTTCAGGGGGGGGGCTCGTCGGGGTGAAGGAAGAACCGGCCGCAGCGGGGAGGGCGGCTCGCCGGAGAGGTACCCCACTATCTATCTTAGGGTTCAGGATGGGGCGGTGGTCGCCGGCGGTGGCGGGGCGTTGGCGGGGCGGTGGCGTGGGGATCGCCGGAGAAAAAGCTTGGCACGGGGGAGGGGCCTAGAGGGATGGCCGGGGTGGCGGCGGACCGGCGGTGGGGAGTGTTTTCGGGGCGGGCGGGGCGGCGCACCGCCGGCCGCGGGCGGTGGGGGGCTGCTGTTTGGCCGGTGGTGGCTGGCGGCTCAGGGGGGTAGAGGTTGAAGATGAACCGCAGGCCCTCGATTTAGTATCCAACGGCTGCAAAATCGACTGACCAGAGATGAAAAAGTCAGTCGACCGACGTGTAGCCTCACCTTGCTAGTGCGTTCAGTTTCGACAGCAAAATTCAGTTTCGACAGCAAAATTCAGTTTCGACAGTTAAGTTCAGTTTCGACAGTTAAGTTCAGTTTCGACAGTTAAATTCAGTTTCGACAGTTAAGTTCAGAGATGAGCGACGATGTATTTTACATCTAGCACTTTATGGTTATGTATTTTACGTCATGTATTGGAGATGCTATTAGAATTCCACTCAGGTTAACGTTGTTCGTTGTCTCTCTTGTCCTGCTTCAGCCTCGGCGTCGTACAACTCACCGGAGCTGCTCCAACGACGAAACCCTCCATCACAGCGGAGCAGTACCTCGGGCTCCATCTCCAGACGCCTAAGATCTTCTTCCCCTCCTCCGATAGCCAAGTCAGCCGGAGCATCCTCACCGGCCAACCCAATCACGCTGAGATCGACATGGCTTTGCCAAAGAGGTTGTACACTTGTTGCATCTCTTTTTTACGCTACATGTTATATATATTGTCCACTGAGCACTCGTAGTAACGGGAAATACGATTATTTTATCCTACTATATGACAAGCAGTGAGGTACCAGGAAACTTAGCTATCCGTGATGGACTCTCTTGAACGCCATCATTATTTATCTCTGCGCGTTTGAGCTGTGCATTTGTCGATGGGCCTGGGAGTTGAGCTAGTATGGCAGTGGCCTGGGTCCAAAGTAATAGAAGTAGCACAAAAACATTTTTTAGTGTAGGATTTTCCTTGCTCAAGTCTGCCTACTAGAATCGCCAGTGCTTGAAAGGAAAAGTGAATGAAAAACATCGGAATTGGAAAGTTTCCTATGGTACTACTTTTCATGAATTTGGTGCAAAGGAATGGAGCAAAGGAAAGCTGTAGGATTTGTTCCTTTAGTGTCTCCTTGAAAGAAAAACCGTAGGAATTCTAATTTCCACTTCTCCTCCTTTTCATATTCCTATTCATCAAGCACAAGACTAAGAGATAGTAGCATAACAGCATTATAACCATACATTTTCTTGTGGTTTGACTTAATCTCACCATGCTTTTTTGCATCATGTGATCTTCCAATTGTTGTGAATCAAACACCCAGAATGGCAGAAATCCTGTGTTTTTAAATTCTCTGTTTTGCACGTGCATTCCTATCCTATTCCTGTCTATTTCCTATCCCTGCATTGTTAGAATCCTCAAATTCAAACAAGCCCTTACTCAATTACTTCTGTTACAGATATGTGTCAAAGAAAACCTTGTGTGGTTTGTCCTGCTCCTGCGGCGCTGTGTTCCACCCCAGCTCAGCTGCTCCAACGACGGAAGGGTTCACCACAGCAGGGATCCGCTCTCCAGACTGTCTTTCGCCGCCTCGGATCTTCTTCCCTGCCGCCGGCAGCCACGGTAACTGCATTACCATCATCAACTGAGCAGATGACCTTGAGGACTACACGGGTCCGCAAGAGAGGTCGCACTCTTCCGTGTCTGCTTACGTTATGCGTCGCTTAATATGATGACATGCTACATTATCGTCATGTTCACCTATTAGACTCCGAGTCAGGTCCAAACTAATGCTGAAACTTGAGTTTTTAAATGGTTGTGGGGTACATATTGGGGCAGTAATCAGTACTATCTGTCTACTATCTGGTTAATCTTCGGTGTCTACTATGAGTTTCATGTTGGGTGCAAACAAACATTAAAGGAGCCATTATCTGTATTTTTTAACTAAAGCTATTATCTGCCTGCTATCATTGGTTTTGGGTCTATCCACAGTTTGCTACCATCACTCTGGATTTGTGCATGCACTCCTTACATAATCTCACTATGTTTTATTCCTATGCATGCCAGTTATTGTACACAATGGAACTGATCATGTAGAGCAAAAGAGACGAGCCTTGCATGGCAATAAAATTTCATGCAGACGTCGTTCCATGGTGGGCGCAAAGGCAGCCCCCCCTCCACCCATTTCGGATCGTAATCAAGAGGAAGATAACTGTTCTGAGGGGGATTCAGAAGGAGAAGACCACTCCTATTTACCCCATGAGGTCTTCGCTCTAACTTGGCATGCTGATGTTGGTAATATCATGCATATGGTGCCTTGCATTGCTTACTGTATACATTAAATATGTCATCTGCTTAGTTTAGACATGCTTTGTGTCAATGCCATCTGTTTAGTTTCTTTATCGTATATGTGAATCATGCAATGCCATCTTGTCAAGCCAGGCATCATATATGTGAATTTTGCAATGCCACCCTGGTTAGCCAGTCATCTTATATGTGAATTATATCATGCCATCATTTTTTTATTACGTGTTAAATTTGTCAACAATTTTAGTACATTCAATTACTATTCCTGTGCATCAGCCATTCGGCACGGTCATGGAAAAATCTGGAGTGGAAACAAGGTCTTCAGAGCAGACAATGCTATCTGACGAAGCGAATGTCTTGCTGGTTACCGATAGCTCCTCAGAGGAGGATTCAGAGACAGATGACCAGTCATATCCCCCCCCCCCCCCGAGATGCATGCCCTAACTTGGCAGGGTTATGTTGCTCATATCGTGTGTATGGTATCTTGCATTGCTATGTCATTTGCTTAGTTTAGACATGCTTTGTGTGAATGCCACCTGTTTAGTGTCTAATTACCATATATGTGAATTATGCAATGCCATCTTGTTGCAAGACATTATATATGTGAATTATGCAATGTTATCTTGTTGCAAGGCATTATGTATGTGAATTATGCAATGCAATGCTGTTTAGGCAAGCGTCATATATGTGAATTATATCATGCCGTCCTTTTTTTTGTATTTCTCATTGCTTTTGTCGACAATGTTTGTATATTCAACTGCTCTTCCTGTGCATCAGCCATTTGAATTGGTGATGGAGAAATCTGGAGTGAAAACAAGGTCTTCAGAGCAGACAATGCTACCCGCTGAAGCAGATATCTTGCTGGTTACAGATAGCTCTTCAGAGGAGGATTCAGAGGCAGATGACCAGTCCTATTATCCCCCTGAGGTGTATGCTCAAACTTGGCAGCGTTATATTACTCATATAATGCATATGTTGTATTGCAATGCTTAGTTTTTACATCATATACACAATATTGAATGCCATCTCCTTGGTTGACACATCATATATGCGATTGCCCTCTGCTCACTTCCTTAGTATATAAATCATATATTTGAATTATGTCTTGCCATGATGTTTACATAGACAGCATGTATCTGAATTATGGCATGCCAACCCATTTTCTAAAGACATAATATAGTTATATCATCTCATCATGTTTACATAGTCATCATATTTTAAATTATGTCATTCTATCCGTGAATTATATCATGCCATCATGTTTCCATCGACGGCATGTTTGTGATTTATGGCATGCCAACCACTTTAATAGACACATCGTATAGTTATATCATGTCATCCTGTTTACATAGTCATCATATTTTGAAGTATGTCATTCTATCCTGTTTAGTTAGCCATCATACATGTGTAATTGTGTCATGCTATCCTGTTTAATTAGCCATAATATATGTGAAATTATGTCCTGCTATTCTGTTTGCTTAGACAAGATAAATATGAATTATTTCATGCCCTGTTTTCTTCCCTACTATCCATTGCACCTGTCTATCTTACAATGTCTGTACATTCAATTACTTTTCTTGTTTATCAGCCATTTCAATTGGAGGGAGTGATGGCAGTATCTGTGGGAGTAAAAACACGGTCTTCAGAAAAGATCGTGCTACCTGTCGATGCAGATAGAACCACGGTTGTACTTGCCCAAGAACCAGCCCCACCACACATAACCCACACTCATGCAGATTGTACCCCTACCCAGTTGGACAGAGAACCAGCTACACCCCTACTAACCCCAACCCCAGCAGATAGACACCCAGTTCCCGTTGACACAGCACCGTCTCCACCACAGAGCACCCAAACACGAGCAGTTAGTAAGGCAACTGTAGTGCCCAAATCACGAGGACCACCACTCCGAACCCGAAGTCAACGCTTAAAGCAGAAGAAGAATTGTTCTCAGGTCAGGTTCCGTAGCTATGGTTCATACTACTTTGCTCTTGCATCACTGTATTTACTGATACCAACTAATTTCAAATTTGAAGGATGCAATTGAAACTCCAATGGCGCAACAGGTATGTTTTAAACCTGTTTCTTCAACATGTTTGGATGTTTGCTGTTGTAACTTGCTCTATGTTGATTTCAGTTTCAATTGAATAAACAGTTATGTTCTCATGCCACGCACATTACAAGTGTTGTTATTGCTGTGTAGTTTCCCACACTTATATCCTGTGTATGCTGCTTTGTCTTAGATAGATATGATTCGAACTGTATCTGTCTTGATTTGGCAACATAAACTAGAATGATATAGACCATACAGTGACCATACTACATATATATGTTTGTTTCATGCTGTTATCCTGTCCACCTTACTATTGAACTGGTTTACCAAAATGAGTTTCATATACTACATTGTAAACCTGAGATGTGTTTGTTTGTTTCTCTTTTAGAACGCGGATAAAATATTGGAGAAGAGTACCCTGTTATGCAATGGTAAAGGAAGTAATGCAGATAAGGTTCAAGATAGTGAGACATCCCTGTTGGTCTCCAAGAAAGCTGATAAAAACTATATTGAAGACACTGAGACAACCCCAAAGTCCTGTCTTGATGTAGTGTTCGAGTTACTGGCTACCACTGCTGGCACCAGCTCTTCGAACTCGTTGCCTGAATCAGTTCGGCTTCTTGAGTCTCAACTTCAAGTTGAAAGACATCGATCAGATGTTATGCGACAGGAAGCCGAAGGACTGAGGAAGTACCTGCAGAATTCAGATGCATACTTTCTGGTGCAACAGCAAGCGCTGGAGGACTTAAGCACCAAAGAGAAAGTTAATAAGCTTGCTAAGCATCTTGCCAGCATTATGGGTACCCAGGATATTGTTTCTTGAGCTCTTCTGAAGTGGTTTCAGTTCTGGACTTGTTTTGCTGCGGCGTTTATATGCTGTTGTGTTCCCTATATTTGCACTGGTGGCGAACTTTGATGCCCAGTGGATGTAATATGTGTAATAGCCGTGATAGCCTAGTGTAAGTTGCTTGCTTATTTATTTCCTTGTTGTCTTGTTTATTTGTTTCCTTGTAGTCAGTGCAGTTCTTTTTCTGCGGTTTGCTAGTGGCTGCAATAACCTATTTTTTAAAACTAGGCCACAATAACCATGGGCTAATATTTACTGTAGTGACACTAGGCCTCCTACGGGCCGTAGAAATAGTGGGCCTTCTATGGGCCGTAGAAACAGTGGGCCTTCTATGGGCCGTAGAAACGGTGGGCCTTCTACGGGCCGTAGAAATGGTGGGCCTTCTACGGGCCGTAGAAACGGTGGGCCTTCTACGGGCCGTATCATCAATGGGCCTTATACGGGTCGTATGATCGATTGGCCAAACATGGGCCAAACAGACCGCATTCTGGCTGTAAACGGGCTAGAGTTGGAATCGTCCGTTCATGAGCCGACCATAACGGGCCATCGTTAATAGGCCGAACTTGATGACGCTATGAAAACGGCCCAACGTATTAACAGACCACGAACGGGCCGACTGTAACCATGGGCTGAATTTGGCCCACAAGCAGAAAATGACAGTAACAGGCCATAAGTAAACGAATGCTGGAAAATAGCCCAAGAATAAATGGGCTCTGAGAAGGCCGAAAGATAACATGGGCTGGAAACGGCCCAACGGAATAACGGGCCGTTAATGGGTATAAAGTGATACACTGTTCTTTACGGGCCAGTTTCACCACGGGCCGTTAATGGGTGTAAAGTGATACACTGTTCATTACGGGCCAGTTTCACCACGGGCCGTTAATAGGCCAAGAGTTACATAGGGCCTCATATGGGCCGAAAGACGTCATGGGCCATACATGGGGCAGAAGTGAAAACGGGCTGGAATCATATTGGATGGCCCAGATGACGCTACTGGGCCTAATTCGAATAGGGCGTAACGGGCCTTGGGTTAGCGGGCTGTAAATGGGCTATATGCGAACAGGCCGTTAACAGGCTTTCCATGGGCCGGCCCGCCACCTTTTGACCAAGTCAAACGGGCCGACCTTTTCACAGGAATGGGCCTCTGTTGGGCCGTGCCACGTGTCGACGTATCATAGGCGCCTTCTGTCCAATGAGTGGATGACATCTGTCCCAGCGATGAGCCGACACGTGTTTCCTCCAGCCAATGATGATTTTACACGTGGAAAATCCCCATTGGTCGGGGCTATTAACGGGTTATCGGATCCAAAACCTGACCCGATAGCTTCACGGCGTTCCGTTACGGTGGATGCCACGTGTCGGTCACCCTTGACGAAAGCACTTCTGTGACGCGCGATTTATCGTCATGGAAGTGGACACTTCCGTGATGATAATTTTGGTAATGTCATGGAACACTTCTACGACAGCACAGGTATGACTATCTTGATTCTGTCATAAATTTGTCATGGATGTACATGCATGACAAAAAACGCGACCTACTGTGACAAGCACGTATCATCACGGAAGTGTATTTTTTTTGTAGTGACACTTTGTGTGCTACCAAACATCACAACGTAACTGGGTGATTATAAAGGTGCTCTACAGGTGTCTCCGAAGGTACTTGTTGGGTTGGCGTATTTCGAGATTAGGATTTGTCACTCCGATTATCGGAGAGGTATCTCTGGGTCCTCTCGGTAATGCACATCACTTAAGCCTTGCAAGCATTGCAACTAATGAGTTAGTTGTGGGATGATGTATTACGGAACGAGTAAATAGACTTGCCGGTAACGAGATTGAACTAGGTATTGAGATACCAACGATCGAATCTCGGGCAAGTAACATACCAATGATAAAGTGAACAACGTATGTTGTTATGCGGTCTGACCGATAAAGATCTTCGTAGAATATGTGGGAGCCAATATGAGCATCCAGGTTCCGCTATTGGTTATTGACCGGAGACGTGTCTCGGTCATGTCTACATAGTTCTCGAACCCGTAGGGTCCGCACGCTTAACATTTCGATGACAGTTATATTATGAGTTTATATGTTTTGATGTACCGAAGGTTGTTCGGAGTCCCGGATGTGATCACGGCCATGACGAGGAGTCTCGAAATGGTCGAGACATGAAGATTGATATATTGGAAGCCTATATTTGGATATCGGAAGTGTTTTGGGTGAAATCGGGATTTTACCGGAGTACCGAGGGGTTACCGGACCCCCCCCCCCCCCCCGGGGCTTAATGGGCCATAGTGGGCCTTTGTGGAGAAGAGGAGAGGCGGCCAGGGCAGGGCCGCGCGGCCCTCCCCCCCTAGTCCGAATAGGACAAGGAGAGGGGGGCGGCGCCCCCCCTTTCCTTCCTCTCCTCCACCTCTTTCCCCTCCACTCCTAATCCAACTAGGAAAAGGGAGGGAGTCCTACTCCCGGTGGGAGTAGGACTCCACCTGGCGCGCCCCTCCTGGCCGGCCGCACCTCCCCCCCTTGCTCCTTTATATACGGGGGCAGGGGGGCACCCTAGAGACACAACAATTGATCGTTTGATCTTTTAGCCGTGTGCGGTGCCCCCTCCACCATAGTCCACCTCGATAATACTATAGCGGTGCTTAGGCGAAGCCCTGCGTCGGTAGAACTCATCATCGTCACCACGCCGTCGTGCTGACGGAACTCTCCCTCAAAGCTCGGCTGGATCGGAGTTCGAGGGACATCATCGAGCTGAACGTGTGCTGAACTCGGAGGTGTCGTGCGTTCGGTACTTGATCGGTCAGATCGTGAAGACGTACGACTACATCAACCGCGTTGTGCTAACGCTTCCGCTTTTGGTCTAGGAGGGTACGTGGACAACACTCTCCCCTCTCGTTGCTATGCATCACCATGATCCTGTGTGTGCGTAGGAATTTTTTTGAAATTACTACGTTCCCCAACAGTGGCATCCGAGCTAGGTTTTATGCGTAGATGTTATATGCACGAGTAGAACACAAGTGAGTTGTGGGCGATATAAGTCATACTGCTTACCAGCATGTCATACTTTGGTTCGGCGGTATTGTTGGATGAAGCGGCCCGGACCGACATTACGCGTACGCTTACGCGAGACTGGTTTTACCGTCGTGCTATGCACACAGGTGACTAGCGGGTGTTAGTTTCTCCAACTTTAGTTGAACCGAGTGTGGCTACGCCCGGTCCATGCGAAGGTTAAAACAGCACCAACTTGACAAACTATCATTGTGGTTTCGATGCGTAGGTAAGAACGGTTCTTGCCCAGCTCGTAGCAGCCACGTAAAACTTGCAACAACAAAGTAGAGGACGTCTAACTTGTTTTTGCAGGGCATGTTGTGATGTGATATGGTCAAGACGTGATGAGATATAAGTTGTTGTATGAGATGATCATGTTTTGTTGAAGTTATCGGCAACTGGCAAAAGCCTTATGGTTGTCTCTTTATTGCATAAGATGCAAGCACCAAATAATTGCTTTACTTTATCGCTATGCGATAGCAATAGTTACAAGAGCAATAGTTGGCGAGACGACCATGTGACGACACATTGATAT
The DNA here is from genome assembly GCF_002575655.3 of Aegilops tauschii subsp. strangulata. Lineage (NCBI taxonomy): Eukaryota > Viridiplantae > Streptophyta > Magnoliopsida > Poales > Poaceae > Aegilops > Aegilops tauschii. The sequence continues at coordinate 331,949,794 of NC_053035.3, forward strand.
AGATCAAGATGATGGAGATCATGGTGTCATGCCGGTGATGATGGAGATCATGACGATGCTTTGGAGATGGAGATCAAAGGCACAAGATGTTGATGGCCATATCATGTCACATATTATGATTGCATGTGATGTTTATCTTTTATACATCTTATTTTGCTTAGTTCGGCGGTAGCTTTATAAGATGATCTCTCACTAAATTTCAAGGTATAAGTGTTCTCCCTGAGTATGCACCGTGGCGAAAGTTCTTCGTGCTGAGACACCATGTGATGATCGGGTGTGATAGGCTCTACGTTCAAATACAACGGGTGCAAAACAGTTGCACACGCGGAATACTCAGGTTAAACTTGACGAGCCTAGCATATAACAGATATGGCCTCGGAACACTGAGACCGAAAGGTCGAGCGTGAATCATATAGTAGATATGATCAACATAGTGATGTTCACCATTGAAACTACTCCATCTCACGTGATGATCGGACATGGTTTAGTTGAAATGGATCACGTGATCACTTAGAGGATTAGAGGGATGTCTATCTAAGTGGGAGTTCTTTAAGTAATATGATTAATTGAACTTTAATTTATCATGAACTTAGTCCTGGTAGTATTAGCATATCTATGTTGTAGATCAATAGCTCGTGTTTAGCTCCCCTGTTTTATTTTTGATATGTTCCTAGAGAAAACTATGTTGAAAGATGTTAGTAGCAATGATGCGGACTTGGTCCGTGATATGAGGATTATCCTCATTGCTGCACAGAAGTATTATGTCCTCGATGCACCGCTAGGTGACGGACCTATTGCAGGAGCAGATGCAGACGCTATGAACGTTTGGCTAAGCTCAGTATGATGACTACTTGATAGTTTAGTGCACCATGCTTAACGGCTTAGAATCGGGACTTCAAAGACGTTTTGAACGTCATGGACCATATGAGATGTTCCAGGAGTTGAAGTTAATATTTCAAGCAAATACCCGAGTTGAGAGATATGAAGTCGCCAACAAGTTCTATAGCTAAAAGATGGAGGAGAATAGCTCAAGCAGTGAGCATGTGCTCAGATTGTCTGGGTACTACAATCACTTGAATCAAGTGGGAGTTAATCTTCCAGATAAAATAGTGATTGACAGAATTCTCTAGTCACCATCACCAAGTTAGTACAACTTCTTGATGAACTATAGTATGCAAGGGATGACGAAAGTAATTCCAGAGCTCTTCGCGATGCTGAAATCGACGAAGGTAGAAATCAAGAAAGAGCATCAAGTGTTGATGGTTGACAAGACCACTAGTTTCAAGAAAAAGGGCAAAGGGAAGAAGGGGAACTTCAAGAAGAACGGCAAGCAAAGTTGCTGCTCAAATGAAGAAGCCCAAGTGTGGACCTAAGCCTGAGTTTAAGTGCTTCTACTGCAAAGGGATTGGTCACTGGAAGCGGAACTGCCCCAAGTATTTGGTGGATAAGAAGGATGGCAAAGTGAACAAAGGTATATTTGATATACAGATTATTGATGTGTATTTTACTAGTGTTCGTAGCAACCCCTCGGTATTTGATACTGGTTCAGTTGCTAAAGAGTAGTAACTCGAAACGGGAGTTGCAGAATGAACAGAGACTAGTTAAGGGTGAAGTGACGTTGTGTGTTGGAAGTGGTTCCAAGATTGATATGATCATCATCGCACGCTCCCTACACTTTCGGTATTAGTGTTGAACCTAAATAAGTGTTATTTGGTGTTTGCGTTGAGCATGAATATGATTTGATCATGTTTATTGCAATACGGTTATTCATTTAAGTTAGAGAATAATTGTTGTTCTACTTACATGAATAAAACCTTCTATGGTCATACACCCAATGAAAATGGTTTGTTGGATCTCGATCGTAGTAATACACATATTCATAATATTGAAGCCAAAAGATGCAAAGTTAATAATGATAGTGCAACTCATTTGTCGCACTGCCGTTTAGGTCATATTGGTGTAAAGCGCATGAAGAAACTCCATGCTGATGGGATTTTGGAATCACTTGATTATGAATCACTTGATGCTTGCGAACCATGCCTTATGGGCAAGATGACTAAAGACTCCGTTCTCCGGAACAATGGAGCGAGCAACTAACTTATTGGAAATAATACATACTGATGTATGCGATCTGATGATTGTTGAGGCTCGCGGCAGGTATCATTATTTTCTGACCTTCACAGATGATTTGAGCAGATATGGGTATATCTACTTGATGAAACATAAGTCTGAAACATTTGAAAAGTTCATATAATTTCAGAGTGAAGTGAAAAATCATCGTAACAAGAAAATAAAGTTTCTACGATCTGATCGTGGAGGAGAATATTTGAGTTACGAGTTTGGTCTTCATTTGAAACAACGCGGAATAGTTTTGCAACTCACGCCACCTGGAACACCACAGCATAATGGTGTGTCCGAACATCGTAACCGTACTTTATTAGATATGGTGCAATCTATGATGTCTCTTACCGATTTACCACTATCGTTTTGGGGTTATGCATTAGAGACAGCTGCATTCACGTTAAATAGGGCACCATCTAAATCCGTTGAGATGACACCTTATGAACTTTGGTTTGGCAAGAAACCAAAAGTTGTCGTTTCTTAAAATTTGGGGTTGTGATGCTTATGTGAAAATTTTCATCCTGATAAGCTCAAACCCAAATCGGAGAAATGTGTCTTCATAGGATACCCAAAGGAGATAGTTGGGTACACCTTCTATCACAGATCTGAAGGCAAGATATTCGTTGCTTATAATGGATCCTTTCTAGAGAAGGAGTTTCTCTCGAAAGAAGTGAGTGGGAGGAAAGTAGAACTTGATGAGGTAACTGTACCTACTCCCTTATTGGAAAGTAGTTCATCACAGAAATCTGTTCCTCTGACTACTACACCAATTAGTGAGGAAGCTAATGATGATGATCATGTAACTTCAGATCAAGTTACTACCGAACCTCGTAGGTAAACCAGAGTGAGATCCGCACCAGAGTGGAACGGTAATCCTGTTCTGGAGGTCATGTTACTTGACCATGACGAACCTACGAGCTATGAGGAAGCGATGATGAGCCCAGATTCCGCGAAATGGTTTGAGGCCATGAAATCTGAGATGGGATCCATATATGAGAACAAAGTATGGACTTTGGTTGACTTGCCCGATGATCGGCAAGCCATAGAAAATAAATGGATCTTCAAGAGGAAGACGGGCGCTGATAGTAGTGTTACTATCTACAAAGCTAGAATTGTCGCAAAAGATTTTCGACAAGTTCAAGATGTTGACTACGATGAGAGTTTCTCACTCGTATCTGTGCTTAAGTCTGTCCGAATCATGTTAGCAATTGCCGCATTTTATGAAATCTGACAAATGGATAACAAAAATTGCAATCCTTAAATGGATTTATTAAAGAAGAGTTGTATATGATGCAACCAGAAGGTTTTGTCAATCCTAAAGGTGCTAACAAAATATGCAAGCTCCAGCGATCCATCTATGGACTGGTGTAAGCATCTCGGAGTTGGAATATACGCTTTGATAAGTTGATCAAAGCATATAGTTTTATACAGACTTGCGGTGAAGCTTGTATTTACAAGAAAGTGAGTGGGAGCACTACAGCATTTCTGATAAGTATATGTGAATGACATATTGTTGATCGGAAATAATGTAGAATTATTCTGCAAAGCATAAAGGAGTGTTTGAAAGGAGTTTATCAAAGAAAGACCTCGGTGAAGCTGCTTACATATTGAGCATCAAGATCTATAGAGATAGATCAAGACGCTTGATAAGTTTTTTCAATGAGTACATACCTTGACAAGATTTTGAAGTAGTTCAAAATGGAATAGTCAAAGAAAGAGTTCTTGCCTGTGTTACAATGTGTGAAATTGAGTAAGACTCAAAGCCAGACCACGGCAGAAGATAGAAAGAGAATGAAAGTCATTCCCTATGCCTTGGCCATAGGTTCTGTAAAGTATGCCATGGTGTGTACCAGATCTATTGTATACCCTACACTGATTTTGGCAAGGGAGTACAATAGTGATCTAGGAGTAGATCACTGGACAGCGGTCAAAATTATCCTTAGTGGAATAAGGATATGTTTGTCGATTATGGAGGTGACAAAAAGGGTTCGTCGTAAAGGGTTACGTCGATGCAAATTTTGACACTGATCCAGATGACTCTAAGTCTCAATCTGGATACATATTGAAAGTGGGAGCAATTAGCTAGAGTAGCTCCGTGCAGAGCATTGTAGACATAGAGATTTGCAAAATACTTACGGGTCTGAATGTGACAGACCCGTTGACTAAAATTATCTCACAAGCAAAACATGATCACACCTTAGTACTCTTTGGGTGTTAATCACATAGCGATGTGAACTAGATTATTGACTCTAGTAAAACCCTTTGGGTGTTGGTCACATGACGATGTGAACTATGGGTGTTAATCACATGGTGATGTGAACTATTGATGTTAAATCACATGGCGATGTGATCTAGATTATTGACTCTAGTGCAAGTGGGAGACTGAAGGAAATATGCCCTAGAGGCAATAATAAAGTTATTATTTATTTCCTTATATCATGATAAATGTTTATTATTCATGCTAGAATTGTATTAACCGGAAACATAATACATGTGTGAATACATAGACAAACATAGTGTCACTAGTATGCCTCTACCTGACTAGCTCGTTGATCAAAGATGGTTATGTTTCCTAGCCATAGAAATGAGTTGTCATTCGATTAATGGGATCACATCATTAGGAGAATGATGTGATTGACTTGACCCATTCCGTTAGCTTAGCACACGATCGTTTAGTATTCTGCTATTGCTTTCTTCATGACTTATACATGTTCCTATGACTATGAGATTATGCAACTCCCGTTTACCAGAGGAACACTTTGTGTGCTACCAAACGTCCCAACGTAACTGCGTGATTATAAAGGTGCTCTACAGGTGTCTCCGAAGGTACTTGTTGGGTTGGCGTATTTCGAGATTAGGATTTGTCACTCCAATTGTCGGAGAGGTATCTCTGGGCCCTCCCGGTAATGCACATCACTTAAGCCTTGCAAGCATTGCAACTAATGAGTTAGTTGTGGGATGATGTATTACGGAACGAGTAAAGATACTTGCCGGTAACGAGATTGAACTAGGTATTGAGATACCTACGATCGAATCTCGGGCAAGTAACATACCGATGACAAAGGGAACAACGTATGTTGTTATGCGGTCTGACCGATAAAGATCTTCGTAGAATATGTGGGAGCCAACATGAGCATCCAGGTTCCGCTATTGGTTATTGACCGGAGACGTGTCTCGGTCATGTCTACATAGTTCTCGAACCCGTAGGGTCCGCACGCTTAACGTTTCGATGACAGTTATATTATGAGTTTATATGTTTTGATGTACCGAAGGTTGTTCGGAGTCCCGGATGTGATCACGGACATGACGGGGAGTCTCGAAATGGTCGAGACATGAAGATTGATATATTGGAAGCCTATATTTGGATATCGGAAGTGTTCTGGGTGAAATCGGGATTTTACCGGAGTACCGAGGGGTTACCGGAACCCCCCCGGGGCTTAATGGGCCATAGTGGGCCTTTGTGGAGAAGAGGAGAGGCGGCCAGGGCAGGGCCGCGCGCCCCTCCCCCTAGTCCGAATAGGACAAGGAGAGGGGGCGGCGCCCCCCCCCTTTCCTTCCTCTCCTCCACCTCTTTCCCCTCCACTCCTAATCCAACTAGGAAAAGGGAGGGAGTCCTACTCCCGGTGGGAGTAGGACTCCACCTGGCGCGCCCCTCCTGGCCGGCCTCACCTCCCCCCTTGCTCCTTTATATACGGGGGCAGGGGGCACCCTAGAGACACAACAATTGATCGTTTGATCTTTTAGCCGTGTGCGGTGCCCCCCTCCACCATAGTCCACCTCGATAATACTGTAGCGGTGCCTAGGCGAAGCCCTGCGTCGGTAGAACATCATCATCGTCACCACGCCGTCGTGCTGATGGAACTCTCCATCAAAGCTCGGCTGGATCGGAGTTCGAGGGACGTCATCGAGCTGAACGTGTGCTGAACTCGGAGGTGTTGTGTGTTCGGTACTTGATCGGTCGGATCGTGAAGACGTATGACTACATCAACCGCGTTGTGCTAACTTCCGCTTTCGGTCTACGAGGGTACGTGGACAACACTCTCCCCTCTCGTTGCTATGCATCACCATGATCCTGTGTGTGTGTAGGATTTTTTTTGAAATTACTACGTTCCCCAACACTATTGTCATATTATATCGTGGTTGCTTTGAGAACGTGTGGCTGTTTGAGATATCTTATTATTGCTTGCTAGCTGATTATGTCATTGATATGAGTTAATATAATTTCTAGGAGTTATTGTTGACATGGTTAGTCATGATCTTTGCTGAAAACCTGGGTGCTACTTAAGCTTATTTATGTAAACAAGAGCAAAAGAGTTCGTAAAAGTTTTTTCTTTTTCACTTTCAGTTTATAAACTGAATTGCTTGAGGACAAGCAAAGGTTTAAGCTCGGGGGAGTTGATACGTCTCCATCGTATCTACTTTTCCTAACGCTTTTCTCTTGTTTTGGACTCTAATTTGCATGATTTGAATGAAACTAACTCGGACTGACGTTGTTTTCAGCAGAACTACCATGGTGTTGTTTTTGTGTAGAAATAAAAGTTCTTGGATTGGAACGAAACTTTGCGAGGATTTTTTATTCAATAAAAGAGAATATTTGCAGCCAAGAACCATCGGAGGGGGGCACTTTGGTGGCACAACCCACCAGGGTGCCCCCCTCCAGGCACGCCGAGGTGGGTTGTCCCCACCTGGTGGCTCCGCAGCCCCTGAAACCGACGCTATAAAATCACTTATTTCCAGAAAACAATCAGGGAGGAAGAATTATCGCGTTTCATGAGACAGAGCCACCGCCACCTCCTGTTCTTCATCGGGAGGCCAGATCTGGAGTCTGTTTGGGGCTCCGGAGAGGGGGATCTTCGTCATCACCAACCCTTATCCATCGCCAATTCCATGATGCTCTCCACCGGGAGTGAGTAATTCCTTCATAGGCTCGCTGTTCGGTGAGGAGTTGGATGAGATTCATCATGTAATCGAGTTAGTTTTGTTAGGGCTTGATCCCTAGTATCCATTATGTTCTGAGATTGATGTTGCTATGACTTTGCCATGCTTAATGCTTGTCACTTTGCGCCTGGGTGCCATGATTTCAGATTTGAACCGTTTATATTATCACCATTATATCTATGTTCTAGATCCGATCTTGCAAGTTATAGTCACCTACTACGTGTTATGATCCCGCAACCCCGGAGTGACAATAGTCGGGACACTTCCCGGTGATGACTGTAGTTTGAGGAGTTCATGTATTCACCGTGTGTTAATGCTTAGTTTCGGTTCTCTATTAAAAGGAGGCCTTAATATCCCTTAGTATCCAATAGGACCCCGCTGCCACGGGAGGGTAGGACAAAAGATGTCATGCAAGTTCTTTCCATAAGCACGTATGACTATTTACGGAATACATGCCTACATTATATTTATGAACTGGAACTAGTGTCGTATCGCCCTAGGTTATAACTATCACATGATGAATATCATCCAACAAATCACCGATCCAATGCCTACGATTTTCCTACATATTGATCTTGCTAAGTTACTACTGCTACTGCTACTATTGTCACTGCTACAAAATCATTGCTATCACTGCTACCATTACTATTTCTGTTGCTACTATTATCAAAACTATCATACTACTTTGCTACTGATCACTTTTGTTGCAGATAATTAATCTTGAGGTGTGGTTGAATTGACAACTCAGCTGCTAATACTTACAAATATTTTTGGCTCCCCTTGTGTCGAATCAATAAATTTGGTTTGAATACTCTACCCTCGAAAACTGTTGCCATCCCCTATACTTGTGGGTTATCACGGGTGCTTGCATAGGAATCTCCGATCCTCAGGAGCCAGCCTGGAGAGGGCACTCCCTCCGGAGGTCTTGGCGTCGTCCGCCTCGCGAGGCTTGGCCCCTCGTGAGGGTCTTGTCTTGTTGATGCTGAAGGTGGGTCGTACCAGGCCGCCGATGGAGCCACGCCATGGGCCGTAGGCAGGCAAGTCTAGGTACCCTGGTTCCCAGAATGTCGACAGCAGCCCCCCGGCCCAAGACGCGCTCGGACTTGGCTTCAAGGCGAAGCCAAAGGGCAAGGGCGAAGCACCGCAGGCCCCAATTGCGTGCGGGCCGAGCCGATGCGTGGCGCTTGACGGGACGTGGGCGTCTCCACTTCCCCATGCAGCCTCGGCAACTGCCCAACTGGACGGCAACTTGTTGCAGTCGCGCCCCTGCCATCATTGCTCATCACACTCGCTTTCTGCTCCTCTCCTTCTTTGCGCGCTCGTGCCTCCCTGCGCAAATTGCGCACCAACACCAATCCACTTCCACCGTCATGGCTCCAAGGTGAAAAAGGGAAGGAAAACCCAAGATCCCACGGAGCTAGTGCCGGGGCTGGAGCCCGCGTTGCACCGGTCCACAGTGATCAACCAGGAGGGGTTGAACAAGGTCCGGCAAGCCCTCGCCGCCGACTCTAATGAGTGGAAGGTGACGATGGTCTGGCCTGTCTCCCGGGCCTTGGCCGACATGGAAGCCACCGAGATCCCCATTCATCTTCACGCTCTCCTGGCCGGCTTGGTCCCCCTTCCTCTAATTTCTTCAATGCCACACTCTCGCATTATCAGATCCGAGTGCTGTATCTGGACCCCGGGTCCATCGTCCTCCTCGCCGCCTTTGCCTTTCTATGCAAGGCGATTGTGGGCTTTGCTCCGTCTGTGGCCCTGTTCTGCCATTTCTTCTTGCTTCATCTGGTCGACAGTAGACAATGCTCAGGATGCGTGGCGTTCCAAGCGGTGGAAACGACAGCTGGCTCCGGCATCGACTTCACGCTTCGCCCGGATGTAAAAGGATTCCGGAAGCAGTGGGTGTACCTGGACGCCACCACGCGCAGACCCCTGCTCCTGCTCCCACGGGCTCCGGCGGAGCCAAACTCCGGCTGGGGACACGTGGAGCTCGTCGACCAGCGGCTCGCCCGTGTCTGGTTCAGGCTGGCCAAGATAAAGGAGGCGGGGGTGACGGTGTCGATGGTGGTGAAGGAGTTCGTCCGGTGGCGCATCGCCTCGCTCCAGTGCCACTCTTGCCCAATGTGGGCCTTCACTGGCCCCAACGACCCGATGAGGCTCCAGGTGCCCTTGCTTCCTTCCAAGACGCTGCGTGCGGTGCTCCAGCTCCTGACGGGCGACCTAGCGCCTGCCGCGCTCCCGGTCGAGGGGTGTCTCCTGTACAACTACTCGAACAGGGAGGTCATGGCAGAGCAGATTCCCCGCTTCGATGAGTGGGGGCTGCGCCCGAGGGATCTCGGGGGGCCTCGTGAGAACCCCGTTCGTGGCTCCCGTGCTTGTCGATCCTGTGGTGCACACCCCTGAGGTGGTTGCAGGGGCGAGCGTCGTTGAGTTCTCCCGAGGTGACTGCTGGAGAGCAGGCGCCACCTGGTGCTCTGAAGGTGGCGATCCACACCCCCACGGGTAGAACACAGGAAACCCCGCTTCTGGTTGCGAATTCCATCCCGATCGCGAAGGGCGACGGACCGGCCCTTGGGGTACCCCTCCCGAACCTCGGGGTACTCCATAAAAGGAAGGAGCTCCGGAGCGGCCGTGACGGCGTCCCGCGGGCCCTGAAACAGAGGAAGTGGATAGCTGTGGATGAGTAAGTACCTCGTCCTCATGGATTTTCGCGCGTCACGTCCTTTTCTAACTCTTGCTCCTTAGGATCCCTTCGGTTGCGGCAGTGAGGCCGCCTGGGGTGCGACCTCCAAAGGCATTCGGTTCTCCCGCGACCCCAGGCCTCTCGGGTCAAGCGCCCGCGCGGGATGTGATGCCGGTCTGCGAGGCAGAGGCGCTGCTGGAAGGCTGCGGGCCTACTCTCCCAACGTCCTTCCCCCGAGGCCATGTCTCGGGCACAAGGGGCGTGCCGAGAGCTCCTCCATTGGTTCTTGCTGGTGGATGTGCAACCCCGGCGTTGGCTTCATCTATGAGTGGCGGGTTCGGGCCGCGCAGCGCCTCCGACGAGGTCCGGCAAGCGGCCGAAGGAGCTCCGGCCACCAGCCCCATGCTGGAGGCGGGTGAGTCGTTCTGCGCCTCTCTATCAGCCACCGGCGCAGAAGAAGGGCTCGGCCGCACGCTGGAACTAGCACGCGGCCGCAACGTCATCCGCCATGACCTTCTTCGGGAAGCGGTGAGTGCGCTGGGTCGGCTCGGGGGAGAGCTCGCCGATTTTGACGCATGCCTCGAGGCGGAGGGCCTCCGCCTGGCACGCGAGTGGCATCAATTGAAGGTTGCTATCAACCTCGGGCATTTGCAGCATCAACGCACCCGGACGGAGGCCGCGGAGTCCCTCGCAGCTTCTCGTGAAGCATGCGCCCGCGCTCTGGAGGAAGCCTGGGCCGCAGACCGCCGCCGTGAGGCAGGCGAGGAGCTTCGAGCTTCAAACACCACCCTTGAGCGACAAGTCCAGGCGCGCAGGGCCGCCCTAGCGGGGTCGCCGAGCGGGGCCCCCACAGACGAGAAGGGGGTCCAGGCGTGTGAGGATGCACTAGCGCTTGAGGTCTTGGAGCAAAGCCTGGAGCTCAAGCGACTGGAAGTGAGGGAGCGCCAAGTAGCCTCGGCTGAGGACGCCATTGCTCTTCGGGAGGCTAGGGTCCAGTAGGAGATCGACCAAAAGATGGCGAGGATCTGCGGGCCTCTCGTTGATGAATACTGCCGGAAGCTGGAGCTCCAGGAGGCCCGCTTCCAACAGCGGCGAGCCGAGCTGCGAGGCAAGGCCAATGCCCTCAGGGCGAAGCTGGCCGTAGTAGAGTGGCGCGAGAAGGCCCTCACTTCAGCAGCAGGTCGCAGGTGTCACGTCCCTTGTGGGGAAGGCCACAAATGAAGCGAGCCGACGCCGGATGATGCAGCGCGAGCGCTCCTTGATGCTCGAGGACCTCAGGGTCAGGGCCAACCGGGCCTTAGACACCATTTGCGAAGAGAGCGTCCCCCGCCCGCACGAAGCTGATGATGTCAGCTACCTCCATTTCTTCACCCAAGTCATGACCTGTCTGGAAGACCAGGCCACAAGGGCGCACCAGCTTGTCAAAGAGAAAAGCCGGGGCCTCGTCGGGCGCGCGTTCTTGCGTGTCTTCAGCTATCTTCTTAGCCTCGACCTCGACTTTGACTTCTACACTGCGATAGCCCCCGTGCCCAGGGTCACCTAGGGCGACTTGGCGAGCTGGGTGAACGACCATGTGGATGACCTGATCGTAGAGTTCGCCCTTGAAGATGGCGTGGATGCGCTCGCAGCCGAAGAGGGCGGTGCTGATGGTGATGATGAAGACGGCAGTGCCGACGGTAACGCGTCTTGCTAGGCTTGCATTTTCCTTCCCATCATGGCCTATATGCCAAAATTTCAGGTACGGCCCTGCGGGGCGTGGAAGCATTCTTGGAGGGGGGGCTCCCCCGTCATGTATGAACGATGATATACCCTCGAAATTGATTTGGAAACGTGCCACCGCGAGCCGGAAAGCTCCCGACTACAGTAGGTGTCATGACTTATCTTTCGTGCTGGTGGCCTTGGGCAAGTTCTTGTATCGCGGAGGTGCTCCCCTCCTGAGGCGGGCCCTTTGGTGGCCCGCGCGGGCTTAAGCCTCATGGCGTGCCCGCTGGCCTGCTCGAGAGCGTTGCGCGAGGAGCCTATCGCCAAGTTTTGGCAAGGTGTGCGCGGCGGCCCGCGACAGTTATGCCCTTGGCCCCGTGGGGGCCTTGACGCTGCTCGGGCTAGCCTGCGTGCGCACACCACACCCGCCCCCTTTCACGGGGTGCTCGAGGGGGGAGTAGAAGGCATGAGCCATGCTGCTTAACACAAACCAAAGGGCAAGAAAACACTGCGAATCGAAAAGCTCCTGTTGGAAATATGCCCTAGAGGCAATAATAAAATGGTTATTATTATATTTCCTTGTTCGTGATAATTGTCTATTGTTCATGCTATAATTGTGTTATCCGGAAATCGTAATATATGTGTGAATACATAGACCACAACATGTCCCTAGTGAGCCTCTAGTTGACTAGCTCGTTGATCAACAGATAGTCATGGTTTCCTAACTATGGACATTGGATGTCATTGATAACGGGATCACATCATTAGGAGAATGATGTGATGGACAAGACCCAATCCTAAGCATAGCACAAGATCGTGTAGTTCATTTGCTAGAGCTTTTCCAAATGTCAAGTATCATTTCCTTAGACCATGAGATTGTGCAACTCCCGGATACCATAGGAGTGCTTTGGGTGTGCCAAACGTCACAACGTAACTGGGTGGCTATAAAGGTGCACTACGGGTATCTCCGAAAGTGTCTGTTGGGTTGGCATGAATCGAGACTGGGATTTGTCACTCCGTATGACGGAGAGGTATCTCTGGGCCCACTCGGTAATGCATCATCATAATGAGCTCAATGCGACCAAGTGTTTGGTCACGGGATCATGCATTACGGTACGAGTAAAGTGACTTGCCGGTAACGAGATTGAACAAGGTATTGGGATACCGACGATCGAATCTCGGGCAAGTAACGTACCGATTGACAAAGGGAATTGTATACGGGATTGATTGAATCCTCGACATTGTGGTTCATCCGATGAGATCATCGTGGAACATGTGGGAGCCAACATGGGTATCCAGATCCCGCTGTTGGTTATTGATCGGAGAGTCGTCTCGGTCATGTCTGCATGTCTCCCGAACCCGTAGGGTCTACACACTTAAGGTTCGGTGACGCTAGGGTTGTAGAGATATTAGTATGCAGAAATCCGAAAGTTGTTCGGAATCCCGGATGAGATCCCGGACGTCACGAGGAGTTCCGAAATGGTCCGGAGGTGAAGAATTGTATATAGGAAGTCCAGTTTCGGCCATCGGGAAAGTTTCGGGGGTCACCGGTATTGTACCGGGACCACCGGAAGGGTCCCGGGGGATCCACCGGGTGGGACCACCTATCCCGGAGGGCCCCATGGGCTGAAGTGGGAGGGGAACCAGCCCCTGGTGGGCTGGTGCGCCCCCCTTGGGCCTCCCCCTACGCCTAGGGTTGGAAACCCTAGGGGTGGGGGGCGCCCCACTTGGCTTGGGGGGCAAGCCACCCCCTTGGCCGCCCCCCCCCCCATGGAGATTGGATCTCCTAGGGCCGGCGCCCCCAGGGGCCCTATAGAAAGAGGGGGGAGGGAGGGCAGCCGCACCCAAGCCCCTGGCGCCTCCCTCTCCCTCCCGTGACACCTCTCCTTCTCGCTGAGCTTGGCGAAGCCCTGCCGAGATCCCCGCTGCTTCCACCACCACGCCGTCGTGCTGCTGGATCTCCATCAACCTATCCCTCCCCCTTGATGGATCAAGAAGGAGGAGACGTCTTCCCCAACCGTACGTGTGTTGAACGCGAAGGTGCCGTCCGTTCGGCGCTCGGTCATCGGTGATTTGGATCACGACGAGTACGACTCCATCAACCCCGTTCACTTGAACGCTTCCGCTCGCGATCTACAAGGGTATGTAGATGCACTCTTTTCCCTCTCGTTGCTAGAAGACTCCATAGATTGTTCTTGGTGATGTGTAGAATTTTTTTAATTTCTGCAACGATCTCCAACAGCTCCCCCCTTTTTTCTTTTAATAAGCACGCGAAACTCCAAATTTCATTCCGAAGGCAGCAAATTGTGTTAAAGAAAAGGGGCGAAAAGAGAGGGTCGTGTCCGGCGCCTATGCTAGTCTTCTCACTAGCGCGGAGCTTAGTGCTTCCACTGGGCATGGGCATAGTCATTGGGGGACAGTGTCGACGGCCAGCGCGGAGCATGGTGCTTCCACTTGAACGTGGGTGGGAGCCCCTGTGAGGCCCGAGGGCGACGCTCAGGTGACTCCGGGGCGTGTACAGCCCCAACTCATTATTACGTGAGAGTGTCACGAGCGGAGATCTTCATGGGCACTCCTTGCCCCTGGCGGGGACCCCGCCCGGCGCATCCCCCGACCACCGTTGGGGCGTCCAAAAACCAAGGACGAGACCAAGGGGCAAGGGGCTACGCTGGTGGCGGTTAGGCAATCACAGGCCCTCTACCGGGGGAAGGGCTCGCCGGCGCCTTCCCCGGCTGAGGACCTACCTCTGGGTGGCGGGCGGCACCGTCATAGTGGCGCCCTACGCGGTGCGGCGCGGGGGGATCTCTGGCACCGGGCTCCCCCCGCGCAGCCCCCACTGTGTTCCTCCTACCCGGGACAGGGCCAACGCCCTAAGGTGCGCGACCACGGGTGCAGCTTGATCCACCTGCGATCCAAGGTTAGCGCAACCATGCCCCAAAGATAGTGGTGGTACCCGGTAGTTGTGGTTGTCGAAGGCACCGACGAGGCGCCGAGGTGGCTCGCTAGGGGCCTCGGTCTCGTGCGGCCCCGACTGCCCCGATGTCCAGGCCGACGAGGGGAGCGAGCGCGGGCTTCTTCTTTGCACATACAGCGAGCCATCAATGGAGGTGAGGGGGCATCGGGGGCCGGCATCCCTGGATCGGTGCCCGGACCCCTTGCTCCGTTGGCTTGGGTTGGGCAAGCGGCGTCGTCGGCCAGGTTGTGTCCGCGGGGTCCCTCGGACCCTCCAAGTAAAGGCGTGCAGACGCAGCGGGGGCCGGCACGTGCCCCCGGCAGCGCTCGTGGCATAGGCAGGGTGCAGAAGGGCGTTGCGCCCCTACAGGTGGCGTCGAGCAACTCGGCGACCCGTTCAAGCAAGGCGTTGTGGCCGCCTTCTGCCAGCCTACATCGCAGCAGCTCTCGTGCCACAATGAGTGCGGTTCGCGTGGTCGCCTGCTCCCGGCGAGTGCATAGCATTGACGCCACAGCGTATCCCGAGGACCGCATGGTGGCATGGCTATGGCGTCGCGTGAAAGAGGGCGGGGGTGGACCATGCCGCCGACGGCCGGCGGCCATCCGGGCCACGAGGAGCGCAGAGTGGAGAGCTTCATGACTGAGGGATGCCGCCCTGGCAGGCCGAGCGGCCCAAAGCTCAGTGTGAGCTCGCGGATCTTCCGCCATGGTGGTGATGGAGCGAATTGTGGGGAGGAGGCTTCGACACGCCCCTACCTGGCGCGCCAAATGTCGGATTCAGGGCTCCGCAGACCCGAGAAAGGTTCGAACTCTGTGGCGTGTGTGAAGAACTCAATCTCTCCAACCTACCAACTCGCCGTCCTTACAGCCTAGCTCGATGAGCGGGGAAGGAAAGAGACACCTTGCAGTCCACCTTGCGGTGTAAGACCCTACTGCTGCTTTGGTGTGGATTAGCCTCATGAGGGGCTGAGGATGAACTAGTACAGAGGATGAACAAGCTCCTGAGGCTTGGGCCTATGGTGCTGAGGTTTCGGATCCCTCTCTATGGTGGTGTCTAACCTATATATATAGAGGCCCCGGTCCTCTTCCCCCAAAATGTAGGCGGGAAGGGATTCCACAACGGCCAGTTTGACGGGGGACAAGAAGTACATCTTATCCTAGCGAAAGGTGATCTTTTCCTGCAAAGCTTCTGCTCGTGTGGCCATGGTGGGCTTGGCGATGACATCCGTCCTACCGTCCTGGTGGTCTTGGTCTTGTAGCACGGGAATGGAAACCTTTAGCTAATTCCTCGGGACTCCGCACCTGCGCTTGCTTCCTAAGCACCAAAGGGGAAACCTGCCGCTCTGCGCCCGCTGGCGTCCGCCTGGCCTTGGTCGTCATGGCTTGCATCATCTGAACCTCATGAGACGGGTGCTTGCATAGGAATCTCCGCTCCTCAGGAGCCAGCCTGGAGAGGCCGCTCCCACCAGAGGTCTTGGCATCGTCCGCCTCGCTAGGCTTGGCCCCTCGCGAGGGTCTTGTCTTGTTGATGCTGAAGGTGGGCCGTACCAGGCCGCCGATGGAGCCACGCCGTGGGCCATAGGCAGGCAAGTCTGGGTACCCTGGTTCCCAGAACGCCGACAAGAACTTCTATCACGTAACTTTTATCATAAGCTTCTCATGAACAAGTAACAATTCATCACAACATCGAAGTATAAGGCATAAACTGTATTGAAAACCAACAAACTATGTTCTCAGTCAACTTTGCAACTACAATTCATTATCTTTTTAGGAAGGGCCATGTATCGGAGCCTTTTGGCAAGTCCACATACTCAACCATCATATAGTCTTCTATGATTGCTAACACTCACTGCATACACATGAATAAAAAATTTCAACCGGACACGTAGAAAGATAGGGGCTTATAGTTTCGCCTCCCAACATTTTTCACCTCAAGGGTGATGTCAACAATAATAACTCATGCCACCCATATCCAACTGGATATATGTGCCTAGATCTTACCTCACCACATGGTGCTTACCAAAAGAGAAAAATAATAAGGGAAAGAGAGATACTTTGACTCTTGCATAAAAGTGAATACATAAAAGTAAAAGATAGGCCCTTCGCAGAGGGAAGCAGAGGTTGCCATGCGCTTTTTGGTTGTATGCTCAATCTCTTAGTGCAAAAGAATGTCACGTTATATTGCCTCTTATGATAGCAACCTTTATTATGCAGTCTGCCGCCTTTATTATTTTGTCGTCACAAGTTCGTACAACACTCAATTTTCTCTTACAATAAATGATCTAACACATTTAGAAGCAATTTTTATTGCCTTATTGCACCGATGAATACTTACTTGAAGGATCTTACTCAATCCATAGGTAGGTATGGTGGACTCTCAAAACAAGATTTGGGTTAAGGGTTTTGGATGCACAAGTAGTATCTCTAGTTAGTGCGGAATTTTTGGCTAGCAAAGATGGGGAGCAGGCACCACATGTTAAAGGATTTCTGACAATATAACTTCTATGTGAATATGAACAAACATAAATCATTACGTTGTCTTCCATGTCCAACGTCAACAATTTTGGCATATAATATTTTGATGCGGGCTCACAATCATAAAAGATGTCCAAGATAGTGTATTTGCATATGAATCTTCTCTTCCCTTATTAATACTTTCATGAATTGCATCATTGACCAATGCTATGTTTTTCAATCTCCAATAAATTTTACTACTTATACTCTTCCTTATGTGATGTCATTACTTACCATAAGATTAGCATATGATCTTTTTAATTTATTCCCTTCCCTTTTTTATTAACAAGGAAGTAAATAAAGCAAAACTCAAACTAAACTTTATTATATATCTCGCACACGATTACAAGCATAGATAGATCACTAAGCAAATACTCGAAGAATGATCGAACTAAATTTTTATTCAACTAAAGCAAAAGATAACTGAAGATCGAACTAAGATAAGTAAAGGCAAAAAGATAGTAATGGTGATACGATATCGGGGCACCTCCCCCAAGCTCAGCACAAGCCAAGGGGAGTGCCCATACCCGATACTCAAGTCTCCTTTGGTGATGAAGAAGGTGGTGGTGGTGAGGTAGTGGGTTTGTCCTTCTTCCTCAGCTTACGCTTGAGGATGGAATTTTCCTCCTTTAAGTCACCGATCTCCTGCTGGAGCTCTAATATCTTTTTGCATAATTCTTGCTTGTTTTCCTGCAAGTGACGAAAGGGGATAAATTGAACCTTAGGTTTCTTTGCTTTGTTGGGGAGACTTGACTTCTAGAATTCCACGTGCATGTCCCCATGTTGAGGCAATGGAACTTCATCTTCGTCTGAGCTTGTCTCCTCCTCC
The DNA here is from genome assembly GCF_002575655.3 of Aegilops tauschii subsp. strangulata. Taxonomy (NCBI): domain Eukaryota; kingdom Viridiplantae; phylum Streptophyta; class Magnoliopsida; order Poales; family Poaceae; genus Aegilops; species Aegilops tauschii. The sequence goes on from NC_053035.3 coordinate 331,967,529, forward strand.
CCTTTAGGATCATTCTCTTCCTCCTCCTCCGAAGTCCAACTATAGTGATCCACATCCCCATAAACCTTGGGGTCTGCGATATAATCAGCAACGTAGCTCTCACCCTCCGAGTCTTGGGATGACATATTTTTATATCTGTCAGGAAAGCAACGACAAAAGAAAACATAATATTTCTCCGCGATACGGTGGTCAATAGGTTCGGGGGGTATATAAAGATTTTTTTTACCTTGGGGAACAAGTAAACGGGAGAAAAATGGAGTCCGGAAGGTACCCGAGGTGGGCACAACCCACTTGGGCACGCCTGGCAAGCAAGGCATGCCCTGGTATCTTGTGCCCACCAGGGTTGCCTTCCTGGTTGTTTCCTATTTTCCTAATTTTTAATATATTCGAAAACCGATAGAAAATATTTTTGCGGATTTTTCGGAGTTCGTTTACTTACCGTATCACATACCTCCTCCTTTTCAGTTATTCTGGAGTGTTCCAGAAGGTTTGTTTTATGTGTTCTTCCGGTGTCATAGTTTGGATAATATTGCTTTCAATATTACTGGGCGTACCTGAGATATAATGTTTTATTCATTGCCCATTGACAACCTTCGGGTTAGTACCTTCGGCATTATTTATTTTCACAGCTCCAGACCGATAAACCTCCTCGACAACATAAGGTCCTTCCCATTTGGAGAGAAATTTTCCTGCAAAGAATCTGAAACAAGAGTTGTACAAAAGAACATATTCTCCAACTTTAAATTCACGCTTTTGGATTCTTTTATCATGCCATCTTTTAACTTTTTCTTTAAATAATTTGGCATTTTCATAAGCTTGGGTTCTCCATTCATCTAGTGAGCTAATATCAAATAACCTCTTTTCACCGGCAAGTTTGAAATCATAGTTGAGTTCTTTAATTGCCCAGTATGCTTTATGTTTTAACTCAAGAGGCAAATGACAAGTTTTTCCATAAACCATTTTATAAGGAGACATACCCATATGATTTTTATATGATGTTCGGTAAGCCCAAAGTGTATCATCTAATTTCTTAGACCAATTCTTTGGGGACCTATTGACAGTTTTTTAAATTAATTTTATTTCTCTATTGCTAAGCTCAACTTGACCACCAGACTGAGGGTGATAAGGTGATGCAATTGTATGGTTAACATCATACTTAGCAAGCATTTTACGGAAAGTGCCATGAATAAAGTGTGAACCACCATCAGTCATTAATATCTAGGGACTCCAAACCTTGGGAAAAATAACTTCCTTAAGCATTTTAATAGAGGTGTTGTGATCAGCACTACTAGTTGGAATAGCTTCTACCCACTTAGTAACATAATCAACAGCAACCAAAATATGTGTATACCCATTAGAGGAAGGAAAAGATCCCATGTAATCAAAACCCCAAACATCAAATGGTTCAATAGCAAGAGAATAATTCATAGGCATTTCCTGACGCTTACCAATATTACCAATTCTTTGACATTCATCACAGGATAAAACAAACTTACGGGCATCCTTGAAGAGAGTATGCCAATAAAAACCAGATTGTAATACCTTGTGAGCAGTTCTGCCTCCCGCATGATACCCTCCGTAAGCTTCGGAGTGACATTTTCGTAGGATTAGTCCTTGTTCATGCTCAGGTACACAACATCTAATAATACCATCTACTCCTTTATAAAGATGTTGGTCATCCCAAAAGTGATGTCATAAATCATAGAAGAATTTTTTTCTTTTGTTGGTATGTGAAGCTAGGTGGTATATATTTAGCAACAATATAATTAGCATAATCAGCATACCAAGGAGTGTTTTGAGAAATATTTATTGCAGCTAGTTGCTCATCATTAATTGGTTGTGGGTCATCAAGAATATATTCTAACCTAGACAAGTTATCAGCTACGGGGTTCTCAGCTCCTTTTCTATTAGTAATATGTAAATCAAATTCTTGTAGCAAGAGAACCCACCTAATGAGTCTAGGTTTAGCATCTTCCATAAGATATTTTATAGCAACTTGATCAGTGTGAACAATCACTTTAGAATCAACACTGTAAGATCTGAATTTATCACAAGCAAACACAACTACTAAAAATTCTTTTTCAGTAGTAGCATAATCTCTTTGGGAACTGTCTAGAGTTTTACTAGCATAATAAATAACATTTAATTTCTTATCAACTCTTTGTCCTAAAACAGCACCAACAACATAATCACTAGCATCACACATAATTTCAAAGGGCAGGTTCCAATCAGGTGGTTGAACAATAGGTGCAGAAATTAAGGCTTTCTTAAGTGTTTCAAAGGCTTCTACACAATCATCATCAAAAACAAATGGAACATCCTTTTGTAAAAGATTTGTAAGAGGCCTAGAAATTTTAGAGAAGTCTTTAATAAACCTCCTATAGAAACCAACATGACCCAGGGAACTACGAATACCTTTGATATCTTTAGGACATGGCATTTTCTCAATTGCATCAACTTTAGCTTTATCCACCTCAATACCTCGTATAAATTTTATGTCCCAATACAATAGCTTCATTTACCATAAAGTGGCACTTCTCCCAGTTCAAGACAAGATTAGTTTGCTCGCATCTCTGCAAAACTCGATCAAGATTGCTTAAGCAATCATCAAAAGAAGTTCTGTAGACAAAAAAATCATGCATGAAAACCTCAACAATCTTTTCACAAAAATCAGAGAATATAGCAGTCATACATCTTTGAAAGGTAACAGGTGCATTGCATAAACCAAAAGGCATATGTCTATAAGCATAAGTTCCAAAAGGACAAGTAAAGGTGGTTTTCTCTTGATCAGGTTGTGAAACAGGTATTTGAGAAAAACCAGAATATCCATCAAGGAAGCAAAAGTGTGTGTGCTTAGATATTCTTTCTAGCATTTGATCAATGAAAAGCAACGGGTAATGATCTTTCCTAGTTGCTTTATTTAATTTTCTAAAATGAATTACCATTCTATAGCCAGTGACAATTCTTTGTGGAATAAGTTCATTTTTATCATTAGGAACAACAGTAATACCTCCCTTCTTAGGGACACAATGAACGGGACTTTCCCATCTACTATCAGCTATGGGATAGATTATACCTGCTTCCAGAAGTTTCAGTATTTCAGTTCTTACCACTTCTTTCATTTTAGGATTCAAACGTCGTTGGTGATCAACAACGGGTTTAGCATCAGGCTCCATATTAATCTTATGCTGACATAGAGTGGGACTAATGCCCTTAAGATCATCAAGAATATATCCAATAGCAGCTCGGTGCTTCTTCAGAATTTTCAATAATCTTTCTTCTTCATGTCCTGAAAGGTTAGATTTAATAATAACACGATATATCTTTTTCTCATCAAGATAAGCATATTTCAAAGTGTCCGGCAATTATTTTAATTGAAACACAGGATCACCTTTAGGTGGAGGAGGACCTCCTAGAGTTTCAATAGGCAAATTGTGTTTAAGCAAAGGTCGTTGTTCAAAGAATATTTTTTAACTATCTCATTTCTTTCATGCATATGCATATCATTTTCATGGTCTAGCAAATATTGCTCTAGTGGATCAGTAGGAGGCCCGGCAATAGAAGCAAGACCAATTATTTCATCCTTACTAGGTAATTATTTCTTATTATATTTTCTACTAAACTTAGAAAAATTAAACTCATGAGACTCATCACCAAAACTAACACCAACGATTTGTTTCTCACAATCTATTTTAGCATTAACGGTGTTCAAGAAAGGTCTACTAAAGATAATGGGACAAAAGTCATCTTATGGGGAACCAAGAACTAAAAAACCAGTAGGATATTTTATTTTTTCACACAAGACTTCAAAATCTCTAACAATCCCAAGTGGTGTGATGGTGTCTCTATTAGCAAGTTTAATAGTAACATCTATGTCTTCTATTTCAGAAGGTGCTATATCATTCATAATTTCTTGATATAAGGTAAAAGGAATAGCACTCATGCTAGCACCTAAGTCACATAAACCATGATAACAGTGATCTCCTATTTTGACTGAGACAACAGGCATGCCAACAATGGGTCTATGTTTATGTTTTTCATCGGGTTTAGCAATTCTAGCAGCTTCATTACAGAAGTAAATAACATGCCCATCTATATTTTCTACTAAGAGATCCTTAACCATAGCAACGCTAGGTTCTACTTTGATTTGTTCAATAGGTTTAGGTGCTCTAATATAACTTTTATTGACCACGGTTGAAACCTTAGCATGTTCCTTTATCCTAACAGGGAAAAGTGGGTTTTCAATGTAAGCAGTAGGTACAACTGGATCAACATTACAAATAATAGTTTCATCATTTGCTATGACCGGTTCTTTAGTTTCTTCTTTGATAGGTGGGTTATATTTAAACCACTTCTCCTTAGGGAGATCAAATTGAGTAGCAAAAGATTCACAAAAAGAAGCCACTATCTCTGAGTGAAGTCCTAATTTAGTGCTAAACTTTTGAAAGGCATCGGTATTCATAAAAGATTTAACACAATCAAACTTAAGCTTAATACCTAACTCTTCAGCTTCGTTGAGTTCTCAATCTTTAGACTTGCTTTTAATTCTTTCTAAAAGATCCCACCTGAATTCAATAGTCCTCTTCATAAAAGAGCTAGTACAAGAAGTATCGAGCATGGATCGATCATCATGAGAAAGCCGAGCATAAAAATTCTAAACAATAAATTCTCTTGATAGCTCATGATTGGGGCATGAATATAACATTGACTTAAGCCTCCCCCAAGCTAGAGCGATACTTTCTCCTTCACAAGGCAAAAAATTATATATATATATATATATATATATATATATAATTCCGATCATGATGGAGATGCATAGGATAATTTTTTTGGTGAAATTCCAATTTCAATCGATTCCAATTCCAAGATCCAATATCATCGCATAGCCTATACCATGACAATGATTTTCCCTTCAAAGATAAAGGGAAAACCTTCTTATTAGCTTCATCTCTGGGTAAACCTGCAAGCTTAAATAATCCACAAATTTCATCCACATATATTTTTAGTAGGTGCAGTAGGTCGAGGGCCAACTAATTGTGGTTCCGATCGTGGTGAAGATACCCCGAACAAACCCCTCAAAGGATTGTTCTCCATAGTAACAAGTGACAATAAATTTCAGCACGTAGTAATAATTTTTCCTTACCGATTTCCACTTACCAAGAGCGCTTCACTCCCCGGCAATGATGCTAAAAAAGAGCCTTAATGACCCACAAGTATAGGGGATCAATTGTAGTCCTTTCGATAAGTAAGACTGTCGAACTCAACGAGGAGCAAAAGGAAATGACAAGTGGTTTTCAGCAAGGTATGCTCTGCAAGCACTGAAATTATAAGTAACGAGTAGTTTGATAGCAAGATAATTTGTAACGAGCAAGTAACGGTAATGACAAATAAAATGCAGCAAGGTAGCCCAATCCTTTTGTGGTAAAGGACAGGCCAAAACGGTCTCTTATGATAAGCAAAGTGTTCTTGAGGGTACACGGGAATTTCATCTAGTCAGTTTCATCATGTTGGTATGATTCGTGTTCGCTACTTTGATAATTTGATATGTGGGTGGACCGGTGCTTAGGTGTTGTTCTTACTTGAACAAACCTCCTACTTATGATTAACCACCTTGCAAGCATCCGAAACTACGAGAAAAGTATTAAGATAAAATCTAACCATAGCACTAAAATTTTGGATCCAAATCAGTCCCTTACGAAGTAGCGCATAAACTAGGGTTTAAGCTTTTGTCACACTTACAACCCATCATCTAATAACTACTCCACAATGCATTCCATTAGGCCCTAATAAGGTGAAGTGCCATGTAGTCGACGTTCACATGACACCACTAAGGGAATCACAACATACATACCATCAAAATATCGAACACATATCAAGTTCACATGACTACTTGCAACAAGATTACTTCCATGACCTCAAGAACAAAAGTAACTACTCACAAATGATAATCATGCTCAATATCAGAGGGGTATTAAATAGCATAATGGATCTGAACATAAAATATTCCACCAAATAAACCATATAGTAATCAACTACAAGATGTAATCAACACTACTAGTCACCCACAAGCACCAATCTAAGGTCCGGTACAAAGATTGAACACAAGAGATGAACTAGGGTTTGAGAGGAGATGGTGCTGTTGAAGATACTGATGGAGATTGCTGTCCCCAAGATGGGAGAGTTGTTTGCGATGATGATGATGATGATTCCCCCCCCCCCCCCCCGGAGGGAAGTTCCCCCGGCGGAATCACTCTGCCAGAGGGCAAAAGTGCTCCTGCCCAAGTTCTGCCTCGAGATGGCGACGCTTCGTCCCGAAAGTCCTCCCCTTTTTTCTAGGTCAAAATGACTTATATACCAGAATAGGGGCATCGGAGGTGGGCCGAGGAGGGCACAACCCACCAGGGCGCGCATGGGGGCTCTGGGGCGCCCAGGTGGGTTGTGCCCACCTGGTGGACCCGCTCTGATAGTTATTTGCTCCAATAATTCTTAAATATTCCATAAAAATTCTCCGTGAAGTTTCAGCTCATTTGGAGTTGTGCAGAATAGGTGGCCTAACGTAGCTTTTTTAGGTCCAGAATTCCAGCTGCCGGTATTCTCCCTCTTTGTGTGAACCTTGCATATTATGAGAGAAAAGGCATTAGAATTACTCCATAAAGCATTATTATGCATAAAAACATCATCAATAGTAGTAGTAAAACATGATGCAAAATGGACGTATCAATTGTCTTTATGAAGTTTTGCTCGAAATTCATGAATCTGAAAATTGTGATGAAATTTATGAAGTGATCCACGATAGCTCCTTGAATAAAAAGCATGATTGCAATGATGTTATTACAAATCCTATTAATGTCAATTGTGCTAATAATATGCAAAACCCCAAGCTTGGGGATGCTAATTTTGATATGTCCACTACCTTGAGCCTCCAAACCACGTGGGATGCCCCCACTTCTCGGATGACCTTTGATACGTCCATTTTGCATCATGTTTTCTTACTGTTATTCATAATGATTTTATCCACAATAATGCTTTTTGGAGTAATTCTACTGCCTTTTCTCTCATAATTTACCAGGTACACACCGAGAGGGAGAATTCCGGCAGCTGGAAATCTGAACTTGAAAAAGCTACGTCACGCCACCTATTTTGCACAACTCCAAACAAGCTGAAACTTCACGGAGATTTTTTATGAAATATTTGAGGAATATTGGAGCAAATAACTACTAGAGGGGGCCCACTAGGTGGGCACAACCAACCTGGGCACACCAGGGAGCCCAAGCGCGCCCTGGTGGGTTGTGCCCTCCTCGGCCCACCTCCGGTGCCCATCTTCTGGTATATAGGTCATTTTGACCTAGAAAAAAAATAAGGAGAAGGCTTTCAGGATGGATCGCCGCCATCTCGAGGCGGAACTAGGGCAGGAGCACTTTTGCCCTCTGGCGGAGCGATTCCGCCGGGGGAACTTCCCTCCCGGAGGGGGAAATCATCTCATCATCATCACCAACAACTCTCCCATCTTGGGGAGGGCAATCTCCATCAATATCTTCAATAGTACCATCTCATCTCAAACCCTAGTTCATCTCTTGTATTCAATCTTGTTACCGAAACTATAGATTGGTGCTTGTGGGTGACTAGTAGTGTTGATTACATCTTGTAGTTGATTACTATATGGTTTATTTGGTAGAAGATTATATGTTCAGATCCATCATGCTATTTAATACTCCTCTGATCATGAACATGTTTATCATTTGTGAGTAGTTACTTTTGTTCTTGAGGTCACGGGAGAAATCATGTTGCAAGTAATCATGTGAAATTGATATGTGTTCGATATTTTGATAGTATGTATGTTGTGATTCCCTTAGTGGTGTCATGTGAACGTCGACTACATGACACTTCACCATATTTGGGCCTAAGGGAATGCATTGTGGAGTAGCAATTAGATGATGGGTTGTGACAGTGACAGAAGCTTAAACCCCAGTTTACGCCCTATTCCGTAAGGGACCGATTGGATCCAAAAGTTTAATGCTATGGTTAAAATTTATTCTTAATACTTTTCTCGTAGTTGCAGATGCTTGCGGGAGGGTTAATCATAAGTAGGAGGTTTGTTCAAGTAATAACAGCACCTAAGCACCGGTCCACCCACATATCAAATTATCAAAGTAGCGAACACAAATCAAACTAACATGATGAAAGTGACTAGATGAAATTCCCGTGTACCCTCAAGAAGGCTTTGCTTATCATAAGAGACTGTTTTGGCCTGTCCTTTGCCTCAAAAGGATTGGGCTACCTTGCTGCATACTTATTGCTACTATCGTTACTTGCTCGTTACAAATTATCTTGCTATCAAACTACTGTGCTACATAAAATTTCAGCACTTGCAGACATTACCTTACCGAGAACTACTTGTCATTTCCTTCTGCTCCTCGTTGGGTTCGACACTCTTACTTATCGAAAAGAGCTACAATTGACCCCCTATACTTTTGGGTCATCAAGTCTATTTTCTGGCACCGTTGCCGGGGAGTGAAGCGCCTTTGGTAAGTGGAATTTGGTAAGGAAACATTTATATAGTGTGCTGAAATTTAACATCACTTGCTACTATGGAAAACAATCCTTTGAGGGGTTTGTTCGGGGTATCTTCACCTCGTCTGGAACCACAATTGGCTACCCCTCAACCTACTGCACCTACCAAAAATATTGAATATGAAATTCCTTCGGGTATGATAGAACAACTGCTAGCTAATCCTTATGCAGGAGATGGAACAAAACATCCTGATATGCACTTGATATATGTGGAACAAATTTGTGGATTGTTTAAGCTTGCAAGTTGATACGTCTCCAACGTATCCACTTTTTCTCACGCTTTTCCTATTGTTTTGGACTCTAATTTGCATGATTTGAATGAAACTAACCCCGGGCTGATGTTGTTTTCAGCAGAACTACCATGGTGTTGTTTTTGTGCAGAAATAAAAGTTCTCGGAATGGAACGAAACTTCGCGAGGATTTTTTATGGAATAAATGAGAATTTCTGGAGCCATGACCTACCGGAGAGGGGGCCCTAGGTGGGCACAACCCACAAGGGTGCGCCCCCCTCTCCTGGCGCTCCCAGGTGGGTTGTACCCACCTGGTGGCCCCGCAGACCTCAACCCTGACACTATAAATTCCTATTTTCGGAGAAAAAATCAGGGAGAGAGAATTATCGTGATCCACGAGACGGAGCCGCCGCCAAGCCCTGTTCTTCCTCGGGAGGGCAGATCCGGAGTCCGTTTGGGGCTCCGGAGAGGGGGATCTTCGTTCTTCGTCATCACCAACCCACCTCCATCACCAATTCCATGATGCTCCCCACCGGGAGTGAGTAGTTACTTCGTAGGCTCGCTAGTCGGTGAGGAGTTGGATGAGATTCATCATGTAATCGAGTTAGTTTTGGTAGGGCCTGATCCCTAGTATCCACTATGTTCTTAGATTGATGTTGCTATGACTTTGCTATGCTTAATGCTTGTCACTTTGGGCCCGGGAGCCATGAACTCAGATCTGAACCATTTATGAATTCATCATTATATCCATGTTTAGATCCGATCTAGCAAGTTATAGTCACCTACTACGTGTTATGATCCGGCAACCCCGGAGTGACAACAACCGGGCCCACTCCCGGTGATGGCCGTAGTTTGAGGAGTTCATGTATTCACTATGTGTTAATGCTTTGTTTCAGTTCTCTATTAAAAGGAGGCCTTAATATCCCTTAGTTTCCAATATGGACCCTGCTGCCATGGGAGGGTAGGACAAAAGATGTCATGCAAGTTCTTTTAATAAAGCACGTATGACTATTTACGGAATACATGCCTACATTATATCGATGAACTGGAGCTAGTGCCGTATCGCCCTAGGTTATAAATGTCACATGATGAATATCACCCAACAAGTCACCGATCCAATGCCTACGAATTTATCTTATATTGTTTCTGCTAAGTTACTATTGCTATCATCACTATTACACTTGCTACCAAATTACTGCTATCACTGTTACTGTTACCGTTGCTGCTGTCACTATTATCAAAACTATCAAACTACTTTGCTACTGATCACTTTGTTGCAGATAATTAATCTCCAGGTGTGGTTGAATTGACAACTCAGCTGCTAATACCTTCAAATATTCTTTGGCTCCCCTTGTGTCGAATCTATAAATTTGGGTTGAATACTCTACCCTTAAAAACTGTTGCGATCCCCTATACTTGTGGGTTATCAAGACCTTTTTCAGGCGCCGTTGCCGGGGAGCATAGCAATATTTGTTGAGTCACTTGGGATTATTATCATATTATCACTATGAAGAATCTGAAGGATCCAAAGACTAAGATATTTCCCTCAAAGACGAGGGGAGGTAAGGAACTGCCATCCAGCTCTGCTTTAGATTCACCTTCTGTTTTGAGTAAACTTGCAACACCACCACATGCTATAAATTCTGATATGTCGCGAGTTATTGATGATGCTACTTCTGCTATGGATAATGCTTATGATGATGCTAGTACCTTGCTTCATAATGATGATGTGCCACTTGGTGATTTTCTTGATGAACAAATTGCTAGAGTAATACAACACGATGTTGTTGAATCTGATGATGAGCTTGAAACTGAAACTCCTGAAACACCTGCTAGAGCTAACCTTTCTAGATATGAATTTCCTAAGGTACCGGAAGGTTATGTTATGAATGAGGAGACAACTAGAGATATTCTTGCTTGTAAGGATAGAGATGATCTAGAGAAATTACTATGCAAGTATAAAGAAAAATCTCTGAATGCTAGAATGAAATGTGATCCTAAGCTTGCTACTTCATCTATCTTTATTGATGATAAGCATTATGAATTCTCTGTCGACCTAGAGTTAATTACTTTGGTTGAATCTGATCCTTTCCATGGTTATGAAACTGAAACTGTTGTGGCACATCTTACTAAGTTGAATGACATAGCCACCCTTTTTACTCATGACGAGAAAACTCGCTACTACTTTATTCTCAAATTATTTCCTTTCTCATTAAAGGGTGATGCTAAAGCTTGGTACAATACTCTTGCTCCTGGTTGTGTGCGTTGTCCCCAGGATATGATTTATTACTTCTCTGAAAAATATTTTCCTGCTCATAAGAAACAAGCTGCCTTACAGGAAATATTTAACTTTGTGCAAACTAAAGAAGAGAGTCTCCCACAACCTTGGGGGAGGCTTTGCCAGTTACTTAATGCTTTGCATGATCATCCTCTTAAGAAAAATGAAATACTTGATATCTTCTATAATGGACTAATCGATGCTTCTAGGGACTTCCTAGATAGTTGTGTTGGTTGTGTTTTCAGGAAACGAACTATTGCTCAAGCTGAAGAGTTATTGAATAACATATTGAAAAATTATGATGATTGGTCTCTTCCTGAACCACTGGCTGAACCCACTCCAAAGAAGAGGGGTATATTATATCTCAGTCCTGAAGATATGCAACAGGCAAAGAAATCTATGAAAGAAAAAGGTACTAAAGCTGAGGATGTTAAAATTTTACCTCCTATTGAAGAAATACATGAGCTTAATACACCACCACTGCCTAAGGTGGTAGAGGTAAATTCTCTAAAGAAGTTCAATGAAAATGATAATCCTCACAATATGCATCCTAGTGAATGCCTTTATGAGTTTGAAAACTACATTAGAAAACAAGACCACTTCAGTGCAAATGTTATGAAACAGTTGAAATATAATTCTGATATGATTGCTCGCTTGAGTGACTTTTTATTTAGAATCTCAAATGATGTTAGGGGTGTTGGAAAACATGCTTCTATGGTACAAACTCAGTTAGAACAAGTTGCTAAATCACAAAGAGAATTACTTGATGAAATGAATAATAATATGCATGACTTTGTTGTTAGAATTGCAACTAAAGGAGGTAAAATGACTCAGGAACCACTTTATCCTAAGGGACACCCAAAAAGGATTGAACAAGACTCACAAAGAAAGAACACTAGTGCACCTAGTCCTTCTAGAAACAAAAATAAAAATAAAAATAAAAATGATAGGACTTTGCATGCTTCTAGTGAACCTGAAATAGAGAAGCCTCCTGGTAATGAAAATGAAACTTCTATCTCTGACGCTGAAACTCAGTCTGGTAATGAACATCCTCCTTGTGATAATGAAAAATATAATGTTGATGTTCATGAAGATTCTCAACCAAATGATAAAGAACCAGATAATCTAGAACCACCTGTTGATCTTGATAACCCACAACCTAAGAATAAAAGGTATGATAAAAGAGACTTCATTGCTAGAAAACACGGTAAAGAAAGAGAACCGTGGTTTCAAAAACCTATGCCTTTTCCACCCAAGTCAACTAAAAAGAATGATGATGAAGAATTTGAACGCTTTGCTGAAATGCTGAGGCCGGTCTTTTTGTGTACTCGCTTGACTGATATCTTGAAAATGCCTCCTTATGCAAAGTATATGAAAGACATCATCACAAATAAGAGAAAAATACCAGAAGCTGAAATCTCCACTATGCTCGCTAATTATACTTTCAAAGATGGATTATATAAAAAACTTGGAGATCCGGGAATACCAACTATACCTTGCTCCATCAAAAAGAATTATGTAAAAATGCTTTGTGTGATTTAGGAGCTGGTGTTAGTGTTATGCCTTTCTCTTTATATAAAAGACTTGACTTGAATAAACTCACACCTACTGAAATATCTTTGCAAATGGTTGACAAATCAACTGCCATACCTATCGGTATCTGTGAGGATGTGCCCGTTGTTGTTGCTAATGTTACTATTTTGACTGACTTTGTTATACTTGAGATGCCCGAGGACGACAACATGTCGATTATCCTTGGTAGACCCTTCTTGAATATTGCAGGGGCTGTTATTGATTGCAATAAAAGCAAGGTCACTTTTCATATCAATGGTAATGAGCATACGGTGCACTTTCCGAAGAAACAATTCCAAGTGAATGGTATTAATGTTATTGAAAAATCTCCGACAATCACTATTGGAAGTTTTCAAATACCTCTACCTACTGTCAAAAAGAAATATGAAATGCTTATTGTTGGGGACATCCATATCCCCATTGAGGTAACTTAGTGATTTACGATAGTTCCTCGATTTCATGCTAATCGAAAGTGGTTGTTGATAAGACCTGATCAACCTTATTAATGAAACATTTTTGAGCGGTATGAAGTTGATGAATTTAGTAAGCACTACCTTATGTCCCTACTTTTTATTCTCTATTTTTATTAGTTAAATAAAGTAAAATTCCATGCTTTGTCAGTTTTCTGAATTTCCAGTGCAATAGAAAAATGACCCAAAAATAAGAAGTGCTCAGAATGCCCTGAAAATTTTATATGATTTTTTTCTGAATATTTCTGAATTTCTGGTGCAAATAATACCAGAGGGAGGTGCACCAGGTGGGCACAACCCACCTGGGCGCGCCCTGGTGGGTTGTGGTCCCCACATGGGCCCCCTCACTTATCTCTTTAGCCCACATCACCACTTACCTCCAGAAAAAAATCTCCATTGCTCTCTCTCCTGTGTTCTTGAGGTCAAACCCGCGGATATCGATCTTTTTGCTCGAAGCTCCATTTCCGAAACTGTTTCAGGGATTGTTGCTTGGTATGTGACTATATCATTTGTCCAATTAGTTTTTGTTTTAGTGGTTTATCCTTTGAATAATTAGCTACTCTTGGTGTTGTTGTAGATGTGCTTGCATGTTCAATTCTTAGTGTTCTAAGTAGTTTGAATGCTTGCTATGGCCTCTATGTATCCCTATGAGTAGTTGCTATCAATTATAAAGTTTTGTTGACAAATTTTTGTCACCCCAAAATTTTTATTTTCAGAAAATTGTACGCGAACATGAATATCTTCAGGAAGTTTGGCTCAAAGAAGAACTCCAAGGGTGTTATTGGGGAGTCTTCTGACAGTGATCTCCACCCTCGGAGGTTGGCAGAGGTACGGCCGTGTGAATGGCCGCACACCCCGTTCCTGCAAGAGGCTGGAATTCTTGAGGAGTTCATGCAATATATTGCTAATGCCGGCCTCACCGACTTCATCGCAGATGAGTGTGACCAGCACCAAATCCTCACAAACATCTTTGTTCAGAGCTTTACTTTCTTGCCTAGAAATAATCCTCCTGAAGTGAGCTTTGATTTATATGCTGAAAACCATCAGATACCACTTACTGAGTTTTGTGACATATGCATGATCCCTTCTGATGGGAGCTTGGCTGAGCCTAGGCCGGCTGGGTTTGAGGATTTTTATCGCACTCTGACAGTGGGGGGTGAGAGAGGAGTGTCAGCCATCACTGCCGCTGGCTTACATTTTCCTGTTGTTCGTTACTTTGCACTTTTCATTACCAAATGCTTGCTTGCTAGGGAGAAGGTGGGTGCACTTAGTTCACCAGACCTTTTTGTTTTACGCCGTGCACTTGAGGGCGACAACACGCATAGCTTGGGAGCTATCGTGGCTCGTCGCCTGCATCTTAATAAATCCCAGGGCAAAATACATGGTGGGATTTTTGCTACTTGTTTGGCGGCCCACTTCAATGTTGGGATACGCCCTCATGATTACCCTCTGACTAAGGTTTACCTAGACCGAGCAGCCATGGAGCACCATCACTTTCTTGCACATGATCGTCTTGACATCGCCATTCCTTATAACCTGGTCTATAGCGTTGAAACTCGTGATGTTATTCCGTTGCCTGTGCCTGCTTTTTTTGATTCTGCTGCCAGGGCGGATACCGGATTATGCCTGTAGAGATCGTCGCCTACTCGAACGCTCACACTGCTGCAGAGGCTGCGGAGGAGCCTCAGCAGTGGGATGAGTGGATGCCTGCTCCTCAGGATCCCTACTACCCTCCAGGCTACTAATCGATAACCAACCTATGCTAAAAGCCTAAGCTTGGGGGAGTACGCGTTTCTCACCGACATTATATTCATGTTCACATATCATTCCATTTGTCGGTGTTCACACTTTTTCATTGTATCATCCATGCTTAGATTTATTTTCTTGCTTTCTTCTTATGTGTTTGAAAAACTTTAGAAAAACCAAAAAAAATTAGTTGTAGTAATTTACTTTCAATGCATTCTTAGTGGTAGCACTTAAAAAGAAAATCCAAAAAGATTTCCTTATTCTTCTTTTGCTTGTTGGGAGCTTTCCCGTGTAAATAGTGTTTCTCATTGCTTTTCCCTTTTATTTGCTTGTTCAAGAAAACCAAAAACTCCAAAAAAAATCAGTGTGTTTCTCTGAATTTCTTTACTTTTTATTCGAGTCCTACCTAGGAGAAGACCACGATGAAAATGTTGAGTGGCTCTCGTATGAATAACTGTTGAACTAATAAAGAGCGCATTTTACCTTGTCTTCTCATGTTGAATAAAATGTTTTGTAGATTCCAGCTTAGTCCATGGCACTCTTGCACTATTATTATTTTCATATCATTCGGTCGTGCAAGTGAAAGGAAATAATGACGATATTCGATGAACTGGCCGTGGCAAAGAGAAACTGGTCTGAACTGGACTTGTCCTGTTTGTGTAAATTTGTTTAACCTAGTATCCATGCTTCAGCCCGTTATGATTAAATATGTTTGCAATGAAAATTAGAGATTATAGTTTCTCATGCCATGCATAAGTAGCTAGGAGTGGATAATGATTTATCTTGGATATTAGCATAGCGTTAAAATGATTGTGATGTAGTATGATGATATGGTATCCTCCTCTGAATGTTCGGGTGGCTTGACTTGGCACATGTTCATGCATGTAGTTGAATCAAAACCAACATAGCCTCTATGATATTTATGTTCATGGTGTTCATATCCTACTCATGCTAGTGTCCAATGTTACTTATGCATAATGCCTGGTTATGATCGTTGTTGCTCTCTAGCTGGCCGCTTCTCAATCTAATTGCTAGCCTTCACCTGTACTAAGTGGGAACTCTGCTTGTACATCAAAAACCTTGAACCCAAAGTTATTCCAGATGAGTCCACCGTACCTACCTATATACGGTATTACCCTGCTGTCCTAAGTAAATTTGCATGTGCCACCTCTAAAAACTTCTAAAAATTATCCTTTTTGTGTGCATGGATCGTTCATGGAACGACAGGAGGTGGTCGATATCTTCCATGCTAAGCGGGTTATTCTCAGGTCGAGTGTTTATTCACTCGCCATCGCATGAGAAAAGGGCGGTAATAGGGATTCCCAGTCCCGAACTCAAAAATGCAAATAATTAAACAAAACTCCCCCGGGACTGATTTTGGTATGGATGGCACCCGTTGTTTCGGACAAGCCATGGAGTGTGATTGATGGTGGAGGGGGAGTAAACCTTTACTTTTATCGCTTGGGAACCGCCACTAGCGTGCTTAGCATGGAAGATGTTGATAACTGATGGTCGTGAAATGAATGAGAAGGGTGCATGTCTCAAAATAATCATTTATCTCTATTTTAAAAAACTGAGCTCTGGCACCTCTGCAAATCACTGCTTCCCTCTGCGAAGGGACTTTCTATTTACTTTTATGTTGTGTCATCACCTTCTAAAACAAGCGCTAGAAAATGAGAGAGCACAACTGCCACGGGAGGGTAGGACAAAAGATGTCATGCAAGTTCTTTTAATAAAGCACGTATGACTATTTACGGAATACATGCCTACATTATATCGATGAACTGGAGCTAGTGCCGTATCGCCCTAGGTTATAACTGTCACATGATGAATATCATCCAACAAGTCACTGATCCAATGCCTACGAATTTATCTTATATTGTTTCTGCTAACTTACTACTGCTATCATCACTGTTACACTTGCTACCAAATTATTGCTATCACTGTTACTGTTACCGTTGTTGCTGTCACTGCTATCAAAACTATCAAACTACTTTGCTACTGATCACTTTGCTGCAGATAATTAATCTCCAGGTGTGGTTGAATTGACAACTCAGCTGCAAATACCTTCAAATATTCTTTGGCTCCCCTTGTGTCGAATCTATAAATTTGGGTTGAATACTCTACCCTCGAAAACTGTTGTGATCCCCTATACTTGTGGGTTATCACAGGTTTACCCAGAGATGAGGTGATGAAAAAGGTTTTCCCTTTATCTTTGAAGGGAAAAGCATTGGCATGATATAGGCTATGCAATGATATTGGATCATGGAATTGGAATCGTTTGAAATTGGAGTTCCACCAAAAAATTTATCCTATGCATCTAGTTCATCGTGATCGGAATTATATATATAATTTTTGGCCTCGTGAAGGAGAAAGTATCGCTCTAGCTTGGGGGAGGCTTAAGTAAATGTTATATTCATGCCCCAATCATGAGCTCTCAAGAGAAATTATTATCCAGAATTTTTATGCTCGGCTTTCTCGTAATGATCAAACCATGCTTGATACTTCTTGTGCTGGTTCTTTTATGAAGAAAACTATTGAATTCTGGTGGGATCTTTTGGAAAGGATTAAATGCAACTCTGAAGATTGGGAACTCGACGAAGGTAAAGAGTCAGGTATTAAGCTTAAGTATGATTGTGTTAAATCTTTTATGGATACCGATGCTTTTCAAAAGTTTAGCACTAAATATGGACTTGACTCTCAGATAGTAGCCTCCTTTTGTTAATCATTTGCTGCTCATGTTGAACTCCCTAAAGAGAAGTGGTTTAAATATCACACACCTATTAAAGAAGAAATTAAAGAACCGGTACCAGTTAAAGAAGAAACTATACTTTATAATGTTGATCCAGTTGTTCCTTCTGCTTACATAGAGAAACCACCTTTCCCTGTTAGGATAAAGGATCATGCTAAAGTTTCAACTGTGGTTAACAAAAGCTATATTAGAACACCTAAACCTGATGAGCAAATTAAAGTAGAACCTAGAACACCTAAAGTTTCATTTCTTTTCACAACGTCCTCTGCTTAAACATAATTTTCCTATTAAAACTCTTGGAGGTCCACCTCCACCTAAAGGTGATCCTGTGTTTGATTTAAAACAAATGTCAGACACTTTGAAATATGCTTATCTTGATGAAAAGAAAATATATCCTGTTATTATGAGTGCTAACCTTTCAGAACATGAAGAAGAAAGATTAATGAAAGTTCTAAGGAAGCACCGGGCTGCTATTGGATATATTCTTGATGATTTAAAGGGCATTAGTCCCACTCTACGTCAGCACAAAATTAATATGGAACCTGATGCTAAACCAGTTGTTGATCACCAACGTCGGTTAAATCCGAACATGAAAGAGGTGGTAAGAACGGAAATATTAAAACTTCTGGAAGCAGGTATAATCTATCCTATAGCTTATAGTAGATGGGTAAGTCATGTTCATTGTGTCCCTAAGAAAGGAGGTATTACTATTGTTCCTAATGATAAGAATGAACTTATTCCACAAATAATTGTTACAGGCTATAGAATGGTAATTGATTTTATAAAATTAAATAAAGCAACTAGAAAAGATCAATACCCTTTGCCTTTTATTGGTCAAATGCTTGAAAGATTATTTAAGCACACACACTTTTGCTTCCTTGATGGATATTCTGGCTTTTCACAAATACCTGTATCTCAACCTGGTCAAGAAAAGACTACTTTTACTTGTCCTTTTGGAACCTATGCTTATAGACGCATGCCTTTTGATTTATGTAATGCACCTGCTACCTTTCAAAGATGTATGATGGCTATATTCTCTGACTTTTGTGAAAAGATTGTTGAGGTTTTCATGGATGACTTCTCTGTCTATGGGAAGTCTTTTGATGATTGTTTAAGCAATCTTGATCTAGTTTTGCAGAGATGTGCCACTTTATGGTTAATGAAGGCATTGTCTTGGGTCATAAAATTTCTGAAAGAGGTATTGAAGTGGACCAAGCTAAGGTTGATGCAATTGAGAAAATGCCATATCCTAAGGACATCAAAGGTATTCGTAGTTTCCTAGGTCATGCTAGTTTCTATAGGAGATTTATCAAAGACTTTTCTAAAATTTCTAGGCCTCTTACTAATCTTTTGCAAAAGGACATTCCTTTTGTTTTTTATGATGATTGTCTTGAAGCCTTTGAAACACTCAAGAAAGCCTTAATTACTACACCTATTGTTCAACCACCTGATTGGAACTTGCCTTTTGAAATTATGTGTGATGCTAGTGATTATGTTGTTGGTGATGTTCTAGGGCAAAGAGTTGATAAGAAATTGAATGTTATTCATTATGCTAGTAAAACTCTAGACAGTGCTCAAAGAAATTATGCTACTACTGAAACAGAATTCTTAGCAGTGGTGTTTGCTTGTGATAAATTTAGACCTTATATTGTTGATTCCAAAGTAACTATTCACATAGAGCATGCTGCTATTAAATATCTTATGGAAAAGGAAGATGCTAAACCTAGACTTATTCGTTGGGTTCTCTTGTTACAAGAATTTGATTTACATATCATTGATAGAAAAGGAGTTGAGAACCCCATAGCTGATAACTTGTCTAGGCTTGAAAATGTGCTTGATGACCCACTTCCTATTGATGATAGTTTTCCTGATGAGCAGTTAGCTGCAATAAATGTTGCTAATAGTACTCCTTGGTATGCTGACTATGCTAATTACATTGTTGCTAAATATTTGCCACCTAGCTTTACATATCAACAAAAGAAAAAAAATCTTCTATGATTTAAGACACTACTTTTGGGATGACCCACATCTTTATAAAGAAGGAGTAGATGGTATTATTAGACGTTGTGTACCTGAGCATGAACAGGGACAAATCCTACGGAAATGTCACTCCGAACCGTATGGAGGGCATCATGCTGGAGACGGAACTACTCACAAGGTATTGCAATCTGGATTTTATTGGCCTACTCTCTTCAAGGATGCCCGTAAGTATGTCTCATCTTGTGATGAATGTCAAAGAATAGGTAATATCGGTAATCGTCAAGAAATGCCTATGAATTATTCACTTGTTGTTGAACCATTTGATGTTTGGGGATTTGATTACATGGGACCTTTTCCTTCCTCTAATGGGTATACACATATTTGGTTGCTGTTGATTATGTCACTAAATGGGTAGAAGCTATTCCAACCAGTAGTGCTGATCACAACACCTCTATTAAAATGCTTAAGGAAGTTATTTTCCCAAGGTTTGGAGTCCCTAGATATTTAATGACTGATGGTGGTTCACACTTTATTCATGGTGCTTTTCGTAAAATGCTTGCTAAGTATGATGTTAACCATAGAATTGCATCACCCTATCATCCTCAGTCTAGTGGTCAAGTTGAACTTAGCAATAGAGAAATAAAATTAACTTTGCAAAAGACTGTTAATAGATCCAGGAAGAATTGGTCTAAGAAATTAGATGATGCACTTTGGGCTTATAGAATAGCATATAAAAATCCTATGGGTATGTCTCCTTATAAAATGGTTTAGGGAAAAGCTTGTCATTTGCCTCTTGAGTTAGAACATAAAGCATATTGGGCAGTTAAAGAACTCAACTATGGTTTCAAACTTGCTGGTGAAAAGAGGTTATTTGATATAAGCTCATTAGATGAACGGAGAACCCAAGCTTATGAAAATGCAAAGTTATTTAAAGAGAAAGTTAAAAGGTGGCATGACAAAAGAATCCAAAAGCATGAGTTTAAAGTCGGAGAATGTGTTCTTTTCTACAACTCTCGTTTTAGATTTTTTGCAGGGAAGCTCCTCTCGAAATGGGAAGGCCCATATGTCATCGAGGAGGTTTACCGGTCTGGAGCCATCAAAATAAATAATTCCGAAGGTACTAACCCGAAGGTTGTCAATGGGCAATGAATAAAGCATTATATCTTAGGTACGCCTACTAATGTTGAAAGTAATATTATCCAAACTTTGACACCGGAAGAACACATTAAAGAGTCCTTCCAGAACACTCCAGAATCATCAAAATAAGGAGGTACGTGATACGGTAAGTAAAAGGACTCCGAAAAATCCGCAAAATATTTTTTATCAGTTTTGGAATACTTTAGAATTTTGGAGATGAAGAAACTACCAGAAGCGTCCCCTGGTGGGCACAAGATAGCAGGGCGCGCTAGGCAAGCCTGGCGCGCCCAGGTGGGTTGTGCCCACCTTCCGTACTCCATTTTTCTTCCATGTACTTGTCCTCCAAGATAAAAAATCTATATATACTTCCCGAACCTGTTAACCACCGTATCATGGAGAAATCCTCTGTTCTCTTTTTCCTTGTTGTTTTCTGTCAGATCCTATCTACCATGGCTGCTCCAAGCTCCTCCAAGGACAAGTTCTTCAAGAACGTCATCAACCCATATTTGCGGGAGGTGGTGCAGCACCCTCAGGTCATTGAGATGCATCAGGGGGTGCTTCACCTTCGCGATGTGCCCTGCCCCAAGGGGACGGGAACTGTGGAGGCTAGGCTTGAAGCTTTGGAGCAAGATGTCTTCCGGTGCAAGGGGATGGTGGAGTGTGGACTCCATGCCAATCACCTCATGATCACGGACCTCTCCCGTGATCTCAAGGTGGATGGCAAGCCCATGAAGGACATCGTCTTCACCTTCAACGAGCAAATCAACTTCCTCCAAAGCCAGATCTATGACCTTCAGCACCAAGTCTTTGAATATGAGGCGAGGTTGAAAGGTATGAGTTTGGCTGCTAGTTGCACGACCCGTGAGACTCACTCTTCCTCTTATGATGGTGGACCACTGCCATGGAAATCTGAGGACAAGGCCTCTTCTTCATCACCACCACCATCTTCTTCACCACCCAAGGAGAACTGAGTATCGGGTATGGGCACTCCCCTTGGCTTCCGCCAAGCTTGGGGGAGGTGTCCCGGTATCGTATCATCCCACTATCTATTTGCTTTTACTTATCTTATTTCGATCTTTTTTTTTGCTTCAGATGAAATAAAGTTAGTTCGATCCTTTCTTCTTTGAGAGTTTGCTTAGTGATCTATCATTGTAATCATGTGCAAGTTATATAATAAAGTGTAGTTTGAGTTTTTGCTTTCTTTACTTTCATGTTGCAAATAAAGAAAAGAAATAAGAAAGAAAGAAAAAGAGAAAGAAAGCAAATAAAAGAAAGGAAATAAATCAATAAGATCATATATAATCCTATGGTAGGTGATAGCACCACATAAGGAAAAGTATAAGTAGGAAATTTTATTAGACATTGACAAACATAGCATTAGTCAATGATGCAACTCATGAAAGAATTAATAAGGGAAGAGAAAATTCACATATAAATATACTATCCTAGAAATCTTTTGTGATTGTGAGCCCTCATCAAAATATTATATGCCAAAATTGTTGACGTTGGACAAGGAAGACAACTTAATGGTTTATGTTTTTTTATATTCACATAGAAGTCATATTGTCATAGATCCTTCAACATGTGGTGCTTTCCCCCTATCTTTGCTAGTCAAAAATTCCGCACTAAGTAGAGATACTACTTGTGCATCCAAAAACCCTTAAACCCAAATCTTTCTCAAGTGTCCACCATACCTACCTAGGGATTGAGCAAGATCCCTCAAGTAAGTTGTCATCGGTGCAAAAAGGCAATAAAAATTGCTTCTAAATATGTGAGATCATTTAGTGTAAGAGAAAATTGAGCGTTGTACGAACTTGGATGACAACGAATAAAAGCGACAAACTGCATAATAAAGGTTGTCATCTTAAGGGGCAATACAACGTGACGTTCTCTCACACTAAGGGATTGAGCATGCAAACAAATAAGCGCATGGCAACCTCTGCTTCCCTCTGCGAAGGGCCTATCTTTTACTTTTATGTATTTACTTTTATGCAAAGAGTCAAAGTTTCCTTATATTCCTTTTTATTTTCTCTTTTGGCAAGCATCATGTGGTGAGGAAAGATCTAGGCACATTTGTCCAGTTGAATATAGATAGCATGAGTTATTATTGTTGACATCACCCTCGAGGTGAGTATGTTGGGAGGCGAAACTAAAAGCCCATATCTTTCTATGTGTCCGATTGAAACGTTTTGCTCATGGGTACGAGGTGAGTGTTAGCAATCATAGAAGACTATATGATGGTTGAGTATGTGGACTTGCCTAAAGGCTCCGACACGTGACTCTTCCTGAAAAGATGATGAATTGTAGTTGCAAAGTTGACTGAGAACATAGTTTGTTGGTTTCTAATAGAGTTTTTGCTTTATACTTCGATTATGTGATGAACTGTTACTTATTCATGGGAAGTATATGATGCAAGTTCTGTGATAAAAGTCCTATGTTTAATTTTGTTGCTATTATAATAATCAACATGATGCTTCTATGTCCGTATTTTTGTTTTTATCGACACCTCTCTCTCTCAAGGCATGTGGACATGTTTTTCGATTTCGGTTTTCGCTTGAGGACAAACGAGGTCTAAGCTTGGGGGAGTTGATACGTCCATTTTGCATCATGTTTTCTTACTGTTATTCATAATATTTTTATCCATAATAATGCTTTTTGGAGTAATTCTAATGCCTTTTCTCTCATAATTTACAAGGTACACACCAAGAGGGAGAATTCCGGCAGCTGCAAATCTGGACCTAAAAAAGCTACGTTAGGCCACCTTTTTTGCACAACTCCAAACAAGCTGAAACTTCACAGAGAATTTTTATGGAATATTTGAGGAATATTGGAGCAAATAACTACCAGAGGGGGCCCGCCAGGTGGGCACAACCCACCTGGGCGCTCCAGGGAGCCCATGCGCGCCCTGGTGGGTTGTGCCCTCCTCGGCCCACCTCCAGTGCCCATCTTCTGGTATATAGATCATTTTGACCTAGAAAAATAAGGAGAAGGCTTTCGGGATGGAGCGCCGCTGTCTCGAGGCGGAACTTGGGCAGGAGCACTTTTGCCCTCCGGCGGAGCGATTTCGCCGGGGGAACTTCCCTCCCAGAGGGGGAAATCATCGTCATCATCATCACCAACAACTCTCCCATCTTGGGGAGGGCAATCTCCATCAACATCTTCAACAGCACCATCTCATCTCAAACCCTAGTTCATCTCTTGTATTCAATCTTGTTGCCGGAACTATAGATTGGTGCTTGTGGGTGACTAGTAGTGTTGATTACATCTTGTAGTTGATTACTATATGGTTTATTTGGTGGAAGATTATATGTTCAGATCCATTATGCTATTTAATACTCTTCTGATCATGAACATGTTTATCATTTGTGAGTAGTTACTTTTGTTCTTGAGGTCACGGGAGAAATCATGTTGCAAGTAATCATGTGAAATTGATATGTGTTCGATATTTTGATAGTATGTATGTTGTGATTCCCTTAGTGGTGTCATGTGAACGTCGACTACATGACACTTCACCATATTTGGGCCTAAGGGAATACATTGTGGAGTAGCAATTAGATGATGGGCTGCGAGAGTGACAGAAGCTTAAACCCCAGTTTATGCGCTATTCCGTAAGGGACCGATTGGATCCAAAAGTTTAATGCTATGGTTAAAATTTATTCTTAATACTTTTCTCGTAGTTGCGAATGCTTGCGGGAGGGGAGGGTTAATCATAAGTAGGAGGTTTTTTCAAGTAAGAATAGCACCTAAGCACCGGACCACCCACATATCAAATTATCAAAGTAGTGAACACAAATCAAACAACATGATGAAAGTGACTAGATGAAATTCCCGTGTACCCTCAAGAACGCTTTGCTTATCATAAGAGACCGTTTTGGCCTGTCCTTTGCCTCAAAAGGATTGGGCTACCTTACTGCATACTTATTGCTACTATCGTACTTGCTCGTTACAAATTATCTTGCTATCAAACTACTCTGTTACTTACAATTTCAGCACTTGCACACATTACTTTACTGAAAACTACTTGCCATTTCCTTCTGCTCCTCATTGGGTTCGACACTCTTACTTATCGAAAAGAGCTACAATTGATCCCCTATACTTGTGGGTCAACAACCTTCCCACGGGTGGCAGCCCGGGTGAGGACGACGGGTCCCGTGACAGGCGTTGGCGCCATTCTCGTCGCTCGGACGCCGAAGGGGACTACTCCGACGACAGCGGGTCCCACTCCGACAACCCCCTGCCCCTGCTCCAGGTCGGGGGGGATAGCGGGCGGGTCGGTCCCACGTCACCCAGCCACCTCCTGCCCCCGAGTCGCCCGCGACCTCTCCGGCCGGGGACAGCGACACCTCTAGTGTGTGCATGGTGGTCCTTCCGGCATCCTCTCTCCACTCCCCCCACGCGGACGCTCCCCCCTCACCGTCCAGGAGGCGATCCTCGTCTCGTCCGAGCTCTTCGTCGAGCCCCTGGACACCCTGCCGGCGTCTGTGCTACCCGTCATTGAGGCAGAGTCCTTGGCCGGCTCGGCCAGCCCGGACGTCCCCGTCTCTGCGGCTGCGCAGCCTGCCTCGCCGTCTGCCCGGCCTCCACTCCCCTCGGTGGGGCTGTCCTCCCTGGACGCCCCCTCCGACTCGGGACCATGCCTCCCGGACCTCCCCGCCTCGTCGCTGATGCTCATCCCCTCCGCCCTCATTCCTGCCACTCTGGAGGCGGCGGACCTCCCGCCCTCCCCGCGGGCTGGGTCGGTGGTGGAGGCCTCGGCGGTGTCCACCCCAGTGGCCTCCCCCCGCGATCCACCATGTACTCCAGAAGGAGCAGGTCGACCTCGACCCCGGTGACTGCTTCTCTCCGCAGTGCCCGGGTTGACGCGACTCGCCCGGTTGGTAGCCCTGCTCTGCCCATCCCCGAGCAAGCGGAGCTCCGGGCCGCTGCCCGGAACCTCAACACAGGTATTCCATCACACCCTGCCAGTTCTTCAAATTGTTCCTTCTCTGCTCTCGAGTCGGCTTAGTTGAGCCACCTAGCCAAGGCGGCAACGGACTCGGCGATAGTCTTTAGGGGCGAAGTCGCCCCTGCCTTAGTCCAGATCAAGGTCATTCGTGCCAGAGAGATCCTAGATGGGAAATTGGCAAAGGGCCATACCCTTTTCACGACCCCTACCCAGGCCACCCCCTCTCTCCCAGTCGGCCGCCAGCAGACCCGCGGGGGCGGTGGTTGAGATCTATGGCCGCACGCGCTCCCGTACAGCCACCCTCCACGCTCAAAGTGCATCTCGCGTGTTGGGGTCAAGCAGCCCCCGATGGCACCTTAATGCAGACGCTATTCTGGAACATCCGTGGTTTCGGCCAAGATGGCCGACGTCGCCAACTTGTGGAATACATGTGTGAGGAACGGATCGACATTGTGGCCATCCAAGAAACCAAGCGTTCGGATTTCTCGCTGCCCGATCTTGAGCTTAAGTCCTCACCTCTTTGCTTGGCACTGACTCCCTTCTAGTGGGATCTCGGGCCTTTCGGGTGGCATCCTTCGAGGTGTGAAGGATGACACCTTTGAGGTGGGGAGTATGGACCATGGCGAGTTCTTCGTTAGTATGGAGATGTTCGAGCGGGCTCTGAACTTTAAATGGGAGATCATCGTCGTATATGGACCCGCGGACCACCGGCGCTCGCCAACCTTTCTAGACGATCTCCGCAATAAGGTCGTGTCCGCTCAACTCCCAGTGGTAGTGGGCGGCGACTTCAACCTCATTCGCTCAATTGAGGACAAGAGTAATAACCTCGTCAACTTCCCGCAGATGCAGTTGTTTAATGGCTGCATCGCAGACCTCGGTCTCCGAGAGTTAGATAGGGTTGGTGCCAGGTTTACCTGGACCAACCGTCAGGTGGACCCGACACGCTCAATGCTTGATCGTGTCGTCGTCTCCCCTAAATGGGAGTTGCGTTGCCCCCTAGTGCCCCTTCGTGCCATCACCCGGATTGCGTCCGATCACGTCCCGCTCCTCCTGTCTTCCTCCGATGAGCCCGCCCCCCGTGATTTCGCTTCAAGACCTTCTGGCTTTCCGAGGCCGGATTTGTCGATGCGGTCCGAGACCGGTGGATGGAGGCCCGGGCTTCCCCCCACCGAACCCCGTCGGCCATCGATGCTTGGCAGTTTTGCGCCAAGCGTGGCCGCCAGTTTATGAAGGGTTGGGGCGATAACCTGGGGAGGGACCTCCGGGAGAGGAAAAGGCCCTCCTAGTAGCTATCCAGGCCCTCGATC
Organism: Aegilops tauschii subsp. strangulata; assembly: GCF_002575655.3. Lineage (NCBI taxonomy): Eukaryota > Viridiplantae > Streptophyta > Magnoliopsida > Poales > Poaceae > Aegilops > Aegilops tauschii. The sequence continues at coordinate 331,994,517 of NC_053035.3, forward strand.
TCTGGGCGGACTCCTCGGGCCTTCATCCCGAGGAATGACTCCTGCGCTATGATTTGGAAGACCACATCTCCGTCATTTACTCCGATGAGGAAGCTTATTGGCGGATTCGAGGTACCCAGAAATGGGTCCTCAAAGGCGACGCGAACATTGCTTATTTTCAGGCCGTCACCAATTGCCGGCGGCGTCGCAATTCTATACCCCTCCTTAGGGATGGGGAGTCTCTCCTGCAACGCCCTTGCGACATTCGCTGCCTCCCCTCGGGGAGGGCTCGCACTGTCCCCAGATTTCTGGGATGAGCACCAGCGAGTCTCGGCCGCCGAGAACGCGGCCTTGACAGCCTCCTTCGCGGAGTACGAGGTCTGGCGAGCTATTAAGGGCATGAAAGCCCTGTCGGCCCCTGGCCCCGACGGCCTTCCGGTCATTTTCTTCCAGACTTTCTGGAACGTGATCAAACCGGAAATCATGGCCATCTTCGAGGAGTTCTTCTTGGGCTCTATTCACCTTGCCTGCCTTAACTACAGGATCATCTCGCTCATCCCCAAAGTTCCTGGGGCCTCTGAAATCCGTCAGTTCCGCCCCATCATGGTGATCAATGTGATCTTTCGTATTCTGGCCAAAGGGTACGCCAATAGGGTGACCCTCCTTACCGACCGCATCACACACCCCAACTAGTCGGCCTTCATCCAAGGCTGATATATCCTGGATGGGGTGCTGGTTTTTCACGAGGTCGTGCACGAGGTCCACGTGAAAAACCTTAAGGCGGTCTTCCTAAAGATTGACTTTCACAAAGCCTATGATACGATCTCTTAGCCCTTCCTTCGGGAAGTTCTGCTTCGGAAAGGCTTTGACGATCGATGGGTCACGCATGTCATGCAAATGGTCTCATGTGGCCGGACTGCCGTTAACATTAATGGGGAGATTGGACCCTACTTCCCCACCTTCTGCGGGGTCCGACAAGGCGATCCCTTCTCCCCCTTCTTGTTTAACATGGTGGTTGACGCCCTCGCCGTCATCCTGGACAAGGCGAAGGCGGCTGGCCATATTCGTGGGATCACCCCCCCCCCCCACCTGACCGGGCGACGCGGGGTCTCTCTCCTAGTATGCTGACGACACCATTATCATGGTGGAAGGCTCGGACGAGGACGTCATGAACCTGAAATTCCTCCTCCTCTGCTTCCAACACATGTCTGGCCTCTGGATCAACTTCGACAAGAGTGACATGATGGTGTTGGGCTACTCTCCTTATGAGAGCCATAGCATCGCCAACTGCCTGAACTGCCGCCTCGGGACCTTCCCCACAATCTATTTGGGGATCCTGATTAGCAATTCTAGACTTTGAGTGGCTGAGCTGAGGCCGACGGTGGCCAAGCTCCAGCTCCGGATTCAGCCTTGGTAGGGTAGGTGGCTCTCCAAGGCAGCCCAGACGATCCTCATCAACTCCTCTTTGTCCAGCTTGCTCCTGTTCCTCATGAGCTTCTACAGCCTTCATGAGACCTTGTACCATGAGATCGCTAAGGTGCAGGCTAGATTCTTCTTGGCGGGCGACAACAATCGACAGAAATACCACATGGTTAGCTAGCCCAACATCTGCAAGCCCCGTGACCAGGGAGGGCTCGGAATTATGTGCTCCAAACGCATGAGCATCGCCCTTCTGACCCGGTGGCTCTGGCGCATCGCACAAGGGCACGGAGGTCTCTAGCTCAACATCATCCGGAACAAGTACTTGCGTGGACAACCCCTGGCCTTCTGCCAACATGCCGGCGGCTCCCAATTCTGGCAATCCGTGGTGCAGCTTCTCCCCGTCCTCTGCATCGGGACTTCCATCTCGGTGGGCTCCGGGTCGCATACTCTGTTTTGGTTTAACCGTTGGGATGGGGACATCCCCTTCGCCGCTCGCTTCCCGGACTTATTCTCCTCCGCGGTTGATCCCCACATCTCCATCGAGGTCGCCCTTACTGACTTAGGGTGCCTCGCCTTCCGACGGCCATTCGGGCCGCCGGACCTCGCATCGTGGCATGAGTTGCTTGACTGCATTGCTCTCCACGAGCCGGACGTCGACCTTGCTTCCGACCGCATGTCTTGGCACCTGGAGCCCTCGGGCGTCTTCTCCACAAAGTCCCTCTACCAGGAAATTGCGCCGTCCACCGCCCCTCTGGCCGTCACCGCAGTATGGTCCATTCGCTTACCTCTGAAGATTAGGATCATCATGTGGCAATGGATCCATGGTCGGACCCCCTCTGGTATAGAGGTTCGTAAGCGGAATGGCCCGGGCAACGGTCTCCGCCCCCTGTGTGGCACGATTGAGGACTCAAAGCACATCTTCTTCACTTGCATTTCTGCCCAATTCCTTCGGAGCTGCTTTCAGGACGCGGTTGGGGGTAATTGGTGCCATTCCAATTTCCCCGACTTATTCTCCGAGCTTCAGGCTTCCCCTTAGCGTGCTCGCCACATTAGGTGGTTGGAGATTGGGGTCCTTGCTTGGACCCTTTGGACAGTTCGCAACAGACTTGTGATCCAGTGCATCCCGCTTCGATGTGCTACTGACGCTCTGTTTAAATTCTGTGGTTATTTGCAGCTCTGGCGGTCGCTTAGCCGCCCCCTGGACCGCGACGCCATCACCGCCTTCATTGCCGACCTTCGCTCGATGGCCCTTCGATTGTCGCCACCGCTCCCTCCGCCACCTCGGGAGCCGGATTAGTCGCCTTTAGGCGCAGATGATTTGTTGTCTCTTTGTTCTTATTTTCTTGGGCTTGTTGAGTTGTGCCCTCAGCAGAACCTATTGGACCTCCGTTGTGTTTTGTGTCTAGGTGTGTGTGGCGTGAACCTTGTTATACTCTGCGGCTCTGACGGTTTGTTTTATATATAAAACGGGGCGAAAGCCTTTTTCGATATTGATCAAAGGCGGTCATTTAGTTTATTTTCATTCCATTTTTTTGGAAAAAGACATTTGGTGTCCCAATTGGATGACCTCTACCTATCCCTGTCAAAGAACACATCTAAACGTGTCCGCAAACATTTGATAAGCTCCATTTCCATAATCCGCATTGGAGTTTTCTAAGGGCGGAATATGTTTTGAATTAATGATGGCGCCGACAAGCGGTGGCATACGGAAGATTATACATACATACATATATTCATATATGCCACAACAATGCCACTACAAGTGAAAGACAGCTCGGTTGAAAGCAATGGTTGTGAATTGGCATTTGGACCTGCACGCAACTGGATCCATCTACTATTCCAGCTTCACATTTGGACTGGCTAATGAGTGGGACCGTCTAGCTAGGAAAAGTTGGGTGCGCGGTGCCGTGGTTTGTGCGCCAAACGTGGCCGGGTCAATTAAGCTGCGTACGTACGTAATATACGTACACGTACGGTCAACCAATGATTAATTAATGGAGGAGAAGTTTGGTGAAGATCGGACAAAAGTCTCACGAGCCATGCATACATACGTGTGCCTTTTCTCTTGTGGAGCGATGCTATACATGTGAAATACTCGTACGTAATAACTTTTAGTATTGGGAGCATGGTGTCGGAGTACACATTTTGCTGAGCTCAAAACTGGTCTGATACGGAGCAGGGCGTTTTGGTGCCCAAGCTCATCTGCACCTGGTTAGAAAAAAATTCGTAAAAAATTCACAACAAATTCAGAAAATTTTAAATTTTTTTATGTGGTAGACAATTTGATGCGTGAGACCCGCTACAAATTTCAAGTTATTTGGACATTTGAGCAGCTCTCAGCAAAAAAGACAAATCGGGCCAAAACAGTACATGAACAGTAAACATTTCTACAGACCCTCAATTTGTCTTTTTTGCTGAGAGCTGATCAAACGGCCAAATGACTTGAAATTTAGAGCGGCCCTCACGCATCAAATTGTCTATCCCTAAAAAATTTGAAATTTTTAGAATTTTTTTAATATTTGTTTTGATTTTTTCTGTAATCACAGGTGCAGATAAGCTCAGGTGCAGAGATGAATTTTCGTCTGATACGTACGTAGTCAACGATTTCAATTGTACGTGTATCAATGTGAAGGAAGAGGAGAGACTGGTATAAAATATCGCATGCAGTGGAATTGTACGTCGGCATCAGCATTATGTGGCACTTTTGCCATTTTCTTTTTAACACGGTATAATCAAAATTGCTCATATACATGAGCATACACTCACCCCTATGAAGACAATCACGCTCAAAGACTTGAACTCTAATGGGCAATGAATACCACTATCTAACCATCCAATCACATGTTGGTTCGCGATTTTCATATTCTTCTTATCCTGAATTTTCATGTAAAGTGAAGTACTCCCTCCGTTCCTAAATATAAGTCTTTTTAAAGATTTTACTATAAACCACATATGAAGCAAAATACGTGAATCTACACTTTAAATTAGGTTTATATACATCCGTATGTAGTCTATATTAAAATCTCTAAAAAGACTTATATTTAGACGGAGGCAGTACGTTAGTAAGAGGTGCCTATGCTACATACGGAGATAGACTGAAGCTTGATGCCCCTTTGCTGCCTCTTGTCGCATAATAGTAAATTATTGTACCGTGGAGGTGCCATCTCCTCATCAGATCACCACTTTACAGCCTATAATCCTTGGATGAGAAAACTCCCGAAGAGCAAGCATCCGAGAAAGGGAGAAAGGTGTGGAAGAAGCGAAGGGACGTGGGCATCTCATGCCTCACGTGGCTCGCTCGTTGAACTATGGTATTCCCCTGTAGAGTGACGCGCACTGGTGATGGGCTTCCACTAGCTTGAGGTTAGCATCATGGGGTGAGGACGTTCACACGGCTTCATTCAGTTAGGGGCGCCGATCTGTACCGAAGTCTTGGACTACTGGGTGATCGATCTCGATGGAAATCTATGAGAAAGCAGAGCGCATCTACGAACAGACGCCTCAAACCCTCAGGTCATACGTCCGCGAACACGCCCAGTCAGTGATTGGATAGGAGAGAAAAGAAAAAAAGTGACTCAATAGGATTCCTCGTATCATCACTATACATCCGGGCTGTCCGCGAACCCTTATATTAAGGATAAATGTAAGAAGGATATGAGGGCGTCCGGGCAGTCCTTCACGTAAAACGCGGCCCACGTCAGACCACCCTTTTGCCTTTGTTTATTCTTTTTTTCTTTCTCTTTATATATATACAAGGAACAAGTAGCCTTCGCCACCTATTTCTGAATTAAGAAAGATTTCTCTATGTCAGTTCAAAACAAAACAAACGGACGACTGAATCCTATAAACGAAATTCTTTTGGAGTCGCCTTTTTAGTTCCCTCCCTTTTGCAATCCCATGTTGATGTAATGATTGTAGAGTATTGGCAAAAACTTCTCTCCACCAATCACACGCAAGTGACATAATATACAAGTAAGAAAATAAGAAGTGTGGATGCATGAACGAAAAAATAATAACTTAAAATGGACACGTCCGATCACTGATTAGGCGCACCCGCGGGCGTTTATGGGGACAAAATTTGCTAAGTCCTTGCTCTCAGCAAGCAGCTACCACTCCGTACGTCGCGCGGGCGGCGACTAAAATGAAATGACCACCTAAATCTGCCAAACCGCCACACCGTTTCAACTCGTCAATCTCCTTCTTGGCCAGATAAATTTGGACTCTGGCCTTCATATCTGCATGCATGACAGATGTAGAAGGAAATTTACGGGCTGCCATTGGAGACACCTTAGAGCAACTCTAGCAGACCTCTTAAAACACGCCAACCCGCAAAATAACCGTTTGTTTGGTTTCGCGCGAAAAAAGTGGCCAGACCAGAAACAGTATCGGGTTACAAACTGAAAAAAAAAATGCGGGGCGTGGAAAAACTTCGCCCTCAACATTTATATTCACGGGGCAAGAGGCCGACTCGAGCGCGACCCCTATCGTGTGCGAGATTTGGCGGGAGGAACATTTTCGCCCGGCCCTTCCCGCTTCCGGAGCACCCTCCCCCGGCTTCCCTCCGCCGCCATGGAAGCTTCTCAACCGTCGGCCGTACCGTGGATGTCATGCCCGGCTTCCCATTGGCAGATCTCGTCGCAGGCGATGTCGCGCCCGTCGCCGTCGCATGCTCCACCGTGCCACCCCGCAAGCGGCAGGGCAACGTCGTCGTTCAGGGCGGCACTCCCGGCGGCCCCGCAAAGAAGGCACGCGCGCCCGCCGCCGCCGCTGCCCCTGCCGCGGCGACTCGGGCCGGTCGCGCGCCGGCGAAGAAAAAGGTTGCCGCTGTGAAACGCAAGGCGGCGGCCACCACAAGAGTGACCCCGCCAACACCTCCCCGAGTAGCTCCGACTACCCCGATCATGCCTGCCGATGGCGCTCCTGTCATCGCCCCGGAGGTGTTCGACGGAATGGCCGATAGGTATGACACTCTGATTGCTTGCCCGTCTTTCATTTTTTTACATTTGCGTACGTTCGTGACTTGTCGACGGAACTTGCAGCGCCGGTATGCATGATGCGTCTGCCGACTTTGTGCAAGTCTTGGACGACAACACCGTGGATATCGATCAAGCCCCGATCGGTGATTACAATTACAATGAGATGGACGGTGGCATGCACGGTCATGGCGAGGAAGATGATGATGTGGAGGAGGTTGAGGAGGGGGCGTTCGACGCAGCACAAGCAAAATCACGCGCAAGATCGAAGAACTACACGCCATTAGAAGATAAAGTCTTGACCAAGGCTTGGGAGAAGATGTCTCTTGATGCGACCACCAGCACCGACCAAACCGCGAAGCGGTATTGGCAAAGGATCGAGGATCAATACTTTCGAATGATGGCAAAGTATCCCAATAGGACGCCATGCACATTCCGGTCTCTTCAAGGTCGTCAGGACGTGATCAAGCCGATTGATAGCCGTCGGGCTGCTTGCTTGACGCAAGTCCGCAATGCACCTCCAAGTGATGTCGTTGAGGCTGACTATGTGAGTTGTGCAAATCTTTTTGTAGCCGTCCAAGTGGTTGAAAAATTTGACATTGCTTTCATTTTGTAGGACAAAATTGCGTAAGAGAGGTACAAGAACTGGAAGCTTCCGGTAAAAAGGCATTTCAACTAGAGCATTGTTGGGAACTTCTCAAAGATAGTGAGAAGTGGAAGGTGTTTGACAAAGAATCCTCACCGAAGAGAGATGCACTCATCAAGATGGATGATGATGACGATGAAGATGATGACGGTCAAAGAAACAAGAACAAGCCCGATGGAAACAAGAAGGCCAAGGACAAGATCAAGAAGGAAGCGGAGGCATCAAGCTTGCGGGACAAGCTTGATCACATGGTCAAGTCCAACGAAGAATTGGTTATCAAGACATTGGAGGAAAAAAATAAGTTGGCCAAGAAGAAGCTTCAAGAGAAGCAAGAGAAGTGGCTACTAATCAAGGAGGAGACCGCCTGCAAGAATGCCATTGAGGAGAGAAGAGGCATGGCCGATGAGAACAAAGCCATGGCCAAGCTTCTTGCCGGGGAGAACAAGATCATGCTCATGAATCGGAATGAGATGGATGAGGTCACCAAAGAATGGCATGACATTGCAAGGTTGGAGATCTTGGAGAGGAGAAGGCTAGCCGCAAGAGGCCATGCGGTGCTGAGTAAATAGGCAATTTTTCGACTAATTTAATCCATAGATAAATCACTAGCATGGCATTGACTGAATTGACGACGTAGTGACTCTGATCTAAACATGCACGTACTAAGAAAACAGTAGACAAATCTACACATACTGCTAGTACTGCTAATACGAAAATAAACAGGAGCGGGATAAATGCGTTATACCCTCCAGTAGGCCATGCAGACGCCGCGGCGGTGGTGGCGGCAGCAGCGTCCTCAGCGGCCTTCTTGTCGGCTTTAGCTTTCTCGGCGGCGGCACGTTCGGCGTCGGTGGACATGGTGATGACGAGGACGACGCGGACGTAGAGGAAGTAGACAACGGCAAGCAGTCGCGTAGTCGCTTCGCAAAAACCTATTCGCCTCTCTCCCATACAGGAACCGGAGAGACAGGGTTTCGGAGACCTGCCCTCCCGTCGACCGTGTACGCGGCAGACGGGATGGAGTCACCGGCGGCAGCAGCAAAGGAACGATGGTGGGCGAGCGCGTGGAGTAGATGTGATCTGTTCATGGCGGCTAGGGTTAGGAGACACCGCACACTTATATAGGCGCAGCCGCGTGGAGAGACGTGGGCTCGACCCACGTCCGTGACAGCTCACGATCCGACGTCTCAAATCGTGGCCCAGCTGTCAGAGAAACCCTTATAAGGAGGTCCAACTCCTCTTCCACTTCCGGGGTGGGACTAAACTTCCCACTCCACCTAGTGCCAATAAACCCACATGGGCCCTTAGAAAGTTTTCAAAAATTGCTATATTGGCCTAGAGCCCATCTCAAATTTCAGCAATCCCCCACCAGATCTCGAGGGCCCATTGTGTCCTCTGTTCCAATTGTTGTTTCGATATATCAGTGTTTCAGTGAAAACCTGTTAAGGTTGAGATTCACCTAGAGCAAGTAGCTACACTCCTTCACAACTGAACAATGGACTATGCCTTGAATTGTCAGTTTGGCATAAAGAAGTTTCACCACATGTCTTACTAGTACTAGGCTGCCGAAGGCTGACCCCTCGGGTGGAGCATATAAGTCACACTCCTGGCCTATTCATGAGCTTACTAGAGATCACCCCAATCTCATAGACTGTGACCAGCAGTCGGGCTCATATAGGTGTGTTCCTCCAAAGATCGCTCTGTAGGATAGCATCTTGCATATATAAGCTTCGGAACACATTAAGACAGTAGTCATCCTACCATACAGTATTGAGAGTATTGCATCTCCAGCGGAGTGGGTTAGTATAGTTACTCTCCTCAGTTCACCACTGGCTTGTTTTCCCAGGTCCTACTTCACGGGATCTCCGATCACATAGGTTGGGTTACCACCATGGCAACTCATGTGGGTCTCATACCCATCTCCCTCGATGCACTATCTATCACAACACATGATAGCCCTTTTGTAAAGGGATCTGTCAGATTCTTAGCCGTATGGACATACTCCAATGCTATCACTCCGGAGTTTCTTAATTTTCTGACAGCTTTTAATCTCATTCTTATGTGTTTGTTGGACTTCATGTTGTCCTTTGAACTCTTTAGCTTGGTGATGACAGTCTGATTGTCGCAGTTCATAAGGATAGCCGGAACCGGTTTATCAACCAATGGCAAGTCCATCAAAAGATCTCAAAGCCATCCTGCTTCGACACCAGATGTGTATAATGTTGTTAATTCTGTTTCCATTGTCGATCTCGTTAAGATCGTTTGCTTGCAAGACTTCCAGGAAACAACGCCACCTCCAAGAGTAAACATATACCCAGTTGTGGCCTTCATCTCATCAGCATCAGAGATCCAATTCGCATCACTATACCCTTCAAGTACCGACGGGTATCCGGTATAGTGAAGTCCATAGTTCATAGTACCTTTCAGATAGCGCATAACTCTCTCAACAGCATGCCAATGTACATCACCCAGTTTGGAAACAAACCGGCACAGTTTGCTCACAGCAAACGCGATGTCAGGCCTCGTTGCGCTTGCTAGGTACATCAGTGAACCAATGATTTGAGAGTATCTCAATTGATCTTTAGCCATGCCTTGAGACTTTCGAATCAACACGCTAGGATCATATAGTGTTTGAGATGGTGTGCAGTTCAAAAATCCAAAACGACTCAACACCTTCTCAACATAATGGGATTGCAGAAGTGTAATCCCACCCTCATTTTCTCTCAATAGCTTGATGTTCAAGATAACATCAGCCACACCAAGGTCTTTCATCTCAAAGTTCTGAGATAGAAACGACTTGACCTCCTCAATGACTTTGAGGTTGGTTCTGAATACCAGTATGTCATCAACATACAAGCACAGTATAACTCCTTCGCCCCCACCATGGCGATAGTATACACATTTGTCAGGTTCATTAACAACGAAGCCAACAGATGTCAGAGTTGTATTAAACTTATCATGCCATTGCTTAGGTGCTTGCTTCAGGCCATATAAGATTTTAGCAACCTACACACCTTTCTTTCCTGACCATCTATCACGAAGCCATCTGGCTGTTGCATGTAGATTTACTCGTTTAGCTCTCCCTTCAGAAAAGCCGTCTTAACATCCATCTGGTGGATGAGAAGACCATGCGAGGCCGCCAACGAGAGTAATACTCGAATGGTGGTCAGTCTAGCCACAGGTGAATAAGTATCGAAGAAATCTTCCTCTTCTTTCTGGTCATAACCCTTGCCCACAAGCCTAGCCTTGTACTTTTCAATCGTACCATCGGGCCTAAGCTTCTTTTTGAACACCCACTTACATCCCAATGGTTTGCAACCATAGGGACGCTCAGTGATCTCCCATGTCCCGTTAGCCATGATGGAATCCATCTCGTTACGGACCGCATCCTTCCAGTAGTCAGCTTCTGGAGAGGCATACGCTTCTGAAATAGAAGTGGGAGTATCATCCACGAGGTACACGAAGAAATCATCACCAAAGGTCTTTGCAGTCCTTTCTCTCTTGCCCCTACCAAGGGTTTCCTCATCATCCTCCTCAGGATTTTCATCATGTGTTTGTTCATAATAATCCATAGGAATGGCAGGCTCAGGAGTCTCCTCAGATTCCTGTCTAGAAGTGCTTTGCATATCTCTCATAGGAAAAATATCCTCGAAGAATGTAGCATCCTTAGACTCCATAATTGTACCGACCTTCTGGTCAGGTACCTCAGATTTCACTACTAGAAATCTATAGCCAATGTTGTTCTTAGCGTAGCCCAAATTAACGCAGTCCACAGTCTTGGGTCCAAGCTTACACTTTTTGGGGATCGACACATTGACTTTCGCCAAACAGCCCCAAGTACGCAAGTACGAGAGTGTTGTCCTTCTTTTCGCCCATTTCTCATAGGGAGTGATCTCATTATCCTTTGTCGGAACTTTATTCAGGACATGACATGCCGCCAATATAGCCTCCCCCACCATGCCTTGGATAAACCCGATGTATCTAACATGGAGTTAACCAAATCAGTTAGAGTACGGTTTTTCCGCTCGGCAACCTCGTTTGACTGGGGTGAATAGGGAGGCGTCCTCTCATGAATAATGTCGTGTTCCGCATAAAAAGAATCAAACTCACTCGAGAAGTACTCTCCACCACAATCTGATCGGACTCGTTTAATTTTCTTTACAAGTTGATTCTCAACATCTGCCTTATAGATTTTAAAGTAGTGTAGAGCCTCATCTTTAGTATTTAACAGATATACATAGCAATATCTAGTGGAATCATCTATCAATGTCATGAAGTATTTCTTTCCACCTTTAGTCAACACACCATTTATCTCACAAAGATCAGAATGTATGAGTTCTAATGGTGCCAAGTGTCTCTCCTCCGCGGCCTTGTGAGGCTTGCGAGGTTGCTTAGCTTGCACACATGAAAAGCACTTAGAACCTTTGGCTAAAGTGAAACTCGGGATTAAATCCAACTTGGCTAGCCGCGTCATAACACTAAAACTAATGTGACAAAGACGTGAATGCCAAACTTCAGATTCATTAACATTCGAATGAATATGGTTCACGGCTTTATTACAAAAATCTGCGAGGGAAAGGCGGAACATCCCTCCGCTCTTATAACCTTTTCCAACAAAGAGTCCATATTTCGTAACAACTAATTTATTAGACTCGAAAACCAACTTAAACCCTTCTCTACATAGAAGGGAGCCACTAACGAGGTTCTTCTTGATGGAGGGGACATGTTGCACGTTCTTCAGTTGCACGATCCTTCCCGAAGTAAACTTCAGATCGACCGTGCCAACACCATGAACAGAAGCACTCGCGTCATTCCCCATCAATATGGACCCATGGCCTGTGACCTGGTAAGAAGTGAACAATGAAATGTCAGCACACACATGAACACCTGCACCTGTGTCCACCCACCAATCATTGGGCTAAAACACTGAAAAAGCAGTAAATAAATTACCGTACCCAGATGCACCATTCTCATTGTTGCCCACAATCATGTTGACAGACTTGGAGTCCTGTCCTGGCTTCTTGTACTTGTTTGGGCACTTGTTGGCCCAATATTCAACCGAACCACAAGTAAAGCAGCCCTCATCCTTCTTATTCTTCTTGAAGGTCTTCTTACCCTTCTTTTTAAAGTCGGTATTGTGTTGGACACCGTTCTTTCCCTTGGGCTTGTGGGAGTTGAAGTTCTTCTGGTTCACCATGTTGGCGACAGAAGTCCCTTCGGCCCCTTTTCCGTGCGAGTCCTTTGCCCTTGAATTCTGCTCAACACCCAGACGGCCAATGACATCCTCCATAGAGAATTCACGCCTCTGATGTTTTAGAGTGGTGACAAAGTTCCTCCAGGAATTAGGGAGCTTAGCGATTATGCAGCCCGCGACAAACTTGCCCGGTAACTCGCACTTAAGAAGCTCAAGCTTCTTAACAATGCATGTTATCTCATGAGCCTGCTCCAATACAGGACGGTTCTCAACCATCTTGTAATCGTGGAACTGCTCTATAATATACATCTCGCTCCCGGCGCCGGCGGCCCCGAACTTAGATTCGAGCGCCTCCCACAAGTCCTTGGCGACATGCACATGTAAATATGCGTTGACCAATTTATCTCCGATCACGCTAAGAACTGCTCCGAGAAACACAATGGTGGCCTCCTTAAACGCCTTCTCCTGTTCAGGAGCAATCGTTCCCGTGGAGACACCAGTGACCCAGAACACGTTCATAGCCGTGAGCCATAAAGTGGTATTAGTCTGCTAACGCTTAAAATACGTACCGGTAAACTTATCCGATTTCAGTGCAGCGGCAAAGCCACTTGCCGAAAAATTCCTACACATAATAGGTTTTTGGATTGCTGAGTAAATAGGCAACTTTTCGACTAATTTAATCCATAGATAAATCACTAGCATGGCATTGACTGAATTGACGATGTGTTGACTCTGATCTAAACATGCACGTACTAAGCAAACAGTAGACAAACCTACACATACTGTTAGTACTGCTAATACGAAAATAAACAGGAGCGGGATAAATGCGGTGGTGGCGGCAACAGCATCCTCGGAGGCCTTCTTGTCGGCTTCAGCTTTCTCGGCGGTGGCACGTTCGGCGTCGGTGGACATGGTGATGACGAGGACGACGCTGACGTAGAGGAAGTAGACGAACGGCGAGCAGTCGCGTAGTCGCTTCCCAAAAACATATTCGCCTCTCTCCTGTACTGGAATCGGAGAGACGGGGTTTCAGAGACCTGCTCTCCCATCGACCGTGTACGCGGCAGACGGGATGGAGTCACCGGCGGCAGCAGCAGCAGCAAAGGAACGACGATGGGCGAGCGCATGGAGCAGATGTGATCTGTTCGTGGCGGCTAGGGTTAGGAGACACCGTACACTTATATAGGCACAGCCGCGTGGAGAGACGTGGGCTCGACCCACGTCCGAGTCCGTGACAGCCCACGATCCGACGTCTCAAATCGTGGCCCAGCTGTCAGAGAACACTCCGTTAGTGACTGGCAAAAATAAGCGCGTAGGTGTGAGCTCGGCTCGGCTCAATCCCGCAACCCGCGGCGTGTCGTGACGAGGCGTGGCGAGGCGGGCGGCGGAGAAGGAGTGCGCGAGGGCCTCTTATATTCTCAAGCTCCAATAGCTTGTAGAAGAGAAACCCTTATAAGGAGGTCCAACTCCTCTTCCACTTTCGGGGTGGGACTAAACTTCCCACTCCACCTAGTGCCAATAAACCCACATGGTCCCTTAGGGATTTTTCAGAAATTGCAATATGGGCCTAGAGCCCATCTCAAATTTCAGCATGCGGTGCCAAGGTTCGGTGGTGGTTCGGCAAGTGGCAATGGCGACGGCGAAGGTTTCATCTTGTGATGATGATGATAATGGAGTGACGATGGATGCGATGTCTTTTGGGTTGTGGCACGAAAACTACATTTAAATGTCGCAAAAGCTGTGTTTAAATTCTCGTAATTTGTGTTTTATTTATCAAAATCACGGCCAATTGCATTATTTGGTTTTACGGTTTGAGGGCTGAAATTGGTTGCGCGCGGAACAGCGCAGGGATATTCTCTTTTACCGGTTGGGTTTGTGGGCGCTGTTCCGCCGCAGCCGATTTTGGCCATTATAACGTGTTTTTCTCAGCCCTTAAAATGGCTATACGGGTCGCAGTTTTAAGGTGTCTGCTAGAGTTGCTCTTAGAGCATATCTAGCAGATCCGTAAAAGGGCCGAGCCCGTATAATTCCGGTAAGTGTACGGGTTCGGCCCGTTTTTCTGGCTAGAATAGACACCGTATCCGCGGTCCGGCCCGTAAATATTTTACCGCGGTCCGCAAAAACTCTCTCCCTACCGCTATATATGCGATTTCACCGCTCAAATACGGGTCAAAGCCTATCCTCCTCCGCCGCCGCTCCGCCGCAATTCCCCTCCTCCTCTGTCGCGATTCCCCTCCTCCTCTGCCCAGTTTCTTGCCGCCAGTGAGCCTGAAAAAGCCATGGATGGCTACGGGAGCTCTGGGGATGACGCGGAGCGCCGCCGCCACGCCAGGTCCGACGCCGCACGCAAGCGGGGCGCCGGAGGTGGCTCAACCACGGTAGCCAGCCGGCGTTCGAACCCCGCGAGCTGGTCGAGTTCGAGCGCGAGCTCGCCCGCCGCCGCCACGCCTCCTCCGGCTCCTCTGCCGCGGGGAGCTCGTCCGTGGGCGCCTCGAGCTCGCGGCTCACTCCGGGGAAGAGAGAGCCGAAGGAGCTCGGGCCGCTCGCCGTCAAGCTCAAGGCCGACTCGCCGCCACGTCGAGGAGTGATCGGCCCCGAGGACTACCTCCCCCCAGGGCAGGAGGAGCACCTAGAGCGCGTCGTCATGGAGCGTGTCGGCGAGGAAGCAGGAGGAGGCCGAAGCACGCTACCGTGAGCTCGAGTACGGCAGATGTTCCTCTAGACGGGCGTCGCGGGCGCACGCGTCCAAGGAGGCGGACCTGCGCGTCATGAAGGCGGAGCAGGCCAAGTTCTTCATCGACCTCGACTCCTTCGACGAGGATTGAGCTCCTCCGGCTCCTTCGCTGCGTCGTCGCCGCCGCGAGCTCGTCGATTTTTGGTCCCGCAGATTCCCCCACTAGTATGATCAATGTGCTATGTAGATGAACTAATGTATGATCAATGTCGTTGCAAGTTTCTCCCGTGAATGCTTATTTTAAATTTTACAATTTCATATACGGTGTCTGATTTTAGCAGCGCACAAATTCGACCCGCAAATTTCATCTGTAGCGAACTGTAAACGCAGTTTGCAGGTCGGCATTATACGGTGTCTGATAGAGATCCTCTTGGGGCACCAGAAGACTTCCTGACCGGTACTTCTGTCAAAGTCTTGTGTGATCTTCCATGGGAATGGGATGGAAATCTACGAGAAAGCAGAGCAGTCAGCAGCTAGCACTCCGTACGTCGCGCGGGCGGCGACTAAATGGAATGAAATGAAATGAACACCTAAATCTGCCAAACCGCCACACCGTTTCAACCCGTCAATCTCCTTCTTGGCCGGATAAATTTGGACTCTGCGCTCCATGTCTGCATGCATGCATGCATGACTGATGGCGGCCATACTTCTCAGCGAGTTTCCTAGTCCAGTCCAGCTGTCCGAGTGTGGACGACCTACCTGGGTCTCTCACTGTGTGTGTACCTACCCAGCAACGAGGGAAGATTCCAAATGTTAGGCCGGCCCCGTGACCCCACGAAAGCGGCAGACCCTACTTCCTCGAAGAGGACTCTCGTATGCTATGGCACGCGCAAATGTTTGAACCCCGGGACTCCGTCTTCCGCCACGAGGGTGACCTGAACCACACTAGCACATGATAGGTGTGGCCGCTCAAGTGAACGCCAGAATAAGAGTCCAACGATCGGCAGGACGCCAAAGGGGTCCAGCGATGCGTAGATTTTTCTCAGGAGTCGTCGTGCCGTAGACGACGGGCGTCGGCGTCGGCGTCGGCAAATTGTGCATCCGCAAGGCAGGGGCAAAATGGACAAAATAGCCCAAAGGCACGAAAGTAATTTGGAAAACAAACTCTCGTCGAATCTATTTCACAAACTTCAACCCTTTTAGGTACTAGCTCTCAACACATAATCGCTATGCCACACGGGTAACCCTTGAGGCATGGGTGCTACACAATGTAGCACCCGAGTCATGACCCTACATTGTGAGCATAGCTTCTCCGTGTCAGGCGCTATATTGTGTAGTATAGCGCCTTCGTCTATGTGTTGGACGCTATCTGAAAGGGTTATTTCTGTGAAATAATTTCGTTCAGATTTTTTTTAAATTACTTTCGGCTTTGGGTTATTTTTGTACATTTTACCCAAGGCATGCATTGCAGGGTACCAATAATGGGATGGGACGAACAACACAAACCACAAGCAAAAAATCATCCACGCTTGTGAAGGGTCACTCTGGATCAGCAACTTACTTTGTACTCCTATTATTTTTTATTTTACGGGGGTGCCTTTTTGGAGCAAACATATGCTTGTGCCATGCGTGTTGGTGTTGGTGCTCACGCCGGGCGTGAGACGGTGTATGCGTGAATGAATGATCATGAGGCGGCACCGTGCTTGTGTCCCCCCATCCCCATGTGGATCATGTGGTGTGAGCTGTGCCCCCATGCCTCCATCACGTTGCTGCACTTGCCCGTGCCTGTGACTAGGCTCCTTTCCCGCTTCAATTTTCTTTTCTGGACGACCTTCAACCATGGGGACTGGCAGGCTTGTGTGTGTATCTCCCCTTCTGGGCTGGGCTGGGGAGGAAGAAACCTGAGGCCATTTTGCTGCTTTGGGCTCATTATGGTGAGGGCCGTGCTGGCAGCTCTGCCAAAACGAGCCGGCGATTCGTGGCATTTCCTATTCGATGCCTTCAGCGCTCATTAACGTACATGCTGTTAACTGATGAAGGCGCTCTTACCTGGGCCGGTGCAGGCGACAGGCTTCAAACTTGTAATCTCTGGATTTGAAGGAAAGCACAGCAACCACTAGTCTATCCCACCCATTGGGAAATACTTGTTTTTTTTTCTTTCTCCAGTTCGTGGTTTTTTCTCCTGACATTTTTATTGGGTTTTTCTTTTACCATTTTCTTTTCTTCCTTCTTTTTCTTTTATATTAAATGCGTGGATTCATTTCAAATTCATGAATTTTTTTCTCCAAAATCTATGGATATTTTCACAACCGCTTGCAATCTTGCGCCGCATAGAGTCGATGAAGGTATAAGTCGCCTGCTAATATAAGTGCTTCGCTACATGCCAGAATTTTGAGCGTTCCAGAGTAATCCCCTTGAAACCCACCATCGACACCTCCAGGTAAACACCCTAGTGATCGTGGCAGATTGCCCCAATTGCTCCCTTGACTACATGCCTTGAGATCGCTCCATCAACGTTGAGCTTTGCGAAGTTCCCAGGCAGTGGTAACCATTGAGCAGGTTGTTGCGTTCTCATTCTGCTCGTGGGCCTAAACTTAAATGCTAAAGGCACATGCCTAGCTGCAGCGCTCCTCGTTGATTCGAGCCATCTTGTAAAGAGTGATTCCACATGAAATAAATAACATTTTTCTTATTTTTTTGGAACTTGCCACACCCTGCTTTATGTATTAGATCGCCTATATGTATCAATGAATACAAAAAAAAGAAAAAAGAAAAACTCTGAAGCTTATTTGGCATTTGCATATTTTTGTATCTTATTGGATTTTATTGCCTTAGTAGGCAACTAAAATTTTCTAATTCAATTTGTGCCAAATAATACTACCACATTCTTGTACGATGCAAGTAACCCTAAATAATTTTATTAGGATTTAACTTTAAGAAATCTAACTGCAAATAATAATTGTTCTAAAACCTTATAAACAACGGTACAAATATAAGTACAATTTGCTATATAAATAAACCATTAAAAATCATATCTAAAGTCTATACCATCCTAGAACAACACGTAAAGTAAAAATATTTTTTTGGAGGGAATTAAATATATATTGTGAGGATATATATGTGTATATGTGTGTGTGTGTGTGCATGTATTTTCCATAAAAAAGTATATGCATGTATTTTTACAAATAATATTTTGAGGATATATCTCATTGTTGAATTAAATACATGCATATACATTTTACATGAGAAAAAATATTAAAAAAATAAAAAATAAAAAACCACAAAAAAGTGGAACGAAAACCGGAAAAAGAACCGACAAAACCGGCCCAGCCCACCAGCGGGGTACAAGAATTGGCTCTCGGCGGGGCGCGTGGGGGCTCCATTCAAATGGTGCATATTTTCTCCGGAAGCTTCTAGTACTCTCTCAAAGGTTCCCTCCTCTCAACTCGGACCTCTGATTCCTGGTTGGTCTGGCGTCGCGCATACATGTACGGAAGGTCAGGCGTGGACGCGTAGTGGAGGGGGGAGGGCAAGAAGCCAAGAAGAGTTTCTCCAGGAGCACACCCGCAGGGTGTTCGTCGGAATGCCGCAACGGACATGCCATCGGCACAGTAGCAGTGGCGGCTATGTCAATTTGCTTCGGATGCTTCATCAGGTGCACCTGTATTTTGCTTGATCCTTATCAGTATTGTTCGTCGGTCTGCTACAAATTGCGTTGCTTTTGTTGTTCAGCATGCGCTGTTTTTACATGGTAGCTGGAATGCTGGCAGCCCGGCCATATTGAGCTTTGATTCTACACTTCTTTGGCTTTCTGCCTAAATGCCCGATTTCAGTTTCACTATGCCAATGCGAATTTATGGAAGTTGCTACCAGTGAGAAAGTGTCAAGTATTCACACACACTGACACAGAATCAAGTTTTTTTAACCGTGAACATGTACGTTATCCTCTCAAAGAAGAAATATACTCACAAGATCACTATTTACATTGTGAAGGTACGACCGTACTAGTCACTACGATGCTGTGTCCTCAGGAGGGGTGCCTTGTACAACAAAGGGGTGTCATTTCCTTATTTTCCATGTGTGTTCTGTACACGCTCTGCATTTACAAAAGTTGATCCATGTTCTGTGCTCTTCTCTTTTCTTTTGCGCCCTTCACAAGGGGATCCATGCCTGTAATAGCAATTTATTCTTGGTGTAAATGCTAGAAGAACATGAACGACACCTCATAAGATTCATGGTATGCTACTGAGTACTGACCTTGATTAACCCGGTTTCAGTTCCACAGAAAATGATGTCGTTTGCGGTGAAGATGCTCGTTATCTTACTCCCTGCAGACAGCCTTCCAACTTTCTGCTGCTTCTCTCTCAACCATATCTGTCAATATCAATTGGCAGAAGCATAATCAGGTTGGTAAGTTCTGTAATTTTGTAATTAAGACATCGGAGTGAAAGAGGTGTACTAGTATGACATGCCACATATTGATATATAGATTAGTGTAACCAAAATAATGATGATGATGATAATAATAGTAATAATCTTTCTTCAGGTAGTAGTAGTAATAATAATAATAATAATAATAATAATAATAATAAACCTATTACCTGAATGACACTTGGGCTTTTATTGCAGGTCAAGTAGATGAAGTCCTCGACCACTGCCATTGCCTCTACATTTGTTCCCTTTGGCATTGGCATTGTCATCGTGGGCTTGCATCGCCTTTTCCAGTCCTGTTTCCAAAGTAGTACCATGTTTAGCATTTTATTTTTCATGTGATGGATGATGGTTTTGAGAGATCAACTGAACATTACCTTTATGGCAGATCCTTCCACTTGAGAACCACCACAGTACATCCAATCTTTATATAGTACTATGGAGCTAATTGATTGCTTACTGATTCTCCAGCTTCTTGTAGGTGCTCTTATCTCAATCTTCGATTCTACTGATACATCTAATTCCTGATAACATGTTTTATATTTCAGATATCATGTTTTTAGATGCTGCTACCATCATCGACTAACAAAACTAACCTGTATACTCAAGTCTCCGCAGCCGAGGTAAGCTTTTCCCTGAGAAAGAGCTAAGGATTTTACATGCTTGCTCTTGTAAAATGTCTGGGTGCTTCTTGCTGAACAAGAGAACTGTGGAAGTAAAAGGAATGCAAAGTAAAAACAGTGTTATTGCTATACACCCCATCCGGTGAGATAATTTCTGGACCATAGGAAGCAAATGCACACCTTCAGAACGTTTTTATGTGTAAGTACAATAATTTTGTCACCGTAAATATCAAACTTCTGCACAGCCTCTTTTATTTGAAATACCTCAACACACTCAAGCTTGCGCTGTGCCATTTTCCATACCTGCAAAGGAGCATTATTTTACCCGAACAAAGGAGCATATTAGTTAATGATTTATGATTACTTTTCCTTTATGGTTGATTGCAGTTCCTACCCGAATAGATTTGTCAGCTGATCCGCTCAAGAGATTTTGTCCAGTTTCTGATAGTGCAAAACACGTGACTGCTTTCTTGTGCTCTTTAACCTCTCTGATGATTACTGCTCTCTGGCCTTTTATATCCCATGCCTGTGTAGGAACACCCAAGTATTAGGAATTTAGTTAGCAAACTATTACAGTGTTACTCTCGTTTTAATAGATGATTTTTAAGGAGAAAAACCATAGATTATCCCTAATTATGAATTAACTATTGCCATGCAAATATATGTGTGTTACTTTTGTTTAAGGCAAATATGTGTGACTTATGGGTTGGAAAGTATCTACTGAGATATGGAACATATCATTACCCTGATGGTGCCATTGAAGTAACCAACAAAGAGCTGCCCTCTAAAGAATGTTATAGCAGTTGCTGCTCCATTGCCAGGTTGACCAATCTCTAGGATTTGTGTATGTACACATGATACACGCTGCACTGACAACTTCAGACAATTAGATTTCATGTAAAAGTAAAGCTTTGCGAAGGAGAACTAGAGTCGAATAATTCTTATTACATCTGCATTATAGCTTCTGGAAAATCCTAAAGCACATGTTCTTGAGTTTAGAAGGGAAAAAAGGACCACGCTAAAATTATAAAGACACGTAGATGTCCATTTTAATATTGGTGCCATCTTTTATTTAAGACAGTATAATTCATCTTTATTACTCCCTCCGTCCAACAATATAAGATGTTATTACATCCAATATACTCACATATTGGATGTAACAACATCTTATATTGTGGGACGGAGGGAGTATAAGTTAAAGACGAATATGAACCATCGAGTTTTCGCTCACAGATCTGATTCAGAAAGGAAGGAGGGGAAAATAAGTAAATAAAACATGACTTAATTTTAACAGTACTCACTGGTTTCCTAGGGAGGTAGTAATCTGTAACTTGAAGTAACTCCTCAGCCATCCATGTGAATGATGAAAGCCTCCTAAGGGATTCTCGCGAACCCTCTGACAAGCTCATCAACTTTTGCTTACCTGACGTTGGGGAAACAGATCACTTCTTTGGAACATATTAATTTGACTATTATTGTGTTACAAACTTAGGCTAGTTGACTCTACATTTGGAATCAACATAATACGCAATGTACTAGCTAGTCAATACCAAACCATTCAACTTTAAGTCTAATAAATAGGCATAAGAAACTCTCCTTACCTTTTCCAGAGGTGTAGTTATATACACACATGCACGCTAGAACCCTTTCGTCAAGCTCGTTTCCCGGATGAAGGTGGTGCACTATGTCAAGCAACAAGATCTCACAAGCATAATATCTTATATCATTTTCACCAAGGGAAGCCAGCTCACTTGCAAGCCATGCGGCGCATACTAGGCAGTCGTGTGAGGTTCCCTTCACCTTGCTTTGCAATCCTTTGGCTAGTGCACTGATAAATGGCACTCCTATTCCTATAATTGCTCGTGCAAATTTGTTGCTCCATGAGTTTATTTCTGTATCCTGCATCGTATTTTTACTCGTCAATTAAAACTAGTTTCTGTTACGCTAGCAAATAATGAATATTTTTATACTTGACCTGAAGGCAAGCATCCTGCCAGTCGATGTTCCTGATCATATTTCTATGAGATTTCGAGGTGAGACCTGCTTTCTTTGATAGCCATGCAGCAGTGTAGGATTCTCCTGACCAGGAATAAGTCCCTCCAAGATTTGACAGAAAAGACGCTGCTAGTGCTTGTGCAGTGAAATTTTCTTGAGATGATAGAGATTCCAGTAGGACCTCCACTGCTTCATCTTTGAAGACACTCCTTCCATCTGGGTTTTCCTGCAAAAACAAGAAAATAAACTTTCATTTCCGATAATGTAAGGTCACTGCAGTGCCGTGTCTGTTTAAATACGTATTTCCTTCTTTTTGGAATCAAGGGCAGGAGCTCTGCCTCATTTGATTAACAGAAAAAAGAGAAGACAAACGCCAACATAAGCTGGGAGACGGCTCAGTTAAAAATGGTGGGTGTCAATGCATTGTGACCCTTAAAGTTCATTCTAGCTAGTATGCAGCATATCATCTGTTGTTTCTATGGACCAGAAGAAAAATGATTGTTCAGATCAGGAGTATCTGGGATAGTAGGAATACCAGCATATCCAATTGAAGGAGGAGATTAGCCGCTAAAACCCGTTGCTCAGGTTCAGTTTGATGGAGGCAGGCCACCAATGTATGCATAATAGCAATGCCTCCTAGCTGCCATATTTTTTGTAGCAAAGAAATTGCAGAGGACCTGAAGGTTGACACAATTGGACAAGTTATTATGGCAAAGGTTTAACAATTGAGCCTTATCAGGGTGTGGATCATACCGAGGAATCTGAAGAATCTCATGGAAGTATTCAAGCGCAGCGTACTTGACACGCTGCTCTTTCCTTCTGAGAAGGTGAAGGAAAGGTTCCACTGGAGTAGCCTGTGAAAGAAACTTCTTACAGTTTCCGCTAAGTCGCACACACCTGACGAGAATAGCTGCCAGGGCCATGCCTTCTTCCAAGTTGTTGTTCTTTGCAACATCAACAAGCTTAGAGAGAATAGGAGGAGAGCTGATTGTGGCCAAGTGAACATTATTCGTTACATAGTCGAATGCTGTCACTAAGATCTCAATGAGAGCTATCGATGCAGATGTTGGCGTCAGTGGAAGCAGCGTAGGCCATTTTTGGGTGGCAGTGTTACAGGCCACGTGTAGAAGTGAAGGTAACAGCTCCAAGTTTTTTATCTCTGAAGGTGAAGGATCCAATAAATATATCAGAATGACCGCTTCATGCACATCTCTCTTCAACACAGTGGCTAAATTGGATAAATAGAAGTCTTTCCTCTTGATGTCTCTCATTACATTCCTATCTTCAGATATCATAAGCACTAGAACATAAACTGATGCTCTGATCACTTTATCCTTCTTGTCTGTTGAAATGCTATCAAACAGTTGTTCAAGGATGTCTTGCCTTACTGACGGTTTGTGTCTCACTTCAGATGTATGGCTCAGCAGCTGCCATATAGTTGTGACTTCTGAGCTGGCATCTAGGCAGCTTTCTAGCCCGTCAGAAACCAATAGTTTTGATACCGCCTTCTCGAATCTTTCAAGAAAGTCAACCTGACTGTTGTTCCCGCTGCGCGAGCTGGCATCGCTCCAGTCATCACTGTTTGAGAAAGGTTTGAATTTCCTACTCATGCTTCCTCGAGACACTAGGTCGGATAGAGCACTTCTCTTGATGAATTTGGTTGAGAAGTTGCTGAAGCACCTGAGATCATGCCTGGGTGTGCATTGTGGAGAAATGTCATCCTTGTTAAAATAGTTGGACACGGCGTATGAGTCTGCATTGTGCAGATCGAAGACTGAAGTTGACAGACTGTTCGGTGAGCCTTGTGATCTGCTTAATTGCAAGTTGTTTGGTTGCATCTCAGCGTCATCGACAGTGTAAAGTGGAGATTCGGGGGCATATATCATTGCATTCTCAGGAGAAGTGCACCATGTTAGACTCTTGTTGTGGCATGATCTACCCAACAAAAGAATGCGTTAGGATGGCAATACTCGGCAGTATAACAGATGAAGTCGAATGCAGTAGTACCTTTCATGGAGTTTACTTGACAAGAAATCTGCATTAATAGGCATAATCTTTGCTGGCCTCCCTTTGTCATGTAGAGCTGCCTGCTTCAGATGAATTAAATGCCATTAAACTCTAAGGGCTGCGCCAGCATATCTAAAATTTTGCAGTTAAGGTACAAATTCTGTTGCCCCACATACTAATGTTACAAAGTTCCGCTTACAATTGCAGGAAAGGATTTCACTTATTTTTGTTGGATAACAGTTGTGCTATTTTTAGTACTGTTGGTGTCTTAACATCTTGGTCTCCTTAGGCTTTTATATTTTCTCACAAACAAAAATGTTGGACAACATTCAAATAAGGGATAGCTGTTCTTTTGATAATGATCTGATAGCACAGTACTTGTTCGGAAAAAAATGCGAACACAGAACTCTCTTCGCCATTACAATTTGCAATGAGTGGTAGGATTTGCATGTCTTACCTCGCTGTCGCTTGCTTCGCTAGAATCAATATGCGAGTAGAATGAAACCGGGGAGTCGGACTGGGCCTCCTCGAGCATCTCATGGAGGCACCTGCTGTCAGAGCTCCCCTTGGCATCTTCCTGAAACTCCTGATCGGCACAGCTGAGAAAGTACTTCAGCTCGGCGAAGCCACCATGGCCGCCGATGTTGGAGACGGAGGCCGTGCTCTTCTCCTCATGTCCGATCCATTGGGCCGTCGTCTCCTGCAGAAATGTCAAGTCCACCTCAGCTCTAAAACACAGGTAACTCCCCAACTCATCTGCATATACATGCCCTGCATTGTACAGAGACATGTGTGCTAAAGTACATCACTTGCCTCAGATACATTTCTCCATCTTGGAATCACAGAGCCTGCAGATTTTCCCGGCTGAAAGCACCTGTCCATGGAGGTATGTATGTATGTTACTACTATAGTAGGAGTATAGAGAAGCAGAAGGTGTTTTTCAACTCTGATATATAGCAGTGTTGTGTAGCACCACTCAAGATGATGTCTCTAGATGGTGTTAAATTTTGTAGGCATGCGGCTGGTGTTGTTGTGGGTCAGGATGGTTTAGTGTGCATGCTTGTCTCAAGCTGCTAGTGGAGAATCTTTGCTTTGCTTTGCATTGCTTCAGAAACTCGTCAGGAATTTTGGAGATGGCATGCCGGTAAAAAAGGTGTGTCAGTCAAGTTCCTTTATAGAATCCCTTTTGCAAAAAGGATTAGTCCTCTGCTGATCTCTCCCTCCTTTTTTCCTTTTTGCCATATCACAGGGACATGTAGAGAAAGTGCTCTACAGAATCGGGAAGGAAAGAAAAGATTGAGCAAAAGGAATGAAGAAGGCAACTCCCAGTCAGCTCTTTTGGAAATCACAAGTTGGTATCCACACGAAATAATTCCGGGCCTCTTTGGTTTGCCGGATCTCACATTTTTTATAGGACGGAAATCTACAGGAATTAGCACCATTGATGTAAAATACATGGAGGATTTTCATAGGAAAAACATAGGAACAAGGATTCCAGAGAAAAATTCCTACATATGTATTCGGTTCGTAGGAAATGCGTACATGAATTTTATAGGAATACTATTCATTTCCTATGTTTTTGAAGAAAACTATACATCCACTCAAATCTCATTTTATGTGTAGGAACGAGGCAAGTCAATTTCTTAGGATAACAAGTGTCATCCTATCAAATTCCTATAATACTTCCAGTTCCTACGTTTTGGTTACCTCCAAACCGAACGAAGCCTTAGAAGTTTGGGTGGATGGAAATTTTCCTCTAAAATCTGAAATCGTGTGAACCAAATGACCTCGACAAAAAAGAAAGGAAAAACTTGGGATTAAAATCCTACAAAACTTCTATAAAAATTCCATTGAATCAAAGGTCATTTTCCCTATAGTTCGATTTCAAAGAAATGCTGCATTCCAAACGATCTTCGAGCTACGGTAGGTTACCAAAGGAGAATTATATCTATGATCCAAGAATAGAACTTCACAGTTATGGAGATGGAAAGGAAATTAGCAAGAAAAGAAAAGAGAAAAGGTGAAAGAGACATTGGACAAAACTGCAGCAGCAAAATCTTTTCCACGAGATGAAAAGGGGCCGCACCACATCACGACCCTATCATGAAAAAGCCCCCTGTTCACTTTCCAGTACCCCTCGTCAGCATGGTGTGTGTACAGTGCGATGTAGGAGTATACGTGTGTGCGCGTACAGTTATACTGTCCAGCGTATGTGCATACGCCCTGTGAACGTACGGCTTGCATGTGAGTACCGTTATAACTGTCTCGCGGTAAAACAAACATGGGTTCCCACGCTCGCGACGGCTCACTCACCCGCCACCGTCGGCCGAGGCGCCGGCGCCATCGGGCGCGGCGGCCACGACCCTGTAGTACATGAGCCAGTCCTTGTACCGCCTGGCGGCCCGCCGCGCCGCGTCCTCCTCGCTGGCGCCGGCGCCGCCGGCGCGCGCGAGGACGGCCTCGTCGAACAGCCCGTCCCAGAGCGCGCGGGGCGCGAGCCCGCCGCCGGCCAGCGCGGCGGGGGAGACGAGCACCGCCTGCAGGAAGTGCGCGGCCATCTGCCACGCGTCCCCCTGCGCCGCCCGCACCAGGGCCAGGTAGAAGTAGGCGCACGCGGCGACGACCCGGTTGTCCCGCCCCGCCGTCCGCCCCTCCTCCGGCAGCAGCGCGGGCGCCTGCAGCGCCGCCTCGACGTCGTGGAGGAGCCCCGCGTCTCCGGGCGCGTCCGCGGAGGCCGCGGACGGGAGCGAGTCGATGGCGCCCTGCAGAGCGGCGAGGACGGCGTCGTCGTCGTCGCCGTCGGCCGAGGAGGCCGGGCGCGGGGAAGGCCCCGCGAGCAGCTTGACGCACCGGCGCCGCGTGGCGAGGAGGTCGGCCGGGTCGGCGAGGAGCGCGGCGAGGTGGTGGCCGAGGAAGGAGATGAGGGAGCAGATGGAGGCGTGCGGCGGGAATGCCGTCGCCGTCGCTGTCATCGTCGGCACTGTCTGTAACTCCGGCTCCTCCTCCGGGTGGAGTGGTTCTCGGGTAGATAAGCGCTTGCATGCGCGCGAGTGAAAGAGAAATGCACAGGCGTGCCTCCGGCTACTCGGAGAGAGAGAGGAGACGGACGATGCACTTGGCGCGCACGGACAATGTTGGGTAGGTATGCGAGGAGGTAGCTGGTCCTTCCTTCCTTCCTTGATGTCATGTGGAGATAAGCGTGGTGGATTACTACTGCTTCACAGGGGGGGAGAGATTTGGTTTTTGCGGTTAAATGAACGGAAGCATTTCTTAGATGGATCTCAGAGGGGGAAGGAGTAATAAACAGTGACTTCGGCTGGGTAGATCGATACTTCTTCTGGGTCACAGAGGTGCGGCCTACACGTCTCCGCTCCACGATTCAGAGGATAGATAGAGTCGAATGCTGCTGGGTGGTGTCACGGGTACTCCACCTCAGTCCTCAGATGATTAAAACATGTGTAGCAAGTCAAGTTTTTGTTGTTGAGGGAAGCAAATTAAGCTTTTACTGGACTAAAGTTGCATTTTCCAGAACCGATGGGAATTAACTTAAGAAAATTCCAGTCAACTTAGACATAGACGGATCAACTTTTTAAGTGAAAGACTTTTGTTGACTTCAGATTGAGTCCAACCAAAGCTCCCGGTATCTGCATCTGAATGCACACAACCAATGGCATGCAAACCAACTATACTAAATGGGAAACTCGCTAAGTACATGAACTACTCTGACCTAGTACTTGCCAGGTGCCTTAGCTCAATCCGGAAGGAGCGAATCCAACTCATACTTGAGTGAGTAGAGCTCTGCCATACATGAGCGTGACTGTCAGAAGGCGCTTCTGCTAATTAGCAGTGATGGTCCATACTTATCAAAATATGTACACCTGGTGAGGGACACCGAAAGGGAGATCTCATTAGCTAAAACTGATCACGAGCAAAACCATGCCACTCATATCCTCGCTTTTGTGCATCATTTTTGAACGGTCGTGGTCGTGGCGAAACAGACGAGATCGACGCAAAACACGGCGTAACTAACAGCATGTAGGGCAGATGTGGCACGACAAAGCGACAACGCATACCAGTTACACTTGCACATCAGCTCTGCCGCACCGTACGTGTCCGTTGGTTGTCACATGGTCTCAAGGACGTCCGGAAGTCGACTAGATCCAGCATTCCACATTTCGCCCGGTTGCCTTGGATTTTGCGGTCTTCAATGGTCACATGCGGCCGTTCATCCTTGTATGAACATGTGTGAACGCTTGTTACTTTTTTTCTACTGCGAGACTATTCTTCCATGGCAGATTTAACGGCACAATTTCTCCCCGAGAGCCTGAGAAATGTTCTTACTGAAGTGCGCACAGTGATCTGGTGGGCGATGACTCTATGTAATTATGTACTGTGCTATACTTGGTGTCTACTGCAGTACGTTCGTGTCAAAGCATACACTTCTTATCCTCGGACAAGTCACGAGAGGTCGAGTAAATAGCATAAAACTACTACTTTACAAGTTAGGTTTTAAAAAACTATCGGTTTTTTAATTTTTCTCAGATAACTATCAAACGGGTGGTTGTCTGTTTCAGAAAACTCAAATCATCGAGTCGTTTTCAGTTGATCGCGATTATGACAGTTGGGGCCTGTTGGAAATATGCCCTAGAGGCAATAATAAATGGTTATTATTATATTTCTTTGTTCATGATAATAGTCTATTATTCATGCTATAATTGTATTGTCCGGAAATCGTAATACATGTGTGAATACATAGACCACAACGTGTCCCTAGTAAGCCTCTAGTTGACTAGCTCGTTGATCAACAGATAGTCATGGTTTCCTGACTATGGACATTGGATGTCATTGATAACGGGATCACATCATTAGGAGAATGATGTGATGGACAAGACCCAATCCTAAGCATAGCACAAAAGATCGTGTAGTTTCGTTTGCTAGAGCTTTTCCAATGTCAAGTATCTTTTCCTTAGACCATGAGATCGTGCAACTCCCGGATACCCTAGGAGTGCTTTGGGTGTGCCAAACGTCACAACGTAACTGGGTGACTATAAAGGTGCACTACGGGTATCTCCGAAAGTGTCTGTTGTGTTGGCACGGATCGAGACTGGGATTTGTCACTCCGTGTGACGGAGAGGTATCTCTGGTCCCACTCGGTAATGCATCATCATAATGAGCTCAATGTGACTAAGGCGTTAGTCACGGGATCATGCATTGCGGTACGAGTAAAGAGACTTGCCGGTAACGAGATTGAACAAGGTATTGGGATACCGACGATCGAATCTCGGGCAAGTAACATACCGATTGACAAAGGGAATTGCATACGGATTGATTGAATCCTCGACACCGTGGTTCATCCGATGAGATCATCGTGGAACATGTGGGAGCCAACATGGGTATCCAGATCCCGCTGTTGGTTATTGACCGGAGAGGCGTCTCGGTCATGTCTGCATGTCTCCCGAACCCGTAGGGTCTACACACTTAAGGTTCGGTGACGCTAGGGTTGTAGAGATATATGTATGCGGAAACCCAAAAGTTGTTCGGAGTCCCGGATGAGATCCCGGACGTCACGAGAGGTTCCGGAATGGTCCGGAGGTGAAGAATTATATATAGGAAGTCAAGTTTCGGCCACCGGGAAAGTTTCGGGGGTTACCGGTATTGTACCGGGACCACCGGAAGGGTCCCGGGGGTCCACCTATCCCGGAGGGCCCCGTGGGCTGAAAGTGGAAGGGAACCAGCCCTTAGTGGGCTGGGGCGCCCCCCTTGGGCCTCCCCCCATGCGCCTAGGGTTGGGAACCCTAGGGGGGAACTTCCCCCTTGCCTTGGGGGGCAAGGCACCCCTTCCCCCCTTTGGTCGCCGCCCCCCTTGGAGATCCCATCTCCCTGGGCCGGCGCCCCCCCCAGGGGGCCTATATAAAGGGGGGGAGGGAGGGCAGCAACACACAGCCTTGGGCGCCTCCCTCCTCCCCTGCAACACCTCTCTCTCTCTCGCAGAAGCTCGGTGAAGCCCTGCCGGAGACCAGCTACATCCACCACCACGCCGTCGTGCTGTTGGATCTTCATCAACCTCTCCTTTCCCCTTGCTGGATCAAGAAGGAGGAGACGTTGCTGCACCGTACGTGTGTTGAACGCGGAGGTGCCGTCCGTTCGGCACTCGGTCATCGGTGATTTGGATCACGGCAAGTACGACTCCGTCATCCACGTTCATTGGAACGCTTCCGCTCGCGTACAAGGGTATGTAGATGCACTCCCTTCCCCTCGTTGCTAGTATACTCCATAGATGCATCTTGGTGAACGTAGGAAAATTTTAAAATTATGCTACGATTCCCAACAGTGGCATCATGAGCCAGGCCTATGCGTAGTTACTATGCACGAGTAGAACACAAAGCAGTTGTGGGCGTTGAGTTTGCCAATTCTTCTTGCCGCTACTAGTCGTTTCTTGTTTCGGCGGCATTGTAGGATGAAGCGGCCCGGACCGACCTTACACGTACGCTTACGTGAGACAGGTTCCACCGACTGACATGCACTAGTTGCATAAGGTGGCTAGCGGGTGTCTGTCTCTCCTACTTTAGTCGGAACGGATTCGATGAAAAGGGTCCTTATGAAGGGTAAATAGAAATTGGCAAATCACGTTGTGGTCAATACGTAGGTAAGAAAACGTTATTGCTAGAAACCTACAAACCACGTAAAAACTTGCAACAACAATTAGAGGTCGTCTAACTTGTTTTTGCAGCAAGTGCTATGTGATGTGATATGGCCAGAAGATGTGATGAATGATATATGTGATGTATGAGATTGATCATATTCTTGTAATAGGAATCACGACTTGCATGTCGATGAGTATGACAACCGGCAGGAGCCATAGGAGTTGTCTTTATTATTTTGCATGACCTGCGTGTCATTGAATAACGCCATGTAATTTACTTTACTTTGTTGCTAAACGCGTTAGCCATACAAGTAGAAGTAATCGTTGGCGTGACGACTTCATGAAGACACAATGATGGAGATCATGATGATGGAGATCATGGTGTCATGCCGGTGACGAAGATGATCATGGTGCCCCGAAGATGGAGATCAAAGGAGCATGATGATATTGGCCATATCATGTCACTATTTGATTGCATGTGATGTTTATCATGTTTTTGCATCTTATTTGCTTAGAACGACGGTAGTAAGTAAGATGATCCCTTATAATAATTTCAAGAAAGTGTTCACCCTAACTGTGCACCGTTGCGAAGGTTCATTGTTTCGAAGCACCACGTGATGATCGGGTGTGATAGATTCTAACGTTCGAATACAACGGGTGTTGACGAGCCTAGCATGTACAGACATGGCCTCGGAACACACACAATACACTTAGGTTGACTTGACGAGCCTAGCATGTACAGACATGGCCTCGGAACACGGAGGACCGAAAGGTCGAGCA
This sequence comes from Aegilops tauschii subsp. strangulata, assembly GCF_002575655.3. Classification (NCBI taxonomy): domain Eukaryota; kingdom Viridiplantae; phylum Streptophyta; class Magnoliopsida; order Poales; family Poaceae; genus Aegilops; species Aegilops tauschii. The sequence goes on from NC_053035.3 coordinate 332,025,884, forward strand.
TGAGTCGTATAGAAGATACGATCAACATGGAGATGTTCACCGATCTTGACTAGTCCGTCTCACGTGATGATCGGACACGACCTAGTTGAATTCGGATCATGTTTCACTTAGATGACTAGAGGGATGTCTATCTGAGTGGGAGTTCATTAAATAATTTGATTAGATGAACTCAATTATCATGAACTTAGTCTAAAATCTTTACACTATGTATTGTAGATCAAATGGCCAACGTTGTCCTCAATTTCAACGCGTTCCTAGAGAAAACCAAGCTGAAAGATGATGGCAGCAACTATACGGACTGGGTCCGGAACCTGAGGATCATCCTCATAGTAGCCAAGAAAGATTATGTCTTAGAAGCACCGCTAGGTGAAGCACCAATCCCTGAGAACCAAGACGTTATGAACGCTCGGCAGCAGCGTGCTGATGATTACTCCCTCGTTCAGTGCGGCATGCTTTACAGCTTAGAGCCGGGTCTCCAAAAGCGTTTTGAAAAACATGGAGCATATTTGATGTTCGAGGAGCTGAAACTGGTTTTTCAAGCTCATGCCCGGGTCGAGAGATATGATGTCTCCGACAAGTTCTTCAGCTGTAAAATGGAGGAGAATAGTTCTGTTAGTGAGCACATACTCAGAATGTCTGGGTTGCACAACCGCTTGTCTCAGCTGGGAGTTAATCTCCCGGATGACGCGGTCATTGACAGAATCCTCCAGTCGCTTCCACCAAGCTACAAGAGCTTTGTGATGAACTTCAATATGCAAGGGATGGAAAAGACCATTCCTGAGGTATATTCAATGCTGAAATCAGCTGAGGTAGAGATCAGAAAAGAACATCAAGTGTTGATGGTGAATAAAACCACTAAGTTCAAGAAGGGCAAGGGTAAGAAGAACTTCAAGAAGGACGGCAAGGGAGTTGCCGCGCCCGGTAAACCAGTTACTGGGAAGAAGTCAAAGCATGGACCCAAGCCCGAGACTGAGTGCTTTTATTGCAAGGGAAGTGGTCACTGGAAGCGGAACTGCCCCAAATACTTAGCGGACAAGAAGGCCGGCAACGCCAAAGGTATATGTGATATACATGTAATTGATGTGTACCTTACCAGTACTCGTAGTAGCTCCTGGGTATTTGATACCGGTGCGGTTGCTCATATTTGTAACTCAAAACAGGAACTACGGAATAAACGGAGCTGGCGAAGGATGAGGTGACGATGCGCGTCGGGAATGGTTCCAAGGTCGATGTGATCGCCGTCGGCACGCTACCTCTGCATCTACCTACGGGATTAGTTTTAAACCTAAATAATTGTTATTTAGTGCCAGCTTTGAGCATGAACATTGTATCTGGATCTCGTTTAATTCGAGATGGCTACTCATTTAAATCCGAGAATAATGGTTGTTCTGTTTATTTGAGAAATATGTTTTATGGTCATGCCCCGCTGGTCAATGGTTTATTTTTGATGAATCTCGAACGTGATGTTACACATGTTCATAGTGTGAATACCAAAAGATATAAAGTTGATAACGATAGTCCCACATACTTGTGGCACTGCCGCCTTGGTCACATTGGTGTCAAGCGCATGAAGAAGCTCCATGCAGATGGACTTTTGAAGTCTCTTGATTACGAATCATTTGACACGTGCGAACCATGCCTCATGGGTAAGATGACCAAGACTCCGTTCTCCGGAACAATGGAGCGAGCAACCAACTTATTGGAAATCATACATACCGATGTGTGCGGTCCAATGAGTGTTGAGGCTCGCGGAGGATATCGTTATGTTCTCACTCTCACTGATGATTTAAGTAGATATGGGTATGTCTACCTAATGAAACACAAGTCTGAAACCTTTGAAAAGTTCAAGGAATTTCAGAGTGAAGTTGAGAATCAACGTGACAGGAAAATAAAATTCTTACGATCAGATCGTGGTGGAGAATATTTAAGTCACGAGTTTGGTGCACACTTAAGGAAATGTGGAATAGTTTCACAACTCACGCCGCCTGGAACACCTCAGAGAAATGGTGTGTCCGAACGTCGTAATTGCACTCTATTGGATATGGTGCGATCTATGATGTCTCTTACCGATTTACCGCTCTCATTTTGGGGTTATGCTTTAGAGACTGCCGCATTCACTTTAAATAGGGCACCGTCTAAATCCGTTGAGACGACACCGTATGAATTATGGTTTGGGAAGAAACCTAAGCTGTCGTTTCTAAAAGTTTGGGGATGCAATGCTTATGTCAAGAAACTTCAACCTGAAAAGCTCGAACCCAAGTCGGAAAAATGTGTCTTCATAGGATACCCTAAGGAAACTATTGGGTATACCTTCTACCTCAGATCCGAGGGCAAGATCTTCGTTGCCAAGAATGGGTCCTTTCTAGAGAAGGAGTTTCTCTCGAAAGAATTGAGTGGGAGGAAAGTGGAACTTGATGAGGTGATAGTCACCCCTTCCGAACCGGAAAGTAGCGCAGCGCGGGAAAATGTTCCTGTGGTGCCTACACCGACTAGGGAGGAAGTTAATGATGATGATCATGAAGCTTCGGATCAAGTTACTGAACTTCGTAGGTCCACAAGGACACGTTCCGCACCAGAGTGGTACGGCAACCCTGTCCTGGAAATCATGTTGTTAGACAACGGTGAACCTTCGAACTATGAAGAAGCGATAGAGGGCCCGGATTCCGACAAATGGCTAGAAGCCATGAAATCCGAGATAGAATCCATGTATGAAAACAAAGTATGGACTTTGACTGACTTGCCCGATGAGCGGCGAGCCATAGAAAACAAATGGATCTTTAAGAAGAAGACGGACGCAGATGGTAATGTGACCATCTACAAAGCTCGACTTGTCGCTAAGGGTTATCGACAAGTTCAAGGGGTTGACTACGATGAGACTTTCTCACCCGTAGCGAAGCTGAAGTCCGTCCGAATCATGTTAGCACTTGCCGCATACTATGATTATGAGATATGGCAGATGGACGTCAAAACGGCATTCCTTAACGGCTTCCTTAAGGAAGAGTTGTATATGATGCAGCCGGAAGGTTTTGTCGATCCTAAGAATGCTAACAAAGTATGCAAGCTCCAGCGCTCAATCTATGGGCTGGTGCAAGCATCTCGGAGTTGGAACATTCGCTTTGATGAGATGATCAAAGCGTTTGGGTTTACACAGACTTATGGAGAAGCCTGTGTTTACAAGAAAGTGAGTGGGAGCTCTATAGCATTTCTCATATTATATGTGGATGACATACTGTTGATGGGAAATGATATAGAATTCTTGGAGAGTATAAAGGCCTATTTGAATAAGTGTTTTTCAATGAAGGACCTTGGAGAAGCTGCTTATATATTAGGCATCAAGATCTATAGAGATAGATCAAGACGCCTCATTGGTCTTTCACAGAGTACATACCTTGACAAGATATTGAAGAAGTTCAATATGGATCAGTCCAAGAAGGGGTTCTTGCCTGTATTGCAAGGTGTGCAGTTGAGCACGGCTCAATGCCCGACCACGGCAGAAGATAGAGAAAAGATGAGTGTCATCCCCTATGCCTCGGCCATAGGGTCTATTATGTATGCCATGCTGTGTACCAGACCTGATGTAAACCTTGTCGTAAGTTTGGTAGGAAGGTACCAAAGTAATCCCGGCATGAAACACTAGACAGCGGTCAAGAATATCCTGAAGTACCTGAAGAGGACTAAGGATATGTTTCTCGTTTATGGAGGTGACGAAGAGCTCGTCGTAAAGGGTTACGTCGACGCTAGCTTCGACACAGATCTGGATGACTCGAAGTCACAAACCGGATACGTGTATTTTTGAATGGAGGAGCAGTAAGCTGATGCAGTTGCAAGCAAAGCGTCGTGGCGGGATCTACATGTGAAGCAGAGTACATGGCAGCCTCGGAGGCAGCACAGGAAGCAGTCTGGACGAAGGAGTGATTCCCAATGCGTCGGGCCCGATGACTCTCTTCTGTGACAACACTGGAGCCATTGCCCTTGCGAAGGAGCCCAGGTTTCACAGGAAGACCAGGCATATCAAGCGTCGCTTCAACTCCATTCGTGAAAGTGTTCAAAATGGAGACATAGATATTTGTAAAGTACATACGGACCTGAATGTAGCAGATCCGTTGACTAAACCTCTCCCTAGGGCAAAACATGATCAACACCAGGACGCAATGGGTGTTCGATTCATCACAATGTAACTAGATTATTGACTCTAGTGCAAGTGGGAGACTGTTGGAAATATGCCCTATAGGCAATAATAAATGGTTATTATTATATTTCTTTGTTCATGATAATAGTCTATTATTCATGCTATAATTGTATTGTCCGAAAATCGTAATACATGTGTGAATACATAGACCACAACGTGTCCCTAGTAAGCCTCTAGTTGACTAGCTCGTTGATCAACAGATAGTCATGGTTTCCTGACTATGGACATTGGATGTCATTGATAACGGGATCACATCATTAGGAGAATGATGTGATGGACAAGACCCAATCCTAAGCATAGCACAAAAGATCGTGTAGTTTCGTTTGCTAGAGCTTTTCCAATGTCAAGTATCTTTTCCTTAGACCATGAGATCGTGCAACTCCCGGATACCGTAGGAGTGCTTTGGGTGTGCCAAACGTCACAACGTAACTGGGTGACTATAAAGGTGCACTACAGGTATCTCCGAAAGTGTCTGTTGGGTTGGCACGGATCGAGACTGGGATTTGTCACTCCGTGTGACGGAGAGGTATCTCTGGGCCCACTCGGTAATGCATCATCATAATGAGCTCAATGTGACTAAGGCGTTAGTCACGGGATCATGCATCGCGGTACGAGTAAAGAGACTTGCCGGTAACGAGATTGAACAAGGTATTGGAATACCGACGATCGAATCTCGGGCAAGTAACATACCGATTGACAAAGGGAATTGCATACGGATTGATTGAATCCTCGACACCGTGGTTCATCCGATGAGATCATCGTGGAACATGTGGGAGCCAACATGGGTATCCAGATCCCGCTGTTGGTTATTGACCGGAGAGGCGTCTCGGTCATGTCTGCATGTCTCCCGAACCCGTAGGGTCTACACACTTAAGGTTCGGTGACGCTAGGGTTGTAGAGATATATGTATGCAGAAACCCGAAAGTTGTTCGGAGTCCCGGATGAGATCCCGGACGTCACGAGAGGTTCCGGAATGGTCCGGAGGTGAAGAATTATATATAGGAAGTCAAGTTTCGGCCACCGGGAAAGTTTCGGGGGTTACCGGTATTGTACCGGGACCACCGGAAGGGTCCCGGGGGTCCACCGGGTGGGGCCACCTATCCCGGAGGGCCCCGTGGGCTGAAAGTGGAAGGGAACCAGCCCTTAGTGGGCTGGGGCGCCCCCCTTGGGCCTCCCCCATGCGCCTAGGGTTGGGAACCCTAGGGGGACTTCCCCCTTGCCTTGGGGGGCAAGGCACCCCTTCCCCCCTTTGGCCGCCGCCCCCCCTTGGAGATCCCATCTCCCTGGGCCGGCGCCCCCCCAGGGGGCCTATATAAAGGGGGGGAGGGAGGGCAGCAACACACAGCCTTGGGCGCCTCCCTCCTCCCCTGCAACACCTCTCTCTCTCTCTCGCAGAAGCTCGGTGAAGCCCTGCCGGAGACCCGCTACATCCACCACCACGCCGTCGTGCTGTTGGATCTCCATCAACCTCTCCTTTCCCCTTGCTGGATCAAGAAGAAGGAGACGTTGCTGCACCGTACGTGTGTTGAACGCGGAGGTGCCGTCCGTTCGGCACTCGGTCATCGGTGATTTGGATGACGGCGAGTACGACTCCGTCATCCACGTTCATTGGAACGCTTCCGCTCGCGATCTACAAGGGTATGTAGATGCACTCCCTTCCCCTCGTTGCTAGTATACTCCATAGATGCATCTTGGTGAACGTAGGAAAATTTTAAAATTATGCTACGATTCCCAACAGGGCCCACATGTAAGATAATCGTTTGTTTGACCGTTAACTTACATGTGGGTCCCACATGTAAGTTTTGTAAAAAGCAATCAGGTCCTTATAAGTTTTCTGAAAAAGCAATCAGGTCCCTGTGAGTTTTCTGAAAAAGCAATCGGGTCCCCGCGGCAGCCGGGAGCTCGATCCCGCTCGGCAGGGCAGCGCTGCCTCCTCCGGCGGCGAGCCGCACCCACAGCGGCGGAATCCACGCCGTGCACCACCTGAGGCCGGCGAGCCGCACCCGCAACGGCCGCCATGCCGGGCATCCCCTGCAGCGGCGAGCCGCGCCCGCAACAGCCGCCATGTCGTGCCTCACCTGCATGCGCCGCTGCCACGCCATGGCTCGCGCCTCCCGTGCCTCGCCTGCGGCCACCGCCACGCCATGACTCGCGGACGAGGCTGGCCTCGTCACCACCAGGAGCTCCGGCTCGGGGGAAAGGGTCGCCGGCCTGGGAGGGGATTGGGGAGAGTCGCCGGCTCAGGGGGAGGGTCGCCGGCCTGGGAGGGGAGGGGGTCGCCGGCTCTGGAGGGGAGGGAGGTCGCCGGCTCGGGAGGGGAGATGGCCGGGACGGGAGACATAGGGGGAGGGAAGAGAAGAGAGGGAGAGGAAGAAGAAAGAGAAGAGGAAGATGCAACTTACATGTGGGCCCCACATGTAAGTTAACGGTCAAACTAAGGTCAAACTAACGGTGTGTTTAGATGCGGGCCCGACCTGTCATAATCGGTATCAACTGATGAAGACTGGACAATTTGGGTTTTCTGAAACAGCCGACCACCCGTTTGGTAGTTATTTGAGAAAAAATAAAAACCGATAGTTTTTTGAAACCCTAGCCCGTAAAGTAGTAGTTTTATGCTATTTACTCTGAGAGGTCAGACAGATCTTCACCACAGAGCTGTAAGAGTGGCCGACTCCTTGCCTTGTCAGAATTTTGTCTGGTACTGGTAGGAATCGATGCTGTAATTTGTACGGTTATACATTAGTGGTTGGATTAATGACCGTACATTCTATTCTCACGGCACACATGCAAGGCGTGTGGGTGCATGATGCTGTGCCGCTGCAATCATCGGATCCGCGGTGAACGGGAGAAGACCCGTGCATGCATGGAACAGTACTGTTCTTTTATTTATTTATTATATCTTTTTCTGCGGGTGAAAGAAAACCCCTACTCTTTCACCGGATGAATTCTTCTGTAATTCTGACAAGTGAGTGTTTTAGACGTGCCTACTTGTAGCCGACGAACAAAAAGAAAATCATGTACTCTCTTCGATCTAAAATAAGTGTCGCAGTTTTGAACTAATGTTAGTATTATTACCATGAACAATTCGATGAAAACAATCGGAGATCTAATGAAGCTGTTCATCTTCCTTTTACTAGTGCAATACATGACTCGAGCTGCTCTAGGTGTTTTGCGGTTGTTAAACGGCCAGCGGGGGATGAACGACATGAATCACACCCACACACCCAAGGAAAACTTGTAGTAATCCACTTTGCTTGCGGTGCGATCTTATCCTAGGTACCAGCAGCTGGCCTACGAGGCGAAAGAAACTAAAAGGCGCCTCGTCACAAGCTGGATCGACATGTTGGCCCCGATCTTGGCCGCATGCAAAAGGGGGCTCAAGCAAACAAACCACGCATGGAATTATTGGGCTGCTCCTTTTGCGACGTACAAAACGTCTGGAAAAAGGTTTGCTAACCCCAACAACAACCTGGACATGCATGAGCATGGTGTACGTACGCACGCACACATGCACGGCACACCCACTTTGCCGAGATCTTCCAAGACAGCAAGCTTTGGTTCATTCTATAATGCCGTTATATTGCCGTTGTAGTGGGTTATTGGGTTTTCCTCTTGTATGCCGAAAAACAAACTTCGGTATTATTACATGGACCATCAGAAATCTTGGTAAACTTAATAGCTAGGGATGTTCTTCTGGTCCTTCATCCACATGCATGTCATTTACTGTATATCCCTGCGGCACGCTAGTCTTTGTTCTCTCCACACCTGCAGTGCACCCACCGCGTCCACCCTGAAACCACCTCCACATTCATGCTGCTCTGCTGCTGGATTATGTGGCAGAATTAGATCATCGTCTTCTTCAAGGACATGGAGTTCCTTACCTCCAGCTCATGTGAGCATGGTGAACAGTAAAATTTAGGAAGATAGAAAAGTCTGAAATGATCCACACTTGAAAGTCATTTTTGGTAAAAGTCATACAACATGCAATTCAGAAGAAGGAAAAGAAAAAAGGCAGCCTAGCAGCATTTTCTAGGGAACATACCCTGCATGTGCACACACGCAAAATGGCGGGATGTAGAAAATCAAGGCGCCCTGCATCACGAGCTCCTCCCAACGGCAAGAAAAGGCCAGGATGACTTTTGATTAGTAGGAGTAGTACACTTTGCATGGCATAACGCTCCAAGGGTCACAGGACGATTCCTTCCATGGCCAGTCCAGCCCCGGACGCAACGCAGCAGATCCACCGGTGGAGTACGTAGACATGGAAGGGAATGGGTAACAGTTACTGATGCCAGTCTAGTGGTAGATCGAGCAACGACACGTACTGCCAGCGCTTCTTCTGCTCACCTGCTTCCAGAACGCACCCCCCGTACACGCACAAGGATCAGATCAGTCACATTGCCCATGTCGACGAACCGGACGTTTTCACCTCGTGGCTGCATGCATGGCGACCTGCATGATCACATGCACGCATCATGAATGCATTCAGAATCCTGCACTGCACTGCGGAGTAAACGGACGCTCTGGAAACAAGTGTTAGTAAGTGCAAATTGTTGCACGTGGGGGGTGGGAAAAACAGCTCCAGGCCGGTGGCCGGGCTCAGATCGCATGAATTTCCGGCGATCCCGAAGGAAGGAACAGCGTGGTGGGCTGAAATTGGTGCCGTCTAGACGTCGCCCGCTGAAAATGCGTGTCGAGAGGAGACTAGGCACGCACGCTCGTGACGCATAGACTTTTGGGAAGCAATTGTCCGATCTGAATCCGATGCCGTAAGGAGGAGGGGCAGCAAACAGCGATGGAATGGAACTATCAGTCTAGTCTACCACACAGACACAGCATCAATTATCAGTACCGAGACTTGAACCTCAGCCAAGCAGCAGCATGGGGAATCCGTGCCGTACAGGGGAGAACAAGAGGATGACAGCCCGGTGACACGCGGGGCAGACCTTCCATTCCATGCAACGCTACCATGTAGAGTACTCCTACTAGAAACAAAGCTGGGCCATGCATGATGTTCTCTCAAGACTACATATCGTTGTTTTTTAATAAAGAAAGCTTCAAAGTTAGGCCCGAGTTCCATCGGGCATCTCCAATGGTGGATTCCTACCCCGCCTTTGTATGTCTGGACTGGACAGAACAGTTCGGACACTTTGGGCCTTGAACACGGATGCATATATTGGACCGGATACGTGCGGACATCCGAAATTGCCCGATTCAACACCAAATTAAGGGGTGGAGTAGGGGAGTAGACGTTCTGCCACGTCGCTCCAACAACCCGGCCCCAATTGGTCTTCAGCTGGATCTCATCTCTCACTGTCACTCCACTCTCCTCCTCTCCTCAAACCCTAGCCGCCGCACCACCGCTTTCGATCATTGCCCCGTCACGATGGCCAACAAGATGATGCTGGAGGAGCTTGCCCGCACCCGCATGATGTGGTACCACTTAGAGGTATTGTTGCCCCGCCACGATAATGGATCCGGTGGCACAGGGAGCCCAGGCTCCAATCCATGGCGGCGCGGAGACACGTCGCCGCCGTGCGCGCAAGGCGATGGAGAAGGCGCGAGTGCGACACTGCAGCTAGGGCGGCTTCCACAACTAGCGCGACGGCAACGATGCTCTCATTGGTCTACGAAAGCGATGCCAATAAGGTCACCGCTCGCTATTTAGTCTTTTAATTTTAGTTTAGGTTAAGTTCCAATGTAATATATGGAACTAGTTAAATTTCTTCAGTTTTGCATGTAATATAGTGAACTAGTCTAAATTTCATCTAAATTCACTGTTTCAAATTAAAGGGCCAGCTTTGGAGGACCGGCACCCGACCGGCTATCCGCAAGTACGTCCAAACTGTGTCTATGGACATTTGAGAGCGTCCGTTTGATGAGTACCCTAATGGGTAAGAGCATCTCCAGCCGTTGACCCCCAGAGGTGCCTAAAATCGCCGCCTGGAGGTGAGCCGGCGCAAAAAATCGGCCTGGGGACGAGTTGGTCCCCAGCTGCCCGCCCCAGGGTCGCCCCAGGCGCGTTCAAAAAAGGCAAAAATATAGCAAATTTTGGCAAAGTTCGGCATATATTACATAATAGTCGCGGATTTTTATTACATAATAGTTCTAATTAAAAAAGAAACTGGCCGAACACGGAATAGTCGCCGTCGTCGCCGCCATCCTCACCGCCGCCGTCGTCGTCGGGCTTCTCCTCCTTGACGCGGCCGTCCCTAGTGGACCCCTGACCGGCGTCGCCAACGCGGACTGGTGGCGGCGGCGCGTCGTCGTCGTCGCTGTCCTCGATGACGACGACTCCTCCTTCGTCGCGGCCCCGGCATCGCTGCGCGAATCGCCGCAGGGCGGCGCACTGGCGCTCCCTCGCCATCTTCAGGGAGTCCGCGCGCGCCCATTCTAGGGCCGCGTCGTCGTCGCCGCCGTGCTCCGTCTTCACCGCGGGGAGGCCCGGCTCCGTCTTGGGCTTGACGAAGCGCGGAGGAGCCGACAAGGAGGCGCGCCGGCCGCCCTCGTTGATGACGATGCCGGCGCTGCGAGTGCGCCGGCCGAGCGGCGTCGCCCCGTGAGGAATAAATGGTAAGGCTGACCGGCGGCAGCCTTGCCATTGATTCCCCGCGGGAAACCGAGGCGTTGGGGGAAGACGACGCGCAGTGTCGCTGACGCGGCGGGCCCGCGGCTCTTTCGCGCCAAAAACGCTCGCCCCGGCGCCCCCCCAGCGCGCCGGGTTCGGCCTGGGTCCGCCGGCGCTAATTTCGGCCCAGGCCGGCGAAAACCGGGCTCCTGGGGGCACGACTGGGCCGATTTTTCTGCGCCGGCGCGAAAAAATAGCCTGGGGAGGCCTTTCTGGGGGCGCGGCTGGAGATGCTCTAATGGCTTACCAATGACTTTCTTCAAAGCGTTCGAAGATGATATTCAGCACTGACCGTGGCTGAAATATCATCTCTGGCCCCGCAGGTCATCTTCAGATGTCATGGTACCATTTAGTAGTACAAACTTATTTGCGATAGTGAGCTAGTAATTTCCTATCAGAAAAATCAAATGCCAACAAAATGAAGACTAAACAACCAATTCAATTGGAAAGCGCAACCCACACAGATCAATTTAAATGTGCCTTATTGGTTGATGACAACTTCTAAAAGTAAGCATCAATGAGAACTGGGAAGTACACATTTCTGACCAATTTTTTTTTACTGAAATCACTTAGCAGATCATGAAAGTTTAGGACAGACAAGCCTACCACGGAACAATAGAGCGTCACAACACCGATGCTTGTTTAGATGCAAGCGCATTTCCCAGTACAGAATCCTGAGAGATCCAAGGTAGACAGCCACATAACAAGACAAACCCCAGGTGCCTACAAAACTCTGTCCTCTGCATGCCTGCTCTCCATCATTTCAAAGTTTCAAATCAAAACAAACGCACTACCACAAAATCTCAAGTCTCAGCTCGAATGAAACATGATATGAATTAATGATGAAGCCCAGGCAGCAGAAATCAGTAAATAAATCCTCCAAAAACCGTACCAATTCATCCGGGAAAAACTTTATGGTTCCAGTGACTTGCCTGGGTAACGTGATTTAGGGCAGCTAGAAATCGTTCTCAAGACAGAGTAGGCAAAACATGATGGCTTGTACTACTTGCGAAAAGGAATACAAGTGCTGCACCTATGTTGTTGACCACTACTATGACAGACGGCAGGAAATGGTCTTATTATAACTAGCCTATCAGTGACGCTTGCACAGTGGATAATGCAAACCTCCCCTATTTCAACGTAGACAGGATCTCCTCGGAAGGAATCTCAAGCGTAGCTCCGGCATGTGCCTTCTCAGGCTTCACAACTGCAACACCAAGTAAATGAATTGTCAGAACTAACCAACACAGCAGCTCGTAGTAGTAAACAAAAGATATGCAACCTTTGGTAATGCCTTATTATCTATATACCACATACAACAACGGATCAACATTTTAAGGGTTTACATAGCAGTATAATTATACTATAGTTTACTTCATCAAAGAGCGAAATCTGAAATCAATTGGTACAAGACTGTTGCCTGGACCCTGGAGCTGTCAGTACTATGGTTCTCCACATAAGGAAGTCACAAGCAAAGCACAAGTGAAGCCAATACTAGTCTGGAAAAAACAGTTTTCCATCATTAGCACCCTGCACAGCCATGGTTGTTGGCATGAGGTGTAACCTGGACCACTGCGACCAGATACAACAAGCAGTACTGATGTATTGCTACAGCCAAAACAAGGCCAGGGAATACTATGACAGTGTGATCCAGAGTATTGGTGATAACCATGGAACACGATCCCAATAATTAGAAAACTGCATTTATTGCAGACTCCTTGAACAAGAGGTGTCTGGTTTTGTAAAACAGGCTAATGCTACCCCAAAACCTTAACCTGCCTTTACCTTGAGCCTGTTCCTGCTCTTTTGGGTCAGCGATAAAAGGTCAATGTCAAAAAAATAGACAGATGTGTTTCCTCGTTTCAATCTTAATATAATATGGCCTTCAGTTTCAAATTCAATATTTCAATGCCAGTAAAATGATACACTGCAAAGAATATACATGCTACAAATCAGCTTTCAACTCGATATGTATCGGCAACATAAAAAAATTGGTGGCTCATTTGGCCATTAATTACTCTCTGCAATCTGTATAAACCATAACTACATTTTTGCCCTTTAGAGAAACCTTAATACAATAATTGTCTAAAGCTCAAGCACATAGTAAAATCACTGTGGAGTGAAAGAGGGGAGAACAGTACTAGATCAATTTTACAGGGGCAACTTTCATATGTTCCTGCCATTTAATTGTGAGATTGCTGCGAAGATGAAAAATATGCGACTGGATTATATGCTTGTGTGCGTGAGTGCTTCCATTATCTGAGATCTGTGCACTCTCTCACCATGCATTTACTGACATGGGGTAGAGAATATGCACAAATCTCAAGGCAGGAGGTACATTTTATGGGTGAGATAGTGGAAGCACTCTCGGACACATACAAGTATAGATGTTTTTTCCTAAGGGAGACTTCACTATTAATACTGTTACATTAAGCAATGTGTTATAAAAAAAATACATGACAACTGATAAATTAGGTTATATTATTAAAAAAAATGAGTAACAAACAGAACATATGTAAATGTTAAGAGTAGAATATTCAACGAGTCGCTTGTAGCTTTTCGCAGTCAATATATTTGTGCACTTTTCATTCATCAACAACTTCGTGAATACAGCAACATGGTGAAAGTCTCCTCACTTTGGGCCATTAGTTGGGAGTTTAAGGTAGGTTAAAGTGCATGATCACTAATAACCTACAAACAGGAATTTGCTAAAGAGCACTTCTCATACTCTTGACTCAATAAACACAATTTAACCATGGCATGTGGTTAAAAGATGGCATGCCACTGAATTAGTTAAAGTTTTAAACAAATGAAACCGTTCCAAGAAGAGATTCGAAATTTTTTCTGTACTAGTGTCCTGTAAAATGCATTGCAATTCCCATGCATGATCAAAACAGGAACCAAATCATTGGAACAGATCAACGGGAAGTGTGCACTCTTCCACCAAAATCAGCTGTTATAGGGCACTAGTTCTTGCACCACCTTGGGTCCTAATGCTGTACAACAATAATCTTTGCAACCACTAAGCTCAAGCCTCCATTATCACTGACTTTGGCTATGGTGCTTCTGGGCTACTTGAACTGCCATCAATGGAGGAAGGATGCAGAGGAGCCAGGTTATCAGAGCAAAGCACCTTCCAAAGGATTGGAATCCATTTTCATGGCATGGTAAGACAAGTTAATCCATTTCGAAGGGCATGGGTCCATCTGGACCTTATGTCTTTAGCTATAATATGTCACATTAAAATTCTGCCCTCAAACCATGCCAAGTTGCAAACTTCATCCTAAGGCGGTAAGGCCTAACATGTCGTTCTTCTAGGGCTGTTGTTCAGTTAAAGCTGGAAAATCGCATTGATATTGTGTTGCACCGTTTAAATCTAGTATCCTATCTATCACTACAAATTACAGCCAGGCATGAATCAGTAAATCCAGCAGTTCCAAGCGGTTAAACCCCATGCGAGAGCAGCCGATCAAGTAAAACCACTGCATAGGCTTATATTGTTTTGGTGAAATGCCACTTCATGTAGCCTGAATAATAACAGTATTTACATCTAATGGTACTTCTAAAGAACATCATTACTGTTAAGAGCTACTGAAGATTTCTAGCAGATATGGTACAAACTAGCAACTTCAATTTCTATTTGTACTTAAATACCTTTAGGGTTCGACATCTTATCTGTTTTAGAAAATTCGAATGTTACAATACCCACTCTGTAACTATCTGAAACATTTTATGAACCGAGCACTGCAGTTATCTTAGGGTCAGCGTCAATGTGCCAAATTAGCAACACCCCTGCTCCTCCGATCCTACCATCTTCAACTCCTAATTCGAGCCTACTCAGCGCTAATTCACATAGCGACTGCTTCTAAGATGAACACGCAACGAAATATTTCAAAACCCTAAGATCCCAAACAGAAAGCATGCATAACAATCCAAGCGATATGTGGCGATTTGCATATATGATAATGGTAGTATTACCGAAGGATCCGGAGGGTGAGCGCTTAGCCTGGACGATCATGTTGGCGATGAAGTCCGCGGCCTCGCGGGCCTCGGAGAGGGCGCGGACGGCGTCCTCCGATCCCGGGGCGAGGCCGCGGTGATCCTCAAAGCGGCGTCGGATCTCCACGGCCGACTCCGTCAGCATCAGCTGGTCGCCTGAGAACGTCCGCCGCGCCGCCCGCAACACCGCCCGGTACGCCGCCAGCCCCTCCGCCGCCGCCGCCATTTTTTAGAGACGAAGAGGTGTGTGGCCTCGAGGCGTTGTAGTGGCACAAGAGTCTGCAAGCGCTTTGGCCATCCACGCCGACTAGCGTTTTAACTTACCCCCCAAAAAAATCACCCTTTGTTTGTCCCTAAAAAATATATTACCCTTTGTTTATCCCTAAAAAAAACTTATGGCTGCGTTTGGGAGCTCATTTTTTTTTAGTATTTGAAGAATACTATAGTCTTCTTAGAAACCACGGTTTTCAAAACTTTGAGGTGTCTAGCTTCAACAAATAGCCTTGACCACTTTTTTTCTAAAATGAAGAAAAAAACATGAGGTTTTTAGAAACTAAGGGGGTGTTTGGTTCAGAAGTCCTAGGACTTTTTCTAGTCCCAGGGACTAATCAAAAAAGACTCTCTAATAGAGTCTTTTTCTAGTCCCTGTAGAAAAAGTCCCTCCCGTTTGATTCCTAGGGACTTTTTCTAGTCTCTGGGACTAAAAAGTCCCTGAACCAAACACCCCCTAAAGTATTCATTGTGAAAGGATCGATATAGTTGACTAGAGGGGGGGGTGAATAGGCAACTAACTTTTTTTTAGCTTTTCTTTATCAAATTAAACTTTACATCAAAGTAAGTTGTCTAGATATGCAACTAGGTGAGCAACCTATATGATGCAACAATAGCAAGCACAAGAGCAAGCAAGGGATACAACACAATATAGCTTGCACAAGTAAAGGTGAGAGATAACCAAGAGTGGAGCCGGTGGAGACGAGGGTGTGTTACCGAAGTTCCTTCCCTTTGAGAGAAAGTACATCTTCGTTGGAGCGGTGTGGAGGCACAATGCTCCCCAAGAAACCACTAGGGCCACCGTATTCTCCTCACGCCCTCACACAATGCGAGATGCCGTGATTCCACTATTGGTGCCCTTGAAGGCGGCAACTGAATCTTTACAAACAAGGTTGGGGCAATCTCCACAACTTAATTGGAGGCTCCCACGACACCACGAAGCTTCACCACAATGAAATATGGCTCCAAGGTGACCTCAACCGTCTAGGGTGCTCAAACGCCCAAGAGTAACAAGATCCGCAAAATATTAGTGGGGGAATCAAATTTCTCTTGGTGGAAGTGTAGATCGGGGCCTTCTCAACCAATCCCTAGAAAATCAACAAGTTTGATTGGCTAGGGAGAGAGATCGGGCAAAAATGAAGCTTTGACCAATAATGGAGCTTGGAAGGGAAGATGTCAACCCTAGGAAGAAGAAGACCCCCCTCCCCTTTATATAGGGGAGCAAAAATCCAACCGTTTTCTGCCCAGCCCGCAGCTAAGCGGTATTACCGCTCCTAGGCCTAAGACTACACAGAGTGTATCTACGGTAGTGCCGCTGGAGCGGTACTACCGCTGACCCGAGCGGTACTACCGCTTTGGGTCTTAGTCCTGGAGATGCAGCGGTAGTAGAGGGTGCCAGGGGCGGCAGTACCGTGCCAAGCGGTACTACCGTCCTAGTGCCACTCTACTACCGCTTGTGGCAAAGTGGGAACAGAACCTTGCACGTAAGAAAACCCCGCAAGCGGTAGTGAGGACGGTAGTACGGGTTGTAGTACTGCCGAAGCAGTACTACCGCCCGACTATCGTGAATTACAAACAAACAACCGAAAGTTGCACGCTCGGGGAAACCCTAAGCGGTAGTACGGAAGTACCAGCGGTACTACCGTAGGCACAGGCGGTACTACCGCTAGCAAGATTCTGAAAACACTACAAAAACATAAAAAGGGCTCCGGAGATGGGAAGGAGGCTGTGGGTGCATATAGGGACGTGTACGTGTTGATTCCACCCATACCTTTACGAAACGGACCCCCTCTTAATAGTACGGCTTTCGTACGACTCAAATCCACCAAAAAAGAAACGTAGAAAAACCATCTTCGAAAGGCTCCGAGGGGCGTCGAATCGTCTAGTGCCTAGCCATGAGATATCTGAAATGCTCAATGCACACGATTAGTCCGCAAATGCATTGTCATCAATCATCAAAACCACTTACGGAGAAATATGCCCTTATAATCTCCCCCTTTTAGGTGGATTGATGACAATACGAGATTTGCACAAAGAGATATATAATGAGCATGTAACATCCCAAATTTTCAATTTGGATTGTTATAAATAGGTCATTTATGCATATCATGTTTTTATCACATTTCGTTTTGCGATCCTCAAAATTCTAAGCAACTCAAGGACCCACGGAGAGAGTTGGGAATTTCGTTATTTTAATATCTGAGTTTTCTCAAATTTTGAAAAGAGGATCATTTGGTTTTAATTATTTTTCTCTTCAAAAATATTTCATATTAAAATATATGAGAGGAGATAACATGAATTCTCCAAAATAAAAGAAATATTGGAGGAAAAATATTAAAATCAAATAAATAATTTTATTTGGATTTTATTGCTATTTTATTTGAGTTAGGAAAAAATATGTGTTTTTCAAAATTGCACTAGTGACCCAAATAAATGTTCACTTTGTCCGCAATATTATTAGAGGACCGTGAAAATTTATTTTAGGAATTTTGGACTCCGTTTAGTATTTCTTTTGTTAGTTTTTCCGCGTCAGGATTTATTTAAAAAAAAGTCAACCGACCTACCGGGCCGTGCCCGAGCCGGAGTCCTCCGGCCGGGGCTTTATAAGCCGCCAGCCCGCGACCCCGAGGCCCAAGCCGCCGCACCCTGCGCCCTAACCCTAGCCGCCGCCAGCCGCGTCGCCGCCACCGCTGCTGCCGCCTCCCGCGCCGTTGCCGCCGCCGTCGCCAAAGCCGCCGCCGCCGCATCGGATCTCGCCGCCGCCGTTGACCCCGCCGGTTGACCGGTCGGTTTTTTTCCTGGTTAACCCTGGTTTTTTTGTTTCGCGGTTTATTGTTTTAGATCGGTTCGTTCGGTTTTCCGTTGGTTTATTATATAGCGGACGTTCGTCCGTACATTCGTTTTAACGAACGCTGTTCGTCAGTTAGCCGTAGACAGCGAACGTTCGTTCGTTAGCCTGTTCGTCTCGTTTTATTTTCCAGGGTTTTTCCGCGATTATTTTCGATCGCGATTTCTGCCCTGATTTTCGTTTTAGTTTATCTTTTCGCTCGTTTATCCAAATCAGGTGAAACAAGCGCCTAGATCTTCGTCTCGAAGCCCTCTTTCTGTTTAACCAACTTGAACAAGATTTTGGTACTGTAAAATTTGACTTTAGTCCAGATTAGTAAACGGATCTTGTTTCTTTCGTAGTTTGAGTTTCGTTGCTCTGTTTGATTTGATTCTTTTTGCAAACCGGAGTTCTGCAGTTGAACTTTCTGGTTAGGTCTTTTTATTTGAGTTTTACCCGTGCATCTTTGCTTGAGTGCTTATGTATGCTATTGTTTGTGTGCGATAGAATTCCCGGAGTGCGAAGCGTGCTACTACGAGTCATTAGGTTTTGCGGATCGTCGGCAAGGCAAGTAACACATTGATCATACTCTTTCCATACCCAGTTTTTATGCATTAGTTACAATCTTCAAACACTGCATGATTATGATGTGATTAACTTGTGGGTATTGGGAAGTAGATGATGAGGTAGAACCTATTACATGTTTTATTATCAAACCCTTGGGAGTTACTTCTACGTTATGCTTATATTGCCATGCTATGCTCGTAGACGTGGATTGGGTTTGAGTGTATCCATGACAGATGTGAGTTGTTAAATAATGGTTCAACTTAAGGTGGCAACTTTAATACACATCTGGGTGGATTGTTGGTTTAGGGCACCTGGGGTTATACTAGTGTTGTCCTAGTTGATTCCGGGGTTATACCGTGTGATCCTCCTATGGTCCGCCACCCAGGCTCAAAGGGATCATAAGATTTTTAATGATAGAAACTTCCGTGTGCAGCCACAAGCTATTATGGGTTCTAGCATAGTTGAGTATGTTGCATGACCTCTTCCAGTGGTAGGCTAGCAGATGTAGGGGATGTAGGTTGGTACTGTCTACCGGGGTTAGAGTTAATGCTTCTGAAAGACTGTGTCTCGGTCATCCGTTTCTCAAATACCAAGTAGTGCGAGAAATCCAACGGAGGAGATCGAGTCTTGTGGGGAAAAGTGCGCAAACCTCTGCAGAGTGTACAAACTAATCATGGTTAGTCGTGTCCCCGGTTATGGACAACTTGAGTATCTGGTACTTGAATTATTGGTTTGATCTCATCACTCTAAATTAATTTGTTGGGTTGTTAATGTACACTTTTTAATTGGGATTGAGATGGGGGGTACCATTCTCAATGTTTCAACCACCATGATAGTTAAATAAAATATATTCCTTTGTTGTAGGAAAAAATTGGCTTTTCGCAAAAACATTATAACCATAGAGCCTCCACCAGTCATATATGCATATAGTGATAGCAATTATCTGTTCATTGCTCTACTATGTTATATTGCGAGCATATTCCATGTGCTGACCCGTTTTCGGGCTGCAACATATCATGTTGCAGACTTTTTAGACGAGGAGTAAGGTGCGCTAGGACGTTTGTCGTGCACTCAGCTATGCCGTTGGAGTTGATGGACTCACTTTATCTTCCAAGCCTTCCGCTGTTATCTTATTTAGCTGGCCTTAAGCCAAATTTATTGTAATAAGTTCTCTTTTGAGATATTTGATGTAATAAGTGTGTGATTGCTACTCTGTTATAAATTCTTCGAGTACTGTGTGTGTCAATATGACCGATCCAGGGATGACACTGAACACAGAGATTTGACCGTCTGAGGTCGGATCGCTACAAGATGGTACCAAAGCACACGCTGAATGTAGGACACGACCATTAAGATGAGCCATAGGTCACTCTTCTCTACTCATTTCTGACTCCTCTCCATTTTCTACTCTTTAGGATGGCGGACTCAAGGAACAAGTTTGCACAACCGGATGAAGACACACCTTTCGGGAGACACTTGAAGGAAGTCACTAGGTACCTGAACATCGGAATACCAAGCTTCACTGGGACCTACACTGCCATTTTACCAGAAGAGGAGCGCTGGATGATTCGAGTTCAAATTCCAGGAAGGACATTCACGCCAGTCACAGAACCCATAGAGTTTTCCTTTGATGCACCAACCTGGAGTCTAGGAAAGAGCATGGTAGCCCACATCGCCATGGGACGCATTGGCGAAGTTTATCACAAGGATCTCAAGGATACTATCTACCAAATATGTGGGCGCCGAGATGAGCAATGGGAGATAGTCAGCACCAGGAGGGACATGCCCATTGCAGCGTTCATCCAGGAGTTAAACTAGCACATTCGTCGGCAGGAGAATCAGATGTGCGCAGGCATAATAGACCTAAAGAAGGCAATGACCAGGATTTCAGAGCTAGAAGAGGAACTCAAGTCTACACGCGATGGATATGAGGAGGAAATGATGATACTCGTGGGGAAGAATGACGACCTGACAAGGAAGCTAGGAGTTTTTATGGGAGACACCGCGCCAGGAGGAGAAGACGACGAACCTAAGGAAATACGTTCTGAAGACTACATCATGATCGATGACACCGACTCCGACCCCGATGATAGTGATGATGATTATGAAGACGAAGCTGGAGCAGATATCATGGAGTCTTCCACCGATCAAAATTTCTAGATGACCACCATAAGATTAGTAGTATTCCCCCCATGTATATAGTAGTAGTCCGATCACTTTTGTAACGATAGTTCTAGACCGATTGTATGCCCTTGCTTGAATTGATTTGGTGTGATATGATTGTGTTTGACTCATGTGCATATGGGTAGTGCTTTCTCACTAGACCTCATTTCTATTCTAATCTCTCCCCTCTAAACCCATCAGATGCCTCCGAGACGTGACACCGGATTTGTCTTCCCACCTGAGATCCAGCAGCAGAATGCCTTGATGCAGATATTAGTCCAGAACCAAGGCAACAACAACAACAACCCCCCGCCACCGCCACCACCAGTTGACAACTTAGCCCGTTTTCTGAGGTTGCAGCCGCCGGTGTTCTCCAGTAGCACCGAACCAATAGTTGTAGATGACTGGCTGCACAGGATTGGAAGGGAGTTGACCACCGTAGGTTGCACAGATGCAGAGAAGTTGCGTTTTGCCGCACATCAGTTGGATGGACCAGCAGCCTCATGGTGAGAGAATTACACATCCACTTTTCCTATAGCCAACATCACTTGGGATCAGTTTCAGCAAGCATTCCGCACTGCACATGTCTCAACTGGAGCTATGAACATGAAGAAGCGTGAGTTTCGCAACTTACGCCAGGGAAACCGTACTGTGGCTCAGTACGTAGATGAGTTTAGTAAATTAGCTCACTATGCCTTTGATGATGTGGCCACAGATGCCGCGAAGCAGGAGAAGTTTATGGAAGGACTGAACGATGAGATGAGTATGCAGTTGATGGTGGCGACATTTAACAACTACCAGGAGTTGGTAGACAGGGCTCTTATGATTGAAGGGAAGCAACAGAAGATTGAGAGCCGCAAAAGGAAGTATGGACAAGGGAAGTACAATTCAGGAACTCAGCAGAAGCCTCGATTTACCCCGAACACGGGAGGATATACCCACAACCATGGAGGCCACACTCACAATGGAGGAAGTACGCATAACCAGAGTGGCCCCAAGAATGGAAACGGGAATGGAGCAGGCAGCAATCAGAACTGCTCTAACCCAGCCACACCCGCCAAGAAAGATCAAAGTCACATTACCTGTTTCAAGTGCGGGAAGACTGGGCACTATGCCAATGATTGTCCGGAGTTGAAGAACGAAAATGGCAATGGAAGCGCTGGGAAGAAGCCCAACCCTTTCAACAGGGGACAAGTGAACCACGTTAATGTGGAGGAGGTTGAAGAGCAGCAAGATGCAGTTATCGGTAAGTTTTTGGTTAAGTCATTTACCGCTCTTGTTCTATTTGATACCGGTGCATCGCATTCATACATTTCAAGGGGATTTGTGGACAAGTTTAAGTTCCCCACCTTAGCCCTTAGGACACCCTTGCTAGTAAGCTCACCAGGTGCAGAGTATATGGCCAGCCGATGGTGCGATCGGATACCCCTAACCATTGGTAGCCATGTTTTCCCCTCAGACCTAATAATTTTGGAGTCACAAGGATTGGATGTGATACTGGGAATGGATTGGTTATCGAAGTATGGAGGAAATATTGCCTGTGCTAGTAGGTCAATTCTACTCACCACCCCGGAGGGAAAAAGGATCAAGTATGTATCCAGGCATGCGCCGAGGAGAACCCAAGTAAATTCTCTCTCAGGAGTGGTTCAGGAGGAAGTGCCTGTAGTGAAGGATTACCCAGATGTATTCCCAGAGGAGTTACCAGGCATGCCGCCGGATCGAGACATTGAGTTTTTGATAGAGCTATTGCCAGGCACCGGACCAATATCGAAGAGACCATACCGGATGCCCGCAAATGATCTGGAGGAGATTAAGAAGCAGATTAAGGAGTTATTGGAGAAAGGTTACATTCGACGAAGCTCGTCACCATGGGGAGCCCCAATGCTCTTGGTTGAGAAGATGGATGGATCATTAAGAATGGTTGTTGATTATCGTGCGTTGAATGAAGTGACGATCAAGAACAAGTACCCACTGCCGATGATCAATGATCTGTTTGACTAGCTGCAAGGAGCTAAAGTGTTCTCCAAGATCGATCTGCGATCAGGATACCACTAGCTGAAGATTCGAGAACAGGATATACCTAAGACAGCTTTTACCACAAGGTACGGGTTATATGAGTACACGGTTATGTCATTTGGATTGACTAATGCCCCTGCCTATTTTATGAGCATGATGAACAAAGTATTCATGGAGTTCTTGGATAAGTTTGTTGTGGTGTTCATTGATGATATTTTGGTATACTCTAAGAATGAAGCGGAACACAAGGAGCATTTGCGTTTAGTTCTCGAGAAGCTCAGGGAACATCAGTTATATGCCAAGTTCAGCAAGTGTGAGTTTTGGTTGAAGGAAGTTGGATTCCTTGGACATGTTATATCAGGAGAGGGTATAGCAGTGGATCCCACCAAGGTTTAGTCTGTCACTGAGTGGTTGGCACCCACCTCAGTTGGAGAGATCCGCAGTTTTCTTGGACTCGCGGGATACTACCGGAGATTCATTGAGAATTTTTCCAAGATTGCGAAGCCTATGACGGCATTGTTGAAGAAAGATACCAAGTTCCATTGGACTGAAGAATGTGAAGCAAGTTTCCAGGAGTTGAAGAAACGTTTGGTTACAGCCCAAGTGCTGATTTTGCCAGATATACGCAAGGATTTCCAAGTGTATTGCAACGCATCTCGCTTAGGACTTGGAGGAATACTTATGCAAGACGGAAGGGTTGTTTCATGTGCCTCACGACAGCTTTGACCGCATGAGTTGAATTATGCCACACATGATTTGGAGTTAGCAGCCGTAGTGCATGCGCTCAAGACCTGGAGACATTTCCTTATTGGAAACCGTTGTGATGTGTACACGGATCATAAGAGTTTGAAGTACATTTTCACGCAGAAGGAGCTGAACCTCAGGCAAAGGAGATGGTTGGAGCTCATAAAGGATTATGATATGAAGTTGCATTATCATCCAGGCAAGGCCAATGTCGTAGCAGACGCTTTAAGCCGGAAGAGTTATGCCAATACCCTCGTAAGCGGAGGATTGCCAAAGGAGTTGGCCGAAGATCTCAGGGAGCTTCGTTTGGAGATAGTTCCTAGAGGTTTTGTTGCAGCATTGGAGGTTCAGTCAACATTATTGGGAAAGATTCGAGAAGCTCAGAAGGATGACAAGGAAATTGCTGAGATAAAGGAGAGAATGAGCAAAGGAAAGGCCAAAGGTTTTCGTGAGGATGAGCACGGCACCTTGTGGTTTGAGGACCGTGTATATGTTCCCAATAATGCCGAGATCAGGAAGTTGATACTACAGGAAGCTCATGACTCGCCATACTCGATACACCCCGGAAACACCAAGATGTATTTGGATTTGAAGCAGCGGTTCTGGTGGACTGGAATGAAGAAGGATATTGCCGAGTATGTAGTCGTATGTGATGTATGTCAGAGAGTGAAGGCAGAACATCAGAAGCCAGCAGGATTACTGTAGCCTATGCCGATACTCGAATGGAAGTGGGACAAGCTTGGCATGGATTTTATCACCGGATTACCCAGGACCCGATCGGGATATGACTGGGTAGTAGTGGATCGCTTGACTAAAGTAGCTCACTTTATCCCAGTGAAAACCACTTATACAAGTGCAAAGTTGGCCAAGATATATATGACCAGGATTGTATGTCTGCACGGAGTTCCGAGGACTATCGTATCAGATAGAGGAACACAGTTTACTTCAAAGTTTTGGCACCAGCTGCACCAGACTTTGGGTACCAGGCTGGAGTTCAGTACAACTTTTCACCTGCAGACAGATGGACAGACCGAGAGAGTCAATCAGATTCCGGAGGACATGTTGAGAGCTTGTGCGCTAGATTATGGATCTAGTTGGGATGACAATTTTCCATACGCAGAGTTCTCATACAACAATAGCTACCAGGCCAGTTTGAAGATGGCACCTTTCGAAGCTTTGTATGGAAGGAGGTGCAGAACACCGTTGATGTGGGATGAAGTAGGAGACCGTCAGTTGTTTGGTCCGGATTTGATTAAAGAGTCAGAAGAGAAGGTTAAGCTGATTCGAGATAGACTGAAGGTAGCTCAGTCCAGGCAGAAGAGTTAAAAACTCAAAATGCAAGGAGGTAGTCTATGAAGTCGGAGACAGGGCATATCTTTGTGTGTCACCTCTGCGAGGAGTTAAACGTTTTGGAGTAAAGGGAAAGTTAGCCCCGAGATTTGTAGGACCATACCGAGTTTTGGAACGTATGGGAGAGGTAGCCTACAAGTTGGAGTTACCTGAAGGACTGTTAGGAGTTCATGATGTGTTTCACGTTTCCCAGTTAAAGAAGTGCCATGCTGAAATGGCCGATATTCCTCTGAGAGATACAGTGCCCCTGGAAGCAATTCAGTTGGATAGTGATCTGACCTATGAGGAGAAACCAGTCAAGATTCTCGAGTTTGCCAGCCGAGTTACACGCAGCAAGGTTATCAAGTTTTGCAAAGTTCAGTGGAGCCACCATACTGAGGATGAAGCCACCTGGGAACGAGAGGATGATCTACGCAAAGACCACCCACACCTATTGTCTAGCCAACCCGAATAACGAGGGCGAGATTCATCTTAAGGGGGTAGGTTTGTAACATCCCAAATTTTCAATTTGGAATGTTATAAATAGGTCATTAATGCATATCATGTTTTTATCACATTTCGTTTTGTGATCCTCGAAATTCTAAGCAACTCAAGGACCCACGGAGAGAGTTGGGAATTTCGTTATTTTCATATTTGAGTTTTTCTCAAATTTTGAAAAAAAAGGATCATTTGGTTTTAATTATTTTTCTCTTCGAAAATATTTGATATTAAAATATATGAGAGGAGATAATATGACTTCTCCAAAATAAAAGAAATATTAAAGGGAAAAATTAAAATCAAATAAATAATTTTATTTGGATTTTATTGCTATTTTATTTGAGTTAGGAAAAATATGCGTTTTTCAAAATTTGATTAGAGGCCCAAATAAATGTTCACTTTGTCCGCAATATTATTAGAGGACCGTGAAAATTTATTCCAGGATATTTGGACTCCGTTTAGTATTTCTTTGGTTAGTTTTTCCGCATCAGGATTTATTTAAAAAAAAAGTCAACCGACCTACCGGGCCGTGCCCGAGCCGGAGTCCTTCGGTCGGGGCTTTATAAGCCGCCAGCCCGCGACCCCGAGGCCCAAGCCGCCGCACCCTGCGCCCTAACCCTAGCCGCCGCCAGCCGCGCCACCGCCGCCTCGCGCCGCCGCCGCCTCCGCTGCTGCCGCCTCCCGCGCCGTTGCCGCCGCCGGCGCCGAAGCCGCTGCCGCCGCGTCGAATCTTGCCGCCGCCGTTGACCCCGTCGGTTGACCGGTCGGTTTTTTCTAGTTAACCCCGGTTTTTTTGTTTCACGGTTTATTGTTTTAGATCGGTTCGTTCGGTTTTCCGTCGGTTTATTATATAGCGGACGTTCGTCCGTACGTTCATTTTAACGAACGTTGTTCGTCAGTTAGCCGCAGACAGCAAACGTTCGTTCGTTAGCCTGTTCGTCTCGTTTTATTTTCCAGGGTTTTTTCGCGATTATTTTCGATCGCGATTTCTGCCCTGATTTTCGTTTTAGTTTATCTTTTCGCTCGTTTATCCAAATTAGGTGAAACGAGCGCCTAGATCTTCTCTCGAAGCCCTCTTTCTGTTTAACCAACTTGAACAAGATTTTGGTAGTGTAAAGTTTGACTTTAGTCCAGATTAGTAAACAGATCTTGTTTCTTTCGTAATTTGAGTTTCGTTGCTCCGTTTGATTTGATTCTTTTTGCAAACCGGAGTTCTTCAGTTGAACTTTCTGGTTAGATCTTTTTATTTGAGTTTTACCCATGCATCTTTGCTTGAGTGCTTATGTATGCTATTGTTTGTGTGCGATAGAATTCCCGGAGTGTGAAGCATGCTACTACGAGTCATTAGGTTTTGCGGATCGTCAGCAAGGCAAGTAACACATTGATCATACTCTTTTCATACCCAGTTTTTATGCATTAGTTACAATCCTCAAACACTGCATGATTAGGATGTGATTAACTTGTGGGTATTGGGAAGTACATGATGAGTTAGAACCTATTACTTGTTTTATTATCAAACCCTAGGGAGTTACTTCTACGTTATGCTTATATTGCCATGCTATGCTCGTAGACATGGATTGGGTTTGAGTGTATCCATGACAGATGTGAGTTGTTAAATAATGGTTCAACTTAAGGTGTCAACTTTGATACACATCTGGGTGGATTGTTGGTTTAGGGCACCTGGGGTTATACCAGTGTTGTCCTAGTTGATTCCGGGGTTATACCGTGTGATCCTCCTATGGTCCGCCACCCAGGCTCAAAGGGATCATAAGATTTTTAATGCTAGAAACTTCCATGTGCAGCCACAAGCTATTATGGGCTCTAGCATAGTTGAGTATGTTGCATGACCTCTTCCAGTGGTAGGCTAGCAGATGTAGGGGATGTAGGTTGGTACTGTCTACCGGGGTTAGAGTTAATGCTTCTGAAAGACTGTGTCTCGGTCATCCGTTTCTCAAATACCAAGTAGTGCGAGAAATCCAACGGAGGAGATCGAGTCTTGTGGGGAAAAGTGCGCAAACCTCTGCAGAGTGTACAAACTAATCATGGTTAGTCGTGTCCCCGGTTATGGACAACTTGAGTATCTGGTACTTGAATTATTGGTTTGATCTCATCACTCTAAATTAATTTGTTGGGTTGTTAATGTACACTTTTTAATTGGGATTGAGATGGGGGGTACCATTCTCAATGTTTCAACCACCATGATAGTTAAATAAAATATATTCCTTTGTTGTAGGAAAAAATTGGCTTTTCGCAAAAACATTATAACCATAGAGCCTCCACCAGCCATATATGCATATAGTGATAGCAATTATCTGTTCATTGCTCTACTATGTTATATTGCGAGCATATTCCATGTGCTGACCCGTTTTCGGGCTGCAACATATCATGTTGCAGACTTTTTAGACGAGGAGTAAGGTGCGCTAGGACGTTTGTCGTGCACTCAGCTATGCCGTTGGAGTTGATGGACTCACTTTATCTTCCAAGCCTTCCGCTGTTATCTTATTTAGCTGGCCTTAAGCCAAATTTATTGTAATAAGTTCTCTTTTGAGATATTTGATGTAATAAGTGTGTGATTGCTACTCTGTTATAAATTCTTCGAGTACTGTGTGTGTCAATATGACCGATCCAGGGATGACACTGAACACAGAGATTTGACCGTCTGAGGTTGGATCGCTACAGAGCATTAGCAAACCCAAGAATCTATAAAATATAGACAGACTCCCCTAGATGTATGCATTCAATAGATGTGCTTTGGACTGCACAACACACATACTAGGATCAACACTCCCCCTATATTTTATAGACCGGGCAATCCTTGCAAAGATATAAGGGACACTTAAGCAAGGAAACTAATAAGACAAAAGATCATACATTCATGCACATAGAGACATAATAAGATTAACCAGGGTAGCATATGTCTTGCACCATATGACAGAGTCTCACAACAAACCAAAGCAAACGAAGGAAAAGAGTTCACAAGCAGAAACACAGAAGCAACAAGAACCAAGCTTGTAACTCAACAACACCCTGCAGAAAGACAAATCCCCGGTCCTAAACCTCTCCCCCCTTGGCATCGAGACACCAAAAGGAGCAGAGAGTGACCTAACGCAACTCTAGATGGCACTAGTCTCCTCCCATGGACTCATCAGACTCCTCCTCAGAATCAGACCCATCAGCAGACTCCTCCTCAGACCCATCGGTCTCCTCCTCGATCTCCTGATCTTGAGCTGGAGCAGAAGTAGCAGCATTGGACTCATCCGAGTTCGTCCAGTGAGAGTACGAAGAGATCCACTTGTCCTCTGGAGTGATACGGTCCTCAGAGCCATCCTGAACTGGGATCTCAAGCTTCCTCATGATCGCCTTCCTCTCCTGACGAGCCTTCTTGGCATCCACATGTGCCAAGTACTTCTTGTGCTGAACATCGGTCTGAAGGCAAAAGAGCTTCTTCACTTTATGCTTGATCTTGGCCGCCCAACCTGACTGACCAGAAGAATGCTCTGTGCCGGGAGCAGGACCACCATCATCACCCTGATCCTCGCCAGAAGCAGAAGACACAACCGCCTCAGGACGAGTAGTAGAGGCCCAAAGCTCCTTCTGACGCAAGTTGAGAACGTCATGAGGAGTCAAGAGTCTGGTCTCGAGAGGCACACCTGGGAAAGTGGAGCTCCAGGTAGTCTGAATCAGCTTGAAGATGAAAGGAGCATAAATTGGGCAGTGATCTCCATAGGTAGCACTCACTAGCTCCTTCCACATGATGTGAGAGACATCCAAGACAGCATCCGCGCCCTTCTCAGAGTGGCACAACAGGAGCATATCCACAAGATGGCCATGCACCATGTCCAAGTTGCCAATGCGAGGAAAGAGAGGGTGCCGGAAGATGTGATGCATAATGTCAAAGAATGGCTTGAGCTCCTTCTTGACTCCCTTCTCAGTCTTGGTGATAATTATATGAGGCTTCAGCTCATCCTTGTGAGTAGGCCCCCCTCATGGCGAGGATGAAGGCCAAGAGGCTTCCTCAGCCCCTCGTCAGGATATCCATGAAGTGCCATAAACGCACCCCAAGTGGTGCGCAATTGCCTGCCATTGGTCATCCAGATCAATGTGCGCTCTGAGTTGGTGCCATACCAGATGGTTGCAAAGAACTGAGCAACCAACTCTAGATCAAAGTCATAGTTGAAGGTCACAAGGGGCACGATGTTGAGCTGTTCACAAAGGGCACGAGCTTCTCCAAAGTATGCCTGGTACTTCTCCATATGATCCATGTTGATTGACTTGGTCTTCACAAACAGGTTCTTCCTTCCCTTGATCCAATCAAAGTACACAAGCGATTGGTCCTTATTCCAGAATGGTGAGCCAACCATAGAAGGATCCTGAGGAATGAGGTAAGGGTTTTGCTCACGATATTGCCAATACTCATTTTGTTTCAACTCAGCAACCGTCTTGACCGGTTCCTCCTTCTTCTTGTGAGCAGCGGTTGACTTGACATTGGACTTGCCCTTGTTCCTGGCAGACTGACGATGAGCAGGTGGAGGTGTGGGGGCAATCTCTTCTTCATCTTCGGAATACACGATTCTCGCATGATAGGTGCGACCACGCTTGGATGGGGGATTCGCATTCTTGCGACAGACCTTGGAGCTACTACCACCTAATGTGACACAAAACCGCAAGGGAAAACATGAATACAGAATATGCATAAGCCAGGGAGAAACAAAGGTGAGAAAGGAAGGGTTAGGGAGCATTCTGGATTTTGGGGCCTCGAGCGGTAGTACCGCGGAACCGGGGCGGTAGTACCGCCCGAGCGGTAGTACCGCTGCGCAGGAGCGGTAGTACCGCTCTGGGAACGGGCACACGGAACCCCCAGATCCGGTAGTACCGGAGGTCAAAAATTCAAAAATTCTCCACTAAATCTTCAATCCTCCTTTCTAGCAGTCATTCAATATCCTACTCAAGCCCCGATTTAGCCAAAAATCGAGAAACCACCACACATTGCCCTAGAAACCTAGATTCAAAGGGGAGTACCATAGGAGCAATGAACGAGGGCAATACTGATGACCCACAAGTATAGGGGATCTATCGTAGTCCTTTCGATAAGTAAGAGTGTCGAACCCAACGAGGAGCAGAAGGAAATGACAAGCGGTTTTTAGTAAGGTATTCTCTGCAAGTACTGAAATTATCGGTAACAGATAGTTTTGTGATAAGGTAATTTGTAACGGGTAACAAGTAACAAAATTAAACAAGGTGCAGCAAGGTGGGCCAATCCTTTTTGTAGCAAAGGACAAGCCTGGACAAACTCTTATATAAAGGAAAACGCTCCCGAGGACACATGGGAATTATCGTCAAGCTAGTTTTCATCACGCTCATATGATTCACATTCGTTACTTTTATAATTTGATATGTGGGTGGACCGGTTCTTGGGTACTGCCCTTCCTTGGACAAGCACCCCACTTGTGATTAACCCCTATTGCAAGCATCCACAACTACAAAAGAAGTATTAAGGTAAACCTAACCATAGCATGAAACATATGGATCCAAATCAGCCCCTTACGAAGCAACACATAAAGTAGGGTTTAAGATTCTGTCACTCTAGCAACCCATCATCTACTTATTACTTCCCAATGCCTTCCTCTAGGCCCAAATAATGGTGAAGTGTCATGTAGTCGACGTTCACATAACACCACTAGAGGAAAGACAACATACATCTCATCAAAATATCGAACGAATACCAAATTCACATGACTACTTATAGCAAGACTTCTCCCATGTCCTCAGGAACAAATGTAACTACTCACAAATCATATTCATGTTCATAATCAGAGGGGTATTGATATGCATAAAGGATCTGAACATATGATCTTCCACCAAATAAACCAACTAGCATCAACTACAAGGAGTAATCAACACTACTAGCAACCCACATGTACCAATCTAAGGTTTTGAGACAAAGATTGGATACAAGAGATGAACTAGGGTTTGAGATGAGATGGTGTTGGTGAAGATGTTGATGGAGATTGACCCCCTCCCGATGAGAGGATCGATGGTGATGACGATGGTGATGATTTCCCCCTCCCGGAGGGATGTTTCCCCGGCAGAACAGCTCCGCCGGAGCCCTAGATTGGTTTCGCCAGGTTCCGCCTCGAGACGGCGGTGCTTCGTCCCGAAAGCTTCCTTCTGATTTTTTCCAGGGCGAAAGACTTCATATAGCCAAAGATGGGCACCGGAGGTCTGCCAGGGGCCCACGAGGCAGCGGGCGCGCCTAGGGGGGTAGGGCATCATGATCATTCTTATAACAGCAACATATATATATATATATATATATATATATATATATATATATATATTGTCATATGGTTTCTTATGCTAAAGTAACAATCTATTCGCAATGTCAAGTATGAATTAGAAACTTCATTGAAAACTAACAAACTATGATCTCGGTCATTGAAGTAATTGCAATTTATCATAACATCGGAAAGAGTCAATATAAGAGCTTTTCAGCAAGTCCACATACTCAACTATCATTTAGTCTTTCACAATTACTAAAACTCACGCAATACTTACGGGTATGGAGTTTTAATCGGACACAGAGAAAGATAGGGGCTTATAGTGTTGCCTCCCAACCTTTTACCTCAAGGGTAATGTCAACAATAATAGTTCATGATAACTTACATCCAATTGGATATATATATATATATATATATATATATATATATATATATATATAGTGTTACTATTCATCACCCAGGATGCAGAATAAGTTATTCTTCATCCGAGGTAATCTTACGATCGCTTCCTAAATAAATTACGTTTAGAATATAAATAGTTACATGCACATTAATTCAATATGTAAAATTTGGTCTAAAAAAAGTTATAAGATCAGAAAAATCACATTTTATGTATGTTTTACAATATGTTTTTACATTTGTAATTTTATGTAACATAAAATATTTTTTACGGCGAGTACATATTTTCTTACGTTCTTTTTTTATGTATGAAATAAGACAAAATTTACAAAACGTAAAAATACGGTGTATTGATGTCAAAATAGAGAGGGGGTGAAGAATAACTATTCCTCACCCAGGGTGACGAATAGCGCGAGGATTGACTATTCGTCACCCTGGGTGAGGAATACTTATTCTTCACCCACCTCTATTTTAACATCTATGCACCGTAATTTTATGTTTCGTAAATTTTGTCTTATTTTAGACATAAAAAGAGAACGTAAGAAAACCTATAATCGTCGTAAAAAATATTTTATGTTACGTAAAATTACAAATGTAAAAACATATTTAAAATGTACGTAAAATACAATTTTTGACCTTTTTTTTGTTATGCCAATTTTTTTTGCAGTAAATCAATATGAATGTAACTATTAGTATTTCAAATGTAATTTATTTATGAAATGATCGTAAGATTACCTCGGGTGAAGAATAACGTATTCTGCACCCTGGGTGATGAATAGTAACACTATATATATCTATATCTATATATATATATCAGGATCTTTCCAACACAATGTGCTTGCCAAAGGATAAAGTGTAAAAAGGAAAGGTGAAGATCACTGCGACTCTTGCATAAGACATAAAGCAAAAATAAAAGATAGGCCCTTCGTAGAGGGAAGCAGAGGTTGTCATGTGCTTTTATGGTTGGATGCACAAAATCTTAATGCGAAAGAACGCCACTTTATATTTCCACTTGTGATAGGGACCTTTATTATGCAGTCCGTTGCTTTTATTGCTTCCATATCACAAGATCGTATAAAGCTTATTTTCTCCACACTAATAGATCATACATATTCAGAGAGCAATTTTTATTGCATGCAACAATGACAACTTACTTGAAGGATCTTACTCAATCCATAGGTAGGTATGGTGTACACTCATGGCAAAACCGGGTTTAAGGATATTCGGAAGCACAAGCAGTATCTCTACTTGGTGCAAAGAATTTGGCTAGCATGAGGGGGAAAGGAAAGCTCAATATGTTGGATGATCCATGACAATATACTTTATTTCAGATATAAGAAAACATAACCCATTACATTGTCTTCCTTGTCCAACATCAACTTTTTAGTATGTCATATTTTAATGAGTGCTCACAATCATAAAAGATGTCCAAGATAGTATATTTATATGTGAAAACCTCTCTTTCTTTATTACTTCCTATTAATTGCAATGATGAACAAAACTATGTTTGTCAACTCTCAACAACTTTTATTCATCATACTCTTTATATGTGAAGTCATTACTCTCCATAAGATCAATATGATCTCTTTAATTCTTTTTATTCTTTCTTTTATTCCCTCAAGATCATAGAAAGATAACCAAGCCCTTGACTCAAAACTAATCTTTATTATATATAGCTCATGGACTCGATTACATAGAAGGATCATAAAGCATAACTCAAAACCAGATCATACTAAAACTTTATTCTACTAGATCAAGATATTACCAAAAGGATCGAACTAAGAAAAATGGTAAAGATAGAAGTGTGATGGTGATACGATGCCGGGGCAACTCCCCCAAGCTTGGCAGTTGCCAAGGGGAGTGCCCATACCCATGTATTTATGTCTCTTTCTTTGAGGTGGTGATGATGGAGTTGGTGGTGATGTAGGCTTGTCGTCCAACATCGAGCGTAAGAGGTGATCCAACTTACGAATAATGCCCTTGAGTGCGGTGATATGCTCTTGCAACAGAATATTTTCACGAGTTAGATACTTGTTCTGCACCCGAACTATTTCAATCATCTTGAAAGCTTGAATTTCAGTAGGGGTAAGAAGATTGTAATGAGGTTGAAGGATGTCTTCTTCTTCTGCTGCCGGAGCTTGATCCTCCGTGGCCTTCTTGATCCTATCATCCTTGTTGATCTCCCCGGGGTCTTCTCTCTTAAGCTCTATCTTCATTAGCCAAGCATCGTCGCCCTCATTGTTGGAGGAGGGGGATGACATGATGCCTGCCCTTGACAACTCTGGCAGAAAACAGCTCGAAAAAAAAACAGAGGATATTTGCGTGGTACGGTGGTCAAAACCTTCGGGAGATTATATAATGAATTTTTACCGACCAAAAGAAGTATCGTGCAGGAAAACGGAGTCCGGAGGGCACACGAGGTGCCCACGAGGCAGGGGGCGCGCCTAGGGGGTAGGGCGCACCCTCCACCCTCGTGGATGCCTCGTGTCCCTTTCGGACTACTTCTAATTTTCCTATTTTTTTAATATTCCAAAACGGAGAAAAATTGCTATTAGAACTGTTTTGGAGTCGGTTTACTTACTGTACCACATACCTATTCCTTTTCGGAGTTTGAAACGTTCTGGAAAGTGTCTCTTATGTATTCCTCCGGGGTTACGGTTTCAATAACATTAGTTTCAACATTTATTGGATTACCTGAGATATAATGTTTGATTCTTTGACCGTTCACCTCCTTCGGATTTGTGCCTTCGAAGTTGTTGATTTTTATGGCACCGGAACGATAGACCTCCTCGATAACGTAAGGACCTTCCCATTTAGAGAGAAGTTTTCCTGCAAAAAAACTTAAACGAGAGTTGTATAGCAGAACATAATCACCTACATTAAACTCACGCTTTTATATCCTTTTGTCATGCCATCTTTTAACTTTTTCTTTGAACAGTTTAGCATTCTCATAGGCCTGGGTTCTCCACTCATCAAGTGAGCTAATGTCAAATAGCCTCTTCTCACCGGCAAGTTTGAAATCATAATTGACCTCTTTAATGGCCCAATTGTTGGGGAACGTAGCAGAAATTCAAAATTTTCTACGCATCACCAAGATCAATCTATGGAGTTTACTAGCAACGAGAGGGAAGGAGTGCATCTACATACCCTTGTAGATCGCGAGCGGAAGCGTTCAAGAGAACGGGGTTGATGGAGTCGTACTCGTCGTGATCCAAATCACCGATGATCCTAGCGCCGAACGGACGGCACCTCCGCGTTCAACACACGTACAGAGCAGCGACATCTCCTCCTTCTTGATCCAGCAAGGGGGGAGGAGAGGTTGATGAAGATCCAGCAGCACGACGGCGTGGTGGTGGAAGTAGCGGGATTCCAACAGGGCTTCGCCAAGCGCTGCGGGAGGAGGGAGATGTGTCACGGCAGGGAGAGGGAGGCGCCAGGGCTTAGGTATTGCTGCCCTCCCTCCCCCCACTATATATAGGGCCAAGGGAGAGGGGGGGCGCAGCCTTGGCCCTTCCTCCAAGAAAGGGTGCGGCCAGGGAGGAGTCCATCCTCCCCAAGGCACCTCGGAGGTGCCTTCCCCCTTTAGGACTCTCCCTTTCCCTTATCTCTTGGCGCATGGGCCTCTTGGGGCTGGTGCCCTTGGACCATATAGGCCAAGGCGCACACCCCTACAGCCCATGTGGCCCCCCGGGGCTGGTGGACCCCCTTGGTGGACCCCCGGACCCCTTTCGGCACTCCCGGTACAATACCGATAAAGTGCGAAACTTTTCCGGCGACCAAAATAAGACTTCCCATATATAAATCTTTACCTCCGGACCATTCCGGAACTCCTCGTGACGTCCGGGATCTCATCCAGGACTCCGAACAATTTTCGGGTTACCGCATACTAATATCTCTATAACCCTAGCGTCACCGAACCTTAAGTGTGTAGACCCTACGGGTTCGGGAGACACGTAGACATGACCGAGACGACTCTCCGGTCAATAACCAACATCGGGATCTGGATACCCATGTTGGCTCCCACATGCTCCTCGATGATCTCATCGGATGAACCACGATGTCGAGGATTCAATCAATCCCGTATACAATTCCCTTTGTCTACCGATATGGTACTTGCCCGAGATTCGATCGTCGGTATCCCGATACCTTGTTCAATCTCGTTACCGGCAAGTCTCTTTACTCGTTCCGTAACACATCATCCCGTGATCAACTCCTTGGTCACATTGTGCACATTATGATGATGTCCTACCGAGTGGGCCCAGAGATACCTCTCCATTTACACGGAGTGACAAATCCCAGTCTCGATTCGTGCCAACCCAACAGACACTTTCGGAGATACCTGTAGTGCACCTTTATAGCCACCCAGTTATGTTGTGACGTTTGGTACACCCAAAGCATTCCTACGGTATCCGGTAGTTGCACAATCTCATGGTCTAAGGAAATGATACTTGACATTAGAAAAGCTCTCAGCAAACGAACTACACGATCTTCTGCTAGGCTTAGGATTGGGTCTTGTCCATCACATCATTCTCCTAATGATGTGATCCCGTTATCAACGACATCCAATGTCCATGGTCAGGAAACCGTAACCATCTATTGATCAACGAGCTAGTCAACTAGAGGCTTACTAGGGACATGGTGTTGTCTATGTATCCACACATGTATTTGAGTTTCCTATCAATACAATTCTAGCATGGATAATAAACGATTATCATGAACAAGGAAATATAATAATAACCAATTTATTATTGCCTCTAGGGCATATTTCCAACAGTCTCCCACTTGCACTAGAGTCAATAATCTAGTTCACATCACCATGTGATTAACACACACAGGTCACATCACCATGTGACCAACATCCAAAGAGTTTACTAGAGTCAACAATCTAGTTCACATCACTATGTGATTAACACTCAATGAGTTCTGGTTTGATCATGTTATGCTTGTGAGAGAGGTTATTAGTCAACGGGTCTGAACCTTTCAGATCCGTGTGTGCTTTACGAATATCTATGTCATCTTGTGGATGCTACCACGCGCTACTTGGAGCCATTTCAAATAACTGCTCTACTATACGAATCCGGTTTACTACTCAGAGTCATCCGGATTAGTGTCAAAGTTCGCATTGACGTAACCCTTTACCACGAACCCCTTTTCACCTCCATAATCGAGAAAATCCTTAGTCCACTAGATACTAAGGATAAGTTCGACCGTTGTCATGTGATCCATTCCCGGATCACTATTGTACCCCTCGACCAACTCATGGCAAGGCACACTTCATGTGCGGTACACAGCATAGCATACTGTAGAGCCTACGTCTAAAGCATAGGGGACGACCTTCGTCCTTTCTCTCTCTTCTGCTATGGTCAGGTCTTGAGTCTTACTCAATACTCTCACCTTGTAACACAGCCAAGAACTCCTTCTTTGCTGATCTATTTTGAACTCTTTCAAAATCATGTCAAGGTGTGCGTTCTTTGAAAGTATTATCAGACGTCTTGATCTATCTCTATAGATCTTGATGCCCAATATGTAAGCAGCTTTATCCAGGTCTTCCTTTGAAAAACTCCTTTCAAACAACCCTTTATGCTTTCCAGAAATTTTACATCATTTCGGATCAACAATATGTCATACATATACTTATCAGAAATGTTGTAGCGCTCCCACTCACTTTATTGTAAACACAAGTTTCTAACAAACTTTGTATAAACCCAAAAACTTTGATCACTCCATCAAAGCGTATATTCTGACTCCGAGATGCTTGCTCTAGTCCATGCAAGGATCGCTGGAGCTAGCATACCTTTTAGCATCCTTAGGATCGACAAAACCTTTCTGATTGTATCACATACAACCTTTCCTTACGAAAACTGGTAAGGAAACTTGTTTTGACATCCATCTGCCAGATTTCATAAATGCAGCTAATGCTAACATGATTCCGGCGGACTTAAGCATCGCTACGGATGAGAAAATCTCATCGTAGTCAACTCCTTGAACTTGTGAAAATACTCTTTGCCACAAGTCGAGCTTCATAGACGGTAACATTACCGTCCACGTCCGTCTTCTTCTTAAAGATCCATTTATCTCAATGGCTCGCCGATCATCGGGCAAGTTCACCAAAGTCCATGCTTTGTTCTGATACATGGATCCTATCTCGGATTTCATGGCTTCTAACCATTTGTCGGAATATGGGCCCACCATCGCTTCTCCATAGCTTGTAGGTTCAGTATTGTCCAACAATATGATATCTAAGACAGGATTACCGTACCACTCAGGAGTAGTACATATCCTTGTCGACCTACGAGGTTTGGTAGTGACTTGATCCGAAGTTTCATGATCACTATCATAAGCTTACACTTCAATTGGTGTAGGTGCCACAGGAACAACTTCCTGTGCCCTGCTACACACTAGTTGAAGTGACGGTTCAATAACCTTATCAAGTCTCCACCATCCTCCCACTCAATTCTTTTCGAGAGAAACTTTTCCTCGAGAAAGGACCCGTTTCTAGAAACAATCACTTTTGCTTCCAGATCTGAAATAGGAGGTATACCCAACTGTTTTGGGTATTCTATGAAGATGCATTTATCCGCTTTGGGTTCGAGCTTATCAGTCTGAGACTTTTTCACATAAGCGTCGCAGCCCCAAACTTTTAAGAAATGACAGCTTAGGTTTCTCTAAACCATAGTTCATACGGTGTCGTCTCAACGGAATTGCGTGGTGCCCTATTTAAAGTGAATGCGGTTGTCTCTAATGCCTAACCCATAAATGATAGTTGTAATTCGATAAGAGACATCATGGTATGCACCATATCCAGTAGGGTGCAGTTATGATGTTCGGACACACCATCACACTGTGGTGTTCCAGACGGTATTAATTGTGAAACACTTTCCACAATGTCTTAATTGTGTGCCAAACTCGTAACTCAGATACTCATCTCTATGATCATATCACAGACATTTTATCCTCTTGTCACGACGATCTTCAACTTCACTCTGAAATTACTTGAACCTTTCAATAATTCAGACTTGTGTTTCATCAAGTAAATACACTCAGCATCTACTCAAATCATCTGTGAAGTAAGAACATAACGATATCCACTGCATGCCTCAACACTCATTGGACTGCATACATCAAAATGTATTACTTCCAATAAGTTGCTCTCTTGTTCCATCTTTCTGAAAACGAGGCTTTCAGTCATCTTGCCCATGTGGTATGATTTGCATGTCTCAAGTGATTCAAAATCAAGTGAGTCCAAACGATCCATCTGCATGGAGTTTCTTCATGCATATATACCAATAGACATGGTTCGCATGTCTCAATCTTTTCAAAAACGACTGAGTCTAAAGATCCATC
Source organism: Aegilops tauschii subsp. strangulata (assembly GCF_002575655.3). NCBI lineage: Eukaryota > Viridiplantae > Streptophyta > Magnoliopsida > Poales > Poaceae > Aegilops > Aegilops tauschii. The sequence goes on from NC_053035.3 coordinate 332,065,135, forward strand.
TACATGGCGCTTCTTCATGCGTTCTATACCAATATGACTCAAATGGCAGTGCCACAAGCATGTGGTACTATTATTACTATTTTATATCTTTTGGCACGAACATGTGTATCACTGCGATCGAGATTCATTTTAGGTGCAAGACCATTGAAGGTATTATTCAAATAAACAGAGTAACCATTATTCTCCTTAAATGAATAACCGTATTGCGATAAACATAATCCAATCATGTTTATGCTCAACGCAAACACCAAATAACAATTATCTAGGTTTAACACCAATCTCGATGGTAGAGGGAGCATGCGATGCTTGATCACATCAACCTTGGAAACACTTCCAACACATATCGTCATCTCGCCTTTAGCTAGTCTCCGTTTATTCCGCAGCTTTTATTTCGAGTTACTAACACTTAGCAACCGAACCAGTATCTAATACCCTGGTGCTGCTAGGAGTACTAGTAAAGTACACATTCATATAATGTATATCCAATATACTTCTGTTGACCTTGGCTGCCTTCTCATCTACCAAGTATCTAGGGTAGTTCTGCTTCAGTGACCGTTCCCCTCATTACAGAAGCACTTAGTCTCGGGTTTGGGTTCAACCTTGGGATTCTTCACTAGAGCAGCAAATGATTTGCTGTTTCATGACATATCCCTTTTGCCCTTGCCCTTCTAGAAACTAGTCGTTTTACTAACCATCAACAATTGATGCTCCTTCTTGATTTCTACTTTCACGGTGTCAAACATCGCGAATAGCTCAAGGATCATCATATCTATCCCTGATATGTTATAGTTCATCACGAAGCTCTAATAGCTTGGTGGCAGTGACTATGGAGAACCATCACTATCTCATCTGGAAGATTAACTCCCACTCGATTCAAGTGATTGTGGTACTCAGACAATCTGAGCACATGTTCAACGATTGAGCTTTTCCCCCTTAGTTTGCAGGCTTAAGAAACTTGTCAGAGGTCTCATACCTCTTGACGTGGGCACTAGTCTGAAATCCCAATTTCAATCTTCGGAACATCTCATATGTTCTGCGACGTTTCAAAACGTCTTTGGTGCCACAATTCTAAACCGTTAGCATTACGCACTGAACTATCACGTAGTCGTCAAAACGTGTATGTCAGATGTTTCGCAACATCTACAGACGACGCTGAGGTTCAGCACACCGAGCGGTGCATTAAGGACATAAGCCTTCTGTGCAGCAATGAGGACAATCCTCAGTTTACGGACCTAGTCCGCATAATTGCTACTATCAACTTTCAACTAAATTTTCTCTAGGAACATATCTTAAACAGTAGAACTAAAGCGTAAGCTATGACATAATTTGCAAAGACCTTTTGACTATGTTCATGATAATTAAGTTCATCTGATTATTTTGTGAACTCCCACTCAGATAGACATCCCTCTAGTCATCTAAGTGATACATGATCCAAGTCAAACTAGGCCGTGTCCGATCATCACGTGAGACGGACTAGTCATCATCGGTGAACATCTCCATTTTTATCGTATCTACTATACGACTCATGTTCGACCTTTTGGTCTCTTGTGTTCCGAGGCCATGTCTGTACATGCTAGGCTCGTCAAGTCAACCTAAGTGTTTCGCATGTGTTCAGAGGCCATGTCTGTACATGCTAGGCTCGTCAACACCCGTTGTATTCGAACGTTAGAATCTATCACACCCGATCATCACGTGGTGCTTCGAAACAACGAACCTTCGCAACGGTGCACAGTAAGGGGGAACACGTCTCTTGAAATTTTAGTGAGGGATCATCTTATTTATGCTACCATCGTTCTAAGCAAATAAGATGTAAACATGACAAACATCACATGCATATCATAAAGTGACGTGATATGGCCAATATCATCCTGCGCCTTTGATCTCCATCTTCGAGGCGCGGCATGATCACCTTCGTCACCGGCATGACACCATGATCTCCATCATCATGATCTCCATCGTTGTGTCTTCAAGAAGTTGTCTCGCCAACTATTACTTCTACTACTATGGCTAACGGTTAGCAATAAAGTAAAGTAATTACATGGCGTTTTCATTGACACGCAGGTCATACAATAAATTAAGACAACTCCTATGGCTCCTACCGGTTGTCATACTCATCGACATGCAAGTCGTGATTCCTATTACAAGAACATGATCAATCTCATACATCACATATATCATTCATCACATCCTTTTGGCCATATCACATCACATAGCATACCCTGCAAAAACAAGTTAGACGTCCTCTAATTGTTGTTGCATGTTTTACGTGGCTGCTATGGGATTCTAGCAAGAACGTTTCTTACCTACACAAAAGCCACAACGTGATATGCCAATTTCTATTTACCCTTCATAAGGACCCTTTTCATCGAATCCGATCCGACTAAAGTGGGAGAGACAGACACCCGCTAGCCACCTTATGCAACTAGTGCATGTCAGTCGGTGGAACCTGTCTCACGTAAGTGTACGTGTAAGGTCGGTCCGGGCCGCTTCATCCCACGATGCCGCCGAATCAAGATAAGACTAGTAACGGCAAGTAAATTGACAACATCAACGCCCACAACTACTTTGTGTTCTACTCGTGCATAGAAACTACGCATAGACCTAGCTCATGATGCCACTGTTGGGGAACGTAGTAGAAATTCAAAATTTTCTACGCATCACCAAGATCAATCTATGGAGTTTACTAGCAACGAGAGGGAAGGAGTGCATCTACATACCCTTGTAGATCGCGAGCGGAAGCGTTCAAGAGAACGGGGTTGATGGAGTCGTACTCGTCGTGATCCAAATCACCGATGATCCTAGCGCCGAACGGACGGCACCTCCGCGTTCAACACACGTACGGAGCAGCGACGTCTCCTCCTTCTTGATCCAGCAAGGGGGGAGGAGAGGTTGATGAAGATCCAGCAGCACGACGGCGTGGTGGTGGAAGTAGCGGGATTCCAACAGGGCTTCGCCAAGCGCTGCGGGAGGAGGGAGATGTGTCACGGGAGGGAGAGGGAGGCGCCAGGGCTTAGGTATTGCTGCCCTCCCTCCCCCCACTATATATAGGGCCAAGGGAGAGGGGGGGCGCAGCCTTGGCCCTTCCTCCAAGGAAGGGTGCGGCCAGGGAGGAGTCCATCCTCCCCAAGGCACCTCGGAGGTGCCTTCCCCCTTTAGGACTCTCCCTTTCCCTTATCTCTTGGCGCATGGGCCTCTTGGGGCTGGTGCCCTTGGACCATATAGGCCAAGGCGCACACCCCTACAGCCCATGTGCCCCCCCGGGGCTGGTGGACCCCCTTGGTGGACCACCGGACCCCTTTCGGCACTCCCGGTACAATACCGATAAAGTGCGAAACTTTTCCGGCGACCAAAATAAGACTTCCCATATATAAATCTTTACCTCCGGACCATTCCGGAACTCCTCGTGACGTCCGGGATCTCATTCGGGACTCCTAACAACTTTTGGGTTACCGCATACTAATATCTCTATAACCCTAGCGTCACCGAACCTTAAGTGTGTAGACCATACGTGTTCGGGAGACACGCAGACATGACCGAGACGACTCTCCGGTCAATAACCAACAGAGGGATCTGGATACCCATGTTGGCTCCCACATGCTCCTCGATGATCTCATCGGATGAACCACGATGTCGAGGATTCAATCAATCCCGTATACAATTCCCTTTGTCTACCGGTATGGTACTTGCCCGAGATTCGATCGTCGGTATCCCGATACCTTGTTCAATCTCGTTACCGGCAAGTCTCTTTACTCGTTCCGTAACACATCATGCCGTGATCAACTCCTTGGTCACATTGTGCACATTATGATGATGTCCTACCGAGTGGGCCCAGAGATACCTCTCCGTTTACACGGAGTGACAAATCCCAGTCTCGATTCGTGCCAACCCAACGGACACTTTCGGAGATACCTGTAGTGCACCTTTATAGCCACCCAGTTATGTTGTGACGTTTGGTACACCCAAAGCATTCCTACGGTATCCGGTAGTTGCACAATCTCATGGTCTAAGGAAATGATACTTGACATTAGAAAAGCTCTCAGCAAACGAACTACACGATCTTCTGCTAGGCTTAGGATTGGGTCTTGTCCATCACATCATTCTCCTAATGATGTGATCCCGTTATCAACGACATCCAATGTCCATGGTCAGGAAACCGTAACCATCTATTGATCAACGAGCTAGTCAACTAGAGGCTTACTAGGGACATGGTGTTGTCTATGTATCCACACATGTATTTGAGTTTCCTATCAATACAATTCTAGCATGGATAATAAACGGTTATCATGAACAAGGAAATATAATAATAACCAACTTATTATTGCCTCTAGGGCATATTTCCAACACCAATATGCCTTATGTTCTAGTTCGAGAGGTAAATGACATGCTTTTCCATAAACCATTTTATATGAAGACATACCCATAAGATTTTTATATGCAGTTCTATAGGCCCATAAAGCATCATCAAGTTTCTTGGACCAATTCTTTCTAGATCTATTAACAGTCTTCTGCAAAATTAATTTAATCTCCCTATTACTTAGTTCTACTTGACCACTAGATTGTGGATGGTATGGAGATGCAATTCTATGATTAACATCATACTTAGCAAGCATTTTACGAAAAGCACCATGAATAAAATGTAAACCACCATCAGTCATTAAGTATCTAGGGACTCCAAACCTCGAAAAAATAACTTCTTTAAGCATCTTAATAGAGGTGTTATGATCAGCACTACTAGTTGGAATAGCTTCTGCCCACTTAGTAACGTAATCAACAACAACTAAAATATGTGTATACCCATTAGAGGAAGGAAACGGTCCCATATAATCAAAGCCCCAAACATCAAATGGTTCAATAACAAGTGAATAGTTCATAGGCATTTCTTGACATCTACTAATATTACCAATTCTTTGACATCCATCACAAGACAAGACAAACTTACGGGCATCTTTAAAAAGAGTAGGCCAATAAAAACCGGATTGCAATACCTTATGCGCAGTTCTATCTCTAGCATGGTGTCCTCCATAAGCCTCGGAGTGACACTTGCATAGGATTTGTTCCTGTTCACGCTTAGGTACACAACGTCTAATGACACCATCTACTCCTTCTTTATAAAGGTGTTGGTCATCCCAGAAGTAATGTCTTAAGTCATAGATTTTTTTTTTCTTTTGCTGATATGTGAAACTAGGTGGTATAAATTTAGCAACAATGTAATTAGCATAATCAGCATACCATGGAGCAGTACGAGAAGCATTTATGACAGCTAATTGTTCATCAGGAAAGCTATCATGAATAGGTAGTGAGTCATCAAGAACATTCTCTAACCTAGATAAGTTGTCTGCAACGGGGTTCTCAGCTCCCTTTCTATCTATAATATGCAAATCAAATTCTTGTAGCAAGAGAACCCATCTAATAAGTCTATGTTTAGCATCTTTCTTTTCCATAAGATATTTAATATCAACATGATCAGTGTGAACAGTTACTTTAGAATCAACAATATAAGGTCTGAACTTATCACAAGCAAATACAACTGCTAAAAATTCTTTTTCAGTAGTAGCATAATTTCTCTGGGCACTGTCTAGAGTTTTACTTGCATATTGGATAACATTTAATTTCTTATCAACTCTTTGTCCTAGAACAACACCTACATCATAATCACTAGCATCACACATAATTTCAAAGGGTAAATTCCAATCAGGTGGCTGAACAATAGGTGCAGAAATCAAGGCTTTCTTAAGTATTTCAAATGCTTCTACACAATCATCATCAAAGACAAAAGGAACATCTTTTTGTAAGAGATTAGTCAGGGGCCTAGAAATTTTTGAGAAGTCTTTAATGAACCTCCTATAAAAACTGGCATGACCAAGGAAACTTCTTATACCTTTGATGTCCTTAGGACACGACATCTTTTCAATAGCATCAACTTTAGCTTTATCAACTTCAATACCTCTTTCAGACATTTTATGCCCCAAGACAATAACCATAAAGTGGCACTTCTCCCAATTCAAGACAAGATTAGTTTATTCACATCTCTGCAAAACTCGATCAAGGTTGCTTAAGCAATCATCAAAAGAAGTCCCATATACGGAGAAATCATCCATGAAAACCTCAACAATCTTTTCACAAAAGTCAGAGAATATGGCAGTCATACATCTTTGAAAGGTAGCAGTTGCATTGCATAAACCAAAAGGCATATGTCTATAAGCAAAGGTACCGAAAGGGCAAGTAAAAGTGGTCTTTTCTTGATCCTCTTTTGACACAGGTATTTGAGAGAAACCAGAATAACCGTCTAGAAAGCAAAAATGTGTATGTTTGGATAATCTTTCTAGCATTTGATCAATAAAAGGTAAAGGGTAATGATCCTTTTTAGTAGCTTTATTTAGTTTGCGGAAATCAATTACCATTCTATAACCTGTAACAATTCTTTGTGGGATCAATTCATCTTTATCATTAGGAACAACAGTAATACCTCCCATCTTAGGGACACAATGAACAAGACTTACCCACTGACTATAAGCAACAGGATAAATTATACCTGCCTCCAGAAGCTTTAGTATTTCTTTTCTTACCACTTCTTTCATCTTTGGATTTAACCTTCGTTGGTGATCAACAACCGGTTTAGCGTCTTTCTCCAATTTTATTTTGTGCTGGCATAGAGTGGGACTAATGCCCTTAAGATCATCAAGAGTATATCCAATAGCAGCATGGTGCTTCTTCAGAGTTTTCAATAATTTCTCTTCTTCCTTCTCTGAAAGGTTAGCACTAATAATAATAGGATATATCTTCTTTTCATCAAGATAAGCATATTTAAGAGTATCAGGTAATGGTTTAAGCTCAAACACAGGATCACCCTTGGGTGGAGGAGGATCCCCTAGAATTTCAACAGACAAGTTGTGTTTCAAAATAGGTCCCTGTTTAAAGAATACTTCATCTATTTCCCTTCTTTCACTCATAAACATATCATTTTCATGGTCTAACAAATATTGTTCTAAAGGATCATTAGGAGGCACGGCAATAGAAGCAAGACCAATAATTTCATCCTTACTAGGCAATTCTTTATCATGGGGTTGTCTACGAAATTTAGCAAAACTAAAATCATGAGACATATCCCCTAGACCAACAGAAACAATATCCTTTTTGCAGTCTATTTTAGCATTAACAATATTCAAGAAGGGCCTACCAAATATAATGGGACAAAAGTTATCTTGTGGGGAAGCAAGAATAAGAAAATCAGTAGGATATTTAATTTTCCCACACAAGACTTCAACATCTCTAACAATCCCAACCAGTGAGATAGTATCTCTATTGGCAAGCTTAATACTCCCTCCGATCCGTAATAGTCTGCGCATAACTTTTTTTGATTTTTTCCTATTTAGTCTGCGCGATCCCCGTTTGTGGCCGCAGTTTCCAAAACTGCCCCGCAACATCCGCTTCCCATGGTTCGCATGCATACCTGAGTTAATTAATTCCTTCGTGTGCATGCAGAGAGAGAGAGGGCAGAGAGAAGCGCATGCAGAGAGACTACTGCGCACGGGAATTGAGGCGTAAAACCTGCTGTGCCAATGGGTTGCATGCATATCATAATTACTCAGTTTTTTATCTATGGAAAACCAGGGGCAGTTTGGTCTAGATTTAACCTAAAGATCTTTTCCTTGGTATGCGAGCTCGGTCTTAGGCGCAAGGAAAAAGAATCGGAGGGAGTAGTAACATTAATATCTTCTATCTCAGCAGGTGTAATATCATGCATAATTTCTTCATATAAGGTATAAGGTATTGCACTCACACTAGCACCCATATCACATAATCCATGATAATAGTGATCTCCTATTTTAACCAAAACGACATGCATGCCAACAACAGGTCTATGTTTATCTTTAGTATCAGGTTTAGCAATTCTAGCAGCTTCATCACAGAAGTAAATAACATGCCCATCAATATTATCGACCAGGAGATCTTTAACCATAACAATACTAGGTTCAACTTTAATTTGCTCAGGAGGTGTAGGTGTTCTATCATTACTCTTACGAACCACTGTTGAAGCTTTAGCATGATCCTTTATTCTAATAGGGAAAGGTGGTTTCTCAATATAAGCGGTAGGAACAATAGGATCAACATTATAAGTAATAGTCTTTTCTTCAACCTTAATAGGTTCAACTAATTTTACTTCAATGGGAGGATGATATTTAAACCACTTCTCCTTAGGGAGATCAACATGAGTAGCAAATGATTCACAGAAAGAAGCTACTATCTCAGAGTCAAGTCCATATTTAGTGCTAAATTCACGAAAAGCACCGGTATCCATAAAAGATTTAACACAATCAAACTTAGGTGTTATACATGACTCCTTACCTTCGTCGAGTTCCCAATCTTCAGAGTTGCATTTAATTCTTTCCAATAAATCCCATCTGAATTCAATAGTCTTCATCATAAAAGAACCAGTACAAGAAGTATTGAGCATGGAGCGATTATTGAGAGAAAGCCGAGCATAAATTTTTTGAATAATAATTTCTCTTGAGAGCTCATGATTGGGGCATGAATATAGCATTGACTTAATCCTCCCCCAATCTTGAGCGATACTTTCTCCTTCGCGAGGCCAAAAATTATATATATAATTACAATCATGATGAACCAGATGCATAGGATAAAACTTCTGATGAAATTCCAATTTCAATCGGTTGTAGTTCCATGATCCAATATCATCACATAGCCTAAATCATGTCAATGCATTTCCCTTCAAAGATAAAGGGAAGACCTTCTTCTTGATAACATCCTCGGGCATACCTGCAAGCTTAAATAATCCACAAACTTCATCCACATAGATTAGGTGCAAATCGGGATGCAATGTTCCATCTCCTGTAAAAGGATTAGCTAGTAGTTTCTCTATGATACCCGAAGGAATTTCAAAGTAAACATTTCAGTAGGTTCAGTAGGTTGAGGAGCAACTCTTTGCTCTACTGGTCGGGGTGAAGATACCCCGAACAAGCCCCTAAAAGGATTATGTTCCATAGTAACAAGTAATAGTAAATTTCAGCACACTATGTAAATTTTTCCTTACCAAATTCCACCTACCAAAGGCGCTTCACTCCCTGGCAACGGCGCCAGAAAAGAGTCTTGATGACCCACAAGTATAGGGGATCTATCATAGTCCTTTCGATAAGTAAGAGTGTCGAACCTAATGAGGAGCAGAAGGAAATGACAAGCGGTTTTCAGTAAGGTATTCTCTGCAAGTACTGAAATTATCGGTAACAGGGAGTTTTGTGATAAGGTAATTTGTAACGGGTAACAAGTAACAAAAGTAAACAAGGTGTAGCAAGGTGGCCCAATCCTTTTTGTAGCAAAGGACAAGCCTGGACAAACTCTTATTTAAAGGAAAACGCTCCCGAGGACACATGGGAATTATCGTCAAGCTAGTTTTCATCACACTCATATGATTCGTGTTCGTTACTTTGATAATTTGATGTGTGGGTGGACCAGTGCTTGGGTACTGCCCTTCCTTGGACAAGCATCCCACTTGTGATTAACCCCTATTGCAAGCATCCGCAACTACAAAAGTAGTATTAAGGTAAACCTAACCATAGCATGAAACATATGGATCCAAATCAGCCCCTTACGAAGCAACGCATAAACTAGGGTTTAAGCTTCTGTCACTCTAGCAACCCATCATCTACTTATTACTTCCCAATGCCTTCCTCTAGGCCCAAATAATGGTGAAGTGTCATGTAGTCGACGTTCACATAACACCACTAGAGGAAAGACAACATACATCTCATCAAAATATCGAACGAATACCAAATTCACATGACTACTTATAGCAAGACTTCTCCCATGTCCTCAGGAACAAACGTAACTACTCACAAATCATATTCATGTTCATAATTAGAGGGGTATTGATATGCATAAAGGATCTGAACATATGATCTTCCACCAAATAGACCAACTAGCATCAACTACAAGGAGTAATCAACACTACTAGCAACCCACAGGTACCAATCTAAGGTTTTGAGACAAAGATTGGATACAAGAGATGAACTAGGGTTTGAGATGAGATTGTGTTGGTGAAGATGTTGATGGAGATTGACCCCCTCCCGATGAGAGGATCGATGGTGATGACGATGGTGATGATTTCCCCCTCCCGGGGGATGTTTCCCCGGCAGAACAGCTCCGCCGGAGCCCTAGATTGGTTTCGCCAGGTTCCGCCTCGAGACGGCGGCGCTTCGTCCCGAAAGCTTCCTTCTGATTTTTTCCAGGGCGAAAGACTTCATATAGCCAAAGATGGGTACCGGAGGTCTGCCAGGGGGCCCACGAGGCAGGGGGTGCGCCCAGGGGGGTAGGGCGCGCCCCCACCCTCGTGGATGGTGGGTGGCCCCACTCTGGTGCTTTCTTTGCCCAATATTTTTTTATATATTCCAAAACTGACTTTCGTGGAGTTTCAGGACTTTTGGAGTTGTGCAGAATAGGTCTCTAATATTTGCTCCTTTTTCCAGCTGCCAGCATTCTCCCTCTTCATGTAAACCTTGTAAAATAAGAGAGAATAGGCATAGGTATTATGACATAATGCGTAATAACAGCCCATAATGCAATAAATATCGATATAAAAGCATGATGCAAAATGGACATATCTAATACCGGGGTCCATGGCGAGAGGAGGTGGTGGGGAACGATTCCACCAGTCGGAATCGGGCAGCCGGAGCGGCGGCCGGGGCTGTTCTTTGGCGCCTGAGAGAGAGAGAGACGTGGGGAGGGAGAGTGAAAGGGTATGGGGGAGTTAGAACTCCCCCTGCCCGATACTTACTCCCACCACGACCCGCTAAGCGGTAGTACCGCTGGAAGCAGCGGTAGTACCGCCCCGGTACTACATCCAGGCAGGAGGCCCAGTAGTACCGCTCGATCGATAGTACCGCTGGGAAGAACGGTAGTACCGCTTGGAGCGGTAGTACCATTCCCTCATAGCGGTAGTACCACCGGCAGGGAGACAGAATGGCCCAAAGAAGGAACAAAAGGCTTATGCAGACCAGGGGTTGAAGCATAAGGGTAGGCTTGGGATAGAGACTCAAAAGAACAACACGAGGACGAGATACTCCACGTTCGAAAAAGACCAAGAAACCAAGAGCAACTTGGAGTAACTCAAAGCACAAACAACATCCTAAGGAAGCTACTCGAACAACACTACAAAAAAAGACACATCTGTGACATTTTGGGCCGAACGAAATTTTTTTCTGTCATACTTATGACACTTCTATGACAATAATTATGACAAAACACGGTATCATCATAGATGTGGTGGGGTCCTACTTCTATGACAAAAAATCATGACAGAAAATGGGCTTTTCGTCCCGGGCGGGTCGGAGACGCAGCTGCATGACATTCTTTGGGCCGTCCATGACGGAAAAAACCGTGGTAGAAGCGAGGGCGAGGAAAATATCGGGGTGTTCCCGGTTACGGTGGGTGGTCGGGGCCGAGCGATGCGCGTTTCTCTCGTACACGCACGCGCGTGGGTGCGAGGCGTTGGGCTCTAACTGAACCCGGGCGAGGCATTGGGCTCTAACTAAACCCGAGCGATTGCACTGCAGGCTACGCGTTACTGAACCCGAGCGATCAATCGATGGTTGTTAACTGAACCAGATCGAGCGATTCCTTCGCTACTGCTGCTAACTGAAGCCGATCGATGCCGCCTCTGGATGAACAGTGAGCGTTGCTGGGGGGGTTTGGATGAACAGTTCCCGGTGGGGGTGGATGAACAGGGCCCCGTGGTGTTGCCTCTGGATGAACAGGACCCCGATCGATCAAGCCGGTTGGGGCTGGATGAACACGACCCCGTGGAGGGCAGGATGAACAGGACCACCCCGAGGAGGGCAGGATGAACAGTAGACGGTGGAGGGCTGGATGAACAGTAGCCCGTGGAGGGGTGGTTGAACAGGAGCCCGTGGAGAGGGCTGGTTGAACAGTAGCCGGTGGAGTAGCGCGCGGTGGAGGCTGGATGAACAGGAGCCCGTGGATGAACAGTCGCAGGTGGAGGCTGGAGGAGGTCGACGGTGGATGAACAGTAGCCCGTGGAGGCTGGAGGGGGTCGACGATGGAGATGAACAGTATCCCGTGGAGTCCCGTTTTGCGGTACGCCACACCCCTCCCAATGAACAGGACCCCCGTTTCGACCATAGCGCTCCAACACAAGTCCGTTTCCTCCGTTTTGCGGTACGCCACACCCCTCCCGATCAACAGGACCCCCGTTTCGACCGTAGGAGGTCCGTTTCCTCCGTTTTGCGGTACGCCAGACCCCTCCCGATGAACAGGATCCCATTTCGAACGTGGCCGGTCGAACACAAGGCCGTTTCCTCCGTTCTGCGGTACGCCAGGCCTCGTTTCCATTGGCTGTTCCGTCCAAGCCGGTTGGCTCCCACGCGTTCCGTTGCCTCCCGATGAACACGACACATTCCATTACCTCCCCATGAACACGACGACGACGCTGTTTCTCCGTTCCGACCCAGCCATGTACACGAGCCCTGGCCGTACGTACGCACGAGTAGGCGTTCGAGACCCCGCCCGTATGTATGTACGTGGCCGTATTTACTTTCTTGCACCATGGCCGCTGTACGTACGTGTACATGCTACGTGCGCGCCTCTACTACGACACGTGCGCGCCTCTACATTGACCAGTATGTACGTACACGTTCGCGACCAGAATGACAACGCTACGTATGCTTCGACCAGGTGGGTCCCGACTGTCAGGCACTTCCTTGCGTGCGAAGATGTAGCTGGTGGGTCCCAGCAGTCAGGGGGGCGAATCGTTTTTTTGTTTTTGCCCGGACGCACTTCCTTGCGTGCGAAGATGTAGCTGGTGGGTCCCAGCAGTCAGGGGAGAAGTTTTTTCACGAAATACGGTGGCCCGTCCGGTGTGTCCCCGCTGTCAGGTGGAGGAATAATTATTTTGCGCATAATAAGCAGGCACTTCCTTGCTGCGGCCGTGGACCCAGCTGTCAGCCTCTCAACATACAGTCCACATCCGATGGAAGCCGTTCCTTGACCACGTTGACCATGCCACGCCGAGAGCACCAGGGCGGTGGACGATGGCGAGGCCTAGGAAGGGGACGACGCAGAGCCGGGGAAGACGCGGCAGTGGAAGCCCGCGCGGAGAGGAGTACGAGGGTTCACTGGTTCAGCTGCGGTGTGAGGCTGCCGTCGCCGCAGGGCCTGGCCAGCGGTGGGAATAGTAGGGGCAGTGAGGCCTCTGCGGCAGCACAGCCGGCCATGGGAGGTAGGAGCATGCGGCACGACCGGCGCTGCATTGGGCGGCTGGAGCAAGAAGACCAGAGGTTGAAGAAGCACTACGGCCGTTGGATTGACATCGTATGGTCACTGGAGCTAGAATCGTTCATATTGACTAAGTTGACAAAGCACTCCGTCCCCGTCAACTTAGTAGGCCCACAAGTCAGCCTCCCACCAAGGTGGGTCCCTACTAGCAGGGGAGTATTCATTTTTTTGTGCGTAATAAGGAGGCACTTCCGGTGGGTCCGAGCTGACAGCGGGGGGAACTTTTTTTTGTGAAATACGGTGGCCCGTCCGGTGGGTCCTAGTAGTCAGGGGGAAATGTTTTTTTCGCCAAATACGGTGGCCTGTCCGGTGGGTCCCCGCTGTCAGGTGGAGGAATAATTATTTTCTGCGTAATAAGGAGGCACTTCCTTGCGGCTGCCGTGGACCCAGCTGTCAGCCTCTCCACGACAGTACTCTTCCGATGGAAGTCGTTCCTTGACCACGTTGACCACGCCGCGCCGAGAGCACCAGGGCGGTGGACGACGACGAGGCCTAGGAAGGGGACGACGCGGAGCCGGGGAAGACGCGGCAGTGGATGCCCACACAGAGAGGAGTACGAGGGTTCACTGGTTCGGCTGCGGTGTGAGGCTGTCATCGCCGCAGAATAACAGGGGGTGTGGGTGAGTAGAGGGATGCCCTGGCCAGCGGTGGGAGTAGTAGGGGGCGGTGAGGCCTGCACGGGAGGCGGGAGCAGGCGGTCTCGTCGGCGCTGGATTTGGCGGCTGGAGCAAGAAGATCAGAGATTGAAGAAACACGACGGCTGTTGGACATCCAACGGTTACGTCTGCTAGAATCGTTTGTTGACGTATATAATAACTAAAAAAATCTTGCATACGCGTCAACTTAATAGGCCCATAAGTCAGACCATTCCCTCTTTTTTTAAATAATTTATATATAGCTCATTGCGACTTCTTATGCAATTTATTGCAGTCCGTTTTTTGGTTGGCCAGGGCCAATTTCACATATTTCTATGGGTTCCAAACTATTTTTAATACCGAAATGTCGAGCCAGATTTAAAGTATTTTGAAGATATATTTAAATTAGGTTAATGCCCAGTGAAATAGGAATCTGAAAATGTGAAAAAATTCAGAAATTATAAAGTAATTGCCAATTTGTCATCTGTTTTTATATTTACAACCCATTTCATATTACTTTCAATATTTGCTGGCGTCTTGAAAGAGTTGCATCCCATCAGGGCATAGAAAAATAAGTAGGCCTGGATTGGGTATTCTTTAGAAAAAATAAACTGGGCTCATTTTCACAAAGAAAAAATGGCTGGGCTGGTCACATGGTGAACATAAAATATAACCCTAGGCTAGACGGGCCACAGCCCAGTTCAACCCCTGCTCCGTCTCAACAATAACAAAAAAAATACTGCTCGAGCTGCTACGTCCCAGGTGTTAGCCGATCTTGTGCTGTTCTCTTGTCTATTGACTATATACGCTCACAATGTCGTGGGTCCCAGATGTCAGGAAAATACTAGGAGGAAGCATTTTATTTTTCCATACGCTGACATGGTGGGCCCTAATGTCATCCTCTCCACGTACTTCTGCTGATTCCTGTTGTTTGTTGACCATGTTGACAACGCGAGAGGGTGGCGCCGCGGCAAGCGCACCAAAGCGCGCGGAGGACGACGGCGAGGCCTCGGACGTCAGCGTTAACGATTAGGAGACGGTGGGGCAGCGATGCGTGCGCTGAGGCGCAGCCAGCCGTGGGAGGCGGAAGAAGGCGGCCCCGCCGGCGCTGGTTTGGTTTTGGCGGCTGGAGGAAGACAGGACTGAAGAAACATGACAGACTGTAAAAGCAGCAGGAGTACTTAACAACCTTAACTGAAACCAGCAGGGGCAATTAACAACCATAGCTGAAAGCAGTATGAGTACTTATACAGGTTCAACCGTACAAAGCACGCCTCGAACAGTGCTACTTTGCCTACAGTTAACCAAGGGTGAGGCCCCCAAGCCCCAGGACAAGGCCCAGGCGCCACCCCGCGCATCCACAACCTTCTGAAAGCGGCTTCATCTCGCAATGTGGTCAACAAACAGGATATTCGCTTTAGATCCATGGAAAAGCTGGAACATAATATTCTGTCCTATTCTCCAAGATGGACGGGCCTTCATTATTTGAGACCACCCATGAATAAGTATCTTTTCACCTCCAAGGGGAATGGAGTAGGTCGACAAAAACATCATGTTGTGACCAAGCGCAAGTCTGACCCGACCATGGTCAGGCATCTGTATAGGAACGATAGAACTGGGCAGTTTCTGTTTCAAGAATATCACAGCTGTAAAAATGTGTATAAGCAGTAGTTTATGAACAACATATATAACAGAAAATAGCTCGTACCATAAGTTTCTCGACACAGTTGGACCTGTTCAATGAGTGCAGCAGTGGCACACATATCCCACGTGGCCTTCCACCATTGAAACACCCCACAAGGACCTCAAGACGATCAATAAAGTGTAGGAACTTGTGGATGTCGTCCCAGTCAACTTCAGTGCCATCAGTAACAGCCGAGTTGTTACAGAATAACAAACGAGCAGCCTGCTTAACTCTGAAAAAACCTACACGTGCCACCAATTATAAGAAAATATTAGTTAGAAGTAGCATCTTCGTGAGAGATTCGTTGCTACTTCTAAAGTTAAATTGTGATCAGTTAGACAGAATAGGTGGATTAAGAAGTAATCAAGGCAACAAGCAAGAACCAGATACAAAACTAACATGGATGAACAATTGGAACGACGTCGGGGTGGAAGATCGCAGTGAAGATGAGACCAGGTTCTGCTATTTCCATCAACATTCGTGCGCCAACTTTCAGTCCGTAACACTTGAGAAAGTTTATCCAAGTTCGGCCATAAAAAAGCAGCGATCTTCTTGGTTCATGAACCCAACTCGAAACTTATATCCATGGCTTTTCTTCACTGTTACCATTAAACTGGTGTATTCAGGCAAGGCCGAGCATCTTGAGTACATGTGTTCTGGCAGAGCAAGGAATGCACTGCAGGAAAAATAATATGAGAACACAATGTATTCCCTATATCCAAATCTAGAAATACTTTCCTCCTTCACGTCAGTGTTGACCATGGTACTAGTACCTTTTATCCAAATATAGCAATCCAAATTTCCAAATTAGTCGACATCATGTTCAAAAAACCCCACCCTCCCGGATAGAAAAGAGGATTCTAGGAACATACTATGCGCGTTTTAAAATCCTGTGTTAGGATGAGAAGGAACAAGTGTGGCGTCTCGCCGAGGGCGCAGAAACCTGTAGGGTCCTCGCACTTTGGGCACTGCAAATGAAACACACTAGATTCAGTAGGAAGAAAAATGCATCAACGGCGGCGGCTGCCATCCTAGGAGTACCCGCGACCAAGGGACTTGGATTTATCGGGGATGGATGAAGAATTCGTACCAGGTTCTCCATGAGAAAACCCTATGCAATCGCCGAGCGGGGGTTTTCTCTGAACAGGCAGACAAGGGAGAAGGGATTCAGGCCGAGTGAAATATTGCCGCTTCGTCCGTCCAGCTTACTGCTAAAGCCGGAAAGGTGGGGTTGTCTGTTATGGGTACTTGGTGTGTTGACTTTTGCGTAGACTCCCCGGCAACGGCTCCAGAAAAGGCTCGTTATCGGGAGTCCAAATCTTGACTTGACCTTGAGTAAGCCTCCCCGACAACGGCGCCAGAAATCCTTCTTGCTACCTCTTGAGCACTGTGTTGGTTTTCCCTGGAAGAGGAAAGGGTGATGCAGCAAAGTAGCGTAAGTATTTCCCTCAGTTTTTGAGAACCAAGGTATCAATCCATTAGGAGGCCACGCACGAGTCCCTCGCACCTACACAAACAAATAAATCCTCGCAACCAACGCGATAAGGGGTTGTCAATCCCTACACGGTCACTTATGAGAGTGAGATCTCATAGATATGATAAGATAATATTTTTGGTATTTTTATGATAAAGATGCAAAGTAAAATAGAAAGCAAGAAAAGTAACTAAGTGTTGGAAGATTAATATGATAGAAAATAGACCCGGGGGCATAGGTTTCACTAGTGGCTTCTCTCAAGAGCATAAGTATTACGGTGGGTGAACAAATTACTGTTGAGCAATTGACAGAATTGAGCATAGTTATGAGAATATCTAGGTATGATCATGTATATAGGCATCACGTCCGAGACAAGTAGACCGACTCCTGCCTGCATCTACTACTATTACTCCACACATCGACCGCTATCCAGCATGCATCTAGAGTATTAAGTTCATAAGAACAGAGTAACGCCTTAAGCAAGATGACATGATGTAGAGGGATAAACTCATGCAATATGATATAAACCCCATCTTGTTATCCTCGATGGCAACAATACAATACGTGCCTTGCTGCCCCTACTGTCATTGGGAAAGGATACCGCAAGATTGAACCCAAAGATAAGCACTTCTCCCATTGCAAGAAAGATCAATCTAGTAGGCCAAACCAAACTGATAATTCGAAGAGACTTGCAAAGATAACCAATCATACATAAAAGAATTCAGAGAAGATTCAAATATTGTTCATAGATAAACTTGATCATAAACCCACAATTCATCGGTCTCAACAAACACACTGCAAAAGAAGATTACATCGAATAGATCTCCACAAGAGAGGGGGAGAACATTGTATTGAGATCCAAAAAGAGAGAAGAAGCCATCTAGCTAATAACTATGGACCCGAAGGTCTGAGGTAAACTACTCACACATCATCGGAGAGGCTATGGTGTTGATGTAGAAGCCCTCCGTGATCGATGCCCCCTCCGGCGGCGCTCCGAAAAAGGCCCCAAGATGGGATCTCACGGGTACAGAAGGTTGCGGTGGTGGAATTAGGTTTTTGGCTCCGTATCTGGTAGTTTGGGGGTACGTAGGTATATATAGGAGGAAGAAGTACGTCGGTGGAGCAACGTGGGCCCCACAAGGGTGGAGGGCGCGCCCTGGGGGGTAGGCGCGCCCCCCTACCTCGTGCCTTCCTGGTTGCTTTCTTGACGTAGGGTCTAAGTCCTCTGGATCACGTTCGTTCCGAAAATCACGTTCCCGAAGGTTTCATTCCGTTTGGACTCCGTTTGATATTATTTTTCTGCGAAACTCTGAAATAGGCAAAAACAACAATTCCGGGCTGGGCCTCCGGTTAATAGGTTAGTCCCAAAAATAATATAAAAGTGTATAATAAAGCCCAATAATGTCCAAAACAGAATATAATATAGCATGGAACAATCAAAAATTATAGATACGTTGGAGACGTATCAAGCATCCCAAGCTTAATTCCTGCTCGTCCTCGAGTAGGTAAATGATAAAAACAGAATTTTTGATGTGGAATGCTACTTGGCATAATTTCAATGTAATTCTTCTTAATTGTGGCATGAATGTTCAGATTTGATATGATTCAAGATAAGAGTTTAATGTTGACATAAAAACAGTAATACTTCAAGCATACTAACTAAGCAATTATGTCTTATCAAAATAACATAGCCAAAGCAAGTTATCCCTACAAAATCATATAGTCTGGCTATGCTCCATCTTCCCCACACAAAATATTCATATCATGTACGACCCCGGTTTTAGCCAAGCAATTGGTTCATACTTTTAACACGCTTCAGCCTTTTCAACTCTTACGCAATACATGAGCGCAAGCCATGGATATAACACTATGGTGGAATAAGGTATAATGGTAGGGGTTATGTGGGAAGACAAAAAAGGAGAAAGTCTCACATCAACGAGGCTAATCAACGGGCTATGGAGATGCCCATCAATTGATGTTAATGCGAGGAGTAGGGATTGCCATGCAACGGATGCACTAGAGCTATAAGTGTATGAAAGCTCAAAAAGAAACTAAGTGGGTGTGCATCCAACTTGCTTGCTCATGAAGACCTCGGGCATTTGAGGAAGCCCATCATTGGAATATACAAGCCAAGTTCTATAACGAAATTTCCCACTAGTATATGAAAGTGACAAAATGAGAGACTCTCTATTATGAAGATCACGGTGCTACTTTGAAGCACAAGTGTGGTAAAAGGATAGTAACATTGTCCCTTCTCTCTTTTTCTCTCATTTTTTATTTGGGCATTTTCTCTTTTTTTATGGCCTCCTTTTTTTAGTCCGGAGTCTCATCCCGACTTGTGGGGGAATCATAGTCTCCATCATCCTTTCCTCACTTGGGACAATGCTCTAATAATGATGATCATCACACTTTTATTTACTTACAACTCATGAATTACAACTCAATACTTAGAACAAAATATGGCTCTATATGAATGCCTCCGGCGGTGTACCGGGATATGCAATGAATCAAGAGTGACATGTATGAAAGAATTATGAACGGTGGCTTTGCCACAAATACAATGTCAACTACATGATCATGCAAAGCAATATGACAATGATGAACGTGTCATGATAAACGGAACGGTGGAAAGTTGCATGGCAATATATCTCGGAATGGCTATGGAAATGCAATGATAGGTAGGTATGGTGGCTGTTTTGAGGAAGATATAAGGAGGTTTATGTGTGATAGAGCGTATCATATCACGGGGTTTGGATGCACCGGCAAAGTTTGCACCAACTCTCAAGGTGAGAAAGGGCAATGCATGGTACCGAAGAGGCTAGAAAATTGTGGAAAGGTAAGTGTGCGTATAATCCATGGACTCACATTAGTCATAAAGAACTCATATACTTATTGCAAAAATTTATTAGCCCTCGAAGCAAAGTACTACTACGCATGCTCCTAGGGGAAGGGTTGGTAGGAGTTAACCGTCGCGCGATCCCGACCGCCACACAAAGGAAGACAATCAACAAATACTTCATGCTCCGACTTTGTTACATAATGGTTCACCATACGTGCATGCTACGGGAATCACAAACTCCAACACATGTATTTTTCAATTCCACAATTACTCAACTAGCACAACTATGATATTACTACCTTTATATCTCAAAACAATTATCAAGCATCAAATTTATCATTTAATTAAAGCAAATTGCCATGATATTTTAAGACTCTCAAAATAATATAAGTGAAGCATGAGAGATCAATATTTTCTATAAAACAAATCCACCACCGTGCTCTAAAAGATATAAGTGAAGCACTAGAGCAAGACTATATAGCTCAAAAAATATAAGTGAAGCACATAGAGTATTCTAATAAATTCCGAATCAAGTGTGACTCTCTCAAAAGGTGTGTACAACAAGGATGATTGTGGTAAACTAACAAATAAAGACTCAAATAATACAAGACGCTCCAAGCAAAACACATATCATGTGGTGAATAAAAATATAGCTCCAAGTAAAGTTACCGATGGAAGTAGACGAAAGAGGGGATGCCTTCCGGGGCATCCCCAAGCTTTGGCTTTTAGGTGTCCTTAGATTATCTTGGGGGTGCCATGGGCATCCCCAAGCTTAGGCTCTTGCTACTCCTTGTTCCATAATCCATCAAATCTTTCACCCAAAACTTGAAAACTTCACAACACAAAACTCAGCAGAAAATCTCATGAGCTCCGTTAGCGAAAGAAAACAAAAGACCACTTCAAGGTACTGTAATGAACTCATTCTTTATTTATATTGGTGTTAAACCTACTGTATTCCAACTTCTCTATGGTTTATAAACTATTTTACTAGCCATAGATTCATCAAAATAAGCAAACAACACACAAAAAACAGAATCTGTCAAAAACAGAACAGTCTGTAGTAATCTGTAACTAACGCAATCTTCTGGAACTCCAAAAATTCAGCCAAAATAGGACGACCTAGACAATTTGTTTATTGATCAGCAGCAATTAGAATCAATATTTTATCACGTTCGGGTGATTTTTAACAATTATTTTCGTGAACAGAAAGTTTCTGGAATTTTCTGCAAGATCAAATAACTATCTTCCAAGAAGATCCTATAGGTTTAACTTGGCACAAACACTTAATTAAAACATAAAAACACATCTAACAAGAGGCTAGATCAAATATTTATTCCTAAACAGAAGCCAAAATCAAAAAACTAAAAATAAAATTGGGTTGCCTTCCAACAAACGCTATCGTTTAACGCCCCTAGCTAGGCATAAAAGCAAGGATAGATCTAGGTATTGCCATCTTTGGTAGACAATCCATATGTGGCTCTCATAATAGATTCATAAGGTAATTTTATTTTCGTTCTAGGGAATTGTTCCATGCCTTTCCTTAATGGAAATTGGAATCTAATATTCCCTTCCTTCATATCAATAATTGCACCAATCGTTCTAAGGAAAGGTCTACCAAGAATAATTGGACAGGAAGGATTGCAATTTATATCAAGAACAATAAAATCTAGGGGCACATAATTCCTATTTGCTACAATAATAACATCATTAATTCTTCCCATAGGTTTCTTAATGGTGGACTCCGCAAAGTGCAAGTTTAGAGAGCAATCATCAAAATCGCGGAAACCTGGCAAATCACACAAAGTTTTTGGAATCGTGGAAACACTAGCACCGAAATCACACAAAGAATAACATTCATGATCTTTAATTTTAATTTTAATAGTTGGTTCCCACTCATCATAAAGTTTTCTAGGGATAGAAACTTCCAACTCAAGTTTTTCTTCATAAGATTGCATCAAAGCATCAACGATATGTTTAGTAAAAGCTTTATGTTGACTATAAGCATGTGGAGAATTTAGCACGGATTGCAACAAGGAAATACAATCTATCAAAGAGAAATTATCATAATTAAATTCCTTGAAATCCAAAATAGTGGGTGCATTGAGATCTAAAGTTTTAACTTCTTCAATCTCACTTTTATCAATTTTAGCATCAAGATCTAAAAACTCCGAATTTTTGGAACGCCTTCTAGGTAAAGGTGGATCATAATCAATCCCATCATTATCAAGATTCATATTGCAAAACAAAGATTTAATAGGGGACACATCAATAACTTTTAGATATTCATCTTTATTTTCATAGAAACTAAAAGAACACGCTTTCACAAAGCAATCTTTCTTAGCACGCATCCTAGCGGTTCTTTCTTTGCACTCATCAATGGAAATTCTCATGGCTTTGAGAGACTCATTGATATCATGCTTAGGTGGAATAGATCTAAGTTTTAAAGAATCAACATCAAGAGAAATTCTATCAACGTTCCTAGCCAATTCATCAACTTTAAGCAATTTTTCTTCAAGCAAAGCATTGAAATTCTTTTGCCAATTCATAAATTCTTTAACACTAGTCTCAAATTCAGAGGGCATCTTATTAAAATTTCCATAATAATTGTTGTAGGAGTTACCATAATTATTAGAGGAATTACTAGGATACGACCTAGGATTGAAGTTTCCTTTATACGCGTTGTTACCAAAATTATTCCTACCAACAAAATTCACATCCATAGATTCATTATTATTCTCAATCAAAGTAGACAAAGGCATATCATTAGGATCATAAGAAACACTCTTATTAGCAAATAATTTCATAAGTTCATCCATCTTTCCACTCAAAACATTAATTTCTTCTATCGCATGCACTTTTTTACAAGTAGATCTTTCAGTGTGCCATTGAGAATAATTAACCATAATATTATCTAGGTAGTAGCTTCTCCTAAAGTGATTTCCATAAAAGTGCCTCCCGCGGCCGAATCTAAAAGATTTCTAGAAGCAAAATTCAATCCGGCATAAATTTTTTGTATAATCATCCACAAATTCAAACCATGTGTAGGGCAATTACGTATCATTAATTTCATCCTCTCCCAAGCTTGTGCAACATGTTCATGATCAAGTTGCTTAAAATTCATAATATCGTTTCTAAGAGAGATGATCTTAGCGGGAGGAAAATACTTAGAGATAAAAGCATCTTTGAACTTATTCCAAGAATCAATACTATTTTTAGGCAAAGATTAAAACTAGGCTTTAGCACGGTCTCTAAGCGAAAAAAGGAAATAGCCTCAATTTAACAATATCATTGTCCACATCTTTCTTCTTTTGCATATCACACAAATCAAGGAAGCTATTTAGATGGGTAGCGGCATCATCACTAGGAAGGCCGGCGAATTGATCTTTCATGACAAGATTCAACAAAGCAGCATTAATTTCACAAGATTCAGTATCGGTAAGAGTAGCAATTGGAGTGCTAAGAAAATCGTTGTTGTTGGTATTGGTAAAGTCACACAATTTAGTATTATCTTGAGCCATCGTGACAAGCAAGCAATCTAACACACGAGCAAACAAGAGACGGGCAAAAAGAGGCAAACGGAAAAGAGAGGGCGAATAAAACGGCAAGGGTGAAGTGGGGGAGAGGAAAACGAGAGGCAAATGGCAAATAATGTAATGCGGGAGACAAGGGTTTGTGATGGGTACTTGGTGTGTTGACTTTTGCGTAGACTCCCCGGCAACGGCGCCAGAAAAGGCTCGTTGTCGGGAGTCCAAATCTTGACTTGACCTTGCGTAAGCCTCCCCGACAACGGCGCCAGAAATCCTTCTTGCTACCTTTTGAGCACTGTGTTGGTTTTCCCTTGAAGAGGAAAGGGTGATGCAGCAAAGTAGCGTAAGTATTTCCCTCAGTTTTTGAGAACCAAGGTAGCAATCTAGTAGGAGGCCACGCACGAGTCCCTCGCACCTACACAAACAAATAAATCCTCGCAACCAACGCGATAAGGGGTTGTCAATCCCTACACGGTCACTTACGAGAGTGAGATCTGATAGATATGATAAGATAATATTTTTGGTATTTTTATGATAAATATGCAAAGTAAAATAAAAAGCAATAAAAATAACTAAGTGTTGGAAGATTAATATGATAGAAAATAGATCCGGGGGCCATAGGTTTCACTAGTGGCTTCTCTCAAGAGCATAAGTATTATGGTGGGTGAACAAATTACTGTTGACCAATTGACAGAATTGAGCATAGTTATGAGAATATCTAGGTATGATCATGTATATAGGCATCACGTCCGAGACAAGTAGACCGACTCCTGCCTGCATCTACTACTATTACTCCACACATCGACCGCTATCCAGCATGCATCTAGAGTATTAAGTTCATAAGAATAGAGTGACGCCTTAAGCAATATGACATGATGTAGAGGGATAAACTCATGCAATATGATATAAACCCCATCTTGTTATCCTCGATGGCAACAATACAATACATGCCTTGCTGCCCCTACTGTCACTGGGAAAGGACACCGCAAGATTGAACCCAAAGCTAAGCACTTCTCCCATTGCAAGAAAGATCAATCTAGTAGGCCAAACCAAACTGATAATTTGAAGAGACTTGCAAAGATAACCAATCATACATAAAAGAATTCAGAGAAGATTCAAATATTGTTCATAGATAAACTTGATCATAAACCCACAATTCATCGGTCTCAACAAACACACCGTAAAAAGAAGATTACATCGAATAGATCTCCACATGAGAGGGGGAGAACATTGTATTGAGATCCAAAAAGAGAGAAGAAGCCATCTAGCTAATAACTATGGACCTGAAGGTCTGAGGTAAACTACTCACACATCATTGGAGAGGCTATGGTGTTGATGTAGAAGTCCTCCGTGATCGATGCCCCCTCCAGCGGAGCTCCGGAAAAGGCCCCAAGATGGGATCTCACGGGTACAGAAGGTTGCGGCGGTGGAATTAGGTTTTGGCTCCGTATCTGGTAGTTTGGGGGTGCGTAGGTATATATAGGAGGAAGAAGTACGTCGGTGGAGCAACGTGGGCCCCACGAGGGTGGAGGGTGCGCCCTGGGGGGGGGGGGGGTAGGCGCGCCCCCTACCTCATGCCTTCCTGGTTGCTTTCTTGACGTAGGGTCCAAGTCCTCTGGATCACGTTTGTTCCGAAAATCACGTTCCCGAAGGTTTCATTCCATTTGGACTCTGTTTGATATTCTTTTTCTGCAAAACTCTGCAATTGGCAAAAACAACAATTCTGGGCTGGGCCTCCGGTTAATAGGTTAGTCCCAAAAATAATATAAAAGTGTATAATAAAGCCCAGTAATGTCCAAAACAGAATATAATATAGCATGGAACAATAAAAAATTATAGATACGTTGGAGACGTATCACGGCGCTACGACCGGGGTGTGTCTACCCTGTAGTTGTGCACTCTAATTTGGTGCATATGGCATGTGGACCCCGTTGCTGGATGCCCCACATATCAGCGCAATGAAGTAGAAAGACAGGAGTAACTAGTTATTACACATAAATATATTTTTGACAGAGAGATATTCCCTCTGTAAAGAAATATAAAGATCTTTTATATCACAACTTTATACATAAGAAAAATCAAGGGGAATATATATAACATATATAATTATAAAAAACAGAGTTTTTTTAACACGGTATAGACGAGTTGGTGATGATGGTGTGCCTGTCATCCTGCAATATAGGCCGTCTGATTTATATCTGACGGATAGGAAGGAAACTATGGCAATTTTGCAAAAAGGTACCCACACACCTCTCCGCATTTGCAAATAAGGCCTTCCCTCGTTCATCCTTTTCTCTCACAAGATAAAATACTCATACAAATGCATCTTGATGTTACGTGCAAGCACGGGCATTATGGGGGTTCATCTGAGAAATACTCAGACAGGCTCACGGTTCTGGACTTTGGGCCATAGGCCGGTGGGCCTGCATGTTTGGGGGCCCATGTGTTCTACCTCAGCACTTTTCATATTGCAAGCGGTCGGTACGGCGCTGGTTTTAGATGCTGTCGCAAGGCGAATACACAAAATTTAGTAAAGCACAGCAGCTGTTGGAATGAAATCAAACAACAGTTCCTAACCAGCAATCAGAGTTGCAATTCTATCAATGATACTGTCATACTACTTATATACACAGGACACTTGTTTCACCATGCCAGAGTATTACATCAAAATCTCTCGGCGGATAGATCAGTTCGGTAGTACTGAAGAATTTCAAAGTTGATTTGGACCAGCTCTCCTTGCCGAGAAAGTTCGATTTTGACATCATCCCCTACCGCAAGATATGATTTAGATTTGAACCTTGACCATCCTTTAGCATCAATCATCATGCGACCATCCTTTGTACTTACGGTATATTGAGCAGGTTCATTCGCACCAAGGTTGCGCATGGTAAGAGAAACTTGGCCACTGTCGCCCGGATTGTTGAACGACTCCCTCGTTGCTCTAGGAATTCTCTGTTTGCAAACAAGAAGACATACCTAAACAGTTAGATCAACACAGTGAATCATGCGAAACAACATGGAAATGAAAAAGAACAAAACACTTGGGCGGCCAATGCTTGCCAAGAAGGTGGATATGTCGGTTTTTGTAAGGACTTTGGTATATGAAGTGCGAACTGCAGCCCAGTCTGTTGCCGGTGCAACTGCTCGTTCGGTTGCCGCTGCACGGGCCGGAGCAGATGCAAGTGCAAGTGTTGGTGCAGGTGCCGAATCCGCCGCTGCTGCCGGAGATGGTGCTCCTTGTAGAGCTGGTGCCGGTGTCGTCGCAGGTGTCGATGCCCGATCCTCCGGTAGATCAGCCTGATCCGCTGACGCGGTCGGTGCCCAATCCTCAGCTGGATCAGACTGAGCTGCTGCCGCTGTCAGTGCTAGAGCAACTGCCGGTGCTCGATCCGTTGCTGAAGGTGGTACCGATGTGCGAGACAGCGGCGATCGTGTCTGGTTTGCTATGATCAGCTTTCTAACTTGACTAGGCTTCGTGACCGTGATCCAGATTTTTCTTCATTTCTTTTAAACGCGAGAAGGACTAATTGTGGTGTCTTTGTTAAACCAAATTGCAGTTCATCATAGGGATTCAGCTTGTACTCAAACAACAGACTGATCCAATTTTTTCCAGTAATATAAGTGATGGACAGTGCCTTCGTTACTGACACGACATAAGAAGTGAAACCTGCAAAAATAGCCATCGTCGAGCAAACCAAACGGTTTATTCTGTGATGAATGTCACATGGCAAAACCTGCATCGTAAAATTGCAGCAAAAGAAAGAAAACATGACATTAAATCGATAAAATTTAGACAGTAAATCAATAAGATTTACTTGATGTGACACGAGTGAATCCTTACCAGGAAATCACTATGTTGAAGTACTAAACAGAAGATTGATCGTCCAACTACGGGTGGCTTGCAGGGGCCCCGCCTACTCCCACAAGCAGGACAGTCCAAAGGTCGTGACAAATCGTATGGACCGAACATCCATGGGACTGGAAATCCTGGTGGGTGCGATAAACCCTGCAACGCATACAGATATTGGAGTGTAACCATAATTGATAAACCGTCCTCACAAAAAAGATGATCTGGATACTTCAAAATATACAGACTGAATTAAGTGGACAGACATTAACATAGACGTTCTCAGGACTGACCACACACCAAAAGCGGTAGTACTAATAAACAATACAGGGTTCACAAACACAAATCAAGTACTGAACAATAGTACTTACTACAGACAAGCAAAGTTGCACTAATTAAACTCTGCAGACTATTTCTTGCCACCGACCTACGGGATGAACCCCGCATAACTGACTAGGCCATGGACTTCGTGAGAGATGTCTACATGCACCATCACCATCTTATCAACCTTGGAGAACCTAACAGAGTGGTCTTTCCACTCATAAACATGATCGTGAAGACAGGCCGCATCAAATTTGTTGGAAAGCTTTACAAGAACCACACCCTTCGTAATCGAAGGCACAACCAGGAAATTGTTGTGGCCAAGTACAGCCTCGAGAACACACCTGACAACAATGCTACAGGAAAACACTAGTTCAGGACACGTGGCGACAAGGACACAGCAGCTGGATAGTTTAGCAGTAGAACTCATCCTCAGGTCTTCCAGTTCACACGGCATGACTTTGAGAACTTCATCTCCACCGCGGACCTGGTTCTAATTCAAACAGAAACCATATTTTATTACTACCTCCATTCATAAATATAAGATGATTTTTGATATTATACTCCATATATGACTACATATACGCACAGAAATGAGTGAACAAAGACACTAGAACATGTCTTCAAAGGCATGAGAGCAGAAGGATTACTTGCAATATCCATAACACAAGTTACTGAGGCAAATATACCCTCTTCAAAGGTAGCATTGATGTTCATAAAGTACTCCCTCTGTCCCAAAATTCTTGTCTTAGATTTTTCTAGATACGGATGTATCAAGTCACATTTTAGTATTAGATACATCAGTATCTAGACAAATCTAAGACAAGAAATTTGGGACAGAGGGAGTAGCTGAAAGTAATCTATAAGAAATCCGTGTCAACCTCTCGCATGTTTTGGTCCAAAGAGGAATTTAGAATCGTCATTTGGCACACAATAATCACATGCAAGACCACCTAGAAAGTTGTACTACTAGTACTGCGTGTTAGATGAAAAACACGATCAAGATCGAGAAAAAGATCGTCAAGAAGAGATATTACCTGGACTTGCTTAATGAGGGATCCCGGAGAGGGGGGCTTGGATAGGGCGATGGCTTTGAGCTTGTCTGCGGTAGTCTCGGCGGGGTGCTTGCGCTTCTTCGTACCATGAGCCTCGACGGTTTTGGCCAGAGCCATAGACATAACTTCGGCCGGTGCTCCAGCGTCCATCAAGAAACTGTCAAAAAGAAATAAAAGAAAAGAAACCATAATCACAAACCCAGAAGAAGAAAAGAGAGGGAGTTATAGGATCAGTCTTGGGGTTGCAAGACCGGGCCTTGGCCAGAATCAACACCATTGATGCGCTCACCTTTCCTTCTTTGGGAGAGAAGAACAATGGTAGAAGCAGGTCAGGGTTTTCTTGAAGAAACGAGGAACAAGATGAGGGAGAAGCGAGGGTTGGGTGGAGAGGAAGCTGAGAGAGAAGAGTGAAATGATGGTTGCTTCGTCCGTCCAACTTACTGCTGGAAAGGAGGGGGTTTTGTGATTTGACGGCTCATTGGGCATTACTGCGGCGCTTCGATCGGGGTAGTCTACCGTCACTCTACTACAGAGTAATTTAGTGCATGGCTGGTGGACCCCGATGCTGGCTGTCCCACACGTCGGCGAAAGTGAGTAATTTAGTGCATGGCTGGAGGAGGATCCGCACGGTAGAGCGTGTCCACTGTTTTTCTGAAGAAAAAAATGATTACAGCAAGCGTTTCCACTCTTACAATGGAGGAGTGCGAACCACGGCAGCCACTTGAACATACACAGTGCTCCTACTACTAGGCATGTGCAGTAGTTCATACATCAGTACTACATAATCTTGTTGCTAGTGTAGTAAGATATGACGACAACAAATGATGTTGTGCGCATGTCAACTATATGAACAGTAATGTAGTAACATAGTACCGCTTTCTCGACTGTCCAGTCGAGAATGAACGGTGAGATCAATGTTAACAGAACTAGGTCTACAGCGCACAGAGAGTACGGTGCTACAGTACTCCATGAAACATGAACCATATGAAGCACGAATAGTGTTAGGCAGGGTGTATGAAGGGTGCACGGGATGGGAGCAAAAGTTCCCTTCTCGACCCACTTTTGGGTGTTTGGCAGAGTGCATGAAGGGTGCATGAGTCCACACTAGTAGGTTAACACAAATACACGAAGAGGAAACAACTACTCCGTCTAGGTGTGTAAGTCATCTTACGTTGTGCACTGCGACCAAGGCGGAGAGGAAAACGAGAAAACTTAATGTCTTTTTGCTAATTAATAGCATTGCATGCAATGAACTAACCACTGCATGTCATGTTTATTAGTCTCAAGTCATTGAAAGCATGCACGGCCCACGTCTCTTATTGATTGATATGTCACAAAACAAGAAACAGGGAGGGAGTTAAT
This sequence comes from Aegilops tauschii subsp. strangulata, assembly GCF_002575655.3. Taxonomy (NCBI): domain Eukaryota; kingdom Viridiplantae; phylum Streptophyta; class Magnoliopsida; order Poales; family Poaceae; genus Aegilops; species Aegilops tauschii. The sequence continues at coordinate 332,095,184 of NC_053035.3, forward strand.
GTACCGTGCCTAAGTGTTTTGGGATTATTTGGTTTTCGTAAGGTGACTTACACACTATATTGAGATGAGAATGCAACCAAACACACCCACACGCTTTGTGCTACAGTGACTGATCTGCATCGTCTGAGTTTGATCCAACGGTCATGTTGCGCCGAAACATGGACATGCCCATGCAGAGGGCGCCTAAACACCACCGAAGTCCCTTTGCTTCTCGAGGCGCATGACGTTGGTGATGCAGGGGGCGAAACGGCTGAAAGGCAATGCAATCTACGGGAAGGCAGAGGGAGCCAGTCGAGGAGTGGGGAATCTTTTGGTTTTCACCATGGTAAAACACCAGTCGACGACTTCTCACATCAGGGAGCAGTGGGTTTTACAGGCGGAGTCATCGTGACTAATTGCTACCGCGCCTGCTCCCGTCAATCAAAAAATTAAAAATCCTACCGCGCCTGCTCCCGTCAATCAAAAAATTAAAAATCCTGCCGCACTCAAACACCAGAGCAACACCGCGGTGGATGTTTAAATTTACTTGCCAGCAAGTAGATAAAAAAGGGGTGAAAAAACAAATGTGGCGGCGGCCTAGCTAATCGGTCGAACTAGCCCAACTAGCTAGCCACCGTGCTTCACTGATGTACTCGGCGGGAAAAGTGGTCTTTCATGATTTGATGACTCATTTATTTACTTGCTTTGGCGAAAACCGCGGTAGGGCGTCCCACGTCAGGAAGAATATATGCGTGCACCACCCGGGAGGACCCCGAAACCGCGCGGTAGGGTGTGCCATGTCTCGGCATGGAGGAAAAATGTGTGTGTAAAAATTTACTGTATCAGACCAGGTTGCTACCCCAACTCAAGGAGGAAGCATTAAAACCTACACTACCAGCGTGTGATGCGGCTGATCGGCCACCTCGTGGCCGGGACAGAGCGGCGTATCAGCCCGAAGTCCAGCCCGCACCCCATCGCCAGTCAAACAAAAACACCAAGGGCCGAGGCAACACGCAGGACCTGCGAGACGTATTGGAAAACAAAGCAGGACATACAAGATCGATCTATGGATCACGGGGGCGTGCCCCAACGCGTGACGACAATCGTCATGCCGGATATATTAAAAGCAAATCCGGCCGGGCCGAATACAGCAGATAAGACTCGTATGAACTGCATCATGACATAGCCCGGCATAGAGGCGCCGCACACCCCCTATGCTTCACTGATGAAGTGATGGATCATGAATTCCCAGAAGGATTTAAACCCGTGAACATTGAATCATATGATGGTACAACAGACCCCGCGGTATGGATTGAAGATTTCCTCCTCCACATCCACATGGCCCGCGGTGATGATCTACATGCCATCAAGTACCTCCCACTAAAACTCAAAGGACCGGCTCGGCATTGGCTGAACAGCTTGCCAGCAAACTCCATTGGCAGTTGGGAGAATTTGGAAGACGCATTCCTTGACAACTTCCAGGGCACTTATGTGTGACCACCGGATGCCGATGACTTGAGTCACATAACCCAACAGCCAGGGGAATCAGCTAGGAACTTCTGGACTCGATTCCTAACTAAAAAGAACCAAGTTGTTGACTATCCGGATGCCGAGGCCTTAGCGGCATTTAAGCATAACATCCATGACGAGTGGCTCGCCTGACACCTCGGCCAAGAGAAGCCGAAGTCCATGGCAGCCCTCACGATACTCATGACCCGCTTTTGCGCGGGCGAAGACAGCTGGCTGGCTCGCAACAATAACACATCAAGAAATCCCGGCAATTCAGATGCCAAAGATAGCAACGGCAGACCACGTCGCAACAGACACAAGCGTCGCAACAACGGTGACAACGCCGAAGACACGGCAGTCAATGCCAGATTCAGTGGCTCTAAATCCGGTCAGCGGAAAAAGCCGTTCAAAAGAAGCAATCCGGGCCCGTCCAGTTTGGACTGCATACTCGATCGCTCGTGTCAAATTCACGGCACCCCTGATAAGCCAACCAATCACACAACCAGAGAATGCTGGGTGTTCAAGCAGGCCAGAAAGTTGAATGCCGAAAACAAGGAAAAGGCGCTGCATAGCGACGACGAGGAGGAGCCCCGGCCGCCGAACACAGGAGGATAGAAGAAATTTCCTCCACAAGTGAATGGTGAACATGATATACGCAACCCATATTCCCAAACGGGAACGGAAGCGTGCACTAAGGGACGTCTATGCGATGGAGCCAGTCGCCCCAAAGTTCAACCCATGGTCTTCTTGTCCGATCACTTTCGATCGCAGGGACCATCTCACTAGTATCCGTTGTGGCGGTTTTGCCGCATTGGTCCTTGATCCCATCATTGACGGATTTCACCTCACTCGAGTCCTTATGGACGGTGGCAGCAGCCTGAACCTGCTCTATCAGGATACAGTGTGCAAAATGGGTATAGACCCCTCGAGGATCAAACCCACAAAAACCACCTTCAAAGGTGTCATACCAGGTGTAGAGGCCTGTTGCACGGGCTCAATCACACTGGAAGTGGTCTTCGGATCTCTGGACAACTTTCGAAGCGAGGAATTAATCTTCGATATCGTCCCCTTCCGTAGTGGCTATCACGCACTACTCGGACGAATCACATTTGCTAGATTCAATGCGGTACCGCATTATGCATACCTCAAGCTCAAAATGCCAGGACCTCGCAGGGTTATAAAAGTTAATGGAAACACAGAACGCTCGCTCCGCACAGAGGAGCACACTGCGGCCCTCGCAGCGGAAGTACAAAGCAGCCTTCTGAGGACAACCGCCAATTCGGCGAAGAAGCCACCGGACACCTTCAAGCGAATCCGGAGTACCCTGCAACAGGATCGCCAGGCACGTTCAGAGCTCGCCTAGCAATTCTGCCTCCGTCCTAGTCCCAGTCAAGCAGCGAAATTTGTGCCGCGCGTACATAATTACGCACTCAAGATACCATGGGCATAGGCGGAGGCACGACTATGGCACGGCCCACAATGCGGCTCAACCGCCTCAGGGCCCGTATATCTTTATCATTTTCTCTCTTTCAGGACCCTACTCTCTGGAAGCTCTTTCCGACAGCCTGATTATCGGACCCATTACGGGAAGGAAATACCAAGGAGGCAAGACGCTCTGACGTACAAGGGAATCCCTAGGTGGTCTCTGATAATGATCGATATACCTGTTTTACATACCCATGCACAACTTGCCCTTGGATAGGACATGTCAAATAGTCCTATTGTTTGCTTATTGCACTACTTGTATACATACGCTTCGACGTATCATTCAAATAAATGTATAGCGTTAGCTTATTATTGCATTTCCTTTATTTTTCTTGTCTGCTTATTTATGACAAATTGCACCCGTACATTCTGGTACGTCCAGTGCGCCAGGGGCTTCAGTGTACCCCATAACACGACATGAAAAGTCCGAACACTTTCGACAGTGCGGCACCCCAAACTTATAGCATTATATGCATCAGCTCCGAATCATGTCTTGGGTCAATAGTTGGGTTTGCCCGACTCCCATGTTTTGGTACCTTACGTTCCGCTATATCGGCTAAGGTAGCACTGGGAGAACTACTGCGATTGTGTCCCGGTTCTTCCGGACGAGCACCTTAGTAGAGAAAGCCGAAAACTGACTGTCATGATGCGGCGAGAGCTGGTCGCTGTTCGAGAGGTCTCAAATCCTTAAAGATTTTTTCCGCTTCGGGCAAGGAGTCGGCCTTGTCCGATTTAGGCGTACATAGCGCCCCAAGTTTGGCCTTCCAAATACTAGGGGCTTCGCCAAAATTTAAAATTGTAGACTTCTATGGCTAAGTGAGAGTGATAAAGCTTTATAGTCCGATTGCCTGGTTCGTTGTGCTGAACACCTCCTTCGAAGGACCCAAAACTGGGATAAAGAGTGATCAGGTTTATCCCGAACACCTCAGTACTAGTTACATGGGGGCAGAAGCCGATGACTGGCCAACTCTCAGATTTTATAAACGGCCGCACAGAAGGTAATATTTTAAATTAACAAGCGTTACATAGCGCACATGAACTCGTTTTCATATTGTAGGATAACATGAGTACATTCATTCAAATATTACATCCTTAGCACATTCCTCCGCCACAAGGTGAGCACCCTTCAGGACACTATCATAATACTTTTCGGGGTGGTGATGCTCCTTGCCCTCCGGCGGCCCCTCCTTCACCAGCTTTTCGGCGTCCATCTTTGCCCAGTGCACTTTCGCCCGGGCAAAAGCCCTGCGCGCACCTTCAATGCAGACGGACCACTTTATGACTTCAAACCTTGGGCAGGCATTCACAAGCCGCTTTACCAGGCCGAAGTACCTCCCAGGCAGGGGCTTGCCTGGCCACATCCGGACTAGGAGACCCCTCATGGCCTGTTCGGCCGCCTTGTGAAGCTCGACCAGTTGCTTCAACTGGTCGCTCAAGGGCATCGGATGTTCGGGCCCAGTATACTGAGACCAGAACAACTTCTCCGTCGAGCTCCCTTCCTCGGCCCGGTAGAACTCCGCGGCATCCGACACACTGCGGGGCAGATCTGCGAACGCTCCTGGAGAGCTCCGAATTCGGGTAAGTAAAAGGAACGTTTCCTTCAAATTCTTGCTTTGCATAATGAATGCCTTACCTGCTGCTATCTTCTTGACCTCCTGAATCTCCTGGAGGGCCTTTTGGGCTCCGGCCTTGGCATTTTGTGCGTTCTCGAGGGCCTTCGCAAGCTCGGACCCTTGCGTCTTAGAGTCACGCTCCAAGGACTCGTATTTCTTGACGAAATCCTGGAGCTCTTGCTGAACCTCGCCAACTCGGGCCTCATGCTTCTCGCGCTCGGTGCGCTCCTTGGCCGCTCTGTCTTTGGCCTCGGACAGCGCCTTTTTCAGGGCTGCCACTTCGGTCGTGGCCCCTAGCAAAATTCATGACGATCCTATTATTTAAACAACCACCTTCTTTTTCCTTTATCAATATACAGACGGGGTATCACTTACCTTTGTTCTCTTCGAGCTGCCTCTTGGTAAGGCCGAGCTCTTCCTTGGACCGCTCAAGGTCCCGCTTCAGTGCGGAGACCTCCGCAGTACGAGCGGCAGCGGCCAGCAGCAAAGCCTGCTTATTCACATGGACATATTCTGATTAGACTCCTGTGATTATTATTTGATCCTATGGTTGGCCTTTCTTTGCGAACGCCAAACAGAGCATCAGGGGCTACTGTCTATGCCGTAACATTTTCTCATAATTTGATTACTTACCTCAAAGCCTGTTAGGAGGCTGGCACAGGCTTCAGTCAGTCCGCTTTTGGCGGACTGAACCTTCTTGACCACCGCACTCATGATAGTGCGGTGCTCTTCGTCAATGGAAGCGCCGCGAAGCGCTTCCAGCAAATTGTCCGATGCCTCTGGATGGACAGAGGCCGGTGGCACAGACGGCTTGCCCCCCTTTGCGAGGGGTCGCCTAATAGAGTCCGGAACCACTGGAGGTTCCGGCGCAGTATTCGGCTGGGGACCAAACTTACTGCCCCCGTCATTAGAGCCCATGGGAGTCTTGCCCCTCATGCGCCTAGCGTCTGGGACGTCGCCTTGGGGCGCCTCCAGAACTACCTCCCCTTGGTTCGGTGCCCTTTGAGACAACACCTCGGAGTCGTCCGTAGGGCGAGGGGAGGAGGCGGTCGGGAGTGAATCGATGTTCATCTCCGACTGGCCCAAAGACTCATTCGAAGAGGATACGTCGATATGGGCTTTGGATGGACTGCATGATCATGTTCGGCATGATAAGATGCAATAAGACGAAAATATACCAGAAATATTATGATGTCCGGATACTTACGACTTCGCCAGGGGCTTGTCCCTGGGTAGCCACTGCGGCTGCTGTGGAGCAGTCCGGAAGGAGGGTCCTTCCCTTCTTGGACCCTTCGGCCTCCCCAGATGGGGCGGCCTTCCTTTTCTTGTCTCCCCCGGCTGGGGGGGGGGGCGAGAATTTTCCTCTTCCTCCTCCTCGTTTTCGCGGGAGGAGGGCGCTTCAGTGTTATCGGACGATGAGTCCGATATAACCTTGCGCCGGAGACCTTTCCTGGTCCCCGCGGCCTTCTTCTTGGCCTTCTTCTCCGGCGCCTCATAAGGCGCTGGAACCAGCATCTCCGTTAAGAGAGCATATGCTGGATCTTCGGGCAGGGGGGCCGGACAATCAATCTGTTTCGCTGTCGCCACCCAGTCATGTTTAAATGGCATGGAGGCTCAGACCCCTCACACGGTTATGCTGGGCAAAAGGAACATTTTGTGAGATATAAAAGACTTACCGGATTGGCAGGGCGCTTTGCGCTGAGTCCGAGATCCTCGGTAAGGGGAGGAGGTACCTCAACGCCCTTGAACAGCACCTTCCAGACGTCTTTGTGCGTCGTGTCGAAGAGCTCTCGCAGCGTCTGGTGCTCGGCCGGGTCAAACTCCCACATATTGAATGCCCGTCTTTGACACGGGAGGATTTGGCGAAAAAGCATGACCTGGACCACGTTGACAAGCTTGATTTTCTTGCTTATCATATTCTTGACACACTTTTGTAGTCCGGTCAGCTCCACCGACGAACCCCAGGACAGGCCCTTCTCTTTCCAAGAGGTGAGCCGCATGGGGATGCCGGATCGAAATTCGGGGGCCGCCACCCAGTTGGTGTCGCGCGGCTCGGTGATGTAGAACCACCCCGATTGCCACCCCTTCACGGTCTCCACATAGGAGCCTTCGAGCCAGGTGACGTTGGGCATTCTGCCCACCATGGCGCCTCTGCTCCGCCTGCTGACCGACCACCACCTTTGGTTTCACATTGAAGGTCTTCAGCCATAGGCCGAAGTGGGGCTTGATGCGGAGGAAGGCCTCGCACACGACGATAAACGCCGAGATGTTGAGGATGAAATTAGGGGCCAGATCATGGAAGTCCAGCCCATAGTAAAACATGAGCCTGCGGACAAACGGGTGAAGGGGAAATCCCAGCCCGCGGACGAAGTGGGTAAGGAATACAACCCTCTCACGGGGTTCTGGAGTAGGGACGATCTGCCCTGCGTCTGGGAGCCGGTGCGCGATGTCTGCAGCTAGGTATCCGGCTTCCCGGAGCTTCGTAATGTCCCCCTCCGTAACGGAGGAGACCATCCAGTTGCCTCCCGCTCCGGACATGTTTGGAGTGGTTTTGCGGAGAAAATGCGAACTTGGGCGCTGGAGCTCGAGTGCGCGAGAATGGATGGGCAGGGAAGAAGAAGGCGTGGGTGAAAAAGAGGAGTCCTTGTCCCTTTATAAGGGCGGTAGAAACTATGCGCCTCCCCACTTGCCTGGTAAACTCGCTTATTCCCCAAGCACCGTGATTGATGGCGCGGTTGGGTTACCCACACCCGTATTGATGAGAATCCCGTGATAAGGGGACACGATCTCTGCTTCGACAAGACGTGCCAAGAAAACCGCCTCGCGATATGTGCAGTAGCTGGTTGAGAAAAACGGTTCGAATAATGACCGAGCTGTGACGCCCCCGATTTGGCCGTACACTAATCATGCACGCAAATGTGTACGATCAAGATCAGGGACTCACGGGAAGATATCACAACACAACTCTAAAACGTAAATAAGCCATACAAGCATCATAATACAAGCCAGGGGCCTCGAGGGCTCGAATACAAGTGCTCGATCATAGACGAGTCAGCGGAAGCAACAATATCTGAGTACAGACATAAGTTAAACAAGTTTGCCTTAAGAAGGCTAGCACAAACTGGGATACAGATCGAACGAGGCGCAGGCCTCCTGCCTGGGATCCTCCTAACTACTCCTGGTCGTCGTCAGCGGGCTGCACGTAGTAGTAGGCACCTCCAGTGTCGTAGGTGTCGTCGTCGACGGTGGCGTCGGGCTCCTGGACTCCAACATCTGGTTGCGACAACCAGATAGAGAGGAAAGGGGGAAAAGAGGGAGAGAAGCAACCGTGAGTACTCATCCAAAGTACTCGCAAGCAAGGAGCTACACTACATATGCATGGGTATATGTGTAAAGGGGCATATCAGTGGACTGAACTACAGAATGCCAGAATAAAAGGGGGATAGCTAGTCCTGTCGAAGACTACGCTTCTGGTCATCTCCATCTTGCAGCATGTAGAAGAGAGTAGATTGAAGTCCTCCAAGTAGCATCGCATAGCATAATCCTACCCGGCGATCCCCTCCTCGTCGCCCTGTTAGAGAGCGATCACCGGGTTATATCTGGCGCTTGGAAGGGTGTGTTTTATTAAGTATCCAGTTCTAGTTGTCATAAGGTCAAGGTACAACTCCGGGTCGTCCTTTTACCGAGGGACACGGCTATTCGAATAGATAAACTTCCCTGCAGGGGTGCACCACATAACCCAACACGCTCGATCCCATTTGGCCGGACACACTTTCCTGGGTCATGCCCGGCCTCGTAAGATCAACGCGTCGCAGCCCCACCTAAGCACAACAGAGAGGTCAGCACGCCGGTCTAACCCTATGCGCGCAGGGGTCTGGGCCCATCGCCCTATGCACACCTGCACGTTGCGTACGCGGCCGGAAGCAGACCTAGCCTAGTGGCGTTCCAGTCCAATCCGGCGCGCGTCACTCAGTCGCTGACGTCACGAAGGCTTCGGCTGATACCACGACGCCGGGATACCCATAACTACTCCCGCGTAGATGGTTAGTGCGTATAGACCAAATGGCCAGACTCAGATCAAATACCAAGATCTCGTTAAGCGTGTTAAGTAACCGCGAACGTCGACCAGGGCCAGGCCCACCTCTCACCTAGGCGGTCTCAACCTGCCCTGTCGCTCCGCCACAAAGATCCACTTGCGGGTACTCCTACGAGCCGACCCGACTTTATTCACCACATGTGTCATGTATATAGTATATAAGTATATACCCGTGATCACCGCCCAGGTGATCACGGCCCGATAGTATAGCACAGCAGACGGACAAGAATGTAGGGCCACTGATGGAAAACTAGCATCCTATACTAAGCATGTAGGATTGCAGGTAAAGGTAACAACAGTAGTAGCAAGGATAGGCTATGCATCAGGATAGGATATCGGAAAGCAGTAACATGCTACACTACTCTAATGCAAGCAGTATAGAGAAGAATAGGCGATATCTGGTGATCAAGGGGGGGGGGGGCTTGCCTGGTTGCTCTGGCAAGTAGGAGGGGTCGTCAACTCCGTAGTCGAACTGGGCAGCAGCAGTGTCGGTCTCGTAGTCTATCGGAGAGAAGAGGGGGAAGAAACAGTAAATACAATGCAAACATAAACATGACGATGCGTGACATGACAATGAGCAGTGCGAGGTGTGCCCTAACGCGACAGTAGGTGGTACCGGCGAAGGGGGGGAACATCCGGGAAAGTATTCCCGATGTTTTGCGTTTTCGGAAGGATGGACCGGAGGGGGAAAGTTGCGAGTTCGATAGGTTAGGGAGGTGTGGTGGACGAACGAACTGTGTATTCGGATTCGTCTCGTCGTTCTGAGCAACTTTCATGTAGAAAACATTTTCATCCGAGTTACGGTTTAAAAGATATGAATTTTCAAAGATTATTTGAATTTCTGAAATTATTTGAATTTTAGCAAAAATGAATTATGACGTCAGCATGAGGTAACGCTGACGTCAGCAGGTCAACAGGTCGGCTGACCAGTCAAACCAGACAGGTGGGTCCTACCTGTCATAGACAGTGGACTAACAGAAGATTAAACTAACTAAAATTAGATTAGTTAACTACTGGACCCCACCTGTCATTGGCTAATCATCTAAACTAATTAGTTTTAATTATTAAAACGTTTTAATTACCGGATTAAGCGGTGGGGCCCGCATGTCAGTGGTTGGGGCCTGCCCAGTCAGCAGTTGACTGGGTCAACCCAGTCAACTGGGACCCACGGGGCCCACTGGCAGTGGCACTGGGGTGGCCCCAGGCCAGCCACGTCGGCGGCCGGCGTTCAAACGCCGGCGCACGCTCCGACGACCACCCGAGACGGCGGCGTTGCGCGGAAACGGCGCACAGGGGGCCATTTGGCCCGCGGTTTCTTCCTACGGGACGGGCGTGACGCGACGCGTCCGTTGGTGGCCGCGAAAAGCACGGGGATGGCCGAAAACGGCCGCTACCTCGACGGCGGCGGGTGGTGTATACGGGTGAAGCTCGGGGTCGGCGCTACGGGGCTCGACGGAGTGCGTGGATGGGTGCATCTGGCCCGCACAGACATGCTGAGCACGAAGCCGGGCTCAGCTGAGCTCGACGGCGAGCATGGCCGCGACGGTGAAGCGCCTGGCGGCGACCGGAGCTCGGCAACGACGGCAGCTATCTACGGAGCGCTAGGGGGCCAACGAGGAGCAGCAGGGGGAGGAGAAGCTCACCGTGCGGCACTCACGTAGGCCCTCGACGGATTAGTAGTTGCAGATCGGCGCCGGGGAAGAAAGGGATTGCCGGCGACCGAAGTTGAAGACGAGCTCGGTGTGCTTGTTGCAGGGGCTCCGGTCTCCAACGGGCTGCACCAGTCGAAGCAGCGGGCGACGGCGGCCCTTGGAGACACCGTGGGGCGGCGAGGTGGGCACGGTGGCCGTGGCTAGGCCGGAGGCATGGCGGCGGTGGCGTTCGGGCGAGGTGGGGGGGGGGAAGGGGATCGGAGAGGGAGGAGAAGTGGATCTGGGAGGGGGCGTCGAGGGGGGAGTGGGGGCAGGGGGCCAGGGGGTGCAGGGCGTCGCCCTTATCCCTTCGCCGACGGGGACGGCGAGAGGGTTCGGCGGCGACCGGCGAGCGTGGTCACTGGGTCGGGTGAACAGGGAGGAGGGAGGCGACCGGGGGAGGTGGGCTACTGGTTTGGGCCGCCCAGATGACTAAGGCCCAGGGAGGTCAGGGGGGTTCCTTTTCTTCCTCCTTTTGCATTTATTTTCTTTTTATTTATTTTCTTTTCTGTTTTACATCATTTTAAAATATTTAGGCGTTTTCTAAAAATGTGTTTACTTCACCATAATTAACTATGCCTTATTTGGCATCTCCCGAACATTTTTGTTTTAAATTTTGAAAAACTTTTATTGTCGACATTAATTTAAATTTGAATTTTGAAACGGTTTGACCTAACGGTAGATTAGCAACAGCAACTGTGGTGACGTGGCACCATTAGCGTGGGATTACTGTAGCTTGATTATCCGGGCGTTACACGAGCCGTGGCATGGTGCCACGCTATGAAGTTGTCAGCAGATTAGATTTGTGGAATATTATACTCTCTACAGTGGTATGTGGAATTTGTTTTGCAGAGCCGGACACGATCCTCGTGTTCAAAATCTTCTATGGAGTATTCGGAGGAGGAACTCGCCTTGCAATGCCGAAGACAATCTGCGCGCCGGACTCATCGTCATTGAAGCCTGGTTCAGGGGCTACTGAGGGAGTCCTGGATAAGGGTGTCCTCGGACAGCAGGACTATACACTTTGGCCGGACTATTGGACTATGAAGATACAAGACTCAAGACTTCGTCCCGTGTCCGGATGGGACTCTCCTTTGCGTGGAAGGCAAGCTTGGCAATTCGGATATGTAGATCTCCTCCCTTGTAACCGACTCTGTGTAACCCTAGCCCCCTCCGGTGTCTATATAAACCGGAGGGTTTAGTCCGTAGGACAACAACAATCATAATCATAGGCTAGCTTCTAGGGTTTAGCCTCTACGATCTCGTGATAGATCAACTCTTGTAATACTCATATCATCAAGATCAATCAAGCAGGAAGTAGGGTATTACCTCCATCGAGAGGGCCCGAACCTGGGTAAACAATGTGTCCCCCGCCTCCTGTTACCATCCGCCTTAGACGCACAGTTCGGGACCCCCTACCCGTGATCCGCCGGTTTTGACACTGATAGTAGTACCTATGGTTCGACCTCGGGACCCAACTAGTCGGTCGAAAACACCCCACTAGCCACACAGCTTCGTCATGCTAACATGGCACGGAGGATAGGTGTGGTTAGCTCCGTCTCGACCAGCCACAACGTCTCTTGTTCTAGGCGATTCTTCTATTTTCCAAGCTTTTTTTAGTTGTAATAACACCACGGCAAGCTAGCGCCGCTCTTCGTGTGTGCCCATGCAAAGGTTAGACGATGGAGAGAAGAGAGAGATCGCAGACCTGGGACCCACCAGTAAGTGAGTCAACGGTCATGCACGTGTAGACGAGGCACTCCCTCTACTCTACTCAACGTAATACTGTATAAAATCAAGTTATGGGACAAAGCCAACAACCGTTGTTGTTTCAGGCTATCGACTTACGCTTTGTAGTCCAGGTTGCCAGTTCGAATCTCGTCTTTCAGATTTGTTAGTTTTAGGTCCAAATTTGATTAATGACAAGTGGGACCCCCGTGTGTTGTTCCGATATTTCAGTGTAGGGTGGTTTTTTGAACAAACACTTTGCGCAGTTAGACAAGTAACGGCACAAGTTACATGTATTTTGCAAGTTGACGAACAAAAATGACAATGGCATAGAATATCACATCCACCCCGTAGCTTAGATGCTATGGTGATACGAGTTTTTACACCGTTGGAAGTGAGATACAATGGCCTGGGAGTAGTCTTTGTAATTATGCGCAATTTCCAAACTCTCCAAAGGTTTTTTTGCAAATAAAACATTCAGGCCTCATGTGTGCCGCTGCATCTTGGATCCAACGGCTCCCCGTTGCTCATATTAGGTGCTCCCCGTAGCTTAATTACCCGCTACGGTGATATGAGCATCTAGGTCGTATGATCAGTGATCAGATGGCACATGCGTAGTACTTGTACTTTCTGCGCAATTCCCAAACTCTCTCAGCCGTATATTGCAAAAACATTCAAACCTCCTACCGTGGGCCGTTAGATCTCTGTGAACTCGTATCACCATATAATCTACGGTGCGGGAGCACCTCATATTCTCCTGTGCGAGAAAACATAAGGTGCTCTCGCAGCTTGGATGCTACGGTGATACCAGCTTCGAGGTCGTTTGATCTGAGATCCAATGGCATCTGAGCAGTCTTTGTGCTTGTAAGCAGTGGCGAATTCTTTGGGGGCTTTTCTGCAAAAAACCATTCGAACCATCGAGGAGGCGTTGGGTCACAAATCCAATGGCTCCGAAGAGCTTGTATCACCAAAGCATGTAAGGTGTGGTAGCACATGATATTCTTACATAGAGGAGAATATGATGTCCTCCTTCATCTTAGATGCTACGGTGATACGAGCTTCGAGGTCATTGGATATGGGATCCAAGGGCATCTGAGTAGTTTTTGTACAAATTGTGTGCAATTCTCAAACTCATCAAGGTTTCCTGTAAAAATATTAAGACATCATGTGAGCTGCTATATCTCAGATCTACAAGCTCCAAGCAACTCGTATCGGCATATAGCATCTAAGGTATGGGGGCACATGATATTCTCCCGGGGAGGAGGGGTGGGGGGTGCACAACCAATCGGTGGTTGGGAGGATGGGGACAAATATAATCTAAACAACCCTAAACAGAGCTTCACAATTTTATCTAAGGTCGAGGGGGTGACCCCCGACAATCATAGCTCCGCCTAATTAAACACAACATTTGCATGTACTGTAGTACTAGACTTAATATTCATGTTTCAGTTTCATGTTCGTTTTAAATATTGAATTGAGGACCATGCATGTCTTACATTTTACTCCCTTCGTTCCTAAATATTAGTCTTTTTAGAGATTTCAAGTGGACTGGCACATACGCATGTATATAGACATATTTTAGAGTATAGATTCACTCATTTTGCTCCGTATGTAGTCGCTTGTTGAAATCTCTAAAAGACTAATATTTAGGAACAGAAGGAGTATTTTTGATTCGTGTCATACATGCATGGTTTGGAAAAATAGATGCACTATACTTATTGGATTGTTGTTGTGTTCGTGTGTGGGTGTCTGTGTGTGTGTGTGTGTGTGCGTGGTCATATGCTTGATACATACAAAGTTTTCTCACCTCCATATTGTTCATCTTTTAAATTGGAATTTGCATTGAAAAACTTAGCAGGGATACCATGAAATGTGAAATCCACGTTGAGATCACTATATCACAAACCCACTCTAATTCAACAACTCGTCATAAATCAATTACCACGTTGAGATTAGTATTTGCAAGGAAAATACGGGATTGTAATACACATAGATTGGTTCGGCAACTCAAAAGGTTCCTTTCGTATTCTCGAATGGTAGGACCCAACGGCGTACCAGCCAGACCTTGGCTCGTGTTGATCCTAAAAAAAATAAAAAAATAAAAAACCGGGCTCGTGTCCTTCTGGTGGCGTGCGTGGTACGCACATTCGGCAACCCCAACCAGTCGAGCCTCCGCGTTTCGAGTCAAAATATCTGGCGGCCAGAATTCTAGCCCTAGGAAATTTCCCTCATGTCCCCGGTCCATAATGACTACCGATGAACAACGGAGGGATGCTTTAGTAACTAGACAACGTTGTGTTCAAAAAAAAGTAACTAGACAATGTTACCTACCATGCCGAGCACGGTTCAATTCCCTCGGTCGCCGCTCGCCAAGGTCACCCGTCAACTGCATTGCCTAGTACTACTACTACACCAGGATGAGCATAGAATTGAGCCCGTTTGTTCGTGCCTAGTACTTGAGTTAATATATCAGGCAATGCACTGGTACGGAGGGATTATCCTTTTGCTCTGCATATATAACTTGTCTGAAGTCTAACTAAGCAAAATGTTTGACCAAATCCTTTCTTAAGAAATACGACAGGACAGATGTATGGCTTGAAAATTTATTGCATGATGCAGGTTATGATATTGTTTCGAATCTCGGATCTTAAATTTCAGAAAATCCAAAAGTGACCATAAATTCTTGAAACTGAGCATGGTCACGTGATATGGCACAAATATTACTTCGTAATTTTTTTCTTCAATTTGAGACAAGCTGCTTATGACAAGTTGCACAAATGAAGAGCCAAGGTATTTTGGAACAAAGACCTGTCACCTTAAGGCAAGCGCTTTCACTATTGAAACCATGGGCGTTTACGTGCCGCCACGAGTCCCGCTTCTCATCAGCAGGTGCCGTCCGAGCAAGCATGTGAGTCGACGGGAGCCGTGCGAGCAGACCGCTGCGCCGGCTGACAGGGAGGCGTGCGAGCAGACAGCTGTGCAGGCTCACCGGGAGGCGAGCCCTTTGACCAGGCTCCGCCGCCCACCTTCGTCCCAGCTGCTCCCACTTTTAATGTCGCCAGTGCCGCAGTTTAAAATCAACCCCGCACTACCCGGTATCGCTACAATCTTCTCTCTTCCTCTCCGATTCTCCTGTCGTCTACCTCCAACCAGCCTGACCTAAACGTACGCCATGCCGCATCACGATGGTCTGCCCTTAGTCTTCCAGTTTCCTGAGGAAGACACCCAGCCGGAGTCTCAAGAACATAAGGCGCTTTGGGACGAGCTTGAACTGGCCTTGCGGATAGGCACCGCGCCTGTCCCCGCTCCCGTTCCGGCTCCCGTCGCCCCGACTGCGCCAGCGCCCATCCCTGTGGCATTGATGGGCTGGGAGCCGCACATTGTCGCCGAGCTTGATGCCACGGGGTTCCACGAGGTCCCCGCCGACTTTCACGCACCCGTGCACCTGCCAGGGCGTGCACCTGCGCGTGCACTGACGCGCACGCCCGTGCCAGTGCCCGTGCACCTGCCAGCGCATGCGCCTGCGCGTGCACTGACGTGTGTGCCCGTGCACAAGAATGTCTCCGCCGCGCCGTTGACAGCGCTTGTCCCCGCGCGGGTGCCAGTGCCCCCCTCAGCGGCATGGATGGCCGCCGTCGACCGCTTCCTTGCACCAACGCCAGTCGCCTCCTCCCGCCAGTTGATTCGCTCCTGGAGACCAAAGTCCAAAACATTGTGGCCTTCCTTGAAGCTAGGGCCAACGTCCAGGAGTACGCCAACAACGGCGCAAGACGCCGCCGTCGCCGTTGGTCAGTGGCCCGATGACACACAGAGCACGGCAGAGGAGCCGCTTCCCACCGCAAGACGCCCCCCCCGCCGCCGCGTAATCTAAATTTGCCATGAAAAACGTTCGGATTGCCATGCTTAAAATCCAAACGTTTATCATTTCCGTTCATTTTAGATCGATCGTCGTATAATTTAAAGTTGGAGTCAGACTGAATGAAATCTATGGTTTGATCGATTGAATGTTCTGCTAGAGTCGTATCAAATTAAATATAAAACATCATCAAGCCACATGTATTCCTTGTCATCCAATGACCTAGACTGCTTCAATGTCGAGCGCTCAACACGTTTAGCGTGCAGTTAATTTCATGCCAAAAATAGTGCTAATCACATAATAACACGCAAATAATATCCAACTTAATATCCGCATGCACTTAATATACTTCCAAATTAATATGCATTGCACGTACACACTGACTAGTGCTGCTAGCACGTGAAACTGGTGCCGTAACTTATGAATGCGTCCAGATATGGTCAACGGCAACATCGCCCGCGAGTTCTTCATTTTGCCCGTGCGTCTAAACGTAGAAGGGGAGGAGAGAGAGAGCACACATGGAACCCACCAGTAAGTGAAGGCGAATATTACTAAAAATAATATTACATGTTATTAATTAAATAGGCTGTGGTAATATAAAAAACATTATGTGAACAAAGGGAGGTACAACAAACATTGTTGTTCTACGTATGTTGCCTATTGACGTGTGGCTTGAAGGCCCTGGTCGCATGTTCGATCCTCGTCCTTTATTTTTTAGTTTGTATATGGGTCCAAATTTGTTTCATGACATGTGGGCCCCTCGGTGTGTAGTTTGTAGCACTTTAATTTGTGGGTCCAAATTTGTTCCATTCCAAGTGGACTATCGGTGTGTAGTTTTGTAGCTTATTTATAATAATTAAAGAGAACAACATAGTTTTTTGCAATAATACCATGGTGCGACGTTGAAGGCGAGAAAGGACGTGCGAGAGAGCGATGACCGAGCCAGAGGGAAATCAACTAGGGGAGTTGCGGGGGTTGCAACGGTGTTTCGAGTAGTTGTGGGCCGAATGCTACGAAAATATAATCTAAACCGACCGGAATAAATGCCTACACAAATTAATCCAAGGTTGGTGTGCCCCTCGCAATGTAAATAGCTCCGGCTTTGCGAGGGATGGAGAGGTAGCTTCAATGTGTGGAAGATACGGCGTGAGAAAGCGAGGTCAATCGAGAGACATATAGATAGAGAGACAAAGTGAGTGTGGTCCGACATTCATGGAACAAATATATATGCTCTGGAGAGATATTGTCCGATTGAGCTTTTGGCAAGGGTGAGGGCTGTAAGATAGAGCTTGAGAGATGATCCAGTCACAGACGTGTAGATATATTTTGTGCGTGGGAGGACGCAAGGTCGATCGATCACATAGGGTCGTCGTGCGATCGAAAGAGTGAGACGGGTTGGAGAGAGTGACCTAGATAGACAATGTGCGTGAGAGAGTATACAATGTGAATAAGTCGAATTGGGCTCAAACATGGTGATATATCGTTTTTGTCCGAGAAAGAGCGAGGTCAATCGAGACATACAAAGAGAGAGAGAGAGAGGGAGAGGGAGAGAGAGAGAGAGCATGGCCCGCCATGAGGTCGAAAGAGTGGGGGCGGCTTCGATGGACTGACCTAGATAGACAATCTGTGTGAGAGAGTATAGAGTGTGTCGATCGAGGCCCGAATAGGGAGATATATCATTTGCGTGTGAAAGAAAATGAGGTTAAACGAGACTCAGATAAAGAGAGCGAGATTGAGCGAGTGTGGCCCGCCGCGCGGAAGAAAGAGTGAGACAGTCTCGAGGGAGTGACCTAGATAGACAACGTGCGTGCGTGCGCACGAGAGTTTGGGGGGGCTAGACAGGCAATGCATGTATTTAGCGCGAGAGGGTGAGAGGGAGAGGGAGAGAGAGAGAGCTCGGCATGGGGTGCAATGGCGGGGTGTGTGAGGTAAATGGGGCTAAAAACAACATTTGAATGTAGATAGTACGAGATTTAATATCGATGTGTCTATTCGGTGTACATTGTAAGATTTGAACTGAGGACCATGTATATGGGTAATTATTTCGAATTCGTGCCATACTAGGTTTCAAAAAGTTGACATTGACTCGATTTGTTGTGCTATTTTGTAGGTCATATGTTTGAATCCATCTAAAAGTTTTCTCACTACCATGGTGTTCATCATATACATATGAATTTGTATTAAAAAAGTAGCATGGATACAGTGAAATGCGAAATCCACGTTAGAATTGGAGATCGCTATGTGACACACACTCTAATTCAAATAACTAATTATGTGACACACACTCTAATCCATGTTAGCGTGGATACCGTTTCAATTTTTTTCAAATAACTCCTCATTAGTAATTAATTTATAGTATCTCGTTTCGAATGACTAATTATTGCAAGGAAAACACGGGCATGGTAATACATAAAGATTCGTTTGCAAATGAAAGAAGATTCGTTTGCATTCTCAAATGTAGGCGCACCAGGGTCGTGTCGTGGTGGTCGCGTGTGTCGGATGGACGCGTAGCACCCAGCCACCCACCCCCTCCCCCAAAAAAAAGGACAACTACAAAATAAGTTCGCGCTTCCACATTTCGGATTGAAATATCTGGTGGCCCCAATTCCAGCCCTGCAAAATCTCCCTTCTCCACCGTCCCCTTCCGCGCCTAGATTGCTCAAATCCCTAATTCGTCGCCAACCCAAGCAAAGTTCGAATCGCCCCTCATCTCGTCTCTTTCCCCACCTCTGTGCCGGACGACGACGACGAAGACAACGGTCGCGCTTCACCACCGCACTGGAGCTACCTCATCTACGCCCTCGTCCAGCGCACCGGGTGGTCCACCGACAACGTCGGCAGCCGCAACCGATGTGCCTCACAGACACCGACTTCCACCGCATCAGGTGCGCTTCACCGACGCTGTTTCCCAGCTCATCGGGGCTACTTCACCGAGCACATCGTCGCGCCTCCGCCCCCCGAGGCCGCTAGGGCTTCACCAACGGTCTCGTCCACCATATCGTAGCACTCCGCTACCACTCAAGATCTGCATCCGTGCGCGGCCAGCCAACGCCAGCGCATCACCCTCAATGGCTCTGAAGTGACCCGCACTCTAGCTAGGCGAGCATGCCCAAACGCCGGCCCGAACTAGGTATCCACACATCACTCCCTTGTGCACTGTTCCGACGAT
The DNA here is from genome assembly GCF_002575655.3 of Aegilops tauschii subsp. strangulata. Lineage (NCBI taxonomy): Eukaryota > Viridiplantae > Streptophyta > Magnoliopsida > Poales > Poaceae > Aegilops > Aegilops tauschii. The sequence continues at coordinate 332,114,310 of NC_053035.3, forward strand.
GTTTGGATATCCTTTCACTACTCTCTTAGCTTACACGCCTATCCAACTCTGACTTTAACTCTTATTTCTTCTGGAGATATCATCTGAAACAAGCAAATCCATTTTTAGCGAAGCATGACGGCGCTACGGGATCTGGTACACATCCTGCACACCCGTATAACCTTGTAAGTATCTATCCTCCGGTACAATAGCAAGGTCGATTCCTCTTATTTGATCAGCCATTCGCCGTGTCAAAAATGCAGAGGGGGATGCAAGGAGCACAAGGCCTGAACATCCAAGCAAGTGGTAACATGGACTTGTACATGGAACATCCCAAGCGCAAGTAGAGCTGCAGTGAGCCTGTACGACGAGCTAGCGTAAGTCCCTGCATTTCATTTAATTCGTACTGGCATTCGTGTATGAATTGTATGCAGTGGCAGATCCATGAATTCAAGTTACCAGGGGCGAACATTTAACTTAAAAAATACGAAGGCACTTGCACTCTGGAAATCAACATAACTTGAGAAATGTGAAGCTACATGCACTTTGAAAACCAGCTAATGATCCAAAGTAGTTCAGATTATAAACACTAAATGATGCAAGCACCAAAAAACACAAAATGCAACATGGTGTACAGGGACTACAAACATGGTCTGTTCCTGCTTGAATTATTCATTCTCTGGCTGAAAATATCGAAGTGTAATTGCACCTATAACCAGTGTGCAAACTGCATATCAATATATCTATCATGCACAAGTATGCCAATAGTTTCAAACAACAGATTAGAAAAGTATTTATGCTACGTTTTCATGATACAGGGACTTTCTGGTAGATGGCCTCAATGTTTCCTCAAGCCATGAAAATGCACTATAATTTGCTTGTCATCAATGCTTGCAAATCTCTATGTCTCTCTCAACATAGCAGATCATCATTAGACACTAAATCCTTCAATGGGAGCTTGCAAAATGCTTGCATTAGATGCCTCATTAGACACTATATGTTCATCACCAGGAGCATGTAAAATGTTTGCATCAAATCCTTCATTAGCAGTCTGTTCATTAGACACTTCAGGCTCAAGAACAACATGAGCTTGGATGTTTGCACCGGAAACTTGATTAGATACATCGGATTCAGTCAATTCAGTATTGATTGGGGGAGTTATAAAATAAGTAGAAATTGGTTTCATTTTCTCATAGATTCCCTACATACAAGCAGTTTTACAACACCGTCAGGTTTAACTATTGGCCAGAAATTGAAGAGTTGAATTAGATATAATCAGGGATGTGATGTACCTGCTCCTTGCACATGCTACTCTTGCAAGTTGCTACTGTCCGTTTGCGCAAGCTCGATGCCATGCCCGTGCTGCCGCCGCTGCCTCCCACGCAGGCTACACCTAGGGTTGGATCTTCATCTTCTTGTCCTTCCGTTCGCTTGAAGCCCGGCGACCGCCCTCCAACGAGGGCGCGAGGAAGTGCTGTGTCGGTCTGTCCAGCGGCGGCTAGGTTAGGAGCGAACCAGACTGGAGGCTGGAGCGGATGAATTGGGATTTTTCCTGCTGTCGATCGATATGGGAGGCGCTCGTTTGGGCCGCGAGCCTGCTATAGGGCCTGCTTTGCACTTATGTTATTGGCCTATCCAAATTGAAACATTTTTCTTCATTTTTTACATTGCCTGCTTGTGCGTTGGGACGAACAAAACTAGCCCGGGCCAACCTGGACGACTCAAACTAGGTGCACACTTTCGAGCCACCCGAGGCAGCCGCCCATACCAGCCCCTATGGTGGCGTCGCCCCTTTTGCGTGTATGATAGGGGTAGTAAAAAATATTCCAGTGGCGCTTTTGATTTACCCACAGAAGGGTTGAATTGCTAGTTTCTATGAACTGAGTTCGCCAATAATGTGAAGGATGCCAGTCTTTTCATCCTATTGTAGATTGCTTAGATCTCGATATGCCAAAAGTAATCGCATGAAATATACAGTAAAAGCCAGTGTGATGTGTGTGGCTACAACTAGTCTGACTACACGTCCTCATATAACATATCAAGGACGCACCATCTTACCAGATTAACCATTCGACTTACCAATGCAGTGAGGGAAGAAAGAAGTATTGGGACTGCATATCCAAGCAATTGATGCCATGGACTCCTTCGTACAACCTTGTAAGCGAAAAAGAAGTTGCAGTGTGCCTGTACAAAGAATTAGCGTAAGTTCAGTTACCTGCTTCTCGGAATTTTAGTTAGCCACTTATTGCAAAATTGTTCAATTACGTTGTTTGGCTTAATTTAGTTTGCTACTGATTACATAATGCCACAGCCTGTTAATCCTATTATAGACTGCACCTATCTATGTGTTTGATACTATCTGTTAAGAATTACCTGTTTGCCTGAACTTAAATAGCTACTTGTTTGTTTAACTGCTTTGCTGCTGCAACAACGGGTTACAATGATGTTAATAACTACTTTTCAGCATCAAATTGAAACTCTTTAATTCCTTGTTTGTTTAACTGGTTTGCTGTTATAACTCCCAGTTGAGATGTTTTGCTAACTTCAAATTTTCTGAATCTAATCGGGACTTTAATGGCAAAACAGGTTAGCCCAAGATCAAAGAGCGAGGTCCCCATGGACGTTGTATCATCCCACAGCAGTGGCACCGACCCAATCGTGCATTATGAATTGCCAACTGCTGATGCTCTAGAGGCTAAACTAGTGGTAGAAAGAGATTCTGCTTCTGCACTTAGAGATGAAGTTGACATGTTGAGGAAGCAAACAACACAATCAGTAGCAGTACTCAAGACAACCATTAAATATTTGGTGGATTTCAAAACGAAGCAAGCCGAGACTGACCACATTGTTAAGGTCCTGAAGGAAAAAAGGAAATTAAATTCCCACTTGGTAAATCATAGGTGAAATGTTCTTTCCATCGTTGAATAACCTTTGTGTTGTTTGTTCATGTAATCAATCAAACCATTTGTTTTAGAGATCATGTAATAATTGTTTTTTGTTTTTTTGTTTTTTGGTTTGTAATTTTATTTGAGCACAAGTCTGTATTAATTGATAAGACTCAGAGACATTTCATTTTGATTGCGGTGCCAGACCTACAAATATGTCAATCGGGCTGAATGTGCATTCAGCAATAATAGTAGTATAGATGGACCATAAGTGGCACGCATTGGAAAGGGCCAAGATGTTGTAGTAGCTTGGCTAAAAAAAGGATGCTGTTGTAGAAAAGAAAAGTACAGCGACCTGGCTTATGTATGTTAGTTGATATTATTGATCCATATACTCTATAAGTGTTTATATGTCTGTTAGTTCTGTACATTCTTGGTTGATTCACTCGGTATTTGAATCTTGATACATCACTTGTGTACATATCTAAATGGGAGTACACATTATGCTGCGTGTGACATTTGAGTTGGACATGAAGTGTTCCAAATATTCGAATTCACCTTAAACTGGATTCTAGCTTCTGAATTTGAGTATCAGCATTTGTAAACCATATTCATATATGACAGTGGAATACATCTTTGTCGTCCTTTTGAAGATATATAAAACACATAGAATGATTTATAAAGATTCGCATAGGAATACAAAATGGATTCGAATTTAGTTGCCAGGGTAAACGTGGATGCTTATTGTCCCAAAATTCGAAAGAAGCGGCAAAATGTCCACTCCCATGTCGGCTGCCCGAAGCCAAGTGTTTGGGAGATGGAAATTACTGTCTACCCATTATACGGACAATCCCTCGGCCCGATTTCCACTGCACTAAATAGGGGTAGGATAGTAACTTCAATGAGATGTGACACGACCGCCTCTGAGCCCATTCCGACACGGTGGGCGCCAAACATGGGCGGCAAAACACATCTGATTCAAGCTCGTCCGAAAGACCTCTGTTTCTCCCTCCATTTCCCCATTCATACACAGTAGGCGGCAAAACAAACTCGACTCGGCCGAAATCGATGCAGGCAAATATTTTCAGGGGCAGGTTTGTAACTTCACTCAGACATGACACAACCGCCCTACCTATCAGCCCCGTTCATACACCATGGGTGCCAACCATGGGCGCCAACCACCCTCTCCTCGCCCGAAATCGCTCTGGGCAAATATTGGCGAGATGCGAGATTACCGTCGTATCCCCAACCGACGAGACGTCCAAATTTTAAACGGGGGCTAAGTTCGTAACTTTCCCATATTTCAGACAGGCGCATCCCAAAAACATGGTTCCCCGCACCTCTCCCTCCATTTTCCCATTCATACACTGTCCGCGCTAGAACACCATCCCCACACCAGCCTCCGTCCGCCACCCCATCCATCGCCGCCGTCCTCCACCACATCCATCATCGTCGTCCTCCACCACATCCATCGCCACCGTCCTCCACCATGCCGGAGCGCCTACCAAGACCGCGTCGTCCACTTCTAGAGAGGGACATTTCTAATCCACGGCGACGGACCAAGAGCCTTGCATCACGTCCTCTCGCTTCATCGGCGCCGTCGTCCTCTTTGCCGGGGCCGCTCACACGACCTTCTCTTCCACCGCAACGGGACTTATCCCCCGATGCACCCGTCTACCATTGCAGATCTGCTTCAACGCCACCGACAGCCATCGCACCCCCGATGCCTACACGACGCCGCAAGAGAGGTGGTACTTCATATCTCCTCAACTTTTTGATCTCAACCAGAAAATAGATCTTAACATGGTTACTCTACTTTCTTTTCAGCTCTTAGAATTTAGTTCTTAGTTCGAAGCAAACAATGGCTGCTAAATATCATTTCTCCGGTTTCCCCTTTTATGATCACTATACGATCAGAATACGTGCTTCGTGTCATAATAGCACTGCTCGACCCATCAAGCTAAACAAGCTTAGTTGTACAAATACGAATATGATATTATTAAAACAGATTCGTTTAATTGGTCAGCTAAATGTTCCTAAATTAGTTTCAAAAATGCATGTTCGCCGCTCGGGTGTGTATCTCTACAGGGTGCCCACGGTGGGCCGGCCCACCCTGGGATTTTGGGTCGTCCCAGGCCCCGATTCCCCTCCGTTCTGCTGCGCGCTTCCGATCTCTACTCGCCCCCAGCCGCCTGCCTCGCCGGTGACTTTCCGTCCCCGGACGGCATGACTTTAGGAGGAGACGCCGGACTAACAGGAGGTCAGGAGCCGCTCGCCCAACAGCTTCACCGCTGCCCGGGCGCGCCGCCGTGCCTACCTTCCCAGTCCGTTCAGGGCTCAGGCGTGCAGCATCCACTAAGCCAACCCGATTTATCCTGAGATATGTCCTCAACACTCAGCAACCACTCCTCATCACGCATTTTCTAATTGATTCATTACTCATTAGGCAGGACTGTCATTAGGGTTTGTTGTGTGCTGAGTGCTGCCTACACTTAATGGTTCAGATGTATTTCGGTAATCTTTAGTACCTGTAAAGTTCACAGGGTTTTCAAAATTCCGGCCCTAGGAACAGACACTAGTCATTTTGGATTGTTGGTCATAGTGACATTGACCCAGATTACTACTGCAAGCCAGGTTTGTTGAAAATTTTACTTGTCTTTCTTACTCATTCGATATAATATCCAATTATTCACGTCGATTAGTTGCAAACAATAAGTGCTAGACAAACTTCTTGATTGAGATTTTGGACGGTCTCTTACTGCAGTTACAATTCTGCATACTTGTCCTAGTGAGCTCACAAGTAAATGATTGATTCACTACATCTATGCTTGCCTTGTCATATTTGTTATCAATATTCTTTTATGGACCACCCTGTTTCTAAATACTGCAACTGTAGACATGAGTGAATAGTATTTCTCTATGTGATCTCTTCCATCATGTGTGGGCAACGAACACTACATTGTATAGAAAGAAAGTGTCATTTCCAGCTTTTACATAGGCTTCGATCTTTTACATGGAATACAATCTGCCTACTTGCTTTGTGTCGCACTACCAACACTCCACCCTTGAAGCTAAACATTATGCCAATCATAATTCCTTAGTTTATTTGTTCAAATACGAGTTTCATATAATTCTAACGTTCCTACTTCAGTTTTGAAATGTGTGTCTGCCTGTTATAGAGACATAAGGGGTTTGTATTTGTGTGTGTGGTCTGGTCAGCACGGTTGGGGGTGAACTTTGCATATGCAGGAGTTTATAGGGAGACACTCTTCGAGTTGAATCCGCAATGCATTCCATAGAGAATCTGACTACTTTTTATGTTTTCATGAATCTCAGATTCTGAACAGCATCATAATGATTATGAGCTTGCGCGCATGAAAAGAATAAAGCAGAACAATGCCATGGCTGTCAAACTTAGCATTAAGGGACTGAAATCAAGTCTGGATGCAATGCAATGCAAACACTCTCCACCTACAGATTCATGCTCAGAATATGATCCTAACAGTGATTCTGAGCTAGAGGGAGACCTAAGTCAATGTAGCTCCCTAGTGGAGGAGTCAGAGGAAGATGCCCTATCTTATTCACCCATCAAGGTGCTTGCTCTAACTTTCCAAGGTTATATTTGTCGCACATATCTTGCAACTGATGCTTTGCATTGCTTCTACTTTGTTGAACTGCCATTAGCTTAGTTTACACATCGTGTATGTGAATACGGCCTGCCTATCCATTTTCAGTACATGTTCCACCTGTCATCATACCATATTTATCCATTCAAATGTTGTTCTTGTGTATCAGAAGTTCAAAAGGAAGAGGGCGATTGCTGATCGTGGAGGAGCACAAGCGAAGTTTTTTGAAAAAGGTAGTGGCACCTGATAAATCAAATAGCCCATTAGGTGTAGTTGCAATATCACCTGACCCACAAAACACCCCAACTCTAGCAGACTCTAGCCCTACTACACTGGTCATTTCTGATGTCCCAACTCAGCAGACCCCAAATGCAGCAAACATTATGATTATGCGAGTTGACATAGCACCAACTCTACGACGCAAAACCCCCCATTCCAGCAAAGAGTACACCAAATCCAGTTGCCAAATCCCTTTTCAAACCAGAGAGAACCCCAATTGCAGCAAATAGGACCCCTGTTCCATTTCTCCAGTTTAGAAGACCAAGCTTATATTGTTGTCAGGAACTTTGTGTGCATCTTTCCTTCATGGAAAGATTATACCACAGACATAGAACAATTTCCAGTCTTCCTCCGCAACTTACGCGTAAGTAATGTACTAATGTTATTCATGGTCATTACTACATATGTTTCTGCTGACAGAAGACACAAGATTTCATTCTTTTAAATAGGCGAGGACCAAACTGGATTGTGAAGATGAGCAAGGGTTGGTTGCGCTTTTCAAGCACTCGTTGATGAAGTATCGTTCCTACCTGAGGCAAGCGCACTTCGATGGCAAGCCTCTAAACGAAATTTCTGTAAAGTCTCCGGTGCTACATTTATCCGACGGTGACTAGAATAATCTTGTTACACATTGGTCTCGGCTGCAGTGTAAGGTACTATCTATGATATCACATCACAATTTGAACTACATTTCTGCATTTGCCTTAACGTCTCACTTGTATGAAAACTGTTTGCAGAAGAACATTCGTTCTCAAGGGACCACAGAATCTCGCAACTATACTACACACTGCATTGCTCTTGTGAGTACCTCTTGCCATGTATGACCATACTTACTTTCATAGCTGTTTGATTATGTAGCATCACTGCACATGTTAGCCTCGTTATCGTCCATTTGGTGGACATTATAAGATCCGTATGGACTCTTACATAAATTTAGAATCAACCCAATGCTTTTGAAGAGGTTTAGCTCTGCAGTCCTCTTGTAAGGACTGAACGTCGTCTATCACTGTACTTACATTAACAGCTACTCCCTCCGTCCCATAATATAAGAACGTTTTGTAGAGTACACCAGAGTTCAAAACACTCTTGTATTATGGGAAGAGGGATTGGTTCATTGTGTAGCATTCTGCATCTTATCTCCCTCGCCCACCATTTACTAAAAAAGATCATATCTATATTTAATCTTACCAAAAAGTAGAATACACAGACAATGCCAGTGCAGAAGTGTAGCCCATTGCTCTTGTCAGTACATTTTGTCCTGTAATGCTTGTACTTCCAGGGATTGGTAGTTGATTATGTAGCATCAATCTGCATCTTATCTTCATTATCCTCTATCCCTTCCAGTATTATCATATCTATAATTAATCTCTACAAAATGTAGAGTACATGCAATGCTTATGAAGAAGATTCTGTGTTGAAATTCTTGAGTTATCCTTCCCTTGACATGGAGAAGGGCATTATAAAGCCGGTGTTAACTGTTAATGTAAGTCAGTCCTTCTAAAGCCTTTATCCTCAACTGCTGTTTAATTTGCTCATACTCCCTATCGTTTACTGTTGTTTAGTTTGTTGTTTCTACCAAAATGCATGTTCGCAAGAACCGTAAGTTCTAAGTTTTACTTGTAAAACCAAATTCCTTATTCATACCATGCACATTACTCAATACTCCCTATATGTATGCTTGTTTTTGTGGATCTATAATCCAGTGTGTGGTGAAGCAGCCCACGTTTGCACCTTGTCATCTCCTGTTTTATCTTACTGATGTGGCTGATGATATGAACAACATGCCATGCACATTAACCAAAATAGATACAATGATTTTCTTTGCCCTTCATCTATGCTTGTTATGTTGACATGGTAATCCAGTAGTGTGGTGAAGCTCCCCGCATTATGAACAATGCCAAATTATGCTATTGATATTTTGAACTTACTCTTTATTTTCTAATTTGAAATTGGATGGAATTCACAGCACAGTTATCATCTTTGTTTATACATGTGCAAAACCTGTCATCTCTCTGCTTTGTTTCAGGGTGATATGCCTGATGGCATGCACAAGTCTGCTGAAGGCTGTGCGACAAACCCAACATATATTGCAGCAAAGAAGGCAAAACATCTTGAAGATAGCGAGACAACCCCAAAGTCTTGTCTTGATGCGGTGTTCAAGTTACTTGAGACTAGCAGTCAGACAAGCTCACAGAATTCGTTGTCTGAATCAGTTCGACTTCTTCAGTCCCAAGTTCTAGCAGAAAGGCATTCTGCAACTCAACTTCGACTTGAAGTCCTATCTCTAAGAAAGATTGCGGAGAACACCAATGAGAACCTCATTGCTAAACAGCTACACCTGGAAGCTATGACCGACATGCTAGGCCGGTCTCACAGCCTTGCTCAGCAGCTTGCGCAACAGTTCCCGTGCAAGGCTAACCTTTCTTGAACTGTCTTGGAAGTGGTCTCGGTTCAGTATTATTTTGTTACGCTGCAATGGTGCCCAGTTTTTGTAATCTGCTTCTTTGTTGCACTTTATGATCACTGGTGGCGAACTTCGATGCCCAGTGGATGCAATATACCATAAATCCTTTATTGTATAGTGTAGGTTTATTCTTAGTTAGTATGTCGTAATTTCTTTATTGTATAGAGTAGGTTTGTTCTTAATTCCTACTAGTTACTGTCATCATTCGCTATCTGAAAAAAAATTAGATGTAGTCGACCGGGCCGAAACATTCGCCTCTAACGGGCCTGGTGTTTAGTGGGCCACAATTGGGCCGGCCAGCATCTTTCTTGGGCCTGAATGATTGGGGCCTTCACACTTTGCGTGAGGCCCACAACTTACACCGGCCTATATTTTAGTTGGGCCTTTTGTGGACCCAGCGCTTAGTTTGGCCCAGGTAGCGTTGGGCCATTAACAGGCTGAATATTGTACTGGCTTGTTACGACCCAGATGATACCATGGGCCTTTAGCAGGCCGTAATGAATATTGGGCCTCAATGTTCACTAGTCGTCGACGGGTCTTCAGCAGGCTGAAATGTAGACCGGGCCTTTTTGGGCTCAGTTATATCACGGGCAGTTACCAGGCCGAAACATATCTCGGGCCTTAGTTGGCCCACTGATATCATGGGCCTTTAAGAGGCCGAAAGCTTAGTACAGACATCAACGGGCCGAATTATGCGACAGGCCTTTAACAGGCCCAAAGTCATGTTGGGCTTAACTGTTGCCACCTTTATCATGGGCCGTTAGTGGGCCCGATGTCCCGTCGGACCATATATGGCCCATGGGCAGCACGGGCCATTCCCAGGCCGAAAGTCACACCAGGTTGAAATGGGCCCATGTCTACATCGGGCCTCTAACAGGCCGAAAGTCACTGGGCTGTAATTGGGCCCAAATATTCGGCGAACAATTAACGGGCCAGATCTGGCTTCGGGCCATAAATGGGCCCAAATATTCAGCGAACAATTAACGGGCCAGATCTGGATTCGGGCCGTAAATGGGCCTTTATTAAGCAGGCTGTTATTGGGCTGGCCCACTAGTACCTGAGTAAGTACTACGGGGCTTTGACTGGACCGGCCTTTTTAACCTATATGGGCCTCTGTTGGGCCGTGCCACGTGTCGACGTATCATAGGCGCTTTGGGTCCAATGAGTGGATGACATCTGTCCCAACGATGAGCCGACATGTGTTTCCTCCAGCCAATGATGATTTTACACGTGGAAAATCCCCATTGGTCGGGGCTGTTAACGGGTTATCGGATCCAAAATCGGACCCGATAGCTTAACGGTGTTCCGTTAGGGTGGATGCCACGTGTCGGTCACCCTTGACGAAAGCACTTCTGTGACGCGCGATTTATCGTCATGGAAGTGGACACTTCCGTGATGATAATTTTGGTAATGTCATGGAACACTTCTACGATAGCACAGGTATGACTATCTTGATTCTGTCATAAATTTGTCATGGATGTACATGCATGACAGAAAACGTGACCTACTGTGACAAACACATATCATCACGAAAGTGTATTTTTTTGTAGTGAACCACCTTTCAAAGGAGGGCAGTGGCTGAGGCCACCTATGTTTGAGTCAATTGGTATGGCACCGTGAAGATTTTAACCTTGGGCCCATGACAAAAACTCGTCTTTGAAGCGCAAGTACCATAAAAATGGCTAATGTGAAAGAGTTGATAAATTTATGCATAATGAGGGGAGGGAGAGTTCATTGAGAGAACAACACTCCCCCTATGTCCATGCCTACACCTAAACAAGACATCACGATGAGTATGGTGGGGTGTGCAGAGGTTCAAGCCACATTGCTCGAATCAATGATATTTAGCTCATGCCTTAACTCGCGAAATCTTGCTTCATCCAAGGGCTTCGTGAAGATATCTGCAAGGTTATCATGAGTGTTGACATAGTTGAGCTCGATCTCCCCTCACCTAATGTGATCCCGGATGAAGTGATACCGAATCTCAATATGCTTCATCTTGAAGTGTTGCACCGGTTTGAGAGAGATCTTGATGGCACTTTCATTGTCACACCAAAGAGGCACTTTGTCACACATGACACCGTAATCCTTTAAAGTTTGCCTCATCCAAAGAAGTTGAGCACAACAACTAGCGCCGGCCACATACTCCGCTTCGGTGGGCGAGAGAGACACACAACTTTGCTTCTTAGAAGACCAACTCACCAAAGAGCAACCAAGAAATTGGCACCCTCGGGAAGTTGACTTCCTATCCACTTTGTCTCCCGCCCAATCTGAGTCCGAAAAGCCCACAAGGTTGAAGTTAGCTCCTCTTGGGTACCATAAGCCAAAGTTTGGGGTATGAGCCAAATATCGAAAGATTCGCTTGACCGCCACATAGTGTATTTCCTTAGGTGCGGCTCGAAACCATGCACAAATTCCCACACTCAACATGATATCCGGTCTAGATGCACAAAGGTAAAGCAAGGAGCCAAATCATGGAGCGATATACCTTTTGATCCACCGCTTTACCATTGGGATCTATGTCAAGTTGGCACTTGACGGGCATTGGAGTGGAAGCCGGCTTGACATCACTTAGCTTGAATCTCTTGAGCATGTCTTGAGTGTATTTGGCTTGGTTGATGAAGGTTCCTTCTCTTCTTTGCTTGATTTCGAACCTGAGAAAGAACTTCAACTCTCCCATCATGGACATCTTGAACTTCGAGGTCATGAGAGCGGAAAACTCCTCATTGAAAGCTTTGTTAGGGGAACCAAAGATAATATCATCAACATATAGTTGGCATACAAACAACTCCCCTTTAACCTTCTTAGTAAAAAGAGTGGGGTCGATTTTCCCAATTTCAAACCCACGATCTTGTAACAACTCGGTAAGGTGCTGATACCACGCACGTGGGGCTTGTTTAAGGCCATAGAGTGCCTTATCGAGTTGGTACACATGATTGGGGAACTCGGGATCCTCAAACCCCGGGGGTTGTTTGATATACACCAACTCATTAATAGGACCATTAAGAAAAGCACTCTTCACATCCATTTGCTGCAACTTGAAGTTATGATGAGAAGCATAAGCAATCAACAAACAAATAGATTCAAGGCGAGCAACGGGAGAAAAGGTTTCACCGTAGTCAATACCCTCGACTTGGGAGTAGCCTTGTGCTACCAAACAAGCCTTGTTGCGAACGATAATTCCATGAGCATCTTGCTTGTTCTTGAATATCCACTTGGTTCCAATGACATTATGGTTCCCCGTTGGCCTTGGCACCAATCTCCACACCTTGTTGTGCTCGAAGTTGTTGAGTTCTTCATGCATGGCATTGAGCCAATCCGGATCCTCGAGCGCCTCATAGACCTTTTGGGGTTCAACACAAGAAACAAATGCGTGATGTTCACAATAGTTTGCTAATTATCTACGAGTGCTTACCCCCTTTCTTAAGCTTCCAAGCACATTTTTCATGAGATGATCTTTGGTAGTGAGCTTGGATGCAATCTTAGCGGCACGACGCTCCAATTCCTCCTCAGGAGAGAGTTGAGGAGCGGTAACTTGATCATCTTGAGCGTCATCTTGAGATTTTTCTTGATCTTGAGCTTGCTCTTGATCTTAAACTTGCTCGGTGGTGAGAACTTGACCTTGGGCATCACTTGGTGGTTCACCACCATCTCGAGGTTGATCTTGCCCTCGATCTTGTTCATTTGGTTGAGGGCCTTCACTTTGTTCTTTGGAAGCGTGTGGGTCTTGGGTTGGTGATGGTTCCACTTGAGTGGAACATCGTCCTTCTCCTTCGGCCACAAGGGGTTCCTCAATGGGTAGGATATGACCAACACCCATTCTTCTTATGGCTTGGGGAGGAATTTCATCACCTACATCACAAGTACCACTTTACTCCGCTTGGGAGCCCTTATTATCATCAAACTCCACATTACACGTCTCCTCAATAAGTCATGTGGACTTATGGAGGATAGAGTAAGCATGAGAGTTTGTAGCATAACCAACAAATATGCCCTCATGAGCTCTAGCCTCAAATTTAGACAAACGAACACCTTTCTTGAGAATGAAACACTTACACCCGAACACCCGGAAGTACTTGAGGTTGGGCTTGTTACTGGTGAGTATCTCATATGGACTTTCGTTCAAGCCTTTGCGGAGATAGAGCCGATTGGATGCTTGACAAGCGGTGTTGATGGCTTCGGCCCAAAAGTTGTATGGAGACTTGAACTCCGCCATCATGGTCCTTGCTGCATCCATCAACGTCCGGTTCTTCCTCTCCGCTACACCATTTTGTTGAGGGGTGTAAGGTGCGGAATATTGATGCTTGATCCCTTCATCACTAAGAAACTCATCCAAGGTGTAGTTCTTGAACTCGGTGCCGTTGTCACTTCTTATCGTCAAGATCTTTGTGTTGTGTTGGCGTTGAGCTTCATTTGCAAAGTCGATGACGGTTTGTTGGGTTTCACTCTTCATCTTGAAGAAATATACCCAAGTGTATCTTGAATAATCATCCACAATCACCAAGTAATACTTTCTACCCCCAAGACTATCAAAGGATGGAGGTCCAAAGAGATCCAAGTGAAGGAGCTCCAAGGGCCTCTTAGAGTAGATGATAGTCGTGGGAGGGTGAGCCTTCTCATGTAGCTTTCCTTCGATACAAGCACTGCAAGCACGATCTTTGGCAAAACTAACGTTTGTTAGTCCACGGACATGGTCCCCCTTGAGAAGACTTTGCAAAGATCTCATATTGACATGGGCTAAACGGCGATGCCAAAGCCATCCCACATCAACTTTAGCCATTAGGCATGTCACGGTCTTAGTGGGTCGCTCCGAAAAGTTAATCACATAAAGACCGTTCTCGACATGCCCAACAAAGGCTACTTTAAGAGTCTTGCTCCACAAGAGGGCCATGGTATCAATATCAAAGAAAGTGGCAAAGCCCATGAGTGCGAGTTGACCGGAAAGTAAATTGTATGCAAGGGACTCAACAAGCATGACTTTCTCGATCGTGAGATCATGAGAAATGACAACCTTGCCAAGACCCAATACCTTAGAAGACGAGGCATCGCCCCACTCGACATTGGTGGGCATAGATGAAATCTTGTGCACGTACACCACCAAGTCCTTGCTTCCGGTCATATGATTTGTGGCTCCACTATCAAGCATCCATGATCCCCCACCGGAAGCAAACACCTACAAGAGATCAATGCTTGGTTTTAGGTACCCATTTTGTAATGGGTCCTTTGATGTTAGTAACGACGGTCTTAGGAACCCAAATAGACCATTCAATGTACTCATATGGAGAACCAACAAATTTAGCATAAACATGCCCGTCACTAGCATGGCATAATGCATAAGAAGGGTTAAAGTCGTCGGCTTTGTTGGAAGGGGTGACATTGCCCTTCTTGACACCACCACCCTTCACATTGTTCTTCTTTTCCTTATGAGCACCCTCTCCCTCCTTCACAAAAGTTTGCTTGAGAGGAGGAGGTCGTTACGCCTTGTCATTTTTCTTCTTGTTCTTGGACTTGGGTGCAAACCCAATTCCCTCCTTGCCCACAACTTCCTTTTGATTGCTCAAAAGGTCGCTGAGGTTCTTCTCTCCTTGTATGCAAGACACAAGGCCTTTCCCAAGTTGCTCCTTCAACTTTGCATTCTCCTCCACAAGATGCACAAGCTCACAACACGGGTTAGTAACATTTGCATTATCAATTAAAACCATATGAGGAAAAGTGGCTTTTTCCTTGGTTAGCTTCACTTGGAGTTGATCATGAGACTCTTTAAGGCTAGCATGAGCACCCTTCAAGGCCTTGTGAGCCTTGTCAAGTATATCAAACTCCTCCTTGAGTCTAGCAAGATCAACCCCAAGTTTGGCCTTCTCGGAATTGAGCACACGAGATACAACAAGAGCATGATCAAGATCTTTCTTTAATTTAGCATGATCATCGTTGTGTGACTCCTCAAGAGCCAAACGATGACCACACTCTTCCTCAAGCGCATTAGAGAGATCCGATATCTCATCGGCATAGTCACGACTATGCCCCTCCATCTTAGAGATGGTGTCTTCGTGAGTCTCGATCATGTCATTGGCTTCACCAAGTTGTTCCAAGAGAGCAACAAAGTGCTTCTTGGATTTACCCTTGAGCTTACTCATAAAAAACTCAAACTCATTTTCTTCCTCATTAGACCCCTCACTTTCATCAATGCAATCCGTCAAACAGGGATTAGTAGTGATGGTGGGTTTGATGTTGGGGGTTACCTTGTTGGTGGCTTTGGCCATGAGACACTTGACGGTGATGTTCTCGTTGGGTGAGTCGAAGAGGGACACCCGTGGAGTTGTTGCAATGGCTACGGAGGCCATGGCAACCATCTCACCGTCTTCATCATCGTCATCATCCTCACTGTACTCTTCTTGTGCCACCAACCCCTTGGGAGGAGTCTTCTTGGTGAAGTTGTTCTTGTTGGGGAAGGACTTGGCCTTGTCTTTTTGGATGAGCTTGCCAGCATTGTCTTCCCTCTTCTCATATGGGCACTTTGCAACAAAGTGGCTCACAGTGCCAAAATTATACATGTCCTCACACGTTGCTTGCCCTTGGCGCCACTTGAGTTGTTCTTGTTGAAGTTGGGCCTTGAGTTCTTCTTGCTCCAAAATTGCCTTGACGCGAGAGCCATGTGCTCATGATAAGCAAATTTTGTATCTTCGGGGTTACTCTCCTCTTTTTCCACACTAGCCTTGGCCTTCAAGGCAAGGTTGGTCTTCTTTGCTCGTTGAGAATGCAACACCGCATTATCAGCGGTCTTGTCCAAGATCCTCATTGCCACAAACTCATCCAACACTTCACTTGAGGACAAGGTGTGGAAGTCCGGCCTTTGACGGATGACGGAGGACATGGCCTTATGGTAAGGCATCATGGCCTTGAGAAACTTGCGCTTGATCCAATTGTCATCCGTATCCTTGCTCCCATGATCTCGGAGTGAGACCACGAGAGTGGTTAATCTCTGGTAAAGCTCACGAGGTTCTTCATCTTCATTCATTGCAAACTCATCGGCTTCATCTTGCACCACTTCATAGTTGGAGCATTGAATGCTTGCGCTTCCCTTGTAAATGGAAACAACATGTTGCCATGCTTCCTTGGCCACGGTGAAAGATCGGAGATGCGTAATATCTTCGGAAGGAATTGCATCTTGGATGATGAAGAGAGCGGACTCGTTGAATTGATTATCCGCGACTTCTCTAGGGGTGAAGTTGCTTGGGTCATGTGGGTAGAAACCTTGCTCACTGATTCTCCAAAGATTAGTATTACTATGATTCAAATGACGTTTAAAGCGATAGACCCAAGAAGCAAAATCCTCATTTTTCACAAACTTAGGAGGATGACCAACATGATTCAAATGAGTGGAGGGAACCGGTCCTCCATAAGTAAGTGGAGGCTCAACATGGGCAAAGATTCCATTTCCACTTCTACCACTAGATAAAGGACCATTGTCACTAGTAGCTTACCCCTTGTCGGAGTTAGCATCCATCACCTTGTTAGCGGGATCACCCACTTTCATTAGTGCGGTGGATAATTTAAGGCCTTCCAAGAACTTGTTGAACATGCCTTCAACCTCGGTCGTCATGGAGGTTTTCAATGTGTCCAAAGCCGCATTGAATTCCTCACGAGAGACCGAGGATCCCCCATTGGCCGTAGATGAGGACGGAATCATACCGGGGTGCTCCTCCCCACAGTCTATGGTGCCAACCATACTCTTCGGACGACAAAGTCCTTAATAAAGAGACGAGGCTCTGATACGAATTGAAAGGATCGATATAGTTGACTAGAGGGGGGTGAATAGGCAACTAACTATTTTTTAGCTTTTCTTTACCAAATTAAACTTTGCATCAAAGTAGGTTGTCTAGATATGCAACTAGGTGAGCAACCTATATGATGCAACGATAACAAGCACAAGAGCAAGCAAGGGATACAACATGATATAGCTTGCACAAGTAAAGGTGAGAGATAACCAAGAGTGGAGCCGGTGGAGACGAGGGTGTGTTACTGAAGTCCCTTCCCTTTGAGAGGAAGTACGTCTCCGTTGGAGCGGTGTGGAGGCACAATGCTCCCCAAGAAGCCACTAGGGCCACTGTATTCTCCTCACGCCCTCACACAATGCGAGATGCCGTGATTCCACTATTGGTGCCCTTGGAGGTGGCAACCGAATCTTTACAAACAAGGTTGGGGCAATCTCCACAACTTAATTGGAGGCTCCCAACGACACCACCAAGCTTCACCACAATGGAATATGGCTCCGAGGTGACCTCAACCGTGTAGGGTGCTCAAACACCCAAGAGTAACAAGATCCGCAAGGGATTAGTGGGGGGAATCAAATTCTCTTGGTGGAAGTGTAGATCGGGGCCTTCTTAGCCAATCCCTAGAAAATCAACAAGTTTGATTGGCTAGGGAGAGAGATCGGGCGAAAATGGAGCTTTGAGCAACAATGGATCTTGGAAGGGAAGAGGTCAACCCTAGGAAGAAGAAGACCCCCGTTTATATAGGGGAGCAAAAATCCAACCGTTTTCTGCCCAGCCCGCAGTTAAGCGGTACTACCGCTCCTAGGAGCGGTACTACCGCTTAGGCGGTACAACTCCGCACAGGCCTAAGACTACACAGAGTGTATCTACGGTAGTGCCGCTGGAGCGGTACTACCGCTGACCCGAACGGTACTATCGCTTTGGGTCTTAGTCCTGGAGATGCAGCGGTAGTACAGGGTGCCAGGGCGGCAGTACTGTGCCAAGCAGTACTATCGTCCTAGTGCCGCTCTACTACCGCTTGTGGAAAAGTGGGAACAGAACCTTGCACGTAAGAAAACCCCTCAAGCGGTAGTGGGGATGGTAGTACGGGCTGTAGTGCCGCCGAAGCGGTACTACCGCAGTACTACCAACCGACTACCATGAATTATAGACAGACAACCGAAATTTGCGCGCTCGGGAAAACCCTAAGCGGTACTACCACGGAAGTACCAACGGTACTACCGTAGGCACAGGCGGTACTATCGCTGGCAAGATTTTGAAAACACTATAGAAAACATAGGAAAGGCTCCGGAGATGGGAAGGAGGCTGTGGGTGCATATGGGGCTGTGTACATGTTGATTCCACCCATACCTTTCCGAAGCGAACCCCCTCTTAATAGTACGGCTTTCCTACGACTCAAATCCACCAAAAAAGAAACGTAGAAAAACCGCCGTCTTTGAAAGGCTCCGAGGGGCGTCGAATCGTCTAGTGCCTAGACATGAGATATCTGAAATGCTCAATGCACACGATTAGTCCGCAAATGCATTGTCATCAATCACCAAAACCACTTAGGGAGAAATATGCCCTTACACATTGCCTCGGCAATTGACTACCGAGGTTTTACATTACTGCGGTTTTGAGAAAACAATGTTGCCAAAGTAGGCATTACCCTTTGTTTGGATATCTGTATTGGATGGCTCTTTAATGAATTTGTTGGAATGCCAAAGCAAGAAAATTATAATGGATATGAATATGAATTCGATTGTTTGGGTGTTAACGGAATTGGCTCACGAAATCTTAGTGACGTTTTAATCTGAAAACCTATTTAGACGACAAACTATGGAATTACATAATAACATGATTGTAGAGATGATGCTTTGTTATATATGCATCAAAATAATTTTTTTACAATGTGTGACTAGAATGATTTTATAGCAGAGAATCAATCAGTGGTTGGATTGTAAGAGGATAGTAGTACTCTCAGCGGGAAAGTATTCAGTACTCCCAGCCTTGGGGTACTCCTAGTGCTCCAATGTCAAAAAGCATTTGATGTCTCAGCCTACCAGAGATCAAAACCTAGGTTTTACGCTTTGATGTCTCACTAATACAGACTATTCTTTAAGTGGGAGGCGATGTTCCCGTCGATGGCGATGGGCCAGTGCTCTGCTACTTTGGAACGGTCTTCAGTAGGCGATGTGTGAGTGTGCGTCTGTACGTGAGTACATTTATGTTTTAATCAATGTTTCTCAAAAAAAAGAATGATTGTATATAGTGATAAAAATTATTGAATATTCTAGAAATGCATGACCACAAATAATATTCACGGAAACAACAACAATAATTCACTTACAAATACAAAGTACAACACATATTTGAAATAGGTGTTTCTGTTGGGGAACATAGTATTTCAAAAAAATCCTACAATCACACAAGATCTATCTAGGAGAATCATAGCAACGAGCGGGGAGAGTGTGTCCACGTACCCTCGTAGACCAAAAGCGGAAGCATTTAGTAATGCGGTTGCTGTAGTCGAACTTCTCTGTGATCCAACCGATCCAAGTACCGAACGTACGGCACCTCCGGGTTCAGCACACGTTCAGCTTGATGACGTCCCTCGTGCTCTTGATCCAGTTGAGGACGAGGGTGAGTTCCGTTAGCACGACGACATGTCAACGGCAATGATGATGTTACCGGCGCAGGGCTTTGCCTAAGCACTATGACGATATGACCGAGGTGTGTAACTGTGGAGGGGGGCACCGCACACAGCTAAAAGATCAACTTGTGTGTTCTAGGGTGCCCCCTCCCCATGTATATAAAGGAGGGAGGAGGGGAGGGCCGGCCGGCCCCTAGGGCGCGCCCAAGAGGGGAGTCCTACTAGGACTCCTAGTCCTAGTAGGATTCCACCAAAAGGGAGAGAGGGGGAAGGAAGGAGAGGGAGAGGGAGTAGGAAAGGGGGTGCCACCTCCTTCCCTTGTCCAATTTGGACTGCTAAAGGGGGGCTGCCCTGGCGGCCCTCCTCTCTCTCCAATAAGGCCCATGGTGGCCCATTAGTTCCCCCGGGGGGTTCCGGTAACTCCCCCCAGCACTTCGTTTTTACCCGATACTATCCGGAATACTTCCGGTGTCCGAATAACATGGTCCAATATATCAATCTTTATGTCTCGACCATTTCAAGACTCCCCGTCACGTCCGTGATCTCATTCGGGACTCCGAACAAACTTCAGTCATCAAATCACATAACTCATAATACAAATCGTCATCGAATGTTAAGCGTGCGGACCCTACGGGTTCGAGAACTATGTAGACATGACCGAGACACATCTCCGGTCAATAACCAATAGCGGAACCTGGATGCTCATACTGGCTCCTACTTCTACGAAGATCTTTATCGGTCAAACCGCATAACAACATACGTTGTTCCCTTTGTCATCGGTATGTTACTTGCCCGAGATTCGATCATCGGTATCATCATACCTAGTTCAATATCGTTACCGGCAAGTCTCTTTACTCATTCCGTAATGCATCATCCCGTAACTAACTCACTGGTCACATTGCTTGCAAGGCTTATAGTGATGTGCATTACTGAGAGGGCCCAGAGATACCTCTCCGATACACAGAGTGACAAATCCTATTCTTGATCTATGCCAACCCAACAAACACCTTCAGAGACACCTGTAGAGCATCTTTATAATCACCCAGATACATTGTGACGTTTGATAGCACACAAGGTGTTCCTCCGGTATTCGGGAGTTGCATAATCTCATAGTCAGAGGAACATGTATAAGTCATGAAGAAAGCAATAGCAATAAAACTAAATGATCATTATGCTAAGCTAACGGATGGGTCTTGTCCATCACATCATTCTCTAATGATGTGATCTCGTTCATCAAATGACAACACATGTCCATGGCTAGGAAACTTAACCATCTTTGATTAACGAGCTAGTCTAGTAGAGGCATACTAGGGACACTTTGTTTTGTCTATGTATTCACACACGTATCAAGTTTCCGATTAATACAATTCTAGCATGAATAATAAACATTTATCATGATATAAGGAAATATAAATAACATCTTTATTATTGCCTCTAGGGCATATTTCCTTCAGTTTCAAATTCTCAACAACAGTAAGACATAGTTCCAAATTTAACAACACAATAGTTCGGATAGGTTCAAGTTCAAGAAGAAAAACAAGAAAGCATCATTTGGGTAACTTCAAGGCAACGAAAGCAGCTATGTCTTCCTCATGTGCATGGGTAGCTCCATTAGAGCTTCAAACAAACACTCATTAAGAATTGGCTTCTCAAAAGTCTGCAAATATGCGTGGTACTGTCAAATCTGGTATCAACTGAAGTGCAGCGAGTATTTTAGAAGGATTAACATCCTTTGACAGTGGAGGTGGATCAGTTATCTTCAAAGCATCCTTACAAGTTGTATATTCGAAAGTAGGTCTAGAGGGGGGTGATTAGACTACTTGACCAAATAAAAATCTAGCCTTTTCCCAATTTTAAGTCTTGGCAGATTTTAACAACTTAGCACAAGTCAAGCAATCATCCTACACATGCAATTCTAAGAGTATAGCAGCGGAATGTAAATCATTGCATGTGAAGGTAAAGGGAGGGGTTTGGAGTGCCAAACGCAATGTAGACACGAAGATTTTTGGCATGGTTTCGATAGGTGGTGCTATTGTACATCCACGTTGATGGAGACTTCAACCCACGAAAGGTGGTTGCGCAAGTCCATAGAGGGCTCCACCCACGAAGGGTCCACGAAGAAGCAACCTTGTCTATCCCACCATGGCCATGGCCCACGAAGGACTTGCCTCACATGGGTAGATCTTCACGAAGTAGGCGATCTCCTTGCCCTTACAAACTCCTTGGTTCAACTCCACAATCTTGACGGAGGCTCCCAAGTGACACCTAACTAATCTAGGAGACACCACTCTCCAAAAGTAATAGATGGTGTGTTGATGATGAACTCCTTGCTCTTGTGCTTCAAATGATAATCTCCCCAACACTCAACTCTCTCACACAGATTTGGCTATGGTGAAAAGATGATTTGAGTGGAAAGCAACTTGGGGAAGGCTAGATATCAAGATTCTTGTGCTTGGATTGGAATGTCTTGGTCTCAACACATGAGTAGGTGGTTCTCTCTCAGAAAATGAATGCTGGAAGTGTAGGCTCGTTCTGATGTCTCTCTCACTAATGGAGTGGAGGGTGGAGGGGTATATATAGCCTCCACACAAAATCTAACCGTTGCACACAAATGAGCCAACTCGGCCAGACCGAATGTATGAACTCGGTGAGACTGATTCAGTTCAAAATGTGAACGTTAGGCTTTTCGGTGGGACCGACAAGATCAACTCGGTGAGACCGATGAGTTAGGGTTAGGGCAAAACTTGATCTCGGTTTGACCAATTACTTCAACTCGGTGAGACCGATTTCAGTAATAAGCAAACAGAGAGTTGGTCAGGCAAACTCGGTGGGACCGATCGCTCCTTTCGGTGATACCAAAACGTTACGAAAGAGAAACAGAGAGTTTGCACTACGAACTTGGTGGGACTAATCGCTCATTTTGGTGAGACCGAAACTTTACGAAGGGAAAGAGAGAGTTTGCAGTCCCATCTCGGTGAGACCGAGATCCCTATCGATGAGACCGAACTGATTAGGGTTTCTAGCTATGGCTATGTCAAATGAACTCGGTGGCGCCGGATGAATCAAATCAGTGGGGCCGAGTTTGACTATAGGTTTTGGACATATTTGGATTTGAGAAAGTGATTGAGGGCTTTTGGAGCATATCACTAAGCACTTTGAGCAAGTAGACCATCAAGCAACACATCATCCCCTTTTAATAGTACTGGCTTTCCTATGGACTTAATGTGATCTTGGATCACTAAAATACAAATGAAGAGTCTTGAGCTTTTGCCAATATTTGTCCTTAGCATTTTGAGGGGTCCACATCTCTTATCCATGCCATGCCAATCATTAAACTTCCTGAAATAGTTAACTTGAAAGGATATTAGTTCAATGAGATATATGTTGTTATGAATTACCAAAACCACCCAGGGATTAGTTGCACTTTCAATCTCCCCCTTTTTGGTAATTGATGACAACATATAGATCAATGCTGCGACAAATGATAATAAGAATGAAATATATCATCGCGTTGAGAAGTATGTGATAAGGAAGAGCTCCGCCTAAATTTGTGCATTATTAATGATCTGCTTTTGAATGCAAATGCACAATCGATTAGGATCTTGGGTTACTCTTCCATGTCACATACATCTTGGTGGAGCGCTCAAAATGATAGAATAAAAATAACATGCACTCATCACCAAGACAAATATGATTGATCATACACAAATGATAATATAGCATCATTCAAGCACATGTAATAAGGTACACTACAAAAAAAAGACACATCCGTGACATTTTGGGCCGAACGAAAAAAAATTATGTCATACTTATGACACTTCTATGACGATAATTGTGACAAAACCCAGTATCATAGAGTATTTTAATAATTTCCGAATCATGTGTGTCTCTCTCAAAAGTTGTGTACAGCAAGGATGATTGTGGTAAACTAAAAAGCAAAGACTCAAATCATACTAGACGCTCCAAGCAAAACACATATCATGTGGTGAATAGAAATATAGCTCCAAGTAAAGTTACCGATGGAAGTAGACGAAAGAGGGGATGCCTTCCGGGGCATCCCCAAGCTTTGGCTTTTTGGTGTCCTTAGATTATCTTGGGGGTGACATGGGTATCCCCAAGCTTAGGCTCTTGCCACTCCTTGTTCCATAATCCATCAAATCTTTCACCCAAAACTTGAAAACTTCACAACACAAAACTTAACAGAAAATCTCGTGAGCTCCGTTAGCGAAAGAAAACAAAATACCACTTCAAGGTAATATAATGAACTCATTTTTATTTATATTGGTGCTAAACCTACTGTATTCCAACTTCTCTATGGTTTATAAACTCTTTTACTAGCCATAGATTCATCAAAATAAGCAAACAACACACGAAAAACAGAATCTGTCAAAAACAGAACAGTCTGTAGTAATCTGTAACTAACGCAAACTTCTGGAACTCCAAAAATTTAGCCAAAATAGGACGACCTAGACAATTTGTTTATTGATCAGCAGCAATTGGAATCAATATTTTATCACGTTCTGGTGATTTTTAATAATTGTTTTCGTGAACAGAAAGTTTCTGGAATTTACAGCAAGATCAAATAACTATCATCCAAGAAGATCCTATAGGTTAAACTTGGCACAAACACTAATTAAAACATAAAAACACATCTAACCAGAGGCTAGATCAAATATTTATTCCTAAACAGAAGCAAAAAGCAAAAACTAAAAATAACATCGGGTTGCCTCCCAACAAGCGCTGTTTTTTAACGCCCCTAGCTAGGCATAAGATTTCAACGATGCTCACACGAAAGACAAGAATTGAAGCACAAAGAGAGCATCATATAGCATGTGAAAAACACATCTAAGTCTAACATACTTCCTATGCATAGGCATCTTATAGGCAAACAAATTATCAAGACAAGCAAATACTAGCATATGCAAGGAAGAAGTGAGAAACAATAGCAATCTCAACATGATGAGAGGTAATTTAGTAACATGAAAATTTCTACAACCATATTTTCCTCTCTCATAATAATTACATGTAGGATCATAAGCAAATTCAACAATATAGCTATCATATAAAATATTTTCAACACGATCCACATGCATGCAAAGTTGACACTCTCCGAAATAGTGGGATTAACATTAACTAAAGTCATGACCTCTCCAAACCCACTTTTATCAAAAAATTCATAAGATTGAATATTCTCCAAATATGTGGGATCTAAAGTCGACACTCTTCCAAACCCACTTTCAATATTATTGCAAACAATATTATCAATCTCATATTCATCATGGGGATTAAATAAATTTTCAAGATCATAAGAAAAATCACCCCAATCATGATCATTGCAACAAATAGTGGACATAGCAAAACTAGCATCCCCAAGCTTAGGGTTTTGCATATTATTAGCACAATTGACATCAAGAGAATTTATAGTAAAATCATTGCAATCATGCTTTTCATCGAAGGAACTATCAAGCATGGGTGCAATAGCAATGATCTCATTTTTAACATAAGGAACTATAGCAAATTCGTCTTCATAAATATTGGCATCATGGCCACAAGAATAGCAAGCATCATGTTCATCAAGGGATATTTCAACCAACTCATCGGAATCATCATTATCTATAGATTCATGCATATCATTATTTTCTTCCAAAGCAACGGTCATTCTTTCAATAAATTCTTGGACATAGACATTATGAGCAAAGTTTTCATTGCAATATTTAAGTATGACGGAATTTTCAGATTTGTTTAGAGTAAAATCATACTTTCCAATCAAAGAAGAAACTTCATGAGCACCCTTAAAAACGACAAATTCTTCAATTTGTTCGATATCATAGTAACTATAAACACCCTTTGCATAAGAAGATGAGATTTGATTATCATTGAACTCACATAGGTAGGGAAGGTGTTTTTAGGGTTCTTAGAGCAGCAAGTAAAATCACAAATTTCACAAAGATTCCAAGCATAGCATAGCAAACTACTTATATGATACCATAAGAGCTTCCCTTTTTCAGACAAACGATGACGCACAAAATGAGCATGCTCATCTAAAGATTTCCCATCAACTAGGCTAGTTGGGGTTTCAGCACGAGCGCATAAGGATCGAAGATGATCCAAGTAGAACACTTTAAGTGGATCCATATCAATAGACTTTCAGCAAGCGAAGATGCAAGCATATAGAAGGCACATGGCAACATGAGCAAACAAAAGGACGAACGGAAAAGAGAGGGCGAATAAAATGGCAAGGGTGAAGTGGGGGAGAGGAAAATGAGAGGCAAATGGCAAATAATGTAATGCGGGAGATAAGGGTTTGTGATGGGTACTTGGTATGTTGACTTTTGCGTAGACTCCCCGGCAACGGCGCCAGAAATCCTTCTTGCTACCTCTTGAGCACTGCGTTGGTTTTCCCTTGAAGAGGAAAGGGTGATGCAGCAAAGTAGCGTAAGTATTTCCCTCAGTTTTTGAGAACCAAGGTATCAATCCAGTAGGAGGCTACGCGCGAGTCCCTCACACCTACACAAACAAATAAATCCTCGCAACCAACGCGATAAGGGGTTGTCAATCCCTACACGGTCACTTACGAGAGTGAGATCTGATAGATATGATAGGATAATATTTTTGGTATTTTTATGATAAAGATGCAAAGTAAAATAAAAGCAAAGTAAAAAGCAACGGAAATAACTAAGTGTTGAAAGATCGATATGATGAAAAATAGACCCGGGGGCCATAGGTTTCACTAGTGGCTTCTCTCAAGAGCATAAGTATTTTATGGTGGGTGAACAAATTACTGTTGAGCAATTGACAGAATTGAGCATAGTTATGAGAATATCTAGGTATGATCATGTATATAGGCATCACATCCAAGACAAGTAGACCGACTCCTGCCTGCATCTACTACTATTAGTCCACACATCGATCGCTATCCAGCATGCATCTAGAGTATTAAGTTCATAAGAACAGAGTAACGCCTTAAGCAAGATGACATCATGTAGAGGGATAAATTCATGCATTATGATAAAAAAACCATCTTGTTATCCTCGATGGCAACAATACAATACGTGCCTTGCTGCCCCTACTGTCACTGGGAAAGGACACCGCAAGATTGAACCCAAAGCTAAGCACTTCTCCCATTGCAAGAAAGATCAATCTAGTAGGCTAAACCAAACTGATAATTCAAAGAGACTTGCAAAGATAACCAATCATACATAAAATAATTCAGAGAAGATTCAAATATTGTTCATAGATAAACTTGATCATAAACCCACAATTCATCGGTCTCAACAAACACACCGCAAAAGAAGATTACATCGAATAGATCTCCATGAGAGAGGGGGAGAATATTGTATTGAGATCCAAAAAGAGAGAAGAAGCCATCTAGCTAATAACTATGGACCCGAAGGTCTGAGGTAAACTACTCACACTTCATTGGAGAGGCTATGGTGTTGATGTAGAAGCCCTCCGTGATGGATGCCCCCTCCGGCGGAGCTCCGGAACAGGCCCTAAGATGGGATCTCGTGGGTACAGAAGGTTGCGGCGGTGGAATTAGGTTTTTGGCTCCGTATCTGATCGTTTGGGGGTACGTAGGTATATATAGGAGGAAGGAGTACATCGGTGGAGCAACGGGGGGCCCACGAGGGTGGAGGGCGCACCCCCCTACCTCGTGGCTTCCTGCTTTGTTTCTTGACGTAGGGTCCATGTCTCCTGGATCATGTTCGTTCCGAAAATCACGTTCCCGAAGGTTTCATTCCGTTTGGACTCCGTTTGATATTCTTTTTCTGCGAAACTCTGAAATAGGCAAAAAACAGCAATTCTAGGCTGGGCCTCCGGTTAATAGGTTAGTCCCAAAAATAATATAAAAGTGAATAATAAAGCCCAATAATGTCCAAAACAGAAGATAATATAGCATGGAGCAATCAAAAATTATAGATACATTGGAGACGTATCATGGGTCCCAGCAGTCAGCGGGGCGAATCATTTTTCCCCCATAATATGGATGCACTTCCTTGCGTGCGAAGATGTAGCTGGTGGGTCCCAGCAGTCAGGGGGAAATGTTTTTTGCGAAATACGTTGGCCCGTCCAGTGGGTCCCTGCTGTCAGGTGGAGGAATCATTATTTTCCGCGAAATAAGGAGGCACTTCCTTGCTGCGTCGTGGACCCAGCTGTCAGCCTCTCCACGTACAGTACTCTTCTGATGGAAGTCGTTCCTTGACCACGTTGACCACGCCGCGGCGAGAGCACCAGGGCGATGGACGACGGCGAGGCCTAGGAAGGGGATGACGTGGAGCCGGGGAAGATGCAGCAGTGGATGCCCACGCGAAGAGGAGTACGAGGGTTCACTGGTTCGGCTGCGGTGTGAGGCTGCCGTCGCCGCAGGGCCTGGCCAGCGGTGGGAGTAGTAGGGGGCGGTGAGGCCTCCGCGGCATCATAGCCGACCACGGGAAGCAGGAGCACACAGGACGACCGGCGTTGGTTTGGGCGGCTGGAGCAACAAGACCAGAGGTTGAAGAAGCACTACCACCATTGGATGGACATCGTACGGTCACTGGAGCTAGAATCGTTCATATTGACTAAGTTGACAAAGCCCTTGGTACGCGTCAACTTAGTAGGCCCACAGGTCAGCCTCCGAAATGGTGCGCCCCAGATGTCAGGGGGACGAATCATTTTTTGGGCGGCTGAAGCTAGAATATCCGAGATTGAAGAAGAAGCATGACATCCGTTGGATGGACATCCAACAGACACTGCTGCTAGAACCGTGTGTTGACTATAAGTTGACAAAGCCTTGCATACACGTCAACTTAGTAGGCCCACAAGAGTGTGGCAGAGAACTTATAGCCCATTTGCGATTTGTAAGAATGCACAGCCCATTTTTGAATTCTAAAGGAATTTACTACAGCCCATTTACAGTTTGTTAAAAGTACAGCCCATTTTCTAGCTAGGACAACGATTAATAATTTCAACCAACCGTTCAAAACAGAATTCAATAAAATTTCCCACATTTTGATAGGATCCGAAATATTTTTGTACTGAAATTTCTAGTCAGATTAAATACAATTTCAATATAAATTTTTATTACGTAAAAATCCAACGAAACATTGTGCGCGTAACAATTGATGAAATTAAAATTTTCAAAATCCAAAAGTAATATTTTATAAACTAATTACGTGTTTGGTGCATTTTTTTATATTTACTGCCCATTTTTTATAATTACATCCCATTTATTATTTCTTAAATCCCATTTTCTTGTTAAGCCTAATGCATACCTCCTAGGAAAGATTTGCAGCCCAGTGGGGCGGAGAATAACAAGTTGACCCGGATTGTGTACAAATGTCGGCCCAGTTGCATTGTTGATGTTGAAAAAAGGCCTGTGTAGTACAATACAACCTTACATGGCTACTCAGCCCACATTCAGCGACGCCGGAAAGGCCCAAACAAGGCTTCTGTACAACTTTTTGAAGTTACCGAGCTCAATTAATAACTTAAAAAAAGTTAGAGTACAGTGGAACCTAATTAAAAGCTGTCACGAGCGAAGAAATAATTCAACGGGTCCCACTTGTGCGTGTGTGTGTGAGAGAGAGAGACCCATCGGTCGATGCTCGTAAATACAGCTTTCAGCCATATGCATTGATGATGCTCGGTAAAAACTTATATAGTTGACACAATCATATAGAACATCATAGCACACTGAACTTGCATACAAAAATTTCACGCAGGCGGCACAATCAGGGTGGAAGCAGCGGATCGCTACGGGTAGGGCTATGTTGAAACCAACGAACTCGTACATAACGGTTCATCGTCTTTATCAATGACGGGGAATTATCTTGAATGTTGTGCAAAGAAAACAGACAGACAACACAGTATATAAGTTCTGCTAGAACATTAAGTTGACGTACAACCCTTTCTAAAAAAAGTTCAGGTAAAAAAATAGAACAGGTCATCTGACAAGATTCAGTTGTTACCTCAAATTATAGCACATCCAGGCAGCTAGCCCTGCCTCTTCTCCCAAAGAAGCAGTGGCCTCTGCCGCGCGATGGAGTAGGCCCTGTGCCATCCATCGTTCCGAGCAACATGGGGAAAGTCTGACGTTGACTCCTGTAATGGACATCGTCGACGGACCCGGGCACCAGCGGCGGCGGCAGGACTTCGATTGATGGATCGACCACTTCTTCGACATGCATGAACACTCGATACAGGTACATCCCTAACGTGGTCCGCGGCAGCCTTGGTGGCGATGAATAGTACAACCCCGGTTCCTGCACCGGTATCTCAACACCAATCACCTTCGGTATGGTGGACGGCTTCTTCATCCATGCCATAACCGTCAGAGCCCAACTGTCTAGAGGAACAAACATACTTACGAGCTCACCTCCAAGGTCGTTGATAAGCTCATTCATGGACTTGCTGTTCCAAGCACGTCGAGGCATGCCGTGGAAGGTAAGCTTTGTTAAAAACTCAAGCTCAGAGGGCACCGAGTGCTACCTCTTGAGCATGCATTGGTTTTCCCTTGAAGAGGAAAGGGTGATGCAGCAAAGTAGCATAAGTATTTCCCTCAGTTTTTGAGAACCAAGGTATCAATCCAGTAGGAGGCCACACGCAAGTCCCTCATACCTACACAAACAAATAAGAACCTTGCAACCAACGCGATAAAGGGGTTGTCAATCCCTTCACGGTCACTTGCAAAAGTGAGATCTGATAGAGATGATAATATTTTTGGTATTTTTATGATAAAGATTGAAAGTAAAGATTGCAAAGTAAAAATAGATTGGAAACTTATATGAAAATAGACCCGGGGGCCATAGGTTTCACTAGTGGCTTCTCTCAAGATAGCATAAGTATTACGGTGGGTGAACAAATTACTGTCGAGCAATCGATAGAATTGAGCATAGTTATGAGAATATATAGGCATGATCATGTATATAGGCATCACGTCCGTGAAAAGTAGACCGACTCCTGCCTGCATCTACTACTATTACTCCACACATCGACCGCTATCCAGCATGCATCTAGAGTATTAAGTTCATAAGAACAGAGTAATGCATTAGGTAAGATGACATGATGTAGAGGGATAAACTCAAGCAATATGATATAAACCCCATCTTTTTATCCTCGATGGCAACAATACAATACGTGTCATTTCCCTTTCTGTCGCTGGGATCGAGCAATGGAAGATTGAACCCAAAGCTACGCACTTCTCCCGTTGCAAGAAAGACCAATCTAGTAGGCCAAACCAAACTGATAATTCGAAGAGACTTGCAAAGATAACCAATCATACATAAAAGAATTCAGAGAAGATTCAAATATTGTTCATAGATAATCTTGATCATAAACCCACAATTCATCGGATCTCGACAAACACACCGCAAAAAGAGTTACACCGAATAGATCTCCAAGAAGATCGAGGAGAACTTTGTATTGAGATCCAAAGAGAGAGAAGAAGCCATCTAGCTAATAACTATGGACCCGTAGGTCTATGGTAAACTACTCACACATCATCGGAGAGGCTATGGTGTTGACGTAGAAGCCCTCCGTGATCGATTCCCCCTCTGGCGGAGCGCCGAAAAAGGCCCCAAGATGGGATCTCACAGGTACAGAAGGTTGCGGTGGTGGAAATAGGGTTTCGTGGTGCTCCTGGATGGTTTCGGGGTACGTAGGTATATATAGGAGGAAGAAGTAGGTCGGTGGAGCCACGAGGGGCCCACGAGGGTGGGGGCGCGCCTTAGGGGGAAGGCGTGCCTCCCTGCCTCGTGGCCTCCTTGTTCGTTTCTTGACGTCCACTCCAAGTCCTCTGGATCATGTCTGTTCCAAAAATAACTCTCCCGAAGGTTTCATTCCGTTTGGACTCCGTCTGATATTCCTTTTCTGCGGAACACTGACATAGGCAAAAAAACAGCAATTTGCACTGGGCCTTGGGTTAGTAGGTTAGTCCCAAAAATAATATAAAAGTGTATAATAAAGCCCATTAAACATCCAAAAAAGAATATATAATAGCATGGAACAATCAAAAATTATAGATACGTTGGAGACGTATCAAGCATCCCCAATCTTAATCCCTGCTCGTCCTCGAGTAGGTAAATGATAAAAACAGAATTTTTGATGTGGAATGCTACCTAGCATAATTCTCAATGTAATTTTCTTTATTGTGGCATGAATGTTCAGATCCGAAAGATTCAAGATAAAAGTTTAATATTGACATAAAAATAATAATACTTCAAGCATACTAACCAAGCAATTATGTCTTCTCAAAATAATATAGCCAAAGAAAGCTCATCCCTGCAAAATCATATAGTTTGGCCATGATTCATTTTCGTCACACAAGATGCTCTCATCTTGCACAACCCCGATGACAAGCCAAGCAATTGTTTCATACTTTAGTAATCTCAAACTTTTTTCAACTTTCACGCAATGCATGAGCGTGAGTCATGGATATATCACTATGGGTGGAATAGAATATAATGATGGGGGTTGTGTGGAGAAGACAAAAAAGAGAAAGTCTCACATTGACGCGGCTAATCAACGGGCTAGGGAGATGCCCATCAATTGATGTCAATGCAAGGAGTAGGGATTTCCATGCAACGGATGGACTAGAGCTATAAATGTATGAAAGCTCAACAAAATAAACTAAGTGGGTGTGCATCCAACTTGCTTGGTCACAAAGACCTAGGGCATTTGAGGAAGCCCATCGTTGGAATATACAAGCCAAGTTCTATAATGAAAAATTCCCACTAGTATATGAAAGTGACAAAACAAGAGACTCTCTATCATAAAGATCATGGTGCTACTTTGAAGCACAAGTGTGGAAAAGGGATAGTAGCATTGTCCCTTTTTATTTCTCTTTTTTTCTTTTTCTTTTTTCTCTTTTTTGGGCCTTTCTTTTTTTATTTGGCCTTTCTCTTTTTTTGGGGGGGGGGGCAATGCTCTATTAATGATGATCATCACACTTCTATTTATTTACAACTCAATGATTACAACTCGATACTTAGAACAAAATATGACTCTATATGAATGCCTCCGGCGGTGTACCGGGATGGGCAATGAATCAAGAGTGACAATAATGAAATAATATGCATGGTGGCTTTGCCACAAATACGATGTCAACTAAATGATCATGCAAGGCAATATGACAATGATGAAGCGTGTCATAATAAACAGAATAGTGGAAAGTTGCATGGCAATATATCTCGGAATGGCTATGTAAATGCCATAATAGGTCGGTATGGTGGCTGTTTTGAGGAAGATATAAGGAGGTTTATGTTTGATAGAGCGTATCATATCACGGGGTTTGGATGCACCGGCAAAGTTTGCACCAACTCTCAAGGTGAGAAAGGGCGATGCACGGTACCGAAGAGGCTAGCAATGATGGAAGGTTGAGAGTGCGTATAATCCATGGACTCAACATTAGTCATAAAGAACTCACATACTTATAGCAAAAATCTACAAGTCATCAAAAACCAAGCACTACGCGCATGCTCCTAGGGGGATAGATTGGTAGGAAAAGACCATCGCTCGTCCCCGACCACCACTCATAAGGATGACAATCAAAGAACACCTCATGTTTCAAATTTGTTACACAACGTTTACCATACGTGCATGATATGGGACTTGCAAACTTCAACACAAGTATTTCTCAAATTCACAACTACTCAACTAGCACAACTTTAATATCACTATCTCCATATCTCAAAACAATCATCAAGTATCAAACTTCTCCTAGTATTCAATGCACTTATATGGAAGTTTTTATTATATCCATCTTGGATGCCTATCATATTAGGACTAATTTTATAACCAAAGCAGATTACCATGCTGTTCCAAAGGACTCTCAAAATAATATAAGTGAATCATGAGAGATCAACAATTTCTATAAAATAAAACCACCACCGTGCTCTAAAAGATATAAGTGAAGCACTAGAGCAAAATTGTTTAGCTCAAAAGATATAAGTGAAGCACATAGAGTATTCTAATAAATTCCGATTAATGTGTGTCCCTCCCAAAAGGTGTGTACAGCAAGGATGATTGTGGTGAACTAAAAAGCAAAGACTCAAATCATACAAGACGCTCCAAGCAAAACACATATCATCTGGTGAATAAAAATATAGCTCCAAGTAAAGTTACCGATGGACGAAGACAAAAGAGGGGATGCCTTCCGGGGCATCCCCAAGCTTAGGCTTTGGTTGTCCTTGGATTTTACCTTGTGGTGCCTTGGGTATCCCCAAGCTTAGTCTCTTGCCACTCCTTGTTCCATAATCCATCAAATCTTTACCCAAAACTTGAAAACTTCACAACACAAAACTTAATAGAAAATCTCGTGAGCTCCGTTAGCGAAAGAAAACAAAACACCACTTCAAGGTACTGTAATGAACTCATTGTTTATTTATATTGGTGTTAAACCTACTGTATTACAACTTCTCTATGGTTCATAACCTCCGATACTAGCCATAGATTCATCAAAATAAGCAAACAACACACGAAAAACAGAATCTGTCAAAAACAGAACAGTCTGTAGTAATCTGTATCAAACGCATACTTCTGGAACTCCAAAAATTCTAAAATAAATTTCTGGACGTGAGGAATTTATCTATTAATCACCTGCAAAAAGAATCAACTAAATAGCACTCTCCAGTAAAATGTTGTAGCTAATCTCGTGAGCACTAAAGTTTCTGTTTTTTACAGCAAGATCAAAAAGACTTCACCCAAGTCTTCCCAAAGGTTCTACTTGGCACAAACACTAATTAAAACATAAAACCACATCTAAACAGAAGGTATATGTATTATTTATTACTAAACAGAACCAAAAAGCAAGAAACTAAAATAAAATTGGGTTGCCTCCCAACAAGCGCTATCGTTTAACGCCCCTATCTAGGCATAAAGGCAAGGATAGATCTAGGTATTATCATCTTTTGTAGGCAATTCTTCAATAGAACACTTATAACCCTTAGGAGTTTCCTTCTTTTTATTAATGATTAAACTCCTAGGCAAGAAATCAAGAAAATCATTTGTAGCGAAAGGTTCCTTAATGATAGCGAGAAAGTTGGGGTGAACACTTATGGATTTGAGATCCGCATTTCCCTTAATAGAAGTTTCACCCTTATTTTTAGGAACATACATCAATTTGGCAATTCTAGCATTAGAAGGTTTTGGAGTATTTTTTACGGAAGAAAAGGCAGACCCTATGTTGGTAATAATATCATCAATTTTATCAATTCTAGTGGAATCTTGATCTATCTTTTCGTTAACCATGGGTTCCTTTTCTTTAAAAAATTTAAGAGCAACTCCTACCTTAGATCCGTATTGGGTAATTTGGTTGTGGATCTTTTTATCCATCTTTTGAATCAACTCTACGGTGTCAACTTTATTTTCAATAATTTCAAGCCTTTGCATCACATGTTCCAAAGTTAAAATAGTTCAATTAACCAAAAGAGGTGGTGGGCCAAACAAATCTATCATAGCATTATAAGAAACAAAAGTATGGCTACCCAAGAAATTTCCTCCAGTGATGGTATCAAGAATAAATCTATTCCAAGGAGTGATGCCTACATAAAAATTGTGAAGAAGAACGGAAGTAGATTGCTTCCTAGTAGATCTATTTTGCGCATTGCAAATTCTTTACCAAGCATCTTTTAGATTTTCTCCCTCCCTTTGTTTAAAATTAAGAACTTCATTCTCGGGAGACAAGGGAGTAGATAAGGGATCGGCCATGATGGCACACGGAACACAAGAGGCAAGCGAAAAAGAGGCAGACGGAAAGAGAGGGAGAATAAAACGGTAAGGGTGAAGTGGGGGAGAGGAAAACAAGAGGCAAATGGCAAATAATGTAATGCGAGGGATAAGATTTTGTGATGGGTACTTGGTATGTCTTGACTTGTGCGTAGACTCTCCGGCAACGGCGCCAGAAATCCTTCTTGCTACCTCTTGAGCATGCGTTGGTTTTCCCTTGAAGAGGAAAGGGTGATGCAGCAAAGTAGCGTAAGTATTTCCCTCAGTTTTCGAGAACCAAGGTATCAATCCAATAGGAGGCCACACGCAAGTCCCTCGTACCTACACAAACAAATAAGAACCTTGCAACCAACGCGATAAAGGGGTTGTCAACCCCTTCACGGCCACTTGCAAAAGTGAGATCTGATAGAGATGATAATATTTTTGGTATTTTTATGATAAAGATTGAAAGTAAAAATAGATTGGAAACTTATATGATGGAAAATAGACCCGGGGGCCATAGGTTTCACTAGTGGCTTCTCTCAAGATAGCATAAGTATTACGGTGGGTGAACAAATTATTGTCGAGCAATTGATAGAATTGAGCATAGTTATGAGAATATCTAGGCACCATCATGTATATAGGCATCACGTCCGTGACAAGTAGACCGACTCCTGCCTGCATCTACTACTATTACTCCACACATCGACCGCTATCCAGCATGCATCTAGAGTATTAAGTTCATAAGAACAAAGTAACGCATTAGGTAAGATGACATGATGTAGAGGGATAAACTCAAGCAATATGATATAAACCCCATCTTTTTATCCTCGATGGCAACAATACAATGCATGTCGTTTCCCTTTCTGTCACTGGGATCGAGCAACGCAAGATTGAACCCAAAGCTAAGCACTTCTCCCATTGCAAGAAAGATCAATCTAGTAGGCCAAACCAAACTGATAATTCGAAGAGACTTGCAAAGATAACCAATCATACATAAAAGAATTCATAGAAGATTCAAATATTGTTCATAGATAATCTTGATCATAAACCCACAATTCATCGGATCTCAACAAACACACCGCAAAAAGAGTTACATCGAATAGATCTCCAAGAAGATCGAGGAGAACTTTGTATTGAGATCCAAACAGAGAGAAGAAGCCATCTAGCTAATAACTATGGACCCGAAGGTCTATGGTAAACTACTCACACATCATCGGAGAGGCTATGGTGTTGATGTAGAAGCCCTCCGTGATCGATTCCCCCTCCGGCGGAGCGTCGGAAGAGGCCCCAAGATGGGATCTCACGGGTACAGAAGGTTGCGGCGGTGGAAATAGGGTTTCGTGGTGCTCCTGGATGGTTTCGAGGTACGTAGGTATATATATAGGAGGAAGAAGTAGGTCGGTGGAGCCACGAGGGGCCCATGAGGGTGGAGGGCGCGCCCAGGGGGCAGGTGCGCCTCCCTACCTCGTGGCCTCCTCGTTTGTTTCTTGACGTCCACTCCAAGTCCTCTGGATCACGTTTGTTCCAAAAATAACTCTCCCGAAGGTTTCATTCCGTTTGGACTCCGTCTGATATTCCTTTTCTGCGAAACACTGAAATAGGCAAAAAAAGCAGCAATTTGCACTGGGCCTTGGGTTAGTAGGTTAGTCCCAAAAATAATATAAAAGTGTATAATAAAGCCCATTAAACATCCAAAACAGAATATATAATAGCATGGAACAATCAAAAATTATAGATACGTTGGAGACGTATCACCGAGACCCATCCTGGGTGCCACCGATCAAAGCTCACCAGCGCGCCATCGCAGAACAAACGCCGGGAAGACTCGAACACACGACTGCAGTCGAAAGTTGTCCGGAACCTGACGAAGAAATGAGCCGGTGGCGGACAGACTTCGACGAGCAAGTCACTTATTTGGATGTCGTGCACAATGCCAAGAGCTTTGACAAGGTCGTCTAGCGAGACGGGAGGCCGGTCGCCGTTGATGGTTACCATCAGCACTTTGCCGGCAAACTGGTCGTCAAGCGCCGCCGTGCCACTGTTGAGCGACAACACGCAGCGCCCGGATGCAGGACGGACCTCAGGATCTCCAGCTCGGAGATCCGCGTTGACCGGCGACATGATAGTGCGCTTGAGTACAGGGAGTACAAGAGGGGGATTTGGGGGAACTGGAGTAGGAATCGAGATTCCAGAGGTGGGGGAGGGGCGGTTGATTGGGGATGAAAAGGTAGCATGAATTTCGAACACGCGCCAATATGCTCTCGGCGCGCAAGCGCACGAAAACACCGGTGGCACCCACATGTCGGCCTAAGAGTCCCTATTCTTTCTTTTTTTGAGAGCACGACCTTTTTTAGGATCTTTTTAGAGCCCGGCCTGAGAGTCATAATTGACCTATTTGGCATTGCATTACTACTCGGCCCATATTCAACGACACCTCACAGGCCCAAACAAGTGTACATCATCGAAAAGACACTGAGCTCAAATTATAACTTGAAAAAAGGAGATATACTCTGAACAATGGAGAATGGTGATGCCCTCATTTAGCCCACCAGCAGTTCGAGACAATAAACAGTTCGAAACAACGATATATACAACATTCAAACACTGACTAGTGACTACTACTAACATAAATAGCAAGACATGATAGTTCATAAGAAGTCTTGCTACACCACCAAAACGCACCCATCTGCAGCGCTCAGACTCTCGTGATCCATACGAGAATGACATTCTAAATAGAGGCAACTATTACATAGTAAGAGTGACATAGACGAGGATGACCAAATGACAAGGAATATGCATAACAAAAGAGAGAACTACCCATCCAGAACAAGCAGCAAAGACAACAAGTCATTCAAAGAGGGATGATCCAACACCATAATAATTTGCAGCCCCGGTTCAGCCACCAGTGATCCGGAGACACCAGTACTCCACCCTTTCGACGCAACAGCCCAATTACCTATCAACCTGAAGGCTTGAACCACATCACTGCCTGTCGGACTCGACACATCCAAGGATCAAAGTTAATCCAGATGCCTTTGTCATTCTCACCTTCTTTTGGCTGCATGCTGTATCGTTGACAATCAGGGGAGTTTGCTCCCGAACTCCTAGGGCTCACCGTGTAGACACATTTTTCCATAGCAAAAGCCTCTCTACCATCAAGGTCCTTGCCAATGGTGATCTCCTGGTTAATCGGATAATTGAGTCCGAGAAACAGAGAGTATGAACCAAGGCTGTTTACCCGCCTCCAACTCATAAATCCTGCAGGCCCCAACAAGCTGGTATCCTGCTCATAGATGTAACAGCCACTGTCCGGATACTCACGTATTTCACGATGCTTGCATACAGTGGGGTTTTTGCAATATAACTTTTCCGGCTCATGTGTCCGAATGATCATCAGTCTTTTGCCGTCCTCTAGTCGAGCGAGGAACTAGTTGTGCTTCCCTGTTTTTGGCAAAGGTGGTGTGATTACAAAGGGCAGTAACTGTAGGGACACTGCATCATATCAAAAAGGACAGGCATTGTTAATGTAAGATCAGCATTGTTCAGAGTATGAGTAGGATAATGCAAGAAACAGCATTGATATGTCCCTGTTGGAACTGGGAGGAAAATACAGGGAAACGTATACTGGGTTCAAAAGTATAGAAGTGCCATGCATGGTTATACTCATGTTATCTCACAATCGATTCTTCACAGGAAACTACCATGTCATGCATGTTATGTAATCATGTTCTGTCCTCACAAACAAATTCTTCAAGGAAACTAACAGACCATGCATTGTTATATACTCATGTTCTGTGGGCAAAATTTTTGTGAGCACATTATTCTAGCTATTGATTGCTGAAGGGGGAACATAGGTATGTACACATGGTAAGCATTACAGGATTTCACTACTTCAAAATATAGAGTTCTTCATATGCACATTTTCTTCCTTAATGTATGGTTAGATGAAATCAACAGTGTGATGCATGTTTCTACATCATGAAAATGAGGAAACTAACATGGCCATTGATACACACTCATATTTTGTAGTATATAGATTACTATAAAATAAGGAGAGAATATCAATATCTTCCTGACAGCTTGATTATTCAGGGGTACAAATTGGCTGTAATGACATGGTCACAATCGCATGAATTAACTCATTCCAAATATAGCTGATTTACGGCGTCTCTAATACATTGTCATAGTTCTACTCAAATTCTGCTCAAACAGGGATATGTTAATCATCACAAAAAGTTCAAACAGTGTCATGGCGTCATCATTAACATCAGACGAAAACAACTTACACGCGCCGTCCCAGCAATAGGTGGTGCCATCTGCTTTGTCGATCGCGTAGATGATGCCATTGTGTTCAATAGCATCACAGACGTGTGTATCAGCTTTGACGACGATCCACTGCGAGCTGAGTTGTCTCCAGCTAAAGAAGGCACCGGCGGAAAGATAGGCGAGTCCCTTGTCGAACAACGCAATTAGCTTGAAGTCTGCGTAATTCTCATGTCATGTGGGCACTTGGCAGATTACAATCTTCTGCAAAACAAGGTGGGTCCAACTGACGACGTAATCTAGATGACTTGGACCACGAAGGTAAAATTCTATATCATCCAACGAAGGAAGTATAATCTCATGGGAGGTTTGGAAGTTCACGAGCACCAACTTTTCCCCGTCTTCTCTGACGGCAGCCATCCAGTGGGAGTTCATGCCAACCCAGTACATACCTGCAAGAAGTTTCAGGCGATGGTGATCAGATCAAAGTCGAGGGAAATGATGTACGGCGACCCACTACATACCTGCAAAGAAGTTTCGGCTAATGGAGGTCGGATTGAAGTCGAGGGGCATCGTGTACGCCTCCGTATCATGGTGAGAAAATCTTGCAAGACCAGATAGTAGCAAGCAGGGTGTCTTGAAAAGCTTAGGCCTCGCTTCAACGATGGCCATGTGCATGCCCCTCGAGCATGCAGCCAGCCGCAGGGCGCTCAACATATCCATACACGAACAACAGAGGTCGAGGACGTCACTGGGGAGATTGCTCCAATCGCGGCTCATATGGATGTTGCGCGGTTCGCGTTCAGCCATGGTGGAGTTTGGAAGGTGGGGTTTTGGGGGGCTTGATTTACGGGGGAGAAGGCTTTCGGTGCTGGAGTGGCTAGCGAGGGAATAGTGGTACTGGGGGAGGCGAGCGAGGCGAGGGTACGCGGGGGCACAGTGAGATGATGAAGAGTGACCTCAGGATCTCCGGCGAGACAGAGATGGAGATGGAGTGGTGCTAGGGGAGAGGGAGACGAGGCGAGGTTGACAGGCGAGGCATGCTATACAGTGGCGGTGACAGTGACTGCACAGTGCACAAGGTGAGGCTGACTTATGTAACCCGGACACGCCGCCTAGACTGGTGTCAGCTCGGGCGCAGGGTCTTGTCACTTCACCGTGAGGATCGGATGAATAATAGTATTTTGACCATCAAGTGTACCACAGTTGTACTACTACTAGTAGTAGGAGTAGTAGGAACATGAGTAGTACTCCCGTGCTAGCATGCCTCTGGTTCAGTTCATCTTCCAGGTATCATCCATATTGCGAGCAGAACCAAATTCTCGTGCATGCGGAAGCGCGAAGAAGGACTTTTCTTTTTTGAGGATAACCGCATATTCCTTAACCGTAGTAGGAACATGAGTAGTACTCCCTCCGGTCCTCTTTTGTCTGCGCATAACATTTTTCAGTATTTCTCTAATTAGTCTGCGTATATACCCTTTTGCCTGAGCCCATTTCCCTCCATGCCCCGCATTCACAGCATTAATTAGCGTACGCACGAGCAGCTGCAGCAGGACTCCAGCCAA
This sequence comes from Aegilops tauschii subsp. strangulata, assembly GCF_002575655.3. Lineage (NCBI taxonomy): Eukaryota > Viridiplantae > Streptophyta > Magnoliopsida > Poales > Poaceae > Aegilops > Aegilops tauschii. The sequence goes on from NC_053035.3 coordinate 332,155,462, forward strand.
TAAACTGCAGCATGCAAGTGGACCATTCTGTGAGCGTGGGAGAGAGAAAAGGCAACCGAAGAGCCCGTCCAATCCATTGCATGCAGCAGTCAAACCACCGCAGCTCTCCTCATGCATGCGCATAACTTCTCCCATTTACTTCTTCGTCGGGAACCGATTTTCCTCAGCTTCTTCACTAATCCTTGATCTTCATTTGCATCCAAACCACATTGCATTCACATTGTTTTAACCTCTTCACATCCTCCTGGAGTAATTCTGAAGCCCCTATAAATAATCTCTTCTTCAGTTAGACTAGCCATCTAATCCTAATTCTCCAAACCACAGCCCTCCGGTCCAGCAGTTCCAAATGGCGAAAGAGATCGAGATGCAGGTTTTTAGCGTCCAACATGTCCTCGTCGAAGGCTCGTTGAGCATAGTTGCCACAATCACCGACCACCCAAGGGTTGTTCGGAAGTGGATCAACAATGTATCCAACACCCTCTAAAAGGTGGAGATGAATGTCATCTGTCTCGACGCAGAGTACATGAAGCGTGCCACTGGGAAGATCCAACGCGCCGCCGTCCTTCAGCTGTGCCTCGAAGATGATGTTTTGGTGTACCACATCATACACGCGCCCTCCATACTAGGTGAGCTTCATGATTTCTTGTCTCAGGAGGACATATACTTTTGTGGGGCAGCCATCGCAGGGGACAAACAGAAGTTGGAGTCGTACAACCTTGATTTGAAAAGTATCGCTGACCTACAAACCAAAATAAAAATTCCTGTAGAAGATTGTGATAAACCGACACCATCCCTATTCGACGTAGCAAATTTTGTGCTCGGAACAAATCTTTAGAAGGGTGACGAGACGCTGGCATTAAGGTCGTCTGGATGGGAGAATTATCCCTTGACGCACGAGCGGATAAAATATGCTGCCCTCGATGCCCGTGTGAGTTTCGAGATAGCTGCAAGGTCCAGAGAGCTTGTTGCGAAGCCGCCTCCCACAGAAAATGAGAAGAAGAAGAAGAAGAAGATGCTGCACCAGCAGCAGGGCATTATGGATGGATGAACTATTTCCTCTCTTGTAAAAAAATATTCCCTCTCTATGTATATTGATATAGATGGTCTATTTCGATGGTATGCATGTCTTTGGAACAAGTAGTAGCGTGGGTCCGCTTGACTATAAGGAACTATTTATCCGCCTAGCTTTCTCTACTACTCCTTCTAGTGATCGATATGCAATGCATGTGTCCGTAGACATGACAGCTTGTCCATGGAAGTTCATCTACGGCGACCATCACATTTCATCCACGGCCACTCGCGATTCCCGCGACGCCACTCCAACCCATGACACCACGTCCCCCGACGTGCGCCTCGCCCCTCTTGGCCGCACCGCCCCTCTGCCTTTGTATGCATGACATGTGGGCCAACTGAAATGCGGCGAGCATCAAGTTTCTACCACAGCCACACGTGATTCCCATGACGCAGCTCGAACCCATGACACCACACGTCCCCCGGCCTGCGGCTCACCCCTCTCAGCCCCACTGCCCCTCTGCCTTCGGGAGCATTACATGTGGACCAGCCACCTATCGAGTCCACATGTTTTTGATTCAAAGGCAGGTGTCGTAAGGCGCTAAAGCTCAGACCCGAGGGCCCCGAGAGGTAAATGTAATTCCTGCGCCAGGCCTTGTGGTGCTACCACGGCATGAACTCGTGGCAAACTCGAGATTTGTTTCTTTACTATACATGCACGCAACGATTTAATGGACATTGTAATCTCAACATGTGATGGGGAGCTCATTTGAATTTGAAACTTATAAAACAAAAAAAATTCAAAACAAATAAACTGGGAGAGAGGGAGTATACCGTTGGATGTGTCCCATACGAAACAAGTCCTGGTTTGTCACCGCGAAGATGCGGTTAGAAAGGAGCACAGCATCGTTGTACTCGTACGACAACAAATCGGCCGCAGACAGCATCGTCCACCTTTGACCGCCATGTGCAAGGTTCGTGCTATCTTCTTCAATCTCACCGTGGTTCCATCGTACCAATTCATGCGGTGGCCCGTTGCATGGCTGATCCCAATGTTGGACAAAGGTTCTACGGGAACGGTGTCACCGTTGTAAATGTTGTGCAAATTGATGTTGGTACCCTCCCGTACATATGCAAGCCAATCTCCACTCGCACCGAGCCTAACCTATGAAATAGTGGGCAGGGGGAGAATTAGGAAATGGACACGGAAGTAGTCTTTAGAATGCATTTACTACGTGATCAAACACATCTTACCTGCTCATCGGACAAAATCCGAGTGCCCCTCAACGTCGGCATCTCAAGGGGTGTCAACTTGCAACTATGGCCACACTGCGCTGGAGAGACCCCCAAGGAAACATCCTCGTGCGTTGCACAGAACATCAAGATGCATTTGTATGAGTAGTTTATCTTGTGAGAGAAAAGGATGAGCGAGGGAAGGCCTTATTTGCAAATGTGGAGAGGGGTGTAGGTTTCTTTTTGCAAAATTGCCACAGTTTTCTTCCTATCCATCATATATAAATTGGACGGCCTATAAAAAAGCAGAGTTGGTGATGATGGTGTGCCTGCCATCCTGCAATATGGGCCGTCCGATCTATATCTAACGAATAGGAAGGAAACTATGACAATTTACACGCACTCCTCTCCACATTTGCAGATAAGGCCTTCCTTCATTCATCCTTTTCTCCCACAAGATCTTGATGTTCCATGCAACGCACGGGCATCTTGCTAGTATAAGAGGGGTGTGGGTATTTTTTTGCAAAATTGCCATAGTTTCCTTCCTATCCATCAGATGTAAATCGAACGGCCTATACTGCAGGATGGCAGGCACATCATCATCAACAACTCTATTTTTTATAAGAGTAGAGTAGAGATAGAGACCAATGTGTTGGCCCGTGCGTTGCAATGGATCCAAAGTAGTAGAATAATACTTGTTCACAGGCTTGAAATATATATACTCTAGTTTTGATATAGATATATCAGTAAAAGTAAATCATGCTTCACTCAAAATATATTCCTCGGGCTGTTTTTATGGTTTGAAGATAACAGGTTTTAAAAAATTTGGAGCTATTTTTTTAACATTTTGTAGCATGGCACGGCATCCGGTGCACCTAATCGTCTGAAAAGAAAATTGAAGTCTGGGTCGGTGGCACACCCTGCGGCAAGATGCCTGTGTGGCCTTCTTCTATAACTAGCAAGATGCATGTGCATTGCAGGGAACATCAAGATGCATTTTTTTACAAAACACCTATTGTGATTGACCCTTGCAGGAGTAATCCCATGTGTAAAAACTAATGATATCTCGAGAATTTTATCGGAAAAATGGTATCTTTGGAACAAGTTTTCTCTACTACTGCTCCTTGCAGTGAGCGGTATGCAATGCATGTGTCAGCAGACATGACAGCTTGTCCATGGAAGTTGAACCATGGCGACCATCACGTTTCTTGTTTCTACCACTGCCACACCCACACGCGATTCCCACGACGCCGCTCCAACCCACGGCACGACGTCCCCCGACGTGCGCCTCATCCCTCTTGGCCCCACTGCTCCTCTGCCTTTGTGTGTATGACATTCGGGCTAGCTGAACTGCGGCGACCATGAACTTTCTACCACAGCCACACCCGATTGGACGCGGTTTTCCTGCTCCGATCCATACTCCCGCACCATCGAATTTTCATCCAACGGCTGTGACACATTTTGTCCCGGGCATCAATCCTCAGCTGGAGTACTTCTGTACTACAGGTAGTACCCGCTGGTGTGGCCATCTACGCCTCGTAACGCCTCGACGCCCAGCTGTGGCACCCTCGCCACAGCCACGCGACCACCGTCCGGTTCATCTCGAACGAGTGAGTCGCGAACCACGCCACCACCATGAGAACGACATGTGGGCCAGCCGCATTTAAGGTCCGCATGTCATTGACTCATAGGCCGGTGCACTAAGCCACTGAAGCTCGGTCCCGTGGGTCCCGAGAGGGAAATGTGCCTGTGCGTTGCGATGGATAGGAAGGCCTTGTGGTGCTCCCGCAGTACGAGCTCGTGCCAAACCCGGATGAGATTTGGTAACCAACTAGTAAGCTACACGTGCATTGCACGCATGAGATTTGGTAACCAAATCTCTACTCTCTATATCTATATCTATATCTATATCTATATCTATATCCTATATCTTATATCCTATATCCTATATCTATATCTATATCTATATCTATCTATATCCATATCTATATCTATATCTATATATATATCTATATCTATATCTACTCTTATAATAAACAGAGTTGGTGATGATGGTGTGCCCGCCATCCTGCAATATAGGCCGTCCAATTTATATCTGACGGATAGGAAGGAAACTATGGCAATTTTGCAAAAAGATGCCCACACCCCTCTCCACATTTGCAAATAAGGCCTTCTCTTGTTCATCCTTTTCTCCCACAACATAAACTACTCATATAAATGCATCTTGATTTTCCGTGCAACGCATGGGCATCTTGCTAGTTATGAATAAATAACACTCTATCAACGAGCCCCATCAGACATCAAATTTCTTGGCTTCCGTGCTACAGCTAGATCTTCCCCTCGTTTCTGTTTTCCAACCCGGCGGTGGGCAGGGTGCGGTTTGCCAATGGTCGGTTTGCTCAATGGCGGTCCCACATGAAAGTGAAAATGCTAGGCAACACGCGTTCCCTAGCTATGTGGCGTGCCGGACGGGCCGTGGAGTACTCCCGATTCCCGGGCATGTGTGGGTGCGATGCGAACGCGGCAGGCCTTTTCCTTTTACTGGCAACGTGCCCATGCGTTGCGACGGATCCTAAGTAGTAGAATAGTACTACTTGTACACAAACTTGAAAGAAATCAGTCTTGTTTTGATATACTCCTAATATATTACTTTTTACTCAAAATATATTTCTCAGGCTGTTTTGATGAGGTGAGGGAGGGATGTGGTTGCTTTCAAGATAAGAAGGGGTTTTCTGCAAATTGGAGCAGAGAAGTGGGCTATTGTTGCAAAAATGCCACAACTTACCTCACAGCCGTTAGATGCAGATCTGATGGTCAGAAACGACGGATGGGAGACACACCACCATCACCAACTGAGTCTTTTATAGGAGTAGGAGTAGAGAAAAATGTATAAATTGTAACATTTGGTTCTGCTCCTTGGCACGATCGATAGATAGAAATAACGATTGGAAACGCTAGGGCGGGGCTATTTCCGCCATATGAGCAGGGTACGTAGTAGCTAGGTTGGCGCATCGTCGGTTTGGTCACATGCGGTCCGACATGTTCTAGTGTTTCAGCAAGATGCCCGTGCGTTGCAAGTTGATGGAACAGGTAAGCACAACTTATAAATTGACGGATGGAGTACTAGTTACAGTGATGCATATAATTAAGCAAAGGGATCATACATGTCGGTATTTACTGGAACAAGAATGCAATAGCACAATAAGAATTAAGGCCACGATGATGCGATCGCAGTGGTGGTTACAGGAGGCAAGAAGAAAGATGCATCCATCAACGTACGACCTCCTCCTCCTCAACTTAGTGCGTCGGGCCACCGACCGGCGGCTAAGGAGCGGCAGCTTTTGTGGCAAGGTCAAGGTGCTTCTCAGCAAAGGCATCCAAGGCTTCCAGCCGGTTGAGGAAGGCCAACATCGTAGTGTCCTCAATGGCCTTGTAGATACCTATGTACACGATTTGCTCGTACATGTGGATGTGTAGGTCGACAAATTATTGCAGGGCGAGGCGCCTCGCGGCGAGCGCGACCTCCAGGTGGACATTCTTCGTGGCGTCGGCGGGCAGTCACAGGGCCACCAGTGCTTGAAAGAGGTTCCGGCCATGGAGGCCGATTAGGGTGGCAGGCAATGAGGAGCCCGGGCGCACGGGATGGAGGAGTACGGCGATGTCGTCCCCGAGCTTCTTGAGGACGGTGAACTTGTTAGTGGTGGCAACGATCATCTGGTCCAACTGAGAGTCGTAGTTGGCGTCAACGTCGGCCATCCACTAGCCGGTCGCGAACACCGTCTGGAGACGATCCTCGGCGCCATGCCGCAGGCCGGCGTCGTGGACCATCTGGCACAGCCGCTTGCCGCTCGCGCGCATCGCCGCCATGCGTCTGGAGTGAGCACTTTTGCGCTTAGTGTAGGTGCTTAGGCAAATGCTTAGGTGCGTACGATGTGGTAGATGCATTGGAATGGAGGGGCGCCTTTATATGAGTGCAAACTGCGTTCCATTCACATCGTGCAGCCTCTTTTCCCAGTCCTCCTCCCATTACTTCCCTGATGCATGCACGATGCTAATTGAAGGAGGATGCATCATTGGTCGTTCAACATTTCGGGAACCGCTACCGCTCCCTCGTCTGCATTAAAGCCATATCAGGAAATACGCCGCCCGCTGTCAAATCGAATAGTACTGCGTCGCCCGCTGCACGCCCGGCTGAACACGCCTCCTCGCCTCCATCAAACCCCTCCGTTAAACCCGCATGCAAACCAAGAAACCTACTCAGGCCACACGTCCATTCATGAGCGGGCCGGAATTAAATGCAACACCGGCCGAGCTCCTCCCGTCCGCCCTCAGTTTAAAGTAGGCCAGATGCCGGCCAAGCTCCTACCGTCCGCCCTCTATTTAAACGAGGCTAGACAGACAGCGGGCAAGAATCGCACCCCTCCGCCACTCCCCCATCTCCTCCTCCACCATTTTCTCCACTCTTCCGATGGCTTCCCAGGAGCCATTCTCCGGCATACTACCCGGCTGGGTGGCCCGCCGAGCCCTCTGGATACAGGCGAGGCCGCTCAGTGCTTCATCAACCTCGCTTGGCCCGACGGAGCCAGTTGCCGCCCCAACCCGGCGCGTGGTTCAGCAACTTGCCGCTCCAGTTCAGCTCGATGAGGAGTGGCGAGTTGCTCCACACCGGCACGGCGGCGAGCATGCCGGTACGGGCGTCGTCGCTGTCGCGTCGTACCGCGCCACCAGTGGCTGCACCTCCCGTGTCTGTGGTCACGCCTCCCGTGCCTGCCGCCGCGCCTCCCATGCTTGCGGCAACGCCATGCAGGCAGAGACAGAAGCCCGGTGTGTGGAGAGCAACGAGTTGGTGGCCGGCTTCTGCGTGTCCGCCGCCATCATCGAGGAGAAGTAGAACACGGGAGGCCGCCGACACTTGGGTCCCATGAAGGCCACCGCCGAGGTGACGACTGCGCATTCAGGTGGTTCCTTTGCTGCTTCGTCTCTTCCGAGGACCTTCGTCGACCCCGCAAGTGTCTGCCAGACATGAGGAAGACAATGGGATCTGCGGGCGGCCATTTAGATTAGGTACTCCCTCTTCTGCTGGCGGGAAATATTTGTTCTAAGAATGGATAAATTGGACGTGTCTATAACTAAAATAAGTCTAGATACATCCATTTCTAGGACAAGTATTTCCGGACGGAGGGAGTATTAATTATATCAAGAGAGCCGGATTAGCACCGCTTAGTTCATGTAAATGTAATGAAATCCATCATGTTTATATGAAGATCCGGCTTTTTTATATGAAATCCTGCATGCTTATATGAAAATAGTCCGTGTTTTCACGAATTTCATCTGGTTGGTTAGAGTTGTGAAAATGTATGCCGCTGGCGTTTGATGTCGTCCTCCACGGAAGGAAGCGGGAGGAAATTTGCCGGCTGCCGTTGGAGATGCTCTTATGCTGGAAATAATAGAGTCACATCCAATCCATTTGAGTTAATTGCGTGTATGATTCTACCTCTATAAAAAGTTAATTGCATGTACAGTGTACACGTGACTTGCAGGGTGGCTACAGCTTCGTACGGAAAGTTAAAAAGAAACAAGTCCATCCTTAATCTTGTATTCTAAGTACTTTGTGGGTTCCACTATCAGTACAGTAGCGAAAGAAGTGTATATTAAATAAGTAATATATAATATAAAAATCTAAAGTTAAAGACAGAATTTGAACTCAGGTCATCGCGTTGCGAGCATCCGGCGCTAACCAGTCCAGCACATTTTTGTTGTAGACCATGCTGGAGATATATCTCCATGTCTACTCTTATACTTCATCCGTTCCTAAATATTTGTCTTTTTATATATTTCAAATGGAGTACCACATACGGATGTGTATGTAGACATATTTTAGAGTGTAGATTCACTCATTTTTCACCGTATGTAGTCACTTGTTGAAATCTCTAAAAAGAAAAATATTTAGGAACAGAGGGAGTAGAAAACAGAGTTGGTGATGATGGTGTGCGTGCCATCCTGCAATATAGGCCGTCGGATTTATATCTAACGGATAGGAAGGAAACTATCGCAATTTTGCAAAAAGATACCCACACCCCTATCCACGTTTGCAAATAAGGCCTTCCCTCGTTGATCCTTTTCTCTACTCTTACTAGCAATGTGCCCGTGTGTTGCAACGGATCCAAAATAGAATAATACATGTTCACAAACTTGAAAGAAAAACACTCTAGTTTGGTGTATATATCACTAAACATATACTCGTGTTAGGTTTCACTCAAAATATATTCCTTGTGGCTGTTTTGATGAGGTGGGGGGATGTGGTTGGTTTCAAGATACTAAGGGGCTTCTGCAAATTGGAGCAGAGAAGTGGGGTCTTGTTGCAGAAATGCCACGACTTACATCATAGTCGTTAGATGCAGATCTGATGGTCAGAAATGACGAATGGCAGACACACCATCATCACCAACTGAGTCTTTCATAGGAGTTATTAGAGATAAAAATAGAGTTGGTGATGATGGTGTGCCTGCCATCCTGCAATATAGGTCGTCCGATTTATATCTGATTGATAGGAAGGAAACTATGGCAATTTTGCAAAAAGATACCCACACCCCTCTCCACATTTGCAAATAAGGCCTTCCCTCGTTCATCCTTTTCTCTCACAAGATAAACTACTCATACAAATGCATCTTGATGTTCCGTGCAACGCACGGGCATCTAGCTAGTTTCTTTTAAAATAGTTACTGCGATAATTGGGTTGAAGTGATATATTATATGTCTGCCCTGAATGATTTCAGATTCACTAGTAGTAACAAAGAAAAGGTTGTCTTGTTAATTAAAAGAAAACAGGGTGAAAACTATCACACGAGGCCGGTGAAAACAAGGCACATTGGGTTCAGCGTCAACGTCACTACAGCTGTGCACGCGCGAGAAGTCTACATATCGAGGGGGCTACGGAGAAAAAGACGTATCTCATGTGTTTGAGCGAGGCATAGAGACACAATGTTTGAGAGAGAACCCGATTGACAGATTAAGATCAGATCGAGTTGTCACCCTTCTGCTGTCATTGTTGGGGTTGGGGTGAGGAAGGGGAGGGAGAGAAAGATGTATCGAGAGTGTGCGCGGTAGGCACAGAGGCACAACTAGCGAGTGTGTGTGTGTGTGTTTGAAAGAGGAGTAGATAGATTACTATCAAGATCGAGGTGCCACCCTACTCCTTCGGTGTCGGGAAGTGTGTGTGTGTGTGTGGGTGGGTGGGTGGGGGGTGGGGGCAGTGACACTTACATATCTCTACTCTTATAAAAAATAGAGTTGATGATGATGGTGTTCCTGCCATCTGGCAATATAGGCCATCCGATTTATATCTGACAGATAGGAAGGAAACTATGGCAATTTTGCAAAAGGATACCCACACCCCTCTCCACATTTGCAAATAAGGCATTCCCTCATTCATCTTTTTCTCCCACAAGATAAACTAATAATACAAATGCATCTTGACGTTCCGTGCAATGCATGGGCATCTTGCTAGTAGGGAGAACGAGTTTGTGTGACCCGTATCTATATTAAGTGATAGGTAGATAGGATGTGTGCGAGGCATACTTAAAGCATAACGGAGATAAACAAACGGTGTGCATGCAAGTGCCGGAAAAAATGAAGCGATAAACAATGTCTACGCGTGTGCGCGCGTGTGTGTGTGTGTGTGTGTGTGAGAGAGAGAGAGAGAGAGAGAGAGAGAGTGACGCCCCCGATTCAATCGTACACTAATCATGCACGCAAACGTGTACGATCAAGATCAGGGACTCACGGGAAGATATCACAACACAACTCTAAAACATAAATAAGTCATACAAGCATCATAATACAAGCCAGGGGCCTCGAGGGCTCGAATACAAGTGCTCGATCATAGACGAGTTAGCGGAAGCAACAATATCTGAGTACAGACATAAGTTAAACAAGTTTGCCTTAAGAAGGCTAGCACAAAAGTAGCAACGATCGAAAAGGCAAGGCCTCCTGCCTGGGACCTCCTAACTACTCCTCGAAGCCGAACTCCATGTAGAATCATCCTCGGGATCTCTAACTCCTGGACTCCAGCATCTGGTTGTGACAACCAGGTATAGAAAGGGGAAAAGAGGGAGAAAAGCAACCGTGAGTACTCATCCAAAGTACTCGCAAGCAAGGAGCTACACTACATATGCATGGGTATATGTGTAAAGGGCCATATCGGTGGACTGAACTGCAGAATGCCAGAATAAGAGGGGGATAGCTAATCCTGTCGAAGACTACGCTTCTGGCCACCTCCATCTTGCAGCATGTAGGAGAGAGTAGATGGTAAGTTCACCAAGTAGCATCCTATAGCATAATCCTACCCGGCGATCCCCTCCTCGTTGCCCTGTTAGAGAGCAATCACCGGGTTGTATCTGGCACTTGGAAGGGTGTGTTTTATTAAGTATCCAGTTCTAGTTGTCATAAGGTCAAGGTACAACTCCGGGTCGTCCTTTTACCGAGGGACACGGCTATTAGAATAGATAAACTTCCCTGCAGGGGTGCACCACATAACCCAACACGCTCGATCCCATTTGGCCGGACACACTTTTCTGGGCCATGCCCGGCCGCGGAAGATCAACACGTCGCAGCCCCACCTAGGCTCAACAGAGAGGTCAGCACGCCGGTCTAAATCCTATGTGCGCAGGGGTCTGGGCCCATCGCCCATTGCACACATGCACGTTGCGTACGCGGCCGGAAGCAAACCTAGCCTAGCAGGCGTTCCAGTCCAATCCGGCGCGTGCCGCTCCGTCGCTGACGTCACGAAAGCTTCGGCTGATACCACGACGTCGAGTGCCCATAACTGTTCCCGCGTAGTTGGCTAGTGCGTATAGACCAAATGGCCAGACTCAGATCAAATACCAAGAACTCGTTAAGCGTGTTATTTTAAGTATCCGCAGACGCCGACCAGGGCCAGGCCCACCTCTCTCCTAGGTGGTCTCAACCTGCCCTGTCGCTCCACCACAAAGTAACAGTCGGGGGCCGTCAGGAACCCAGGCCCACCTCTACCGGGATATCTGGTGATCAGGGGGGGCTTGCCTGGTTGCTCTGGCAAGTAGGAGGGGTCGTCAACACCGTAGTCGTACTGGGTAGCAGCGGCGTCGGTCTCGGTGTCTAACGGAGAAGAAGAGGGGCATGAAAACAGTAAATATGGAGCAAACACAGCATCACAAAACATAACAAGGCAATACGCGGTGCTAGGGTAATCTAAGGCAGGGATAGGTGATACCGGCGAAGGGAGGAAACATCCGGGAAAGTATTCCCGGTGTTCCGCGTTTTCGGATAGATGAACCGAAGGGGGGAAAGTTGCGTGTTTGCTATGCTAGGGATGTGTGGCGGGCGAACGGGCTGCGTATCCGGATTCGTCTCGTCGTTCTGAGCAACTTTCATGTAGAAAGTATTTTCATGTGAGCTACGGTTTATTTTATATGATTTTCTAAAGTTTTAAATCATTTCTAGAATTTATTTAATTATTTTAATTCAACATTATCCAGAATAGTGCATGCTGACGTCATCATGATGTCAGCATGACGTCAGCAGTCAACAGAGGTGTTGACTGGTCAAACTGACGTGTGGGTCCACTGGGACCCACCTGTCATACTCTGTTTAGGTTAATTAGGATTTAACTAAACTAATTACGGTTCATTTAAACTAACTAGTTAATTAGACTAATTAAGAGGGTTAATTAACTTAATTAATTCACTAATTAATTAATTAATTAATTTTTAATTTTATTAATATTATTTTTAATTCTTTTTTAACGTTCTAGGGCCGGGCCCACTGGTCATCGGCACAGGGGCCTGAACGGGCATACGGGCAGGTGGTTGCGGGCGCACCCGAGCGAGCACTCGCCCGCAGGGCGGGACGAGGCCGCCCCGGGGCACCGACGGCGGGGCAAGCCGGCGCGGCCAGCCGGGGCCACGGCGGGCGGAGGCGAGGGGGTGGCGCCGGTGCGGCCAGTGGCACGCGGGCGACACGGTGGAACTGCGAGGCCAGGCGAAGGCAGGGCGGGCGCGAGTGGTCGCAGGGCCGGGAGCGGCCAGCGCGGGGTGATGCGGGCAAGCGCACGGGAGTGGACGAGGGGCGCGGCGTCCGCGGCGACGGCGACCAGCGTGGTGCGGTACACGGGACAGAGAGGAGGGGAGTAGAGGCCGGGGGCCTCACCAGCGGCTGCAGGGGATTGGCAGTGGGCTCGAGCTCGAGGGGGAGGACGGGGACGCGGTCGACGACGAATGGCGAGGCGGCGATCCGGGCGAGGAAGGTTCGGCGAGGTGGTGGTGGCGACGACGGGCGATGGCGTCGGGTCAGTGATGTGGCGAGGCATGCGCGAGGGAGAGGAGAGGCGAGGAGTCCGAGAGGGCGGCGCCGGCGCCGGCTGGCGGTGGCCTTAGCGGAGCCGCGGCTTGCGTTGGGCGCAGGCGTATGGGAGGAGGGGATCAAACAGGGCACCCCTCCCCTGTTCGTTCGTCAGGGCGTGCGTGTGTCGTGGGTGACGGCGCGCAGGGGGGATGAGGGAGTGATGGGGATCGATCTAGGGTTTACCACGATGGGGGGGGTTAAGCATGTGTGAGGGGCCGGTTGGGCCAGTGAGCTGGCCGGCTGGGCCGTTGGCCCAGTTGGCCAGGGGGCCTTTTTTGTATTTTAGTTTTCTTTTCTTTTATGTATTTTATTTCTTTTCTATTTTATTTTGTTCCTCATTGTATTTTAGTTTTGTAAAGTACAAAAATGACCCCTAAATTAGTACTACCACTAAACCCACTGCCATAAAAAGTTTAACCCCTAAATAGAATAGTTTAACATTTTATTAATTATAAAAGGCATTTCAACAATAGTTTTTGCTACTATTTTCTTCATTTTAGAGTACTTAAAGATTTTATATAAGTGTGGTTTCTCCACCAATATTACCTATGCCTTATTTGACACAACCCGAACAATTTAGTTTTAATATTTGAATACTTTTGTTGTTTGCCTTTATTTTGAATTTGATTTTCGAATCAGTTTTGAACTAACTCGAGATTAACAACAGTAACCGAGGTGATGTGGCATCATTAGTAGAGGGTTACTGTATCTTAATTATCCGCGCGTCACAATTCTCCTCCACTACAAGAAATCTCGTCCCAAGATTTAAGAGGGGAGTAAGGGGGAAGAATAGATTACGAAATTCTAACGATTCTTCTCGGTCTTGGTTGCTCTTCTCGAAGAGGTCGATCCATTACATTGTTGTCTTCATTTCCCTGCTCTAGGTCATCATGATGAAGCCGTCATCCTACCTTTTGAAACTCCATCGTACTTACGAATAGGTAAGGGGCAGCCCTACAACGATAGGATGTTATAAGGGAAAATCCTCTGGGGTATCCCAAGAATGAACACATGAGTATCTCTCGAGTTGAATAAATGAAACACATCGAGAGCAAAGTAAGAAGGTATCACGAGAGGTTTCGACCGGATAGGCAATCGTTCGATGCCTGAAACAGGGCATGAAAGGGGTTCAAAGCAACGGGGATAAGTATTGTGTTTGATACCAGAATTGATGATCCCTCGGAAGGTGGTCGTGAATTATATACGACGTCATGCGCGAGGAACAACCTTGGGAACCAGTGGTGTACAGGAGAGTCAGGTTTTCGATCCTGTGGAACTGTGGGTTATGGACCCACCATGTGGGTTAAAAGTAGGAAGAGGGGTGACGTCTTGCATGATCATGTAAGCAAGGCATGTCAGAGAATAACCAGTCAGTTATGTTGGCAGCATCGTTGGTACCAAGGGCGAGGGACAAAGAGAACCATTTTCCTGCTCGTTGAAACGAGGCGGACCAATAGGCAAAGTTCTCGTCCATCGGTGGTTACCGAAATGTCATCAACAATAGTAACACAGTCTTGCTGACACAGTTGCACACCAAGGTGTTTACATAAGCAGAAGAATATTATTGCTTAGATCATATAGATCACAAGCAACGTTAAACCAACCAATGGAAAGGAAAATATGATTATCAAATTAAACAGAACAATGGAAAGGAAAATGTGTTTAAACACATATTGCAGGGATATATCCTTCCCAAGGACAATGGTTAGAAGAGAACCATTTAGGTTAGGGAAGAGGAAGTTCATGACATTACCCAAACAACGGTGTTTGAATAATTGATAACGAAAATTTAGCATTGTGCTTCAAATGTTTTTATTGAAGATCGGAGTACCACAGACATGCTTCGAGATAGCATTGACATGGTCATTAGGTAAAGATCAGGCTATGGATACACAAAGGATCCATCAGGAACAACTTATGGAATAAGTCTTACAATTTCCTCATGGAAGAATGGCTAACCTTGGTAAAGAGGATACTATATCAATAGGTCATCCGGCCAGGTGTGCTAGGCATGACATCATCTTACCGGGTTATATAAAGACCAATGTTATAACTCTTGGAATTATGTTCCAACCATCATTTCTGACCAAGATTCAGATCATATTGGTGTCAGGATACCTCAGACTCGGGATGCCTGAGAAGAAAAGGTGCAACACCAATTGACGAGATGACATTGTAAGATTCTCGGGAAATGAACTATGGAAGCGAGTTCTGAACAAGGGTTCATCATTAAGCCAAGGAGAGGATGAGGAGGTGGCTGATGGACTCAGCGATATTTCAACGAGATATCCAAAAAGATGGATTTCCACAATTATGTGAACAAGGAGATAACAATCGTCATTTCAAACGATATAATGATGTATGCTCGAGGAAAAACATACACAATTAAACAATGATAGAAAGGTGCACCCAAAAATCTGGACTAGGTAACACGATCAATGTTAGAATGATGATTCAATAAGCAACAGACTTAGAATGAAACTATCGACCATTAACTTCAAAGCAATAAGGTTACTAGAAGTTTTAAATTTACACATCACAGACCATTTGTCGGCATTCTGGTTAGAAACAACACGGACACCAAGAAAAGAATGGTGATGGTAATAAGTATTACTTGTATCAAGAATTCTTAAGGGGTGGTGAAAATTCCCATGATATTCTTGACATAAAAGATGGTAATACTCCAAGGTAAAGAAGAATAGAAGCTGGATAGCAAGGGACTCAAAGTATAACACAAAACACGAACAAGTTTGTGTTGGAGGGAGGTCAATAAAGTGGTTGATGATAACACAAATCATCGAGGGCAAGGATGGTATTTCTCATCATGAACTCAATTGATATCCTGGAAGAGCTTGGAATGCTGATGATGATCACGACACATTTGTCGAGAGATTTCATGAAGATGTAATCGATCGGTAATGACATCTAGTCAAATGAATGACAAAGCAAAAGGTTATTGGAACCATGGGTACGACACAAACTCGGAATCAAGTATTGTTATTCAAAGCGAAATTATATGATGAGGAAGATCGACGTAAGCTTAGCTCATCGTCAAAAATTGTGCTCCGGGAAGAAGGACCAGGTAGCACAGTTAAAATTTAGCACGATAATGATATAGCCGATAAGGCTAGGAATGACTTGAAGGATTATTAAACTCGTAGCAACAAGAATTACTTAGAGTTATTGAATCGGAGTGCGGAATCGATTCACTTATCGGTGTTCTCGAGTGACTAATAACTCAGAACCTGGGGGGATCCGAGATCGGTGAGAAGCAATACTAGATGAAGACTTGCAGGAAGCAACACAGTTCTCGAGATACCAGAGGTTAATACTCGAGGAAGATCAAAAATAGAGGTTGCGGAGATGTATCGATCAACAAAAGACAAGTGCTTTAACTTGTCTGAGAAATGGAATCAAGGAGAAAATGTGGTCGGGACCACGATTGCAAATGATCAATACATAGATACCAGATGATTTCATATCAAGGAAATAGTTATTATTACAAGAAGCTCCTATGATAGGATCTACATCGTGTCCATCGGCAAGAACACAAAGTTCAAGGTCGACTCCCACTTCTTTAATGCATAACCTTTCATTCACTTCTCGCCTTCAACGAAGTTGTGGTGTTGAAATTTTATCTGTCATAACACCAGTAGAGTATGACCCGTAGTAGTTTCCGGGTTCACACAGATTAGAAAAAGGCATATGTCCAACCCATCGGGGCCTCTTAGGAACATATACCACAAACTTCAGGAGTAATTATCACCAGCTCAAAAGTAGAGCATGGTTGACAAAGCAGAGGATGCAATTTATCAAAGGCATTATATACCCGTGGAAAGGATCACGAGGTTATTGAATATGAAGGATGATGTCGGATGAAATCCAACAATGGATCGAGCGATCCACAACGGAGCTGATGTGAGTATCGGTACTCAATCAGAGGAAGAAATAATGCAAGAGCGTCAGATTATAGAACATCTGAATAATTTGATGCTTAGTTAACAAAGGAATTTATGATTTCCAAAACGAAGGATCAGAAGCAGACGCTCTGATCAAGGATGGATAAACTGAATAGACCAGAGGCACAATCGATGACAATTAGTTTGGTCAAGAACCAGCTCATGTTCAAAATGACGTCTGAGCCAGAAAGATAATTTAGAAGGGTCGATTGATGATTGTGTGCATTCGCACACATGTTGAATCAATAGGATCAAAATGATAGTGTCAAAAGATACTAGTGAATATTGCTAGTGATATGGGAGCATCCATAATGTAAGCATACAAGTATTTGCAGAGCAATAGTTCGAAGAGGATGCTCAGAAGGTCGGATAGTATTTCAGAGTATCTTATGAAGCATACGAACAACTAGGGATGAACGGATACTCAATAAGTGCCAGGAATCTTCAATAGGGGTATTCATGTGGTAAAGAACTGCAAGGCAGTAAGCTTAAAGGATTTTCGGAACAACGGAGAGCAATTTTCGGTGTATCTTGTAATAACAAGATCAATGGGATTTGAAAGGGCAAGTGTATATAGTTATCCATATTGATATACCAGTGGTAGGGAATTTGCAAAGGCGATGGGCACAAAGTCTCGAAAGAGTAGCAGAGAGTAACTTCGAAATCTTCTGGTGCAGCCGGTGATCATCTGGACTGAAGGGGCTCTCCGGGAGAAGTAGTTACGAGAACCTAGAGTCAGATTTAGTAAAATCATTTAACCCGAATAGAAGAGAGATCAGAGTCCTAGAGTAAGGATCGAGGAGTAAAAGATCCTAATACCACCCAATGGTGACGTGGGCCCGTAAGCCGCACAGCCATGTTAGTAAAAGTTTTTCAATGACTAGACTCGACTTTGGCCAAGGAGTTGGAAAGGGGGATTCCTACAGGCAGTTAACTCTGATACCAACTTGTGACGCCCCTGATTCAATCGTACACTAATCATGCACGCAAACGTGTACGATCAAGATCAGGGACTCACGGGAAGATATCACAACACAACTCTAAAACATAAATAAGTCATACAAGCATCATAATACAAGCCAGGGGCCTCGAGGGCTCGAATACAAGTGCTCGATCATAGACGAGTCAGCGGAAGCAACAATATCTGAGTACAGACATAAGTTAAACAAGTTTGCCTTAAGAAGGCTAGCACAAAAGTAGCAACGATCGAAAAGGCAAGGCCTCCTGCCTGGGACCTCCTAACTACTCCTCGAAGCCGAACTCCATGTAGAATCATCCTCGGGATCTCTAGCTCCTGGACTCCAGCATCTGGTTGCGACAACCAGGTATAGAAAGGGGAAAAGAGGGAGAAAAGCAACCGTGAGTACTCATCCAAAGTACTCGCAAGCAAGGAGCTACACTACATATGCATGGGTATATGTGTAAAGGGCCATATCGGTGGACTGAACTACAGAATGTCAGAATAAGAGGGGGATAGCTAATCCTGTCGAAGACTACGCTTCTGGCCACCTCCATCTTGCAGCATGTAGGAGAGAGTAGATGGTAAGTTCACCAAGTAGCATCCTATAGCATAATCCTACCCGGCGATCCCCTCCTCGTCGCCCTGTTAGAGAGCAATCACCGGGTTGTATCTGGCACTTGGAAGGGTGTGTTTTATTAAGTATCCAGTTCTAGTTGTCATAAGGTCAAGGTACAACTCCGGGTCGTCCTTTTACCGAGGGACACGGCCATTCGAATAGATAAACTTCCCTGCAGGGGTGCACCACATAACCCAACACGCTCGATCCCATTTGGCCGGACACACTTTTCTGGGTCATGCCCGGCCGTGGAAGATCAACACGTCGCAGCCCCACCTAGGCTCAACAGAGAGGTCAGCACGCCGGTCTAAATCCTATGCGCGCAGGGGTCTGGGCCCATCGCCCATTGCACACATGCACGTTGCGTACGCGGCCGGAAGCAGACCTAGCCTAGCAGGCGCTCCAGTCCAATCCGGCGCGCGCCGCTCCGTCGCTGACGTCACGAAGGCTTCGGCTGATACCACGACGTCGAGTGCCCATAACTGTTCCCGCGTAGTTGGTTAGTGCGTATAGACCAAATGGCCAGACTCAGATCAAATACCAAGAACTCGTTAAGCGTGTTATTTTAAGTATTCGCGGATGCCGACCAGGGCCAGGCCCACCTCTCTCCTAGGTGGTCTCAACCTGCCCTGTCGCTCCACCACAAAGTACTAGTCGGGGGCCGTCAGGAACCCAGGCCCACCTCTACCGGGATGGAGCCACCTGTCCTTTCAGCCCCCTCATCAGAATCACTTGCGGGTACTCAACGAGCTGACCCGACTTTAGTCACCACATGTGTCATGTATATAAAGTATATAGTATATACCCGTGATCACCTCCCGAAGTGATCACGGCCCAGTAGTATAGCATGGCAGACGGACAAGAGTGTAGGGCCACTGATGGAACACTAGCATCCTATACTAAGCAGTAGGATAGCAGGTAAGGGTAACAACTGTAGCAAAAATGACAGGCTATGCAACAGAATAGGATTAACCGAAATCAGTAACATGCTACACTACTCTAATGCAAGCAGTATAGAGAAGAATAGGCGATATCTGGTGATCAAGGGGGGGCTTGCCTGGTTGCTCTGGCAAGTAGGAGGGGTCGTCAACACCGTAGTCGTACTGGGTAGCAGCGACGTCGGTCTCGGTGTCTAACGGAGAAGAAGAGGGGGAAGAAAACAGTAAATACGGAGCAAACACAGCATCACAAAACATAACAAGGCAATACGGGGTGCTAGGGTAATCTAACGCAGGGATAGGTGATACCGGCGAAGGGAGGAAACATCCGGGAAAGTATTCCCGGTGATCCGCGTTTTCGGATAGATGAACCGAAGGGGGGAAAGTTGCGTGTTTGCTATGCTAGGGATGTGTGGCGGGCGAACGGGTTGCGTATCCGGATTCGTCTCGTCATTCTGAGCAACTTTCATGTAGAAAGTATTTTCATCTAAGCTACGGTTTATTTTATATGATTTTCTAAAGTTTTAAATCATTTCTAGAATTTATTTAATTATTTTAATTCAACATTATCCAGAATAGTGCATGCTGACGTCATCGTCAGCATGACGTCAGGAGTCAACAGAGGTGTTGACTGGTCAAACTGACGTGTGGGTCCAGTGGGACCCACCTGTCATACTCTGTTTATGTTAATTAGGATTTAACTAAACTAATTACGGTTCATTTAAACTAACTAGTTAATTAGACTAATTAAACAGGGTTAATTAACTTAATTAATTCACTAATTAATTAATTAATTTTTAATTTTATTAATATTATTTTTAATTCTTTTTTTTAACGTTCTAGGGTCGGGCCCACTGGTCATAGGCACAGGGGCCTTAACGGGCGTACGGGCAAGCGGTTGCGGGCGCACCCGAGCGAGCACTCGCCCGCAGGGCGGGACGAGGCCGCCGGGGCACCAACGGCGGGGCAAGCCGGCGCGGCCAGCCGGGGCCACGGCGGGCGGAGGCGAGGGGGTGACGCCGGTGCGGCCAGTGGCACGCGGGCGGCACGGTGGAACTGCGAGGTCGGGCGAAGGCAGGGCGGGCGCGAGTGGTTGCAGGGCCGGGAGCGGCCAGCGCAGGGTGATGCGGGCGAGCGCACGGGAGTGGACGAGGGGCGCGGCGTCCGCGGCGACGGCGACCAGCGTGGTGCGGTACACGGGACAGAGAGGAGGGGAGTGGAGGCCGGGGGCCTCACCAGCGGCTGCAGGGGATTGGCAGTGGGCTCGAGCTCGAGGGGGAGGACGGGGACGCGGTCGACGATGAAGAGGATGGCGAGGCGGCGATCCGGGCGAGGAAGGTTCGGCGAGGTGGTGGTGGCGACGACGGGCGATGGCGTCGGGTCAGTGACGTGGCGAGGCGTGCGCGAGGGAGAGGAGAGGCGAGGAGTCCGAGAGGGCGGCGCCGGCGCCGGCTGGCGGTGGCCTTAGCGGAGCCGCGGCTTGCGTTGGGCGCAGGCGTATGGGAGGAGGGGATCGAACAGGGCACCCCTCCCCTGTTCGTTCGTCAGGGCGTGCGTGTGTCGTGGGTGACGGCGCGCAGGGGGGGATGAGGGAGTGATGGGGATCGATCTAGGGTTTACCACGATGGGGGGGTTAAGCATGTGTGAGGGGCCGGTTGGGCCAGTGAGCTGGCCGGCTGGGCCGTTGGCCCAGTTGGCCAGGGGGCCTTTTTGTATTTTAGTTTTCTTTTCTTTTATGTATTTTATTTCTTTTCTGTTTTATTTTGTTCCTCATTGTATTTTAGTTTTGTAAAGTACAAAAATGACCCCTAAATTAGTACTACCACTAAACCCACTGCCATAAAAAGTTTAACCCCTAAATAGAATAGTTTAACATTTTATTAATTATAAAAGGCATTTCAACAATAGTTTTTGCTACTATTTTCTTCATTTTAGAGTACTTAAAGATTTTATATAAGTGTGGTTTCTCCACCAATATTACCTATGCCTTATTTGACACAACCCGAACAATTTAGTTTTAATATTTGAATACTTTTGTTGTTTGCCTTTATTTTGAATTTGATTTTCGAATCAGTTTTGAACTAACTCGAGATTAACAACAGTAACCGAGGTGATGTGGCATCATTAGTAGAGGGTTACTGTAGCTTAATTATCCGCGCGTCACAGAGAGAGCGAGATCTCAAAACAAAAGGTGCTCTGCTGGAATCCCATTGTATGTATTCATATGGTTCCGGAACTCGAGTTAACCTTAGGCATATGTGTGAGAGACATAATTATCCTTTGAGACATTAGTGGCTGTGGGTGGCGGAATTAAAGGGGTGGGCATGTTCGATAGAGAGAGCGTGTGTGTTTTTGTGTGAGAGACTTGTAGGACAGGGTAGAAAGACGAATTCTAACCTTGACGGAGGGTGAGAAATACACGAAGTGCGCGTGTGTGATTCCGATGCCCATGGGGAAATGAGATATGTATGCGTGTGAGAGAGATTGCACAATTTATTCACGTATCACTATCTAGCGATCGTGAACGTGCATCGCTTGAACATAAATCAATATCTACTTCATATCGCGGCCAAAGGTACAATATCGATTCAACGCTATAAAGATTGGACACTCACATATCACATTTTTTTCTATCTAAATAAACCTTTTCAATTGTGCATGCCAAAGTTACAGTGATGTTTCTTCAAACAACTAATGTAGCTATCATGTACATGCACCATTGTTACTCTTGCATTCAAATTCATTAGTCTTGGATGATATAAGGTTCTATTATGAAGTAATATATGTAATATTCATATATGAATTCAACGGGTACGCAATTTATGAAATGGAGGCTATGTAATCATATGAGGTAACACTTTTAAGTAGCGGACTACAATATCCATTTCTTTTGTGGGACTACAATATCCATTTCTTTTTGTGCGCCTCTACAGTAACACGTCAATGCATTATGTTTAAAGTAAATAACAAATGGCACTAAATTATCTATTTACACGAGAAATACATAGGCTAAGCGTTTGATCCCTTTTTTGTGAACGCGCCTCTACACCCATACGATTGGCCGCGCCCGTGTCAACGTCCAAGTTATCGGCGCATCATCCCGAGTTATTGTCTTTTTTCTGGGGTGGACTTCACACCTGTTATTAACTGCTCACGCGTGCCCCGTGTACACAGTCTCGCATGACCTTCCCGCTAGCATGGTCAAAAATTAGTTGAAATTGGATACGAACGATCACGCGGGCGGCAAAATCTCCCGCCTCCTTCTAAAATTTCCGCCACCTAGTCTTTAGCATGTGAAATTCCCCTTTTGTCCTTGGTGCACGGAGAACAACAGTAACAATATCGCCCTCATCTACATAATAGGTCGGGGCTGCTTTGGTAACTTCCGGTTCCCCCCACCACACGGCACCCCCATTTCCTCCCCCTCCCGCAAAAACGACTAACTCCACAGCACCAGAGCATCTTACATCATGCCGTCCATACTTCATCGGCCTTTCTACCCCTCCCCTCTCGAAACCCTAGACTGCTTATCCACCGGCGTACCAGAGCCCATTCACTACCAGCGGCGTCCACCTCGCCGGATCTGCTTCTGCGGCCACATCTACCCCTCCCACCTCCACTAGAAACAAGTAGACTGCTCATCCACCACTGTACCACAACCCATTCAGTGTCGGCCTTGTCCACGGCGCTGGATCTGCTTCACCGGTACTCTCGTCAACCGCAGCGCATCTGCAGCGGCTCATTCGTACTCCCCATCGGAGACGCTTCGTCCACACCCCCCCAGAGCCGCCCCACCGACGACCTCTGATCCTCTTCGCCGACCCTTCCTCAACCCTACCGGAGCCGCTTCGCCGACACCATCGTCAACCCTACCGGAGTAGCTTCGCCTATACCATTCTCAACCCTACCGGGGCCGCTTTGCCAACTCACAAGTCCACGGCCACAGATCCGCTTCGCCGCACCCTCATCCAACCTACCGGGGCAGCTTCTGACGGCCCGTCCACGGCCGCAGATCCGCATCGTCAACACCATCCTTAACCCAACCACCGGAGCAGCTTCACCGACGCCCGCGTCCACGGCCACAGATCCGCTTCGCCCACACCGTAGTCCACCCTACCGGAGCCGCTCCACAAACACCTACTCGACGGTTCTAGATCTCCTTACCGGACCTCGACAGCCAGTGCAACGTCATTACCCTTGACGTTTCTAACCTGATTCCCACCGTCTGGCAAGATGCCAACCACGCGCCACGGCCTAGGTACTTGTCACCTTTAAACCCGTCCAGCATCACCTGCCCGATGTACTTCAAATATACTAACAGATCGCTGTTACCTTTATGCAGCTAGGAAAAACTACAAGGACGATGTTTCTTCTAGATCTAACAGCTTGGCCAACCAAGATCCTGGACTGAGGTATTGCTATGATCTTGTAAGTGCGTCTTTCTCTCTTGTATTGTTGTGTGCCTGCCAGCGTGCTTTGCTAGGATTTTCGACCAGTAATCCCATTGTGCAGACAATGATTTCTACTACTGGCTGCTAAATTAGATATGTAGATGGCATACATGATACTACCTCGTAGCTCCGTTCCTAAATATAAGTCTTTCTGGAGATTCCACTATAGGCTACATACGGAGCAAAATGAGTGAATCTACACTCGAAAATGCATCTATATACATCTGTATGTGGTCCATACTGGAATCTCTACAAAGACATATATTTAGGAACAGAGGCAGTACATTACACAAAATGGTAGGTGGCATGTAGGAATTCCAGTGCACTACATTAGGCTCCCTTAGAGTGCCTGCTAGTCCAGCACACAGAGTCATGGCTAGTTTATGCTACGCACACAATCATTAATAGGTGGTTTAAATACGCGCAAGGGATATGCAATGTGTTATCATGTAGAGATGTCTGAAATTAGCCGTGTCAACTTGCAGATAGGGTTACACAATGAAAAAGTACAAGATGTATGTGGCAATTTCATGGAACATCGCAAAAAAAGGAGAGGCAGCGGTGAGCCTATACAGTGTGCGATGGTAGGTAACTTCTCCATTGCAATCATCGTGACATGTTATTTGTATGTCAGTTCTATTGGCCAAGTTTCTTAGGGAAAATTATTACAAGTTATCCTAAGAAAATAAGCACCTGTGAATATAAGCTCCAGGTAATAAGCCAACTAGTTCTTTTCATTGCCTTTCTTTTCAGCTTATCTTTGGTACGATTAGTGAAAAGTCTAGATTGCATTATATTTTTCATTCTGCTGTCCATATGAAAAATAATTTGAATTGCAAACATCACAAATTGAACCCAGTGCAGTAATTAATATGATAGGAAAACAGACCATCACTATGTGTTCAAAATGCAAATACAAAGATACCATCTACTTGGCACAATCTACTTTGGTCAATGTCTTCCATAGAGATCCCATTGCCTAATTTAAACGAAGAACGCATGACCCACATTTAAATGAAGAACAATTATTTATTGAAACTCGATGGTCCAAGTGGCTAGTTATTATCATATAGCAGCAGCACCTGAAAGCATCATATAGCAGCAGCAGCTCATAGCAACTCATCATACAGCAGCAGTGTGCAATTCATCATATACCAGCAGCAGCTCATAGCAATTCATCATATAGCAGCAGCAGGAGCAGCTCATAGCAATTCATCATATAGCAGCAGCAGGAGCAGCTCATAGCAATTATTCATACAACAGTAGGAGCAGCTTATAGCAACTCATCATATAGCAGCAGCAGCAGCTCATAGCAATTTATCATATAGCATCAGCAACTCATAGTAATTCATCATATAGCAGCAGGAACAGCTCATAGCAATGCATCATATAGCAGCAGTAGGAGCAGCTCATAGCAATTCATCGTATAGTGGATCAGAATGAAAAATTGGCAAAAAATCAGAGGAGATCCTCACCTTATTGGATGAGCTCATCCTTCAACAACACCTCAAGGCCATGGCCTGGAAGGAGGGGAGGGGGAATAAGGTGCCTTCTGCTGCAGTGTGGCATCAGCCGTAGTTGTGCGGCGCCCGCCGGAGTAGTGCGTTGGACGGACCACAGTGGAGCAGCTGCTGGAGACCATGAGAATGAGGGGCGGCGCCAGAGGGAGGAGCAGCCAGGGAGATTTGCCCCTACCTGCCGGCCATGTAGCCTAGCTGGACAGAGCATCGTCGAGGACCAGGCCAGATTGGACCAGAGGCAACGGCTCGCTCGAGGAACCCTAGGGCTGCAGGCAGGGGATTGAGGTAGAGGGAAAGGGGAGAGGAGATGCAAGCGGGCAGGGCAATGAACGCTTGTGTGTTTGTTTTTACTTGAGGGCCAGGTGTGACGCGGGAGTGAGCAGTTGCATTTTGAGTGTAATATAGGCAGGCAACAGAGTCATTTCACTATTCCCCTTCCCTTCAATTTTTAGTGAGCTTCTACCCGAAACACCCCCCTCCAAAGCAAAATAAGTTAAGCCCAAGCCCATAACTCAAAAATGACTTCTTTACATCTTTTATGGCTTATTTTGACACTAAGCCCCGAAAAGGCGGAATCGAACTGGCCCTTAACCTGCAATTCAATTGTGCGTGTAATGATGAATCACTCCCACCTGCTATAGTGTACATTTACGCATCATCATACATGGCATAACCTAATACATGTGCATTCCATTGTAGAATCTGGAATATGCAATGTTTATGTTAGTTCATATGTAGCACATGATGTTTAAATGCCCCTTAAATCTGGTCAGTCAAGTGATGGTCTTTAAGCCTCCTTCTTTGCTTCGTTTCTTGATATGTAAGATTTGCTCACACATCTGTTCAATTGTTGTTTGCATTAGCCAGCCATACTAGGACTGTTTGCTTTGATTACTTGTTGTTCTTGACCTAACACTCTAACAGAGCTTGTCAATGATTTAAACACTAAGGGCTGCTGTAGTGGGGCCTTGTCTAACTCATAGGTCACATAAAGGTTTGGCTGTACACTAAAGTAGGCTCTCCAAGAGTACCTGGAGATCCAGTTCGAAGGTATGCCTAGTTTTTACATAGTGTAGACATAGTAAATGCTCATTTCATTGTGTGCAAGTGCAAGAGATGTGGCATGTTTCATTATGTGGTATTGTTTTGTTATAATCTCATCCTTTTGTGTTGTTCACACACTGGAAAGTATGCATATTTATCTTCCAAGGAGGCGAGTAACTAGTTTGTGTGACCTTGCAGAGGGGGTGCAATGAAGATAAGATTGAGGATTTCCAAGTACAAGATGTTAGGAAGGAGTCTTGCAAGAGAAGTAGGATCTGCGCTGAGCCTGTTCAACCAGTTAAGGTAAGTCACTGTATCCAACTCAACAGTTCAATTCCTTGTTTGTTTCAGGCATAGTTAATTTGCTCTTTTCAATTGCTTTATTTGTCCTCAGTTAATGAGATGCCCAAAGAATGATGCCTGATGTTGGGTACTTGTATAACTATTAGTTGACATAATTAAAGGCCTTACCCTTTAATTACTCTGGCGAAGTGTGCTTGAAGCTTTGAAGTCTATTAACCAACTATTATTGCATGAGGCTCACAATCTAGTTTATACTAGGCTAATGATTGCATAGTTTTGCTTGCTGTAGTAGGTTTGTATGAATCCCTCAGCTGTTCATTATGCTCCCTAAGACTTTAATTGAGCTACAGAACGGCCAACTGCTTGCTTACTTATACGCAACGTGCTTTCCAAATTTGTAACTTGTCTGTGTTTTGGATTGGGCCCCAACATCATGCTCCTCTGGTGAGCTAAGAGAGATTTCTGTATGCAGGCTACACAGACTACCTTTTTATAATTTTTAAAATATCACCTGCTTATGCTTCATGACGTGTAACATTATTGTTAGTCCTGTTTTGCCATGTACAAAATAGTCTGTCTTGCTCGCTTCACTGTTGTAACTATATTTTTGCCCTAGTCATGTGTACTTACAGAAACATTTCAGGATGAAGTGACATCAACACAAAGATCTGCGAGCAGTGCGGCATGGCCGTTACCAAATGATTATGGATTGGAATTGGAATGTGTTGATGTTCTCAAGCATCAACTAGAGGTGGCAAGACAACGTGTACATGATTCTCAACGTACAATCAACAAGTTGAGACTGGACATGCAGGTATTAGATGCAGGAGTCAAAAAAATGAAACAAGACACTGAGGTAACCACGAAGGAATTGGAGATTTTGCAAACTGAAATTTGTGCTATCTGAATCCGGCCAATCCTTTTTTCTGAAGAGATTATAGTTCAAACGGTAAGTTCTGTTGATGCGTGTCCATGATGTATGAGCTTTATTTGTCCAGTGTATGTAATTTGTCGTTTGTGTACGCTTTATAATCACTAGTGCCGAACTATAATGCCCAGTGGGTATATTCGGCTGTAATTTCTTTATTGTAGTGTAGGATTATTCTATGTTTCTATGCTTTTTATTGTATAGTGTATGTTTTTTAGAGGCGATAGTATAGAGTAGGATATTTGTTGAATATGCTATATCATTGAAACGGGGCCAACACGCCCAAACATTTCCTGGGCGCCATACAAACAAACAAACATGTGCAGTCAAAGCGGGCCTTAATTGGGCTGGTCAAAATAATATTAAGTGGATCCCAAATGGGCCCACCGGAACAACGGCTCTTAGCAGGCCGTCAACAGGCCTAAAGCTCGATAGGGCCGTATAAATGGAAATGGCCTGCGGGCCTTTAGCGGGCCAAAATAAATGTCAATTTTGTCTCGGCCCTTTTACTTGATGGGCCAGTAAGAGGCCGAAAGTGTTATGGGCCAGAGGAGGCCCAATTTGCAAACTAGGCTTTTAACAGGCCGAAAGTCGCATTGGGCTGAAATGATGCCCTGCGGAACGTGGGCCCCTAATGGAGCTAAAGTCAAAGGCCCAACTGTTGTGCGGGCCCTTAACAAGCCGAGAGACAAAATGGGCTAAGAGCTGGCCCATTTACCGAATGGGCCGAGGACAGGCCTAAAGTCACAGCGGGCTAGAATTGGCCCAACTGCAGATGGGCCGAGAAAAGGTCGAAAGACGTTCCGGGCTGTTAACGGGCTGGAACTGATGATGGGCTGCTAACAGGCCGAAAGAAGCTCGGGCCACAATTGGGCCCAAAAATGTAGCGGGCCGTTAACGGGCTTAAACTGACGATGGGCTGGAAATTGTCGAATCTAGAATGGGCCTTTGATGGGCTGATTCTGTGTAACTTGTATGAGTCGTACTTGTAAATGGGCCTGACTCAAGTGGGCCGCTAATGGGCCGGCCCGCTTATTTTGACAGGCCCAGCCTTTTCACCGGAATGGGCCTCTGTTGGGCCGTGCCATGTGTCGACGTATCATAGGCGCCTCCTGTCCAATGAGCGGATGACATCGGTCCGAACGTTGAGCCGACACGTGTTTCCTTCGGCCAATGAGAATTTTACACGTGGAAAAGTCCCATTGGTCCGAGCTGTTAATGGGTTATCGGATCCAAAACCGGACCCGATAGCTTAACGGCGTCCCGTTATGGTGGATGCCACGTGTCGGTCACCCTTGGCGAAAGCACTTCTATGACGCGTGATTTATCGTCATGGAAGTGGACACTTCCGTGATGATAATTTTTGTAATGTCATGGAACACTTCTACGACAGCACAGGTATGACTATCTTGATTCTGTCATAAATTTGTCATGGATGTACATGCATGACAGAAAACGTGACCTACTGTGACAAACACGTATCATCACGGAAGTGTCTTTTTTTGTAGTGGCATAATATGATCAACCACATGATCATAAGAGTATCTCACGCACACGCACAAATACTGTAGCAAACACAAGCAAATAAGTAGCAAGAGATACAATTAAAAAGCAAAACACACACTCTCTCTCGAAGCCTATGATCTATACACTTTCTCCCCCTTCGGCAACAAGTTACCAAAAAGCTTGAAAATGCATAGTGTTATACATCACTCTAAGCACGATCTCTGGAAGCTCCAGAGTGCGAAGATGGCGTGGAGAGAACAGCATCTGCAAAGGCTTCGGCTGACGTCTGAGTAACTGGAGGGGTTGCCACTGGAGGGGCAACGGAGGTTGTGGCTGCAGGTGCTCAAGTTGTGGCCCTTGTGTCACTGATTGGCACAACTGCAGACCTTTGTGCTCTAGACACCCTCTGATAAGCATCTGTAGTAGATCTTCCTCTCCTCTCCTCTGATTCTTCTTGGATTTGCTCAACTGCAGTCTGAATCTCGCTGACCTTCAAGTCTACATCATAAAACTTAGTCTCAATGATTCTCTCAAGACTCTCTTGGTTTTGAGTCAGGGTGGTTAGTCCTTTCTCAATCCTCACTGTTGCTTCAAGCAAATAGCTGAGCTGGTCCTGCTTGGTCTTGAGTTTTGCAGCTGAGGCATCTGGAATCTTGGAAGCTTTTTCTGCCTTAGCCTTCTCTCTCTTCTCCTGAGCCTCTACAGATGTAGGATGTGAAGAATCCATGACAAAAATGTTGTCCCCACGGTCTGGCCTCAGGGGAAGGTGCTCTCTGTCTAGCAGATATGTGCCTGTGCCCACCTTGGAGTTAATGAGCATCTGAGTCTGTGGGGCATATCCACATGATCTTTTCTGATCAGCTTCCGTCCTCTTAACAGTCTCAACTATCAAGGTCATCACCTTGAACTTATCTGGCACATCAAACATTTGTAGCAAATTGATTGAATGCCCTTTGATCATTCTGTCATCTCCAGACTTGGGCAACAAAGTGTGCCTCAGGATAGTGTTGATTGTTGGCAGCCCTGACAGAAGATAGTAGACTGAGCCAAACTTGTGTGTCTCCAAGGCATCATCTGGTATCTCCTTGTACATGTGTGCCATGGAGTTGTGGCCTTTCCTGGGCTTGGCATACACATCAATATCATCACCAGCCTCTTCAGGAGCATGGATTAGCTCAGCCCACTCAGCAATAGAAGATTGGTACCTTGTACCCTCTGTCATCCAGAAAATCATGCCATCTGGGTAGAAATGGGCAATGGAGTAGAATTGCATCACCATCTCATCATTCCATTTTGTCAACTTCTGACACAAAAGCATCAACTCCATTCATTCTGAACTCTGAAGCTCTCATGAACTTGTGACGCCCCTGATTCAAGCATACACTAATCATACACGCAAACGTGTACGATAAAGATCCGGGACTCACGGGAAGATATCACAACACAACTCTAAAAATAAATAAGTCATACAAGCGTCATAATAGAAGCCAAGGGCCTCGAGGGCTCGAATACAAGTGCTCGATCATAGACGAGTCAGCGGAAGCAACAATATCTGAGTACATACATAAGTTAAACAAGTTGCCATAAGATGGCTAGCACAAACTAGGATACAGATCAAAAGAGGCGCAGGCCTCCTGCCTAGGATCCTCCTAAACTACTCCTGGTCGTCGTCAACGGCCTGCATGTAGTAGTAGGCACCTCCGGTGTAGTAGGAGTCGTCGTCGACGGTGGCGTCTGGCTCCTAGGCTCCAGCATCTGGTTGCGACAACCAGGTAGAATGGAAAGGGGGAAAGAGGGAGAAAAGCAACCGTGAGTACTCATCCAAAGTACTCGCAAGCAAGGATCTACACTACATATGCAGGGGTATCTGTGTAAAGGGGCAATATCGGTGGACTGAACTGCAGAATGCCAGAATAAGAGGGGGATAGCTAGTCCTGTCGAAGACTATGCTTCTGGCAGCCTCCATCTTGCAGCATGTAGAAGAGAGTAGACGGTAAGTTCACCAAGTAGCATCGTATAGCATAAACCTACCCGGCGATCCTCCCCTCGTGGCCTTGTGTGAGAGCGATCACCGGGTTATATCTGGCACTTGGAAGGGTGTGTTTTATTAAGTATCCGATTCTAGTTGTCATAAGGTCAAGGTACAACTCCGGGTCGTCCTTTTACCGAGGGACACGGCTATTCGAATAGATAAACTTCCCTGCAGGGGTGCACCACATAACCCAACACGCTCGATCCCATTTGGCCGGACACACTTTCCTGGGCCATGCCCGGCCTCGGAAGATCAACACGTCGCAGCCCCACCTAGGCACAACAGAGAGGTCAGCATGCCGGTCTAAATCCTATGGCGCAGGGGTCTGGGCCCATCGCCCATTGCACACCTGCACGTTGCGTGGGCGGCCAGAAGCAGACCTTGCCTAGCAGGCTTTCCAGTCCAATCCAGCGCGCGCCGCTCAGTCGCTGACGTCACGAAGGCTTCGGCTGATACCACGATGCCGAGTGCCCATAACTGTTCCCGAGTAGTTGGTTACTGCGTATAGGCCAGTGGCCAGACTCAGATCAAATACCAAGATCTCGTTAAGCGTGTTATTATGAAGTAATCGCGAACGCCGACCAGGACCAGGTCCACCTCTCTCCTAGGTGGTCTCAACCTGCCCTGTCGCTCCGCCACAAAGTAACAGTCGGGGGCCATCGGGAACCCAGGCCCACCTCTACCGGGATGGAGCCACCTGCCCCTTCAGCCCCCATCTCCGAACAGTATCATAAGCAATGTAACAGTATAAAGTATATAACATATGCCCGTGATCACCTCCCGAAGTGATCACGGCCCAGTAGTATAGCATGGCAGACGGACAAGAGTGTAGGGCCACTGATGGAACACTAGCATCCTATACTAAGTATTTAGGATTGCAGGCAAGGGTAACAACTGTAGTGACAATGACAGGCTATGCAGCAGAATAGGATTAACCGAAAGCAGTAACATGCTATACTACTCTAATGCAAGCAGTAGAGAGAAGAAATAGGCGATATCTGGTGATCAAGGGGTGGGCTTGCCTGGTTGCTCTGGCAAGAAGTAAGGGTCGTCAACACCGTAGTCGAACTGGGGGTCGCCGGCAGTCTCGGGGTCTACCGGAAAGAAGTAACGGGGGGGAACACAATAAATAATAAAGCAATCAAAGCAACACAAAGCATAACATGGCAATAAGCGGTGCTTAGGGGTGACCTAACGCAGCGATAGGTAATGTCGGCGAAGGGGGAAACATCCGGGGAAGTATTCCCGGTGTTTCGCGTTTTCGGACAGATGAACGAGAGGGGAAAAGTTGCATGTTTGCTATGCTACGGATGCGTGCCAGACGAACGGGCTACGTATCCAGACTCGTCTCGTCGTTCTGAGCAACTTTCATGTACAAAGTTTTTTCATCCGAGCTACGGTTTATTTATTATGATTTTTCCAAGTTTTAATAATATTCTGGAATGATTATTAATTCGAAATTAAATAGCTAAATGCTAGGTGCACCCAGCTCTGCGTACATAGAACTGTACCAGAGGCTGAGAGGTGGGCCAGGGGATCCCTTTGACCAGTCAACGTTCACTGGTCAACAGGGGGTGGGGCCCCCTGTCATTGACTTTTACATTAACTAACTAGTTAATTTAGTCTAACTAGGTTATTAGGCTAAATATATTTTAATTAGTTTGATTAAGCCTAATTAAGTAAGCTAATTAATTAATTAAATTATATTTTTATTTATTTTTCATAAATTTTTATTTTATTATTATTATTAAAACGTTCTGCGGGTGGGCCCGAATGGCAGTGGCCCTATGGGCCTTAGCGGGCGCCAGCGTTAGCAGGTTCGAGCTCAACGGGCGCCCAGCACCCGTTCGTTCGGGCGCACGCCCAGGGGCGCTCAGGGCGGCGGGTCCGGCAGGGCGCCGGAGTAGGGGAAGGCCGGTGGCCTGGGGCCGGCGGTGAGGGGCGAAGCGGGGGGTGGAGCGGCCAGTGCGGGGCCGGGACAACGGCAGGGAAACGGCGACGAGCACGGTAGCCAAGGCAAGCCGCACGGCATGGGACGGTGATGACTGGCGGCATAAGCGGACAGGGGAGACCGAAGGAGGCCACGGCGGGCGCGGGCCTCGATGGCCAGAGCGGGGAAGGTGCGCGCCGGCACACGCGATGCAGTGGTCGCGCGGGGCGAACGGGGCATGGGCAGCGTGATGCGGCCGTATGCGGCGAGCGCGGAGTGAGGGGGGCACGGGGCAGAGACAGGGGGGCGTGAGAGAGCGGCGGGCAGTGCGTGCGACAAGCCGCAACGGTGAGCGGCAGGGCAGCGAAGAAGCAGCAGCTGCTGCGTGGCGACGCGGGCGCGGAGCTCGTCGGAGCAGAGCACAGCAGGACCGGCGGGCGGAGTCGACAGAGCGGTGCGGTGGTAGGGGCACGGCGTGGTCGTGGTGAGCGCGGGGCGAGGGGGAAAGGAGGCCGGGGGCCTCACCGGCGTTTGCTGAGAAGAGGGCGGTGAGGCTCGAGGGCGACCCGTGGGGAGGAGGACGGGGAAGCAACGACGACAGTGATGGCGAAGAGGACGGCGGCGCGGCGATCTGAGCGGCGACAGGGTGCCCGAGGCGGAGGCGTTACGGGCGGCGTCGAGGTCCAGCGGCGGGGCGACGTGCGTGGTCGGGCCCCGATCCGATCTGGATCGGGGGAGAGAGGGAGAAAGCGAGTGGGGAGGGGGAGTGGCTATTTGGTTAGGGTTAGGGGAAGTGGGGGGAGAGGATAAGGAGGAGTGGGGGAGTGGTCGGCTGGGCTTGGTGGGTTGGCCCAGTGGGGCTGGTGGCCTGCTGGGCCGGAGCCCGGGGGGCTTTCCTTTTGTCTTTTTAGTTATTTTTTTTGTTTTTTTATTCTTTTCATTTTTCCTTTCTGTTATAATTCATCTTAATATGTTTAGGCATTTTCTAAATAAGTGCCTTCTGCACTATAATTTCCTAGGCATTAATTTGCACATCCCGAACATTTTTATTTTATCGTTTGAAAAGTTTTGGTGTGTGACAATATTTAATTTTTTTTGAATTTGAAACGTTTCGACCTAACACGTGATTTGCAACAGTAACAAAGGTCCCATGGCATCATTAGCGGAGTTTTACTGTAGCCTAATTATCTGGGCGTCACAATTCTCCTCCACTACAAGAAATCTCGTCCCGAGATTTAGGAAAGAAGTATGGGGGAAGGGATTGGGTTGCGAAAAATCTAACGGATCTTCTCGGTCTTTGTTGCTCTTCTCGAAGAGGTCGATCCATTACGTTGATGTCTTCATTTCTCTGCTTCAGGTCATCTTGATGAAGTCGACATCCTTCCCTGGGGAACTCTATCGTATTTACGAAAGGGTAAGAAGGGATAACTCTATAAGAATGGATTCTAACAAGATCGAGCATCAGACGGTTAACTCAGGGGAAGAAGCATAAGTATCTCTCGAACTGAAACTTAAGATATCAAGAGCAAAATAAGAAGGTACCATGAGAAGTTTCAAACGGATAGGCAATCGTTCGATGCCTAATCAGAAGGTGAAAGGGTTTCAGGGCAACGAGAATAAGTATTGCGTCTGATACCAGAATAGATCACTAGGAAGGTGGCCCGTGAATTACATATGTAGACATGCTCGAGAAATATCTTTGGGAGACAGGGATATACAGAAGAGTCAGGTTTTGATCCCGTGGAACTGTGGGTTATGGGCCCACCATGTGGGTTGAAGGTAGAAAGGGCACTGACATCTTGCACGATCATGTAAGCAAGGCATGCCAGGGGATAACCTGTCAGTTATGTAGGCGACAACATTGTTACCAAGGGCGAGGGATAAAGAGAACCATTTTCCTGCTCGTTTAACGAGGCGGACCAATAGGCAAGGTTCTCGTCCATCGGTGGTTACCGGAATGTCATCAACAGTAGAAACCGGGTCTAACTGACAGAGTAGTACACCGAGGTGTTTACATAAGCAGTTATTTATTACTGCTTAGATCATATAGATCACAAGAAAGGTTAAACAAACCAATGGAAAGGAAGATGTGATCAACAGATTAATAGAGCAATGGAAAGGAAAATGTGTTTAAACACATATTACAGGGTTATATCCTTCCCAAGGTCAAGCAGAGCATGATATCCATGATAGGATAGACAGTAGAAAACCATTTAGGTAAGGGCAGAGGAATTCCACGACATTACCCATGCAACGGTGTTTGGATAATTGAGCAAGAAACATTTAGCATTGGGCTTCAAATGTTCTTGTTGAAAATTGGAGTACCACAGACATGCTTCGAGATAGCATTGACATGGTCTTCAAGCAAAGGACCGACTTGGATACACAAGTGATTCATCGGAAACAACTTATAGAATAAGTCTTACAATTTTCCTCATGGCAGAATGGATAACCTTGCTAAAAAGGAAACTATAATAATAGGTCCTCCGGTCAGGTGTGCTAGGCATGACATCACCTTACCGGGTCATATGAGGATCAATGTTATAACTCTTGAAAATCTGTTCCAACCATCATATATGACCGAGATTCAAATCCGATTGGCGTCAGAATACCGCAGACTTGGGATGCCTGACAAGAGAGGTGCAACACAAATTGTCGAGATGACATTGTAAGATTCTCGGGAATTGAACTGTGGGAGCGAGTTCCGAAACAAGAGTTCATCATTAAATCAAAGAGAGGTGAGAAGGTGGCTGATTGACTCAGCGACAATTCATCGAGAATCCCAACAAGATGGATTTCAACAATTATGTGAACGAGATAACATTTGCCAGATCAAATGGTATAATATAATGGTGTATGTTCAAGGAAAACATACACAATTAAACATTGGTTGAAAGGTGTGCCAGAAATATGGGCCAAGTAGCAAAATCAATGTTATAATGGTGATTCAATAACTAAAAGACTTAGAAGGAAACTATCAACCATTCACTTCAAAGAAATAGGGTTGCTAGAAGTTTTGAATTCACACATCATAGTTAAATGGCCGGTATCCCGGTTAGAAACAACACGGGGATCAAGATATGAACGGAGATGATGAGAAGTATTACTATATCAAGAATTCTTTAAGAGGTGCTGTAATCCTCACGACATTCTTGTCATAAAAGATGGTAATACTCCAAGCTAAAGAAGAACAATTGCTGGATAGCAAGGATCTCAAGGTATAACACAAAGCACGAACAAGTTTGTGTTGAACGAAAGGCAATAAAGTGGTCGATGATAACACAAATCATCGAGAGCAAAGGGTGGTATTTCTCATCAAGAATTCGATAGATATCTTGGAAGAGCTCAAAATGTTGATGATGTTCATGACACATTTGTCACGAGATTTCATGAAGATGTAATCGATCAGCGATGACATCAAGTCAACGGAATGATGAAGCAAAAATTTATTGGAACCATGGGTACGACACAAACTCGAAATCAAGCTTGCTGTTCAAGGACAAACGATATGACGAGGAAGATCGATTGTAAGATTAGCTCACCGTCGAAATTTGTGCTCCGGGAAGGACCCGGTAGCACAGTTAAAATTTAGCACGATAATGATATAGCCAATCAGGCTAGGAATGGCGTGATCGGGTACAAACTCGTACTTAAAAAAGATTATCAAGAGTTGTTGAACCGTAGTGCAGACTCGGTTCAGTTATCAGTGTCTTTGAGTGTTTAATAACTCAGAGCCCATGAAAAACTGTAATCAGTGAGAATGTAGTACTTGGTGAAGAACTCATAAGAAGTTATGCAGTCCCAAGATAATCTCGAGATACCAGGGGGGTAATACTCGAAGACAGATCAAAGTAGAGGTTGGACTGGGGTATTGATCCGCAGAAGACAAATACTTCACCTTGTCTGAGAAATGGAATCAAAGGAGATCAATCATGGTCGGAGCCACGATTGCAAAGGATCAATTCACAGATACCAGATGATATTATATCAAGGAAATAGTTATTATTACAAGAAGCTTCCATGATAGGATCTACATCGTGTCCATGGGCATGAACATAAAGTTCAAGGTCGACTCCCACTTCTCCAATGCATAACCTTTCATTCACTTCTCATTTTCGAAGAGGTTGTAATGTAGAAATTTTATCTAGAAAAATACCAGAAGAGTATGACTCGTGAAAGCTTTCGAGTTCACACCTATTAAGGAAGGCATAGGTTCAACCCATCGGGGCATCGTGGAAACATATACCACAAGCTTCAATAGTAAATATCACCAGCTCGAAAGTAGAGCATGGTTGGCCAATCACAGAATAGGATTTACCAATGGCATTATGTATCAGGGAAAGAACTTCTCGAGGTTTTTGTATACAAGGGACACTGTCGGATGAAAATTCAACAAAGGATCTGACGGTCCATAACGGAGTTGATGTGAGCATTTTCACACCACCAATGGAAGAAACAATGCAAAGGCATTTTATTATAGAAACAACTGACTAAATCAAAGCTCAAAGGCAAAGGAATTAAGATTTCCAAATCAAGGGATCAGAAGCAATCGTTCTGATCGAAAATGAATAAGTTCAATAGACTTAGAAGCACAACCGATCAAGGCATTGATTGGTCAAGAACCAGCTCATATCCAAATGATGCCTGAGCCGGAAGGATAATCCTAGGATTCGACTGATGATGGTGAACATTCGCAGCATATTGAATCAACAGACTCAAAATGATAGTGACAAGGGATGCCAATAAGATTACTAGACTTATGGGATTAACCATAATGTAAGCAAGCAAGAATTTCAAGAGCAATAGGCTCCTGAGGATTTTCGGAAGATCAAATGGTATTTCGAAGATTGGTGACATACATGAATCAACTGGGGATGAGTGGATACTCGGTAAGTGCGAGAAATTATCCGTAGGGATATTCATGTGGCAAGAACTGCAAGGCAGTAGGCACAAAGTATTCTCAGAACATTAGAGAGAATTTCGGGGTATCTTGTAATAACAAGATCAATGGGGAATAATTGTATGAATGGCAAGTGTACTTGGTTAACCATTGGGGTTTATCGATGGAATGGAATTGCAAGAGGGATGGCACAAAGTATCGAGGGAACATCGGAGAGTAACTTCGGAATCTTCTAGTGTATCAAGCGATCATTTGTATCGAGTGGCCCTCCGGGAGGAAGTAGTTACAAGAACCTAGAGTTAGAGTTAGTAAAACCATTTAACCCGAGTAGAAGAGAGATAAGAGTACCAGAGTATAGATGAGAAATAAAAGATCCTAATACCACCCAATGGCGACGTGGGCCCGTAAGCCGCACAGCCATGTTAGTAAAAGTTTTTCAATGTCTAGACTCAACTTCGGCCAAGGAGTTTGGAAGGGGATTCCTACAGGCAGTCGGCTCTGATACCAACTTGTGACGCCCCCGATTCAATCGTACACTAATCATGCATACACGCAAATGTGTATGATCAAGATCAGGGACTCACGGGAAGATATCACAACACAACTCTAAAAATAAATAAGTCATACAAGCATCATAATACAAGCTAAGGGCCTCGAGGGCTCGAATACAAGTGCTCGATCATAGACGAGTCAGCGGAAGCAACAATATCTGAGTACAGACATAAGTTAAAAAAGTTGCCATAAGATGGCTAGCACAAACTGGGATACAGATCGAAAGAGGCGCAGGCCTCCTACCTGGGATCCTCCTAAACTACTCCTGGTCGTCGTCAACGGCCTACACGTAGTAGTAGGCACCTCCGGTGTAGTAGGAGTCGTCGTCGACGGTGGCGTCTGGCTCCTAGGATCCAGCATCTGGTTGCGACAACCAGGTAGAATGGAAAGGGGGAAAGAGGGAGAAAAGCAACCGTGAGTACTCATCCAAAGTACTCGCAAGCAAGGATCTACACTACATATGCAGGGGTATCTGTGTAAAGGGGCAATATCGGTGGACTGAACTGCAGAATGCCAGAATAAGAGGGGGATAGCTAGTCCTGTCGAAGACTACGCTTCTCGCAGCCTCCATCTTGCAGCATGTAGAAGAGAGTAGATAATAAGTTCACCAAGTAGCATCGTATAGCATAAACCAACCCGGCGATCCTCCCCTCGTCGCCCTGTGTGAGAGCGATCACTGGGTTATATCTGGCACTTGGAAGGGTGTGTTTTATTAAGTATCCGGTTCTAGTTGTCATAAGGTCAAGGTACAACTCCGGGTCGTCCTTTTACCGAGGGACACGGCTATTCGAATAGATAAACTTCCCTGCAGGGGTGCACCACATAACCCAACACGCTCGATCCCATTTGGCCGGACACACTTTCCTGGGTCATGCCCGGCCTCGGAAGATCAACATGTCACAGCCCCACCTAGGCACAACAGAGAGGTCAGCACGCCGGTCTAAATCCTATGGCGCAGGGGTCTGGGCCCATCGCCCATTGCACACCTGCACGTTGTGTGGGCGGCCGGAAGCAGACCTAGCCTAGCAGGCGTTCCGGTCCAATCCGGCGCGCGCCGCTCAGTCGCTGACGTCATGAAGGCTTCGGCTGATACCACGACGCCGAGTTCCCATAACTGCTCCCGCGTAGTTGTTTAGTGCGTATAGGCCAGTGGCCAGACTCAGATCAAATACCAAGATCTCGTTAAGCGTGTTATTATGAAGTAACCGCGAACGCCGACCAGGGCCTGGCCCACCTCTCTCCTAGGTGGTCTCAACCTGCCCTGTCGCTCCGCCACAAAGTAACAGTCAGGGGCCGTCGGGAACCCAGGCCCACCTCTACCGGGATGGAGCCACCTGCCCCTTCAGCCCCATATCCGAACAGTATCATAATCAATGTAACAGTATAAAGTATATAGCATATGCCCGTGATCACCTCCCGAAGTGATCACGGCCCAGTAGTATAGCATGGCAGACGGACAAGAGTGTAGGGCCACTGATGGAACACTAGCATCCTATACTAAGTATTTAGGATTGTAGGTAAGGGTAACAACTGTAGTAACAATGACAGGCTATGCAGCAGAATAGGATTAACCGAAAGCAGTAACATGCTACACTACTCTAATGCAAGCAGTAGAGAGAAGAAATAGGCAATATCTGGTGATCAAGGGGGGGCTTGCCTGGTTGCTCTGGCAATAAGTAAGGGTCGTCAACACCGTAGTCGAACTGGGGGTCGCCGGCAGTCTCGCGGTCTACCGGAAAGAAGTAACGGGGGGAACACAATAAATAATAAAGCAATCAAAGCAACACAAAGCATAACATGGCAATACGCGGTGCTTAGGGGTGACCTAACGCAGCGATAGGTAATGCCGGCGAAGGGGGAAACATCCGGGAAAGTATTCCCGGTGTTTCGCGTTTTCGGACAGATGAACCAGAGGGGAAAAGTTGCATGTTTGCTATGCTAGGGATGCGTGGCAGACGAACGGGCTACATATCCGGACTCGTCTCGTCGTTCTGAGCAACTTTCATGTACAAAGTTTTTTCATCCGAGCTAGGGTTTATTTATTATGATTTTTCCAAGTTTTAATAATATTCTGGAATGATTATTAATTCGAAATTAAATAGCTAAATGCTAGGTGCACCCAGCTCTGCGTACACAGAAGTGTACCAGAGGCTGAGAGGTGGGCCAGGGGGTCCCT
Source organism: Aegilops tauschii subsp. strangulata (assembly GCF_002575655.3). Classification (NCBI taxonomy): domain Eukaryota; kingdom Viridiplantae; phylum Streptophyta; class Magnoliopsida; order Poales; family Poaceae; genus Aegilops; species Aegilops tauschii. Next base: position 332,195,902 of record NC_053035.3, read on the forward strand.
TTGACCAGTCAACGTTTGACTGGTCAACAGGGGGTGGGGCCCCTGTCATTGACTGTTACATTAACTAACTAGTTAATTTAGTCTAACTAGGTTATTAGGCTAAATAGATTTTAGTTAGTTTGATTAAACCTAATTAAGTAAGCTAATTAATTAATTAAATTATATTTTTATTTATTTATTTATTTTTAATAAATTTTTATTTTATTATTATTATTAAAACGTTCTGCGGGTGGGCCCGAATGGCAGTGGCCCTATGGGCCTTAGCGGGCGCCAGCGTTAGCGGGTTCGAGCTCAACGGGCGCCCAGCACCCGTTCGTTCAGGCGCACGCCCAGGGGCGCTCGGGGCGGCAGACCCGGCAGGGCGCCGGAGCAGCGGAAGGCCGATGGCCTGGGGCCGGCGGTGAGGGGCGAAGCGGGGGGGTGGTGCGGCAAGTGCGGGGCCAGGACAACGGCAGGGAAGCGGCGACGAGCACGGTAGCCAAGGCGAGCCGCACGGTGTGGGACGGTGATGACTGGCGGCGTAAGTTGACAGGGGAGACCGGAGGAGGCCACGGCGGGCGCGGGCCTCGACGGCCAGAGCGGGGAAGGCGCGCCGGGCGCCGTGGTGCGCGCCAGCACACGCGATGCAGTGGCCGCGTAGGGCGAACGGGGCACAGGCAGTGCGACGCGGCCGTATGCGGCGAGCGCGGAGTGAGGAGGGCACGGGGCAGAGACAGAGGGCATGAGAGAGCGGCGGGCAGTGCGTGCGACAAGCCGCAACGGTGAGCAGCAGCGCAGCGAAGAAGGAGCAGCTGCTGCATGGCGACGCGGGCGCGGAGCTCGTCGGAGCAGAGCACAGCAGGAGCAGGCGGGCGGAGTCGGTAGAGGGGTGCGGTGGTAGGGGCGCGGCGTGGTCGTGGTGAGCGTGGGGCGAAGGGGAGAGAAGGCCGGGGGCCTCACCGGCGTTTGCTGAGAAGAGGGCGGCGAGGCTCGGGGGCGACCCGTGGGGAGGAGGACGGGGAAGCAACGACGACAGTGATGGCGAAGAGGACGGCGGCGCTGCGATCCGAGCGGCAACGGGGTGACCGAGGCGGAGGCGTTACGGGCGGCGTCGAGGTCCAGCGGCGGGGCGACGTGCGTGGTCGGGCCCCGATCCAATCTGGATCGGGGGAGAGAGGGAGAAAGCGAGTGGGGAGGGGGAGTGGCTGTTCGGTTAGGGTTAGGGAAAGTGGGGGGAGAGGATAAGGAGGAGTGGGGGAGTGGTCGGATGGGCTTGGTGGGTTGGCCCAGTGGGGCTGGTAGCCTGCTGGGCCGGAGCCCGGGGGGCTTTGCTTTTGTCTTTTTAGTTAGTTTTTTTATTCTTTTCATTTTCTTTTCTGTTATAATTCATCTTAAAATGTTTAGGCATTTTCTAAATAAGTGCCTTCTGCACTATAATTTCCTAGGCATTAATTTGCAAATCCCGAACATTTTTATTTTATCGTTTGAAAAGTTTTGGTGTGTGACAATTTTTTTTTGAATTTGAAACGTTTTGACCTAACACGTGATTTGCAACAGTAACAAAGGTCTCATGGCATCATTAGCGGAGTTTTACTGTAGCCTAATTATCTGGGCGTCACAGGACTCCAGGAAAGTGGTCTTCATTGTCATCAATGTATGTCCAATCAACCCATCTCATATCACTGACAATGGGCTTCTTGCCTAGGAGGACTGTCTCATAGAAGTCCTGTTGTTCCTTGGTGTGGAACCTGTAATCTACAACAGTTCTTCTCCTTGTAGCATATGGATCTGTTTGCCTCCATAATCTGAGACCTGCATCTTTCCTCAACTTCATGTTTTCTGCAATGGGATGATTGTCATCATGATCAGGTATCTTGGGCTTGAGCTTTCTGAGCACTTGGGCCTCATCATCTACCTGAACTTCAGGCACTGGGGCCTTGTTCATCTCAGCAGCTCGGATGTTTCTTGTGCTTCTCTTAGGTGCAGATTGCTTAGGAGCTTGAGCTTGTGAAGATTGCTTGGGAGCAGTCTTGGGCTTAGAAGGAGCAGCCCCTGACTTGATTGCATCTCCCATCAATTTCTGTGTCTTGGGAGCTGGTGCGGCATCTTCTTCATCCTCTTCCTCATCTTCAGATGAATGCTTCTCAAATTCAGCCATTGGGTCTACAAGTTTGCACCATCTTCCCCTTTTGATTTCCTTCCTTTCTTTTCCCGCACCACTTGCTGGTTGGGCTTTCTCTGGAGTAGATGCTCTAACTTTTGACATAGGCTTCCTCTGAGCAGGAGCCTTCTTCTTCATCCATGGCTTAATGCCAGCAGCAGCAACATCAACTTGCTCTTTCTTGATCAACTTCTTCTTGGAAGTGACCTCCTCATCAGCAATATAGTCCTCATCCTCAGATTCTGAGGTTCTCTTCTTCCTATGCCTAGTAGCAGCCTTAGGCAGATTGCTGGGTGTGCTTCTGCTTCCATCATCAAAGCTGCTTGAGGGACTAGTGCCCTCACTGAGATTTTGGTGCTCCTCTGACCTATTCCGGCTGTCACTCTGGTCTGACATAGCTGAAACCGACCCTGTGAACAGATGGGTATGAGCAGAGTACATGAGCATCACAAAGTACAGCTGTTTTGGCAAAAAAGAATGAGTCAAAAACTTGATTTTATTTTTCTGCAGAAAGCATTTCGGAGCTACCGATATGACAAACTCGGTGACACCGAAGCAGCTTTAGAGTCTAAACATGTGAAATCGGTCAGACCGAGCCACAGTTCAGTGACTCTGAGATGCTAGGGTTTCACTGAGAAAGTAAACTCGGTCACACCGATTCGTACACTTCGGTCAGACCGAGTAGTACATGTGCAATGGCCCAGGCCAAATCGGTGAGACCGAATCTTTCAAATCGGTCGGTCCGAGATGAGTTCTGCGGAAACCTAACCCTAAGTTTTTGGATCAAAACTAATCTAGAGGAAGTTTTAAATGGATAGGGCTATTTCAATCGTGGCAAGAATCATGGCATTGTCTTTGTGCTAAGAATCGGAGTGGAGAAAGCACAAAGGGTCGAGTTCATACCCTATCTTGGTGATGAAACCGCTATGGCGACAACGGCGGCGAAGATTCCCGTTGACGGCGGTGAACACCAGCGGCAGGAGGTCGCGGGTGACGAGGAGATGATCCGGAGACCTCGAGTCGGCAGAGCTGGACAGACGCGGGCGAAGGTTTTGGAGAAATTTCCAAATTTTCAGCCCGGGTATATATATCCAGAAACTGTCGGTGTGACCGAGTGGAATGACTCGATGGCACCGAGATGCAGAATCGCAAGCGGTTGCTGCAACTCGCCAAAGGGTTCAAATCGGTTGCACCGAGATTAAAACCTAGATCAATGGAATGGATCGGTCAGACCGAAATGCACTAAGAGGTTTCGGAAGTCAAGCCCTTGACGGATCGGTGACTCCCAGTGCTCCTCACCAGGAGGGTCCGAATTCGACTTGTTCAAACTTTGTGATGTAGCATGAATAGAGTTTGAGACGAGAAAAGCATAGATAGATAGAGGGAGTTCTTAGGCATTCTTGTCCATCCATTTGGCAAAAAGAAAAGGCCAAACAAGCAAAGCAACAAATGGATGTCCTCGAATGGGAAAATATGCAACCAACATGCTCACACAATAAGATAGCAAATAAAATATGTGACAAAGCATGCACAAACACTCTAGCATCTATCAAGCAATTGGCAATGACTATGTCATCTATATATGAGTATATTGACTGAGGAGTGAAATGGGAACATTTGATCGTAGGTCATACTCATCGTTTAAGCACAAGTGGGGTTACCACTTTTACATAAAGCATTGTTGTGTTCACACCATTAGCGTTGCTTTAGCTCAATTCTTAGAGCAAAGCTCCCCCTAGATGTGATACCCCCCCCACACACACCCCTAAGAGGGATGAACTAACCTTGGGTTTTGTCAATGATGACATCATGTAGGTGTTGAAGATGTAGATGCTCAATGTTGATGTAGATCATTCAGAGCAATCCTTTGGAGTGAGTTGCACTTTCAACACACAAGGATATCGATAGACATAGAGTGAAATTCACACATGATGTTGCCCATGAAAGCATTAGGTTACCTTGTCCCTTGTCTTACCAACAAGAGGAAAACAAAAGATTTTTTTAGAAATCTTAGAAAAACCCAAGCAAAATGCAAAACCCAGAAAAACCCAAAAACATGTGTAGAAAAAAACCGTGCCCCATACGATACAAGGTATTGATGGAAATATGCCCTAGAGGCAATAATAAAGTTGTTATTTATATTTCCTTATATCATGATAAATGTTTATTATTCATGCTAGAATTGTATTAACCGGAAACTTAGTACATGTGTGAATACATAGACAAATAGAGTGTCACTAGTACGCCTCTACTTGACTAGCTCGTTAATCAAAGATGGTTAAGTTTCCTAACCATAGACATGAGTTGTCATTTGATGAACGGGATCACATCATTAGAGAATGATGTGATTGACAAGACCCATCCGTTAGCTTAGCACTATGATCGTTTAGTTTGTTGCTATTGCTTTCTTCATGACTTATACATGTTCCTATGACTATGAGATTATGGAACTCCCGAATACCGGAGGAACACTTAGTGTGCTATCAAACATCACAACGTAACTGGGTGATTATAAAGATGCTCTACAGGTGTCTCCGATGGTGTTTGTTGAGTTGGCATAGATCGAGATTAGGATTTGTCACTCCGATTGTCGGAGAGGTATCTATGGGCCCTCTCGGTAATGCACATCACTATAAGCCTTGCAAGCAATGTGACTAATGAGTTAGTTACGTGATGATGCATTACGGAATGAGTAAGGAGACTTGCGGTAACGAGATTGAACTAGGTATGATTATACCGATGATCGAATCTCGGGCAAGTAACATACCGATGACAAAGGGAACAACATATGTTGTTATGCGGTTTGACCGATAAAGATCTTCGTAGAATATGTAGGAACCAATATGAGCATCCAGGTTCCGCTATTGGTTATTGACCGGAGATGAGTCTCGGTCATTACTACATAGTTCTCGAACCCGTAGGGTCCGCACGCTTAACGTTCGATGACGATCGGTATTATGAGTTTATGTGTTTTGATGTACCGAAGGTTGTTCGGAGTCCCGGATGTGATCACGAACATGACGAGGAGTCTTGAGATGGTCGAGACATGAAGATTGATATATTGGAAGGTTATGTTTGGACACCGAAATGGTTTCAGATGAGTTCGGGCATTTACCGGAGTACCGGGGGGTTACCGGAACCCCCCGGGGGCTTAATGGGCCTACATGGGCTTTAGTGGAAGAGAGAGGAGGATGCCAAGAGGTGGGGCGCGCCCCCCAAGCCCAATCCGAATTGGGGAGGGGGGCTGGCCCCCCTTTCCTTCTTCCCCTCTTCCCCTTCGTTCCCCCTCCTAGTTGGACTTGGAAAGGGGGGAAACCTACTCCTAGTAGGAGTAGGAATCCCCCCTTGGGGGCGCACCATGAGGCCGGCCGGCCCCCTCCTCCCCTCCTTTATATACGGGGGAGGGAGCACCCCATAGACACACAAGTTGATTCTTAGCCGTGTGCGGTGCCCCCCTCCACATATTTCCACCTCGGTCATATTGTCGCAGTGCTTAGGCGAAGCCCTGCGTCGGTAACTTCATCATCACCGTCAACACGCCATCGTGCTGACGAAACTTTCCCTCGACCTCAGCTGGATCTAGAAGTTCGAGGGACGTCACCGAGCTGAACGTGTGCAGATCACGGAGGTGCCGTGCGTTCGGTACTTGATCGGTTGGATCGCGAAGACGTTCGACTACATCAACCGTGTTACTTAATGCTTCCGCTTTCGGTCTATGAGGGTACGTGGACAGACTCTCCCTCCTCGTTGCTATGCTTCTCCTAGATAGATCTTGCGTGATCATAGGAAAATTTTGAAATACTACGTTCCCCAACAGTGGTATCAGAGCCAGGTCTATGCGTAAATATTATATGCACGAGTAGAACACAAAGAGTTGTGGGCGATAATAGTCATACTGCTTACCAGCATGTCATACTTTGATTCGGCGGTATTGTTGGATGAAGCGGCCCAGACCGACATTACATGACCGCGTTCATGAGACTGGTTCTACCGCTGTGCTTCGCACACAGGTGGCTAGTGGGTGTCTGTTTCTCCAACTTTAGTTGAATCGAGTGTGACTACGCCCAGTCCTTGTTGAAGGTTAAAACAACAAACTTGACGAAAAATCATTGTGGTTTTGATGTGTAGGTAAGAACGGTTCTTGCTAAGCCCGTAGCAGCCACGTAAAACTTGCAACAACAAAGTAGATGACATCTAACTTGTTTTTGCAGGGCATGTTGTGATGTGATATGGTCAAGACGTGATGATATATAAATTGTTGTATGAGATGATCATGTTTTGTAACACAGTTATCGGCAACTGGCAGGAGCCATATGGTTGTCGCTTTATTGTATGAAATGCAATCACCATGTAATTGCTTTACTTTATCACTAAGAGGTAGCGATAGTCGTAGAAGCAATAGTTGGCAAGATGACAACGATGCTTCGATGGAGATCAAGGTGTCAAGCCGGTGACGATGGTGATCATGACGGTGCTTTGTAGATGGAGATCAAAGGCACAAGATGATGATGGCCATATCATACCACTTATATTGATTGCATGTGATGTTTATCCTTTATGCATCTTATTTTGCTTAGTACGACGATAGCATTATAAGATGATCTCTCACTAAATTTCAAGGTTTAAGTGTTCTCCCTGAGTATGCATCGTTGCTACAGTTCATCGTGCCGAAACACCACGTGATGATCGGGTGTGATAAGCTCTACGTTCACATACAACGGGTGCAAGCCAGTTTTGCACATGCAGAATACTCAGGTTAAACTTGACGAGCCTAGCATATGCAGATATGGCCTCGGAACACTGAGACCGAAAGGCCGAGCGTGAATCATATAGCAGATATGATCAACATAGTGATGTTCACCATTGAAAACTACTCCATCTCACGTGATGATCCGACATGGTTAGTTGATGTGGATCACGTGATCACTTATATGATTAGAGGGATGTCTATCTAAGTGGGAGTTCTTAAGTAATATGATTAATTGAACTTTAATTTATCATGAACTTAGTACCTGATAGTATTTTGCATGTCTATGTTGTTGTAGATAAATGGCCCGTGCTGTTGTTCCGTTGAATTTTAATGCGTTCCTAGAGAAAGCTAAGTTGAAAGATGATGGTAGCAATTACACGGACTGGGTCCATAACTTGAGGATTATCCTCATTGCTGCACAGAAGAATTACGTCCTGGAAGCACCGCTAGGTGCCAAACCCGCTGCAGGAGCAACACCAGATGTTATGAACGTCTGGCAGAGCAAAGCTGATGACTACTCGATAGTTCAGTGTGCCATGCTTTACGGCTTAGAACCGGGACTTCAACGACGTTTTGAACATCATGGAGCATATGAGATGTTCCAGGAGTTGAAGTTAATATTTCAAGCAAATGCTCGGATTGAGAGATATGAAGTCTCCAATAAGTTCTATAGCTGCAAGGTGGAGGAGAATAGTTCTGTCAGTGAGCATATACTCAGAATAGTGCTACCTCTTGAGCATGCATTGGTTTTCCCTTGAAGAGGAAAGGGTGATGCAGCAAAGTAGCGTAAGTATTTCCCTCAGCTTTGAGAACTAAGGTATCAATCCAGTAGGAGACAACGCACAAGTCACCTAGTACCTGCATAAACAATCAAGAACCTTGCAACCAACGCGATAAAGGGGTTGTCAATCCCTTCACGGTCACTCGCAAATGTGAGATCTAATAAAGATAGTAAAGTAAATATTTTTGGTATTTTTGTTGTATAGATTGAAAAGTAAAGATTGCAAAATAGTAAACGAGATGCGATGTAAATAAAACAGATGCAATATAATAAGAAAGAGACCCGGGGGCCATAGGTTTCACTAGTGGCTTCTCTCAAGATAGCATGTATTACGGTGGGTGAACAAATTACTGCCGAGCAATTGATAGAAAAACGCATAGTTATGAAGATATATCTAAGGTAATGATCATGAATATAGGCATCACGTCCGTGTCAGGTAGATCGAAACGATTCTGCATCTACTATTATTACTCCACACATCGACCGCTATCCAGCATGCATCTAGAGTATTAAGTTCATAAGAACAGAGTAACGCATTAAGCAAGATGACATGATGTAGAGGGATAAACTCAAGAAATATGATATAAACCCCATCTTTTTATCCTCGATGGCAGCAATACAATACGTGCCTTGCTGCCCCTACTGTCACTGGGAATGGACACCGCCAGATTGAACCCCAAGCTAAGCACTTCTCCCATTGCAAGAAAGATCAATCTAGTAGGCCAAACTAAACTGATAATTCGAAGAGACTTGCAAAGATATCAAATCATGCATATAAGAATTCAGATAAGAACCAAATAATATTCATAGATAATCTTTGTTCATAAATCCACAATTCATCGGATCTCGGCAAACACACCGCAAAAGAGTATTACATCGAATAGATCTCCAAGAACATCGAGGAGAACTTTGTATTGAGAATCAAAGAGAGAGAAGAAGCCATCTAGCTAATAACTATGGACCCCGAAGGTCTGTGGTAAACTACTCACGCTTCATTGAAGAGGCAATGGTGTTGATGTAGAAGCCCTCCGTGATCGATTCCCCCTCCGGCAGATCGCCGGAAAAGACCCCAAGATGGGATCTCACGGCTACAGAAGGTTGCGGCGGTGGAAAAGTGGTTTTGTGGCTCTCTCTGATCGATCTAGGGTAAAAGAGTATATATAGGCGAAAGAAGTACGTCGGTGGAGCTACGAGGGGCCCACGAGGGTGGGGGCGCGCCTACCCCCCTGGGCGCGCCCTCCTGCCTCGTGGCCGCCTCGTGGAGTTCCAGACTTCGACTCCAAGTCTTCTGGATTGCTTTTGGTCCAAGAAAGATCATCGCGAAGGTTTCATTCCGTTTGGTATTCCTTTTCTGCGAAACTCTAAAATAGGCAAAAAAACAGAAACTGGCATTGGGCCTCCGGTTAATAGGTTAGTCCCAAAAATAATATAAAAGAACATATTAAAGCCCATTAAACATCCAAAACAGATAATAAAATAGCATGGAACAATAAAAAATTATAGATACGTTTGAGACGTATCAAGCATCCCCAAGTTTAATTCCTGCTCGTCCTCGAGTAGGTAAATGATAAAAACAGTATTTTTGATGTGAAATGCTACCTATCATAATTATCAATGTAATTTTCTTTATTGTGGCATGAATGTTCGGATCCGAAAGATACAAAACAAAAGTTTAATATTGACATAAAAATAATAATACTTCAAGCATACTAATAAAGCAATCACGTCTTCTCAAAATAACATGGTCAAAGAAAGCTATCCCTACAAAATCATATAGTCTGGCTATGCTCTATCTTCATCGCACAAAATATTTAAATCATGCACAAACCCGATGACAAGCCAACCAATTGTTTCATACTTTTGATGTTCTCAAACTTTTTATAATGCATGTTGAACTTTTTCATAAATATACGGTGAACATTTTCTTAAAAGATGACGAACATTTTTTAATACGCGGTGAAATTTTTATATAACACGCAAAAAAGATAAGGAAAAACATAAAAGAAAAAATGCAAAAAAAAAGATAGGAAAAAGAAACAAAGAAAAAACAGAACAAAAACCACTGAAAAACGCACAAAACATTGAAAAACCGGAAGGAAAAATCCACAAAAGAAAAACGCAGGAAGCGAAGGAACAGCAGCGAAACGAAGAGCAGGCGAATCCTGTACGTGGGCCGGGCCAAGCGGAGGTCGGCTGAGGCTAACGAGCGTCAAATGGATCTGCCCTCGTAAAAGGCTACAGGCTTCCGTTTTTCCATTTCATTAGGCCTTGTCGATCTGTGGTTGTTTTCTTTTCGCTTCATGGGCCGGCAGCCCAGGCGAGCGTCTCCGCGACATTGCACGCTCTCCGGAGCTCTCACATTGCGTGCTATGGCACCCCGAGCTCTCCCATTCCCCACCCCTTCAAATAATAAGTAATAGTAAAAAAACTTGGCCGACGCGCCGCCAACGCCCACCATATCCGCGGCGAGGTACTATCCCGCAGCACGCGCACCGCTCTTCCTTCTCGTTTGATGCCTGATCTGTTATGTATGGTTTCTGTGTGTCGAAGTGTGCCGAATCTTGCCCTAGACCTAGAGTACTGATGAAATTGTTAGCCGGGCCTTCTCTGACACGTTTACGGTCGACTTAAGCTGATTATAAATCCCTAGATAAATTACTACTGTCGCATCGTTCTTGATTGATCTACTTTCCAATCTAGAGTATTAAACACTCTGTGACGGTTCTCTAATAAAGAGCTAATGTCTCGTCCCCTCTCGTCAAGTTTTGCTGATGTTTTTCTGACTGTTGACTCACAAGTTCCTTACAAAGAGATGCCCTGGTAACTACTACAAGAGAAAGAAACTGGTGACAAAAAAAGCAAGAACAACAAACTACCCTGGTAATTAACCCAGCCATCCAGGTTCAAGTCCTCGCGGGCGCGAATTTGGGTTCTTATTATTTAAAAAAAAACTCGCGGGGGGGGGGGGGGGGGGGGGGGCTTCCCCCACCGCTTTCCTTTCAAAAAAAAACTACCCTGGTAATTAACCAGTGGATATTGTTTATACTTCTTGAACTGTAACTTCAAATTTAGCTTTTGGTTTATAGATTTCCATAATGTCTATGCACCAGTTTCTAGCACCTGACTTGTATTTGAGAAACTTGTGTGGCCCTTCATTTCACATTTACCATTGTAACATTTCAGGATTTTCGGAGTAAATACAACGTTTTCTGTTTCCAGCATATGCTTATGTTTCAGTGATCCATGATCCATTTTAGATAGGACTCAATTTATCTCAGGATTCTCTGGATCATGTTTGACCAATGCATGCTTTGTAGTAACCTTGTTTGGAATGTGATTCGAGATTAAACTTCCTTGTCTCAGAAAAGCGAAAGGATGAAATTGAAATTTGAGGCACCGCGGAAAAACGAGTTGCTTGCCCTGGACAAATACAGCGTTAATGGTAAAGATGAATCAATTATAGTAAGAAATGAGTATCCAAGCTTCCCTGTCCCTTGTTTTGATGCTGAGGATGTTGATTTGAAACAGGCCAAAGAGGTATGATAACTATCCATCTGTGTGATATTCCTCTCCCCTTGTTTTTTCTTTCCAAGTGCTGACTCTTGACATTCTCCCTTTCAGCTTATGCGAGAAAGGGCTGTTCTGATTGCCAAGTCCATAGAAAATGACATAATCATCCCAGACCCTGCTCCAGAGGTTTGTGTTACCTTCATATACATAATTTGATTGATGGGTCATCCCGTTATGTTAGTTATTATTAATCCGTTAAGCCTGTAATATTATAGGGTACTTAAGTCTAGTAGTCTACTGAAACAATATGTTTATTGTTGTCATATATGAACCTTGGATAGGAACACGCGCATTCACATGCCTGGACCATGCTAGCTTTAGATCTTTCTCTCCCCTCATTGGTGCCTCGTGTTTGGTTGTTTATTTAGCCTACACCAACTTGCTTGGGTTACAAGTTTTTGTTCTTTTCATTGTTGTTGTCATACATGCACCTCCATAGACCACAAGATAGTTTATTTTGTTGTGCTTTTAGTTGGATGACTGATGTCTTTCACCTTTTTCAATTGTGACGGTTCCATCTAGTGGGTGTCTGATACCTTCTTGGAGAAATATGACGAATTGGAGCCCATCCTTGTAAAGGATAGTGTCTGGTGCTTCCTCCGATTATTCGTGAACTGTGCAGGCAAGGGCATGTCATGGGATCTTACCATCACCGCACAAACCTTAACCTTCATTGTCTGTTTCAATGCCCTGCAATGTGCAAAAGTTCTATTGGAGGGCATGGCACCTGAGCTCTATGGGATGCACGCCAATCCCAACTGCATTAACCAATATGGATACTTCGCGCTCCATGAATCTGCTGAAAGGTTCTCTGTTGACATGATTAAGCTGCTTTTACGCCATGGTGCATCAGCCAATGTGCGCACAGTTGGCAATAATATCATTGAGAATCTACTTCTGCTCCATGTCGCAGTTGAGAATACTTGCCTGCATAAGTATCTGGAGGACAACCTGGAGGACAATCTTTCTCGCAGCCATAATCCACTGGATTATATCTACAAGCTTATCCATCTGCTGTGTCTACCTGAAATGGTCTGTTTCACTTACCTCCCTATGTGAGTTAGTACTACTTTTGCAGCATGACATAAAGAGTAACTGTGGTCATATTATAGACCCCTGATAGCCGTTATAATGAAATTATTGATACTAAATACCGGGCATCCTTTCATCTCAACTTGTCACAGAAAGTAAAGTTTTCGCTTGTTAATCCTTTTTGTCTTACTTCATGTGTTAGTGCATGCTCTTATAGGAAAGGATAAGGGGTCATCAATAAAATATAGACAGACTGTTGCTAGTAATTAATTTTATTTTCTTTGTCTTGGAGATTGTCCCTAATCCATATTTACTTTGATAGGAGGAAACACAGCGAAACACAGCAATACATAGAAAGATTATTCAACATTACTTGCTTGCATATGAATGCTAAATGCACTTAGATTTTTGTTCCTTCTTGTTTTACAGAAGATCTTCTTGGATACAACTAGACTGCTTGCAGAAAAAACAAATAATTTACTTCAAGAGCTCTGGAACTACATTGAGGATGGAAAACTTATCCAGTCTGCAGTTCTACTACCAGCTGCTCAAGAGCAGATCCGTCGGGGCAGTTCTCCGAAGATAAATGACAGTAGTAAAAAAAAATGGGTTTGACATTATCAATAACTGTATAGTGAGGCTTTCATATGCCTTGAGATTGGAGAAAGGTTCACATGGAATGACACATGAGCTTCTGGAGGAAAGGAAGACACTTTTTGATTATACATGGCTGCTTGTTGATGTAATTTCCCATGTCGGTGAAGATCTTTCTGCATACATTCAAGCGCATTCTGAGGTAAGCGTTTTTGGTATATTGTGGCTGCGGTGCCTCAGATGCTTTTTACTTAATATTTGTATTTTTACTATTGTTAGTGCTGTTGTTTTAAAAAAAGGACCTCGATAAATCCCGAATGTTCAGATTTTAAGCATGTCATCCTGAACATTTTTTTCATGGCAACTTTAGTTGACGCGATGTGACAACTTTAGTTGTTAAAACATGGCAACTTTGTCCCAGTTCATTTTTTTATCAGAAAAAATTGCCATGTTTGCCAACCTCGTGTGAACTAAAGTTGCCATGAAAAACATTCGGATTGCCATGCTTAAAATCCGTACGTCCGGAATTTACCATTTCCGTAAAAAAATACATGCCCTAATCTTAGCAAGAAGAATGTTAATAATTCTCACCTCAACTGATAATAATAATATGTTATAATTACTCCGTCTGGGTTTACTGGGCCTGGGGCCAAAATGCTAGGACCAAATTTCTGGCACTCCGCATCCGATTAAAGCGCATGGATGTTTTGCCTCCCGTCATTAACGGCAGCGGTTAATGCAAGAGTTGACATGCTGCTCCTGAACGTACATGCTGCGCATGCATTGGCTCCTGAACGTACATGTTGCTCCTGAACGAGTTAATTGCTTAAAACCTTGTGGCTAGGGTACTTCAAAACTACCGCTTTTGTTAAAAATCACAAAAAACCATCAACTCTGTGGCAAGTAAGTAACAAATCGCACTGATTCGAAATTGAGTGTGTCCAAAAAAACTGACGGGTGGGACCCGTCTGTCCTGGCTGATGTGGCGCCTACCTCCCCTCCTCCGGCGTCCTGTGTTCGTCGTCGCCGGTGGCGCCACACCCCTGCCTCCCCCGCGCCTCACCGGAGCCGCGACCTACATCCCCAACGCCCCTACCTTCCCGCTTCTCCTGGATCTGGCGGGAGCCCAGCGCCACCACTCCGAGACGGGGTCACGGGGAGCCGCGCTCGTCATCGGGCCCGAGCAAGGAAGCGGGGCGAGCTCCTCCTGGCCTCGACGCCGGCAGAGGGAGCTACGGGCCCAACCCCGCTCCGACAGCCACCACCGCTATCCACGCGCCGCCGTCCTTCGTCGCCGATGGCACCACGCCCTGCCTCCCCTGCTTCTCCCGGATCCGGCGGCAGCCCAGCACCGGCACGCTGAGGCCGGGCGAGCTCCTCCTGGCCTCGACGCCCCGCCCTGCTACTGCAGCCACAGCCGCTGGCCACGGCCAGAGGCGAGCTCCTCCCCCTCATGCCACAGACAACCTCTCCTCTCCCCGTCTTCCTCGCGAGCGCCGAGCTCAGACGCACGAGAGCCACGGTAGCCAGAGGCGGGGAAGGTGTGCTGCTCGCCGTGGCAACACTGGTGGCGGCAGCGCACCGGAAAGCCCAAGGCACATCGGCTCTTCTCCGCGAGGGCGTGCTAGTGAGAGGGGCGTCCTGGTGAGAGGGGACCGGCTCGCCGCGCACAGAGGAGGGGGCGGAGCTTGTCGGGGTAGGGCGGACGGAGGGGCAGCATCGCCGGAGAAGAGCCGGACAGACGGAGTAGGTGGTGTGCGTGCACGCGAGATGCTCGACGAAATGCTAGAGACCGACGAGAGAGAGACAGAGCGCGTGATAGACTAGTCACTTGTCCACGTGTTTATTCTTTGCCAAGTCAGCCTGACAGGTGGGCCAGAAATGTCAGATTTCCACTTAGTTGCTGCTAGCAGCTCGTTTAGTGCATTTTGTTATTCACTTGCCACAGAGTTGGTGGTTTTTTGTGATTTTTGGCAAAAGCGATAGTTTTGAAGTACCCTAGCCATAAATGTGGTGGTTTTGAGCAATTAACTCCTCCTGAACGTACATGCTGCGCATGCATTGGCTGCATGCTCCTGATATTTATGTGCTACGGATTCCTCTTCTTCTAATTATCTAGCCAGCATATCATAGGAACGGACGGGCCTACGCTGCTCGCTGGCCTAAAAAACGTGGATAGTGGTAGTATTTGACAACTTCGTAATAAGTGTCCATTCTGTTTAACAAATCTATACAGAAACTGAGTAAAATCTAACACTTTCTCGAGATAATCGGTTGTTTCACAACTTGCCGACTCTGGTTGCATCTAGTGGCTATAGCATAGCCAACATATCTTCGTTCTGTTTAGTGGAGTTTCCACTTCACATTAAAAATATCACAAGATTATGCTTCCCCAAAAGTGTTGTGGATTCTCATTAAAAAAGAGAGCTTAAGAGCCCCGTTGTGTTGATAAGCTAGAGGCCTCCTTACCTAGTGCTTGGGCATGGGCTTAGCCCATAGCCGGGGTGGTCATACCTTCCTAGGTTTGCTCCAATAATAGTCCTCATCCTTTAGATAGATTAGATATAATCTTGTCCGGTTAATCTGAGATAGGGTGGATTAGTTATGCGAGTAGATACTACTCCCTCCATCCCACAATGTAAGACGTTTTTTTGACAGTGTCAAAAAAACGTCTTATATTATGAGACGGAGGGAGTATCTATTAGGGCCTAGTTGGGAAGAAAGATTCCGTGGGAAACTTATCCTTCACAAAGAGTGCCCTCATCCTTAAGATAGACTAGCTATAATCTTGTCTGGTTAATCTAAGATAGGGTTGGATTAGTTATGTGAGTAGATAGTATCTATTAGGTGCTACTCCCTCCAATTTTGTTTTCTCCTTTTGCTGCAATGTTTTGAGAGTTGTCTTGCTTAAACCAATGAACTTTTCTTGCAGCAATTATCTGTCCCCAAATTATCACTGAACTACTACTCCCTCCGTCCATATTACTTATCGCTCACTTAGGATTGGAGGGAGTACCTTTTTTAACCCTTATCCAGATTTGTACTTATTGTGCTCAAGAAGCGTATTTCTTTTTTCTTGCATGATGCTATATATCAATTTAACATGTTCTCTAATATTTTTCGCACTAAATTCTGTTCTTGTTAATTGAAAGAATCTCAAAACCCAGATGTTGCTTAGATTCAGAAAGTTTCCATCCACTTCACATTGGTTTGTTGCTCAGATAGCTGATTTTGCTCTAATATTTAGCCTGTCATATAATGTAATGACTAATGAGACACAAACTCCTCTTATCTCTTAACACTTGGGAAAAGGTGATGACAGAGATAATGGAACAAGAGCAAATAATTGATGGGAGTAAATAGTTATTCTAATGAAATGCTCTATGTCAAAAGTATTAGTAAAAACTAGTCCATTATTAGTTATCCATATACTAATCCACATCCAATCCCCTGTCTGGCTGCTTCTTTCCTTTTATCTTCATCATCGAACAGACAAATAAACTGTAATAACACCTTTTGTGCTTCATCTTCTAAGACATTGTTTGATATTGTTACATTGCAAAGGAGATTGCTATACGAGTTCATGATAGATACAATTATTGATGATTTCTGCATTGAAGTCACACACTACAACTAGAAGGAGAATGGTAGTTCCTTCTCTGGTACTATTTGCATTTTTGTAATGGAAATGTGAATCTTACAATGAATACTTAATGCATGCATAAATAGTGAAAACTTTGGTGATAGAAAAACTTGATCTCCATATTAATATTATCTGACACGAGTACAGAGTGAAATGCCATATTTTTTTTTTGTTCTTGGCTTCACTTGTGTCTATTTTCTGGTTTTGTCATTGCCTTGTATTGTTTCTACCAGTAAAATTGCCCATATGAACATCAAGTGTTTGGTTAATGCTATTGCATGGTGCATGAATAGAGAACATGCACTTTTGTCATTTCTCTTTGTTTATTTCTGGACGCATGACAGATAACTTTGCCAAAATGAGCGCTTCCATATTTTTATGCTGGCAGCTGTTTGGCAGGACTCCCAGCTCCAAAACTTCTAGGTGCTGGAGCTGGGGCTATATTAAGGGTGTTTACATGAGCCTTCTTTGTTCATGTTAGACTGAAATCTTATGCTTAAGGTACTTTATTTAGCCTACAAACTTCAGATCCTACAAGAAACAGGGAGTTGGAGCTCATTACCTTAACTTTTTTGTGGCCCTAGAGGACAGTTCAATTATAGTTCAACAAGCAACAGGTGTATGCAATTCATGACTAACCTCTTTAAGTTTATCTGAACTTCATTTGGATCATATAGCCTGAACAAATTGACACCTTTCTCTTTGAGAAACCAAAAACAAACAATTAAAGTGATTTCAAACAATTGAAGTTTTCTCCTCCAAATAATTCTTTCCATCATCTCGCTGCTTACGATTGGTTATATAATTGCTACATCGTATATTAGTAGATCTATGTTAGTGATATATTTCCTTACGCAACAGCTTGTATGTCATGTAGGTGCCCCATGTGGAGGTCTTTCAACATGTTTCATCTATCCTTAAGGAGTACGGATTTTGCCCTCCTGGAGATTTCATGGACACTCTAAACCTGTACTACTCTTGTATTGCTTCACACAATAATTTTCTATGTGAATAAACGGTTATTTTGCTGATTATATTATTTTCTGCCATTTCTTGAAGCCAGCCTTATGACTGCAGAAAGTCAAACGGAGAGTCATGTAAAGGTGTGTCAGGCTTGAGTTATTCTTTTTACATTTAACAAACTGAGTCCTATTCTCTCCCCTTCTTTCTAAATTGGATAATTGGGCTTGTAGATGCAAACATGACAGTTACGGAAACGGCCAATCTGGATGCTGCAGAGGAAAAGGTAAAGATACTCATCTGGGATTGGTCTAGTTTTGGATAGACTGATGGTGTTCGGGAATGTGTAACGATACTGTGGCAGCAAAAAGAAAAAAACTATAAAAATATCTTTCATTTCCTTGTTCTATTTTTTGTTTTGTTTTACATCAACTCTTTTGAAAAATATGTAAAGAAGTGAATTTTTTCCAAATTGACAAATCTCATATAACGCTTTCAGATACATAATATAATCTTTGTTTTAAGGTACGTTTTCTTGACTTTTGACTCCGCGCATCTTGCCCTAATCTCTAGTCCAGGTAACAACTGTTGGAAATGACACCCACCCTTATGGCACGGCAGCATACTACACAAACACAAGTAAGCCATTATACCTTAATACTGAGTATGGTACAGCAGTGTCGGGGATATACCCCGCGGTATGACCCGGCCGGGAGTATGACCCGGCCGGACTTTGACGCCTCATCGTAACCCGCCGGAAGATTGGCAACTCATGAGCCTGGCGACTTAATGATGGCCCCGACGGCGGGTCAGATGGATGACAAGGGCCCAAGGCCCAGTAGGCCGGGACGTGTTATTATGGGCCGGCTTAAGACGGAAGGCATGAGGAATATTTCCTTTACGAGGAAGCAAGATCCGTACTTGTATCCGACTTGTAATAGAGAATAAGTTAGTTCTAATCCTACCAGGACTCTACATGTAAAGCCGCCTCTCCAACTTATATAAGGAGGGGCAGGGCACCCCAAAGAGGAACAAGGGACAAGAAACAATTTTTAGGGCTAGACACAAAGAGCCGGCCGAGCCGGCGACTCTCTCATGATCATAATGAGACCTAGCCTCAAACAGCATGTAGGGTTGTTACCGGATGATGTTTCCCGGGGCCCGAAGCTGTCTAAATCCTTGTCTTGTGTTGCGTCTCTCGATTCCGCCCAACCCCTCTCAAGCTACTACATAGATGCGCTGGCCTCACGACTAAGTCCTGACACTAAGGATATCTGCCGTGACAATTCCACGACAAGCAGCACCAAGCAGCTTTGCCTACACCTTATGGCAGCACCAATGGGTCAGCTTTGTAGTAGCGTATTCAGCCATATTTAGAGAGTAGAGGTATTCATGTTCCAAATGGACTTTCGCTACTGAACCTGGACAGGTTCAAGCTGAGCTACAAAGTATCTAAATCCTAGCCAGTGTGTGTTCACACACACGTATACAAACTAAATTTTGCTACTAGAACAGCCAAGCAAAAAATAGTGACCAAGACTTGCCTTTACAGATGGGAACTCTCTTTATTTACGGAATTGTTCATATCTGCCGCGCTCGACAGCCACCATGGTTGGTTTGCCTTCCTCCTTTGAAGCAGAAATAAATAGCTAGTTTACCACTGCTTTGAGTTGCCTCCAAATACATATCACCTATTGCAATGCCACGACATTACAACTATGGTTCATCTCTGCCATCCTAATGTGTTTCCCATCAGGTTCTTTACCAAGGAAAGGGGGTAAATGCAATAATAAGTAGGCATAATTAGCCTTATAACATATATGAACTGTGTAGATTCCAAGTAACATCAACATTGTGACTTCACCAAGGGGGCTTGCGTATTATTTTTGTTTCCAACACCTTAGTGTTCTTGAATGATCTGTTGCATCTGAAATTTATTTTGTGCCTGTGAGGAAGATTCTGATGGAAGAAGATGCAGTGTAATATAATCGCTAGAGGCAATAACAAGTGCATGTTTCTGTTGCAATGTTTGTGCCACACATTGTGCTGGTTCAACATCTTTTTCTGTTGCTTAAGCATGCTACTTGAGTACTATACTGCAGTGACATCATTCATATCTAATGAAACACCAATGTGGTGTATTGATCAACATAATACATCTCAAGCGAGAGGTGCTGGCTGGAAGTATGATTTTTCTGTTTTTTTTATGCCGTACCTCTATTGAAATATGTGACAGGCTGTGAGAAAGGAAGTAGGCGGAGGATGGGATCCCACGTATACGAAGAGAAGTTATTTCCCATATTGGAGATCAGTGTTAGAAGCCCGGTTTCCTGTGAGGGTGTATCCAGCCTATGCAAGCTCAGATCCTAGGTCTGGTCTTAAACCTGGACAACTACGTGTTTCTCTGAGTAAGAACTTAATAATGGCCAATGGATCTACTCCAACTCAAAATTATAGACCTGCTCCAGTGCCAAGAATCTTGCCACTTACAAGCAATAATCAACCCAGAAGGTGCTTTATCACTGCTGCTACTAGTGCGTTCAGGCTCTTGAAGGTGCTAAAGTAGAGTAGAAAGGTATGCCGGGAGTTTCTCTCCCTGAATCCTTGTCCCAAGTTTTCTGAACATGCCCCACATAAACACATGGGAAGAAAGAATTTGCGTGATGCACCTTTAACTAGTAAGATTATTCGTTGATCGTTCATTAAGGGTTGGTGATTTGCTAGATAGGGTTAGGTGTTCTATTATTGTGCCTTTTTCCTTGCTGTTGTAAGTTTGTAGTCCAGGTTCTTCTACTTCAAGGGCTACGCCAAGTTTGGGTATGCTTGCTTGCTTAGCAACGTGCAGCCCTGCTGTTATTTATTTCCTCCAACTGGTCCATGTGCAGATAATTCAGATGATAGTGACATATAAATACTTGTGGATGTGAAGCAATAGAGAGTTCCACATGATTTCTAGTATGTTTTATTTTCTTAAGGAATTCTCAGCCCTGGGAATATACAACACATTTTATCCTATGGATAGGGATGGTATTAGTCAACCAAACACCCAACACTTGTTAATGCAGTAGGTAATTAGCTAACTAAACCATGTTAAAGATGCACTCATAATGAGCGGTTTCTATTGATGCTCACAGACATGAGAGTTTTTTTTTTACGATAATTATTTTGACACACTACTCAACTCCATGTCAAAATATGTACTCTTGAGACGAAGAGTAATAGTGAACATGCTAGATAGATGTTTAAGCAGCACTGTATTATTGCAGCCCAAAAGACAGAGGTTCAAAATACTACATGAACAGCGACGTGTCGTTCAGAAAGGAACGATACAAAGGGGCTTGTATATCTATGGAACAAACAACTTGTTTTTCCTTGCTTATATGGCAGATGGCTCTGGATGTTGTTTACTCTTCTCTGAGGTCAGTTTTATCTTCTTTGTGATCTTTTGGAGGAAATAGCTCCTTTGCAATGTGGCTGCATGACATGAAGACATCAGTTCATCAGTGTTAGCTCCTTTGCAATGTGGCTGCATGACATGAAAATATCAATTTATCAGTGTTTTGTTCGTTCAATCGTTACATTGATTATTATAATCTCATTTTACTAACCCTTTTTTGATTTCTTGCCTTTAGGTAGATCATGGACCACTGGCAGTATTCAGTGTCTGCACATGATTTGCAAAATTATAAAAAATTTAATCGGTGGGGTGTAAGTTCACTTAAGAATTCAAGTGGATGGGTCGATGTCAGTGTTTGGTTTTTCTCTGCTGCGAGCAACACATCTTGATGCTCAGTGTGATCAATAGAGGGCAGAGTAGTAAGCGGATCGGACTGAAGTTGTTCGCTTGCTTGCGGTGAAGAGGACGAAAGTTGCTTGATGTATTGTGACGTCGATGCATCTGTGAGAGGCAACAGAGCTATTGGTGGCACGTCCTGTAAATGTAGATGTTCTGTTGCTTGCGCTTGTAAATAGTATTTGTTGTTGTGTTGCAGGACATGGCCTTTCTCTATGTTTGATCTAAACAACAGCCACATTTTGGAATATTGATTGACACATTGTATTATTTGGCTCATGCTAATAGTCCATATATTTAAGTACTGGAAGGAAACTGTGAAACCAAACATTACACATTTTATAACCATTTTCCCCTAATATGTTATTTTGGAAATTGGTTCATCGATTGGAATCAAATCAATTAACCAAAGGAAAAAAAATGTAAACAAATCATTGGGAACTAAGCAAAAACTCTTATGTTGAAGCAAGTACCCAATTAAATATGGAAGCTTGTGCTTCGGTGCATTAATACAACTAATGTGAGGGAAATACATGAGATTTTGTATGTGAGCTACAAAACGGAAAATGTCTGTAACCACGTAATAAATTTACAAAGAGAAACGAGTATGCAGTAAGCCTCCAGAATGGCACCATACCATACTACACTGTACTTCCAAGAACGCAAATTTAGACATAATAGCGACACATTACCACATTTCAAGAAATGAGAGAGATTCTCACTGACACCAATTCCACAAAGGGATACAACTGCCAGTAAAACAAATTGTTCATAGCGCAACTTCCAGTAAAACAAATTGTTCAGGTCCATACATACAGTTCGACACGGGACATTATCACAGGGACAAATTGCATACCTACATATTCCACAATCATGACAATGATACTACTGTTTTGAGACCTGGAATCACAAAGCTCAGTCTTAGCATGGGCATACACCTACATATGCCCTGTTCAAAGTAGACAAAACATCATCATCGAAGAGCTTGCACACTTTACAGAAATATTAGCTGCATGTTTTCATAACTTATGCTATTATAGCTCCCAACATACCGTTTAATATAGGGCGTCCTTGTATCATCACATATCAAGTACAAATTCAAATTACTGTTCAATATAAAGTTTTTTTTTTGAAACGGAATGTTCAATATAAAGTTAGTAGCAGCAGCAAACCCCGTCTAAACCTATAGTTGATTTAGTTATCAGCACTAAAATCGCAATGCAAAAAAAAAAAAACCAAGACAATTCTTAGATGCAGCCTTCTTTCAGTTATGACTTGAACTTGTAAATTCAGTGTACTGGCATCATTCTTTCCATGGTAGTTCCATGTTGACATGATCTAATTATTGAGTATTGTATATGTCGCTATAGGTTGTTTATGTTGAGTAAAACATAGTACAATATAGCAGCAGGTCCTGACAGTCAATCATGACAAAATCAAGTTCAAGTAGTGCCCCTGTTTTTTGGCTTCTGGATACCCAAATCCTGAGGAAATGCACAACGCTAGCTCGACATCCAGCTGTCCAGATTAAAGGAAATCAATTTCAACAGCACAAGCATCAAACTCGCCGAAGCGACACCAGGGGTTTCACGTTTTATAATTTTTATTTCAAAAGGTTCACAGTTCACGTTTTCTAATTTTCATCTCAAGGGGTTTACAATTGTTCAGAAGGAACAGCAGCTACAACCAACCCAGGGAATTTCAACTCAACAGTGGTTTCAGGCAGTACAATGACGATCTCATGATCGCTAGCCATCTTTCAGAGTCGTATATGTACACAATTTTGCACTCAGCAACTATAGGCGGCCCTAGCATGATAATCTGCACAAAATTTTGCACTCGCAGGTGTAGAATGGTAATTGCTCGAGAAGAATGACAGGCTGATGAACCCAAGATCACGCCTGATTGAACTCCACCATGTACACGCTAGCCAGCCATCAAAGCTTCTTCATGTAGCAGACAATTTACTGGTTCATAATATGTCATTGACACGTTATAAAAGGTAGGGCACCAGACAAACTAGAAATATATTGCTCATCCTTTTCCATAAAATCTTGCCAGGTTACACCTGCATCAATAAACAAAGTGCATGAGAACACCAAACAAAGTCCTATGTGAACACATATTCTAGCTCCAGATAAGACGTCAAGCTTTAGCTGCTTCTCAGATATCACATTAGAGATGACCAGAACCTCAATAAAACGATCAATATATAGTACCCCAAAAGTAGTTGATCACACATGTTAACTCAAAATGAACTGCTAAGCTTTCATGTTCCATGCCCTAGCTATATGCACCAACTAGTTCACCCAAAATTTACCGATACATCGACATGCGACTTCTATGCATAAACTTGAGAGCTTCTTTTCAATTTCCTTGAACTATTATTTCCCCAAGGGCTGAAGCATCATGTCATAAAATAGCACATTTTACGATTCTGTATGTCGTGGAGACACTGAATGCTCTTACTGAGAAACAGGGAAATGTCAACTTACAGTTAAATCAGAATATATGATGCGACCATACAGTTCGATTGAAATGAACATAGACAGGTTATACCTTCAAAGAGAGTGAACTTCTGCAAGACCGCAATGGAGACAACAAACTAATCACCATGTGGGCACTATTATGCCACATCAAGGCTCCGTAGCTTGTCACAGTGAGGCGTAGGGTAGTCATTGGCCCATTTACACCGATGGAGTTCCACACGACAGTTTCTTCCTAGCATAGTCTTATAATCTCTGAAAACGTGATCCTCGAGGTTATCTCTAGAAGGACTTCCATGTGGAAACTGCTGATCAAAATCTTGTTTGCTGACAAAGTACTCCACCCCATGCTTATCAGTGACTTTTGAAATGGGAAAGTTGTATGTCTTGTGCAGGGCATATTGAGGCTGCTGCACTGGAATGAATGCAAACAAGACAAAAAGTAATACGACTGACAGGTGCATCAATACTGTTAAGTTTATGAACGACCCACCCTGTACAGGATGCTCCCTTCTCTGTTGCTCCTGCCTACCTGCTTCTCTTGTTCTGTAGACATTGCGACCACGGAACGAATTATCACGAGTACCATAGAAGAAAGACCTGAATATCTCATCTGGATCTAAATCTTCTTCATAACTATAGAAGCCATTTCTTGTTTGCCTCCTTCGCCTAGCAGTTCTCTGCCTCATGACATTGGAATATTGGTCGTTAAACTCATGCCCCTCAAGGGTGCCTGTCTGATCATAGGTCTTCCGTGACTGATCATTGCCTAGGCACTTGAAAGCCTTGCTGAGCATCTTGAATGCATCTTCTGCCCCAGGAGCCTTGTTCTTGTCAGGATGAATTTTCAGTGACAACCTCCTGTAGGCCTTCCTAATCTCCTCCAAGGAGCAAGTCCTCTCCACTCCAAGAATTGCATAGTAGTCTTTGTTCTTCCTGATATCACGGATAACTCTAACATTCTCCTCGGTGTAACCTTTATCAACATTAGAAGGACCAACAAATTCTTTTGGCGTTTTTAGGTTTTCATGGCCTCTTCTGGTCTTGTCCTGGCAAGCAGTACCATTCAGATTCAGGGGATCAAACTTCTTGGTTGAGGTCAACAAATCAACAATTGGAAGGCTGGGATCCAATCTTTGGGCAATTCGAATAAATTTGTCTGCTCGCTGTCTATCTCCAGATGCTAGCGCAGTCTGTGCAAGCTTGACAGACCTCAAGGCCTCATCTTTGTTCCCCTCCATGACTTAAGTCAATCGTTTCCCACTGGATTAAATATAGGCAGGGCGCTAAACTGATGCCCTGTGAAACAAGAGTAGATTAGATATCAGAAGAATTTAAAAAGTTTTTAGTGTGACTAACAAACTATGGATTCATAAGATAACGAACAGTATGAAAATAGTATATAATTCAAGAAATAGATCAGCATCAGGAATTAGTTGATGTAAACAAATAGCCCAACTAAGAATTAGCAAACTCCTGGGAGCTCTCAAAATCAGAAAATCCTGTACAACATCATTATGAGCAGAGTTAGATAAAACCAAAACTAAACAGATTGTCGCACTCATCAATTATACAAACAAACTACATACGTTGAGCGAATTTTCTTGATGTCATAAACAAATTTAGCATGGGAAAACCCATTGATCAAACATCGCCATTCCAACATAGCACTGACCTACACAAACTGGTGGAAGGAATCAAACAAGCAACGGACACAGTACATAGCTCAACCTTAATCTCTCCATGGAGATCCCAAGGACGCAAACCGCATCCTTTTTTCTGGGTCTTTAGCGCAGTTCACGTGGGGTTGTGTTAGGGAAATGTTTTCCTGAGCTCCATCTACTTTTAGCCCCCTTGATTTGTTGTTTGTTTCTGTTCTGCTTTGGGCCTGTAGTAATCGTAAACTGAGAACCTCGGCGACAGCGTGTGGCGTGAGTGTGTAGGGCTGTTATGCGTGGCCGGTGTGGCTTTATTAATCTAAAGCCAGGCTCCGCTCGAGCCTTCCGTCGAAAATAGGCTCAACCTAAGAACTTCTAGGCATTCAACAACTCAAGTAATCAGCAAGCAATCCGGCCGAGAAGGTCCAGACCTGCCATACATGGCCGCTCTGCTGCCCAAAGCTCCTAAGCAAGACCACTTAAATTCTGTCTGTTCCAGAATTTGGGCTAGAGGAACCGGCAGATACTATTGAACTACACAGAATCCTATGCCTGATCGATCCAAATTAGCCGCCGACTAGAAAAAGCAAGATCCTGACTAAACAAGAACCACGTATACACGAATCACTCGACCCTACCTACCGCCGCGATTCTCGCAGACCCTAGGCCGCACAGCATCGCAATCAGGAGGAGCACAAGAGTCCAAGTTGCCCCGAGTACCCGTGTTCGCGGCGACAGGATCGAGGCGGAACTAACAGAGTTGGGATTCTGGATTAATCTGAGAGCGATCGACCGGAAGTTCTTACCGGAGAGAGAATCCGGCGCGGCGAGGAGACCCGCGCCACCACCGTCCGACGGGGGAGACCAAGAGAGGAAGAAGAGGATGGGCGGAGGAGGCACTTTTCCGCGGAGCCCCTCGGGTTTTACCCCCTCTCACGATCCCAACCACCGAGCGGAAGGCTTCTGTCTGACTGGGGCTGGTTGGCGGTGGCTGGGGCTGGGGCCCAAAGCCCAGAAGTTAGATCCACGGCTGGTCTATGCTGCACGGATCGTAAAGCACGCGACCCCCCTCACTGCCTCACCCCACCTTTCATATCGGCCGCCGCTCCCCTCCGAAGCTTCTCGATCCCTCCCCCCGCTTCCGTTTCCGTTTCCGTTTCGTCCCCGTCGTCTCCCCCCTCGCCGCGGCGGCGGAGTCGCCCGCACTCGCTGCGCGCAGGTCAGTCGAACCCTACTTCTCCCGCTCTAATCCCAGCGTACGAGCTCCCGCTCCTCCCTCCTGATCGCTGCTGCTCTTGCGTGCTCATTTCTTTCCTCTCTCCGCGCGGTAACGGCGTCCTGTTTTTTTTCGGGTTCAGCGGTAGAGCTATCGTGTTCGCCGCAGTCGTGATCTTAGTGGTTTCGGCGAGGTGAGATGCAGTGCTTGTTCGGTCTCTTGTTTAGTTAGTCTCTTTTTTCCCTCGAGCAACTGGGTCGGGTTTTTTTTTTTTTCCTTTACGAAATGGGTCGGAATTTTCTCTTGATTGATTCCCGAACTTGGGTCGCCACTTCTGCTATTTGACTCCCGCCGAGATTTTGCTTAGGTTTGTGCGAGCTAGCAGCTAGTTGCTGATCTGATTTTTTCCCTTTCTTGCAGGAACGATGAGCCGACGTAACGGCCGCACCATCTACGTGGGCAACCTCCCCGAGGACATCCGCGAGAGAGAGATTGAGGATCTCTTCTACAAGGTTAGGTTCTAAATAGTTTGGGTTTGTTCACCTGTACCTTTGCCTTGTGCTTCTGTTCTGTTAAGAAATCGCCAGTTCAGTTCAGTTCAGCGGCAAGGTGGTCGGTATTATGTTCTGATAGCAGCTTAAACTGTATGCTTTGCATTAGCAGTTACACATGGAGGTTATAAATTCGCAACTTCTTTTTATGTATGAAACGACGTATTAGGTTAAGTGTTGTTAAACTGGAAGACATATGTACATATTTTCATTTTTCTTGTAACATGGACTATTGAGAGTGTTTGCGGTTGTGTGCACACTGGACAAGATAGTTTGATATTGTAACGTCAGTCGATATGTACTCTCAGTCTCTCACTGCGTCATTGTGACGTAATAAAAAAAAACTGGTGTTCAGTGTGAATTCCACGATGTCAAATTTTCAGTTCTATTCTCCACCAAAAATAACAAGTTATATTTCAC
This sequence comes from Aegilops tauschii subsp. strangulata, assembly GCF_002575655.3. Lineage (NCBI taxonomy): Eukaryota > Viridiplantae > Streptophyta > Magnoliopsida > Poales > Poaceae > Aegilops > Aegilops tauschii. The sequence continues at coordinate 332,223,496 of NC_053035.3, forward strand.
CTTAACCTAAATGGCATCTCTTGAGTTTGTCATCCTATGTGGGTATTGCAAGAGGATTTGCAGAAAGCAAGCCAATTAGGTGTCACAATATGATAAAAAAATCTGTTTAAGGAAGCATTCCTGCATGTCAATTTAATCTTCTATTACTTTGCTTCTGCAGTACGGTCCTATTGTCGATATCGATCTGAAAATTCCTCCAAGGCCTCCTGTTTATGCTTTTGTCGAGGTAATGTGCTTTGGTCATTGTTTTGTTAGAATATTTATTCTTGCTCACTACTATGTATTCGTATTTCGTAGTATAAATTATTTTTCTGTAAGGTTGTCTGGGTGACAAATTTGAGATGAGTTATGTTAAAATATACTTTGATAAGATTTTTTAGAAAATCAGATTAGCATATAGTAGGTCAATTTTTTCTCTCGAGTTACGTCAAAAGTGCTATAAGACAATCTTGAAAAAATAAGTCTTTTGAGCTTTAGGACATGTTGATTTTGCTCTCTGGCTTATAGAATACTAAAACAAGATGATTCCATCCCATCCCTAGAAGCCACTTAAAGCATAACCCCTTATAATGTGTCCTGTCCCCCCCCCCCCCCCCCCCCCCCCCCCCCCCCCTTAATTTGCATTTGGAGTGCAACAACCAAAATGTTCTTTGTCCTGTACTCTGTAAAACTGTTACAACAAAATCATGTTGTCCTATAAGACTCAAAAACTGGTAGTATAGTTACATGGTTATACCTCCTTTTAAGAGGATACCCTGAAACCCTCATTGGCACATTGTGCAAAACAGCATGCTTTCATACAGAATCTAACCAATAGAATGCATTCCCTCCGTAAAGAAATATAAGAGCGTTTCGATCACTAATTTAGCTATCTAAACGTTCTTATATTTCTTTACAGAGGGAGTATCAGTTTTGCTGAACGTTCTATTAAAAATTATTTTTCAAAATCATTCCGAACTAAAATTCTTTCTGTATAGCACACCTATGACTATGAGTCTAACACCAAAGTGGAGCTTTTTGCAGTTTGAAGACCCACGTGATGCTGATGATGCAATTTATGGCCGTGATGGATACGACTTTGATGGCTGCAAATTGCGGGTTGGTGGACCTTGTATGAATATTGTTTTCATTTTCTGAGAGACGAAGGAAACATCTTAGATCTTTCTTATGAAGTTTACCTTTTATCCACTATCCAGGTGGAGTTAGCTCATGGGGGAAAAGGCCCTTCTTTTGATCGACCAAACAGCTATACTAGTTCTGGACGTCGTGGTGCACTTAGGCGTTCTGATTACCGCGGTTTGTATTTTTAACTTTATAAGCCTCACAAATTTGATGGTGAATCCCCTATTCTTATTATCTCTATTCATGGATCGCAGTTATTGTTACCGGATTACCTTCTTCAGCATCATGGCAAGATCTCAAGGTTTGGATGTGAATGTAAGTTCTTGAAGTTCATGCTTCAGGATTCTTAAATTTACTTTCATTTTTCAGGATCATATGCGGCGAGCTGGTGATGTCTGTTTCTCTGATGTTTATCCTGAGGCTGGAGGTTAGTAATGATCACTTTGCAGTTCGTATTTTGTTCTTCAATGAGTGTTGGTGGGGCTAGTTGTTTAGATATCTGACCTGCCTAGTTCATTCAAACTGTATTATCTTTTAGAAGCCTCATTACCTTTTCCATGTTACAGCAATTACTGGAATAGTTGAGTATACCAACTACGAAGACATGAAACATGCGGTAAGATATGTTAAACACTTCTCTACGCTCATACATGTGCATACATTTTGATGAACATATATGCTTACTAGTTATTTTTATCTTGTAGATAAGGAAGCTTGATGATTCAGAGTTCCGTAATGCATTTTCACGCACATATATCAGGGTATGGCTGTTTCTTTTTTGCCCTCCCCTTCTCTTAACCATACTGAATCATATATCTACATGTTCGTCCCACATGCCCACCTCACTGAATTAAAGATTTCCATGCTCTAATCTACCTGTGCTGCTAATAGGTGAGGGAGTACAATGCTAGGCGTAGCCGCTCTTACTCGAGAAGTAGAAGCCGAAGCTGCTCTTACTCGAGAAGCAGAAGTCACAGTTATAGCAGGAGCAGGAGTCCAAGGTATAGTTTAGTTTGTTCATACTCAAATCAGTCCATGTTGACAACCTGTTAAAGCAAGGAAAAGGGCTGTTAACAAGAATAAAAATGACCTGCAAAATAAGAACAAGAAATAGAAGTGGCCTGTGATATTGAACTTCTGGAATCCCGTTCTGGTTTGCTTTGTGGCTTCTGTTTCCTGATGCATTGTTTTTCGGCATGGCCTTTTGAGTTTCCCCTGTCTGACTATTGAACATGTGTGCATAACGGGATAGCTGTCCATCTTTGAAGATTTTCCCTTCTCTTTACTAGATCTGGACCATGCGACTGTCTGGGGATTGCATTGGTAGGATATTGGCACGTTCAGAATCAAAGGATGGTTTTGGGCGTTGGATAGTTCTGCTGGATTGTGATTGTATGGCAAGTGGAGTACAACCAGCGATAGGAGGGCTGGCACTAAACATAATGGAGTGGATTCTGTGGTATATTTGTATTACTGTTGACTTGAGCACTTATATTCTCAAATATGCACTCTGCCCTGGTCTCATATATAAACCTTGGCTTTAATGCTAGATTTTGTTTTTGAAGTACACATCTTTGTGAAAGAGAAAAAAAAGAAGAGGTTTTACCTGTTGGATCAAAACCATCAACCCATACTGTCTACATTTTCATTCAAACACCTGTAGTTTTGACTCCTTGAAAAATAAAGGCTTGTAATTTTCAAATTTATTTTGTGGTGCAAAAGGCATGAGCGGCGGAGCAAGGGTGAGAATCTGCCCAAATGCTCACCCGTATATTGCATTGCTCCCGTGTGCATAGGTTAGGTGTAGACATATTGTGATCAAACCATAGGAGTGCAAATACTAAGCGACAATTTGTTGGTTTTCGGAATATTTTGTAGGTCATCATCAAGATCCCTATCACCTGCCGCAGTAAGTCTTTGAAGGGTACACATTCTTCTATCATGTAATTCCTTCAATATCATGATTCAAGTTTTTTTGCAGCCTGCGCGTGACAAGTCTGCAAGCAGGAGCCCCATCAGGAGCAGAAGTTTACCCCGTTCTCAGTCTCCTGTATGCCGCCAACTCCATATCTTGTCGCTCATAAACATTTGTAAGCTTTATAGAACTGTATTTATTCGATTCCTTATTCCTTGCAGGTGAAATCTGAGTGAAGCCAGATGCACTTGAAGTCAGAAAAAAAAACATATCAGGATTTTTTGGATTAGGACAATATAATATGGATTGCGGGTGCTCTGTCTCAAGAAGTACCATTGCTATTCCTTGGAAGGAAAAACGTCAACTTTGTGGTTTGAGATCAATGTAGGAGTCTGGTGTTGTTTTACTTCTGCACTTCAGTTGCAAGAACGTAAAATCGTGAACTCATGGCTTTAACTTTAGTATGCTATAGTTCCGTGTCGAAAAACTTAATGCTGCAGCAGAGTTTACATATGGTGTTCTGTGATTTACTTCGACTTACATCAGTAATGTAGGGGTGCAAACGGGTACCCGGGTGTTCTCTGGTCCTCTTTAGTTCAACCAAATGAACTAAATTTTCAGTAGTATCCGTGGATACCTGAGGGCCACAAATTTGCATCCCAACAGTAATGACCTCGAGGAGGTCTTGCGGTGGCTATTAGACCGACGCGACGCTATTTGCGGTGCTGTGAAATGGTGTGAACTGGCTGCCTCGGTCTAACATTGCTGCGTCCCTCCTATGGATAGTTGATTGCGCGATCATTGGTGTGTGCTGTTGTGGCCTTTATGGGCGCAAGACTTGTTGCCTGGTTGTTGCTATTTGGTTGCACGATCTATGTTCCCCTTTGGTGCTCCGCTAGTGCGTGGCCCCCTTTTGCCTGCTTCCTGTGAAGAGAAAAGAGACGAATGTATGTTCTTCTGCTCGCATTCAAGTATGTGTCTAGCTAGGTGGCTGGGGGAGCAGGGTTGGACAGTTAGCCCATGTATGATTGTACGATTTGGCAGTGATATGGCAGACTTGGCTAGAGAGAAAGATTGAAAGGGAGAGCGTACGACAAACTGGACCGATCCGATCGAAAATGGAAATTCGTTGTGAAAATATACATGGGGGTCTGTGAAATACCGGGGGGGGGGGGGGGGGGGGGGGGGGTGTTCTCTAAGTGATACCACAACCACAACTCCTCATTCTCTTCTTCTCCCTGTTGCTATTTGACATTTTATTGTTATTTGGATTCACTCCTTGCGAACGGTGCCATTTGAAACGGGGGGGGGGGGGGGGGGGGGGGGGGGAGGAAAAATGTAAGAATGCGAAAAATGCAGGAGTTAGGTGTCATGTCTAGTGGAATCCTATCGGAATGTAAACATAAGAATTATACACCATAAATGTTTGGCTGCTCCAGAAAAAAATTGTGGGAAACTATCCCTTGAAAAAGAGAAAAGAAGAGAGCTGAAGAGACAAGTTGCGTTAGACTTCTCAAAGGAAGTGAAAAACATGAGGTCTTGAACAAAGTTTAGAATAGAATCCCCCATAGAGTGGAGGAAATGGAGTAGTTCTCCAAGCCAATCATACAATCCAAACGACACCGTAGGAAAATTTTCTATGGGATTTGATTCCTACGAAATTCCTGTGAAAATCTTTCTAAATAGGGCCTAAATTAGAGTGCATCTTATACCGGATATTGTCTTTGGAGGGCGAGCTCCATGGAGCTCAGTTTTGAAAATTTTGAATTTTGTCGAATTTCATATTTTCTACATTTCAAAAAATTCTGAAAAAAATACACATATACATGAAGGCATAACACACATGTGTGTAAAATTTCAGGGCAAAATAAGTTGAAATGAGGGCTGTGAAAAAAGACAAATCTGGGGCTTTTTAACATATGATACTATTCATCCTCCCAGGCCATGAATTTGTCTTTTTTTTACAGGTCACATTTCCACGTTTTTCATTCTAAAATTTTACACACATAGACGTAACATACTTGTTTACTTGCACAATTTTTTCAGATTTTTTTGAAACCAAAAAGTTTGAATTTTGATTTGTTTTCAAAAAAAGGCCTCCATGGCTCCTAGGAGCCGAACGTCCGCTCTCATCTTATACTCGCTACCAAATAGGAGTTCAAAGGGATTGTTTATATATATACTCGGGCATTGGCTTACAGAGCCACCGGTCATAAAAAAACACTAATATGTACTCTATTTTGGCTAAGATAGAGTTTAATTGCGGTAATGTTGGCTAAATATTGCACTCCCTCTGTTTCATATTAAGTGTCGCTGATTTAGTACAACACCGACACTTAATATGGAATGGATGGAGTAGTAATGTTGGCAAACGCAAATACGTCATTGGGTTTGTTGTGCTTTTTGCAAAGTTAAAGGGAATTTTGTATTCGGTAAACATTCGCGTCCGCATTCGTTTGTCCATATTCGCTATTTATTCATTTCTGGTACTTACCTACTTCTATATTCATGTTCAAGATTTATGTATTAGTTACGCTTCCACTGATAAATAACACGGAGACAAATGTAATGGCAGTAGTTGGGGGTCCTGTTTGGTCCTGTCAAAAGAAGATACACTGCCAACTGTTTGGTCCTATCAACAGAAGATGGCAACGTCCGATGGGAGTCCACTATAGTCCTTGATGTGGTTCTTGTGCTCGGTTGCTGTCGACAGCCATATGGACCGGTGTGAAGCTAGATGAGGTGTATTGCTTCTCTTCGTGGACAAGCTCTTCATGTGATGTGTGCTCTTCTGTGTACTTCCAATTGCCATTAACACATCAACCACTTTTTCATGCTCTACCTTGTCCTTTTTGGGGGAGAGATCATGGTATATCTTATCTAATTCTTGGACCAAAGAAAACTAATATTCAGTGCTAATAAGGCCTCTCTGATTCACGGGATTCATATGAACACATGAATGTGAAAAGGCTGGAGTAGAATATGATGCATTCTTAAGCGTGTACTAGTACTGGCGTTTGCGCGGTACCCAACGGTGGGTACTTAAGGGTGATGCCAACACCGCTTATTTTCAGGCGGTGGCTAACGGCCGGCGACGTCGAAACTCCATTCACTGCCTTTGGGATGGAGACACGCCTCTCGTTCGCAACTCGGCCATCCGTGCCCATGTAGGCGGCTTCTATAAAGCCCTATTTACCCACACCCCTCGGGGTGGGGTTAGTCTCGCCTCCGACATTTGGTCGGGTGCTCAATTGGTCTCTGTTGAGGCCAATGCCGCTTTACTGGCCCCCTTCGCCGAGGACGAGGTTCTCGCGGCTATTAAAGGGATGAACCCCTCCTCGGCCCCGGGCCCGGATGGTCTGCCCGTAACGTTCTTCAAAACGTTCTGGCCGACCATCAAGCCGGAGGTCATGGCCTTGTTTGAGGAATTCTATTCGGGGGCCATGGACCTTGGGCGTCTCAACTATGGTATCGTGGCCCTCATACCCAAGGTCCCGGGTGCCTCCGACATCCGCCAGTTCCGTCCAATCACAGTGATTAATGTGATTTTCCGGATCCTGGCCAAAGGGTACGCCAATAGGGTGACCCTGCTCGCTGACACGATTACCCATCTGAACCAATCCGCCTTCATACAAGGCCGATTTATTCTGGATGGGGTGCTGGTATTCCACGAAGTACTCCACGAGGTCCGGTTGAAGCACCATCGGGCAGTCTTCCTGAAGCTAGACTTCCACAAAGCGTACGACACGGTCCACTGGCCTTTCTTGCGGGAAGTGCTGCTCCGCAAAGGCTTTGACGACCGGTGGGTGACTCGTGTCATGCAGCTCGTCTCCTGTGGCCGGACTACTGTGAACATCAATGGGGACATTGGGCCCTACTTCCCCACTCTTTGTGGGGTCCGTCAGGGTGACCCGTTCTCGCCATTCCTATTCAACATGGTAGTGGATGCCCTCGCAGCCATCCTGGATAAGGCCAAGGATGCGGGCCATATTCGCGGCTTAGTCCCCCACCTAGTCGGAGGGAGAGGGGTCTCCCTCCTTCAATATGCAGATGATACCATTATAATGGTGGAAGGCTCCGTCCAGGACATTGCTAACCTGAAGTTCCTCCTCCTGTGCTTCCAACAGATGTCGGGCTTAACCATCAACTTCGATAAGAGCGAAGTGATGGTTCTCGGGTTCCCCCCGGAGGAAGCACAGGCTATTGCTGACCGACTCGATTGTCGGTTGGGTTCTTTCCCACGACTTACCTGGGGATCCCCATTAGCGATTCGCGCCTCACTGTGGCGGATCTTCGCCCTACAGTGACCCGTATGCAACACCGCGTTGAGCCCTGGAAAGGGTGCTGGCTGTCAAAGGCTGCTCGTGTGATTCTTGTCAACTCTTCGCTTGCTAGCCTCCTATGGTTCCTCATGAGCTTCTATAGCCTCCATGAGACCCTTCATCAGGAGATCGCCAAATACCAATCCAAATTCTTCTGGGCTGGGGAGGGAGAAAGCAGAAGTACCATATGGTAAGCTGGCCCGATATCTGCAAACCCAAGGACCAGGGCGGTCTTGGGATCTTGTCCTCCCGACGCATGAACATTGCCCTCCTGACCCGTTGGCTCTGGCGCATCGCCAATGGCGAGGGAGGTCTTTGGCTCACCATCATCCAGAACAAGTACCTCCGAGGACAGCCTCTTGCATTCTGTCAGCGCTCGGGCGGCTCCCAGTTTTGGCAGGCCGTCGTCCAGCTGCTTCCCGTGCTTCGCATTGGCACATCCATCTCGGTTAGTACTGGGTCCTCGACCCTGTTCTGGTTTGATCGGTGGATTGGCGACTCTCCCCTGGCTGCTCGATTCCCGGAGCTCTTCGCCATTGCTGTTGACCCTCGTGTCTCAGTTGAGACGGCCCTTATTGACTTAGGGCGCCTCGCTTTCCGTTGCCCCTTTGGCCCACCTGAAGTTGCCGCTTGGGATGCCCTCCTTCAGGTCATCGCCCTCCTACCTATCAACGGCGTCGACACCCCGGATGCCACTTCTTGGCGTTTGGAGCCTTCCGGCTGCTTCTCCACCAAATCCCTCTACTCTACCATCGCCCCCTCGCCGGCCCCCGAGCCCTTTAGTTTGATTTGGGACATCCGCCTACCCCTGAAGATCAGGATCTTCCTGTGGCAATGGATTCGCGGCCGCCTCCCGTCTAGCGTGGAGGTCCTTAAGCGTAATGGACCTGGGGATGGGATGTGCCCCCATGGTAGAAGATGCTAACCACATCTTCTTCTCGTGCTCCACGGCTCAGTTCCTTTGGTCCTATTTCCGCGAGACGGTTGGGGGACAGTGGTGTAACACTAACTTCCCTGACCTGTTTGCGGAAATTCACGCCTCCCCCCTCGCTACCGCCATATTAGATGGCTTTGCGTTGGGGTCCTCGCCTGGACACTTTGGACCGTTCGCAATAAGCTTGTCATACAGAAGGTCCCTCTTCGACGTGCTACTGACGCCATCTTTAAAATGTGTGGATACTTGCAGCTCTGGCGGCCGCTTAGCCGCCCCCAGGATCGGGACATCATCAACAACCTCCTCGCCGACCTTCGATCGATGGCCTCCCGCCTGGCGCCTCCGCTCCCCCCCGCCACCTCCGGAGCCCGACTAGATGATTTCCGCACCCCGCGTGTGCGCGTTTTCTGTTTCTTCAGGGCTTGTTGGCTGTGCCCTCAGCATTAACCCTTTGACTTATTGCCTGTACTAGACCTTTGTGTGTGTGTGTGAACCTTGTTGGATGTTTGGCTTGGGCAGTTGCTTTATCTATAAAGCGGGGCGAAAGCCTTTTTGGTAGTACTAGTATAGTAAAACTATATAAATTAGCCCAAAAGTATTTGGTACACGGCATAGAAACAATGAGTTGTAGCAGGAATTTTAAGTGAATGTAAATCCTTCCTGTAAAAAGGAGACAAAGTGCAAAGTATTCATAAAATACAGTATGAAACACACAACATATACATTTGAAGGTCTTTAATCCTCTAAAGATCTAAGTCTAAGATAAATTGGCTTCTACCCATAGTTTTAGAAATGAACCGGCACCTTGTATTGTTTTTTTAAGGCGTATTGGTCTTTTAGTAAAAAAAGGAGAAATATCCAAGAAATGGTGCATAAACTAGGGATCAAACACCTAAGCATGAAGCAAGCCACACTCAAGGCTCATTAACCAACTAGGCTAACAATACTTTGTACTCCCTCCGTCCCATAGTGTAAGACGTAGTTTATTAATGGTTTACAACTAATATTACGTGTATTCATATGATGTGAGGTCAAAAATTTGAAAAAATATCTTAACTATATTCCTTTTTTGTCACCAATGAATCATTGAACCGGCGGTCCGATCAATAAAAACCTGAACCGACAGCCTCACCTATTTGGTTTTTAAACTATGCTTCCACCCTATGCATGGAGTACTCATAGTTAGGACCGGACAAGGCTTTGTTAGACCCGAGAGAATCAAGCTTTGATTGGACGGCAAAGAGAATGGTTGTGTTTCCAACCCAAGATCAAACCTCACGTTTAACGCAATGTGTGTCTTAGACCTTCTATAATGTAGGTGCTAACACGGGTGCCTCAAGACATTGGTTTGCACGAGTAATCGGGAAGGGGGTGTAGAAGCAAACTTTGGCTTCCAATGCTAGCCGGTGCTTACGAGAGATAAATTTTATCCTGATTTCACGGATACTACAATTGAATCAGACACTATTTAAGAACCTATGTGAAGCACATGCTAGGTACATTTATTTTGAGATCTAATTATATTACTACATGTTCTTCTCTCCAGGGAGCGAGAATGGTCTTCTAATCCGTGTTTGCACAACTCTTAACATCATATTCCTCTTTTGGGTTGTTTGTTGTTGCCTTTTCATTAACCTACCGTGTGTCAATCTGCTAGGGTGATGCAATTATATTTTGAAATGGAGTAATACTAGAGCTATAGGGAAACAATTACGGATTTAACAGGTTTTGTTACGTGGAGGATTAGGATTGAAGCTAGGGAAAAGGGAGGGGTCCCACCCCTTTGAAATTAGCGGCGGTGGGGGGAGGGGGTATTTGGAAGCTTTTGTAAAACGAGCGTAGATCACCCGTAGGTCTAGAATTATCGTTTGAGATACTATTATGCACCTATGTGATTGTAATAGCGCGTGCCATTATATTACTACATGTTCTTCTCTCCAGGGAGTGAGAATGGTCTTCTAATCTGTGTTTGCACAACTCTTAACATCATATTCCTCTTTTGGGTTCTTTGTTGTTGCCTTTTTATTAACCCACCGTGTGTCAATTTGCTAAGGTGATGCAATTATATTTTGAAATAGAATAATGCTAGAGCTACAGGGAAACATTTACGGATTTAACAGGTTTGGTTACGTAGAGGATTAGGATTGAAGCCAGGGAGGAGGGAGGGACCCCACCGCTTTGAAATTAGCGCGCGGGGAGGGCGGGGGTGGGTATTTGGAAGCTTTTGTAAAATGAGCGTAGATTACCCGTAGGTATAGAATTATCGTTTGGGATACTATTGTGCACCTATGTGTTTGTAATAACGTGTGCCATTATATTACTTCATGTTCTCCTCCCCAGGGAGCGAGAATGGTCTTCTAATCTGTGTTTGCACAACTCTTAACATCATATTCCTCTTTTGGGTTGTTTGTTGTTGCCTTTTTATTAACCTAGCGTGTGTCAATTTGCTAGGGTGATGCAATTATATTTTGAAATAGAGTGATGCTAGAGCTACCGGGAAACAATTACGGATTTAACAAGTTTGGTTACGTGGAGGATTAGGATTCACTACTGCAAGATGCTGCTAATGCGACACTACAATTAGAGACCCTTCGACGAAATTGTGTGTGATGCATTAATCGCAAATTGTGATGTAAAAAAGTCAAAAAATATGCAAAATGTTTGCGATGGCGGATATATCAAACACGGTTAATATTACAATTGCGTGTGTGATGTGTGACATACGGTTAATCCATAAGAACTGTTTGTGATGAGGCAGAACAACAGAAATTGACAACTATATAAAGGTGTGTGTGATATACGGCATACAGTTCGCTCAGATGAACTGTTTTCTATTAGGGACTGTAACAGAAACGGTTAGCCAGATCAAGGTGCGTGTGATATACAGCATACGGTTCACTCGGACGAACTGTTTTTGATTAGGGAACACAACAGAAACGGTTCAACTTAATAAGATGTGTGTGATATGCGGCATACAGTTCACATAGATGAACTGTTTGCGATGAGCCAAAAGAACACAAATGATTCGTGTAAACAAGATGTGTGTGATACGCGGCAAACAGCCCACTCGGATGAACTGTTTGCGATGAGAAAATATAACACAAACGGTTACTACAGTTAATTCGTGTGCGATTCTGTGTGTACAATTTTTTTTGAAAAATGCAAACTAGTTGCTTGCGGTGGCTAGGAGTATCGCACACGATGCGTATGCGAGTACTCGTGTGCGATGATTAATAAGTTACACATATGTTTCCTTATGTTAACACGTGTGTGATAACACGTGGCACTGCATACGGTTGTCGGGTTGTGTGCTCCACTTAATCTTCCCGTGCTCCACATGGGTGAATTATAAAATCCCCAATCCCCTATCAAGCTCCTAGCTATAAATAACCACAACAATGACAAGGTCAAATTTTGGTACTACTAAATACGAAGGGGTCCAATAAACTACGACGGAGGTAGTACCTATACCAACACAGACGCCCAATGCAGAAATTAATGACGTCATATACGTGTCCCGCAATCCACGCCAATGCTTCCCACCTCTTCCCTCATCGGTTTCCCGCGACCAGCTAGTGGCTTGCTGCATATGACCCAGGTGGCAACGCACCATCACGACACCGTGCGCAGATCTAGTCCACACCCATCTACCATTAGTTATTGCAAGCATGCCAGGCAACGACCAAAGCTACGACGTCGACCCCTACCTATGTTACATCTTCAGCGAGGAGAATGAGTCGGAGCAAGTCGGGGAGCAAGAGCTTCAACGGCCGGTGCAGGCACCATGGTCCATCTGCAGCGATATCGCCGTGACGATCCTTGGGCGCACAATGGACATATTGCAGAGGAAGTGTGATGAGCAGTTTGCCATCCACCGTGCAAAAGATCCAGAGCTTCTAGGCGGCATGATCGACGACCCACCCGAAGAGCCGTCATCACTGGTGCTCATCGAGAGCCTGATGCCCCGCCAGGAATGGGCACAGGACCTCTGCAATTCAGTTATGAGACAGTCATTCTGCGGCTTCATCATTGTCGGCGGCGGCCGTGTCAACCTCGATCCCGACGATGTGGTGGCCAGGATCAAGCACACCGTTGGTGGAGTTGACGTCACCGACGTAGTAGAACATCGCCAATGTGGTATCTTGAGGATGCAGGTGATGGGCAGAATTTGCTACCAGGGCAGAGACATGGAAATGGAGCGGTTCCGCGGGCATGTCATGCGCGCGATTGCACGCTGTCAAGCTCTACTAGAAGAGGCCCAACAGCCCCAAGAGCCTCCCGGGGCCAGCAGCCCCGTAGGCGGAGACGGGTACCGAGGCCACTGGTCAAGACACTCGGAATGAACGGCTGCAAGGGTGCTATGCTGATCATGGAGTCCGAGAAGACCGTCGTCGGAAGGCCGCCAACTCAGCCTTTTAGCCTGTATTTTATTATAATTGTATGCAAATGTCGCATATCGACATTTTAAGTCACTAAGCATATGTAGGTCGTGAGTGTTTTGGGCGTTGCCGCATGTGGCATTTTAAATTATTATGAATATGTAAGACAATTATTAACCATTGCCATTGTAAATTTGCCTAAACGGCAAGCAGAGTGTGCGTAGGGACGCCAGAGCGGAGCGCGCCTCGGCCGCCTCAATGGCGAGCAAAACGCGTGGACGGACGCGACCAGAGCGCGCCGCGGCCGCCTCAACGACGAGCAGAGCGCGTAGGGGGGCGCTAGCAGAGCATGTTGGGAAACGTAGCATGCAATTTCAAAAAATTTCCTACGCTCACGCAAGATGTATCTAGGAGATGCATAGCAACGAGAGGGGGAGAGTGTGTCCACATACCCTCGTAGACCGAAAGCGGAAGCGTTTGACAACGCGGTTGATGTAGTCGAACTTCTTCTAGCTCCGACCGATCAAGCACCGAACGTACGACACCTCCGAGTTTTGCACACGTTCAACATGATGACGTCCCTCGTCGTCTTGATCCAGCAAAGGTGTCGAGGAAGAAGATGAGTTCCGTCAGCACGACATCGTGGTGACGGTGATGGTGAAGTGATCCACGCAAGGCTTCGCCTAAGCACTACGAAGATATGACCGGAGGCGTAAACTGTGGAGGGGGGCGCCGCACACGGCTAACAATTGATGTTGTGTGTTCTAGGCGCCCCCTCCCCACGTATATATAGGTGGGAGGGGAGGAGAGGCAGCCATGGGGCTCCCCAAGTAGTAGGAATCCTACTTGGGGTCCTCCCCAATTCGGCCTCCCCCCTTTCCTTATTTTCGAAGGGGAAAAGGGAAGAGGAAGGAGAGAAGGAAAGGGGGGCCGAACCCGCTCTTTCCCTTATCCAATTCGGCCTCCTTCCTTGGGGGGCGCGTCACCCCTTGTGGGCTGGTGTGCTCCCCTTCTATGGCCCATATGGCCCATATCTTCCCCCAGGGGTTCCGGTAACCCCCCCGGTACTCCGATAAATTCCCGATACTATCCGGAACACTTCCGGTGTCCGAATACTATCATCCTATATATCAATCTTTACCTGTCGACCATTTTGAGACTCCTTGTCATGTCCATGTCTCATCCGGGACTCCGAACAACATTTGGTCACCAAATCACATAACTCATATAATACTAAATCGTCATCGAACGTTAACCGTGCGGACCCTACGGGTTCGAGAACTATGTAGACATGACCGAGACACCTTCCCGGTCAATAACCAATAGCGGAACCTGGATGCTCATAGTGGCTACTACATGTTCTATGAAGATTTTTATTGGTCGAACAGTTATGACAACATACGTTATTCCCTTTGTCATCGGTATGTTACTTGCTCGAGATTCGATCGTCGGTATCTTCATACCTAGTTCAATCTCGTTACTGGCAAGTCTCTTTACTCGTTCCGTACATCATCCCGCAACTAACTCATTAGTCACTTTTCTTGCAAGGCTTCTTATGATGTGTATTACCGAGAGGGCCCAGAGATACTTCTCCGACACTCGGAGTGACAAATCATAATCTCGATCTATGCCAACCCAACAAACACCTTCGGAGATACCTATAGAGCATCTTTATAATCACCCAGTTACGTTGTGACGTTTGATAGCATACAAGGTATTCCTCCGGTATCCGGGAGTTGCATAATCTCATAGTCGAAGGAATATGTATTTGACATGAAGAAAGCAATAGCAATAAAACTGAACGGTCAAAATGCTAAGCTAACGGATGGGTCATGTCCATCACATCATTCTCCTAATGATGTGATCCCATTTATCAAATGACAACTCATGTCCATGGTTAGGAAACCTTAACCATCTTTGATCAACGAGCTAGTCAAGTAGAGGCTCACTAGGGACACAGTGTTTGTCTATGTATCCACACATGTATTTAGGTTTCCGATCAATACAATTCTAGCATGAATTATAAACATTTATCATGAATAAGGAAATATAACAACTTTATTATTGCCTCTAGGGCATATTTCCTTCAGTCTCCCACTTGCACTAGAGTCAATAATCCAGTTCACATAATCATGTGATTAACACCAATAGTTCACATCGCCATGTGATTAACACCCAAAAGGTTTACTAGAGTCAATAATCTAGTTCACATCGCCATGTGATTAACACCCAAAGAGTACTAAGGTGTCATCATGTTTTGCTTGTGAGAGAGGTTTAGTAAATGGGTCTGCCATATTCAGATCCGTATGTATTTTGCAAATTTCTATGTCTACAACGCTCTGCATAGAGCTACTCTAGCTAATTGCTCCCACTTTCAATATCTATCCAGATTGAGACTCAGAGTCATCCGGATCAGTGTCAAACCTTTCATCGACGTAACCCTTTACGACAAACTCTTTGTCACCTCCATAACTGAGAAACATTTCCTTAGTCCTCTTTAGGTACCTAAGGATAACTCTTGACCGCTGTCCAGTGATCCACTCCTGGATTACTTTGGTACCTCCCTGCCAAACTTATAACAAGGCACACATCAGGTCTGGTACACAGCATAGCATACATGATAGAACCTATGGCTGAGGCATAGGGAATGAATTTCATTTTCTCTCTATCTTCTGCAGTGGTCGGGCATTGAGTCTGACTCAACTTCACACCTTGTAACACAGGCAAGAACCCTTTCTTTGACTGATCCATTTTGAACTTCTTCAAAACTTTATCAAGGTATGTGCTTTGTGAAAGTCCTATTAAGCGTCTTGATCTATCTCTATAGATCTTGATGCCTAATATATAAGCAGCTTCACCGAGGTCTTTCATTGAAAAACTTTTATTCAAGTATCCTTTTATGCTATTCAGAAATTCTATATCATTTCCAATCAACAATATGTCATCCACATATAATATTAGAAATGCTATAGAGCTCCCACTCACTTTCTTGTAAATAGAGGCTTCTACGAAAGTCTGTATAAAACCATATGCTTTGATCACCTCATCAAAGCGTATATTCCAACTCCGAGATGCTTGCACCAGTCCATAGATGGATCGCTGGAGCTTGCACACTTTGTTAGCACCTTTAGGATCGACAAAACCTTCAAGTTGCATCATATACAACTCTTCTTTAAGATATTCATTAAGGAATGCAATTTTGACGTCCATTTGCCAGATTTCATAATCATAAAATGCGGCAATTGCTAACATGATTCGGACGGACTTAAGCATCGCTACGGGTGAGAAAGTCTCATCATAGTCAACCCCTTGAACTTGTCGAAAACCTTTTGCGACAAGTCGAGCTTTGTAGACAGTAATATTACCGTCAGCGACAGTCTTCTTCTTGAAGGTCCATTTATTCTCTATGGCTTGCCGATCATCGGGCAAGTCCACCAAAGTCCATACTTTGTTCTCATACACGGATCCTATCTCATATTTCATGGCCTCAAGCCATTTATCGGAATCTGGGCTCATCATTGATACGTCTCCAATGTATCTATAATTTATGAAGTATTCATGCTGTTATTTTATCATTCTTGGATGTTTTACAATCATTTTATGGCAACTTTATATCATTTTTTGGGACTAACCTATTGACCTAGTGCCCAGTGCTAGTTGCTGTTTTTGCTTGTTTTTTACATCGCAGGAAATCATGACCAAACGGAGTCCAAATGCAACGAAACTTCACAGAGATTTTTTATGGACCAGAAGACCAACAGTGGGCAAAAGAAGCACCTGGGGGTGCCCCGAGGGGGGCACAACCCACCAGGGCGCGCCTGGGGGCCCAGGCGCACCCAGGTGGGTTGTGCCCACCTCGGTGGCCTCCTGCACCCCCTCTTTACCCTATAAATTCACAAGTATTCCAAAACCCTTCGGGGTTAACCTAGATTAGAAGTTCCGCTGCCGCAGGCCTCTGTAGCCACCAAAAACCAATCTAGACCCCGTTCCGGCACCCTGCCGGAGGGGGAATCATCTCCGGTGGCCATCTTCATCATCCCGGCGGCCACCACGATGTGGAGGGAGTAGTCCACCCTCGGGGCTGAGGGTTTGTACCAATAGCTATGTGTTTAATCTCTCTCTCTCTCGTGATCTATATCATGGGCTTTGTTAATATAGATGGATCATATGATGTTTCTCCCCTCTATACTCTACTCTTGTTGTGATGAATTGAATCTTTAACCTTTGAAGTTTTGTCTTGTCGGATTGAATATTCAGATATGAGAACACATGATGTATGTCTTGTGGTATGAATACTTGAGGTGACAATGGGGTATCATATTGATTCACTTGATATATGTTTTGGCACTCAACTCGTGGATTCCCGAGGTGACATTGGGGTAATCTATGCATAAGGGTTGATGCACGTTTTTATTATCTTTTCTCCGATAGAAAATTTGGGGTCTCTCTGTAGTTCTTTCTGTGGATTGAGTATTATGAATATGAATTTGCTTTGGTGTTATTTTAGTACGAACTCTTGATTAGATCGATCGGAAATAATAGATTGCGTTATTTTAGTACGAACTCTAGGATAGATCGATCGGAAAGAATAGCTTTGAGGTGGTTTCGTACCCTACAAACAATTTCTATCTTTTGTTCTTCGCTAATAGGAACTCGGGAGTGATTCTTTATTGCACTTTGAGGGATAATCATATGATCCAACTATGTTAGCATTGTTGAGAGATTGCACTAGCGAAAGTACGGACCCTAGGCCTTGTTTTCAAGCATTGCAATACCGTTTTTGTGCCCGTTTACTATTTGCTACCTTGCTGTTTTTATTTATTCAGATTATAAAAATATATTTCTACCATCAATATTACACTTCTATCACCATCTCTTCGCCGAACTAGTGCACCTATACAATTTGCCATTGTATTGCGTGTGTTGGGGACATAAAAGATTTCTTGTATTTGGTTGCAGGGTCGTTTGAGAGAGACCATCTTCATACTACACCTCTCACAGATTGATAAACCTTAGGTCATCCACTTGAGGGAAAATTGCTACTGTCCTACAAAACTCTGCTCTTGGAGGCCCAACACGTGTCTACAAGAATAAAGTTGCGTAGTAGACATCAAGCTCTTTTCTGGCGCCGTTGCCGGGGAGGTGAGTGCTTGAAGGTATATCTTTAGATCTTGCAATTGAATCTTTTAGTTTCTTATTTTATCACTAGTTTGGTTTATAAAAGAAAACTACAAAAAAATGGAATTGAGGTTGCATCATACTATTGATCATCTTTATAATATCTTTCTTGAAAATGATGGTTTGGAAAATTGTGCTCAATTATTAGAAGAAGAAGTCACTAAAATGTTTGACACGAAATATTTGAATGATGAGCATGATTGCAATGTTGTTAGTGTGAATTCTTTGAATATCCAAAATGCTAATGATGATTGCAGAAGTCATGACAAAAATGTTTCTTATAAGCATGTCACTTTTTGTGGAGTGAATTGGGAGTGCAATTGCACACCAAAAAGGGGAGATAGATTTTGTAAGAAGCATAAATATTTTGAAACAAAAACATTGCAAGAGAGGCTAGATGATTGTGCTGAAAGATTTAATTTTTTCGCCACCCTTGTGAACTTTACAATGAACATGGTCATTTAAATCTCCAATGCAAATTCTTTCATGATCAAATCGTGTCCAAAAATTGTGATAACTTGATTACCCTTGAGCATCATAAAGAGCTTAGTCTTGTTTTGGGGTATGAAGAAATGAAACGTATAACTAAGGGTATTCCAAAGTTTAATCTCGAGAGATTTCTTGATTTTGATCTAGAGGAAATTTATATGTTTTGTGCGGTAAATTGCATTGAGAATCCTTATATTGCCAACTATCTAAAGTCAAGAAAACAAATAGAATATGAAGAGAGTACTAATGAAAGGGAAAATATTTCCCAATACCCTCCTAGTGTTTATTATGATGGATCAGGTAACGAGGAGGAGCTTCCTATCCAACCAATCTCATCAATAAGAAGCTTGAAATGATTAATTAAACCCACACATGATGTGGTGAATAAGAAGAAAAGAAGAAATAATAGAGGTGAAAAGGTATCTCTCCCAAATAATGTTGCTCCTATTATTGTTGTGCCTCATGAAAATGAATCAAAAATAATTGTGGAAGATGATGCACTTGATGATGATTTTGTTATGCCTATTGCTTGTTGTGATGATTATGATTGGGAAGATAATGATACTTATAATATTGGAAATCTTTTTGGCACCAACTTGGGAAGTTATGATGATAGCAATTTTTATACCGTTGGTGCCATTCATACTATTAATGATGATAATGATTATGCTTATGATATGCCAAGCCACAAGCTTGGGGATGCTATGTTTGATGAGAATGACATGTTTGAGAATTTATTTGCTGCAATTAATGTTTGTCCCAAGCTTGGGGATGCTATGTTTAATGAGGATGATCTTTTTAGTTCCCCTACTTTGAATGATCAAACTTTCTATGATGGTTGCATGCCTCCTATCTATGATGAGAACAAAGTTGCTACTTATGATGATTATTGTGATGATACTTATGTTATAAAAAATAGTGATAATTATTGTCATAATTTTGAATATCCTTTTACTGAACATTACTCTTTTAATGTGGGAACAATTTATAGTATTCGAGTTTCCTATGATACTCCCACTATTATGAATGAGAATAAAATTGCTTATGTGGAGAGTAATAAATTTTCTATGCTTGTGGATCATGAAAAGAATGCTTTATATAATGGTTATATTGATGAATCTATTCATGATGCTACTGAAAATTATTATGAGAGAGGAACTTATGACTCATGATGCTCTCTTTATGTTTCAATTCTTATCTTTTATGCGAGCATAATTGAAATCATCATGCCTGGCTTAAAAGGCATTAAAGAAAAGCGCTTGTTGGGAGACAACCCAACACTTTTACCTACTGTTTTTATGTGTTAACATGATTAAGCTACTGTAGTAATCATGTTTTATTGCTTTTGTTTCAATAAAGTGCCAAGTAAAGCCTTTGGGATCATGTTGGATGATAGTTGATTTGACCCTGCTGAAAAACAGAAACTTTTGTGCTCACGAAAATAAGTCTCTTTTTTAACAGAAGAGTGCTTTTGAGTTGATTCTTTTTTCAGAAGATTAATATACAAATTTCACACGTGTTTATAAATTTTTCATAATTTTTGGAGTAGCAGAAGTATGGTTTGAGTACAGATTACTACAGACTGTTCTGTTTTTGACAGATTCTGTTTTCAATGCATAGTTTGCTTGCTTTCTAGTTTCTATGGCTTATATTGCTCAATATAAATTGTGGAAATGATATTATACAGTACGCATTGTGTGGAAACAATTATGAATCTTGTCTTTGACAGTACCAAAAGTGAAATGGTTTGCTCTTTATCATACTAACCTATCTCACGAAGTTCCGTTAAGTTTTGTGTGATTGAAGTTTTCAAGTTTTGGGTGAGATGTCGATATGAGGAGAATAAGGTGACAATACCCTAAGCTTGGGGATGCCCAAGGAACCCCAAGGTAATATTCAAGGAATATCCAAGCAACTAAGCTTGGGGATGCCCCGGAAGGCATCCCCTCTTTCGTCTCCAACAATATCGGTAACCTCACTTGGAGCTATGTTTTCATTCGTCACATGATATGTGTTTTGCTTGGAGCGTCAACTCATTTTGTTAATAATTTTCTTGATGTTATTTATAATAATGTTTTGCATCCTTTATTTCAATAAAAGTGGCATTGATAGTCTTTGCCATGCTTATCTTGCAAATATACATGTTGCGGTTTGAAAACAGAAAGTTTATCGATGTTGCAAAACTTCCCGAGGAAAGTCATAATGTGATAAAATTTTGAAACTTTTTGCATAATAAGCTCTGATAAATTTTCTAAAGTGTGGAAGAATTTCATAATGTTTGGAGTTGAATAAGTATTGATACTCTTGCATTCTTTACAGACTGTACTGTTTTGGCAGATTGCTGTTATGTTTGCATTATTTGCATATGTTTGCTTGTTTAATGATTCTATTTGAGGATAGGAGTATTAAATATGCAGAGGCATTTAGTATGCAATGTTGAATAATAATTTTTGTGATTTTCTACAGTAGAGTATGATAAGGTTTTTGCATTGGTTTATACTAACTTATCTCACGAGTTCTTGTTGAGTTTTGTGTGGATGAAGCTTTTAAGATTTAGGGAAACCATGATATAGAAGGAATTAAGGAGACACAAAAGCTCAAGCTTGGGGATGACCAAGGAATCCCAAGATAATATTTCAAGAAGTCTCAAGCATCTAAGCTTGGGGATGCCCCGGTAGGCATCCCACCTTTCTTCATCAACAATTATCGGTTAGTATCGGTTGAACCTAAGTTTGTGCTTCTTCACATGAGTTGTGCTATCCTTGAAAGGTCATTTTATTTTGTTTTGCTTGATGTTTTAATAAAATACTTAGATCTGAAAGTTTTTAAATAAAATAGAGTCCTCAAATAGTTGCCAGGGAGGCTAAGTAAGCGGCATCCACATCCCGTCAACGAAGCCCTTTTCTATGTCATTTACTCTTGTGCTTCACTTGTATCCCATGAGTAAATTGTTGAATAAATTGAATGTAATGAAGTTGATATCTTATCATGCCTAGTGGTAGCTTCACATTGGGTTTAGAAAGTGAAATCTTTTGAGGCTTGACAATCGCAATTTTGGTCATACAAGCAATTGACGAATAATTAGTATAAGGAAGAGAACTTTCACATGCAAATACACTATCCTGGAAGTCTTTTGTGATTGTGAGCCCCCATCAAAATATTATATGCCAAAATTGTTGACGTTGGACAAGGAAGACAACGTAATGATTTATGTTTGTTAATATTCACATAGAAGTTATATTGTCATAGATCCTTCAACATGTGGTGCTTGTCCCCCATCCTTGCTAGCCAAAAATTCCGCACTAAGTAGAGATACTACTTGTGCATCCAAAAACCCTTAAACCCAAATCTTATCTTCAAGAGTCCACCATACCTACCTAAGGATTGAGCAAGATCCTTCAAGTAAGTTGTCATCGGTGCAATAAGGAAATAAAAATTGCTTTTAAAAGTGTTAGATCATTTAGAAGAGAAAATTGAGCATTGTACGAACTTGTGATGGCAAAGCAATAAAAGCGACGGACGTCATAATAAAGGTTGCTATCATAAGGGGCAATATAACGTGACGTTCGTTTGCACTAAGGGGTTGAGCATACAAAAAAATAAGCGCATGGCAACCTCTGCTTCCCTCTGCGAAGGGCCTATCTTTTACTTTTCAGTATTTATTTTTATGCAAAGACTCAAAGTTATCCTCTCTATTCCTTTTTATTTTTCTCTTTTGGCAAGCATCATGTGGTGAGGAAAGATCTAGGCACATATGTCCTGTTGAATATGGGTAACATGAGTTATTATTGTTGACATCACCCTTGAGGTGAATACGTTGGGAGGCAAAACAATAAGCCCCTATCTTTCTATGTATCCGGTTTAAACGTTTTGCTCATGTGTATGCGGTGAGAGTTAGCAATCATAGAACACTATATGATGGTTGAGTATGTGGAGCTCTTACTTAAACTCTGTTGAATAAGTTGAATTGCAATTGCTTGGTGACCGAGAACATAGGTTGTTGGGTTTCAAGAGAATTGATTGTTTGAACCTTAACATGTGAATTGGTTGCCACTATAACATGAGAAGTTTTATACGAAAGAATTGTTGTTATGATGCTAGGAAAAGTGATTGAAATTGTCATTGATCAAATTTGTGCACTTTGCTAGCATTCACACTTCTTAAATTATTTCTTTTATCATTTACCTACTTGAGGACGAGTAGGAATTAAGCTTGGGATGCTGATACGTCTCCAATGTATCCATAATTTATGAAGTATTCATGCTAATATATTATCATTCTGGGATGTTTTACAATCATTTTATAGCAACTTTATATCATTTTTTTGGGACTAACCTATTCACCTAGTGCCCAGTGCCAGTTGCTGTTTTTGCTTGTTTTTTACATCGCGTGAAACCAATACCAAACGGAGTCCAAATGCAACGAAACTCCACGGAGATTTTTATGGACCAGAAGACCAACAGTGGGCCAAAGAAGCACCTGGGGGTGCCCCGAGGGGGGCACAACCCACCAGGGCATGCCTGGGGGCCCAGGCGCGCCCAGGTGGGTTGTGCCCACCTCGGTGGCCCCCCCCGCACCCCCTCTTTACCCTATAAATTCACAAATATTCCAAAACCCTTCGGGGTTAACCTAGATCAGAAGTTCCACCTCCGCAGGCCTCTGTAGCCACCGAAAACCAATCTAGACCCCGTTTCGGCACCCTGCCGGAGGGGGGAATCATCTCCGGTGGCTGTCTTCATCATCCCGGCAGCCACCCACGATGAGGAGGGAGTAGTCCACCCTCGGGGCTGAGGGTTCGTACAAGTAGCTATGTGTTTAATCTCTCTCTCTCTCTTGATATATATCATGGGCTTTGTTAATATAGATGGATCATATGATGCTTCTCCCCTCTATACTCTTGTTGTGATGAATTGAATCTTCACCCTTTGAAGTTTTGTCTTGTCGGATTGAATATTCATATATGAGAACACATGATGTATGTCTTGCGGTATGAATACTTGAGGTGACAATGGGGTATCGTATTGATTCAATTGATATATGTTTTGGCACTCAACTCGCGGATTCCCGAGGTGACGTTGGGGTAATCTATGCATAGGGGTTGATGCACGTTTTTATTATCTTTTCTTCGATAGAAACTTTGGGGTCTCTTTGTAGTTCTTTGTGTGGATCGAGTATTATGAATATGAATTTGCTTTGGTGTTATTTTAGTACGAACTCTTGATTGGATCGATCGAAAAGAATAGCCTGCGTTATTTTAGTACGAACTCTAGGATAGATCGATCGGAAAGAATAGCTTTGAGGTGGTTTCGTACCCTACAAACAATTTCTATCTTTTGTTCTCCGCTAATAGGAACTCGGGAGTGATTCTTTATTGCACTTTGAGGGATAATCATATGATCCAACTATGTTAGCATTGTTGAGAGATTGCACTAGCGAAAGTACGGACCCTAGGCCTTGTTTTCAAGCATTGCAATACCGTTTTTGTGCCCGTTTACTATTTGCTACCTTTCTGTTTTTATTTATTCAGATTATAAAAATATATTTCTACCATCAATATTACACTTTTATCACCATCTCTTCGCCGAACTAGTGCACCTATACAATTTGCCATTGTATTGCGTGTGTTGGGGACACAAGTGATTTCTTGTATTTGGTTGCAGGGTCGTTTGAGAGAGACCATCTTCATCCTACACCTCTCACGGATTGATAAACCTTAGGTCATCCACTAGAGGGAAAATTGCTACTGTCCTACAAAACTCTGCGCTTGGAGGCCCAACACGTGTCTACAAGAATAAAGTTGCGTAGTAGACATCAATCATAGTTTCTTCATAGTTCGTAGGTTCGTCATGATCTAGTAACATGACTTCCAGAACAAGATTACCATACCACTCTGGTGCGGAACGTGCTTTGGTTGATCTACGAGGTTTGGTAGTAACTTGATCTGAAGTTTCATGATCATCATCATTAGCTTCCTCTCTAGTTGGTGTAGGCATCATGGGAACGGTTTTTTGTGATGAGCTACTTTCCAATTCGAGAGAAGGTACAATTACCTCATCAAGTTATACTTTCCTCGCACTCACTTCTTTCGAGAGAAACTCCTTCTCTAGAAAGTTTCCATTCTTGGCAACAAAGATCTTGCCTTCGGATCTGTGGTCGAAGGTGTACCCTATTGTTTACTTAGGGTATCCTATGAAGACGCACTTCTCTGATTTGGGTTCGAGCTTATCAGGCTGAAGCCTTTTGACATAAGTGCCGCAACCCCAAACTTTAAGAAATGACAGCTTAGGTTTCTTGCCAAACCACAGTTCAGGCGGTGTCGTCTCAACGGATTTAGACGGTGCCCTATTCAACGTGAATGCAGTTGTCTCTAATGCATAACCCCAAAATGATAGTGGTAAATCGGTAAGAGACATCATAGATCGCACCATATCTAATAAAGTACGGTTACGACGTTCGGACACACCATTACGCCGTGGTGTTCCAGGTGGCGTGAGTTGTATCCCGAAAGTAATGCTGGATCGAGCGTTTTTCTCTTTGCAGGAACCCACACAGTTTGAGGATATTGATGTGGTTCCCAGTCAGTGCCATTTTCATTCAGTTTCCTTTCAAAACCGATACCTTCCTTTCTTGGATTTTTGTGAAGAATAGATTTCTTTAGAATATCACAACGGGTTGGTGTCCTTTGAGAGATTTGAACATTCTTGTCTGAAGAAGATCCTTCAGCCTAGCATTTTCATCAGAAATAGAACCATTTTCCTCGATCGACTGGTTAGCATTCATAGATGATTCGGCATTTGATTCAGTGTTGGTTCGTTCAAGGCATTTTAAAGATGGTGGCTCAAACACCTCAGGTTTATCCTTGAGTTGTTGGGTGAGAAGAGAATTTTCTCTAATCAAATCTTCATGGGCCTCTCTTAGCGCCTCGAGTTCCTATTTCGTTTTCAGGTAATCGTAGGTCAATCTTTCGTGGTCTGCTGAGAGAAAATCATGACGAGTTGAGAGTTCATCCATTCGTGACTTGAGAGTGGAATACTCTTCGGTCAACGACTGATCTTTTTCCATCTCCTCAACCAACAACCCTTCAGATTTCCTGAGGGTTTTCTCAATTTTCTCAAGAGAATTTTGTTGTATGTTGGCAATTTTGATCAACTTAGCATGGTCATCCTCATCAGACGAATATTGATCACTGGAGTGAACCTTGTAATGTCTGGAGGATACCTTTTCTTTCGAAGCCTTAGCCATGAAGTAGTAGGCAGGAGTTTCATCGTCGCTTGATGGGTTCCAGAAGAAATTTGTTGCAGGAGAAGAGGCGCATGCTATGCCAGCCATGCCTGAGTCGGAGTCCTCATCTGAATCATTCTCTTCTTCAGAATCCATCTCCTTGCCGATGTACACCTTGGCCTTGCGAGAAGTATTCTTGAGGTTGGAGGAGGACTTGGAAGGGTTCCTTGATGAAGATCGTGATGAACATTTTGAAGTGGAGTTGTCCTTCTTCTTGAAGAATTTCTTCATTTTCTTTTCTTCATCGGAGTCGTAGTTCTTGCTCTTGCTTTTGCCTCAATAGTTGCCCGAATCATATCTCCCACTAGCACGGATTTCAGCTTCCCATAGAGGGCAGTCCGAAATGAAGTGTCCATGCTTTTTGCACTTGAAACAGGTATATTCTCTGGCAGGTTTTGATGAAGATTTTGAACCCCTAGAGTTGCTTGAACTTCTTTTTTGGAACTGACTCTTATTGTGGAAACGTTGGAATCTTTTCGTGATTAGTGTGAGATCTTTGCTGAGTCGTTCTGGATCATCTGAATCTTTTTGGGCATTTCCATCTGAGGAGGAATCAGCCACAGCCTTGAGAGATGATTTTTGCGCTGAGTTGAGCCATACAGATCTCTTTTCTCTTCTTCTTGTTCCTCGTGAGTGTTCAATCTTTACATGACATTGGCAAAGTTGAGGGTTTTGAAATCAGGACGCTCGTGAATCATCAGAACAAGCATGTCAAATGAACTGTCAAGAGATCGAAGCAGTTTCTTCACAACTTCATGGGCAGTGATGTCTTTGGCGTCGAGTCCTTCAAGTTCATCTGCTATGTCACTAAGGTGGTCGAAGGTTTGCTGACAACTTTCATTTCCAATGTGCTGGAAGTGACTGAACTTCGCTCGAAGAGTATCAATTCGAGCTTCTTTCTGAGTTGAAACTCCTTCATTGATCTTCTCGAGGACATCCTACAAATCCTTCGCAGTTTCACACTAACGATATCGAAGAAATTGCGCCCGAGAGAGATGGCCACCAATTTCATCTTTGGCTTGAGCATCTAGTTGAACGAGCTTCTTTTCTTCATCGGTAGGAGCTTGAGGAATAGAGATTGTGAGCTCGAGCTGCACCATGTTCCACATATCATCATTTCATCATCTATTGTGCGGAGACGGATCTTCATCTTTTCCTTCCAGAAGGGATAGTCTATCCCATCGAATATGGGAATCTTGAGATGCTATTTCTAGTTCACTGAAGACATACGTAAACTCCAAAGTCGTTAGACTAAAATGAGCAGAGCCAAGGAGTACCTTGCTCTGATACCAAATGTAGGAACAAAGTTTGTCTACCAGAGGGGGGTGAATGGGAGTTTTAAATTTTCTTCAGAAAACTTAAAATCTCTCAAAACCCAGTAGCGGAATGAATGGAAAACAGACTATAGTGAACTAAGGTAGAGTACCGAAAGGAAACTAAGGCAAGAATCAATGAGAATTATATGAATGATAGTGCATTGAAGTTAAACATGGGTGACAGAGGTAACCAAAGATGCTCGATGGCGACAAGGTATTTGTTCGACCAGTTCGTCCTTCTGCACAAGGCCTACGTCTGGTTGGAGGGGCTGTGACTTAACACGGGAGATAAACTCTCTTCACTTTATTCTCCTCGACAATCAATTCGTCAATCGATGCCGATTACTCATGGTAGATACTTGAAGGCGGTCTCCGAACCTTTACAGACTTCTTCTTCGAGAACCACAATCACTCTTGGTCTCTGAAGAAATTGTCACCTAACCGTCTAGAGAGTTTGCAGCTCTCAAGAGTAATAGGCGGAGCGTACTAAACTTAGATTCCAGTGATGCTGAACCACTATCTATTTTTTCGGCTCTAGGGTTTTTATCTCGGTGGATTTTAAACTCAAATCGCTCAGAGAGTGGGTTGCTCAACCATCTTCTCGGAATCAAAAGGAGAAGCCACCGGCCAAAGCCAACGCGGGGTGGCTATTTATAGCCGCAGGCTTCCTAGATGGGAAATGACCATTTTGGACACGAGGTCCAGCCAATCGTAAACCGACACGTTCACAACGGTCGGATTTTAGAGCAACGGTAACATTACTTGAGGAACAAGTAATGCTAACTCCTCGGTCCGAGGCAAATATCTCGCAGCAAAGAAGATCACAGTCTCTTGCTGGCAAGTATTTGCTTGGAAAACAGAGAGATTTCTCACATCTTTCATAGGTTCTGGGTTTAGCATCAGAGAATCAAAGTTTCGAACGCTACACCCCTCTTAATAGTACGGTGCTCCTATGACTCAATGAAAGAAGAAGAACAACGAAACGAATGCTACGTCTTCATCTCGTCTTCATTCTTCCTCGAGCGCAGTCATTTACTTCAAACAGACACCGAACCAATTGCTTGTGCTTCAACAATTTTTAGGGGTCATTCTTGTTAGCTTCATCTTCGCTGCATGGCAGGGAGATTATCTTCGTCGTTTGCATCAAACTCCTCGATACTCCAGGGACCTATTACTCTATGTGCACTAGCAAACACATAAGTCCCATACTGTTTATGTCAACAAACTCCAAAACATAAGGGGCCTATCATTGCACCAACAAATACAAGATGCTCCAAGCAAAACACATATCATGTGGTGAATAAAAATATTGCCTCAAGTAATTTTACCGATGGATTGAAGACAAAAGAGGGGATGCCATCCGGGGCATCCCCAAGCTTAGATGCTTGGTTGTCCTTGAATATTTCCTTGGGGTGCCTTGGTGAAAGTGCAATCATGCCCTTACATCAAGTTTTGATGTTGATGACAATTTACATGTAGGGGACTAACTATGTTCGTCAAGTGAATCTCACGTGTTAGTCCCCGGATCATCAAAGGTGTGTGGATCATGAACATATGGAGCTGATTGTCCTCAAGAAAGAAGTATCAAAATGATTTTATATTTGTTATTCTTGAGTATAGGATCCCGCACTACTAAGAGGGGATCGGTAGGGTTAGTGAAGGACTTGCTCATGCCACAAAATTCCTAGCCTCAGAATCTTAGGGTCACACGAAATATTCTGGTGCAAATAGTTCTGGTTCTGCTCTCAAGCCGGATGTCCGAGCCACATGCCGGATGTCCGGGCCACACGCCGGATATCCGACACCTGCTATCCAGAATGCACCGTATGCTGGTGTTTACGTCGGATGCCCGGCCCTCCATGTCGGATGTCCGGGACTTCCATGTTCCTCGGATATCTGGGCTGCCCAAGCCGGATGTCCGGCCCCGTCTATCCAGAGTGCTGCTGAAGCATATGATTTCGCCAGATATTTCGCCGGATGTCCGGCCTCACCGCCGGATGTCCGGGTCTTCTAGCCATTCCGGATGTCCAGACTTTGCCCCGGATGTTTGGCCCCTTTGTCTTATCCTCTGCTTTCTATTTCACTTCACTTGTGCTACGCTAGGCCGGACGTCCGGCCCCTGACCCGGATGCCCGGCCTGCCCTGTCACGTACACTACAATGGCCATATTTGGAGCACTACTATATATAGCCCTCTTCCTCCTCGGGAGAGGGTTGACCATTCACTTCAAGCAAACCCTAGAACACATTTCACTCTCTCTCTCTCACTCTCCTACACCAAATCTTAGATCCCTAAGGGATTTGAAAGCATTTGAGAGAAGTTGCCTACCCAAGTGATAGATCCACTCCTTCCCCTTCTTTGCACCAAAGGAATTCGTGATTTGAGCAAGTCTTGAGCTTTTCCCCATTGTTCTTGTTACTCTTGGAGGTTGGAGACTCCTAGGAGGTAGGAGTCTTTCGGAGAGGAATCGACCATTGTGATTTCCCCCGGAAAGTTTGTGAGGGTTTGGAGACCACCCCAAGGTCTACCACTAGTAGTTGAGAAACGCCTTCGTGGTGTTGTCTCAAAGGGATAATAGGGTGAGCCTTCGTGGCGTTGGTGTGCCTTTGTGGTAACATCCACCTCTCTAACAGTGACGTAGCTTCCCTCCAAGGAAGTGAACATCGGCATACATCCTCGTCTCTCGGAGTTGCGGTTATCCCTAACCCTAACTTCCTACTTGTGGTTACTTGTCTCTTAGGCCTTACTTATATCATATTGTGCTTGCTTACTCATATATTTGTGTTACTCGTTTACCTTGCTTAGCTCTTAGCATTATACTTGCAATTGTTAGGCTCACTTTCATATTCCGCATGATTGCCTAAAATTGCTAAGTAATAATTAAAATCTGTAATTGTACCTATTCACCCCCCCTCTAGGTCCATCTCGATCCTTTCAATTGGTATCAGAGCCTCGTGCTCTATTCTTGTGGCTTAACCGCCCTAGAGCGAGATGAACCCCGATGGGACTCCCCTTGTTGCGGATCCGAAGGATAAGGATTCGGCTTCCACGGAAACCAAGTCCTTTACTTCTGAGGATCTGGAATGGGCCCTTGCTAAGCAAAAGGAGGAGCATGATGTTTCTCTTAAGGCCTTGGTCCGAATGAGATTAGCCACATTAACCACGATGCTTGCACCACTTTCGGGTGGTGCGGCCTCGAGGCCAACTGTGCCTACTCCTTCACTTGGCCAACAACCTCAGAGTAATGAACACTCCAGTGTTCCTTGGCTTTATGCAAGACCTCAAATAGAGAAACAAAAGTATAACCCTCAAGGCAAACCTCCTTTACTTGATGACACTACCGATTTTTCTTTGTGGAGAGTTGCTATGCAGGATCATCTTCGATATGGAAATGATGAGATGTTGGAGATCTTGGAGTATGGTTACCAAGCTGTTGACCCAAAGAATCTTACACCAAGAGAGATATACGACAAGAATCTCAACGACACAGCAACCATGTGCATAAGGAGAGGTATGACTGACAAGCAAAGGAGACCATACATACACATCACAAGTGCCAAGGAATTATGGGATATCATTGTGAGGACCAAGACCGGTACCTCCACTCTCCGGCTTGCTCAATATGAAATTTCCAAGGGTCAATTGCAAAACTTTTGTATGGAGAAAGGTGAATGTCCCAAGAAGCTCCTTGAGCGTCTCATGACTCTCACCGCTGACATTGAGTCCCGTGAGTGTGGCAAGACACAGGATGGATTCAACTTGACTAACCGATTTCTCGTGGACAAGTTGCTTCATGCTCTTGCTCCATATCATCACCAAATGGTGTGGGACTGATGTCTACTATGCAACTTTATTCTTGTAGACTCGTGTTGGGCCTCCAAGCGCAGAGTTCTGTAGGACAGTAGCAATTTTCCCCCAAGTGGATGACCTAACGTCTATCAATCCGTGGGAGGCGTAGGATGAAGATGGTCTCTCTCAAACAACCCTGCAACCAAATACAAGAAATATCTTGTGTCCCCAACACACCCAATACAATGGCAAATTGTATAGGTGCACTAGTTCGGCGAAGAGATGGTGATAAAAGTGTAATATGGATGGTAGAAATATATTTTTATAATCTGAATAAATAAAAACAGCAAGGTAGCGAACGATAAAAGTGAGCACAAACGGTATTGCAATGCTGGAAAACAAGGCCTAGGGTCCATACTTTCGCTAGTGCAAACTCTCAACAGTGCTAATATAATTGGATCATATAACCATCCCTCAACGTGCGATGAAGAATCACTCCAAAGTTCCTATCTAGCAGAGAACATAAGAAGAAATCGTTTGTAGGGTACGAAACCACCTCGAAGCTATTCTTTCCGATCGATCTATCCAAGAGTTCGTACTAAAATAACACCAAATAATTTCAGATTCATAATACTCAATCCAACACAAAGAACCTCAAAGAGTACCCCAAGATTTCTACCGGAGAAACAAAGACAAGAATGTGCATCAACCCCTATGCATAGATTACCCCAATGTCACCTAGGGAATCCGCGAGTTGAGTGCCAAAACATACATCAAGTGAATCAATATGATACCCCATTGTCACCACGAGTATTCATTTGCAAGACATATATCAAGTGCTCTCAAATCCATAACAATATCAATCCGATAAAACGAAATCTCAAAGGGAAAACTCAATTCATCACAAGATAGAGAGGGGAAAACACCATATGATCCGACTATATTAACAAAGCCCGCGATACATCAAGATTGTGACATCTCAAGAACACGAGAGAGAGAGAGAGCGAGAGAGAGAGAGATTAAACACATAGCTACTGGTACAAACCCTCAGCCCCGAGGGTGGACTACTCCCTCCTCATCGTG
The DNA here is from genome assembly GCF_002575655.3 of Aegilops tauschii subsp. strangulata. Lineage (NCBI taxonomy): Eukaryota > Viridiplantae > Streptophyta > Magnoliopsida > Poales > Poaceae > Aegilops > Aegilops tauschii. Next base: position 332,255,304 of record NC_053035.3, read on the forward strand.
GTGGCCGCCGGGATGATGAAGATGGCCACCGGTGATGATTTCCCCCTCTGGCGGAGTGCCGGAACGGGGTCTAGATTGGTTTTCGGTGGCTACAGAGCCTTGCGGCAGCGGAACTTCTGATCTAGGGTTACCCCCAAGGGCTTGGATTATTTGGCAATTTATAGGGCAAAGAGGGGGTGTGGGAGGCCACCAAGGTGGGCACAACCCACCTGGGCGCGCTTGGGCCCCCAGGCGCGCCCTGGTGGATTATGCCCCCCTCGGGGCACCCCTCAAGTGCTGCTCTGGCCCACTGGTGGTCTTCTGGTCCATAAAAAACCCACAAAAAAGTTTCTCGGTGTTTGGACTCCATTTGATATTGATTTCCCGCGATGTAAAAACCAAGCAAAAAACAGCAACTGGCACTGGGCACTGGTCAATAGGTTAGTCCCAAAAAAATGATATAAAGCTGCTATAAAATGATTGTAAAACATCCAAGAATGATAATATATTAGCATGAATACTTCATAAATTATGGATACGTTGGAGACGTATCAGCATCCCCAAGCTTAATTCCTACTCGTCCTCGAGTAGGTAAATGGTAAAAGAAATAATTTACGAAGTGTGAATGCTAGCAAAGTGCACAAGTTTGATCAATGACAATTTCAATCACTTTTACTAGCATCATAACAATAATTCTTTCTCATAAAATTTCTCATGTTAAAGTAGTAACCAATTCACATGTTAAGGTTCAAACAATGAATTCTCTTGGAACTCAACAACCTATATTCTTAGTCACCAAAAAATTGCAATTCAACTTATTCAACAGAGTCTAAGTAAGAGCTCCACATACTCAACCATCATATAGTCTTCTATGATTGCTAACACTCACCGCATACACATGAGCAAAACATTTCAACCGGACACATAGAAAGATAGGGGCTTATAATTTCACCTCCCAACGTATTCACCTCGAGGGTGATGTCAATAGTAATAACTCATGCTACCCATATCCAACTGGATATACGTACCTAGATATTTCCTCACCACATGATGCTTGCCAAAACAGAAAAATATAAAGGAATAGAGAGAATTTTTTTGACTCTTGCATGAAAGTAAATACATAAAAGTAAAAGATAGGCCCTTCGCAGAGGGAAGCAGAGGTTGCCATGCGCTTTTTGTTTGTATGCTCAACCCCTTAGTGCAAAAGAACGTCACATTATATTGCCCCCTATGATAGCAACCTTTATTATGCAGTTTGTCACTTTTATTCTTTGCTATCACAAGTTCGTACAATGCTCAATTTTCTCTTACACTAAATGATCTAACACTTTTAGCAGCAATTTTTTATTGCCTTATTGCACCGATGACAACTTACTTGAAGGATCTTACTCAATCCGTAGGTAGGTATGGTGGACTCTTGAAAATAAGATTTGGGTTTAAGGGTTTTTGGATGCACAAGTAGTATCTCTACTTGGTGCGGAATTTTTGGCTAGCAAAGATGGGGGGCAAGCACCACATGTTGAAGGATCTATGAAAATATAACTTCTATGTGAATATGAACAAACATAACCATTACTTTGTCTTCCTTGTCCAACGTCAACAATTTTGGCATATAATATTTTGATGGAGGCTCACAATCACAAAAGATTTCCAAGATAGTGTATTTGCATGTGAAAGTTCTCTTCCTTCTACTAATCATTCATGAATTGCTTGTATGACCAATACTGTGATTGTCAAGCTTCAAAAGATTTCACTTTCTAAACCCAATGTGAAGCTACCACTAGGCATGACATGAACATATAATTTCAGCTTCATTATACTCAATTTATTCAACAATTTACTCATAGGATATAAGTGAAGCAAAAGAGTAGATGACAAACTACTCCAAAAAGATATAAGTGAAGATCAAGTGAGTAGTTAAGTAAATAGGTACTATGTGAGGACTCTCTCTTATTTAAAAATTTCAGATCTAAGTATTATTAAAACAGCAAGCAAAACAAAACAAAATGACATTCCAAGAATAGCACACATCATGTGACGAAGCAAAAACTTAGGATCAACCGATACTAACCGATAATTGTTGATGAAGAAAGGTGGGATGCCTACCAGGGCATCCCCAAGCTTAGATGCTTGAGACTCCTTGAAATATTATCTTGGGATGCCTTGGGCATCCCCAAGCTTGAGCTTTTGTGTCTCCTTAATTCCTCTTATATCACGGTTTCCCTAAATCTTAAAAACTTCATCCACACAAAACTCAACAAGAACTCATGAGATAAGTTAGTATAAACCAATGCAAAACTTTATCATTCTCTACTGTAGCAAATCACTAAAATTATTATTTAACATTGCATACTAAATGCCTCTGCATATTTAATACTCCTATCTTCAAATAGAATCATTAAACAAGCAAACATATGCAAACAATGCAAACATAACAGCAATCTGCCAAAACAGTACAGTCTATAAAGAATGCAAGAACAATCATACTTCTGTAACTCCAAAAATTCTGAAAATTTACCACACTGTAGAAAATTTATCAGAGCTTATTGTGCAAAAAAATTCAACATTTTATCACATTCGGACTTTTCTCAGGAATTTTTGCAACAGCGATAAACTTTCTATTTTGAAACAGCAATATGTAGACTTGCAAAATAAGCATGGTAAAGGATATCCTTGACATTTTTATTGAAATAAAAGATGCAAAACATTGTTATAAATAACAACAAGCAAATCCTAACAAAATAAATTGAATGGCAACCTTTAAGAGAGATACTCTCGAAGTGGCCTTTGTTGGAGAGTTGGATGGCAACCTTTACACGGTCGATTTCTCGAAAGAGAGCACATTCGATGCAACTTGTCTAATGGCCAAGGCCGACAAGGGGTGGCTATGGCATCGCCGACTAGCCATGTCGGCATGAGAAATCTTCAAGATCTCTTAAAGCATAATCACACCTTGGACTAACCAATGTCTCTTTTGAGAAAGATCGTGTGTGTAGCGCATGCATAGCCGGGAAGCAACATCAATCAAAGCACCCACCCAAGAATATTGTGTCTACTTCAAGGCCTTTGGAGCTCCTTCATGTGGATCTTTTTGGGCCTCCTTCATGGGATAGTTTTGGTGGGAAAAAGTATGGACTTGTCATTGTTGATGATTACTCAAGATATACATGGGTGTTTTTCCTCAAATCCAAGGACGAGACGAAGATCACCTTCATTGATTTTGCCAAGCAAGCACAACGCAAGTTTGACAAAGAAATCTTGGCAATAAGAAGTGATAATGGCTCCGAGTTCAAGAACTACACATTGGAAGGATTTCTTAGTGATGAAGGGATTGAGCATCAATATTCCGCACCATACACGCCTCAACAAAATGGTGTTGCCGAAAGGAAGAACCATACACTTGTGGAGATGGCAAGGTCCATGTTGGATGAATACAAGTCGCCACATAGTTTTTGGGCCGAGGCTATCAACACCGCGTGCCATGCATCAAACCGGCTCTTCCTCCGCACGATATTGGAAAAGACCCCATATGAGCTCCTAACCGGGAACAAGCCAAATGTCAAGTACTTTCGTGTAGTTGGGTGCAAATTTTTCATCCTCAACAAAAGAGAACAGTTAGGAAAATTTCAATCTAAAACAACTGAGGTCATATTTGTTGGCTATGGATCAAACTCTCATGCCTATAGAGTCTACAACAAATCCAATGTTTGTGTTGTAGAAACTTGTGACGTGGTGTTTGATGAATTTAATGGCTCCCATGGGGAGCAAGTTGATCTAAGTGATGTAGGTGAAGAAGATTCTTGTCAAGATATTTTGACCATGGGTGTTGGTGCTCTTCTTCCAATGGAACAAGAACCTCATAATGATGAAGAAGAAGATGGAAGTTTCATACATCATCAAACCACTTCAACACCCATACCACCACAAGTTCCTATTGCTCATCCGATACCCGTAATTCAAGTACAAGAAGAAGATCAAGTCCCTCACCATGATCATCTTCAAGAGCAAGTTCATCACCAAGAGCAAGAACAAGAAAGTGCAATCATTGATGATGAACCACAACAAATGCAATATGAAGAAGAAGATCTTCCACCACACATTAATGATCCACATGTTTAGGATGTGGATGATGGGCATGAAGTTGAACCTCGCGAAACCTTAACCTCCTTCATGCCCCGAGTGGCCGGTCGTGTTGATGTTGATCAAATTCTTATCGACATATCGGAAGGTAGAGTCACTTGTAAACAACTGACAAACTTTTTTGCTCACTTCTCGTTTGTTTCTAGTTTTGAGCCACTTAAGGTACAAGATGCATTGATGGACAATGATTGGCTCATTGCTATGCAAGAAGAGTTGAACAGTTTTGAATGCAACCAAGTGTGGTCATTAGTCAAGAGGCCAACTACCAACACAATGTCATTGGAACAAAATGGATTTTCAAGAACAAGCAAGATGAGAATGGTGTAATCATCCACAACAAGGCAAGGTCAGTGGCACAAGGGTACTCACAAGTTGAAGTTTTGGTCTTTGGTGAGACCTTTGCTCCCGTTGCCCGTCTTGAATCTATTCGCATCTTACTTGCTTATGCAGCCTTCAATGGTTTTACATTACATCAAATGGATGTGAATAGTGCTTTCATTAACGGTCCTCTACAAGAAGAAGTATATGTATCACAACCACATGGGTTCGTTGATCCCGATCACAAAGACTATGTGTATAAACTTCATAAGGCTTTGTATGGCCTCAAACAAGCACCTCGTGCTTGGTATGATCATCTTAAGAAGTTTTTACTCGATGATGGTTTTGTGAGAGGGGTGATCAATCCCACTCTTTTTACTAAGAGGGACAAGGGTGATTTGATCTTATGCCAAATCTATGTAGATGATATCATTTTTTGTTCTCCTAACATTCAATTGTGCAAGAAGTTTGCGGCTTCCATGACCAAGAACTTTGAGATGTCACTCAATGCGGGTTTGAAGTTCTTTCCCGGATTTCAAATACAACAATTTCAAGAAGGAATTTTCTTATCTCAAACAAAATATCTCAAGGATATTATAGAGAAGTTTGACATGACAAATGCTAACCCATGTAAGACACCCATGCCAACAAAGATTGTACTCACTGAAGACACAAACGGTATCCCTTTTGACCCATCTATTTACCACTCTATGATTGGTTCATTGCTTTATCTTTGTGCATCTAGACTAGACATCATGTTCAGTGTATGCATGAGTGCTAGATTTCAAGCTTCCCCTAGGGAAAGTCATCATAAGGCGGTTAAGCATATTCTGAGATACCTTGTTCAAACCCCAAAGTTGGGTTTATTGTACCCCAAGGATGCTAAGTTTGATCTCATTGGGTACACGGATGCGGATTGGGCTGGATACAAAGTGGGACGGAAGTCCACCTCCGGTGCATGTCAATTTCTTGGACACTCCTTGGTAAGTTGGTCCTCGAAGAAACAAAATTGTGTTGCCCTCTCCACCGTCGAAGCCGAATACATTGCAACCGCCAGTTGTGCAACTCAATTAATATGGATGAGGAAAACTTTGAAGGATTACGGTATCACCTATAGACATGTGCCTCTTCTATGTGATAATCAAAGTGCCATCAATATTGCTGAGAATCCCAAAGATCATACTCGCACCAAGCACATTGATATTAGGTATCATTTCTTAAGAGATCATGTGGAAAAGGGTGACATTGATATTTCTCATGTTGCTACAGATATGCAACTTGCAGACATTTTCACCAAGCCATTGGATGAAGCAAGGTTTTGTCAACTTAGGCGTGAACTTGGTATCTTGGAGCTTGACAACATTATGTGAAATCTAGTACCCATCCATGCATTTACTTAATGTCTTGTCTTGATGTAGGCATATATTTAGGGGGAGACATTCAACTCATGAGTACTCTCACCCTACATAATGCATAAATAGAACAAACACTCTCAAAGTTATCATGGTTTTCGAACTATGGTGCTTTAAATGATGGAGTCGTGACTATGTACCCAAAGTCAAAATCTTTCCGGTACTATGTCTCATATGCTCAAACATGGTCATTTCGGTCACCGCTCGTGCATCGTTTCTATGAACCTTTCTATGCTTAATGTGTTGGGTTACTTGTGCATCTTACTATAGACCTAAGTTTCTTCGTACTTCATCTCTAAAAACTTTAAATCTCCTTGGCGGAGTCTATATGAAAATATCATTATATGGCCCATACAAACTCCTCCCTACCCACTTGGTATCTCTGTCCAGTGGCCGGACATCCGGGCACACTGCCGGACATCCGGGCCCTGGCAGTTTTCAACTGCTCAAAAACCTCTTCGGGCACCCCCAGCTGCCAGACATCCGGCCCGTCGCCAGACATCCGGGCCCTGAACATTTGTTCCCTGCCCCCTTGTCGCCGGACGTCCGGCTCGTTCGCGCACAAACACTTATACGGGGGGAGGGGGCTTGGGATTTGGGGGCAGTTCTCCTTTTCTTCCCCTCTCGCTCCCCCACCTATCTCACGTCGCCACTGCCACTGGGCTGTGCTTCAGCCTGCCTCGACCATCTCCACCCTCCTCCGGACCTGATCTCCTCTCCACGCCCTTGCCTCTTCCCGATCTACTCTCTCACCCACTCCATTTGCTGGGTGGCAGTGTGAATCACACGGGAAGGGCCGATTTGGGCGTTGAATCAAGGGTCGACCGCCGGAGTTCCTTATGGCACGCACCAAGCAATGTGGTCCTCCTCCTTCTTCCCGGGGTATGGCTGTCATCTATTCTTACCTACTTCTTCGTTTGGCTCAACTATTCTAGGTTCTCAGTAAAATCTCATGATTATCTTGTTATGTATGCCCCTATATGGTTTTGATGTCACTTGCCTAGCCCAAATTCCTCTCTATGTACTCGGCTAAACAATTACACCATGGGCATGTTGATATTTTGATCTACCACTAGGACTTGTTCTATGGTCGTGTTCAAAAATATCCACAACTCCATTGATTAATTGCTTTATCCTTGTTCATAATTTTTTGGGGGGCTACTTCTCATCGTATCCCTATCATGTATTCATTTCAGTCGCTCGCCGGCAAGGTTCTACTGACTTCGAGGAGCATGTCCAGCCTAAGAAGAAGAAGACCACCACCGGACCCAAGAAGTCGTGTGGGGCTCCATCACCGAGTCCACCGGCCTCTGATCCGGATGATGAGGACTATGTTGGGGAGGAAGAAGAGGACATTGCTCCAAGACGCTCTGTTGGTCAGTCAAAACCGGGCACTCGGAGGGCTCCCGTACCTCAGGTCCGTGGAGCTGCGATGCCCATTGTCCATGGTCGTCGCATCTCCATGGAGCTTCCTTTCAGCGGGGACCGCCCCACCCACGACTTCACAACTGTGAGGGATGGTCCATATCTTGAGTTCCGACGGGATACCAACCCGTATGAGATGGTGGCTAATGCCGAGGATCCTCGTTTCCATACTCGCACGTAGTAGGATCTCTACTCTAGCTTCGTCCACGGTCGTGGACTTGCTCCTCATAAATACTTGGATCTTCAGTTCATGCGTGATCACCCTGCCATGTTCCCTGACAACACGGTCAAGATCATTGATGATATGACTCTCAGTCCAACAGTGACCTTCAAGTGTGATTGGAATGAAGCTTCCATCCTTCAATTCTATGCCACCTGCTTCTTTGGCCCAAACAACACTCTCACATGGATGACCGATGACACTATGCCAAGCATCACCTATGACCGTTTTGTTCAGATTTTGGGCTTCTCCGGTGTTGGACATCACATCCACAATCTGGATCCACAGTATAAGCCCAAAGGGATTGATGCTTGCATGCCTCTTGTTAAGCCTACCACTCAGCTCACTCTAGAGGAACGTAAATATCCACCCAATGAGGTATCCATCTTCCGGTCTCCTTACTACATTCTCTATCAGTGTGTGCTTCGCACTCTCTATCCTAAGAAGGGAGATCGCTCAAGGGCTCGCAACTATTGCATTGATTTGATGGTTCGTATGCATGATACACCTACCGAGCCTCTTGACACAGCCCATTACATTTGGCATGAGATCCGTCTCTCCAGCTTTCTTCAGACGCGCACATTTCCTCATGCTCCATTCATTCAGGCGTTAATTGATCACACTGCTCCCTTTGAGGTAGCTAAGACTGTTGTGCATTCCATTTGGAAACCTCCGACTCATATGCGCATGGCAGCTCCTGCACCATCTGCTGCACCTCATCAGCCTAGGAGGTCTGCTAGTGGGACTCAGCCCACGGGTTCCTCTGTTCCTTCCTCCTCGACCGCACCTCGTGGCCTTCTTGCCTCGTTCTTGGGCAAGGCTCAGTCTGCTATTATGAAGGCTATCACTTTTAACTGTCAGCAAAACCATGATGTTCAGAAGCGCCCCATTATCTCCAAGAACCAGCTCAAGCAACGCCTTCACGACCGTGGGTGTCCAGTGAGCGATGATGATCCTATTCCCGCGGCACCGTCCTCTTCAACCTTTGGGTTCCCGTCTCGTGATGAGTACGCCGAGTTCTTTTAGGGCATCGCTGATGATGATGACATCCGCCAGGACTGATTTCAGTGTTGTTCTTCTCATTGTTCACCCCTTTTTGCATGTTGCTGTCAAAGGGGGAGAAGTAGTATCTTAGTTGGCTAAAGTATCGTGCTATATGTTGCTATTTGTGTTCACTACTATTCAAACTCTCTATGTATGCTACATATGGTACTTAATCGTATGAGACTATGTTGTAATCCTTGTGGCTATGAGTTGTTGTTGCTTTGGGTTGATGGTGTGTTTGTTTCATGTGTGCTTGTCCTACTTTCCTATCTTTTAAGCTACATATGCTACCATCGGAACACAGAGAGATTTCTCTCACAACTTTCATAGGTTCTGGTTTTAGCATCAGAGAATCACAGTTTCGAATGCTACACCCCTCTTAATAGTACGGTGCTCCTATGACTCAATGAAAGAAGAACAACAACGAAATGAATGCTACGTCTTCATTCTTCCTCGAGCGCAGTCATTTACTTCAAACAGACACCGAACCAATTGCTTGTGCTTCAACAATTTTTAGGGGTCACTCTTGTTAGCTTCATCTTCGCTGCATGGCAGGGAGATTATCTTCGTCGTTTGCATCAAACTCCTCGATACTTCAGGGACCTATTACTCTATGTACACTAGCAAACACATAAGTCCCATACTATTTATGTCAAAAAAACTCCAAAACATAAGGGGGCCTATCATTGCACCAACAAAGAAAAGATGCTCCAAGCAAAACACATATCATGTGGTGAATAAAAATATTGCCTCAAGTAATTTTACCGATGGATTGAAGACAAAAGAGGGGATGCCATCCGGGGCATCCCCAAGCTTAGATGCTTGGTTGTCCTTGAATATTTCCTTGGGGTGCCTTGGTGAAAGTGCAATCATGCCCTTACATCAAGTTTTGATGTATATGACAATATACATGTAGGTGACTAACTATGTTCGTCAAGTGAATCTCACGTGTTAGTCCCCGGATCATCAAAGGTGTGTGGATCATGAACATATGGAGCTGATTTTCCTCAAGAAAGAAGTATCAAAATGATTTTATATTTTTTATTCTTGAGTATAGGATCCCGCACTATTAAGAGGGGATCGGTAGGGTTAGTGAAGGACTTGCTCATGCCACAAAATTCCTAGCCTCAGAATCTTAGGGTCACACGAAATATTCTGGTGCAAATAGTTCTGGTTCTGCTCTCAAGCCGGATGTCCGAGCCACATGCCGGATGTCCGGGCCACACGTCGGATATCCGACACCTGCTATCCAGAATGCACCGTATGCTGGTGTTTACGTCGGATGTCCGGCCCTCCATGCCGGATGTCCGGGACTTTCATGTTCCTAGGATATCTGGGCTTCCCACGCCGGATGTCCGGCCCCGTCTATCCAGAGTGTTGCTGAAGCATATGATTTCGCCAGATGTCTGACCTCACCGCCGGATGTCTGGGTCTTCTAGCCATTCCGGATGTCCAGACTTTGTCCCGGATGTTTGGCCCCTTTGTCTTATCCTCTGCTTTCTATTTCACTGCACTTGTGTTACGCCAGGCCGGACGTCCAGCCCCTGACCCGGATGCCCGGCCTGCCCTGTCACTTACACTAAAATGGCCATATTTGGAACACTACTATATATAGCCCTCTTCCTCCTCGGGAGAGGGTTGACCTTTCACTTCAAGCAAACCCTAGAACACATTTCACTCTCTCTCTCTCACTCTCCTACACCAAATCTTAGATCCCTAAGGGATTTGAGATCATTTGAGAGAAGTTGTCCACCCAAGTGATAGATCCACTCCTTCCCCTTCTTTGCACCAAAGGAATTCGTGATTTGAGCAAGTCTTGAGCTTTTCCCCATCGTTCTTGTTACTCTTGGAGGTTGGAGACTCCTAGGAGGTAGGAATCTTTCGGAGAGGAATCAACCATTGTGATTTCCCCCAAAAAGTTTGTGAGGGTTTGGAGACCACCCCAAGGTCTACCACTAGTGGTTGAGAAACGCCTTCATGGTGTTGTCTCAAAGGGATAATAGGGTGAGCCTTCGTGGCGTTGGTGTGCCTTCGTGGTAACATCCACCTCTCTAACGGTGACGTAGCTTCCCTCCAAGGCAGTGAACATCGGCATACATCCTCGTCTCTCGGAGTTGCGGTTATCCCTAACCCTAACTTCCTACTTGTGGTTACTTGTCTCTTAGGCCTTACTTATATCATATTGTGCTTGCTTACTCATATATTTTGTGTTACTCGTTTACCTTGCTTAGCTCTTAGCATCATACTTGCAATTGTTAGGCTCACTTTCATATTCCGCATTATTGCCTAAAATTGCTAAGTAATAATTAAAATTTGTAATTGTACCTATTCACCCCCCTCTACGTCCATCTTGATCCTTTCAATTGGTATCAGAGCCTCGTGCTCTATTCTTGTGGCTTAACCGCCCTAGAGCGAGATGAACCCTGATGGGACTCCCCTTGTTGCAGATCCAAAGGATAAGGATGCGGCTTCCACGGAAACCAACTCCTTTACTTCTGAGGATCTGGAACGGGCCCTTGCTAAGCAAAAGGAGGAGCATGATGCTTCTCTTAAGGCCTTGGTCGAAATGAGATTAGACACATTAACCACGATGCTTCTCTTGAAACCTTTTCCCCCCATAAGTAGCATAGTCCGTAAAAACAACATCACGAGGGACCAAGATGTCCTATGGGAAAGAAGAAAAAACAATCGATCTAGCCAAATAAGGATCATCTTCCACCCAATGCTGGAATTTGCCAAAGGTGTTTACAGCAGCCCTAATGTTTTTCGTGGTACGCAAATCCAATGGTATGCCAAGAAACATAATACAACCATCACGAAATCCATGGGTGCCCCTAAACCCAACCCCTTCATCATGCTTGAAGAAACGCACAAAAGTATCATTACCCAGAGGCTACGGCGGAAGTTGGAGGAGCGAGAAATGAACTGCAACATCCCTCACACAAAACAGACCCACACCACAGACCTAGGGCTGGAACGAACCTGAACACCGCGAGCTTCCAAGAAATCCACAACAACTTCTCTCGCTGGGCCAATCTGATCCAGCGGCGGCAGCGGCATCACTTCATCAACCATGAAATCCTCATGTCGCCGAACGATTGGCGCTGGTGGGGTGACGAACGTCCGAGGTAGGTGTCAAAACCGGCGGATCTCGGGTAGGGGGTCCCGAACTGTGCATCTAAGGCGGATGGTAACAGGAGGCGGGGGACACAATGTTTACCCAGGTTCGGGCCCTCTCGATGGAGGTAATACCCTACTTCCTGCTTGATTGATCTTGATGATATGAGTATTACAAGAGTTGATCTACCACAAGATCGTAGAGGCTAAACCCTAGAAGCTAGCCTATGGTTATGATTGTTGTTGTCCTATGGACTAAACCCTCCGGTTTATATAGACACCGGAGGGGGCTAGGGTTACACAGAGTCGGTTACAAGGGAGGAGATCTGCATATCCGAATTGCCAAGCTTGCCTTCCACGCAAAGGAGAGTCCCACCCAGACACGGATTAAGTCTTCAATCTTGTATCTTCATAGTTCTACAGTTCGGCCAAAGTATATAGTCCGGCTGTCCGAGGACCCCCTAATCCAGGACTCCCTCAGTACCCCCTGAACCAGGCTTCAATGACAATGAGTCCGGCGCGCAGATTGTCTTCGGCATTGCAAGGTGGGTTCCTCCTCCGAATACTCCATAGAAGATTATGAACACAAGGATCGTGTCCAGCTCTGCAAAACAAATTCCACATACCACCGTAGAGAGTACAATATCCCACAAATCTAATATGCTGACAAATTTCATAGCGTGACATCACGCCACGGCCCGGTCATTATTCGAACCGATTTTCTCAACCAGCTACTGCACATATTGCGAGGCGGTTTTCTTGGCATGGCTTGTCGAAGCAGAGATCGTGTCCCCTTATCACGGGATTCTCATCAATACGGGTGTGGGTAACCCAACCGCGCCATCAATCACGGCGCTTGGGGAATAAGCGAGTTTACCAGGCAAGTGGGGAGGCGCAGAATCCCTGCTGCCTTTATAAGGGGATAAGGACTCCCTTTTTCACCCACGCTTTCTTCTTCCTGATCCATTCCCCTTCGCTCGAGCTCCAGCGCCCGAGCGTTCGTCTTCTCCACCCACAAAGGTCTTCCAAAAATGTCCGGATCCGGAGCAGGAGGCAAGTGGATGGCCTCTACCGTCCGGGAGAAGGATATCAAAAAAGCTTCGAAAGGCCGGGTATCTGGCCAAGAAAATCAGCCACCGTCTCCCGACGGCGGGACAGATCGTTCCTACTCCGGAACCCTACGAGAGGGTTGTATTCCTCCCTCATTTTGTCCGCGGGCTAGGGTTTCTCCTCCACCCGTTCGTTCGCGGCATCATGTATTATTACGGGATCGATTTTCACGATCTATCCCCCAATTCCTTCCTCAACATCTCGACATTCATCGTCGTGTGCGAGGCTTTTCTCCGCATCTCGCCACACTTTGGCTTATGGCTGAAGATCTTTAATGTGAAGCCCAAGGTAGTGAGCGGCGAGCACGCCGAGTGCGGGGGCGCTATGGTGAGCAAGATGCCCAACGTCACATGGCCAACAAGTGCTTTTAATGATTCCGTCAAAGAGTGGCAACAACAGTGGTTTTACATCACTGAGCCGCGCGTCATGAAATGGGCCGCTGCTCCCGAGTTCCGATCCGGAGCCCCTCTGCAGCTTAGGTCCTGGCCCAAGAAGGGCCTGAACTGGTCTTCGTCCGACGAACTGTCAGTGCTCCAGACGCGCGTTAAGGATATGGAAGACAAGAATATCGAACTTGTCAATGTAGTCCAGGTGATGTTAGTTCGCCGGATCCTGCCTTGTCAACACCGGACTTGCAATTTATGGGAATTCGATCCGGCCAAGCATCAGACCCTGCGAGAGCTCTTTGGCTCCTCGCACAAAGACATCTGGAAGGTGCTTTTCAAGTCCGGCAAATCATGGCCAGACTCAGCCGAGGACCGCGGGTACCAATTGTCCCGCCCTGCAAGCTCGGTAAGTCATTATACGTTTTATCCACATAACCCAAGGGAAATGCTTAATGTGTTTTCCACAACTCTCCTAGGGCTAGATGAAGAAGGCGGGGCGGATCCACTGTCCGGCCCCGCTGCCCGAAGAACCGGCCGGCCCACTTCTGACGAAGATGCTGGTCCCGGCGCCTTACAAGGCGCCGAAGAAGAAGGCCGAGAAGGAGGCCAAAAAGACCCGGGGCAGACTTCATCGTCGCGGCACTTCAGACACAATATCCGAAGGCTCCAACGCCCGTTCTGCCTCCGAAGAGGACGAGGAGGAGGAGGAAGACGAATCCCCAGCGGGGGGAAGAAAGAAGAGGACGGCCTCCATACACTTGGAGGCCGAGTCGCCTAAAAGGGGAAAAACTCCTTTTCCGGAGGAGTCCACTGCCGCCGCCGACAACAGCACAGAGTGGGATCCCAGGGCCCAGCCCCTGGTGAACTCGTGAGTATATAAAATCTGAACACGTTTATGCGTCCAGACTCATCATGGTATAATATTTTAACATGAGCCATACTTTTTGTAGTCTGGTGAGGTCCCGCACCGAACAACACCGAGGTTATGGAGAGCGGGACGCCCCCGAAGGCCCCTTCCCCCAAATATTTGCTGAGCTCAGATACTATGGAGAGCGGGACGCCCCCGAAGGCCCCTTCCCCCAAATATGTGAATAACACCGAGGTTTCGTCCCAGAACGACCCCGGCCAAGGAGGGGGGGAGATCGTGAAGGCGGCGCCTGGAGGTCAAACTTGAGGGGCCGGAGACATGGGGGAGAAGATTCCCATGGGAGTCGACGGCGGGGGCTATCTTGAATTCGGCCCCCAGCCGAACGCAATTCCAGAGACCAATACGGCTCCAGAATCAAGCAGGCGGCCTCCCTCGGCTGGAGGGGGTGTGCCAGTTCCACCGGCAACCTCTGTCCAACCAGAGGTGCCGGATGCTTTGTTGTCGGCGCTGAAGAGTGCCTCCATCATCGATGAACACCGTGCCCTTATGGGTGCGGTGATTGAGAAGATTCAGTCTGCTGAGAGTGGACTGAATGAAGCCTGTATCAGCCTTATAAGAGGCTTTGAGGTATGTTTTATGAGGTTTCGAAGAGTGTCATAGTATGGATAGTAGCCCCTGATACACTGTTCGGTGCAAGAAAGAACCGGACAGAGGATCAAATTTATGTTCGTAGGAAGACTCACTTGATGACATCTATCTCTCTTCTTTTATAAGCAGGCATTTGTAGCGACTGCTGCCTCTCATACTGTGGAGGTCTCCGGACTGAATCAAAGTCTGGAGCGGGCCAAAGAAGAATTTGGCCAGTTGAAAAGGCAGTTGGAAGATAAACAAGGTATGCACAAGCCTTGTTCGCGTTCAGTGCGAACGAATTTCCAGTATGATAAAAATATGTTTCATGATTTGCGTTAGGGACGATGACCGAAGTCGAGGCTCTTAAGAAGGCTGTGGCCGAGGCCGAGAAAAAGGCAGCCGTAGAGCAGGCCCTTCGTGAGAAGCACGAGGCCAGGGTTATTGAAGCTGAGCAAGAGCTTCAAGAGGCCGTGAAGAAATGCGAGACCTTGGAGTAGAGTTTAACAGATAAAGAATCCGAACTCACTAGGGCTCATCAGGCCGCGCGCGATGCCCGGGGGGAAACCCAAGGCACCCTGCAGGAGATCCAAGAGGCGAGGAAGATCGCGCCGGGTAAGGCTTTTATTCATGTAAAGCAAGTATTTGAGGAGAAAATCATGTTTCAAATTTTAAGTTTGGATTTCTCCAGGGGTATTTGCGGAGCTGCCCCGCAGCATATCGGATGCCGCCCAATTCTACCGAGCCGAAGAAAGGAACACTGCGGATAAGCTCTTCTGGTCGTAGTATCTGGCACCGAATTATCCAGTGTCTTTTGCCGATCAACTGAAATAGCTGATCAAACTGCATAGGGCGGCCGAACTAGCCATGAAGGATTTGATTATCCGGCTATGGCCCGCCGAGCCGATTCCAAGCAGCTACTTCGGGTTCGTGAAGCGGCTTGTGAGTGCCTGCCCTCGACTTGACGTCATCAAGCGGTCGGTCTGTATAGAGGGTGCGCGAATGGCCTTCACCCGCGCAAAGGTGCACTGGGGGAAGATGGATGCTGAAAAGCTGATGACCGAGGGACCGCCAGAGGGGAAGGAGCACCGCAAGCCCGAATTATATTATGAAAGTGTCCTGAAAGGATCCTACCTTGCGGCGGAGCAATGCACCAAGGACATTATATTTCCATGAATACAATCATGTTGTCCTTTGTAATGTTGAACAAGGTCATTTCTATTATTTATTGCCTGTTTTATCCTCCTGCGCGGCCGTTTTATATATTAATCCTGAGAGTTGGCCAGTCATCGGCTTCTGCCCCCACGTACGAAGTACGGGGGTGTTCGGGATAAACCTGATCACTCTTTATCCCAGTTTTGGGTCCTTCGAAGGAGGTGTTCAGCATAACGAACCAGGCAATCGGACTATAGGGCTTTATCACTCTCACTTAGCCATAGGAGCTTTAGAAAAGGAAGGTAGGCGCAACCCCTGGTGTTTGGAAGACCGCACGAGGGGCTCTATAAGCACCTGATCGGAAGAAAAACCGATCCATCGCACACTGCATTGGTTATTGCATTATGCGGGAGAAATCCTTAAAGATTTTACAACCTCTCGAACAGCTGACCAGCTCTCGCCGTATCATGACAGTCAGTTTTCGGCTTTCTCTACTAAGGTGCTCGTCCGGAAGAACCGGGACACAATTGCAGTAGTTCTCCCTGTGCCGCCTTAGCCGATATAGCGGAACGTAAGGCAGCAAAACATGGGAGCCGGGCAAACCCAACATTTGACCCAAGACATGATTCGGAGCTGATGCATATAATGCTATAAGTTCGGGGTGCCGAACTTCCATGAATGTGTTCGGACTTTATTGCCGTATTATGGGTAAAACGAAGCCCCTGGCATATTTAAGGCATATCGCGGTGTACGGATGCCTCTTGACAAAAGAATTTCAATAAGAAATAACAGCAGATAAGCGTCATATAAATCCACATGCTGTATTTGAATAGTACATCAATGCATATGAGTACAGGTAATGTGATAAAAAAGAAATATGACTGTGGAACCTGCTGAGACCAGGGGTGTAACGCCCCGGATGTAACTTTCCATATTTGTAACTCCAACTCTTGCCATTTTCGGCTATGTGTTATGATATTCCATTCGTGGTTGGGTTTTGTCTTCCGTTTTGCATTTTGTTCATGTCATGCATCTCATATCATGTCATCATGTGCATCTCATTTGCATACGTGTTCGTCTCATGCATCCGAGCATTTTCCCCGTTGTCCGTTTTGCAATCCGACACTCCCACATGCACCGCGCACCCCTCTTGTCTCTTTTCATGAGCGGGTGTTAAACGTTCTCGGAATGGACCGAGTCTTGCCAAGTGGCCTTGGTACACCACCTGTCAAGTTTCGTCCCATTTGGAGGTCGTTTGATGCTCCAACGGTTATCCGGGTAACCGCAAAGGCCTTTTGTGTGATGCAGCCAAACACCCCTCCAAACAGCCCAATAACCCATCTAAGCCCCCTCCATGCTCTCGCTCGTTCGATCACGATCGTGTGGGCGAAAACCGCACTCCATTTGGAGTCTCCTAGCTCCCTCTAGCTATAAATATGTGAGCCTCCCCGAAATCCCGCAGTCCAAAAACCCTAGCCCCGCTCCCTCCGCGCGCCGGACACGTCCGGTCCGGCCGGACCAACCCACGCCGCCGCCCGCAGCCAATCGGGCTGCGCCACTTGTCGCGCCGCCGCCTCCCCCGTCGAAGCCCGTCGGGCCCGAGGCCGGCCCCCGCAGCCCGTACGCCGCCGCCCGCGCCCGCGTCTCCGCCACCCGCGCGCGCCTCCGCCTCCTCCAGCGCCTCGCTTCCGCTCGCCGCCGCCCGGTCGTCGTCCGCCGACGCCTCGACCCCACCGGCCCGCGCCGCCATCCTCCGTTCGCCGTCCCGCGCCCACGCCGGTCGCCGTCGTCTCCGCCGGCGCCGGATCCGGCGCCCCGACCCACCGGTACCTCCCCTGAGCTCTCTCCGGCCACTTCTCCGGCGAGCCGCCGCTGCCTCGAAAGTCGCGCCCGCAAACCCTAGATCGAGGTCGATTTCCCCCTGTTTTCTGCTGTCCCGAATATATTACTTTATGTTGCTCTGTTCATCATGGCATATCTCATTGCATACTGCTCCGTTTCATGCGTGTGATATATCGAAATGTTCATCACGAGATGATCTTCATTTTGTTCCATTGAGACATGCTCGTTTGAGTCCATCTTGAGGCCCAAATCTCTGATGCAAGAGTGTATATGATGTTTACTGCTGTTACTTATCAGAACTTGATGTTTTGTTATTTTTGTTGCATTTGATGTGTGCACCTTTTGGGCATGAGCTCTACAGGTGTTTTGATCTATGCCATGCCATCTTTACAGAGGTGTATGCTATGTATTTTTGTGATCTATGTGGTGACTAGCACAAGCATGCAAACTAGGCTTCGTGATGTTTCTGTTTTCAGGGACAGGATTTTTTGCTGTCTTTTTACTGCTGTTATTTTGATGCCATGTATCCATGTGTCTACAGTGAGATCCATGCTTATTTTGAGTATCTTCAGTAAGGATGTTTTGTACATATAGTTGTGCTCTATCCATCCAGGCCCCTGTTTGCAATTATGGAGTGCCCTAGCAGGTCTCAATCTTGCTCTACTTTTGCTATAAAATGTTCCTGGCAGAATGTTAACATGATATTCAATTTTGCCAAGGTTGTTGTAGTTGATCCATACATGCTATGAACTTGCTCTTGCCATGGTTAGCTTCATGAACATGCCTTCTTGCTGTAGGTATGCTTCTTTTGTCATGCATTGCTTTGTGATGAGTGAATCAAGCTCACAAAGATGCCTTCATAATTCTGTTAATGCCATGCTCTGTTTTCTGCCAAGTCTGAAACCTGTTAACGAAACTTGCTATGTTTACATGGGTGCCATCATATCTTCTGTTCCTTTTTGGCTCATGGTCAGTAAGGGACTTTTGTTCCATACATTTAGTAGTTTCATGTTGTGCCTTGTTTTGCTATGATAAGTTCTTGTAGCATGTTGATTGCTTGCTCTGAACATTGCTTCCTGATGTTATTTCTGGCTTGTCCAGTATTTTCACCAAGTCTGTGAAGCTGATATCGTTTGCACTTTTGCCCTGCTTGTTTGAACCTGTTATTGTGTGATCTAGCCGTAGCTCAGCGCTCATCTTTTGTCAAGAATCTCTTGTAGATCACTGCCATATGCTTTATTGCTATGTTGGGTTGCTGTAGCATAGCTACTTGATGTATTCTAGTTGCTATCATGCTGTTAATCGCATAATCGTGTCATTCTTGTTTTGCTTGCCATTTGCAAACCGTGCATCCGTTTCCGGTGATCTTTATATCGATTTCGACCGAAATCATCTCATCTTTCTAGTAGCATACTTGGTTTGCAAAGTTGATGCCCTGTTCATCCTTTTTCTTCTGGAGCACGCATATGCATCGCATATCACATCTCGCATATCATGCATGTATTGCATCATGTTGCTTGTGCATTTCCCGTGATTGATTATGGTTCCATTGCTTGTGTTCTTGATGTGGGTAGAGCCGCGAGATGAGTTCGTGAAGGAGGAACCTGTTGAGTACGCTTACGAGGATCAAGCTTTCGACAACTCTGAGAACCTTGCAGGCAAGATGACCATACCCTCGAAATCACTTCTATCTTTGCTTTGCTAGTTGTTCGCTCTATTGCTATGCTGCCCTACCCACCACTTGCTATATCATGCCTCCCATATTGCCATGTCAAGCCTCTAACCATCATTTCCTAGCAAACCGTTGTTTGGCCAAGTTACCGCTTTTGCTCAGCCCCTCTTATAGCGTTGCTAGTTGCAGGTGAAGTTGAAGTTGGATCCATGTTGGAACACGGACATTTTGACATATCACAATATCTCTTATTTAATTAATGCATCTATATATTTGGTAAAGGGTGGAAGGCTCGGCCTTATGCCTGGTGTTTTGTTCCACTCTTGCCACCCTAGTTTCCGTCATACCGGTGTTATGTTCCTTGAGTTTGCGTTCCTTACGCGGTTGGGTGATTTATGGGACCCCCTTGACAGTTCGCCTTTAATAAAACTCCTCCAGCAAGGCCCAACCTTGGTTTTACATTTGCCTACCTAAGCCTTTTTCCTTTGGGTTTTCGCGAGCCCGAGGGTCATCTTTATTTAAACCCCCGGGCCAGTGTTCCTCTGAGTGCTGGTCCAAACTAGAGCCCTTTGCAGCGCCACCTCGGGGAAACTTGAGGCCTGGTTTTAGTTGTACGGACTGCTCATCCGGTGTGCCCTGAGAACGAGATATGTGCAGCTCCTATCGGGATTTGTCGGCACATTCGAGCGGCTTTGCTGGTCTTGTTTTACCATTGTCGAAATGTCTTGTAAACCGGGATTCCGAGGCTGATCGGGTCTTCCCGGGAGAAGGTTTATCCTTCATTGACCGTGAGAGCTTATAATGGGCTAAGTTGGGACACCCCTCCAGGGTATTATCTTTCGAAAGCCGTGCCCGCGGTTATGAGGCAGATGGGAATTTGTTAATGTCCGGTTGTAGAGAACTTGACACTTGACTTAATTAAAATACATCAACCGTGTGTGTAGCCGTGATGGTCTCTTTTCGGCGGAGTCCGGGAAGTGAACACGGCTTGAGTTATGCATGAACGTAAGTAGTTTCAGGATCACTTCTTGATCATTTCTAGCTTCGCGACCGTTGCGTTGCTCCTCTTCTCGCTCCTATTTGCGTATGTTAGCCACCATATATGCTTAGTGCTTGCTACAGCTCCACCTCATTACCCCATCCTTTCCTACAAGCTTAAATAGTCTTGATCTCGCGGGTGTGAGATTGCTGAGTCCTCGTGACTCACAGATTCTACCAAAACAGTTGCAGGTGCCGATGATACCAGTGTAGATGACGCAACCGAGCTCAAGTGGGAGTTCGACGAGGAACGTGGCCGTTACTATGTTTCGTTTCCTGATGATCAGTAGTGGAGCCCAGTTGGGACGATCGGGGATCTAGCATTTGGGGTTATCTTCCTTTCATTTGGATTTGACCGTAGTCGGTCTATGTGTGGATTTTGGATGATGTATGAATTAATTTATGTATTGTGTGAAGTGGCGATTGTAAGCCAACTCTCATTATCCCATTCTTGTTCATTACATGGGATAGTGTGAAGATGACCCTTCTTGCGACAATACCTACAATGCGGTTATGCCTCTAAGTCGTGCCTCGACACGTGGGAGATATAGCCGCATCATGGGCGTTACAAGGGGGGAAGAAGCTGTGTGCGGATCCGGAGTATAGTCGGATGGTCATCGCGGGGAATATCGAAGTATTCCCTTGCGCGTTTGAGCTGCTTCCATATCGCCAGTCCTGGTCTGCGCAAAGGTGAACCTGCAAAGAAAATGTAAGAAATGTTTGTGTGCCGCAAAGTGGTTGAGCTGCGGTATGTGGCCTGTGCTGGCCTTCGCCGGAGTGTTTAATTGAGCTCTGGATGAGCCGGGCTATCCTGCCGCGAAGTAGTTCGGAGTCCTTTGGCGGTGTCCGGGAGCCTGGCCGTCGACTCGAGGTTCGATTGAAAGGTGCCACTCGTTGCTTCTGCTATTAAAGCAGCGGTATACTCTTTGGTACCGAGGGAAAGTTCGGCCTTGCCATTAACCGTGATGACGCCGCGCGGACCGGGCATCTTGAGCTTACGGTAGGCATAATGTGGCACCGCGTTGAATCGAGCGAACGCGGTTCGTCCGAGTAGTGCCTGATAATCACTGCGAAAGGGGACGATGTCGAAGATTAACTCTTCGGCACGGTAATTGTCTGGTGATCCGAAGACTACCTCAAGGGCGATGGACCCTGTACAGCGGGCCTCCACACCTGGTATAATACCTCTGAAGGTGGCTTTAGTGGGCTTGATCACCGAATGATCGATGCCCATCTTGCGCACTGTGTCCTGGTAAAGCAGGTTTAGACTGCTGCCTCCATCCATGAGGACTCGTGTGAGGTGGAACCCGTCAATTATTGGGTCGAGGACTAGTGCGGCTGAATTGCCCTGACTGGTGTTAACCGGATGATCCGTGCGGTTGAAGGTGATCGGCCCTAGTTTGTATTGTGGGACGACTAGTTCCGTTAAGTCGACATCCCTGAGGGTGCGCATCCGGTCCGAGTTGGGAGTGTGGGTGGCGTTTACCACGTTCACCGTTTGGATTTGCGGGGGAAATTTCTTTTGCCCTCCTGTATTCGGTGATCTGGGCTCCTCGTCGCCATCATCGCTTTGAGACCCCTTATCTTTGTTTTTGGCGCCTTACCTGCCTACTTGTTTGAAGACCCAGCATTCTCTGTTGGTATGATTGGCTCGTGTTCCTAGGGTGCCATGAATTTGGCATGGACGGTCGAGTATGCGGTCGAGACTGGACGAACCCGAATTGTCATTTTTGAGTGGCCCTTTCCGCTGACCGGACTTAGAGCCACTAAATCCGGCATTGACTGCTGTATCTTCGGCGTTTTCACCATTTTTGCGGCGCTTGTGTTTGTTGCGTCGGGGTTTGCCGTTGCTATCTCTAGCCCCTGATGTGCCAGGGTTGCTTGTTGTGTTGTTGCTACGGGCCAACCAGCTATCCTCGCCCGCGCAAAAGTGGGTCATGAGTGTCGTGAGGGCTGCCATGGATTTTGGCTTCTCTTAGCCAAGATGTCGGGCGAGCCACTCGTCACGGATGTTATGTTTAAAGGCCGCTAGGGCTTCGGCATCCAGACAGGCGACAATTTGGTTCTTTTTAGTTAGGAACCGAGTCCAGAATTTCCTGGCTGACTCTCCGGGCTGTTGTGTTATGTGACTTAAATCATCAGCATCCGGTGGTCGCACAGAAGTGCCCTGGAAGTTGTCCAGGAATGCGTCTGCCAGGTTCTCCCAACTTCCGATGGAGTTTGCCAGCAAGCTATTCAGCCAATGCTGAGCCGGCCCTTTGAGTTTAAGCGGGAGATACTTGATGGCGTGTAGATCATCCCCGCGGGCCATGTGAATGTGGAGGAAGAAATCCTCTATCCATATCGCGGGGTCTGTAGTACCATCATATGATTCAATGTTCACGGGTTTAAACCCTTCTGGGAATTCATGATCCATTACTTCATCGGTGAAGCATAGGGGGTGTGCGGCGCCTCTATGCTGGGCCATATCACGACGCAGTTCATACGAGTCCTGTCTGCTGTATTCGGCCCGGCCGGATTTGCTTTTAGTATATCCGGCGTGACGGTCGTCGCCACGCATTGGGGCGCGCCCTCGTGATCCGTAGATTGATCTTTTATGTCCTGCTTTGTTTTCCAATACGTCTCGCGGGTCCTGCGTGTTGCCCCGGGCCTTGGTGTTTTTGTTTGACTGGCGGTGGGGTGCGGGCTGGACTTCGGGCTGATATGCCGCTTTGTCTCGGCCACGAGGTGGCCGGTCAGCCACATCATACGCTGGAAGTATAGGCTTTAATGCCTCCTCCTCGAGTTGGGGTAGCAAGCTGCGCTTTGGGTAACTTTTGGTTGGGCGCTCGAGTTCGTATTCCTCGGCCGCCAGGACCTCGGTCCATCTATCCGCTAGCAGATCTTGGTCAGCTTGAAGCTGTTGTTGCTTTTTCTTCAGGCTTTTTGCTGTGGCTATAAGCCGACGCTTGAAGCACTCCTGCTCGATGGGATCCTCGGGCGCGATAAATTCTTCGTCGCCGAGGCTCACCTCGTCTTCGAAGAGGGGCATGTAATTGGCATCCTCTGATTCTCCGCCTGCTGCCTGTTCCTTAGGGCTAGCTTCCCCATCCTCCCGCTCAAAACCTGGCTGGAGGGGATTGTCTTCGTCTTCGGCACTATCTGCAGTGTTATTGTCTCTTGTGCCGGTATCGCTGCTTTTTCTATGGCGGGGCTTAGAGCGGCGCCGATGACGCTGGTGCTTAGATTGCTTCTCGGGGGGATTATCCTCCATTGCCTTATTGCCATCGCTTTCTTTGGGGGTGTCCACCATGTATATATCATATGATGAGGTGGCAGTCCAGCGCCCTGTGGGCGGTGGTTCCTGTTCTTCTCCTGCATCGTCGTCCATACCGTCGATGTCTTCGGAGCCGAAATCGAGCATGTCGGTTAAGTCGTCGACAGTGGCTATTAAGTGGGTGGTGGGTGGGGAACGAATTTCTTTGTTGCCCGCTTCCCACTCAAGCCGGACATAGTTCGGCCAAGGGCCTCCTGACAAGGAGAGAGACCTTAATGAATTTAGCACGTCGCCCAGGGGCGAGTGCTGAAAGATATCCATGGAGGAAAACTCCATGGTCAGTGCCCAATCAGATTCGATAGGCACGGACGCAGGCGGTTCGGAGCCCGTGGCCGGGGACGAATCCAAGGGTCCGGCAACACAGGTCTCATAGGAGGTGAAGTCAGTATTCGGCTCTATCGCCGCTGAGTGTGCGGCCTCTGTGGCGGGGTCCATCCACCCATCCTCGGACGGCGTGATCTGCTCCGGATTGAGGTCCGGAGTGGCCAGAGGTGTGATCTCCCGAACACCGTCCGACGGTAGAGCTAAGTCATGCTCATCGTGACTGTGTGGCGCACCTGACATGGGCTCGAATCCGTCGAAGATCAAGTCTCCGCGGATGTCGGCAGTACAGTTTAAGTTTCCAAACCTGACCTGACGGCCAGGGGCATAGCTCTCGATCTGCTCCAGATGGCCAAGCGAGTTGGCCCGCAGTACGAAGCCTCCGAATACGAAGATCTGTCTGGGGAGAAAAACCTCACCCTGGATCGCATCGTTGCCGATGATCGAAGGAGCCATCAAGCCTTTATCGTGACGACACAGTGGAACTCTCAATGAAAGCACCAATGTCGGTGTCAAAACCGGTGGATCTCAGGTCGGGGGTCCCGAACTATGCGTCTAAGGCGGATGGTAATAGGAGGCGGGGGACACAATGTTTACCCAGGTTCGGGCCCTCTCGATGGAGGTAATACCCTACTTCCTGCTTGATTGATCTTGATGATATGAGTATTACAAGAGTTGATCTACCACGAGAGCGTAGAGGCTAAACCCTAGAAGCTAGCCTATGGTTATGATTGTTGTTGTCCTACGGACTAAACCCTCCGGTTTATATAGACACCACAGGGGGCTAGGGTTACATAGAGTCGGTTACAAGGGAGGAGATCTACATATCCGAATTGCCAAGCTTGCCTTCCACGCAAAGGAGAGTCCCACCCGGACACGGGACAAAGTCTTCAATCTTATATCTTCATAGTCCTACAGTCCGGCCAAAGTATATAGTCCGGCTGTCCGAGGACCCCCTAATCCAGGACTCCCTCAGCAGGCGGTTGACACCACCATCGATAATCACTACAAAAAATACACATCCGTGACATTTTGGGCCGAACGAAATTTTTTTCTGTCATACTTATGACACTTCTATGACGATAATTGTGACAAAACCTGGTATCATCACAGATGTGGTGGTATCCTACTTCTATGACAAATAATCATGATAGAAAATGGGATTTTCGTCCTGGGCGGGCCGGAGACGTAGCTGCATGACATTCTTTGGGCCATTCATGACGGAAAAAACCGTGGTAGAACGAGGGCGAGGAAAATATCGGGGGGTTCCCGGTTACGGTGGGTGGTCGGGGGCCGAGCGATGCATGTTTCTCTCGTACGTACGCGCGTGTGTGTGAGGCGTTGGGCTCTAACTGAACCCGAGCGATTGCACTGCAGGCTACGCATTACTGAACCCGAGCGATTGATCGATCCCTTGCTGTTAACTGAACCCGAGTGATTCCTTCGCTACTGCTGCTAACTGAAGCCAATCGATGCTGCCTCTGGATGAACAGTGAGCGTTGTTGGGGGGGGGGTTGGATGAACAGGACCCCGTGGTAGTAGAGGCCGTTGCCGCTGGATGAACAGTACCCTGATTGATCGAGCCGGTGGATGAACAGGACCCCGTGGAGGGCTAGTTGAACAATAGCCGGTGGAGGGCTGGATGAACAGTAGCCCGTGGAGGGGTGGTTCAACAGGACCCTGTGGAGAGGGCTGGTTGAACAGTAGCCGGTGGAGGAGCGCGCAGTGGAGGCTGGATGAACAGGAGCCCGTGGATGAACAGTCGCAGGGGGAGGCTGGAGGAGGTCGACGGTGGATGAACAGTAGTCCATGGAGGCAGTCATCGATGGACATGAACAATATCCCGTGGAGTCCCGTTTTGCGGTACGCCACACCGCTCCTGATGAACAAGACCCCCGTTTCGACCGTAGCGCTCCAACACAAGTCCGTTTCCTCCGTTTTGCGGTACGCCACACCCCTCCCGATCAACAGAACCCCGTTTCGACCGTTTTGTGGTACGCCAGACCCCTCTCGATGAACAGGATCCCGTTTCAACCATGGCCGATCGAACACAAGGCCATTTCCTCCATTCTGCGGTAAGCCAGGCCTCGTTTCCATCGGCTGTTCCGTCCAAGCCGGTTGGCTCCCGAGGAACAACACGCATTTCGTTGCCTCCCGATGAACACGATGCATTCCGTTGCCTCCCCATGAACATGATGACGACGCAGTTTCTCCGTTCTGACCCAGCCATGTATACGAGCCCTGGCCGTAGATATGCGCGAGTAGGCGTTCGAGACCCCGCCCGTATGTACGTACGTGGCCGTATTTACTTTCTTGCACCATGGCCGTTGTACGTACGTGTACATGCTACGTGCGCGCCTCTACTACGACACATGCCCTTCCTTACATGGCCACGATTCATCGCTGCAGCCTACAGACAGACCGATCGACCAGTATGTACGTACACGCTCGCGACCAGAATGACAATGCTACGTACACTTCGAGCGGGTGGGGCCCAACTGTCAGGCACTTCCTTGCGTGCGAAGATGTAGATGGTGGGTCCCAGTAGTCAGGGGGGCGAATCATTTTTTTGCCCGTAATATGGACGCACTTCCTTGCGTGCAAAGATGTAGCTGGTGGGTTCCAGCAGTCAGGGGGGAAACGTTTTTTCGCAAAATACGGTGGCTCGTCCGGTGGGTCCCTGCTGCCAGGTGGAGGATAATTATTTTGCGCTTCCTTGCTGCGGCCGTGGACCCACCTGTCAGCCTCACAACGTACAATACTCTTCCGATGGAAGTCGTTCGTTGACCACATTGACCACGCTGCGCCGAGAGCACCAAGGCGGTGGACGACGGCGAGGCCTAGGAAGGGAACGACGCGGAGCCGGGGAAGACGTGGTAGTGGACGCCCACGCGGAGAGGAGTACGAGGGTTCACTGGTTCGACTATGGTGTGAGGCTACCGTCGCCGCAGGGCCTGGCCAGCGGTGGGTGTAGTAGGGGGCGGTAAGGCCTCTACGGAAGCACAGCCGGCCACGTGAGGCAAGAGCACGCGGTGGTTTGGACGGCTGGAGCAAGAAAATCAGAGGTTGAAGAAGCAGGACGACCGTTGGATGTTAACAATCCAACGGTCACTGGTGATAGAATCGTTTGTTGACTAAGTTGACAAAGCCCTCCGTCTGCGTCAACTTAGTGGGCCCACAAGTCAGCCTCCCACTTTGGTGCGTCCCAGCTAGCAGGGGGTATTCATTTTTTTGTGCGTAATAAGGAGGCACTTCCTTGCGTGCAAAGATATAGCTGGTGGGTCCGAGCTGTCAGCGGGAGTATTCATTCTTTTTGGCGTAATAAGGAGGTACTTGCTTGCGTGCGGCCATGGACCATGTGGGTCCCAACTGTCAGCCTCTCCATGTACGTCCCTCTTCTGATGTTGTCGTTTGTTGACAACGTTGACCACGTTGTGCCGAGAACACCAACGTGATGGACGAGGACGAGACCCAGGAAGGGAATGACCCAGAGGCGGCGAAGCCACGGAAGTGGGGGATGTGGGTGAGTAGAGGGATCTCCTGGCCAGCGGTGGGAGTAGTAGGGGGCGGTGAGGACTACGCGGCAGCACAGCCAGCCATAGGAGGCGGGAGCAGGCGGTCCCGCTGGCGGTGGATTTGGCGGCTGGAGCAAGAAGATCAGAGATTGAAGAAACACGACGGCCGTTGGATTGACATCCAACGGTTACGTCTGCTAGAATCGTTTGTTGTCGTATATAATAAGTAAAAAAATCTTGCATTCGCGTCAACTTAATAGGCCCACAAGTCAGACCATTCCCTATTTTTTTAATAATTTATATATAGCTCATTGCAACTTCTTATGCAATTTATTGCAATCCATTTGTTTGTTGCCCAGGGCCAGGGTTAAAAATTTAAACGAAATTTCACAAATTTCTATGGGTTCCAAACTATTTTTAATACCGAAATGTCGAGCCAGATTTAAAGTACTTTTAATATATATTTAAATTAGGTTAAAGCCCAGTGAAATTGGAATCTGAAAATGTGAAAAAATTCAGAAATTATAAAGTAATTGCCAATTTGTCATCTATTTTTATATTTACAACCCTTTTCATATTACTTTCTAGATTTGCAGGCGTCTTGAAAGAGTTGCAGCCCATCAGGGCGTAGAAAAATAAGTAGGCCTGGATTGGGTATTCTTCAGAAAAAATAAACTGGGCTCATTTTCACACAAAAAATAGCTAGGCTGGTCATGTGGTGAACATAAAATATAAGCCTGGGCTAGATGGGCCACAGCCCAGTTGAAACCCTGCTCCATCTCAACAATAACAAAAAATACTACTCGAGCAGCTACTGTCGGTGTCAAAACAGGCAGATCTCGGGTAGGGGGTCCCGAACTGTGCGTCTAGGATCGATGGTAACAGGAGACGGGGGACACAATGTTTACCCAGGTTCGGGCCCTCTCTATGGAGGTAATACCCTACTTCCTGCTTGATTGATCTTGATGAATATGAGTGTTACAAGAGTTGATCTACCACGAGATCATAATGGCTAAACCCTAGAAGTCTAGCCTATGAGTATATGGTCATGAATCTCTGTCCTATCCAGACTATGCTCTCCGGTTTATATAGACACCGGAGAGATCTAGGGTTACATGAGGTCGGTTACATAGGAGGAAATCTTCATAATAGGTCGCCTAGCTTGCCTTCCACGCCAAGTAGAGTCCAATCCGGACACGGGCATAGTCTTCGGTCTTCATGTCTTCACGGCCCATCAGTCCGGCCCATGGATAACAGGCCGGACGCCCGAGGACCCCTTAGTCCAGGACTCCCTCAGTAGCCCCTGAACCTGGCTTCAATGACGAGGAGTCCGGCGCGCAGATTGTCTTCAGCATTGCAAGGCGGGTTCCCTTCTTCCAAACTCCAGGATAGTTTTCGGACATGATGATTGTATCCGGACCTGTTACATACCATGCACAACCGCGGAGAGAATATATATATATCTTACACGAGTTCCATCCGCTGACAGCTTCCTGTAATGTGACAGGACGTCCGTTCGGTCACAATTTCGAACCGTTTATCCCACGTTTCAAGATGCGGTTGCTATTGGCACGTCTTGTCAAAGCAGAGGTCGTGTCCCCTTATCGCGGGATTCTCATCAATGCGGGCATGGGTAACCCAACCGTGCCGTTTACACAGCCCTTGGGGATAGGCGAATCTCAAGGCGAGTGAGGAGGCGTTTTATATTTGCTGCCTTTATAAGGAGATAAGAATTCCCCTTCCTCTTCTCATGCTTTCTCTCTGTCTCTGCCTTCCCCATCTCGAGCTCCAGCGCCCCAGTTTCAATCTCCTTTCCACTCCAGCAACCATGTCTGGATCTGGTGGTCAGGGCAAATGGATGGTCTCCTCCGTCACGGAGGAGGACATTACTGAGCTCCGGGCGGCCGGATATTTGGCGAAGGAGATCGCCCATCGTCTACCGGCCGAGGGACAGATCGTCCCCACGCCGGAGCCCACAGAGAGGGTGGTATTCCTCCCCATTTCTTCCACGGGCTAGGGTTTCCACTCCACCCCTTCGTCCGCGGGTTAATGTATTATTATGGGGTAGATTTCCATGATCTATCCCCGAATTCCTTCCTCAACATCTCAGCGTTTATCGTCGTGTGCGAGGCCTTCCTTCGCATACAACCCCACTTTGGGTTGTGGCTCAAAGTCTTCAACGTGAAGCCGAAGGTGGTGGATGGCCAGCACGCGGAGTGCGGAGGGGCAATGGTGAGCAAATTGTCCAACGTCTCCTGGCCCAAAGGCACCTTCGTGGATACGATAAAGGAGTGGCAGAAGCAGTGGTTCTACATTACAGAACCACGCGGCACCACCTGGGCTGCAGCTACCGAATTCCGCTCCGGCGCTCCTATGCGACTCACCTCCTGGGTCGAGAAGAGTCCGGACTGGTGTTCTCCTGACGAGCTGATAGCGCCGCAGATGCGCGTTCAGATCATGGTAACCAAGAGCGTCAAGCTTGTTGATGTGATCCAGGTGATGTTAGTTCACCGAACCCTTCCATGCCAGCGCCGAAGCCGCCCGCTGTGGGAGTTCAATCCAAAGAAGCACCGGACCCTGACGAGGCTCTTCGAGACTACGCACGAAGGCACATGGAAATTGCTCTTCAAGGGCAATGAAAAACCACCGGCCACGGATTCAGACCGTGGTCACGATTGTACACACCCCGCTAGCATGGTATGTTATTTCGAATGAGTCCTCAACCTAATTGTTTCGAGGATGATGTCTGAGCTTTTATTACTGCTCTTTCAGGACTGGACGGAGAGGGCGAAGCGGATCCAGTGTCTGGCTCCGCTGCCCGAAGAACCAGTCATCCCGTGCTTGGCGGAGATGCTAGTACCGGCGCCATATAAGGCGCCGGAGAAGAAGGCAAAGGGGGCCAAGAGTGGCCTCCGTCGTAAGGGCCGTGTCCGAAGATGACGAAACTCATTCCTCTATCCCTGAGGACAATGACGGGGAAGAGGAGGAGGAGGAGGAAGAAAACAATCCTCCCCCTAAAGAGAGGAAGAAGAAGAGGGCGGCTCCGGCGCATCTGGAGGCGGAGGCGCCCAAAAAGGGGAAGGGCGTTTCGGCGGCCAACACCACATGGGACGTGGACAGTAGTCCGGAACGGCGCCCCCGCACAAAGCCCCAGGCCGCATCGTAAGTGACATGGCTTATTTATGCGCACATCCAGCCCTTTCTCTCCATTATCTTGATGTAGTTAGCTGTACTATTGCAGTCTGGCCCGCGACCTAATCCAGCGATCCTTGTCTGGAAGTTCGTTGGCTCCGTCGGAGATGGCGAGCTAGTCGCCACCGCCTGCTTACTCCCCCGGGGCCGGGGACGACACTGAGGTGCTGTCTCGGAGGGCCGATCCGAGCCGGGGAGGAACCCATGACGCTGTCCGGGAGGTGCCACGAGGCGAAACCTCCACTGCCGGACACATGGAGGAGACGATCCCCATGGAGACTGGCGAAGAGGGCCGCATCCAGCTTGGCCCTCAGCCGAATACGATTCTGGAGACCCATATGGCTCCGGAGTCGGGCGGGCAGCCCCTTTTGAAGGAGGGGGGTGCACCGTTTCCGCCGGTGGTCCCTGTCCATCCAGGGGTGCCGGATAACCTGATGGAGGCGCTACGAGGCGCCTCCGTTATGGATGAGCACCGTGTTCTTATGAGCGCGGTGATCGAGAAGGTTCAGTCTGCCAAGAGTGGACTGAACGAAGCCTGTAGCAACCTGTTGACAGGTTTCGATGTAAGTGACAGATAAAAAACCCTATATAGCCAGTAGCCCCTGAGACACTGTCTGGTGCTCGGTAAGAGGAACAGGACAGAGGATCGATCCTCTAGTGTAGGAGACTAACGTGATATGTGTGCATGAGCAGGCGTCGCTGTTGGCCGCGACCTCACATGCTGCCGAAGTTTCTGAACTGAAGCAGAGGCTGGAGCGGACCGAGAACGAGCTCGACGAGGTTAGAGTGCGGCTGCAGGAGAAAGCAAGGTAAGTAACGTCTTGCTGTGTGTTCAGAAAGCGGAGACGCTGTATGTTGACTGTAATGTCGAAATGTATGCAGGAGCCGCGACCGAGGTCGAGGCCCTGAGGAAGGCCCTGGGCGTGGCCGAGGAGAAGGCTGTCCAGCAGCAAGCCGCCCGTAAGAAGCTCGAGGCCCGTGTCAAGGAAATCCAGCAGGAGCTCCAAGATGCAGTGAAAAATGTGAGACCTTGGAGAATGATGCTTCGGCTCAGGAGGCCGAACTCACCAAGGCTCGTCAGGGCGCGGAAACCGCGCGGAATGAGGCCCAGTCCGTCATCCAGGAGATCCAGGAGGCCAGGAAGATCACGGCAGGTAAGGCTTTTAAGATGCAAAGCAAGTATGTGGAGAGGCAGTACCTTTTACTAACCAGGGTTCAGAGTTCCCCAGGAGCTTTTGCGGTTCTACCACGCAGCGTATCAGACGCTGCAGCGTTCTACCGAGCCAAAGGAGGAGGTTCTTCGGAGAAGCTATTCTGGTCGCAGTATGCGACGCCAGAGCATCCCGTGTCCTTCACCGATCAGCTGAAGCAGCTGGTGGAGCTGCACAGGGTGGCCGAACTAGCCATGAAGGATTTGACAATCCGGCTATGGCCAACCGAAGCTATACCCGGCAGCTACTTCGGACTCATGAGGCGGCTAGTGGAAGCCTGTCCGTGGCTGGACGTCATCAAGCGCTCTGCATGTATTGAAGGCGCCCGTATGACCTTCGCTCGCTGCAAGATGTGGTGGGCGAAGATGAACGCTGTTGAAGTGGCAAGCGGGCCACCGGAGGGCAAGGAGCACCACACACCCGAGAAATATTTTGCGGATGTCATAGAAGGGTCTCAACTTGTGGCAGCTCAATGTTCGCATGACGTTATTCTCGAATGAATACATTCGTATTGGGCCTTTGCCTTGTATTATAAAGACAGAGCTTGTTTTGTAATGTAATTTCGTTATGCTTTAAATTGTTTCCTCCTGTGCGGCCGTGTTATATGCAATCTGAGGGTTGGCCAGTTGTCGGCTTCTACCCTCACGTAATTGGTACGGAGGTGTTCAGGATGGGATCTAAACAATCTTGATCCAATTGTATGGTCCTTGAAGGAGTTGTTTAGCGCAACGAACAAGGCAATCAGACTATACGGCTTAAACGCCCTCACTTAGCCATAGGAGTTTTATAATTAAGCAAGTGCGCAGCCCCTGGTCCAAGCCAAGGTGCTGTCGGCATCTGATCGGGAAGTGCCGATCCTTCGCGTGAGGCGGAAAAAAATCTGCGACGATTTTGTAACCCACGAACAGCTGACCGGCTCTTGCCGTATCATGACAGTCAATTTTCGGCTTTCTCTACTGAGGTGCTCATCCGGTCAAGGCCAGGGCACAATCGCAGTAGTTCTCCCTTTACTACCCTAGCCGATAGAGCGGAACGTAGGGTAGCAAGCACAGGAGCCGGGCAACCCAACTATTGACCAAAGACATGATTCAGAGCCAATGCATATAATGCTAAATTCGGGGTGCCGAACTTTTATACAAAAAGTGTTCGGACTTTGTTGCCTTATTGTGGGGCGATAAGCAGCCCCTGGCGAATATGAAACGTACAAAAGAGTACCGATGTAGCTAATAAGCAGATCGAAATGAAATGAAGTAAGGGGCAAAACCCACAAAAACTGGGCTGCAAATCATTATCATTGTAATTGAATGGATACATTAAGGCGTATCTTGTACAAATAGTGCGATAAGCACCCAGGCTATGTAATATGCCGGAATCAAGAGGGGGCAGCGTACGGGTCCTGAGAAAGAAGTAAAAATACCATCAAGAAGAACGTATGGAGGTGACCCTACACACCATTGCTGCATGTCCCCTTTGTATGCCAATCCTTCGAAGGGTCTTGTGATCAGGCTCATGGGAAAAGGAACCTGAAACAGAAAGAAAAAGGTGTATCCGGGGTCGGTCTAGCCGAACTGTAGATCCCGGTTGAGCTTGTGCCTTCGTCGATGTCCATGGAATCTCGAGTGCGTAATTATGTACGCGTGGTACGAATGCCACTACTTCATCCGGACTGGGACGGAAGCCGAATTGCTAGTCGAGCTCTTGACGAACCTTGCCGTCCTGCTGCAGTGTAGTTCGGGACCTCTTGATGGTGTCTAGGGGCTCGGCAGCCGCACTATGGTGCTGCTTGAGAAGGCCGCTCTGTACCTCTGCTGCTAGGGCGGTGGTGTGCTCCTCTGTTCGGGGAGAGCGTTCCGTGTTGCCATTGACTGTTATGACGCCGCGTGGACCGGGCATCTTGAGTTTGAGGTAAGTGTAGTGTGGCACTGCGTTGAATCTAGCAAACGCTGTTCGTCCGAGCAATGTGTAGTAGCCGCTGCGGAAGGGGGCGATGTCGAAGATTAACTCCTCGCTTCGGAAATTGTCCGGAGAGCCGAAGACCACTTCCAGCGTGATTGAGCCCGTACAGCGGGCCTCGACGCCTAGTATGACTCCTTTGAAGGTAGTCCTTGTTGGTTTGATTCGTGAGGGGTCAATGCCCATCTTCCGAACTGTGTCTTGATAGAGCAGGTTGAGGCTGCTACCACCGTCCATTAGGACTCGTGTTAGATGAAATCCGTCGATGATTGGGTTGAGGACCAATGCGGCCGAACCACCATGACGGATACTGGTTGGGTGGTCTCGACGATCAAAGGTTATCGGAAATGACGACCATGGATTAAATTTGGGGGCGACTAGCTCTACCGCGTAGACGTCTCTGAGTGCACGCTTATGCTCCCTTTTGGGGATGTGTGTAGCGTATATCATGTTCACCGTTTTGACTTGAGGGGGAAATTTCTTCTGCCCCCCAGTGTTTGGCTGCTGGGCTCTTCGTCCTCGTCCTCACTTTGTGATCCCTTTTCTTTGTTTCCGGGCATTTAACTTGCCAGCCTGCTTGAAAACCCAACAATCCCTGTTGGTATGATTGGCTTGCTTGTCCGGGGTGCCGTGTATCTGGCACGGACGGTCGAGTATGCGGTCCAGGCTGGAAGGTCCTTCATTGTTTCTTTTATAGGGCTTCTTCTGCTGGCCGGACTTGGAGCCAGTGAATCCGGCGTTGACTGTGGTGTCATTGGTGTTGTTGTCATTGCTTCGGCGTTTGTGTCTGTTGCGCCGGAGCTTCCTAGTGCTATTCTAGGCCTCCGAGGGGCCTGTCCCGCTGGCTGTGTTGTTACTACGGGCCAGCCAACTGTCCTCTCCCACGCAAAAGCGGGTCATGAGTGCCATGAGGGCTGCCATGGACTTCGGCTTTTCTTGGCCGAGGTGGCGTGCTAGCCATTCGTCACGGATGCTGTGTTTGAAGGCTGCCAAGGCCTCGGCATCCGGACAGTTAACGATCTGGTTCTTTTTGGTTAGGAACCTAGTCCAGAATTTTCTGGCTGATTCTCCAGGTTTTTTGAACTATGTCGCTTAAATCATCGGCGTCTGGTGGCCGGGCATATGTTCCTTGGAAGTTGTCTAGGAAAGCTTCTTCCAAGTCCTCCCAGCTGCTGATAGAATTTTCAGGCAGGCTGTTAAGCCAGTGCCGAGCTGGCCCTTTGAGCTTGAGTGGGAGGTATTTAATGGCGTGGAGGTCATCTCCTCGAGCCATGTGGATTTGGAGGATGAAATCCTCGATCCATACTGCGGGATCGGTTGTGCCGTCATATGATTCGATATTGACGGGCTTGAATCCCTCGGGGAATTCATGATCCAGTACCTCGTCCGTGAATAGAGAGGGTGTGCGGCACCTCTGTATCAGGCCACATCGCGGCGTAGCTCTGATGGAGTCTGTCTGCGGCATTCGGCCCGGGCGTGGTTAGGTTTGTCACGTCCGAATAGGCAGCCATCGCCGTGCCTTGAGGCACGTCCGCGCGATCCGTAGATCGATCTTGTGTGTCCTGCTTTATTGTCCAGGGTCTGCCGAAGGTCGTATGTGTGACCCCGAACTCTTTCGTCTTTATTTTTTTGGGGTGGTGGGGCAGGCTGTTGTTCGGCCTGAGTTGCCGCTTTATCCTCACCGCGGGGTGGCCGGTCGGCCACCCTGTCTCGACCACGCGGTGGTCGTTCCGCATTACGCGAGGGAGATGTGTGCTCCGGTGCTTGCTCGTCGAATTGAGGTAGCAGTCTGTGTTTCGGGTAGCTCTTAGCTGGGCGCTTGAGGCCGTATTCTTCGGCAGTCACGACATCAGTCCATCTGTCTACGAGCAGATCTTGTTCGGCTTGAAGCTGCTGCTGTTTCTTTTTCAGGCTCCTTGCAGTGGCTATGAGCTGAAGCTTAAAGCGCTCCTGCTCCACAGGGTCCTCCAGCACGATGAAGTCTTTGTTGCCGAGGCTTGTCTCTTCCTCGGAGGGTGGATGGTAACTATCGTCCTCCGAGTTATCTTCTGTGGCCTGTTCATCAGGGTTGTCTTGCCTATTGTCATGTTCCTCCTGTTCAGATGCCGCACCGACGGGGTCTTCATTGTTTTCGGCGTCACCCGGAGTGCTATTATCTCCGGTACCAGTGTTGCCATCCTTTGAGCGATGAGGCTTAGAACGGCATTTGGGGCGCCGACGCTTGGACTGCGTCTCAGAGGGTTTGTTCATATCCGGCTCTTCTTTGTCGTCGCCAGATCCTTTGGGTGTATCAACCATATACACGTCGTACGAGGAGGTGGCCGTCCAATGTCGAGTGAATGGCGGGTCTTGGACTTGCTCATTGTCGGCATCGTCGTCCATACCTATGATGTCTTCGGAGCCGTAGTCAAGCACGTCGGTTAAGTCGTCGACGGTGGCTATGAAGTGGGTGGCGGGTGGGAAGCAAAATTCCTTGTCGTCCGCCTCTAGCTCAAACCGAATATAGTTCGGCCGTGGATCTTCCTCCAGGGTCAAGTTCTTCAAAGAATTTAGTACGTCACCCAAAGGCGAATGCTGGAAGATGTCTGCGGCGCTAAATTCGAAAATCGACAATCGATCCAGCTCGGTGTCCGCAGGTGTATCCGGTCCGGAACGTGTAGCCGGAGACGAGTCCGGGGTTCCGTTGATGCAAGCATTGCAGGATGTCGAGTCCGTGTGCGGCTCCAAGCCGCGAACTTTATGGCCTCGGAGGGTGCGATCTGCTTTGGCTCTAAGGCCGTTGTAGCAACAGGATCCATCTCCTGGATGTGATCCGATGACAGATTTAAGTCAAGTTCATCGGAGAGAGGGGGGGCGATCGCTGCGGTCTCAAATCCATTGAAGATCACATCTCCACGGATATCCGCGACGTAATTCAAGCTTCCGAATCTGACCTGATGGCCAGGGGCGTAGCTATCGACCTGCTCCAGGCGGCCAAGCGAGTTGGCCCGCAGTACGAAGCCACCGAACACAAAGATTTGTCCGGGGAAAAAGATTTCTCCCTGAACGACGCCATTGCCGGCGATTGGAGGGGCCATCGAGCCTTACGTCGGCGACACAGTGGAACTCTCAATGAAAGCACCAATGTCAGTGTCAAAACCGGTGGATCTCGGGTAGGGGGTCCCGAACTGTGCGTCTAGGATCGATGGTAACAGGAGACGGGGGACACAATGTTTACCCAGGTTCGGGCCCTCTCTATGGAGGTAATACCCTACTTCCTGCTTGATTGATCTTGATGAATATGAGTGTTACAAGAGTTGATATACCACGAGATCGTAATGGCTAAACCCTAGAAGTCTAGCCTATGAGTATATGGTCATGAATCTCTGTCCTATCCGGACTATGCTCTCCGGTTTATATAGACACCGGAGAGATCTAGGGTTACATGAGGTCGGTTACATAGGAGGAAATCTTCATAATAGGTCGCCTAGCTTGCCTTCCACGCCAAGTAGAGTCCAATCCGGACACGGGCATAGTCTTCGGTCTTCATGTCTTCACGGCCCATCAGTCCGGCCCATGGATAACAGGCCGGACGCTCGAGGACCCCTTAGTCCAGGACTCCCTTAGCTACGTCCCAGGTGTATGCCGATCTTGTGCTATTCTCTTGTCTAATGACTATATACGCTGACAATGTCGTGGGTCCCAGATGTCAGGAAACCACTAGCAGGAAGCATTTTCTTTTTCCATACGCTGACAATGGAGTATATATATATAACAAAAAAATGAGGAACTTCCTTGCGTCCGGCCATGGACATGGTGGGCCCCTGCTGTCATCCTCTCCACGTACAGTCCTCTACCGATTCCTCTTGTTTGTTGACCATGTTGACAACGCGAGAGGGCGGCGCCGCGGCAAGCACAGCAAAGCACGTAGAGGACGACGGCGAGGCCTTGGAGGTCAGCGTTAATGATTTAGGGAGACAGTGGGGCGGCGATGCGTGCGTTGAGACGCAGCCAGCCGTGGGAGGTGGAAGCAGGTGGCCCCGCCGGCGCTAGTTTGGTTTTGGCGGCTGGAGGAAGATAGGACCGAAGAAACACGACAGACTGTAAAA
This sequence comes from Aegilops tauschii subsp. strangulata, assembly GCF_002575655.3. Lineage (NCBI taxonomy): Eukaryota > Viridiplantae > Streptophyta > Magnoliopsida > Poales > Poaceae > Aegilops > Aegilops tauschii. Next base: position 332,293,253 of record NC_053035.3, read on the forward strand.
GCAGCAGGAGTACTTAACAACCTTAACTGAAACCAGCAGGGGCACTTAACAACCATAGCTGAAAGCAGTATGAGTACTTATACAGGTTCAACCGTACAAAGCATGCCTCGAACAGTGCTACTTTGCCTACAGTTAACCAAAGGTTGAGGCCTCCAAGCCCCAGGCGCCACCCCGCGCATCCACAACCTTCTGAAAGCGGCTTCATCTCGTAATGTGGTCAATAAACAGGATATTCGCTTTAGAGCCATGGAAAAGCAGGAACATAATCTTCTGTCCTATTCTCCAAGATGGACGGGCCTTCATTATTTGAGACCACCCATGAATAAGTATGTTTTCACCTCCAAGGGGAATGGAGTAGGTCGACATAAACATCATGTTGTGACCAAGCGCAAGTCTGACCCGACCATGGTCAGGCATCTGTATAGAAACAATAGAACTGGGCAGTTCCTGTTTCAAGAAGATCACAGCTGTAAAACTGTGCATATGGAAGAGTTTATGAACAACATATATAACAGAAAACAACTCGTACCATAAGTTTCTCAACACAGTTCGACCTGTTCAACGAGTGCAGCAGTGGCACACATATCCCACGTGGCCTTCCACCATTGAAACGCCCCACAAGGACCTCAAGACGATCAATAAAGTGTAGGAACTTGTGGATGTCGTCCAAGTCAACTTCAGTGCCATGAGTAACAGCCGAGTTCTTATAGAATAACAAACGAGTAGCCTGCTTAACTCTGAAAAAACCCACACGTGCCACCAATTATAAGAAAATATTAGTTAGAAGTAGCATCTTCGTGAGAGATTAGTTGCTACTTCTAAATTTAATTGTGATTAGTTAGACAGAATAGGTGGATTAAGAAGTAATCGAGGCAAGAAGCAAGAACCAGATACGAAACTAACATGGATGAATAATTGGAACGCCGTCGGGGTGGAAGATTGCAGTGAAGATGAGACCAGGTTCTGCTATTTCCATCAGCATTCATGCGCCAACTTTCAGTCTGTAACACTTGAGAAAGTTTATCCAAGTTCAGCCATAAAAAAGCAGCGATCTTCTTGGTTCATAAACCCAACTAGAAACTTATATCCATGGCTTGTCTTCACTGTGACCATTAAACCGGTGTATTCAGTTATGGCAAGGCCAAGTGAAAGATCGAGGATGTCGCCTAGAGGGGGGGGGGGGTGAATAGGCGCTTTAAATAAATACGGTTTAGGCTTGAACAACTGCGGAATAAACCTAGCGGTTAATTTGTCAAGCACAAAACCTACAACAACTAGGCTCACCTATGTGCACCAACAACTCATGCTAACCAGGATAAGCTACTAGGTGATAGCAAGATATATGACAAGAAACAATATGGCTATCACAAAGTAAAGTGCATAAGTAAAGGGCTCGGGTAAGAGATAACCGAGGCACGCGGAGAACACAAAGAACTCCAAGATCTAGATCCAAAGGGTTCCCCTCACATAGAGGAGAAAGTGATTGGTGGATGATGTCTACTACACAACCTTCTTCTTGTAGACGTTGTTGGGCCTCGAAGTGCAGAGGTTTGTAGGACAGTAGCAAATTTCCCTCAAGTGGATGACCTAAGGTTTATCAATCCGTGGGAGGCGTAGGATGAAGATGGTCTCTCTCAAACAACCCTGCAACCAAATAGCAAAAAGAGTCTCTTGTGTCCCCAACACACCCAATACAATGGTAAATTGTATAGGTGCTCTAGTTCGGCGAAGAGATGGTGATACAAGTGCAATATGGATGATAGATATAGGTTTTTGTAATCTGAAAATATAAAAATAGCAAGGTAACTAATGATAAAAGTGAGCACAAATGGTATTGCAATGTGTTGAAACAAGGCCTAGGGTTCATACTTTCACTAGTGCAAGTTCTCTCAACAATAATAACATAATTGGATCACATAACTATATCTCAACATGCAACAAAGAGTCGCTCCAAAGCCACTAATAGCGGAGAACAAACGAAGAGATTATGGTAGGGTATGAAACCACCTCAAAGTTATTCTTTCGGATCGATCTATTCAAGAGTTCGTACTAGAATAACACCTTAAGACACATATCAAACAAAACCCTAATGTCACCTAGATACTCCAATGTCACCTCAAGTATCCGTGGGTATGATTATACGATATGCATCACACAATCTCAGATTCGTCTATTCAAACAAACACAAAGTACTTCAAAGAGTGCCCCAAAGTTTCTACCGGAGAGTCAAGACGAAAACGTGTGCCAACCCCTATGCATAGGTTCATGGGCGGAACCCGCAAGTTGATCACCAAAACATACATCAAGTGAATCACGTGATATCCCATTGTCACCACAGATACGCACGGCAAGACATACATCAAGTGTTTTCAAATCCTTAAAGACTCAATCCGATAAGATAACTTCAAAGGGAAAACTCAATCCGTTACAAGAGAGTAGAGAGGGAGAAACATCATAAGATCCAACTAAAATAGCAAAGCTCGCGATACATCAAGATCGTATCATCTCAAGAACACGAGAGAGAGAGAGAGATCAAACACACAACTACTGGTACATATCCTCAGCCCCGAGGGTGAACTACTCCCTCCTCATCATGGAGAGCGCCGGGATAATGAAGATGGCCACCGGTGAGGGTTCCCCCCTCCGGCAGGGTGCCGAAACATGGTCCCAATTGGTTTTTGGTGGCTACAGAGGCTTGCGGCGGCGGAACTCCCGATCTATTCTGTTCCCTGAAGTTTTTAGGGTATATGGATATATATAGGCGAAAGAAGTCGGTCAGGGGAGCCCCCCTGCCTCGTGCTCTCCTCGTTGATTCCCTGACGTGTACTCCAAGTCCCCTGGATTGCTTCCGTTCCAAAAATAACTCTCCCGAAGGTTTCATTCCGTTTGGACTCCGTTTGATATTCCTTTTCTGCGAAACACTGAAATAAGGGAAAAAAACAGAAACTCGCACTGGGCTCTGGGTTAATAGGTTAGTCCCAAAAATAATATAAAAGTGTTTAATAAATCCCATAAACATCCAAAAGATATAATATAATAGCATGGAACAATCAAAAATTATAGATACGTTGGAGACGTATCAAGCATCCCCAAGCTTAATTCCTTCTCGTCCTCGAGTAGGTAAATGATAAAAACAAATTTTTTGATGTGGAATGCTACCTAGCATAATTTTTTAATGTAACCCTCTTAATTGCGGTATGAATATTCAGATCCGAAAGATTCAAGATAAAAGTTTAATATTGACATAAAAGTAATAATACTTCAAGCATACTAACTAAGCAATTATGTCTTCTCAAAATAACATGGCCTAAGAAAGTTCATCCCTAAAAAATCATATAGTTTAGTCATGCTCCGTTTTCGTCACACAAGAATGCTCTCATCATGCACAACCCCGATGACAAGCCAAGCAATTGTTTCATACTTTAGTAATCTCAAACTTTTTCAACCTTCACGCAATACATGAGCGTGAGCCATGGATATAGCACTATGGGTGGAATAGAATATAATGATGGGGGTTATGTGGAGAAGACAAAAAAGGAGAAAGTCTCACATCAACGCGGCTAATCAACGGGCTATGGAGATGCCCATCGATTGATGTTAATGCAAGGAGTAGGGATTGCCATGCAACGGATGCACTAGAGCTATAAATGCATGAAAGCTCAACAAAAGAAACTAAGTGGGTGTGCATCCAACTTGCTTGCTCACCAAAACCTAGGGCATTTGAGGAAGCGGAATATAGAAGCCAAGTTCTATAATGAAAAATTCCCACTAGTATATGAAAGTGACAAAACAAGAGACTCTCTATCCTGAAGATCATGGTGCTACTTTGAAGCACAAGTGTGGAAAAGAGGATAGTAGCATTGTCCCTTTATATATATATATATATATATATATATATTTTTGGGCCTCCCATTTTTTATTTGGCCTTTCTCTTTTTTTGGGACAATGCTCTATGAATGATGATCATCACACTTCTATTTACTTACAACTCAATGATTACAACTTGATACTAGAACAAAGTATGACTCTATATGAATGCCTCTGGCGGTATACCGGGATAGGCAATGAATCAAGAGTGACATGTATGAAAAATTATGAACGGTGGCTTTACCACAAATACGATGTCAACTACATGATCATGCAAAGCAATATGACAATGATGAACATGTCATGATAAACGGAACGGTGGAAAGTTGCATGGCAATATATCTCGGAATGGCTATGGAAATGCCATAATAGGTAGGTATGGTGGCTGTTTTGAGGAAGATATACGGAGGTTTATGTGTGACAGAGCGTATCATATCATGGGGTTTGGATGCAACGGCGAAGTTTGCACCAACTCTCAATGTGAGAAAGGGCAATGCACGGTACCGAAGAGGCTAGCAATGGTGGAAGGTTGAGAGTGCGTATAATCCATGGACTCAACATTAGTCATAAAGAACTCACATACTTATTGCAAAAATCTACAAGTCATCAAAAACCAAGCACTACATGCATGCTCCTAGGGGGATAGATTGGTAGAAAAAAAAAACCATCGCTCGTCCCCCACCGCCACTCATAAGGATGACAATCAAAGAACACCTCATGTTTCAAATTTGTTACATAACGTTTACCATATGTGGATGCTACGGGACTTGCAAACTTCAACACAAGTATTTCTCAAATTCACAATTACTCAACTAGCACAACTTTAATATCACTATCTTCATATCTCAAAACAATCATCAAGTATCAAACTTCTCTTAGTATTCAATGCACTTATTATGAAAGTTTTTATTATATCCCTCTTGGATGCCCATCATATTAGGACTAAATTCATAACCCAAGGAAATTACCATGCTGTTCTAAAGACTCTCAAAATAATATAAGTGAAGCATGAGAGTTCATATATTTCTTCAAAATAAAACCACCGTCGTGCTCTAAAAGGATATAAGTGAAGCACTAGAGCAAACAACAAACTACTCCGAAAGATATAAGTGAAGATCAATGAGTAGTCGAATAATTATGCAACTATGTGAAGACTCTCTCTCATTTAAGAATTTCAGATCTTGGTATTTTATTCAAACAGCAAGCAAAACAAAATAAAATAAAATGATGCTCGAAGCAAAAGACATATCATGTGGTGAATAAAAATATAGCTCCAAGTAAAGTTACCGATGAACGAAGACGAAAGAGGGGATGCCATCCGGGGCATCCCCAAGCTTAGGCTCTTGGTCATCCTTTAATATTACCTTGGGGTGCCTTGGGCATCCCCAAGCTTAGGCTCTTGCCACTCCTTATTCCATAGTCCATCGAATCTTTACCCAAAACTTGAAAACTTCACAACACAAAACTTAACAGAAGATCTCATGAGCTCCGTTAGCGAAAGAAAACAAAACACCACTTCAAGGTACTGTAATGAACTCATTCTTTATTTGTATTGGTGTTAAACCTACTGTATTCCAACTTCTCTATGGTTTATAAACTATTTTACTAGCCATAGATTCATCAAAATAAGCAAACAACACACGAAAAACAGAATCTGTCAAAAACAGAACAGTCTGTAGTAATCTGTAACTAACGCAAACTTCTGGAACTCAAAAAAATTCTACCAAAATAGGAAGACTTAGATAATTTGATTATTGATCTTCTGCAATTGGAATCAGTATTTTATCACGTTCTGGTGATTTTAAACAATTGTTTTCGTGAACAGAAAGTTTCTGGAATTTTCAGCAAGATCAAATAACTATCATCCAAGAAGATCCTATAGGTTTAACTTGGCACAAACACTAATTAAAACACACAACCACATCTAAACAGAAGCTAGATGGATTATTTATTCCTAAACAGAACCAAAAAGAAAGAAACTAAAATAAAGTTGGGATGCCTCCCAACAAGCGCTATCGTTTAACGCCCCTAGCTAGGCATGATGATTTCAATGATGCTCACATAAAAGATAAGAATTGAAACATAAAGAGAGCATCATGAAGAATATGACTAGCACATTTAAGTCTAACCCACTTCCTATGCATAGGGATTTGGTGAGCAAACAACTTATGGGAACATGAAACAACTAGCATAGGAAGGTAAAACAAGCAAATCTTCAAGATTTTCAACACATAAGGAGGAAACTTGATATTATTGTAATTCCTACAAGTATATATTCCTCCCTCATAATAATTTTCAGTAGCATCATGAATGAATTCAACAATATAACCAGCATCTAAAGCATTCTTTTCATGATCTACTTGCATAGAAATTTTATTACTCTCCACATAAGCAAATTTCTTCTCATGAATAATAGTGGGAGCAAACTCAACAAAATAATTATCATGTGAGGCATAATCCAATTGAAAACTAAAATCATGATGAAAAGTTTCATGGTTATCATTATTTTTAATAGCATACAAGTCATCACAATAATCATCATAGATAGCAACTTTATTCTCATAATCAATTGAAACCTCTTCCGAAATAGTGGATTCATCACTTAATTAAGTCATGACCTCTCCAAATCCACTTTCATAATTATAATCATCATAAATAGGAGGCATGCTATCATCATAATAAATTTGACCATCAAAACTTGGGGGACAAAAAAATATCATCTTCGTCAAACATAGCATCCCAAAGCTTGTGGCTTTGCATATCATTAGCATCATGGATATTCAAGGAATTCGTACTAACAACATTGCAATCATGCTCATCATTCACATATTTTATGCCAAGCATTCTATGTAATTCTTCTTCTAGCACTTCAGCACAATTTTCCTTTCCATCATTCTCACGAAAGATATTAAAAAGATGAAGTGTATGAGGCAAACTTAATTCCTTTTTTTGTAGTATTCTTTTATAAACTAAACTAGTGCTAAAACAAGAAACAAAAAGATTCGATTGCAAGATCTAAAGATATACCTTCAAGCACTCACCTCCCCGGCAACGGCGCAAGAAAAGGGCTTGATGTCTGCTACACAACCTTCTTCTTGTAGACGTTATTGGGCCTCCAAGTGCAGTGGTTTGTAGGACAGTAGCAAATTTCCCTCAAGTGGATGGCGTAAGGTTTATCAATCCGTGGGAGGCGTAGGATGAAGATGGTCTCTCTCAAACAACCCTGCAACCAAATAGCAAAAAGAGTCTCTTGTGTCCCCAACACACCCAATACAATGGTAAATTGTATAGGTGCACTAGTTCGGCCAAGAGATGGTGATACAAGTGCAATATGGATGATAGATATAGGTTTTTGTAATCTGAAAATATAAAAATAGCAAGGTAACTAATGATAAAAGTGAGCACAAACGGTATTGCAATGTGTTGAAACAAGGCCTAGGGTTCATACTTTCACTAGTGCAAGTTCTCTCAACAATAATAACATAATTGGATCACATAACTATCCCTCAACATGCAACAAAGAGTCACTCCAAAGCCACTAATAGCGGAGAACAAACAAAGAGATTATGGTAGGGTACGAAACCACCTCAAAGTTATTCTTTCGGATTGATCTATTCAAGAGTTCGTACTAGAATAACACCTTAAGACACATATCAACCAAAACCCTAATGTCACCTAGATACTCCAATGTCACCTCAAGTATCCGTGGGTATGATTATACGATATGCATCACACAATCTCAGATTCATCTATTCAAATGAACACAAAGTACTTCAAAGAGTGCCCCAAAGTTTCTACCGGAGAGTCAAGACGAAAACGTGTGCCAAACCCTATGCATAGGTTCATGGGCGGAACTCGCAAGTTGATCACCAAAACATACATCAAGTGAATCACGTGATATCCCATTGTCACCACAGATACGCACGGCAAGACATACATCAAGTGTTCTCAAATCCTTAAAGACTCAATCCGATAAGATAACTTCAAAGGGAAAACTCAATCCATTACAAGAGAGTAGAGGGGGAGAAACATCATAAGATCCAACTAAAATAGCAAAGCTCGCGATACATCAAGATCGTATCATCTCAAGAACACGAGAGAGAGAGAGAGAGAGAGAGAGAGATCAAACACATAGCTACTGGTACATACCCTCAGCCCCGAGGGTGAACTACTCCCTCTCGTCATGGAGAGCGCCGGGATGATGAAGATGGCCACCGGTGAGGGTTCCCCCCCTCCGGCAGGGTGCTGGAACAGGGTCCCGATTGGTTTTTTGTGGCTACAGAGGCTTGCGGCGGCGGAACTCCCGATCTATTCTGTTCCCCGAAGTTTTTAGGGTATATGGATATATATATAGGCGAAAGAAGTCGGTCAGGGGAGCCATGAGGGGCCCACGAGGGTGGAGGGCGCGCCTATGGAGGGGGGGGGGGGGGGGGGGTAGGCGCGCCCCCTGCCTCGTGCTCTCCTCGTTGATTCCCTGACGTGTACTCCAAGTCCCCTGGATTGCTTCCGTTCCAAAAATAACTCTCCCGAAGGTTTCATTCCGTTTGGACTCCGTTTGATATTCCTTTTCTGCGAAACACTGAAATAAGGGAAAAAACAGAAACTCGCACTGGGCTCTGGGTTAATAGGTTAGTCCCAAAAATAATATAAAAGTGTTTAATAAAGCCCATAAACATCCAAAACAGATAATATAATAGCATGGAACAATAAAAAATTATAGATACGTTGGAGACGTATCAGTGGAAATGTGGATCTAGATCTCCTCTCTCTTTTCCCCCAAAACTAGCAAGAATCCATGGAGAGATTGAGAGTTAGCAAGCTCGAAGAAGGTCAACAATGGGGGAAGAACACTAGCTCAAAGGATAAGGTTCATTGGGGAAGAAAACCCCCTTTTATAGGTGGGGAAAAAAATCAAACCGTTATGCTCACAGCCCGCACAGAGCGGTACTACCGCTCCACGAGTGGTACTATCGCTCCACGAGCGGTACTACCGCTGGACGAGCGGTACTACCGCTTAGCACGGTCAAAACAGCCCAACGAGAGAAAAAAACACGAGTTGAAGTTCTGCCAGAGAGGTAGTACCACTCGGGGAGAGGTAGTACCGCTTATAAGAGGTACTACCGCTCGTGGGTAGAGGTAGTACCACTTATAAGAGGTACTACCGCTCGTGGGGAGAGGTAGTACCGCTTATAAGAGGTACTACTGCTCGAGGGGAGAGGTAGTACCGCTTATAAGCTGTACTACCGCTCAACTACCGCGAAATCCGACACGAGAAATGCAAGACAAAATTGAGGCGATATTAGAGCGGTACTACCGCTGCCGACCGGAGTACTACCGCAGGGAGAAAACCAGAACTGCCATAACTTCTTCATATGAGCTCCGAATTGAGCAAACTCAAGCTTGTTGGGTAGAGGAAGACGAGTAGCATCAAAACAGCCATAACTTCTTCATATGATTATAGTAAGAAGAGGTAGGGGTGGTATGCCTAGGATATAGAGGAGTGAACCCTCCATTAGAGAAGAACCGACATAACCACCAATATCGAAAACATCATAGAAGATGCATGAGTGAACTCCGTTTTCGATGAACTCGAGCTTGTCATCAAGATGATCATAAGCTCGAAACTCACAAAGAGAAACACCAAACAAGAACCAAGAAAGATGATGCAAGGATGCAATGGTTTGAGCTCTCTATGAACGATACGATCAAGTTTCTCATCAAGAGCCCCCCTTGATAGTACGACAATCGATCCTATAACCCGGTCTCCCAACTCCACCATGAGACCGGTAAAATAGAAAACCTATCAAGGGCAAACCTTTGTCTTGCACAAAGTCCACTTGAGCTAGATGTAGACGATCTTGAATTCCTCAAGTTGGACCACCTTTCTTGATTGTGTTGGCTCGGTGAAGACTAGTAGGTTGCTCCCCCATACTCCACTATGGGTGAGCCACTCTTCGGCACATCTTCACAAATCCATTGTCACCACAATGGATGGCAAGCTTCAAGCACTTGATGTCTTCGTGATGCATCACTTGAACTTGCACACCGCAACCTAACCCCACAAAGAACTCTCACGACGACCATGGGTTAGTACACAAAGCGTAATTGACAATGCTTACCATACCATGGGATCGCTTGATCCCTCTCGGTACATCTTCTACGCTTTGTGTGTTGATCAACTTGATTCACTCTTTGACTTAGTCTTGATCAACCTCTCACAAGACCAATCTTTAGGTAATTCCTTGAATAGCACCTTGGTCGACACAAACTCTCCTTGAAACCAACACATGTATTCCAAGAAAAGCCTATGGACAAAACCTTCAAATATAACTCAAGGCAACCATTAGTCCATAGAGATTGTCATCAATTACCAAAACCAAACATGGGGGCACCGCATGTTCTTTCAATCTCCCCCATTTTGGTAATTGATGACAATCACTTTCAAGAGAGTTTATGCAAGGAATTATGCATCACCATGCAACAACCAATAATGCATGCATATGAGGTGCAAACGCTTAGGAACACAACCAAAGCAAGAAAAGATGACTCTCTAAACTCCTCCACAAAACTCTCTGAAACTTCTCCCCCATTGGCATCGATTGCCAAAATGGGAGAAAAGCTTAGAAGGCCAATATAAATTGTGTATTTCTCCACAAGAGAGTGGAATGCAATACACATATCCAACGGTAAATAGTTGGAGGAAGACAAACCATATTGAGGCCCAAAGGTTGCAAAAGAATGATATGCCACAAAGACATAACAAAGAGAGAAACAAGCAATCAAGCAATCAAAAGATACCAATTGAAGCAAGCTGTCAAAAGATACCAATTGAACCAACTAGACCAATGATCCTACGAGCCACATGAATAAAACATATTATAATATGAGCAAAGGAGTGTTCTAGAGAAACTAGAGAAGCTCCCCATGATTTGTGCACAATTTAGTTTTGTAATTGGATACACCGAGCACAAAATAGGATCGTCACTCCCCCAAGATCAATAGAACCTCACGACAAGTGCAAGAGAGCAACGGAGTGTTCTAAATACACTAGTGAAGCTCCCCATGATTTGTGCACTCCTTAGAATATTTGCATTAGGATACCAAGTGCACAAAATAGGATCATCACTTCTCGAAAATCAATAGAAACTCACAACAAGTGTAAGTGAGCATGTAGGAAACAAAGCCTAGCACAAGCAACAAACACATGGTTAAGCAACATGTAAAATAGGCAACTTAAGAATAGGCTCAACCAAAATGATATGTGTGAGTCATGGCAAAGCACTTGAGAAGACTAAAATAAGGATGAGCATTAAGCATCAACATAGTCTTGGATAAATGAGATACACGGTGCATGACATGTCCTCCCCACACACACCCAACTAGCAAATGGGTTCACAAGCTCACTAAAAAGATAACAACAAAGCTTGCGACAACCCATGGTGAAGATAGAAGATGAAAGCCTCATCAAGACGAGGCATACCAATTAAGATGGAAAAAGCCTCGTAAAGACAAGCATGAGGAATATAATCTTCACCACACAAGAGTGCATCAAGATGCAACGAGATAAGACACGCACTCAAGGCAAAAGCTTTCACGGAGCCACAAAAGAAATAACATAAGAAGAACAAGGTGGACGTGAAAGAAAGGATATCATCTAGAGATGTAATTTCTCTCAAGTGTATAAGGTTCTAGGTAGACGAAATCATGATGATATATATCTACAAAGAAGGATGTACACCCGAAATAGTTACAACACAAAGGAACAAGATATACAAAAGGAAGTCATACATATACCAATAAGATATTTGCTTGGAAGCATAGCACATGGCTAGATATGGTCTTATAGTATATAAATGAAATCCTACCACACACCCATCAAAGACATCACAACTAGCAACATGAGATCATCGTTGAGATGCTTTGAGAAAGGAAACAAGTATCACAAGATGGAATGAATATCATGCCAAGATGCAACCTACACAAGGTTGAATGCAAGAAAAGAATGCATGAATAGATACTTGTTACCGAGATATCATTGGAAGGATGTAGCAGAAACCAATTGAAGGTAGTAGATAGTAGTTCATTGAGCATCCTAGCTTGACTCCAATAAGCACATGGTGACACCACCTTCCTTGTGAGTGAGCCGAGCATCCAATGCATCTCCAATTGTTCCTAGAACAACAACACAAACAAAATGGTACCCAAACTCATTGGGACCAAAGAGTTAGAAACACCAATATACATAGGACAAACTCCACATAAATATGTGCATATAGATAAGGAAATGAATTTCATGCACATCTCATCCAATTTGAGACTTGGTGGAGTTTCCCCTATATATTGGGTCAAACAAGGAAAGCATGCCAAAGAAACTACATGAAGTTAATATGCATGCTCAAAACTTTCAAGAACCGATACCAATTGACAAAGAAATACCAAGTGAAGAAGAGATACCAAAGAATAAATCAACACTTGGAGGATATCAAATGAAAGATACATCAAGGAATGAGATATCCAATGATACACGCAAAACGAAAGATGTCAAACTCCCAAAAGAGAGAATGGTTCCAAACAAACCAAGTGCTGTACAAAGTTTCATGATGGCACAAAGTACCAAAAAGAAACGGTTTGTATTCCACCAACATACACTTGATAAGGATCACAAGGTGAGCATTCTAAGAAAAAAGGATAGCTCCGCCAAGCATTGTGCATTATAGAGAATTTGCATTTGAATACAAAAAGCACAAGATGGGATCACCACTTCCACTATATCTATACAAACACTAGACAAGCTCAAGGAAATAACAAGATCCACAAGTGGTATGTGATATAATGGGAGTTGACACAATCCTAGGCACGAGATAAGGCAAATAAAAGCAAAGGCCAATGTAAAGATGATCAATAATTTCTACCACACATAAGTGACTACCAATTGTCATAATACAAGAAGTATTTGGAAATAATTCCCGTTGGTAGATAGCAAGGATATCCAACATCATCTTCACACCAAACACAAGCAAATTGCAACTTGTAGAGCTAACATGCCACCTAGGAACAAGATAATCTACAATATCAACACTAGGTGACAATATCTCAAATGTACACATTTTCTAGGCTAGTAATATACATAGCATATTACTCCCCCATAATGTGATACCAATTAAAGAAAACTTAACAAGAGGTAATAAGAGGACCAACAAGAGATAATTAATGGACCGAATAGAATTTGAATTTCTCATGAGAAGACATACCACATAGAGACTAGATAATCTTGTAATATCAATACTAGATGGTATTCCTCATGTACACACATTTATAGGATTGTGAGGTGCACAAAGCACATCACTCCCCCAAAATGGGATGTTCCATTAATCTCTCACAGGAGCCAACTAAGATACATACAAGATGCAAAAAGGCTCAACACACAACACACACGTACATGGTGTGCAAACCAACATACACATACTTGATTTCTCAAGATAAGCAAATTGGAAGCACAACATATACAAGCACATGCAAGGTACAAAACCACAACATGCTAAGGGGCAAGTAACTTTCAATTTAAGCAATTTAAGCACGAGTTACCGCAAGGAGGAACATTGGATATACGATAGAAAGATAATCCGAATGACTTGGCTTGAGACAATATGAATGATGAAGACCCCTTAAATCTTCATAATGTAGCCAAGTCTCCAATGACCTCCAACAACACTTATTGATCAAGTTTGAGCTAGTTGGTCCCCAACCAAGTTGACTCCTAAGAGGTTAGTCACAATAGGCTTGGCTACCCAAATGGTTCTTTTCTTGACACCACTTTGAGTACCAACAACTTTGGCAAAGACATTGCCAACCTTATCCTTCCCAAGAGAGTAGATATCATCAATAATAATTGGGTTGGATAAGTTACCACTAGTACATGAGGAAGCAAGGTGACCTTTCTCACGACATAGGTAGCAACGTCTACTCTTCACTTTCTTCTCACTTGATTTTCAACTTGAGAAGCATTAGCTTGAGTTTTCTTGGGAAGAGGCCTTTCTTCAACTTGAGGTTGAGCATGAGAATGAACTTGTGGCCGCTTCCCTTGTTGCTTGTCACTAATGGCCTTCTTCTTCAAAGAGCAAGATCTAACATGATGCCCTTCAATTTTGCACTTGAAGCAAATGATCTTGGCCGAATTCTTGACTTGTTTTTGGCCCTTCTTCTTGTTGCTCTTGGACTTCTTATTCTTATTGGAGTTGAATCCAAGTCCACTTTTGTCATTGGGGGATTTTTGCACACCCAAGATATTGTTGAGTGTGGCCTTCCCTTCATGACACTTTTCCAAGTCTTTCTTCAAAGAAGTGACTTGGGCCTTGAGCTCTTTGATTTCCTCTACATGGTTAGTCTCAACACAAGTACTAGAGGAAGTATAAGCTTCATCGTTAGAGCAACAAGGCAAGGAAAGAAATTCATCACAAGATGTACCAACATTGTGAGTAGATGAATTACAAGGACTAGCACATAACAATATAGCATTTTGACTAGAAGTAGTGCTATTATCCACATGAGGCTCACTAGATGTTACCTTAGCAATCATGGCCTGTTGAGCCATCTTTAGCACATTATGGGATACTAGAAGATCATCATGAGAGTTTGAGAGCTTTTCACGACTTTCTTCCAATTTCCCATATTTGCTAGATAGCAACTCAAGTTGAGCCCGTAGCTCAACATTCTCCTTCAAAATGGATGCTTCACAAGTAATAGAGTTAGTAGCACAAGCATCATCAATAAAAGCAAGAGGAGAAGGAAACTTTACAAGCTCTTTTGAATATGAAGCTTTAAGTTGAGCATGAGACTCGGTGAGTTTGATGAGCTCACCCTTGATGACCCTTGAGCCATTTTCGAGGTGCTCAAAATCCTCAAGGAGTCTAGCATGGGAAACTTCAAGCTTAGCATTTTTAGTTTCAAAAACATTGGCCACCTCAAGAGCTCTATCATGAGATTCCTTCACTCTAGATAATTCTAGAGCAAAAGTCTCCTCAAGAGATTCTTGGTGGTTTGTTCAAGTTCAAGAGCTTGGGAGAGGTTCGCAATCTCGTTAGTGTAATCATGCTCATGACCTTCCATTTTCTCAATGGTGACATCATGATCCTCAAGACAAGATTCCAACTCATCAATATATTTCTTGCCCTCAATAGCAATAGACATGATTTCCATGAAGTTGGAACGAGCAATTTTATTCTTATGAAGAGCTTTAAAAATCATTTTCCCCTTAATTTTTTAGGAGGCAACATTATCATTCTCTTCATCACTATCAACATCATCATCATCATTCTTGTCATCATCAATATCATCACAGGATATATTGGGATTCAAACTGGGAGATACCTTTGAAGCCTTAGCCATCAGGCAAAACGCAATCGATGATGATGTAGGATCCTTTGAGGCACCTTTCAAGACCACATCTTGTTCCATGGGGTGTTGGGTTTCCTCTACATTGTTAGAACAACAATTCGAGAAAATAGATGCACTTTTATCATGGCAACAAGACATAGCAAGCATATCATCATGAGATTTAGTAAAGCAATTTCTACATGATATGCAAGGACTATCAACATAAGCATGTGAAACATTTAGAGAGCTCGAAGTGTTGAAGTCCAAAGATGGGGCATTGCAATAAGATAGTGATGAGGAATCGTCAACGATAAGCCCACTATCATCATTGCAATGAACACCACTACTCACCATATCATTACCTTGTGGCAATCCACATGTAGGTGAAGTAGAAGAAGTTGAGAAGGCAGCACGGCGGGAGGTGGAGGGAGAACAATCATCCCCACAAAACGTGGACACACCATATTTATCTTGAAGCTTTGTCCACAACTCATGAGCATCCCAGAACGGCATGAGTTGAAATATAACTACATTGCTCAAAGCATCAAAAAGCACATTAGAAGCTTGAGCATTGAGATAAGAGTTTTTCTCATCCTCTAAAGATAATCTTTGAGGATCCTTTGGAGGAGAAAACCCCATATCTACAATTCGCTCTAAATTTGGGTCCATGACCCTAAAGAGATTAAGAATGCTAATTACCCAAACATTAAAATTTGTGCCATTGAAACTAAGAGTGTCAGAGAATCCTAAACCCCTAGTAGACATCCTTACTCTCTAGGCGGTTAAGCCCTATAAAGAGAGACGAGGCTCTGATACCAATTGAAAGATCGAGGATGTCGCCTAGAGGGGGGTGAATAGGCGCTTTAAATAAATACGGTTTAGGCTTGAACAAATGCTGAATAAACCTAGCGGTTAATTTGTTAAGCACAAAACCTACAACAACTAGGCTCACCTATGTGCACCAACAACTTATGCTAAGCAAGATAAACTACTAGGTGATAGCAAGATATATGACAAGAAACAATATGGCTATCACAAAGTAAAGTGAATAAGTAAAGGGCACGGGTAAGAGATAACCGAGGCACGTGGAGACGACGATGTATCCCGAAGTTCACACCCTTGCGGATGCTAATCTCCATTTGGAGCGGTCTGGAGGCACAATGCTCCCCAAAAAGCCACTAGGGCCACCGTAATCTCCTCACACCCTCGCACAATGCAAGATGTCGTGATTCCACTAAGGGACCCTTGAGGGCGGTCACCGAACCCATACAAATGGCAACCCTTGGGGGCGGTCACCGAACCCGTACACTTTGGCAACCCTTGGGGGCGGTCACCGGTACCAGTCAAATTGCTCGGGGCGATCTCCACAACCTAATTGGAGACCCCGATGCTTGCCCGGAGCTTTACACCACAATGACTGAGCTCCGTACACCACCAACCGTCTAGGGCGCCCAAGCACCCAAGAGGAACAAGCTCAAGGGTACCAAGCACCCAAGAGTAATAAGCTTCTCAACTTGTAACTTCCACATACCTCCGTGGAGAACTCAAACCGATGCACCAAATGCAATGGCAAGGGCACACGGAGTGCCCAAGCCCTTCTCTCCCAAATCCCACCGAAGCAACTAATGCTAGGGAGGAAAATGAGAGGAAGAACGAAGAAGAGAACACAAAGAACTCCAAGATCTAGATCCAAAGGGTTCCCCTCACATAGAGGAGAAAGTGATTGGTGGAAATGTGGATCTAGATCTCCTCTCTCTTTTCCCCCAAAAATAGCAAGAATCCATGGAGGGATTGAGAGTTAGCAAGCTCGAAGAAGGTCAACAATGGGGGAAAAACACAAGCTCAAAGGATAAGGTTCATTGGGGAAGAATACCCCCTTTTATAGGTGGGGAAAAATCCAACCATTATGCTCACATCCCGCACAGAACGGTACTACCGCTCCACGAGCGGTACTACCGCTTAGCACGGTCAAAACAGCCGAACGAGGGAGAAAACACGAGTTGAAGTTCTACCAGAGAGGTAGTACCACTCGGGGAGTGGTAGTACCGCTTATAAGAGGTACTACCGCTCGTGGGTAGAGGTAGTACCGCTTATAAGAGGTACTACCGCTCATGGGGAGAGGTAGTACCGCTTATAAGAGGTACTACCGCTCGCCGGGAGAGGTAGTACCACTTATAAGAGGTACTACCGCTCGTGGGGAGAGGTAGTACCGCTTATAAGCTGTACTACCGCTCAACTACCGCGAAACCCGACACGAGAAATGCAAGACAAAATCGAGGCAGTAGTAGAGTGGTACTACCTCTGCCGACCACGGTACTACCGCAGGGAGAAAACCAGAACAGCCATAACTTCTTCATGTGAGCTCCGAATTGAGCAAACTCAAGCTTGCTGGATAGAGGAAGACGAGTAGCATCAAAAAAGCCATAATTTCTTCATATGATTATAGTAAGAAGAGGCAGGGGAGGTATGTCTAGGATATAGAGGAGTGAACCCTCCATTAGAGAAGACCCGGCATAACCTCCAACATTGAAAACATCATAGAAGATGCATGAGTGAACTCCGTTTTCGATGAACTCGAGCTTGTCATCAAGATGACCATAAGCTCCAAACTCACAAAGAGAAACACCAAACAAGAACCAAGAAAGATGATGCAAGGATGCAATGGTTTGAGCTCTCTATGAACGATATGATCAAGTTTCTCATCAAGAGCCCCCCTTGATAGTACGACAATCGATCCTATAACCCGGTCTCCCAACTACCACCATGAGACCGGTAAAATAGAAAACCACAAAGTCCACTTGAGCTAGATGTAGATGATCTTGACTTCCTCAAGTTGGACCACCTTTCTTGATTGCGTTGGCTCGGTGAAGACTAGTAGGTTGCTCCCCCATACTCCACTATGGGTGAGCCACTCTTCGGCACATCTTCACAAATCCATTGTCACCACAATGGATGGCAAGCTTCAAGCACTTGATGTCTTCGTGATGCATCACTTGAACTTGCACACTGCAACAGAACCCCACAAAGAACTCTCACGAAGACCATGGGTTAGTACACAAAGCGTAATTGACAATGCTTGCCATACCATGGGATCGCTTGATCCCTCTCGGTACATCTTCTACGTTTTGTGTGTTGATCAACTTGATTCACTATTTGACTTAGTCTTGATCAACCTCTCACAAGACCAATCTTAAGGTAATTCCTTGAATAGCACCTTGGTCGACACAAACTCTCCTTGAAACCAACACATGTATTCCAAGAAAAGCCTATGGACAAAACCTTCAAATATAACTCAAGGCAACCATTAGTCCATAGAGGTTGTCATCAATTACCAAAACCAAACATGGGGGCACCGCATGTTCTTTCACCGAGCATCTTGAGTACATGTGTTCTGGCAGAGCAAGGAATGCACTGCAGGAAAAATAATATGAGAACACAATGTGTTCCCTATATCCAAATCTAGAAATAATTTCCTCCTTCACGTCAGCGTTGAACATGGTACTAGTACCTTTTATACAAATATAGCAATCCAAATTTCATAATTAGTCGACAGCATGTTCAAAAAACCCCAGCCTCCCGGATAGAAAAGAGGATTCTAGGAACATACCGTGCGCGTTTTAAAATCTTGTGTTAGGATGAGAAGGAACAAGTGTGGCGTCTCGCCGAGGGCGCAGAAACCTGTAGGGTCCTCACACTTTGGGCACTGCAAATGAAGCACACTAGATTCAATAGGAAGAAAAATGCATCAACGGCGGCGGTTGCCATCCTAGGAGTACCCGCGACCAAGGGACTTGGATTTATCGGGGATGGATGAAGAATTCGTACCAGACTCTCCATGAGAAAACCCTATGCAATCGCCGAGTGGGGGTTTTCTCTGAACAAGCAGACGAGGGAGAAGGGGATTCAGGCCCAGTGAAATATTGTCGCTTCGTCCGTCCAGCTTACTGCTAAAGCTGGAAAGGTGGGGGTTTTTGTGATTTGACGGCTCATTGGGCATTACTGCGGAGCTACGACCGGGGTGTGTCTACCGTGCAGTTGTGCACTCTAATTTGGTGCATATGGCATGTGGACCCTGTTGCCGGATGCCCCACATATCAGTGAAAGGAAGTAGAAAGACAGGAGTAACTAGTTACACATAAATATATTTTTGACAGAGAGATACTCCCTCTGTAAAGAAATATAAAGATCTTTATATCACAAATTTATACATAATAAAAATCAAGGGGAATATATATAACATATATAATTATAAAAAACAGAGTTTTTTAACACAGTATAGATGAGTTGGTGATGATGGTGTGCCTGCCATCCTGCAATATAGGCCGTCCGATTTATATCTGACGGATAGGAAGGAAACTATGGCAATTTTGCAAAAAGGTACCCACATACCTCTCCACATTTGCAAATAAGGCCTTCCCTCATTCATCCTTTTCTCTCACACAAGATAAAATACTCATACAAATGCATCTTGATGTTACGTGCAACGCACGAGCATTATGGGGGTTCAGCTGAGAAATACTCAGACAGGCTCACGGTTCTGGACTTTGGGCCACAGGCCGGTGGGCCCGGATGTTTGGGGGCCCATGTGTTCTACCTCGGCGCTTTTCATATTGCAAGCGATCGGTACGGCGCTGGTTTTAGACGCTGTCGCAAGGCGAATACACAAAATTGAATAAATCACGACAGCTGTTGGAATGAAATCAAACGATAGTTCCTAACCAGCAATCAGAGTTGCAATTCTATCAACGATACTGTCGTACTACTTATACACATAGGACACTTGTTTCACCATGCCAGAGTATTACATCAAAATCTCTCAGAGGATAGATCAGTTCGACAGTTGCGTGCTGCTACTGAAGAATTTCAAAGTTGATTTGGACCAGCTCTCCTTGTCGAGAAAGTTCGATTTTGACATCATCCCCTACCGCAAGATATGATTTAGATTTGAACCTTGACCATCCTTTAGCATCAATCATCATGCGACCATCCTTTGTACTTACGGTATATTGAGCAGGTTCATTCACACCAAGGCTGCGCATGGTAAGAGAAACTTGGCCACGGTCGCCCGGATTGTTGAACGACTCCCTCGTTGCTCCAGGAATTCTCTGTTTTCAAACAAGAAGACATACACAAACAGTTAGATCAACACAGTGAATCATGTGAAACAACATGGAAAGAAAAAAGAACGAAGCACTTGGGCGGCCAATGCTTACCAAGAAGGTGGACATGTCAGTTTTTGTAAGGACTTTGGTATATGAAGTGTGAACTGCAGCCCAGTCTATTGCCGGTGCAACTGCTGTTTCTGTTGCCGCTGCACGGGCCAGAGCAGATGCAAGTGCAAGTGTTGGTGCAGGTGCTGAAGCCGTTGCTGGTGCCCGTGCCGGTTTGACAAGTAGTGCTGCTGCTGCTGTCGAAGATGGTGCTCCTTGTAGAGCTGGTGCCGGTGTCGATGCCCGATCCTCCGGTAGATCAGCCTCATCTGCTGACGCGGTCAGTGCCCAATCCTTAGCTGGATCAGAATGAGTTGGTGCCGCTGTCAGTGCAAGAGCAACTGTTGGTGCTCGATCCGTTGCTGAAGGTGGTACCGATGTGCGAGACAGTGGCGATCGTGTCTGATCTGCTATGATCAGCTTTCTAACTTGACTAGGCTCCGTGACCGTGATCCAGTCTTTTTCTTCGTTTCTTTTAAACGCGAGAAGGTCTAATTGTGGCGTGTTTGTTAAACCAAACTGCAGTTCATCATAGGGATTCAGCTTGTACTCAGACAACAGACTGATCCAATTTTTTCCAGTAATATAAGTGATGGACAGTGCCTTCGTTACTGACACGACATAAGAAGTGACACTACTGCAAGATGCTGCTAACGCGACACTACGATCAGAGACCCTTCGAGAAACTGTGTGCGATGCCATAATCGCAAACGGTGTTGTATGAAAACCGTTAGAAATGTGTAAAACGTTTGCGATGACGGATGCATCAAACACGGTTCAGGTTTTAGTTGCGTGTGCGATGAAGGGCATACGGTTCAGTTCAATGAACTGTTTGCGATGAGGAGGAACAAAAGAAATGGGCAGCCAGATGGAGGCGTGTGCTATACACAGCATACAGTTCACTCGGATGAACTATTTGTGCTTAGGCAACACAAAAGAAACGGTCATCCGGATCAAAGGTGTGTGTGATATACGGCATGCGGTTCACTCGGATGAACTGTTTGCGTTGAGACATGAGAACAGAAATGGTTCAAATGAACAAGATGTGTACGAGGCAAATAGGTCTGTAATCGGAGACGTGTGCGAAGACCGATAACAACACAGACGATTACTGCTAACAAGCCGTGTGTGTTGTGAGCAAACGATTGCTGGTATACAATTGTGAGTGATTGATGAAAACATCACCGACGGGTTCCATTGTTTAGTCCGTGTGCGATGTGATTTTCTTTGTCCGCACAACATCTACGCTCTGTCTACAGCATCAACATATATACTTAAAAAGACAGCATTGCATAACCAAATTAAGCATACAATTACACAAGTGACTACACACATAACATTTCCACACACCAAAGAAAGCAATTACATGCATACTAAAGTAGGAGAAACGAGGATCAAATCATCTACTTATTGTTGCGACGACGCTTGCCATTGCTCTGCTTCCGGCTAGATCCCTGGCCGTTTTGGGGAAGGAGGGACTTCCTCATGTCAACGATCCGCCTGTACATGTCGTAGCTCGTGTACGCCTCCTTGGCCGCGTACACAGCGTGAGCTTTGTCGAGTTTCTCCATCCAGGCCGAGTGTCAGGCACGCTTGTCCTTGTTGCACGAATCCTTCATGTCTCTGTAGTAGGGGTCGATGATGGCCTCGCCGAGGTGAACCAGTGAGTCCTTCTCATGCTCCTTGCTACCCCTGATCTTGTATTGGCCCTGGATGTCGACAAGATTCTGGTCGGCGATGCCCAAATTCCCGAGCGCCTTTACATCGTTGGTGATGTCCACCGTAGCAAACATGTAGTGGGGGTTGTTGACAAACCTGGCGAAATGCTCGCAAGGCCTTGTGGCCAGGCAGTAGTCGTAGACGAGGACGTGGTGGCGCACACACATCTGGGCGACGGCGACCTTGGGACGAGACCCGACACAAGCGCGGGTGTACTCGCGGTCGAACCCGACCACCTTGTACTTCTCCTCGGCAAGCAACAACTCCATGATGTGGATGGAGTGCTCCGCCCAGACCAGGTCGTTGGTGTACACCACCGAGAGGTCCACGGACCTTCTGTGGGTGTCCACCACGGCACGCATGGTGAACTGCTGCTCGTCGTCGGCAGCCACTCGGAGCACCATTGGAGCCGCGCAGGATACCCTCTAAGAATTTCTTGTGGTGGGTGCGCTTCTTGCAATGGTGGGGCGCAATCAAAAGGTTGAAGAGACACAAGGGTAGGTTAAATGGCCGCTGTAATAAATGGGGGCCGGCCGGCCTGTAATAGTCACGTCTTGTCACGGCGTTCATAGCGGAGGATTCCAGAATCCAGTGCACGCTTGATAACACTACACCCCGGGCGTGGGCTCGAAGAGCCTGTTCCCGTGCTACCGCGCTATTTATCGCGCAAGCTTCCCGCCCGGCTAGTTTGGCCACGCGTCGGCTAGAAGAGGGACAAATCATGGGCGTTTATTGGCAAAAAGCTTTGTAAAAATGAAGTGTGTGGAATGACTTTGGTCATAAGTTTACCCTTGGGTGATGAGGTCAAAGTTACACAGAAGGGTGATGATGGACACTCGAGTGCGATAATTAATTCTGCCCTCTACAGTGCACACGGTGGAAGAAACCAACTGTGTGCAATATTGTCGAAGATCGCAGTCGAGTTAGATATACATATCGTGTGTTGTGAGATCGACATGGTAAACTGATTCGAGAATGGTTAATAAAATCTAAGACCATTGCATATTAAGGTCAAAATAGTGCTAGCAATATACGATTCCATTTCAACGATTGTACCACAAAAGCTCGAAATGTTACAAGGTTCAAATTCCAGAGTTATATGGCTCAAATTAGAAGATTACAAGGTTCAAACTGATATTAGAAATGAAATTCAGCTCATCAGCTGCAAACGCTCGCGCTGATGCGCTGAACATGGATATCAGAGAGGTTCAAACTAATATCACCACTTCTAAGTCTGGCTGCGAAACCTCACAATTTTTGCAAAGGGGTCAGCCACTGAGAAGTCATGTATGGGGTTGACCCGATGACTTCCGATTACTCTGTCATCTGAAGTTCCAAAATGAAATTCAGCATTTTTGGAGCCTACTCCATTCTGCCTCAGGCACCGGCGCTGATCAACAGACCATTCATTTTTGCAAAATAAATGTAGGGCAAACCTCATTTCCTTCAGCACCCTTGCTCTGAGAACAAAGAACCTGGCGAATATAATCTCCGGTAAGGTCCCTCGGTAGGAGTTCAAAGTAATTTCTGAGAGATGCAGATCTAGGCATTCGACGTGATTGTTATATTGTATCACATTATCCACCACTGGGCCTAATCTTATCTGCAAAAGAAGAAAATGTGTTAGTGCCTACATGCAGTTTTGAACATTACTACAGGCCTAGCTATTTGGTTTGCACGATTTGTAAAATGCACTAACATGCCATCTTCGATCTGACATGATTAACATGGGCATTTGATTACATTCTAGAAAAATGTAGCCTTCTTCACAAGAGGTTGGAGTGGATGAAAAGTTCCCTGAGAAAACTAGTATAGATGAATCCAAAGGAGAAATGCTTATTGAATGTAACCATATGGATCAAGCAACCAATATGGGGGGGCATGTATGTACTGAAATCCTCCAAAAGAACCTTCAGAAATCGTAGTACATTGTCATTGTAAACTTGGAAAAAGGTGTCACAAATTGAACTCCCTTATGTTTAACATTTAACAGGAAAGGAACATCACCTCGATACATAGCTTCTCCAGGCACGGAAAGCATCTCAGGAAACTGACAACTTGCTCCAGGTCGGGCCCAATAGATTCTAGTGCCAAGACCGTCACTGTGCGCAGTTTCGGGGTCAAGCTTGTCGGAATCATTTTCTGAATGACAGACGAACAAACATCTTCAAAATTAGAAATAATGTTAATTTGTAGAAGGAGAGGTAGAAGGCGGCTATTGTACTTGAACGGGTGTGGATCCAATAACAAGTTCGGAGTATTTGTCAGACGAGTAGCCCACCACTGTCAATTTCGGCGTAGGAATGACATTGATTCTTGTTGGACCTTCTTGATCAACTACAAGTAATCTCTCAAGTGCAGGTGTGTCCTGGATGACCATACCGTGGTCCACCTTTTGTGATGTCTTCCTGCCGCACTAGCAACACACATAAATAGTCCGGAGAGTCATGGAGGTGATGTGGAAGGTACTCAACCCATTGATCGCCTGAAGACGAAGGTACTTGAGTGCAGTATAGCCACGGAGCAGGAGCTCCATGTCACCCTTTGAGAGGCAGACGGCGACGAGCTCAAGGTGCTTCAGTCATGGTAGAATAAGAGCGGGCGCATCATTAAGGGGCGGGAAATGGCAGTTACTGAACTTGGCGACGCGCAGCGTGGGCGCGAGGCGGAGTGCGAACGTTGGCAGCGACCGTATATGCCCATCATCAAAAGTGAGCTCCTTGAGATGATCTAGGGCGAGGGGTCGGAACCAGTCGTCAAGCTTGGCTCGGTCCTTGCCGTTGGAATGGAACTTGCCCATTCTAAGGCTTTTGGTTGGGCCAAGGTGACTGCCGAGGATCTTGGAGAACGCATCCAAGCTTTTGCGATAGCCATAGCAGAGCTCGTGGGTGTCGATGAGGTCGAGAGGGCTGGAGTTCCATAGGGGGCGCCACCGCCGGGAAAGGAGGGTCGTCCGCGCCCCATATTTGATTGGGAGGAGGGAGATGATGACTCTCAACATATCATCGGGGAGGCTGCTGATTAAGTCTAGGCCTGCTGGAGTCGCTTGCGGTTCTAGCTCGCCCTGCCTCCGCTTGTTGGCAGCCCCGTTCTCCACCTCCGGAGTCTCCTTGTCAGCGGCGCTTTCTGATAGAAATGGGAGTACAGGGAATATTTAGTAAAAACAGGGCAATAGAAAAGTGTATTGGTAACTAGAAGTTATTAGGTAGGAATATAGTAAGATAAGGGAATAACAGTTGGTTGCTTAAATACTACACAATTCATTTGACATTGTTGGGTAAGTCAACATATGCCGATAGTTGAAAAGAAAACTTACTTCGAAGAAAGTCTGGATGGATGATTTTGTCGGGGAAGTTAGCATATATATCATGACCAGACCCTTCTATGTGCAGTGCAATTTTAGTGCCAGCTTTCAGTACATAAAACTTTGCAATTTCATTCCAAAAGCCAGTGCCAAAATAGGAGTCACCACGTTCATCAAGTCTTACAGTAGCAACGATTGTAAATCCATGGTTTGTGCGCAGTATGACATTCGTGGAGCCTTGATGCATAGCGAGGGATGTCTTGCAGAAAATGGTAGGGTTGTTAAAGAAAATATGGTAACATGCAAATATGGGCCCAAATTGAAAGAGCTGTACAACAGTTGAAATCGAAGGACAAAAGTCTATAATTAAACAGATAGGGTAAACATGATGTCATGGAAATATGAGAGTAATCGAAAGAACAATACATCATTAATTTGCCTAATATAGAAAGAAGAGGGGAAAATCCCCTTTGACGTATATGGTGCATGTGGAACCTTTTATCCAAATGTAGCAATATTTAGAATATGTTCAGGAAAGTAGGCCATGCCAACCGATTTAGGGTGAGATTGAGCATACCGCACGCATCCTCAAGTTATCTGGTACGATGAGATGGAATCTCTGGCAGCGGTCGCCAAGTCCTGAAGTATCGGCGCACTGTACATTCTATGAATGAAAGAAAACCCTCAAATCAGCTCGAATAAAAATGAATTCACGGTGATTTCCGCCGGGTGATTAAAGGAGGCAGATGAACTAGGATAAGAGATGAGATAATATCTCGTTAAATTAGTTACCTTGTCGTCCATGAGAAAGAACCTTTAGTACGGCAGATTCCCCAACCGAGCGGAGCTGGGTCGACCGCGTGCAGCATCAAGAAAGTCGATGCGATAGGCGGCGGCAAGCGGAGGTGGCGAAATGCGGTGGGTTTTGCCGGCAGCCTGGCGGCGGCGGCAGGTGTCGAGCTAAGTGTTTACCGCCGCGATAGGCGGTGCCATGGCATAGACGCGGAGGAGCTTGTGCAGGTGTGAATCGGGAAAGTACCAGAGGGGCCGAGGTGGGTGGCGGGCGGGGTGAGGGTTTTTGTGACGTGGGGATGGTGAGGGTTTTCTTTTTTCTTTTTTGAATTGGGTGGTGAGGGTTTTCTGTCCCACAAAGAATTTTGGGGGCGACGGTTTTCTAGAGCGAACCATGTGTGATTGACGCAGCAGGAAAAATGATAGTCATTGCACACGGTTCCAATTTTGGGAACCGTGTGTGATTGACATACTACCTCCGTCCTGGTTTATTGGTCCCCCATTGTAATTTTTACCAAAATTTGGCAAAATATTTAACATACTCAGACATAGATAATAAGCGTACACGTACATAAGCATAGTTCAACCATAAGTACATAGTTCAACCGTCATTAAGCATACTCAAGCGTACATAGTTCGATCCATCCCACATCTCATCTCACATGCGGCCGGCACGATCCTGAAGCTTCTCCAGGTACTCGGTGTACGCGCCGTGCGCCACCCTGCGAGAATACTTCTGCTTGAAGGAGGCAACGGCCCGTCCTCTTGCATGGGCAAGAACACTTAGATACGCGTCATGAATCTTGTGGTTGCAAAATGGGCATCCATAGCCGTCGTTCCAGGTCCTAATACGCCTGTTATGCATTCCTGCATAAAGCTCCCTCAGGATTCGCCTCTTGTACCTCCTCTGGGCATCTTCATCCTCGCTGTCCACATCGTCAGACAACACCTATACATATAGCAAAACAAATTTGGCATCAAATCACTGATTGCATGCCGTGAAGTAGGATTAGGAATTTATGGCTATTTATTTATACATATTCAGAGATTATGGTTCGATTTTTAAGCACAGTCGTCTATGTACAGACCAATCTTGAAGAAAATAATGGCACAAACATATGTAGGTCATTCAAAATCAATTGTCAAGTCCTGGCTAGGAATTATTAGCACGAACACTAACCCTAGCCAGATTACTAGCAGAAATCATTTGCACAGATGAAACAACTAATCACTTATCACATGTACCATTCAAACAATCAATACACTACACGGATCTAACAAAACTTACTCAGATTTCATGGATTGGGAGAACATAAGCACATGATTTCTATTCCAAAAAGGGGGAGGCAGGAGTAACCAGAGAAACCCTATGATCTATTTGACACATAAATGGCTATAGATGACTAACCAGTTGTCCGTCGTCGTCGGAGTCGTCGCCGGAGTGGTCGTCGGAGTCGGTGTGGAACTCCGCCTCCGGCTGTGGAAGCTCGACGCTGTCGATGACGTCAGGGTGCAGCGTTAACTCGCCGGCGGTGACGGCAACCTCTGTCTCCATCTCCATGCCGTGCTCCGGTGCTTTAGCAGCCCCGGCGTTGCCACTCCCTCCGATGGGGTGCTTCGGCGGCATCCTCATACACTGACGGCTTTGAGGACTGAGAGCGGCATTGAGGTTGCAAGCGGAGAGAAAGGATTGTGTGTGCGTAGCGAGGATGGGGGTGCGGCCGCTCGGGCGCACCATTAATATGGAGTAGTGGGAGTTGTGGGAGAGAGGCGGGCGGTGGTCAAACCGATGGCTTGCCTCCCGGTGAGCCTGTGCACCGGACTGCTGGCATGCCTACCAAAGTTTCACACAACTACTCGCACGCCTCCCGATGACACTGCACAGCGAGCACGCCTCCGTCAATTCACACACCTGCACGCATGCCTCCCCGTCTGCCTGCGTGGGGGACTGCTCGCATATGTCCCGTCAACTCACGCCTGCTCGCACGCCACACGGGTCGCGCGGTGGCACGTATATTGTTTTTCTATTTGGATGATTAATGCTGCCGCTTTATTGCTTAACCGAAGCATGGCACGTATCCATTGTTGGTCTAACGCTCACGGTTCAAATAAATAATCCGTTTGGGATATTGGTTCCCAATTATTAATAATCTCCCGTCTGTAATTAGATAAAGATTACATCAAAACTGGTCTCAAATTTGACAAAAAAGTGCAATGCCACTCTGTATTGGTGTCCATATGACAACACGATAAGTTTCATGAACTTCAAATAAGTTTTGGATCTACTAGAATTTAAAAACCAAGATTCTCAATGTTTGAAATTTGTTGCACGGGGAGTAAACATGCACCCAGTGAGACACATGTGTTTTTGCAATCCAATTAGGTGCACTGTCACGTGTGCATGTAGCTCAAATTTGATTTTTGCACATTATACCCATAGAAAGTCAATCAATGTACTAACACGTCTTAATGATCTTTGTGAATTTTTTGAAATTAAAACGTCCCTCCTTTGGTAACATGTATGTTCACCGCGGGATAATTAATTTAACATGCATCGTAGTTGCAGTGGATTCGCGGTGTGTGTGTGTGTGGGTGTGTGCGTATGGCGGTGGCGGGTGGCTCCCAGTACACTACGAGTTGTGAGCCACCGTGTGGGTTGGCCGTTTTGTTAGGCAGGCTGGTGCCACATCAGAGTCGTGAAATCGTTATTTAAAACATTACCCAACCCTTTCATACATAAATGTTTTGGCCACATGCAGTCGATGGTTGTCCTACACGACACTCGATACTCGCGTGTGACGCTTTCTGTGGGCCCGCGAGGTCGTCGTCCATCACTTTGACGAACAGCCGGCAGTGAGGTTAATTTGACCAGCAAGGTATAATATTTTTTGTTTGTGTTATGGTGGTATATAGTACGCGTCGAAGAGGTGGGAGGGGACTAGCATATATACTATACGTATTCGTCTGCGAACAAGTACACCTCACTCAGTGTCAGAACTTTTTGGTTACCGAGGCACGTGCCACATCAAAATTGTGAAATTGGTTATTCAAACATCACACAACACCTTTTTGGGCCACATGCATATATATCCTAGTTAGGACACTCACGTGTGACGCTTCCATCTGTGGGCCCACGAGGCCATCGTCGATGCATCCATGCATGCATCACTTTGACCTACCTCGGGAGAGGTTAATTTCACCATCGATGAGGATTCTTTTGGGTTGTACATATATTACGGCAGGAGCATATAGTATGCGGTGAAGAGGGGGAAGGGGACCATCATATGTAGTACGCTTGATATGAGCCTCGCTCTCTGTGGGTGCATGGTTTACAGTTTTTAAGGCATGTGGCACATTAAAGTTGTGCATTTTGGGTATTCAACATATATATGTTTGCCCCACATGCAAAGCGGTGGTGGTTGTCCTCTCGCACCCACTTAAGCGGTTATCAGCGATATTGATGCTTTCCATCTGTGGGCCCGCTTGGTCCATCACTTCTCTTTGCCTGACAACAAGAGAGGTTAATTTGACTTAGGAGGGGATTATTATTTTACTCTAGGCTGACATGCATGATACACTTTGAGCACACACATATGCATGTATACGCATGAATCCCTCCCATCGAGTTGAAGTGGCTAGTACAACGACACCATCATGAACCAATCTCGCTCTGTGTGGGGAGCTAGTGTACGATTTTTGACACACGCGCCAGATCAATGTTGTGTATTCAAACATGCATGCACGCATCACCTCCATACATATGCATGTAGTGGTTTCCTTCGAACGTTACACTCCCTCGCGTGGTTATCGGCGACAAGCCTATATATTCGTGGGCCCGCGTGGACATCCATGATCACCTTGACCAACAACAAGATAGGTTACCATGGCGGATTCTTCATTTGGTTAGTGTTATCGTAGTATAGGTCATGGTGAGATTCAGACCTAATTAAGTTTGAGCGCATATACTATGCGTGCATGCATGCATATATGAATCCCCGTCGTTGGCTTGAAGTGTGGTGTAACATACATATGCATCGTCAACCTAACCCTCACTCGGTGTGGGGATTTCTAGTTCGAAATCACGGTGCCACATCAAAGTTGTTCATTGTTACTCAAAAACACACCCCTCCATACATATGTTTGGGCCACACGCATGCAGTGGTTGTCTTCGGGGACTAGCTACTTGCGTGATTATTGGCGAGCTAGCCCATCTCCGGGGTCGCATGGACGAACATCACTTTGACCAACAATAAGAGAGAGGTTGTACGACCAAGGTGGATTATTCTTGGTCCATTTTACGATCCATCTTGGTGAGATATGTGCCTCTCTGGCCCGCCGACTGAAAGTGTGTGTGGGGGGGGGGGGTTGCTACGTCACACTTTGCTAGGTGAACCTCGGTTGGGGGGCCATGCATTCATAGCTTAATTAGGATTCCCTTCGTGGCGACACGAGGGGGGTGGGGGCTGCTAGCTACTTCGCACTTTGCTAGGTGAACCTCGGTTGGGGGGGCATGCTTATAGCTTAGGATTCCCTTCGTTCCGACACGAGGGGGGCTGCTAGCTACTTCGCACTTTGCTAGGTGAACCTCGGTTGGGGGGGGGGGCATGTGCATTCATAGCTTAGGATTCCCTTCGTGCCGACACGAGGGAGGGGGGCTGCTAGCTCTACGTCACACTTTGCTAGGTGAACCTTGGTTGGGGGGAATGCATTCATAGCTTAGGATTCCCTTCGTGCCGACATGAGGGAGGGGGCTGCTAGCTACTTCGCACTTTGCTATGGTGAACCTCGGTTGGGGGGGCATGCATTCATATATAGCTTAGGATTCCCTTCGTGCCGACACGAGGGAGGAGGGGGCTGCTAGCTACTTCGCACTTTGCTAGGTGAACCTGGGTTGAGGGGGAGGGGGCATGCATTCATATATAGCTTAGGATTCCCTTCGTGCCGACATGAGGGAGGAGGGGGGCCGCTAGCTACTTCGCACTTTGCTAGGTGAACCTCGGTTGAGGGAGAGGGGGCATGCATTCATAGCTTAGGATTCCCTTCGTGCCGACACGAGAGGGTGGGAGCAAGCAATACCGTGCGCTTTGCGAGAGAGGTGCCACATCGAAGTTGCATTTGGTATTTGAAATTCAAACCACCCTTTTGATACATAAATTTGGTCCACATGCAAGTGTGTTTGTGTTCTGACCCTCTCCCGCGTCATTTTTCGCCAAATTTATGAACATTAGAAAAGTCGGATGACGCAACAGACACGGTTCACTCAAACTAACCGTGTGCCATGCCGGAGCACCTGTCACGCACACATCCGCACAGTACATTGGGCTCCACAAGGCTCCCCTCTCAAAAATATCTGCCCGCTTCGAGGGTTTTTCTGTTTCATAACACACGGTTGTTATCTCCAGACCGTGTGCGATGTTTCTTGTTCCCAATCCCGCCTGCATCGAAAATATCTTCCCACCTTGAGGGTTTTTCTTTTTCATAACACACGGTTGTTATCTCTGGACCATGTGCGATGCACTATCATCAAAATTTTCAATAGCCCGGCATTTCACTCCCGCGTAGTAAAATTTTCAGTACCCGCGTCATTTCCTCAAACACCCCGCGCCCCCCTCCACACACACACACACACACACAC
Organism: Aegilops tauschii subsp. strangulata; assembly: GCF_002575655.3. NCBI lineage: Eukaryota > Viridiplantae > Streptophyta > Magnoliopsida > Poales > Poaceae > Aegilops > Aegilops tauschii. The sequence continues at coordinate 332,325,153 of NC_053035.3, forward strand.
ACCAAAACCTCCTCAGGCGTGCACGCACACACACACACCCTCCCTCACTCGAAACCCTAGAAAAGTCCCCGCCGCCGCAAGGCCTCCATTGTCAACATCTGCTGGTTTTCCCGTGCAGCTTACCCACCGATCTCCATACCCAGGCCGCCCTAAGTTTCTTAGATGACACCTGCCAAATGCCCCCTTTCCCATAGATCCCCATCCCCCACTCCGGAGCGTCGCAGCCTAAGCCGGGCTACGCTTCCCGTGGAGCTCGAGGAGCGACTAGCCCAAAAGAGGTGTATAGCGGTCTCTTCGCCCGACGTTGCCGAGGAAGCTGACGACCATTACTGGCGGCAGGCACTCAAGCAGCGGGCTAGAGTATGAGGGCATGTCTCGTCCGCTGGCTACGACATCGACGTCATCGACAGCGACGCCCTGAGGCGGGCTGTGTCACAGGTTAAGTGCCCCAACCCCTCGGGTTCAACCGCCGTCGATCTCATCCATGGCCCTGCTGCTGATCTCCTCTGGCTCGCTGTCAACAATTTGCCATTCTACATTGCCATCGAGCCCATTTTGTCATTTCTGAAGGACACGTTCTGTGACGCTGGCTTGGGATCCACAGCTTCCAAGTTAGACCTCATTGACGGCGACCACGAGGAGGGCACCCTCTCCGGCTCTTCCAAGGGGAAAGAGCCCATCTGCTCTTCCAAGGGGAAAGCGCCCATCTGCGACATCAGGGAAGGCACCCTACAGCCGTGCTCTTCCAAGGGGAAGGAGCCCATCTGCAACAACATGGAGCACATCCAGGGTCCGTGCTCTTCCCACGGGAACGAGCCAATCTGTGACAAGTGAGGAAACCCATGATTTGTTTATTTTAGTTGTTCACAATGTGATGCTCTATATGTGCAATTGTTTACTATGCAGTAGATTTCATCAATCCAGTTTTAAACATACCGATAGGAATGCATATATTTGCTTGCTGTTAAGCCTGTTATAGCTAGCATATGCCTCTTTTAAAGTTTTTTGATTGTTCGGTTGTTTGTAGTTAGCATATGTTCAGTTTCAAATGCTATCTTTGGTTGTTCGTAGTATGCCTTGTTTGTTCCAGTTATTCACAATGTGATGTTCTATATGTGCAAGTATGAACTGTGCAGTTCAATTTCATCAGTACCAGTTTCAACAATACCACTATGAATGACTACATTTGGTTGCTGCATCTTGTAGTTAACACGCCTTTACATTTTTATTTAACCATAACCAGTGTAGTTAGACCGACACAATACCAGTTTGAATGACCATGTTTGCTTGTTGTTAAATGTTCGGCCTGTTGCAGTTAGCACACCTTTCCACTTGTTTTGCTTTACTAGCATGCTTAAACCTGCACACTGAAACTATCTTTTGGAGATTATTTTGTCTGCCATGTGTAATTTTGGTTGATGTTTAGCCTGTTGTGCTTAACATGCTTCTTGATGTACCCACACAGGACCATTTTGGGAACGACTATTGTTTTCCATCGAGGTTAGTTTCATCCCATGGCTTATATATGCTCACTGTTCGGGATATCCGTAGCTGGTACCATATAGGTCGGCGGCTGATAAGGGACTAATCGGTGAATCGGACTTTTAACTGAATATATCTGCAACCCACTTTTCCTTAGGTTAACTAGGGCCATATGTAATATATCAGAGGCTACATAGCAACATGCACTTTACTTAATGTCCAAATATGCAATCCTAGGCTACATAGCAACAAGGAAGAGTGTTACATTAATGTTCTAATGATGTCTAGATATACGTAGAAGAGCAGCAGCAACAACAACACATCGCTGTTTGGATACTCAACTTAGCTAGAGGTTAGAGTTAGTTTCTAGCTCATTACTAACCCTGAACTAACTCCATCCAAAGAGTTGTTTGGATGGCAGGGTTAGATTGACAATAAATGCACTAGGAGAACTAGCTCCAATTAGCACCTCTTGGATTGGATACTAGTTTTTTGGGTGGGTTATAGATGCAACTAGCTCAAAGTAGCCCTCATGTTTAGATATACTTTAGGGCTATTTGACCCCGAACTAGCTCAAACTAACTGTAACCCGTGGATACAGCAGCAGATAATTTTTAAGAACGAACTAAACTCCTTCCGGCCCATAATATAAGATGTTAATTCATCTAATACGTGAGTATATTGGATGTTATAAGATACTCCCTCCGTTCCTAAATATTTTTCTTTTTAGAGATTTCAAATGGTCTACCGCATACGGATGTATATAGACATATTATAAAAGAGTGTTGTACTACATCATTGTGCCATTTCTGTTTAGCTTCTAATATTAACTTGGTGCTTTTAGGTACATATGTCATTGGTAAAGATCCGTGTTTCGACCCTTTCTGCATATGGGGCAATGAGATATCGATGGACCAGCATCAAGTGAGGAAGCTCATAAAGATTGTTAGTACAATGGGTCCAAAGATGGCAATTAAACTATTTGTTTACACTTTATCCAAGACAACAGCGAACTGCAGGATGGTAAGTAAGAACTCTGCAGCCCTCTTTTTACAGCCCATAATGAGTTGTGTTAGATGACAATGTCTGAAATCTTACTCCTTTGCAGTGGTTGCCAAAGCAGTTTACTCAAGATTACCTCTCAAACTACATGATTGGTGGGCATGCAAAGGTTAAAGTATTTCTACTAGAACACGATGATTATCTAGATGTTTTCATGAAGACCGTGAAGGATGGGCGGTCGGCCATCACAAGGGGTTGGACTAGAGTCGTGTGTGCCTTCTACATGGAGGAGGGCACAATATGGGCATTCCGCTTCACCTTGTTCAGCAACCAGAATATATTTCGCCTCTTTCTTTACCGTCTTTAATAGTACAAGTATACAACTATGGTTCATCATTCTTTATTTGGTTCTTATGTAATTCTTGAACATATGTACCTATGAATAGAATAATGCATTGGTTGTTTGAACCTGATGGATATGAATAAAGCTGTAGCATACATTCAAATTCAAATTCAAATCCAGTACAATTTGGAAAAACAACAATTAAATTACGGTGAAATTGTTGGGAGTCGTAGCATAATTTAAAATTTTCCTACGCTCACCAAGATGCATCTATGGAGTCTACTAGCAACGAGGGGAAAGGAGTGCATCTACATACCCTTGTAGATAGCGAGCGGAAGCGTTCCAATGAACGTGGATGACGGAGTCGTACTCGCCGTGATCCAAATCACCGATGACCGAGTGCCGAACGGACGGCACCTTCGCGTTCAACACACGTACGGTGCAGCGACGTCTCCTCCTTCTTGATCTAGCAAGGGGGGAGGAGAGGTTGATGGAGATCCAACAGCACGACGACGTGGTGGTGGATGTAGCGGGTCTCCGGCAGGGCTTCGCCAAGCTTCTGCGAGAGAGAGAGAGAGAGGTGTTGCAGGGGGGAGGGAGGCGCCCAAGGCTGTGTTTTGCTGCCCTCCCTCCCCCCCCTTTATATAGGCCCCTGGGGGGGGTGCGCCAGCCCTGGGAGATGGGATCTCCAAGGGGGGGCGGCGGCCAAGGGGGGAAGGGGTTGCCTTGCCCCCCAAGGCAAGGGGAAAGCTCCCCCCTAGGGTTCCCAACCCTAGGCGCATGGGGCGAGGCCCAAGGGGGGCGCCCCAGCCCACTAAGGGCTGGTTCCCTTCCACTTTCAGCCCACGGGGCCCTCCAGGATAGGTGGCCCCACCCGGTGGACACCCGGGACCCTTCCGGTGGTCCCGGTACAATACCGGTAACCCCCGAAACTTTCCCGGTGGCCGAAACTGGACTTCCTATATATAATTCTTCACCTCTGGACCATTCCGGAACCTCTCGTGACGTCCGGGATCTCATCAGGGACTCCGAACAACTTTCGAGTTTCCGCATACATATATCTCTACAACCCTAGCGTCACCGGACCTTAAGTGTGTAGACCCTACGGGTTCGGGAGACATGCAGACATGACCGAGACCCCTCTCTGGTCAATAACCAACAGCGGGATCTGGATACCCATGTTGGCTCCCACATGTTCCACGATGATCTCATCGGATGAACCACGGTGTCGAGGATTCAATCAATCCGTATGCAATTCCCTTTGTCAATCGGTATGTTACTTGCCCGAGATTCGATCGTCGGTATCCCAATACCTTGTTCAATCTCGTTACCGGCAAGTCTCTTTACTCGTACCGCAATGCATGATCCCGTGACTAACGCCTTAGTCACATTGAGCTCATTATGATGATGCATTACCGAGTGGGCCCAGAGATACCTCTCCGTCACACGGAGTGACAAATCCCAGTCTCGATCCGTGCCAACCCAACAGACACTTTCGGAGATACCCGTAATGCACCTTTATAGTCACCCAGTTACGTTGTGACGTTTGGCACACCCAAAGCACTCCTACGGTATCCGGGAGTTGCACGATCTCATGGTCTAAGGAAAAGATACTTGACATTGGAAAAGCTCTAGCAAACGAAACTACACGATCTTTTATGCTATGCTTAGGATTGGGTCTTGTCCATCACATCATTCTCCTAATGATGTGATCCCGTTATCAATGACATCCAATGTCCATAGTCAGGAAACCATGACTATCTGTTGATCAATGAGCTAGTCAACTAGAGGCTTACTAGGGACACTTTGTGGTCTATGTATTCACACATGTATTACGATTTCCGGACAATACAATTATAGCATGAACAATAGACAATTACCATGAACAAAGAAATATAATAATAACCATTTATTATTGCCTCTAGGGAATATTTCCAACAGTCTCCCACTTGCACTAGAGTCAATAATCTAGTTACATTGTGATGAATCGAACACCCATTGCGTCCTGGTGTTGATCATGTTTTGCCCTAGGGAGAGGTTTAGTCAACGGATCTGCTACATTCAGGTCCGTGTGTACTTTACAAATATCTATGTCTCCATTTTGAACACTTTCACGAATGGAGTTGAAGCGACGCTTGATATGCCTGGTCTTCCTGTGAAACCTGGGCTCCTTCGCAAGGGCAATAGCTCCAGTGTTGTCACAGAAGAGAGTCATTGGGCCCGACGCATTGGGAATCACCCCTAGGTCGGTAATGAACTCCTTCATCTAGACTGCTTCCTGTGCTGCCTCCGAGGCTGCCATGTACTCCGCTTCACATGTAGATCCCGCCACGACGCTTTGCTTGCAACTGCACCAGCTTACTGCTCCTCCATTCAAAATATACACGTATCCGGTCTGTGACTTCGAGTCATCCAGATCTGTGTCGAAGCTAGCGTCGACGTAACCCTTTACGACGAGCTCTTCGTCACCTCCATAAACGAGAAACATATCCTTAGTCCTTTTCAGGTACTTCAGGATATTCTTGACCGTTGTCTAGTGTTCCTTGCCGGGATTACTTTGGTACCTTCCTACCAAACTTACGGCAAGGTTTACATCGGGTCTGGTACACAGCATGGCATACATAATAGACCCTATGGCCGAGGCATAGGGGATGACACTCATCTCTTCTATATCTTCTGCCGTGGTCGGGCATTGAGCCGTGCTCAATTGCACACCTTGCAATACAGGCAAGAACCCCTTCTTGGACTGATCCATTCTGAACTTCTTCTATATCTTGTCAAGGTATGTACTCTGTGAAAGACCAATGAGGCGTCTTGATCTATCTCTATAGATCTTGATGCCTAATATATAAGCAGCTTCTCCAAGGTCCTTCATTGAAAAACACTTATTCAAATAGGCCTTTATACTTTCCAAGAATTCTATATCATTTCCCATCAATAATATCTCATCCACATATAATATGAGAAATGCTACAGAGCTCCCACTCACTTTCTTGTAAACACAGGCTTCTCCATAAGTCTGTGTAAACCCAAACGCTTTGATCATCTCATCAAAGCGAATGTTCCAACTCCGAGATGCTTGCACCAGCCCATAGATTGAGCGCTGGAGCTTGCACACTTTGTTAGCATTCTTAGGATCGACAAAACCTTCCGGCTGCATCATATACAACTCTTCCTTAAGGAAGCCGTTAAGGAATGCCGTTTTGACGTCCATCTGCCATATCTCATAATCATAGTATGCGGCAATTGCTAACAGGATTCGGACGGACTTCAGCTTCGCTACGGGTGAGAAAGTCTCATCATAGTCAACCCCTTGAACTTGTCGATAACCCTTAGCGACAAGTCGAGCTTTGTAGATGGTCACATTACCATCCGCGTCCGTCTTCTTCTTAAAGATCCATTTGTTTTCTATGGCTCGCCGCTCATCGGGCAAGTCAGTCAAAGTCCATACTTTGTTTTCATACAAGGATTCTATCTCGGATTTCATGGCATGTAGCCATTTGTCGGAATCCGGGCCCGCCATCGCTTCTTCATAGTTCGAAGGTTCACCGTTGTCTAACAACATGATTTCCAGGACAGGGTTGCCGTACCACTCTGGTGCGGAACGTGTCCTTGTGGACCTACGAAGTTCAGTAACTTGATCCGAAGCTTCATGATCATCATCATTAACTTCCTCCCCAATCGGTGTAGGCACCACAGGAACATTTTCCCGCGCTGCGCTACTTTCTTGTTCGGAAGGGGTGACTATCACCTCATCAAGTTCCACTTTCCTCCCACTCAATTCTTTCGAGAGAAACTCCTTCTCCAGAAAGGACCCGTTCTTGGCAACGAAGATCTTGCCTTCGGATCTGAGGTAGAAGGTATACCCAATAGTTTCCTTAGGGTATCCTATGAAGACGCATTTTTCCGATTTGGGTTCGAGCTTTTCAGGTTGAAGTTTCTTGACATGAGCATCGCATCCCCAAACTTTTAGAAACGACAGCTTAGGTTTCTTCCCAAACCATAATTCATACGGTGTCGTCTCAACGGATTTCGACGGAGCCCTATTTAAAGTGAATGCGGCAGTCTCTAAAGCATAACCCGAAAATGAGAACGGTAAATCGGTAAGAGACATCATAGATCGCACCATATCCAATAGAGTGCGATTACGACGTTCGGACACACCATTTCTCTGAGGTGTTCCAGGCGGCGTGAGTTGTGAAACTATTCCACATTTCCTTAAGTGTGCACCAAATTCGTGACTTAAATATTCTCCACCACGATCTGATCGTAGGAATTTTATTCTCCTGTCACGTTGATTCTCAACCTCACTCTGAAATTCTTTGAACTTCTCAAAGGTTTCAGACTTGTGTTTCATCAGGTAGACATATCCATATCTACTTAAATCATCAGTGAGGGTGAGAACATAACGATATCCTCCGCGAGCCTCAACACTCATTGGACCACACACATCGGTATGTATGATTTCCAATAAGTTGGTTGCTCGCTCCATTGTTCCGGAGAACGGAGTCTTGGTCATCTTACCCATGAGGCATGGTTCGCACGTGTCAAATGATTCGTAATCAATAGACTCCAAAAGTCCATCTGCATGGAGCTTCTTCATGCGCTTGACACCAATGTGACCAAGGCGGCAGTGCCACAAGTATGTGGGACTATCGTTATCAACTTTACATCTTTTGGTATTCACACTATGAACATGTGTAACATCACGTTCGAGATTCATCAAAAATAAACCATTGACCAGCGGGGCATGACCATAAAACATATCTCTCAAATAAATAGAACAACCATTATTCTCGGATTTAAATGAGTAGCCATCTCGAATTAAACGAGATCCAGACACAATGTTCATGCTCAAAGCTGGCACTAAATAACAATTATTGAGGTTTAAAACTAATCCCGTGGGTAGATGCAGAGGTAGCGTGCCGACGGCGATCACATCGACCTTGGAACCATTCCCGACGCGCATCGTCACCTCGTCCTTTGCCAGTCTTCGTTTATTCCGTAGTTCCTGTTTTGAGTTACAAATATGAGCAACCGCACCGGTATCAAATACCCAGGAGCTACTACGAGTACTGGTAAGGTACACATCAATTACTTGTATATCACATATACCTTGGGTGTTGCCGGCCTTCTTCTTGTCCGCTAAATATTTGGGGCAGTTCCGCTTCCAGTGACCGCTTCCCTTGCAATAAAAGCACTCAGTCCCGGGCTTGGGTCCATTCTTTGACTTCTTCCCAGTAACTGGCTTACCGGGCGCGGCAACTCCCTTGCCGTCCTTCTTGAAGTTATTCTTACCCTTGCCCTTCTTGAACTTAGTGGTTTTATTCACCATCAACACTTGATGTTCTTTTCTGATCTCCCCTTCCGCTGATTTCAGCATTGAATATACCTCGGGAATGGTCTTTTCCATCCCCTGCATATTGTAGTTCATCACAAAGCTCTTGTAGCTTGGTGGAAGCGACTGGAGGATTCTGTCAATGACCGCGTCATCCGGGAGATTAACTCCCAGCTGAGACAAGCGGTTGTGCAACCCAGACATTCTGAGTATGTGCTCACTAACAGAACTGTTCTCCTCCATTTTACAGCTGAAGAACTTGTCGGAGACATCATATCTCTTGACCCGGGCATGAGCTTGGAAAACCAGTTTCAGCTCCTCGAACATCTCATATGCTTCATGTTTCTCAAAACGCTTTTGGAGACCCGGTTCTAAGCTGTAAAGCATGCCGCACTGAACGAGGGATTAATCATCAGCACGTGATTGCCAAGCATTCATAACGTCTTGGTTCTGTGGGATTGGTGTATCACCTAGCGGTGCTTCTAAGACATAATCTTTCTTGGCTACTATGAGGATGAGCCTCAGGTTCCGGACCCAGTCCGTATAGTTGCTGCCATCATCTTTCAGCTTGGTTTTCTCTAGGAACGCGTTGAAATTGAGGACAACGTTGGCCATTTGATCTACAAGACATAGTGTAAAGATTTTAGACGAAGTTCATGATAATTGAGTTCATCTAATCAAATTATTTAATGAACTCCCACTCAGATAGACATCCCTCTCATCATCTAAGTGAAACATGATCCGAGCTTAACTAGGCCGTGTCCGATCATCACGTGAGACGGACTAGTCAAGATCGGTGAACATCTCCATGTTGATCGTATCTTCTATACGACTCATGCTCGACCTTTCGGTCCTCCGTGTTCCGAGGCCATGTCTGTACATGTTAGGCTCGTCAAGTCAACCTAAGTGTATTGCGTGTGTTCCGAGGCCATGTCTGTACATGCTAGGCTCGTCAACACCCGTTGTATTCGAACGTTAGAATCTATCACACCCGATCATCACGTGGTGCTTCGAAACAACGAACCTTCGCAACGGTGCACAGTTAGGGTGAACACTTTCTTGAAATTATTATAAGGGATCATCCTACTTGCTACCGTCGTTCTAAGCAAATAAGATGCAAAAACATGATAAGCATCACATGCAATCAAATAGTGACATGATATGGCCAATATCATCATGCTCCTTTGATCTCCATCTTCGGGGCACCATGATCATCTTTGTCACCGGCATGACACCATGATCTCCATCATCATGATCTCCATCATTGTGTCTTCATGAAGTCGTCACGCCAACGATTACTTCTACTTCTATGGCTAACCCGTTTAGCAACAAAGTAAAGTAATTTACATGGCGTTATTCAATGACACGCAGGTCATGCAAAATAATAAAGACAACTCCTATGGCTCCTGCCGGTTGTCATACTCATCGACATGCAAGTCGTGATTCCTATTACAAGAATATGATCAATCTCATACATCACATATATCATTCATCACATCTGCTGGCCATATCACATCACATAGCACTTGCTGCAAAAACAAGTTAGACGTCCTCTAATTGTTGTTGCAAGTTTTTACGTGGTTTGTAGTTTTCTAGCAAGAACGTTTTCTTACCTACGTATGACCACAACGTGATTTGCCAATTTCTATTTACCCTTCATAAGGACCCTTTTCATCGAATCCGTTCCGACTAAAGTAGGAGAGACAGACACCCGCTAGCCACCTTATGCATCTAGTGCATGTCAGTCGGTGGAACCTGTCTCACGTAAGTGTACGTGTAAGGTCGGTCCGGGCCGCTTCATCCTACAATGCCGCCGAAACAAGAAAAGACTAGTAGCAGCAAGAAGAATTGGCAAACTCAACGCCCACAACTTCTTTGTGTTCTACTCGTGCATAGTAACTACGCATAGACCTGGCTCTGATACCACTATTGGGAGTCGTAGCTAAAATTTTCCTACGCTCACCAAGATGCATCTATGGAGTCTACTAGCAACGAGGGGAAAGGAGTGCATCTACATACCCTTGTAGATAGCGAGCGGAAGCGTTCCAATGAACGTGGATGACGGAGTCGTACTCGCCGTGATCCAAATCACCGATGACCGAGTGCCGAACGGACGGCACCTCCGCGTTCAACACACGTACGGTGCAGTGACGTCTCCTCCTTCTTGATCCAGCAAGGGGGGAGGAGAGGTTGATGGAGATCCAACAGCACGACGGCGTGGTGGTGGATGTAGCGGGTCTCCGGCAGGGCTTCGCCAAGCTTCTGCGAGAGAGAGAGAGGTGTTGCAGGGGGGGAGGGAGGCGCCCAAGGCTGTGTTTTGCTGCCCTCCCTCTCCCCCCTTTATATAGGCCTCTGGGGGTGCGCCAGCCCTGGGAGATGGGATCTCCAAGGGGGGGGCGGCGGCCAAGGGGGGAAGGGGTTGCCTTGCCCCCCAAGGCAAGGGGGAAGCTCCCCCCCAGGGTTCCCAACCCTAGGCGCATGGGGGGAGGCCCAAGGGGGGCGCCCCAGCCCACTAAGGGCTGGTTCCCTTCCACTTTCAGCCCACGGGGCCCTCCGGGATAGGTGGCCCCACCCGGTGGACCCTTCCGGTGGTCCCGGTACAATACCGGTAACCCCCGAAACTTTCCCGGTGGCCGAAACTGGACTTCCTATATATAATTCTTCACCTCCGGACCATTCCGGAACCTCCTGTAACGTCCGGGATCTTATCCGGGACTCCGAACAACTTTCGGGTTTCCGCATACATATATCTCTACAACCCTAGCGTCACCGGACCTTAAGTGTGTAGACCCTACGGGTTCGGGAGACATGCAGACATGACCGAGACGCCTCTCCGGCCAATAACCAACAGCGGGATCTGGATACCCATGTTGGCTCCCACATGTTCCACGATGATCTCATCGGATGAACCACGGTGTCGAGGATTCAATCAATCCGTATGCAATTCCCTTTGTCAATCGGTATGTTACTTGCCCGAGATTCGATCGTCGGTATCCCAATACCTTGTTCAATCTCGTTACCGGCAAGTCTCTTTACTCGTACCGCAATGCATGATCCCGTGACTAACGCCTTAGTCACATTGAGCTCATTATGATGATGCATTACCGAGTGGGCCCAGAGATACCTCTCCGTCACACGGAGTGACAAATCCCAGTCTCGATCCGTGCCAACCCAACAGACACTTTCAGAGATACCCGTAATGCACCTTTATAGTCACCCAGTTACGTTGTGACGTTTGGCACACCCAAAGCACTCCTACGGTATCCGGGAGTTGCACGATCTCATGGTCTAAGGAAAAGATACTTGACATTGGAAAAGCTCTAGCAAACGAAACTACACGATCTTTTATGCTATGCTTAGGATTGGGTCTTGTCCATCACATCATTCTCCTAATAATGTGATCCCGTTATCAATGACATCCAATGTCCATAGTCAGGAAACCATGACTATCTGTTGATCAACGAGCTAGTCAACTAGAGGCTTACTAGGGACACTTTGTGGTCTATGTATTCACACATGTATTACGATTTCCGGACAATACAATTATAGCATGAACAATAGACAATTACCATGAACAAAGAAATATAATAATAACCATTTATTATTGCCTCTAGGGCATATTTCCAACAGTCTCCCACTTGCACTAGAGTCAATAATCTAGTTACATTGTGATGAATCGAACACCCATTGTGTCCTGGTGTTGATCATGTTTTGCCCTAGGGAGAGGTTTAGTCAACGGATCTGCTACATTCAGGTCCGTGTGTACTTTACAAATATCTATGTCTCCATTTTGAACACTTTCACGAATGGAGTTGAAGCGACGCTTGATATGCCTGGTCTTCCTGTGAAACCTGGGCTCCTTCGCAAGGGCAATAGCTCCAGTGTTGTCACAGAAGAGAGTCATTGGGCCCGACGCATTGGGAATCACCCCTAGGTCGGTAATGAACTCCTTCATCCAGACTGCTTCCTGTGCTGCCTCTGAGGCTGCCATGTACTCCGCTTCACATGTAGATCCCGCCACGACGCTTTGCTTGCAACTGCACCAGCTTACTGCTCCTCCATTCAAAATATACACGTATCCGGTCTGTGACTTCGAGTCATCCAGATCTGTGTCGAAGCTAGCGTCGACGTAACCCTTTACGACGAGCTCTTCGTCACCTCCATAAACGAGAAACATATCCTTAGTCCTTTTCAGGTACTTCAGGATATTCTTGACCGTTGTCTAGTGTTCCTTGCCGGGATTACTTTGGTACCTTCCTACCAAACTTACGGCAAGGTTTACATCGGGTCTGGTACACAGCATGGCATACATAATAGACCCTATGGCCGAGGCATAGGGGATGACACTCATCTCTTCTATATCTTCTGCCGTGGTCGGGCATTGAGCCGTGCTCAATTGCACACCTTGCAATACAGGCAAGAACCCCTTCTTGGACTGATCCATACTGAACTTCTTCTATATCAGTGGTGATACGAGTGGTGATACGAGTTTTTACATTGTTGGAACTGAGATTCAACGGCTTGGGAGTAGTCTTTGTAATTATGCGCAATTTCCAAACTCTCCAAGGGTTTTTTTGCAAATAAAACATTCAGGCCTCGTGTGTGCCGCTGCATCTTGGATCTAACGCCTCCCCGTTGCTCATATTAGGTGCTCCTCGTAGCTTAATTAGCCGATACGGTGATACGAGCATCTAGGTCGTATGCTCTGTGATCAGATGCCACATGCGTAGTACTTGTACTTTCTGCGCAATTCCCAAACTCTCTCAGGCGTATATTGCAAAAACATTCAAACCTCCTACAGTGCGGGGGCACCTCGTATTCTCCCGTGCGAGAAAACATCAGGTGCTCTCGCAGCTTGGACACTACGGTGATACGAGCTTCGAGGTCGTTTGATCTGAGATCCAATGGCATCTGAGCAGTCTTTGTGCTTGTAAGCAGTGGCCGAACTCTTTGGGGGCTTTTTTGCAAAAAACATTCAAACCACCGAGGAGTTGTTGGGGCACAAATCCAACGGCTCCGAAGAGCTTGTATCACCAAGGCATCTAAGGTGTGGTAGCACATGATATTCTTACATACAGGAGAATATGATGTCCTCCTTCATCTTAGATGCTACGATGATACGAGCTTCGAGGTCATTGGATATGGGATCCAAGGGCATTTGAGTAGTTTTTGTACAAATTGTGTGCAATTCTCAAACTCATCAAGGTTTCCTATAAAAATATTAAGACATCCTATGAGCTCCTATATCTCAGATCTACAAGCTCCAAGGAACTCGTATCAGTATGTAGCATCTAAGGTGTGGGGGCACATGATATTCTCCTGGGGAGGAGGGGGTGCAGAACCAATCGGTGTTTGGGAGGGTGGGGACAAATATAATATAAACAATCCTAAACACAGCTTCACAATTTTATCTAAGGTCGAGGGGTTAACCCCCAACAATCTACATAGCTCCGCCTAAACACAACATTTGCATGTACTGTAACACTAGACTTAATATTCATGTTTCAGTTTCCTATTCATTTTGAATATTGAATTGAGGACCATGCATGTCTTACATTTTACTCCCTTCGTTCCTAAATATTAGTCTTGTTAGAGATTTCAAATGGACTGCCACATACCTATGTATATAGACATATTTTAGAGTGTAGATTCACTCATTTTGCTCTGTATGTAGTCACTTGTTGAAATCTCTAAAAGACTAATATTTAGGAACAGAATGAGTATTTTTGAATTCATGTCATACATGCATGGTTTGGAAAAATAGATGCAATATACTTATTGGATTGTTGTTGTGTTCGTGTGTGTGTGTGTGTGGTCATATGCTTGATACATACAAAGTTTTCTCATCACCATACCCTTCATCTTTTAAATTTGAATTTGCAATGAAAAACTCTAGGGATACCATGAAATGTGAAGTCCACGTTGAGATCACTATATCACAAACTCACTCTAATTAAAGAACTCATCATAAATCAATTACCACGTTGAGATTACTATTTGCAAGGAAAATACGGGCATTGTAATACACATAGATTCGTTTGGCAATTTAAAAGATTCATTTTGTATACTTGAATGGTAGGAGCCAATGGCGTACCAGCTAGACCTTGGCTCGTGTTGATCCCCAAAAAAAAGCGGGCTCGTGTTGATCCTCAAAAAAAACCGGCTCGTGTCCTTCTGGTGGCGTGCGTGGTACGCACAACCAGTCGAGCCTCCGCGTTTCGAGTCGAAATATCTGGCGGCCAGAATTCCACCCCAGGAAATTCCCCTCATGTCCCCGGTCCATAGTGACTACCGATGAACAATGGAGGGATGCTTTAGTCACTAGACAATGTTACCTACCGTGTGGAGCATGGTTCAATTCCCTCGGTCGCCGCTACCCAAGGTCACCCATCAACTACATTGCCTAGTACTAATAGGAGTACTACACCAGGATGAGCACATAATTGAGCCTGCTTGTTCGTGCCTAGTACTTGACTTAATATATAAGGCAATGCACTGGTACGAAGGGATTATGCTTTTACTCTGCATATATAACTTCTCTGAAGTCTAACTAAACAAAATGTTTGACCAAATCCTTTCTTAAGAAATACAACAGCAAAGATGTATCGCTTGAAAATTTATTGCATGATGCAGGTTATGATATTGTTTCGAATCCTGGATTTTAAATTTCGGAAAATCCAAAAGTGACCAGAAATTCATGAAACTGAGCATTGTCACGTGATATGGCACAAATATTCCTACGTAATTTGTTTCTTCAATTTGAGACAGGCTGCTTATGTGAAGTTGCACAAATGAAGAGCCAAGGTATTTTGGAACAAAGACCTGTCAATTTAAGGCGAACGCTTTCACTATTGAAACCGTGGGCGTTTACGTGCCGCCACGAGTCCCGCTTCTCATCGGCAGGTGCCGTCCGAGCAAGCGTGTGAGTCGACAGGAGGCGTGCGAGCAGACCGCTGCGCCGGCTGACAGGAGGCGTGCGAGCAGACCGTTGCTCAGGCTCACCGGGAGGCGAGCCCTTTAACCAGGCTCCGCCGCCCACCTTCGTCCCAACTGCTCCCACTTTTAATGTCGCCGCCGCCGCAGTTTAAAATCAACCCCGCACTACTAAGTATCGCTACATTCTTCTCTCTTCCTCTCCGATTCTCCTGTCGTCTACCTCCAGCCAGCCTGACCTAACCGTACGCCATGCCGCATCACGATGGTCTGCCCTTAGTCTTCCAGTTTCCTGAGGAACACACCCAGCAGGAGTCTCAAGAACATAAGGCGCTTTGGGACAAGCTTGAACCGGCCTTGCGGGAAGATGTCGCGCCTGTCCCCGCTCCCGTTCTGGTTCCGGTCGCCCCGACTATGCCAGCGCCCATCCCCGTGGCATTGATGGGCTGGGAGCCGCACATTGTCGCCGAGCTTGATGCCACGGGGTTCCACGAGGTCCCCGCCGACCTTCACGCGCCCGTGCACCTGCCAGCGCATGTGCCTGCGCGTGCACTGACGTGCGCGCCCATGCCGGTGCCCGTGCACACGAATGTCTCCGCCGCGCTGTTGCCAGTGCCTGTCCCCGCGCGGGTGCCAGTGCCCCCCTCAGCGGCATGGATGGCCGCCGTCGATCGCTTCCTTGCACCAACGCCAGTCGCCTCCTCCCGCCAGTTGACTCACTCCTGGAGACCGAAGTCCAGAACATTGTGGCCTTCCTTGAAGCTAGGGCCAACGTCCAGTAGTACACCAACAACGGCGCAAGACGCCGCCGTCGCCGTCGGCCAGTGGCCCGACGACACACAGAGCACGGCAGAGGAGCCGCTTCCCACCGCAAGACGCCCCCGCCGCCACCGCGTAATCTAAATTTGCCATGAAAAACGTTCGGATTGCCATGCTTAAAATCCGAACATTTATCATTTCCGTTTATTTTAGATCGATCGTCGTATGAATGTAAAGTCGGAGTCAGACTGAATGAAATCTATGGTTTGATCGATTGAATGTTCTGCTAGAGCCGTATCAAATTAGATATAAAACACCATCAAGCCACATGTATTCCTTCTCATCCAACGACCTAGACTGCTTCAATGTCGAGCGCTCAACACGTTTAGCGTGCAGTTAATTTCATGCCAAAAATAGTGCTAATCACATAACAACACGCAAATAATATCCTACTTAATATCCGCATGCACTTAATATACTTCCAAATTAACGTGCATTGCACGTACACATTGACTAGTACTACTAGTACGTGAAACTGGTGTCGTACCTTGTGAACGCGTCCAGATATGGTCAACGGCAACATCGCCCGCGAGTTCTTTGTGTTTGCCCGTGCGTCTAAATGCAGAAGGGGAGGAGAGAGAGAGCACACATGGAACCCACCAGTAAGTGAAGGCGAATAGCACTACGTGCTAATGAGCCGGTCCCACTAATGTACTAAAAATAATATTACATGTTATCCATTAAATAGGATGTGGTAATATAAAAATATTATATGAACAAAGGGGGGTACAACAAACATTGTTGTTCTACGTATGTTGCCTATTGACGTGCGGCTTGAAGGCCCTGGTCGCATGTTCGATCCTCGTCCTTTATTTTTTAATTTGTATATGGGTCCAAATTTGTTTCATGACAGGTGGGCCCCTCGGTGTGTAGTTTATAGCACTTTAATTTGTGGTTCGAAATTTGTTCCATTCCAGGTGGACTATCGGTGTGTAGTTTTGTAGCTTATTTGTAATAATTAAAGAGAACAATAGAGTCTTTTGCAATAATACCATGGTGCGATGTTGAAGGCGAGAAAGGACGTGCGAGAAGCGATGACCGAGCAAGAGGGAAATCAATTGGGGAAGGTGCGGGGGTTGCAAGGCTGTTCGGAGTAGTTGTGGGCCGAATGCTACGAAAATATAATCTAAACCCACCGGAATAAATTCCTACACAAATTAATCCAAGGTTGGAGTCCCCCTCGCAATGTAAATAACTCCGGCTTTGCGAGGGATGGAGAGGTAGCTTCAATGTGTGGAAGATATGGCGTGAGAAAGCGAGGTCAATCGAGAGACATATAGATAGAGAGACAAAGTGAGTGTGGTCTGACATTCATTGAAAAGATATACATGCTCTGGAGAGATATTGTCGGATTGAGCTTTTGGGAAGGGTGAGGGCTGTAAGATAGAGCTTGAGAGATGATCCAGCCACATACATGTAGATATATTTTGTGCGTTGGAGGAAGCAAGGTCAATCGATTACATATATAAAGGGAGAGAGATTGAGCGAGTGTGGGTCGTCGTGCGATCGAAAGAGTGAGACGGGTTGGAGAGAGTGACCTAGATAGACAATGTGCATGACAGAGTATACAATATGAATATGTCGATTTGGGCTCAAACATGGAGATATATCGTTTGTGTCCGAGAAAGCGCGAGGTCAATCGAGACATATAAAGGGAGGGAGAGAGAGAGAGGGAGAGAGAGAGATTGAGCGAGCGTAGCCCGCCATGAGGTCTAAGAGTGGGGGCGGCTTGGATGGACTGACCTAGATAGACAATCTGCGTGAGAGAGTATAGAATGAGTCGATCGAGGCCCGAACAGGGAGATATATCATTTGTGTGTGAAAGAAAACGAGGTTAATCGAGACTCGGATAAAGAGAGAGAGATTGAGCGAGTGTGGCCCGCCGTGCGGAAGAAAGAGTGAGATAGTCTCAAGGTAGTGACCTAGATAGACAATGTGCGTGCGTGCGCATGAGAGGTTGGGGGGCTAGATAGGCAATGCATGTATCTAGCGAGAGAGGGTGGGAGGGAAAGAGAGAGAGAGGGGGGGAGCTCGGCATGGGGTGCAATGGCGGGTGTGTGAGGTAAATACATTTGGTAACAGAGTGGAAAAAAGGGGGTTGTGTAGTTGAGAGAGTTAGAGATCAAAACATGGAGAGAAAGAATGAACGCGTGTCGGAAACCGATAGCTTCCTAAGGTGGTTAGGAGAGGAAGATTGACCGATATAGGAAGTATGTAGCATGTGTGCCGAGGGGGGGCCTAAAAACAACATTTAAATGTAGATAGTAGGAGACTTAATATCGATGTTTCAATTCCATGTACATTGTAAGATTTGAACTGAGGACCATGCATATGGGTAATTATTTCGAATTCGTGCCATATTAGGTTTGGAAAAGTTGACATTGACTCGATTGTTGTGCTATTTTGTAGGTCATATGTTTGAATCCATCCAAAATTTTCTCACTACCATGGTGTTCATCATATACATATGAATTTGTATTAAAAAAGTAGCGTGGATATCGGGAAATGCGAAATCCACGTTAGAATTGGAGACTGCTATGCGACACACACTCTAATTCAAATAACTAATTATGTGACACACACTCTAATCCACATTAGCGTGGATAACGTGGATACCGTTTTGATTTTTTTTTCAAATAACTCCTCATTAATTAACTTATACTATCTTGTTTCGAATGACTAATTATTTGTAAGGAAAACACGGGCATGGTAATACATACAGATTTGTTTGCAAATGAAAGAAGATTCGTTTGCATTCTCAAATGTAGGCGCACCAGGCAGACCAGGGTCGTGTCGTGGTGGTCGCGTGTGTCGTACGGACGCTTGGCACCCAGCCACCCACCCCCCCCCCCAAAAAAAGAACTACGACAAAATAAGTTCGCGCTTCCACGTTTCGGATTGAAATATCTGGCGGCCCCAATTCCAGCCCTGCAAAATCTCCCTACTCGGTCGTCCCCTTCCGCGCCCAGATTGCTCAAATCCCTAATTCGCCGCCAACCCAAGCAAAGTTCGAATTGCACCTCGTCTCGTTGCTTTCCCCACCTCTGTGATGGACGACGACGATGAAGACGACGGTCACGCTTCACCACCGCACTGGAGCTACCTCATCTACGCCCTCGTCCACCGCACCGGGTGGTCCATCGACAACGTCGGCCGCCGCAACCGATGTGCCTCACAGACACCGACTTCCACCGCATCAGGTGCGCTTCCCCGACGCCGTCTCCCACCTCACCGGGGCTACTTCATCGAGCACATCGTCGCACCTCCGCCCCCCGAGGTCGTTGGGGCTTCACCAACAGTCTCGTCCACCGCATCGTAGCGCTCTGCTGCCACTCTAGATTTGCATCCGTGCGCGGCCAGCCAGCACATCACCCTCAACGGCTCTGAAGTGACCCGCACTCTAGCTAGGCAAGCATGCCCAAACGCCGGCCCGAACTAGGTATCCACACGTCACTCCCTTGTGCACTGTTTCGACGATGTTTGGATATCCTTTCACTGCTCTCTTAGCTTACACGCCTATGCAACTCTGACTTTAACTCTTGTTTCTTCTGGAGATATCATCTGAAACAAGAAAAATCATTTTTAGCAAAGCATGACGGTGCTACGGGATCTGGTACACATCCTGCACACCCGTATAACCTTGTAAGTATCTGTCCTCCGGTACAACAGCAAGGTCGATTCCCCTTATTTGATCAACCATTCGTCGTGTCAAAAATGCAGAGGGGGATGCAAGGAGCACAAGGCCTGCACATCCAACCTAGTGGTAACATGGACTTGTACATGGAACATCCCAAGCGCAAGCAGAGCTGCCGTGAGCCTATACAACGAGCTAGCATAAGTCCCTGCATTTCATTTAATTTGTACTGGCCTACGTGTATGATTTGTGCAGTGGCGGATCCACGAATTCAAGTTACCAGGGGCGAACATTTAACTTAAAAAATACGAAGGCACTTGCACTCCGGAAATCAACATAACTTGAGAAATGTGAAGCTACATGCACTTTGAAAACCAGCTAATGATCCAAAGTAGTTCAGATTATAAAACACTAAATGATGCAAGCACCAAAAAACACAAAATGCAACATGGTGTACAAGGACTACTATCATGAGCATCTTCTGCACACGCAATATCTTTACTGGAGGAAGAGATGTACCATCAGGTATATCAAAGTGGGAGAGGAAAATTCCAAGTTCTTTCAGGCCATGGCAACTGAGAGGTATCGAAAGAATTCTATTGCTAGCCTTTTGTTATCTGATGGCTCTGTCACTTCGGATCATGAGGAAATGGCCAAGGAGTTCTTATCTTCCTTCAAAAGCCGAATGGGTACTGTTCTACCCATAACTTTAGATGACAATATCTTGTCCTTAATACCAAGTGTTCAAGGCCTGGAAGTGCTCACCAAATCTTTCAATCTGAAGGAAATTGAACAGGTTATTAAAGAAATGCCCATTGATAAGGCGCCTGGACCTGATGGTTTCAATGGGCTCTTCTTAAAAAAATGTTGGCACATCATCTCTTCTGATTTTATTCGGCTGGTTCATGAGTTTCATGCTGGAAATGCTCAGTTAGAGAACCTCAATGATGCATACATTACTCTGATCCCAAAGAAACAGACTCCAGAGAGTGTGGGGGATTTTAGGCCTATTTCACTCACTAGTGTTGGCCTCAAATTTCTTACAAAGCTTGCTGCTAACAGATTTCGAGAGGAGATCACCAAATGTGTGCATAAAAATCAGTATGGTTTCATAAAATCAAGAACAATCCAGGATTGCCTTGCTTGGACCTTTGAATATATCCATCAGTGTAATCAGTCTAAACAGCCCATCCTTTTGCTTAAATTAGATTTTGAAAAGGCCTTTGATTCCATCCAGGATGAGGCAGTCATAAGGATTCTTGCTGCAAAAGGTTTTGACAACAAATGGATCACTTGGATTAAGCAGTTGTTGTCATCTGGAACTTCTTCTGTCTTGCTTAATGGAGTTCCTGGTAACCATTTTAAATGCAAATGTGGAGTAAAGCAAGGAGACCCTATATCTCCATTGCTCTTTGTTATTGCTGCAGATCTCTTGTAGACATTGATTAATGATCTCCTCCACCAGGGTTTAATTAGTAGGCCATTGTCAACCCATGATCCAGATTACCCTGTTGTTCAATATGCTGATGATACACTGCTTTTTTGAATGCTGAAAGGGGTCAATTGGAGGCACTGAAATCAGTGCTATATACTTTCTCAGAGGCAACTGGTCTTCAGATCAACTTTCATAAATCTTCCATGTATCCCATTAATGTGAATGATCATGATGCTACTGATCTTGCTGCTTTATTTGGCTGTAATTTAGGCAAAATGCCTTTCACATATTTGGGCGTGCCATGTTGGGGAACGTAGTAATTTCAAAAAAATTCCTACGCACACGCAAGATCATGGTGATGCATAGCAACGAGAGGGGAGAGTGTTGTCCACGTACCCTCGTAGACCGACAGCGGAAGCGTTATCACAACGCGGTTGATGTAGTCGTACGTCTTCACGATCCGACCGATCAAGTACCGAACGCACAGCACCTCCGAGTTCTACACACGTTCAGCTCGATGACGTCCCTCGAACTCCGATCCAGCCGAGTGTTGAGGGAGAGTTTCGTCAGCACGACGGCGTGGTGACGATGATGATGTTCCACCGACGCAGGGCTTCGCTTAAGCTCCGCAACGGTATTATCGAGGTGTAATAAGGTGGAGGGGGGCACCGCACACGGCTAAAAGATCTCAAGGATCAATTGTTGTGTCTCTGGGGTGCCCCCCTGCCCCCGTATATAAAGGAGCAAGGGAGGAGGAGGCCGGCCCTAGGAGGGGGCGCACCAAGTGTGGAGTCCTACTAGGACTCCCTAGTCCTAGTAGGATTCCACCTCCCATATGGAATAGGAAAAGAGGAAGGGAAAAAGAGAAGGAAGGAAGGGGGCGCCCCCCTTCCCTAGTCCAATTCGGACCAGACCAAGGGGAGGGGTGCGGTCACCCTTGAGGCCCTTTTCCTTCTTTCCCGTATGGCCCAATAAGGCCCAATACGTATTCCCGTAACTCTCCGGTACTCCGAAAAATACCCGAATCACTCGGAACCTTTCCGAAGTCTGAATATAGTCGTCCAATATATCGATCTTTACGTCTCGGCCATTTCTAGACTCCTCGTCATGTCCCCGATCTCATCCGGGACTCCGAACTCCTTCGGTACATCAAAACTCAATAAAACTGTCATCGTAACGTTAAGCGTGCGGACCCTACGGGTTCGAGAACTATGTAGAAATGACCGAGACACCTCTCCGGTAAATAACCAATAGCGGGACCTGGATGCCCATATTGGCTCCCACATATTCTACGAAGATCTTTATCGGTCAGACCGCATAACAACATACGTTGTTCCCTTTGTTATCGGTATGTTACTTGCCCAAGATTCGATCGTCGGTATCTCGATACCTAGTTCAATCTCGTTACTGGCAAGTCTCTTTACTCGTTCCGTAATACATCATCCCGCAACTAACTCATTAGTCACAATGCTTGCAAGGCTTATAGTGATGTGCATTACCGAGTGGGCCCAGAGATACCTCTCCGACAATCGGAGTGACAAATCCTAATTTCGAAATACGCCAACCCAACAAGTACCTTTGGAGACACCTGTAGAGCACCTTTATAATCACCCATTTACGTTGTGACGTTTGGTAGCACACAAAGTGTTCCTCCGGTAAACGGGAGTTGCATAATCTCATAGTCATAGGAACATGTATAAGTCATGAAGAAAGCAATAGCAACATACTAAACGATCGGGTGCTAAGCTAACGGAATGGGTCAAGTCAATCACGTCATTCTCCTAATGAGGTGATCCCGTTAATCAAATGACAACTCATGTCTATGGCTAGGAAACATAACCATCTTTGATTAACGAGCTAGTCAAGTAGAGGCATACTAGTGATACTCTGTTTGTCTATGTATTCACACATGTATTATGTTTCCGGTTAATACAATTCTAGCATGAATAATAAACATTTATCATGATATAAGGAAATATATAATACTTTATTATTGCCTCTAGGGCATATTTCCTTCATGCCAGTGGGGACTACCAGACCCAAGATTGTAGATCTCCTTCCCCTAGTGGATTGTATGGAGATAAGACTGACTGTCAGCTCTTGGTTTTTGCCTCAAGGGAGCAGATTGCAATTAGTGAATTCTGTCATTTCTTCCTTGCCTATCTTCTTCCTTTGCAGTTTATCAATTCCTCAGGGTATTCTGAAACAGTTGGAAAGGATTCAGAGGCAGTGTCTATGGAGGAAATATGGTCAGGAGAGGGGCCACTCTCTGGCTGCCTGGCCCCTTGTTTGCAGGCCAAAATCCAAGGGTGGGCTTGGAAATCTAAATCTTGCTTTGCAAAATGAAGCCCTCCTTCTCAAGCATCTGAATAAATTTTATAATAAGATGGACGTGCCTTGGGTTCATTTGGTTTGGGATTCTTACTATTTCCAATGGGTCCCACATGATACTATTCTCTGTGGTTCTTTTTGGTGGAGAGATGTCTGCAAGCTAATGGATAAATTTAGAACAGTTACTTCTGTTGAGGTTCATAGTGGAGATATTGTTCTGTTCTGGTCTGATCATTGGCAAATTGGGAACAGTTGTGTTCCTCTTCAAGATCGTTTTCCTAGGCTTTACTCCTTCTATCTCCACAAAAACCTCTCAGTCAAGGAAGTCTTTCAAGCTAATAGTTTCCAAGATCTTTTTTATTTGCCCTTGACTGAGCAAGCCTTTCAAGATTTACAGCAGCTTTCGTCCTTGATGGGATCTTTCCAATTGGACAGTGGCTGTCATGATTCTTGGGGGTGGAGGCATGGTAAGAAGTCTGAATATACTGCAAAGAAGTTCTATAACTTTGTTTATCAGCCCATGGTAGCAAACCCCATTTTGGGATGGATCTGGAAGAGTAGCTGCACCATGTCGATCAAAATGTTTGCTTGGCTTGTTATAATGGACAGGGTTAACACTAAGGACATGATCCAGAGGAGGCATTGGAAGATTAATGATGGGCCGGAATGTCTACTCTGTCCAACTTGGACACTTGAGGACAGAAACCACCTTTTTTCCAGTGCAATTTCAGTGTCCGTGTGTGGAATTATCTGCAAATTATTTGGAAGGACAGTGATGATATGGAGGATATTGCATACCATGCTAGAAAGGATTTCAACAAGCCTTTCTTTGGGGAAGTGGTCTTTATTGCCTGGTGGAATATTTGGAAGGTCAGGAATGACAGAGCTTTCAGGAACATCAGACCTTCTTTCAGGGCGTGGAGAAATGGCTTCATCCATGATCTTACACTCCTCTCCCATAGAATCAAAAGGAAGTATAGAGAGGCTTTGCTTAAATGGATTGATTTCCTACCTCCTTGAGGAGGGCTTTCTTTGGTGTATTGATGTAATTATTAGGTATAGTTTCCTCCCCTTTTCCTTTGTATAGCCTCCTTTAGGTTTCTGTAGTTTCCTTTTCTTTTCCTCATCTTGAGGAAGCCCTATTTTGTACTTCTTGTTTATTATTATTAATAAAATATTGTGGGGTGCAAGCCCTGCAGTCTTCAAGGTCAAAAAAACTACTAACATGGTCTGGACCTGCTTGAATTATTCGTTCTCTGGCTGAAAATATCGAAGTGTAATTGCACCTATAACCAGTGTGCAAACTGCATATCAATATATCTATCCTGCACAAGTATGCCAATAGTTTCAAGCAACAGATTAGAAAAGTATTTATGCTATGTTGTCATGATACGGGGACTTTCTGGTAGATGGCCTCGACGTTTCCTGAAGCCATGAAAATGTACTATAATTTGCTTGTCATCAATGCCTGCAAATCTCTATGTCTCTCTCAACATAGCAGATCATCATTAGACAATAAATCCTTCAATGGGAGCTTGCAAAATGCTTGCATTAGATCCCTCATTAGACACTATATGTTCATCACCAGGAGCATGTAAATGTTTGCATCAAATCCTTCATTAGCAGTCTGTTCATTAGACACTTCAGGCTCAAGAACAACATGAGCTTGTATGTTTGCACCGGAAACTTGTTTAGATACATCAGATTCAGTCAGTTCAGTATTGATTGGGGGAGTTATAAAATAAGCAGAAATTGGTTTCATTTTCTCATAGATTCCCTACATACAAGCAGTTTCACAACACCGTCAGGTTTAACTATTGGCCAGAAATTGAACAGTTGAATTAGATATAATCAGGGATGTGATGTATCTACTCGTTGCGCATGCTGCTCTTGCAAGCTGCGACTGTCCGTTTGCGCAAGCTCGATGCCATGCCCGTGCTGCCGCCGCTGCCTCCCACGCAGGCTACAACCAGGGCTGGATCTTCATCTTCTTGTCCTTCCATTCGCTTGAAGCCCGGCGACCACCCTCCAACGAGGGCACGAGGAAGTGCTGTGTTGGTCTGTCCAGTGGCGGCTAGGTTAGGAGCGAACCAGACTAGAGGCTGGAGGGAACGAATTGGGATTTTTCCTGATGTCGATCGATATGGGAGGCGCTCGTTTGGGCCGCGAGCCTGCTATAGGGCCTGCCTTGCACTTACGTTATTGGCCCATCCAAATTGAAACGTTTTTCTTCATTTTTTACATTGCCTGCTCGTGCGTTGGGACGAACATAACTAGCCTGGGCCAACCTAGACGATTCAAACTAGGTGCACACTTTCTGTAACATCCCAATTTTCAATTTGGATGTTATACATAGGTCATCATATGCATATCATATTTTATTTGCATTTTGGTTGTGATCCTAGAAATCTTAAGCAACTCAAGAACCCAAGGAGAGAGTTGGGGATTTCATTCATTTTCATATTTGAATTTTTCTCAAATTTGAGAAGAGGATCAATTTGATTTTAATATTTTTCTCTCCAATTATTTCCAATATTAAAAATAACAGAGAGAAGATAATATGACTTCTTCAAAAGAGAGGAATATTGGAGAAGAAATTTTAAAATCAAATTTATATTTTATTCGTATTTTATTTGCTATTTCATTAGAATTAGAAAAAATATGCATTTTTAGGCCAGAAAAATGTTCACATTGTTTTAAATATTAGGTTTAGATGGTGAAAATTGTTTCTGGTATTTTTTTAGAATTTCTTTATATTTTATTAGGATTTTTCTTCGGGCGGAATTTTTTTTTAAAGTTCGCCGCCTGATAGGGACGAAGGCCCAGCCGAGCAGGCCAGCCCACCTGCGCGTCGCCTCCCTCCCGCGCAAGAGCCCCGCCGCCCCACGGACGCCGCGGGGAGTCCGAGCCGGACTCCACCCCGCGCCGCCCCCTTCTCCAAGCCGCCGCCCCCCTAGCCTTTAAAAGCCGCCCCACCACGCCGCCTCTCCCCACCCAACCCGCAGCCGCCGCCGCCCGCTCGCCGCCGCCGCCTGCCGCCCGCCGCTGCTACTGCCACTGCTTGCGCGCCCGCGCCGCCGCCGCCCCACAGCGCCGCCCCGCCCGCGCCGCCTCTTTGCCTCGCCGCCCCGCCTGAGTTCCGCCGCCGCCGTTTCGCCGTCGCCGTGAACCGGTACAAAACCGCCCCGGTCCGCCGGTTTATTTTCGGTTTTTTGGTTCTTTGGATTAGATCGGTTTATTTTTAGGGTTAGGGTTTTTCCCGGTTTATTCCGAACGAATCTATTTAGCGAACGTTCTCTATTTTGTTCGTTTTAATGAACACGTTCGTTCGTTTGGTTCTGTTAGCGAACGTTCGTTCGTTAGGTTTTTCTTTTTATTTTATTTTCGGCCAGGGAACTATCCGCGAATATTTTTATCACAGATTAGTCCTTGATCTTCAAACCCTAGTTACTTTTTGCTCGTTAGTCCAAATCCAGTGAAACCAATGCCAAAATCTTCGTCTCGAACCCCTCTTTCCATTTAACCAACTTGAACATGATTTTGACGATTTAAAATTTGGTTTCAAGCAGATTTGAATTCAAACTTCTTTTGATCGTAGTTTGAGTTTCATAGCTCTGATTCGATTGATTCTTTTTGCAAACCGAAGCTCTTCAGTTGAACTTTCAGTTTGGATCTTTCCTTTTGACTTTTACCCTTGCATCCTATGCTTGAGTGCTTATGTATATTATTGTTTGTTTACGATAGAGTTTCCAGAGTGCGAAGCGTGCTACTACGAATCACTAGGGTTTTCCGATCGTCAGCATGGCAAGTAACACTTTGATCATACCCCTTTTTACCTAGTTTTATGCATTAGTTCCAATCCTCAAACATTGCATGGTTAGGATCTGATTAACATGTGGGTATTGGGAAGTAGGTGATGAGGTAGAACCTATTGCCTTTATTTTCAAACCCTAGGAGTTACTTCTACGTTATGCTTATACTGCTATGCTATGCTCGTAGACGTGGTTTGGGTTTGAGTTATCCATGACAGATGTGAGAGTTTTAATTAATGGTTAATCTTAAGGTGGCTACTTTAATACACATCTTGATGAATTGGTTGAGGCACCCTGGAGCACCCACTGGTTGTCTGGGCACCTGGAGCGATCCAGCGCTATCCTGGGATATCCCGGAGTACCCGTGTGATCATCCTATGGTTCGCCACCCAGGCTCAAAAGGATCATAAGATTATTCATGCTAGAAACTTCCGTCTGCAGCCACAAGCCATTATGGGCACTGGCATAGTTGAGTAAGTTATGGGAAACCTTTCCATGATAGGCTAGCAGGTGTAGGGGATTGTAGGTGTATCGGCCTATCTATCGGTTAAGGGGACCTCTTTGGAAAGACTGTGTCTCTGTCATCCGTTTCTCAAACATCATGCAGTGCGAGAAATACAACGGAGGAGATCAAGTCTTGTGGGGAAAAGTGCGCAAACCTCTGCAGAGTGTATAAACTAATCATGGTTAGTCGTGTCCCCGGTTATGGACATCTTGAGTATCTGGTACTTGAATTATTGATTTGATCTCGTCACTCTACTTAATTAATTTGTTGGGTTGGTGATTATTAATTTGGGGTTGAGTTGGAGGAACCTTCTCAGCGTTTTCAACAAACTTTGTAGTTAAATAAAATCTATTCCTTTGTTGTAGGGAAAAACTAGCTTTCTGCAAAAATAACCATAGAGCCTCCACCACCCATATATGCATGTAGTGATAGCTGTTACTTGTTCTTTGCTCTATTTTGTTATCTTGCCAGCATATTCCATGTGCTGACCCATTCGGGCCGCAACATATTATGTTGCAGAATTTTCAGACGAAGAATAAGGTGCGGTAGGTCGTTGTCGTGCACTCGAATATGCCATTGGAGTTGATGGACTCATTTATCTTCGATGCTTCCGCAGTTATCTTAATTAGATGGCCTTTAGCCATATTATTGTAATAAGTACTCTTTTGAGTTATTTCAATGTAATAAGTGTGTGATTGCACTCTGTTATAAATGCTCGAGTACTGTGTGTGTCAGCATTACCGATCCAGGGATGACACTTAAGCACAGAGATTTGACCGTCTGAGGTCGGATCGCCACAAGATGGTATCAGAGCACACGCTGACTGTAGGACGCGACCACTAAGATAAGCCATAGGACTCTCTTCTCTACTCATTTTTGACTCTTCTCCATTTTCTACTCTATAGATGGCGGACCCAAGGAACAAGTTTGCTCAACCGAATGAAGACACACCTTTTGGACGACAGTTGAAGGAAGCCACTAGGTACCTGAACATCAGAATACCAAGCTTCACCGGGGCCTACACCTCCACTCTACCAGAAGAGGAGCGTTGGATGATACGAGTTCATGTTCCAGGAAGGACATTCGCGCTAGTTACTGAGCCCATAGAGTTTTCCTTTGATGCACCGACCTGGAGTCTAGGAAAGAGCATGGCTGCTCACATCGCCATGGGACGCATCGGCGAAGTTTACCACAAGGATCTTAAGGACACCATCTACCAGATATGTGGGAGCCGAGATGAGCAATGGGAGATGATTTGCACCAGGAGGGACAAGTCCATTGCAGCCTACATCCAGGAGTTAAACCAGCACATTCGCCGTCAGGAGAACCAAATGTGCACCAGCATGCTGGACCTGAAGAAGGTGATGACCAGGAACATGGAGCCTAAAGAGGAACTCAAGTCTACACGCGATGGATATGAAGAGGAGACTGCAGTACTACTGGAGAAGAATGAAGACCTGAAGAAGAAGCTAGGAGTATTCATGGGAGATCCCGCACCTGGAGAGGACAACCATCCTGAAGACAACATCATCATCGACGACACCGACTCCGACCCTGATAGTGATGATGATTATGAAGACGAAGCTGGAGCGGATATCATGGAGTCTTCCACCGATCAAAATTTCTAGTCGACCACCATATTATTAGTAGTATTCCCCCATGTATATAGTAATAGTCCGTGTATTTTGTAACGGTAGTTTAGATCATTTATATGCCCTTGTTTGAATTGAGTGATGTGAAATGAATGTGTTTGTCTCATGTGCATATGGGTAGTGATTTCTCTTTAGACCCCACTCTATTCTAATATCTCCCCTCTAAACCCATCAGATGCCTCCGAGACGTGACCCCGGATTTGTCTTCCCACCGGAGCTCACTCAGTTGATCCAACAGCAGAATGCCTTGATGCAGCTACTAGTCCAGAACCAAGGCAACAACAACAACAACCCACCGCCACCACCTCCAGTTGACAACTTAGCCCATTTTCTGAGGTTGAAACCGCCGGTGTTTTCCAGTAGCACCAAGCCGATTGTTGCTGATGACTGGCTCCGTAGGATTGGAAGGGAGCTGACCACCGCAGGTTGCACAGATGTTGAGAAGGTGCACTTTGCCGCACACCAACTGGATGGACCCGCAGCCTCATGGTGGGAGAATTACACCGCCATTTTCCCCATAGCCAATGTTACTTGGGATCAGTTTGAGCAAGCTTTTCGCACCGCACATGTCTCAGCTGGAGCAATGAGTATGAAGAAGCGTGAGTTTCGCAACTTACGCCAGGGAAATCGTACTGTGGGCAGTACGTGGATGAGTTCAGCAAGTTAGCTCGTTATGCCCCGGATGATGTGGCCACAGATGCCGCGAAGCAGGAGAAGTTTATGGAAGGGCTGAATGATGAGCTGAGTATGCAGTTGATGGTGGCAACATTTACTAACTACCAGGAGTTGGTAGATAGGGCTCTTATGATAGAAGGCAAGCAGCAGCAGATTGAGAGCCGCAAAAGGAAGTATGGACAGGGGAAGTACAATTCAGGAGCTCAGCAGAAGGCTCGTTTTACCCCGAACTCGGGAGGACATACCCATCATAACCATGGAGGCCATACTCACAATGGAGGAAGTTCCCATGACCATAGTGCCCTAAGAATGGGAATGGGAATGGAGGAAGCAGCAGCCAAAACCGTTTCAACCCCACTACACCCGCCAAGAAGGATCTAAGTCACATTACTTGTTTCAAGTGCAGGAAGACTGGACACTACGCCACCGAGTGTCCTGAAGCAAAGAATGGTAATGGCAATGGAAGTTCTGGGAAGAAGCCCAACCCTTTCAACAAAGGACAGGTGAACCACGTTAACATGGAGGAGGTTGAAGAACAGCCCGATGCAGTGATCGGTAAGTTTTTGATTAAGTCATTTACCGCTCTCGTTCTTTTTGATACTGGTGCATCGCATTCATACATATCGAGGGGATTTTTGGATAAGTATAAGTTGCCCACCAAAGTTCTTAAGACCCCTATGTTAGTAAGCTCGCTAGGAGCAGAGTATATGGCAAGCAGAGGATGTTTTCAGATGCCATTGACTATAGGTAGGCATGTTTCCCTCAGACCTAATAATTTTGGAGTCACAAGGATTGGATGTGATACTAAGCATGGATTGGCTATCGATGTACGGAGGAAACATCGACTGCTCCAGTAAGTCAATTCTGCTCACCACCCCAGAGGGTAAGTGGATCAAGTGTGTGTCCCGGCATGCGCCAAGGAGGACCCAAGTAAATTCCCTCATGGGAGTTGTTCAGGAGGAAGTGCCTGTTCTAAAGGATTACCCGGATGTATTCCCAGAGGAATTACCAGGCATGCCGCCAGATTGAGATATAGAGTTTTTAATAGAACTATTGCTAGGCACTGCACCGATATCGAAGAGACCGTATCAGATGCCCGCAAATGATCTGGAGGAGATCAAGAAGCAGATTAAGGAGTTACTGGAGAAAGGTTATATTCGACCCAGTTCTTCACCGTGGGGAGCCCCGGTGCTCTTGGTTGAGAAGAAGGATGGATCTTTGAGAATGGTTGTTGATTATCGGGCGTTGAATGAAGTGACGATCAAGAACAAGTACCCACTACCGATGATCAACGATTTGTTTGACCAGCTGCAAGGAGCTAAAGTATTCTCCAGGATCGATCTACGATCAGGATGCCGCCAGCTGAAGATCCGAGAACAGGATATACCTAAGACAACTTTTACCACAAGGTACGGGCTATATGAGTACACTGTTTTGTCATTTGGATTGACTAATGCCCCTGCCTACTTCATGAGTATGATGAATAAGGTGTTCATGGAGTTCTTGGATAAGTTTGTTATGGTTTTCATTGATGATATATTGGTATACCTGAAGAACGAAGAGGAGCACAAGGAGCATTTGCGTTTAGTTCTCGAGAAGCTCATGGAACATCAGTTATATGCCAAGTTCAGCAAATGTGAGTTTTGGTTGAAGGAAGTTGGATTTCTTGGACATGTTATATCGGGAGAAGGTGTAGCAGTAGACCCTACCAAGGTTCAGTCTGTCACTGAGTGGTTGGCACCCACCTCAGTTGGAGAGATCCGCAGTTTTCTTGGACTCGCAGGATATTACCGGAGATTCATTGAGAATTTTTCCAAAATTGCGAAGCCCATGACAGAGTTGTTGAAGAAGGACACCAAGTTCAAATGGACCGAAGATTGTGAAGCTAGTTTTCAGGAGTTGAAGAAACGGCTAGTTTCAGCCCCAGTACTGATTCTCCCGGACATACGCAAGGATTTCCAAGTGTATTGCGATGCCTCTCGCCTGGGACTTGGAGGTGTACTTATGCAATACAAAAGAGTTGTTTCATATGCTTCACGCCAGCTTCGACCTCACGAGTTGAATTATGCCACGTATGATTTGGAGTTAGCAGCCGTAGTGCATGCGCTCAAGACCTAGAGACATTTCCTTATTGGAAACCGTTGTGATGTATACACGGATCATAATGGTTTGAAGTATATTTTCACTCAGAAGAAGTTGAATCTCAGGCAAAGGAGATGGTTGGAATTAATAAAGGATATATGAAGTTTCATTATCACCTGGGAAAGGCCAATGTCATAGCAGACGCTTTGAGCCGCAAGAGTTATGTCAATACCCTCGTAAGCGGAGGTTACCACAGGAGTTAGTAGACAATCTCAAGGAACTTCGTTTGGAGATAGTTCCAAGAGGTTTTGTTCCATCAATGGAGGTTCTGCTCAAAAGGATGATAAGGAAATTGCTGAGATAAAGGAGAAGATGAACAAAGGGAAAGCCAAGGGTTTTCGTTAGGATGAGCACGAAACTTTATGGTTTGAGGATCGTGTTTATGTGCCCAATAATGCGGAGATCAGGAAGTTAATACTTCAGGAATCTCATGACTCGCCATATTCGATACACCCCGGAAACACCAAGATGTATTTGGATTTGAAGGAACGTTTCTGGTGGACAGGTATGAAGAAGGATATTGCCGAGTATGTAGCGGTGTGTGATGTATGTCAGAGAGTGAAGGTAGAACATCAAAAGCCAGCAGGACTACTCCAGCCTATGCCGATACCCGAATGGAAGTGGGATAAGGTTGGCATGGATTTTATCACCGGATTACCCAGGACCTGATCGAGATATGATTCTATCTGGGTAGTAGAGTATCGTTTGACCAAAGTGGCTCACTTTATCCCCGTGAAAACCACTTATACGAGCGTGAAGTTGGCCAAGATATATATGACCAGGATCGTATGTCTGCACGGAGTTCCGAGGACCATCGTATCAGATAGAGGAACACAGTTCACCTCGAAGTTTTGGAATCAGCTGCACCAGACTTTGGGTACCAGGCTAGAGTTCAGTACAGTCTTTCATCCGCAGACAGATGGACAGACCGAGAGAGTCAATCAGATTCTTGAGGACATGTTGAGAGCTTGTGCGCTAGATTATGGATCAAGTTGGGATGCTAATTTGCCTTACGCAGAGTTCTCATACAACAATAGTTATCAGGCTAGTTTGAAGATGGCACCTTTCGAAGCCTTGTATGGAAGGAGGTACAGAACACCGTTAATGTGGGATGAAGTTGGAGACCGTCAGTTGTTTGGACCAGATTTAATCAAGGAATCTGAAGAGAAGGTTAAGTTGATTCGGGATAGACTGAAGATAGCTCAGTCCAGGAAGAAGAGTTATATGCCGATACTAAATGCAAGGAGGTAGTCTATGAAATTGGAGACAGAGCGTATCTTCGTGTGTCACCACTCCGAGGAGTTAAACGATTTGAAGTTAAGGGAAAGTTAGCCCCCAGATTTGTAGGACCATACCAAGTTTTGGAACGTATGGGAGAAGTGGCCTACAAGTTGGAGTTACCCGAAGGATTGTTAGGAGTTCATGATGTGTTCCATGTTTCCCAGTTGAAGAAGTGCCATGCTGAGATGGCCGATATTCCTCTGAGAGATACAGTGCCCTTGGAAGCAATTCAGTTGGAGAGTGATCTAACCTACGAGGAGAAACCAGTCAGGATTCTCGAGTTTGCCAGCCGAGTTACCCGCAGCAAGGTCATCAAGATTTTGCAAAGTTCAATGGAGCCACCATACCGAGGATGAAGCCACCTGGGAGTGAGAAGAAGACCTACGGAAAGACCACCCACACCTATTTTCTAGCCAACCCGAATCTCGAGGGCGAGATTCATCTTAAGGGGGGTAGGTTTGTAACATCCCAATTTTCAATTTGGATGTTATACATAGGTCATCATATGCATATCATATTTTATTTGCATTTTGGTTGTGATCCTAGAAATCTTAAGCAACTCAAGGACCCAAGGAGAGAGTTGGGGATTTCATTCATTTTCATATTTGAATTTTTTTCAAATTTGAAAAGAGGATCAATTTGATTTTAATATTTTTCTCTCCAATTATTTCCAATATTAAAAATAATAGAGAGAAGATAATATGACTTCTTCAAAAGAGAGGAATACTGGAGAAGAAATTTTAAAATCAAATTTATATTTTATTCGTATTTTATTTGCTATTTTATTTGAATTAGAAAAAAATGCATTTTTTAAAATTGCATTTTTAGGCCAGAAAAATGTTGAGTTTGTTCTAAATATTAGTGTTAGACGGTGAAAATTGTTTCTGGTATTTTTTAGATTTTTTTATATTTTATTAGGATTTTTATTCGGGTGGAATTTTATTTAAAAACAAAAGTTCGTCGCCTGACTGGGCCGAAGGCCTAGCCGAGCAGGCCGGCCGGCCCGCCTGCGCGCCGCCTCCCTCCCGCGCAAGAGCCCCGCCGCCGCACGGACGCTGGGAGTCCGAGCCGAACTCCACCCCGCGCAGCCCCCTTCTCCAAGCCGCCGCGCCCCCCTCGTCTTTAAAAGCCGCCCCACCCCGCCGCCTCTCCCCACCCGAGCCGCAGCCGCCGCAGCCCCCGCCGCCTGCCACCCGCCGCTTCTTGCGCGCCCGCGCCGCCGCTTTGCCTCGCCGCCCTGCCGGAGTTCCGCCGCCGCCGTTTCGCCATCACCGTGAACCGGTACAAAACCGCCCCGATCCGCCGGTTTATTTTCAGTTTTTTTGTTCTTCGGTTAAGATCGATTTACTTTTAGGGTTAGGGTTTTTCTCGGTTTATTCCGAACGAATCTATTCAGCGAACGTTCTCTATTTTGTTCATTTTAATGAACACGTTCGTTCGTTTGGTTCTGTTAGCGAACGTTCGTTCGTTAGGTTTTTCTTTTTATTTTATTTTCGGCGAGGGAACTATCCGCGATTATTTTTATCACAAATTAGTCCTTGATCTTCAAACCCTCGTTACTTTTTGTTCGTTAGTCCAAATCCAGTGAAACCAACGCCAAAATCTTCGTCTCGGACCCTCTTTCCATTTAACCAACTTGAACATGATTTTAACAATTTAAAATTTGGTTTCAAGCAGATTTGAATTCGAACTTGTGTTGATCATAGTTTGAGTTTCAT
This sequence comes from Aegilops tauschii subsp. strangulata, assembly GCF_002575655.3. Taxonomy (NCBI): domain Eukaryota; kingdom Viridiplantae; phylum Streptophyta; class Magnoliopsida; order Poales; family Poaceae; genus Aegilops; species Aegilops tauschii. The sequence goes on from NC_053035.3 coordinate 332,360,255, forward strand.
AGCTCTGATTCGATTGATTCTTTTTGCAAATCGAAGCTCTTCAGTTGAACTTTCAGTTTGGATCTTTACTTTTGGCTTTTACCCTTGCATCTTATGCTTGAGTGCTTATGTATATTATTGTTTGTTTACGATAGAGTTTCCGGAGTGCGAAGCGTGCTACTATGAATCACTAGGGTTTTCCGATCGTCAGCAAGGCAAGTTACACTTTGATCATACCCTTTATTACCCGGTTTTATGCATTAGTTTCAATCCTGAAACATTGCATGGTTAGGATCTGATTAACATGTGGGTATTGGGTAGTAGTTGATGAGGTAGAACCTATTGCCTTTATTTTCAAACCCTGGGAGTTACTTCTATGTTATGCTTATACTACTATGCTATGCTCATAGACGTGCTTTGGGTTTGAGTGATCCATGACAGATGTGAGAGTTTTAATTAATGGTTAAACTTAAGGTGGATACTTTAATACACATCTGGGTGGATTGGTTGAGGCACCCTGGAGCACCCAGTGGTTGTCTGGGCACCTGGAGCAATCCAACGCTGTCCTGGGATATCCCAGAGTACCCGTGTGATCATCCTATTGTTCGCCACCCAGGCTCAAAGGATTCATAAGATTATTCATGCTAGAAACTTCCGTGTGCAACCACAAGCCATTATGGGCTCTGGCATAGTTGAGTAAGTTATGGGAAACCTTTGCATGATAGGCTAGCAGATGTAGGGGATTGTAGGTGTACCGGCCTATCTATCGGTTAAGGGGACCTCTTCGGAAAGACTGTGTCTCGGCCATCCGTTTCTCAAACATCATGCAGTGCGAGAAATACAACGGAGGAGATCGAGTCTTGTGGGGAAAAGTGTGCAAACCTCTGCAGAGTGTATAAACTAATCATGGTTAGCCGTGTCCCCGGTTATGGGCTTCTTGAGTATGTGGTACTTGAATTATTGATTTGATCTCGTCCTTCTACTTAATTAATTTGTTGGGTTGATGATTATTAATTTGGGGTTGAGTTGGAGGAACCTTCTCAACGTTTTCAACAAACTTTGTAGTTAAATAAAATATATTCCTTTGTTGTAGGGAAAAACTAGCTTTCTGCAAAAATAACCATAGAGCCTCCACCAGCCATATATGCATGTAGTGATAGCTGTTACTTGTTCTTTGCTCTATTGTGTTATCTTGCCAGCATATTCCATGTGCTGACCCATTCGGGCTGCAACATATTATGTTGCAGAATTTTCAGACGAAGAGTAAGGTGCGGTAGGTCGTTGTCGTGCACTCAGCTATGCCGTTGGAGTTGATGGACTCATTTATCTTCGATGCTTCCGCAGTTATCTTAATTAGATGGCCTTTAGCCATATTATTGTAATAAGTACTCTTTTGAGTTATTTCGATGTAATAAGTGTGTGATTGCACTCTGTTATAAATCCTCGAGTACTGTGTGTGTCAGCATTACCGATCCAGGGATGACACTTAAGCACAGAGATTTGACCGTCTGAGGTCGGATCGCCACACTTTCCAGCCACCCGAGGCGGCCGCCCATACTAGCCCCTACGGTGGCGTCGCCCCTTTTTGCGTGTATGATTGGGGTAGTGAAAAATATTCCAGTGGCGCTTTTGATTTACCCACAGAATGGTTGAATTGCTTGTTTCTATGGACTGAGTTCGCCAATAATGTGAAGGATGCCAGTCTTTCATCCTATTGTAGATTGCTTAGATCTCGATATGCCAAATGTAATCGCATGAAATATACAGTAAAAGCTAGTGTGATGTGTGTGGCTACAACTAGTTTGACTACACGTCCTCATATAACATATCAAGGACGCACCATCTTACCAAATTAACCATTCGACTTACCATTGCAGTGTGGAAAGAAAGAAGTATTGGGACTGCGTATCCAAGCAATTGATGCCATGGACTCCTTCATAGAACCTTGTAAGCGAAAAAGAAGTTGCAGTGTGCGTGTACAAAGAGCTAGCGTAAGTTCAGTTACCTGCTTCTCGGAATTTTAGTTAGCCACTTATTGCAAAATTGTTCAATTACGTTGCTTGGCTTAATTTAGTTTGCTACTGATTACATAATGCCATAGCCTATTAATCCTATTATAGACTGCGCCTATCTATGTGTTTGATACTTACTGTTAAGAATTACCTGTTTGCCTGAACTTAAATAGCTACTTAAGCATGAAGATAGCTGGTCATATGTACTTCTAGGGTGCAGCAGAATTAACGTGTAATTTACATTCTGATACCCTGTTTGTTTAAATGGTTTGTTGTTATCACTTGTAGCACTAGTAATGTTTGCATGTTCATAGATAGACAACTGTCAGGTTTATATGAGGGACACCGTCTTTTTTAACTTATATATGTTTTGGAATCATTTTGCTTACATCAAAGAAATTTACAGATGTCTGTGTCGCTGGTAAACGGTACCGACTTGTTACTTTAATACGTTGCCAAGAACTTGTTAGTTTTACTAGTTCATGTGTAATTAAATACGTTGCCAAAACTTGTTAGTTTTATTAGTTTGATGTTAGTTTCTTATGGCTCTTGCAAAACTTTATTTATTGATTGCTAACATTCAAGTTTGCAGGATCCAACTGAAACTCCGTTGGCACAACAGGTATGTTTTCAGAAACTTCCTTGTTTACCTGGTTTGCTGCTGTAACTTGTTGCTGTAATCATCTTACCAACTTCAAGTTTTCAGGATCCAATTGGAAGTCCAATTGCACAGCAGGTACATTTTCAAAAATATATTTGTGTAACAGGTTTGCTATTGTAACTTGTTGCTCTAATCAAGTTACCGACTACTCAACTTTTCAGGATCCAAGAGAAACTCCAATGCCACAACAGGTTCCTTTTGCAAAACTTGTTTGTTTAACTGCTTTGTTGCTGCAACCGGTTTCTCTAATCACGTTACTGGCTACTCAACTTTTCATGATCCAAGAGAAACTCCAATGCCACAACAGGTACCTTTTGCAAAACTTGTTTGTTTAACTGCTTTGCTGCTGCAACAACCGGTTACAATGATGTTAATAACTAGTTTTCAGCATCCAGTTGAAACTCTTTATTTCCTTGTTTGTTTAACTGGTTTGCTGTTATAACTCCCAGTTTAGATGTTTTGCTACTTCAACTTTTCGGAATCCAATCGGAACTTTATTGGCAAAACAGGTTAGCCCAAGATCAAAGAGCGAGGTCCCCATGGACGTTGTATCATCCCACAGCAGTGGCACCGGCCCAATCGTGCATCATGAATTGCCAACTTCTCATGCTCTAGAGGCTAAACTACTGGTAGAAAGAGATTTTGCTTCTGCACTTAGAGATGAAGTTGACATGTTGAGGAAGCAAACAGCACAATCACAAGCAGTACTCAAGACAACCATTAAATATTTGCTGGATTTCAAAACGAAGCAAGCTGAGACTGATCGCATTGTTAAGGCCATGAAGGAAAAAAGGAAATTAAATTCCCACTTGGTAAATCATAGGTGAAATGTTCTTTCCATCATTGAATAACCTTTGTGTTGTTTGTTCATGTAATCGATCAAACCATTTGTTTTAGAGATCACGTAATAATTGTTTTTTTTGGTTTGTAATTTTATTTGAGCACAAGTCTGTATTAATTGATAACACTCCAAGACATTTCATTTTGATTGTTGTGCCAGACCTACAAATATGCCAATCGGGCTGAATGTGCATTCAGCAATAATACTAGTATAGATGGACCATAAGTGGCACGCATCGGAAAGGGCCAAGATGTTGTACTAGCTTCGCTAAAAAAAAGGATGTTCTTCTAGCAAAAAAAGTACAGCGGCCTGGCTTATGTATGATAGTTGATATTATTGATCCATATACTCTATAAGTGTTAATATGTCTGTTAGTTTTGTACATTATTGGTTGATTGACTCGGTATTTGAATCTTGATACATCGCTTGTGTACATATCGAAATGGGAGTACACATTATGTTGCGTGTGACATTTGAGTTGGACATAAAGTGTTCCAAATATTCGAATTCACCTTAAACTGGATTCTAGCTTCTGAATTCGAGTATCGGCAGTTGTAAATCATAATCATATATGATAGTGGAATACATCTTTGTCGTGCTTTTGAAGATATATAAAAACACATAGAATGATTTATAAAGATTCGTATAGGAATACAAAATGGATTCGAATTTAGTTGCTAGGGTAAACGTGGATGCTTATTGTCCCAAAATTCGAAAGAAGCGGCAAAATGTCCACTCCCACGTCGGCTGCCCGAAGCCAAGTGTTTGGAAGATGGAAATTACTGTCTACCCCTTACACGGACAATCCATCGGCCCGATTTCCACTTCTCTCAATAGGGGTAGGTTAGTAACTTCAATTAGACGTGACACTGATACGTCTCCAACGTATCTATAATTTTTTATTGTTCCATGCTATTATATTATCTGTTTTGGATGTTTAATGGGATTTAATTGTTGGAAATATGCCCTAGAGGCAATAATAAAATGGTTATTATTATATTTCCTTGTTCATGATAATTGTCTATTGTTCATGCTATAATTGTATTAACTGGAAGCCGTAATACATGTGTGAATACATAGACCACAACATGTCCCTAGTGAGCCTCTAGTTGACTAGCTCGTTGATCAATAGATGGTTATGGTTTCCTGACCATGGACATTGGATGTCATTGATAACGGGATCACATCATTAGGAGAATGATGTGATGGACAAGACCCAATCCTAAGCATAGCACAAGATCGTGTAGTTCGTTTGCCAAGAGCTTTTCTAAATGTCAAGTATCATTTCCTTAGACCATGAGATTGTGCAACTCCCGGATACTGTAGGAATGCTTTGGGTGTACCAAACGTCACAACGCAACTGGGTGGCTATAAAGGTGCACTACAGGTATCTCCGAAAGTGTCTGTTGGGTTGGCATGAATCGAGACTGGGATTTGTCACTCCGTATTTCGGAGAGGTATCTCTGGGCCCACTCGGTAATGCATCATCATAATGAGCTCAATGTGACTAAAGAGTTAGCCATGGGATCATGCGTTACGGAACGAGTAAAGTGACTTGCCGGTAACGAGATTGAACGAGGTATGGGGATACCGACGATCGAATCTCGGGCAAGTAACATACGATAGACAAAGGGAATTGAATACGGGATTGATTGAATCCCCGACATCATGGTTCATCCGATGAGATCATCGTGGAACATGTGGGAGCCAACATGGGTATCCAGATCCCACTGTTGGTTATTGGCCGGAGAACGTCTCGGTCATGTCTGCATGGTTCCCGAACCCGTAGGGTCTACACACTTAAGGTTCGGTGACGCTAGAGTTGTTATGGGAAATAGTATGTGGTTACCGAAGGTTGTTCGGAGTCCCGGATGAGATCCCGGACATGACGAGGAGCTCCGAAATGGTTTGGAGGTGAAGATCGGTATATTGGACGAAGGGTATTGGAGTCCGGAATTGTTCCGGGGGTACCAGGCTATGGCCAGCATGTCCGAAAGGGGTTTCGGAGGCCCCGGCAAGCATTGGGGGACCTTATGGGCCAAGGGGAAGGGGCTGTGCGCCCCTCCCAACCCCTCTCACGTAACCAGGAGAGGTGGGGGCGCCCAAACCCATCTAGGGTTTCCCCTGGCCGCCGCCCCTCCTCTAGATCCATCTAGAGGGGCCGGCCCCCTCTCCCCTTCCCCCTATATATAGTGACGGGGTGGGAGGGCAGCTACACCCCTTCCTTGGCGCAGCCCCTCCCTCCTCATACATCTCCTCCTCCTCCGTAGTGCTTGGCGAAGCCCTGCCGGAGAACCACGAGCTCCATTGCCACCATGCCGTCATGCTGCCGGAGTCTTTCCTCAACTTCTCCTCTCCCCTTGCTGCATCAAGAAGGAGGAGACTTCACCGGGTTGTACGTGTGTTGAACGCGGAGGCGCCGTCCGCTCGGCGCTAGATCGGATCTTCCACGATTTGAATCGCCGTGAGTACGACTCCATCAATCGCGTTCTTGTAACGCTTCCGCTTAGCGATCTTCAAGGGTATGAAGATGCACTCCCTCTCTCTCGTTGCTAGCATCTCCTAGATTGATCTTGGTGACACGTAGGAAAATTTTGAATTATTACTGCGTTCCCCAACAGTGGTATCAGAGCTAGGTCTATGCATAGATTCTATGCACGAGTAGAACACAAAGTAGTTGTGGGCGATGATTTGTTCAATTTGCTTGCCGTTACTAGTCTTGTCTTGATTCGGCGGCATTGTGGGATGAAGCGGCTCGGACCGACCTTACACGTACACTTACGTGAGACAGGTTCCACCGACTGACATGCACTTTATGCATAAGGTGGCTAGCGGGTGTTTGTCTCTCCCACTTTAGTCGGATCGGATTCGATGGAGAGGGTCCTTATGAAGGGTAAATAGCAATTGGCATATCACCGTTGTGGCTTTTGCGTAGGTAAGAAACGTTCTTGCTAGAAACCCATAGCAGCCACGTAAAACATGCAACAACAATTAGAGGACGTCTAACTTGTTTTTGCAGGGTATGCTATGTGATGTGATATGGCCAAGGATGTGATGAATGATATATATATATATGTGATGTATGAGATTGATCACGTTATTGTAATAGGAATCACGACTTGCATGTCGATGAGTATGACAACCGGCAGGAGCCATAGGAGTTGTCTTAATTTATTGTATGACCTGCGTGTCAATGAAAAAGCCATGTAATTACTTTACTTTATTGCTAACCATTAGCCATAGTAGTAGAAGTAATAGTTGGCGAGACAACTTCATGAAGACACGATGATAGAGATCATGATGATGGAGATCATGGTGTCATGCCGGTGACGAAGGTGATCATGCCGCGCCTCAAAGATGGATATCAAAAGGCGCAAGATGATATTGGCCATATCATGTCACTTTATGATTTGCATGTGATGTTTGTCATGTTTACATATTATTTGCTTAGAATGACGGTAGCATAAATAAGATGATCCCTCGCAATAATTTCAATAAAGTGTTCCCCCTAACTGTGCACCGTTGCGAAGGATCGTTGTTTCGAAGCACCACGTGATGATCGGGTGTGATAGATTCTAACGTTCGCATACAACGGGTGTAAGCCAGATTTACACATGCGAAACACTTAGGTTGACTTGACGAGCCTAGCATGTACAGACATGGCCTCGGAACACAAGAGACCGAAAGGTCGAACATGAGTCGTATAGCAGATACGATCAACATGAAGATGTTCACCGATGATGACTAGTCCGTCTCACGTGATGATCGGACACGGCCTAGTTGACTCGGATCATGTATCACTTAGATGACTAGAGGGATGTCTATCTGAGTGGGAGTTCATTAAATAATTAGATGAACTTAATTATCATGAACATAGTCAAAAGGTCTTTACAAATTATGTCGTAGCTTACGCTTTAGTTCTACTGTTTAAGATATGTTCCTATAGAAAATTTAGTTGAAAGTTGATAGTAGCAATTATGCGGACTGGGTCCGTAAACTGAGGATTTTCCTCATTGCTGCACAGAAGGCTTATGTCCTTAATGCACCGCTCGGTGTGCTGAACCTCGAGCGTCGTTTGTGGATGTTGCGAACATCTGACATACACGTTTTGATGACTACATGATAGTTCAGTGCGTAAAGTTAAACGGCATAGAATTGAGGCACAAAAGACGGTTTTTGAAACGTCGCGGAACATATGAGATGTTTCAAGGGCTGAAATTGGGATTTCAGGCTCGTGCCCATGTCAAGAGGTGTGAGACCTCCGACAAGTTTCTTAAGCCTACAAACTAAGGGAGAAAAGCTCAATCGTTGAGCATGTGCTCAGATTGTCTGAGTACTACAATCGCTTGAATCGAGTGGGAGTTGTCTTCCAGATGAGATAGTGATGGTTCTCCAAAGTCACTGCCACCAAGCTACTGGAGCTTCGTGATGAACCATAACATATCAGGGATAGATATGATGATCCTTGAGCTATTCGTGATGTTTGACACCGCGAAAGTAGAAATCAAGTAGGAGCATCAATTGTTGATGGTTAGTAAGACCACTAGTTTCAAGAGGGCAAGGGCAAGAAGGGATACTTCATGAAACGGCAAATCAGTTGCAGCTCTAGTGAAGAAACCCAAGGTTGAACCCAAACCCGAGACTAAGTGCTTCTGAAATGAGGGAACGGTCACTGAAGCAGAACTGCCCTAGATACTTCATAGATGAGAAGGCTGGCAAGGTCAAAAGAAGTATATTGGATATACATTATATTAATGTGTACTTTACTAGTACTCCTAGTAGCACCAGGGTATTAGATACCTGTTCGGTTGCTAAGTGTTAGTAACTCGAAATAAAAGCTGCGGAATAAACGGAGACTAGCTAAAGGTGAGATGCCGATATGTGTTGGAAGTGTTTCCAAGGTTGATGTGATCAAGCATCGCATGCTCCCTCTACCATCAAGATTGGTGTTAAACCTAAATAATTGTTATTTGGTGTTTGCGTTGAGCATAGACATGATTGGATTATGTTTATCACAATACGGTTATTCATTTAAGGAGAATAATGGTTACTCTTTTTATTTGAATAATACCTTCAATGGTCTTGCACCTAAAATGAATGGTTTATTGAATCTCGATCGTAGTGATACACATGTTCATGCCAAAAGATATAAGATAGTAATGATAGTACCACCTACTTGTGGCACTGCCATTTGAGTCATATTGGTATAAAAACGCATGAAGAAGCTCCATGTTGATGGATCTTTGGACTCACTCGTTTTTTGAAAAGTTTGAGACATGCGAACCATGTCTATTGTTATATACACATGAAGAAACTCCATACAGATGGATCATTTGGACTCACTTGATTTTGAATCACTTGAGACATGCAAATCATACCACATGGGCAAGATGACTGAAAGGCCTCGTTTTCAGTGAGATGGAACAAGAGAGCAACTTGTTGGAAGTAATACATTTTGATGTATGCAGTCCAATGAGTGCTGAGGCACGCAGTGGATATCGTTATGTTCTTACTTCACAGATGATTTGAGTAGATGCTAAGTATATTTACTTGATGAAACACAAGTCTGAATTATTGAAAGGTTCAAGTAATTTCAGAGTGAAGTTGAAGATCGTCGTGACAAGAGGATAAATGTCTATGATATGATCATAGAGATGAATATCTGAGTTACAAGTTTGCCACACAATTAAGACATTGTGGAAATTGTTTCACGACTAATACCGCCTGGAACACCATAGTGTGATGGTGTGTCCGAACATCATAACTGCACCCTATTGGATATAGTGCATACCATGATGTCTCTTATCGAATTACCACTATCTTTATGGGTTAGGCATTAGAGACAACTGCATTCACTTTAAATAGGGCACCACGCAATTCCGTTGAGACGACACCGTATGAACTATGGTTTAGAGAAACCTAAGCTGTCGTTTCTTAAGAGTTTGGGGCTGCGATGCTTATGTGAAAAAGTTTCAGGCTGATAAGCTCGAACCCAAAGCGGATAAATGTATCTTCATAGGACACCCAAAAACAGATGGGTATACCTCCTGTCTCAGATCCGGAAGCAAAAGGGATTGTTCCTAGAAACGGTCCTTTCTCGAGGAAAATTTTCTCTCGAAAGAGTTGAGTGGGAGGATGGTGGAGACTTGATGAGGTTATTGAACCGTCACTTCAACTAGTGTGTAGCAGGGCACAGGAAGTTGTTCATGTGGCACCTACACCAATTGAAGTGGAAGCTTATGACAGTGATCATGAAACTTCGGATCAAGTCACTACCAAACCTCGTAGGTCGACAAGGATGCGTACTACTTCAGAGTGGTACGTAATCCTGTCTTGGAAGTCATGTTGCTAGACAACAATGAACCTACGAGCTATGGATAAGCGATGGTGGGCCCGGATTCCGACGAATGGCTCGAGGCCATAAATCTGAGAGGATCCATGTATGAAAACAAAGTATAGACTTTGGAAGAACTTCTTGATGGTCGTAAGGCTGTTGGGTACAGATGGATTTTAAAAGGGAAGACAGACAATGATGGTAAGTATCACCATTAAGAAAGCTCGACTTGTCATTAAGATGTTTTCCGACAAGTTCAAGGAGTTGACTATGATGAGACTTTCTCACTTGCAACGATGCTAAGAGTCTATTGGAATTATATTAGCAGTTACTGCATTATTTATGAAATCTTGCAGATAGGATGTCAAAACATTGTTTCCTCGACGATTTTCTTGAGGAAAGGTTGTATGTGATACAACCAGAAGGTTTTGTCAATCCTTAAAGATGCTAACAAGTATGCAAAGCTCCAGCAATCCTTCTAAGGACTGGAGTGAGCATCTCAGAGTTGGAATATACGCTTTGATGAGATGATCAAAGATTTTTGGGTTTATACAAAGTTTATGAGAAACTTGTATCTCCAAAGAAGTGAGTGGGAGCACTATAGAATTTCTGATAAGTATATGTTGTTAACATATTGTTGATCAGAAATGATGTAGAATTTCTGGAAAGCATATAGGGTTATTTGAAAAGTGTTTTTGAATGGAAAACCTGTATTAAGCTACTTGAACATTGAGCATCAAGATCTATAAGGATAGATCAAAGCGCTTAATAGTACTTTCAAATGAATACATACCGTGATAAGATTTTGAAGGAGTTCAAAATAGATCGGCAAAGAAGGAGTTCTTGGCTGTGTTATAAGGTGTGAGTATTGAGTAAGACTCAATACCTGACCACGACAGAAGAGAGAGAAAGGACGAAGGTTGTCGGGGATATACCCCGCGGTATGACCCGGCCGGGAGTATGACCCGACCGGACTTGATGCCTCATCGTAACCCGCCGGAAGATTGGCAACTCATGAGCCTGGCGACTTAATGATGGCCCCGACGGTGGGTCAGACGGACGACAAGGGCCCAAGGCCCAGTAGGCCGGGACGTGTTATTATGGGCCGGCTTAAGACGGAAGGCATGAGGAATATTTCCTTTACGAGGAAGCAAGATCCGTACTTGTATCCGACTTGTAATAGAGAATAAGTTAGTTCTAATCCTACTAGGACTCTACATGTAAAGCCGCCTCTCCAACTTATATAAGGAGGGGCAGGGCACCCCAAAGAGGAACAAGGGACAAGAAACAATTTTTAGGGCTAGACACAAAGAGCCGGCCGAGCCGGCGACTCTCTCATGATCATAATGAGACCTAGCCTCAAACAGCATGTAGGGTTGTTACCGGATGATGTTTCCCGGGGCCCGAAGCTATCTAAATCCTTGTCTTGTGTTGCGTCTCTCGATTCCGCCCAACCCCTCTCAAGCTACTACATAGATGCGCTGGCCTCACGACTAAGTCCTGACACTAAGGACATCTGCCGTGACAATTCCACGACAGTTGACAATTCCCCTATGCTTTAGACGTAGGCTCTACAGTATGCTATGATGTGTACCGCACCTGAAGTGTGCCTTGCCATGAGTCTGTCAAGGGGTACAAGAGTGATCCAAGAATAGATCATAGGACAGCGGTCAAGGTTATCCTTAGTAACTAGTGGACTAAGGAAATTTTCTCGATTATGGAGGTGGTAAAAGAGTTCGTCGTAAAGGGTTACGCCGATGCAAACCTTGACACTAATCTGGATGACTCTGAGTAGTAGACCGGATTCGTATAGTAGAGCAGTTATTTGGAATAGTTCCAAATAGCGCGTGGTAGCTGCATCTAGGAGATGACATAGAGATTTGTAAAGCACACACGGATCTGAAAGGTTCAGACCCGTTGACTAATAACCTCTCTCACAAGCAAGATATGATAAAACACCATGGGTGTTGGATTCATTGCAATCACATAGTGATGTGAACTAGATTATTGACTCTAGTGCAAGTGGGAGACTGTTGGAAATATGCCCTAGAGGCAACAATAAAATGGTTATTATTATATTTCCTTGTTCATGATAATTGTCTATTGTTCATGCTGTAATTGTATTAACTAGAAACCGTAATACATGTGTGAATAAATAGACCACAACATGTCCCTAGTGAGCCTCTAGTTGACTAGCTCGTTGATCAATAGATGGTTATGGTTTCCTGGCCATGGGCATTGGATGTCATTGATAACGGGATCACATCATTAGGAGAATGATGTGATGGACAAGACCCAATCCTAAGCATAGCACAAGATCGTGTAGTTCGTTTGCTAAGAGCTTTTCTAAATGTCAAGTATCATTTCCTTAGACCATGAGATTGTGCAACTCCCGGATAGCGTAGGAATGCTTTGGGTGTACCAAACGTCACAACGTAACTGGGTGGCTATAAAGGTGCACTACAGGTATCTCCAAAAGTGTCTGTTGGGTTGGCACGAATCGAGACTGGGATTTGTCACTCCGTATTTCGGAGAGGTATCTCTGGACCCACTCGGTAATGCATCATCATAATGAGCTCAATGTGACTAAAGAGTTAGCCACGGGATCATGCGTTACAGAACGAGTAAAGTGACTTGCCGGTAACGAGATTGAACGAGGTATGGGGATACCGACGATCGAATCTCGGGCAAGTAACATATCGATAGACAAAGGGAATTGAATACGGGATTGATTGAATCCCCAACATCGTGGTTCATCCGATGAGATCATCGTGGAACATGTGGGAGCCAACATGGGTATCCAGATCCCGCTGTTGGTTATTGGCCGGAGAACGTCTCGGTCATGTCTGCATGGTTCCCGAACCCGTAGGGTCTACACACTTAAGGTTCGGTGACGCTAGAGTTGTTATGGGAAATAGTATGTGGTTACCGAAGGTTGTTCGGAGTCCCGGATGAGATCACAGACATGACGAGGAGCTCCAGAATGGTCCGGAGGTGAAGATCGGTATATTGGACGAAGGGTATTGGAGTCCGGAATTGTTCCGGGGGTACCAGGCTATGGCCGAAAGTTGTTTCGGAGGCCCCAGCAAGCGTTGGGGGGGGGGCTTATGGGCCAAGGGGAAGGGGCAAACCAGCCCACTAAGGGGTTGTGTGCCCCTCCCAACCCCTCTCACGTAACCACGAGAGGTGGGGGCGCCCAAACCCATCTAGGGTTTCCCCTGGCCGCCGCCCCTCCTCTAGATCCATCTAGAGGGGTCGGCCCCCTCTCCCCTTCCCCCTATATATAGTGAGGGGGTGGGAGGGCAGCTACACCCCTTCCTTGGCGCAGCCCCTCTCTCCTCATACATCTCCTCCTCCTCCGTAGTGCTTGGCGAAGCCCTGCCGGAGAACCACGAGCTCCATTGCCACCATGCCGTCGTGCTGCCGGAGTCTTCCCTCAACTTCTCCTCTCCCCTTGCTGGATCAAGAAGGAGGAGACGTCACCGGGCTGTACGTGTGTTGAACGCGGAGGCGCCGTCCGTTCAGCACTAGATCGGATCTTCCGCGATTTGAATCACCGCGAGTACGACTCCATCAACCGCGTTCTTGTAACGCTTCCGCTTAGCGATCTTCAAGGGTATGAAGATGCACTCCCTCTCTCTCATTGCTAGCATCTCCTAGATTGATCTTGGTGACACGTAGGAAAATTTTGAATTATTACTACGTTCCCCAACATTAATATGCTCTTTTATATTATTTTTGGGACTAACCTATTAACCGGAGGCCCAGTGCCAGTTGCTGTTTTTTGCCTATTTGAGTGTTTCGCAAAAAAGGAATATCAAACGGAATCCAAACGGAATGAAACCTTCGCGAGAATCTTTCTTGGAACAAACGCAATCCAGGAGACTTGGAGTGGAAGTCGGAGACGCAACGAGGCGGCCACGAGGCAGGAGGGCGCGCCCCCACCCTCGTGGGCCCCTCGTAGCTCCACCGACCTACTTCTTTCGCCTATATATACTCTTATACCCTGAAAACATCCAGGGGAGCCACGAAACCACTTTTCCACCGCCGCAACCTTCTGTACCCGCGAGATCCCATCTTGGGGCCTTTTTCGGCGATCTGCTAGAGGGGGATTCGATCACAGAGGGCTTCTACATCAACACCATAGCCTCTCCGATGATGTGTGAGTAGTTTACCACAGACCTTCAGGTCCATAGTTATTAGCTAGATGGCTTCTTCTCTCTCTTTGGTTTTCAATACAAAGTTCTCCTCGATGTTCTTGGAGATCTATTCGATGTAATACTCTTTTGCGGTGTGTTTGCCGAGATCCGATGAATTGTGGGTTTATGAACTTGATTATCTATGAATATTATTTGGTTCTTCTATGAATTATTATATGCATGATTTTTTATCTTTGCAAGTCTCTTCGAATTATCGGTTTAGTTTGGCCTACTAGATTGATCTTTCTTGCAATGGGAGAAGTGCTTAGCTTTGGGTTCAATCTTGCGGTGCTCGATCCCAGTGACAGAAAGGGAACCGACACGTATTGTATTGTTGCCATCGAGGATAAAAAGATGGGGTTTATATCATATTGCTTGAGTTTATCCCTCTACATCATGTCATCTTGCCTAATGCGTTACTCCGTTCTTATGAACTTAATACTCTAGATGCATGCTGGATAGCGGTCGATGTGTGGAGTAATAGTAGTAGATGCAGAATCGTTTCGGTCTACTTGAAACGGACGTGATGCCTATATACATGATCATTATCTTAGATATCATCATAACTATGCGCTTTTCTATCAATTGCTCGGCAGTAATTTGTTCACCCACCGTAATATATGCTATCATGAGAGAAGCCACTAGTGAAACCTATGGCACCCGGGTCTACTCTACAGCATATAAGTTTCCGATCTATAATTCTAGTTTACTATTTATTTTGCAATCTTTATTTTCCAATGTATACAATAAAAATACCAAAAATATTTATCTTATTATCTTTATCAGAGCTCACTTTTGCAAGTGGCCATGAAGGGATTGACAACCCCTTTATCGTGTTGGTTGCAAGGTTCTTGATTGTTTGTGCAGGTAATAGGCGACTTGCGTGTAATTTCCTACTGGATTGATACCTTGATTCTCAAAAACTGAGGGAAATACTTACGCTACTTTGCTGCATCACCCTTTCCTCTTCAAGGGAAAACCAATGCATGCTCAAGAGGTAGCAAGAAGGATTTCTGGCGCCGTTGCCGGGGAGATTTGTGCCAAGTCAAGTCAAGATGTGATCTCCCGTCAACTAGCCATTTCTGGCGCCATTGCTGGGGAGATCTACGCTCAAGTCAAGACATACCAAGTACCCATCACAAACTCTTATCCCTCGCATTACATTATTTGCCATTTGCCTCTCGTTTTCCTCTCCCCCACTTCACCTTTGCCGTTTTATTCGCCCTCTTTCGTTCGCCTCTTTTCGTTTGCCTCTTGTTTGCTTGTGTGTTGGATTGATTGTTTGTCACGATGGCTCAAGATAATACTAAATTGTGTGACTTCTCCAATACCAACAACAATGATTTTATTAGCACTCCGATTGCTCCTACTACCGATGCTGAATCTTGTGAAATCAATACCGCTTTGCTGAATCTTGTTACGAAAGATCAGTTTTCTGGCCTTCCTAGTGAAGATGTCGCTACCCATCTATACAACTTCGTTGATTTGTGTGATATGCAAAAGAAGAAAGATGTGGATAATTATATTTTTAAATTGAAGCTATTTCCGGCTTTGCTTAGAGGTCGTTCTAAAACCTGGTTCTCTTCTTTGCCTAAAAATAGTATTGATTCATGGAATAAGTGCAAAGATGCTTTTATCTCTAAGTATTTTCCTCCCGCTAAGATCATCTCTCTTAGAAATGATATTATGAATTTTAAGCAACTTGATCATGAGCATGTTGCACAAGCTTGAGAGAGGATGAAATTAATGATACGTAATTGCCCTACACATGGTTTGAATTTATGGATGATTATACAAAAATTTATGCCAGATTGAATTTTGCTTCTAGAAATCTTTTAGATTCGGCCGCGGGAGGCACTTTTATGGAAATCAATTTAGGAGAAGCTACTAATCTCCTAGTAATATTATGGTTAATTATTCTCAATGGCACACCGAAAGATCCACTAGTAAAAAAGTTCATGCTATTGAAGAGATTCATGTTTTGAGTGGAAAGATGGATGAACTTATGAAACTGTTTGCTAATAAGAGTGTTTCTTCTGATCCTAATGATATGCCTTTGTCCACTTTGATTTAGAATAATAATGAATCTATGGATGTGAATTTTGTTGGTAGGAACAATTTTGGTAACAATGCGTATAGAGGAAATTTTAATTCTAGGCCGTTTCCTAGTCATTCCTCTAATAATTATGGTAATTCCTACAACAAATCTTATGGAAATTTTAATAAGATGTCCTCTTATTTTGAGACTAGTGTTAAAGAATTTATGGATTCGCAAAAGAATTTCAATGCTTTGCTTGAAGAAAAATTGCCTAAGATTGATGAGTTGGCTAGCAACGTGGATAGAACTTCTCTTGATATTGATTCTTTGAAACTTAGATCTATTCCACCTAAGCATGATATCAATGAGTCTCTCAAAGCCATGAGAATTTCCATTGATGAGTGCAAAGAAAGAACCGCTAGGATGCGTGCTAAAAAAGATTGCTTTGTGAAAGCGTGTTCTTCTAGTTTTCATGATAATAATGATGAATATCTAAAAGTGATTGATGTTTCTCCTATTAAATCTTTGTATTCCAATATTAATCTTGATAAACTTGGGACTGGAGATGAGTCAACTTTAGTTAAAAGGCGTCCCAATGATTCGGAGTTTTTAGATCTTGATGCAAAAATTGGTAAAAGTGGGATTGAAGAGGTCAAAACTTTACATAGCAATGAACCCACTATTTTGGATTTCAAGGAATTTAATTATGTAATTGTTCTTTGATAGATTGTATTTCTTTGTTGCAATCCGTGTTGAAATCTCCTCATGCTTATGATCAAAATAAAGCTTTTACCAAACACATCCTTGATGCTTTAATGCAATACTATGAAGAAAAGCTTGAATTAGAAGTTTCCATCCATAGAAAACTTTATGATGGGTGGGAACCTACCATTAAAATTAAGATTAAATATCATGAATGCTATGCTTTATGTGATTTGGGTGCTAGTGTTTCCATGATTCCAAAAACTTTGTGTGATGTGCTAGGTTTCCGTGAATTTGATGATTATTCTTTAAATTTGCACCTTGCGAATTCCACCATTAATAAACCTATGGGAAGGATTAATGATGTTCTTATTATTGCAAATAGGAATTATGTGCCCGTATATTTCATTGTTCTTGATATAGATTGCAATCCTACATGTCCTATTATTCTTGGTAGACCTTTCTTTAGAACGATTGGTGCAATTATTGATATGAAAGAAGGAAATATTAGATTCCAATTTCCATTAAGGAAAGGCAGGGAACACTTTCCTAGGAAGAAAGTTAAATTACCCTATGAATCTATTATGAGAGCCACTTATGTATTGCATACCAAAGATGACAATACCTAGATCTATTCTTGCTTTATGCCTAGCTAGGGGCTTTAAATGATAGCGCTTGTAGGGAGGCAACCCAATTTTATTTTTGTTCCTTGCTTTTTGTTCCTGTTTAGTAATAATAATTCATCTAGCCTCTGTTTAGATGTGGTTTTATGTTTTAATTAGTGTTTTTGCCAAGTAGAACCTTTGGGAAGACTTGGGTGAAGTCTTTGCGATCTTGCTATAAAAAACAGAAACTTCGGCGCTCACGAGATTAGATGCCATTTTTACTGGAGAGTGCCTTTAGGTTGATTCTTTTTGCAGATGATTAATAGACAAATTCCTCATGTCCACCAATTTATTTCAGAATTTTTGGAGTTACATAAGTATACGTTTGATACAGATTGCTACAGATTGTTCTGTTTTTGACAGATTCTGTTTTTCGTGTGTTGTTTGCTTATTTTGATGAATCTATGGCTAGTATCGGGGGGTATGAACCATAGAGAAGTTGGAATACAGTAGGTTTAACACCAATATAAATAAAGAATGAGTTCATTACAGTACCTTAAAGTGGTGATTTTTTTCTTATACTAACGGAGCTCATCAGATTTTCTGTTTAAGTTTTGTGTTGTGAAGTTTTCAAGTTTTTGGGTAAAGATTTGATGGATTTTGGAATAAGGAGTGGCAAGAGCCTAAGCTTGGGGATGCCCCGGAAGGCATCCCCTCTTTCATCTTCGTCTATCGGTAACTTTACTTGATGCTATATTTTTATTCACCACATGATATGTGTTTTGCTTGGAGCATCTTGTATGATTTGAGTCTTTGCTTTTTAGTTAACCACAATCATCCTTGCTGTACACACCATTTGGGAGAGACACACATGAATCGGAATTTATTAGAATACTCTATGTGCTTCACTTATATCTTTTGAGCTAGATAATTTTGCTCTTGTGCTTCACTAATATCTTTTTAGAGCACGGTGGTGGTCTTATTTTATAGAAATTATTTGATCTCTCATGCTTCACTTATATTATTTTGAGAGTCTTTTAGAACAGCATGGTAATTTTCTTTGGCTATAAAATTAGTCCTAATATGATAGGCATCCAAGATGGGTATAATAAGAACTTCCATATAGAGTGCATTGAATATTATGAGAAGTTTGATACTTGATTGTTTTGAGATATGAAGATGGTGATATTAGAGTCGTGCTAGTTGAGTAATTGTGAACTTGAGAAATACTTGTGTTGAGGTTTGCAAGTCCCGTAGCATGCACGTATGGTAACCGTTGTGTAACAAATTTGAAGCATGAGGTGTTTCTTTGGTTGTCCTCCTTATGAGTGGCGGTCGGGGACGAGCGATGGTCTTTTCCTACCAATCTATCCCCCTAGGAGCATGCGCGTAGTGCTTGATTTTGATGACTTGTAGATTTTTGCAATAAGTATGTGAGTTCTTTATGACTAATGTGGAGTCCATGGACTATACGCACTCTCACCCTTCCGTCATTGCTAGCCTCTTCGGTACCGTGCATTGCCATTTCTCACCTCGAGAGTTGGTGCAAACTTCGCCGGTGCATCCAAACCCCGTGATATGATACGCTCTATCACACATAAGCCTCCTTATATCTTCCTCAAAACAGCCACCATACCTACCTATCATGGCATTTCCATAGCCATTCCGAGATATATTGCCATGCAACTTTCCACCGTTCCGTTTATTTTGACACGCTTCATCATTGTCATATTGCCTTGCATGATCATGTAGTTGACATCGTATTTGTGGCAAGGCCACCATGCATAATTTTTCATACATGTCACTCTTGATTCATTGTCCATCCCGGTACACCGCCGGAGGCACACATAGAGTCATATTTTGTTCTAGAGTTGTAAATAAATAGAAGTGTGATGATCATCATTATTAGAGCATTGTCCCGTGTGAGGTAATAAAAAAAGAGAAAGGCCAAATAAAAAAAGACAGAAAGGCCAAAGAAAAAAAGAGAGAAGGGCCAAATAAAAAAGAGAAGGCCCAAAAAAATGAGAGAAAAAGAGAGAAGGGACAATGTTACTATCCTTTTTCCACACTTGTGCTTCAAAGTAGCACCATGATCTTCATAATAGAGAGTCTCTTATTTTGTCACTTTCATATACTAGTGGGAATTTGCATTATAGAACTTGGCTTGTATATTCCAACAATGGGCTTCCTCAAATGCCCTAGGTCTTCGTGAGCAAGCAAGTTGCATGCACACCCACTTAGTTTCTTTTGTTGAGCTTTCATACATTTATAGCTCTAGTGCATTCGGTGCATGGCAATCCCTACTCCTCGCATTGACATCAATTGATGAGCATCTCCATAGCCCGTTGATTAGCCGCGTCAATGTGAGACTTTCTCCTTTTTTTTCTTCCCTACACAACCTCCATCATCATATTCTATTCCACCCATAGTGCTATGTCCATGGCTCGCGCTCATGTATTGCGTGAAAGTTGAAAAAGTTTGAGAATACTAAAGTATGAAACAATTTCTTGGCTTGTCATCAGGCTTGTGCATGATGAGAGCATTTTGTGTGATGAAAATGAAGCATGGCCAAACTATATGATTTTGTAGGGATGAGCTTTCTTTGGCTATGTTATTTTGAGAAGACATAATTGCTTGGTTAGTATGCTTGAAGTATTATTATTTTTATGTCAATATTAAACTTTTGTCATGAATCTTTCGGATCTGAACATTCATGCCACAATAAAGAGAATTACATTGAAAATTATGTTAGGTAGCATTTCATATCAAAAATTCTGTTTTTATCATTTACCTACTCGAGGACGAGCAGGAATTAAGCTTGGGGATGCTTCTACGTCTCCAACGTATCTATATTTTTTTATTGTTCCATGCTATTATATTATCTATTTTGGATGTTTAATGGGCTTTAATATGCTCTTTTATATTATTTTTGGGACTAACCTATTAACTGGAGGCCCAGTGCCAGTTGTTGTTTTTGCCTATTTCAGTGTTTCGCGGAAAAGGAATATCAAACGGAATCCAAATGGAACGAAACCTTTGCGAGGATCTTTCTTGGAACAAACGCAATCCAGGAGACTTGGAGTGGAAGTCAGAAATGCAACGAGGCGGCCACGAGGCAGGAGGGCACGCCCCCCACCCTCGTGGGCCCCTCATAGCTCCACCGACCTACTTCTTTCGCCTATATAATGTAACATCCCAAATTTTCAATTTGGTATGTTATACATAGATCATCATTGCATATCATATTTTATTGCATTTGACGAATCCTCGATAAATCCTAAGCAACTCAAGGACCCTCGGAGAGAGTTGGGGATTTTCTCAAATTTTCATATTTGATTTTCATCAAATAATAAAACGAGGATTTTGGTTTTAATTATTTTCTCTCCGGGAAAAAATATTTCATTTAAAAATAAACGAGAGGAGAAAATATGACTTCTCCAAAACAATTGAAATATTGGAGGAAAAGTGTTAAAATCATTTATTGGATTTTATTCGGAGTTTTGTTTGCAATTTTAATTGCATTAAAAAAATATAGCATGTTTTCAAAAAAATTATTTTGTGTCAAAAAATGTTCACCCTGTTCTAAATATTCTAACTAGACGGGGAAAATTTGTTTTATCTTTTTTTGGATTTTTATTTATTTTTCTACGAATTTTTTGGCGGAACGTTTAAAAAAAACCGCGCCGCGCCTGACCGGGCCGAGGCCCAGCCGAGCCGCCGGCCCACCCCGCCGTCTCCCTCGCGCAGCCGCCACCGCCACCGCGCCCGAGTCCGCCTCGAGCACGGCCGCCGCCGCCTTGCCCCCTCCCCCACGCCACCAGCCCCCCCCCCCTCATAAATACCCCGCCGCCGCCGCCCTCCCTCTCACCCGAGCCCGCCCGAGCCGCCGCCGCTGGTAGCCCGCACCGCCGCCGCCTCGAGCCGCCGCCCCGCTCGCCGTTCGCCGCCGCCGGAGCCGCCCCTCGCCGCCCCGAGCACCCCCGAGCCCCGCCGCACCCCGCCGCCCTCGCCGGAGCCCGCCCCGACGAGGTATTACCTCGCCGTCGTTTGTCGGTTTTGTTTTTTTTTAACCGTTCGTTTTAAAAAAAAACCTAGATCGGTTTATTTTTCGGTTTTGTTATTTTGTGAGCGTTCACCGACCCGTTCGTTTTAGCGAACGCGTTCGTCGGATTTTCTCTGTTAACGAACGTCCGTTCTTTAACCGTTCGTCCGTTTTTCTTTTTCGTCGGATTTTTCCGCGATTATCTCAGATCTCGATTTCTGATCGAATCTTCGTTTCTGTTTAACTTTTCGCTCGTTTATCGGAATCAGGCGATTCAAGCGCCTAGAGTTTCGTCTCGAAATTCTCTTTCCATTTAATCTACTCAAACAAGTTTTTGCTACCGTAAAATTTGACCTAGATCCAGATTAGTAAACGAAGCTTGTTTCTTTCGCAGTTGACTTTCGTTGCTTCGTTCGAGTTGATTCTTTTTGCAAACCGGAGTTCTTAAGTTGAACTTTCTGGTTGGATCTTTCATTTGAGTTTTACCTGTGCATTAGATGAGTACTGATTGTTTGCTTGTTTGTTTGCGATAGAGTACCCGGAGTGTGCCGCTTGTTACTTCGAATCGCTAGGTTTCGCGGATCATCAGCAAGGCAAGTAACACTTTGATCATACCTTCCATACCCAGTTTTATTGCATTAGATCTATTCCTCAAACAATTGCATGGTTAGGATCTAATTAAATTGTGGGAATTGGGAAGTAGTTGAGGTAGTACCTATTACCTGTTCTCTTATCAAAACCCTTGGGAGTTACTTCTACGTTGCTATTATATTGCCATGCTATGCTCGTAGACGTGGATTGGGTTTGAGAGATATTCATGACAGATGTGAGATTGTTAATAATGGTTTACCTAAGGTGGCAACTAAAACTCACATCTGGGTGGATTGAGGCACCTGGAGAATCCAGTGTTGTCTGTTTGTATAAGGACCGCCACCCAGGCTCAAAGGGATCATAAGATTATTCATGCTAGAAACTTCCGTGTGCAGCCACAAGCTATTATGGGCTCTAGCATAGTTGAGTAGGTTACACGATCTCTTGAAGAGGTGGGCTAGCAGATGTAGGGGAAAGTAGGTGTACCGGTCCACCCGGAGTAAAGAGTGATTGTTCCTGAAAGACTGTGTCTCGGTCATCCGTTTCTCAAACATCATGCAGTGCGAGAATCAAGCGGAGGCGATCGAGTCTTGTGGGGAAAAGTGCGCAAACCTCTGCAGAGTGTACAAACTAATCATGGTTAGCCGTGTCCCCGATTATGGACAATTTGAGTATCTAGTACCTGGATTATCATTTGAATCTCATCACCATGTTACTTTTAATTAATTTTGTTGGGTTAATGATGATTCTTAATTGGGATTGAGATGCTGTCAACCATCTCAATGTTTCACAACCACCATGATAGTTAAATAAAATTTATTCCTTTGAAGTATGGAAAAAATTGCTTTTCGCAAAAACTTAACCGTAGAGCTTTCCACCAGCCATATATGCATGTAGTATAGCCTTATTATTGTTCATTATTCTCTATGTGTTACTTTGCCAGCATATTCTATGTGCTGACCCGTTTTCGGGCTGCAACGTTTCATGTTGCAGACTTTTCAGACGACGAGTAAGGTGCCTTAGGTCGTGGTCTTATACTCAGTGATGCCGCTGGAATTGATGGACTCACTTATCTTCCAAGTCTTCCGCTGTTATCGTATTTAGATGGCCTTAAGCCATATTTATCATACTTAATCTCTTTGGAGATATTCGATGTAATAAGTGTGTGATTGCTACTCTGTTATAAATCCTCCATTTGTACTGTGTGTGTCAGCATTACTGATCCAGGCATGACACTGGTGCACAGCAGCACAGACCATTTGAGGTCTGGTCGCTACATATAAACTCTTATACCCTGAAAACATCCGGGGAGCCACGAAACCACTTTTTCACCGCCGCAACCTTCTCTACCCGTGAGATCCCATCTTGGGGCCTTTTCCGGCGATCTGCCAGAGGGGGATTCGATCACGGAGGGCTTCTACATCAACACCATGGCCTCTCCGATGATGTGTGAGTAGTTTACCACAGACCTTCGGGTCCATAGTTATTAGCTAGATGGCTTCTTCTCTCTCTTTGGTTTTCAATACAAAGTTCTCCTCGATGTTCTTGGAGATCTATTCGATGTAATACTCTTTTGCGGTGTGTTTGCCGAGATCCGATGAATTGTGGGTTTATGAACTTGATTATCTATGAATATTATTTGGTTCTTCTATGAATTCTTATATGCATGATTTGATATCTTTGCAAGTCTCTTCGAATTATCGGTTTAGTTTGGCCTACTAGATTGATCTTTCTTGCAATGGGAGAAGTGCTTAGCTTTGGGTTCAATCTTGCGGTGCTCGATCCCAGTGACAGAAAGGGAACCGACACGTATTGTATTGTTGCCATCGAGGATAAAAAGATGGGGTTTATATCATATTGCTTGAGTTTATCCCTCTACATCATGTCATCTTGCCTAATGCGTTACTCCGTTCTTATGAACTTAATACTCTAGATGCATGCTGGATAGAGGTCGATGTGGGGAGTAATAGTAGTAGATGCAGAATCGTGTCGGTCTACTTGACACGGACGTGATGCCTATATGCATGATCATTGCCTTAGATATCATCATAACTATGCGCTTTTCTATCAATTGCTCGGCAGTAATTTGTTCGCCCACCGTAATATATGCTATCATGAGAGAAGCCACTAGTGAAACCTATGGCCCCCGGGTTACTTTACATCATATAAGTTTCTGATCTATAATTCTAGTTTACTATTTATTTTGCAATATTTATTTCCAATCTATACAACAAAAATACCAAAAATATTTATCTTATTATCTTTATCAGATCTCACTTTTGCAAGTGGCAGTGAAGGGATTGACAACCCCTTTATCGCGTTGGTTGCAAGGTTCTCGATTGTTTGTGCAGGTACTAGGCGACTTGCGTGTAGTCTCCTACTGGATTGATACCTTGGTTCTCAAAAACTGAGGGAAATACTTACGCTACTTTGCTGCATCACCCTTTCCTCTTCAAGGGAAAACCAACGCATGCTCAAGAGGTAGCAGACACGACCGCCTCTGAGCCCATTTCAACACGGTGGGCGCCAAACATGGGCGGCAAAACACATTTGATTCAAGCTCGTCCGAAAGACCTCTGTTTCTCCCTCCATTTCCCCATTCATACATGATGGGCGGCCAAACAAACTCGACTCGGCCGAAATCGATGTAGGCAAATATTTTCAATAGGGGTAGGTTTGTAACTCCACTCAGACATGAGACAACCGCCCTACCAGTCAGCCCCGTTCATACACCGTGGGCGCCAACCATGGGTGCCAAAACACCCTCTCCTCACCCGAAATCGCTCTGGGCAAATATTTGCGAGATGCGAGATTACTGTCCTATCCCCAACCGACGAGATGTCCAAATTTTAAATGGGGGCTAAGTTCGTAACTTTCCCATATTTCAGACACGCGCGTCCCAAAAACATGGTTCCCCGTACCTCTCCCTCCATTTTCCCATTCATACACCGTCCGCGCTAGAACACCATCCCCACACTAGCCTCCTCCGTCCGCCACCCCATCCATCGCCGCCGTCCGCCAACCCATCCATCGCCACCGTTCTCCACCATGTCGGAGCGCCTACCAAGACCGCGTCGTCCACTTCTAGAGATGGACGTTTCTCATCCACGGCGACGAACCTAGAGCCTTGCATCGCGTCCTCTCGCTTCATCGGCACCGTCGTCCTCTTTGCCGGGGCCGCTCACACTACCTTCTCTTCCACCGCAAGGGGACTTATCCCCCGATGCACCCGTCTACCATCGCAGATCTGCTTCAACGCCACCGACAGCCATCGCACCCCTGATGCCTACACGGCGCCGCAAGAGAGGCGGTACTTCATATCTCCACAACTTTTTGATCTCAACCAGAAAATAGATCATAACATGGTTACTGTACTTTCTTTTCAGCTCTTAGAATTTAGTTCTTAGTTCAAAGCAAACATTGGATGCTAAATAGCATTTCCCCGGTTTGCAGCTTTAAATCCGCCATGGCACAGTCATAATAGGGTTTAATTGATCATGCTTAGGGTTTAATTGATCATGTTGGTTCTGTGGTGGTCTCTTTAATAGAAACCGGAGGAGAAACCCTCTTTTCCACAAAAAAGTGCTTAGGGTTTCCCCCTTTTATGATCACTATAAGATCATCATACGTGCTTCGTGTCATAATAGCACTGCTCCACCCATCAAGCTAAACAAGCTTAGTTGTTTAAATATGAATCTGATATTATTAAAAAAAGAGTCATTTAATTGGTCAGCTAAATGTTCCCAATTTAGTTTTGAAAATGCACGTTCGCCGCTCGGGTGTGTATCTCTACAGGGTGCCCACGGTGGGCCGCGGCCCACCCTGGGATTTTGGGTCGGCCCAGGCCCCGATTCCCTTCTGTTCTGCTATGCGCTTCCGATCTCTACTCTCTCCTAGCCGCCTGCCTCGCCGGTGACTTGCCGTCCCCGGACGGCATGACTCTAGGAGGAGACGCCGGACTAACAGGAGGTCAGGAGCCGCTCGCCCAACAGCGTCACCGCTGCCCGGGCGCGCCGCCGTGCCTACCTTCCCAGTCCATTCAGGGCTCCGGCGTGCAGCACCCACTAAGCCAACCCGATTTATCCTGAGATACGTCCTCAACACTCAGCAACCACTCCTCATCACCCATTTTCTAATTGATTCATTACTCATTAGGCAGGACTGTCATTAGGGTTTGTTGTGTGCTGAGTGCTGCCTACACTTAATGGTTCAGATGTATTTCACTAATCTTTAGTACCTGTAAAGTTTATAGGGTTTCAAAATTCCGGCCCTAGGAACAGACACTAGTCATTTTGGATTGTTGGTCGTAGTGACATTGACCCAGATTACTACTGCAAGCCAGGTTTGTTGACAATTTTACTTGTCTTTCTTACTCATTCGATATGATATCCAATTATTCATGTCGATTAGTTGCAAACAATAAGTGCTAGACAAACTTCTTGATTCAGATTTTGGACGGTCTCTTACTACAGTTACAATTCTGCATACTTGTCCTAGTAAGCTCACAAGTAAATGATTGATTCACTACATCTATGCTTGCCTTGTCATATTTGTTGTCAATATTCTTTTAGGGTGGACCACCCTATTTCAAAATACTGGAACCATAGACATGAGTGAATAGTATTTCTCTGTGTGATCTCTTCCATCATGTGTGGGCAACGAGCACTGCATTGTATAGAAAGAAAGTGCCATTTCCAGCTTTTATGTAGACTATGATCTTTACATGGAATACAATCTGCCTACTTGCTTTGTGTCGCACTACCAACACTCCACCCTTGAAGCTAAACATTATGCCACTGATAATTCCTTAGTTTATTTGTTCAAATACAAATTTGATATGATTCTAATGTTCCTACTTCAGTTTTGAATGTCTGCCTGTTATAGAGACATAAGAGGTTTGTATTTCTGTGTGTGGTCTGGTCAGCACGGTTGGGGTGAACTTTGCATATGCGGGGGTTTATAGGGAGACACTCTTAGAGTTGAATCCTCAATGCATTCCATAGATAATCTGACTACTTTTTATGTTTTCATGAATCTTAGATTCTGAACAGCTTCATAATGATTATGAGCTTGCGCGCATGAAAAGAATAAAGCAGAACAATGCCATGGCTGTCAAACTTGGCATTAACGGACTGAAATCAAGTCTGGATGCAATACAATCCAAATGCTCTCCACCTACAGATTCATGCTCAGAATATGATCCTAACAGTGATTCTGAGCTAGAGGGAGATCTAAGTCAATGTAGCTCCCTAGTGGAGGAGTCAGAGGCAGATGCCCTATCTTATTCACCCATCAAGGTGCTTGCTCTAACTTTCCAAGGTTATATTGGTCGCACATATCTTGCAACTGATGCTTTGCATTGTTTCTACTTTGTTGCACTGCCATTAGCTTAGTTTACACATCGTGTATGTGAATACGCCCTGCCTATCCATTTTCAGTACATATTCCATCTGTCATCATACCATATTTATCCATTCAAATGATGTTCTTGTGTATCAGAGGTTCAAAAGGAAGAGGGCGATTGCTGATCGTGGAGGAGCACGAGCAAAGTATTTGGAAAAGGTAGTGACACCTGATAAATCAAATAGCCCATCAGGTGTAGTTGCAATATCACCTGACCCATAAAACACCCCAACTTAGCAGACTCTAGCCCTACTACACTGGTCATTTCTGATGCCCCAACTCAGCAGACCGCAACTGCAGCAAATAGTATGATGATGCCAGTTGACATAGCACCAGCTCTACGACGCAAAACCCCCATTCCAGCAAAGAGTACACCAAATCCAGTTGCCAAATCCCTTTTCGAACCAGAGAGAGCCCCAATTGCAGCAAATAGGACCCTTGTTCCATTTCTTCCCAGTTTAGAAGATGAAGCTTATATTGTTGTCAGGAACTTTGTGCGCATCTTTCCTTCATGGAAAGATTATACCGCATACACAAAACAATTTCCAGTCTTCCTCCGCAACTTACGCGTAAGTAATGTACTAATGTTATTCATGGTAATTACTGCATATGTTTCTGCTGACAGAAGACACAAGATTTCATTCTTTTAAATAGGCGAGGACCAAACTGGATTGTCAAGATGAGCAAGGGTTGGTTGCGCTTTTCAAGCACTCGTTGATGAAGTATAGTTCCTACCTGAGGCACGCGCACTTCGATGGCAAGCCTCTAAACGAAATTTCTGTAAGTCTCCGGTGCTACATTTATGAGACAGTGACTGGAATAATCTTGTTACACATTGGTCTCGTCTGCAGCGTAAGGTACTGTCTATGATATCACATCACAATTTGAACTCATTTCTGCATTTGCCTTAACGTCTCACTTGTATGAAAACTATTAGCAGAAGAACATTCATTCTCAAGGGACCACAGAATCTCGCAACTATACTGCACACTGCATTGCTCTTGTGAGTACCTCTTGCCCTGTATGACCATACTTAGTTTCATAGTTGTTTGATTATGTAGCATCACTGCACATGTTAGCCTCGTTATCGTCCATTTGGTGGACATTATAAGATCCATATGGACTCTTACATAAATTTAGAATCAACCCAATGCTTTTGAAGAGGTTTAGCTCTGCAGTCCTCTTGTAAGGACTAAACGTCGTCTATCACTGTACTTACATTAACAGCTACTCCCTCCGTCCCATAATACAAGAATGTTTTGTATAGTACACCAGTGTTCAAAACACTCTTGTGTTATGGGGAGAGGGATTGGTTCATTGTGTAGCATTCTGCATCTTATCTCCCTTGCCCACCATTTACTAAAAAATATCAGATCTATATTTAATCTTACCAAAAAGTTGAATACACAGACAATGCCAGTGCAGAAGTGTAGCCCATTGCTCTTGTCAGCACATTTTGTCCTGTAACGCTTGTACTTCCAGGGATTGGTAGTTGATTATGTAGCATCAATCTTCATCTTATCTTCATTATCCTCTATCCCTTCCAGTATTATCATATCTATAATTACTCTCTACAAAATGTAGAGTACATGCAATGCTTATGAAGAAGATTATGTGCTAAAATTCTTGAGTTATCCTTCCCTTGACATGGAGAAGGGCATTATAAAGCCGGTGTTAACTGTTAATGTAAGTCAGTCCTTCTAAAGCCTTTATCCTCAACTGCTGTTTAATTTGCTCATACTCCCTATCGTTTACTGCTGTTTAGTTTGTTGTTTCTATCAAAATGCATCTTCACAACAATCGTAAGTTCCAAGTTTTACTTGTAAAACCAAATTCCTTATTCATACCATGCACATTACTCAATACTCCCTATATGTATGCTTGTTTTTGTGGAACTATAATCCAGTGTGTGTGAAGCAGCCCACGTTTGCACCTTGCCATCTCCTGTTTTATCTTACGGATGTGGCTGATGATATGAACAACATGCCATGCACATTAACCAAAATAGATACAATGATTGTCTTTGCCCTTCATCTATGCTTGTTATGTTGACATGGTAATCCAGTAGTGTGGTGAAGCTCCCCGCATTATGAACAATGCCAAATTATGCTATTGATATTTTGAACTTACTCTTTATTTTCTAATTTGAAATTGGATGGAATTGATAGCACAGTTGTCATCTTTGTTTATACACGTCCAAAACTTGTCATCTCTCTGCTTGTTTCAGGGTGATATGCCTGATGGCATGCACAAGTCTGTTGAAGGTTGTGACACAAACCCAACATATATTGCAGCAAAGAAGGCAAAACATCTTGAAGATAGCGAGACAACCCCAAAGTCTTGTCTTGATGCAGTGTTCAAGTTACTTGAGACTAGCAGTCAGACAAGCTCACAGAATTCGCTGTCTGGATCACTTCGACTTCTTCAGTCCCAAGTTCTAGCAGAAAGGCATTCTGCAACTCGACTTCGACTTAAAGTCCTATCTCTAAGAAAGATTGCGGAGAACACCAATGAGAACCTCATTGCTAAACAGCTACACCTGGAAGCTATGACCGACATGCTAGGTCGGTCTCACAGCCTTGCTCAGCAGCTTGCGCAGCAGTTCCTGCGCAAGGCTAACCTTTCTTGAACTGTCTTGGAAGTGGTCTAGGTTCAGTATTATTTTGTTACGCTGCAATGGTGCCCAATTTTTGTAATCTGCTTCTTCGTTGCGCTTTATGATCACTGGTGGCGAACTTCGATGCCCGGTGGATGTAATATACCATAAATCTTTATTGTATAGTGTAGGTTTATTCTAAGTTACTATGCCATAATTTCTTTATTATATAGAGTAGGTTTGTTCTTAATTCCTACTAGTTACTGCCATCATTCGCTATCTGAAAAAAATCTGATGTAGTCAACCAGGCCAAAACATTCGCCTCTAACGGTCCTGGTTTTTAGCGGGCCACAATTGGGCCAGCCTGCATCTTTCTTGGGCCCGAATGGCCATTGGGGCTTTCACACTTTGCACCAGGCCCACAACTTACTCCGGCCTATATTCGGCCCAAATTTTAGTTGAACCTTTTGTGGACCCAGCGCTTAGTTTGGCCCATGTAGCGTTGGGCCATTAGCAGGCTGAATATTCTGGTGGCCTGTTACAGCCCAGAAGAAACCATGGGCCTTTAGCAGGCCGAAATTCATGTTGGGCCTCAATTTTCACTAGTCGTCGACGGGCCTTCAGCAGGCTGAAAGGTAGACCGGGCCTTTTCTTGCCCAGTTATATGACGGGCCGTTACCAGGCTGAAACATATTTTGGGCCTGAATTGGCCCACTCATATCATGGGCCTTTAAGAGGCCGAAAGCTTAGTACATGCATCAATGGGCTGAATTATACGACAGGCCTTTGACAGGCCCAAAGTCACGTTGGGCTGAACTGTAGCCACCTTTATCACGGGCCGTTAGTGGGCCGGATGTAGCGTCGAACCATATATGGCCCATGGGGAGCACGGGCCATTCCCAGGCCGAAAGACACACCGGGCTAAAATGGGCCCATGTCTACATCGGGCCTCTAACAGGCCGAAAGTCACTGGGCCGTAATTGGGTGCTACCTCTTGAGCATGCGTTGGTTTTCCCTTGAAGAGGAAAGGGTGATGCAGCAAAGAAGCGTAAGTATTTCCCTCAGTTTTTGAGAACCAAGGTATCAATCCAGTAGGAGGTTACACGCAAGTCGCCTTGTACCTGCACAAACAAATAAGAACCTTGCAACCAACGCGATAAAGGGGTTGTCAATCCCTTCACGGCCACTTGCAAAAGTGAGATCTCATAAAGATAATAAGATAAATATTTTTGGTATTTTTTGAATAGATTGGAAAGTAAAGATTGCAAAATAAACAGCGGCGGAAATAGCAAATTGATAGGAAAATAATATGATGGAAGATAGACCCGGGGGCCATAGGTTTCACTAGTGGCTTCTCTCAAGATAGCATAATCTACGGTGGGTGAACAAATTACTGTCGAGAAATTGATAGAAAAGCGCATAGTTATGAGAATATCTAGGCATGATCATGTATATAGGCATCACGTCCGCGACAAGTAGACCGAAACGATTCTGCATCTACTACTATTACTCCACACATCGACCTCTATCCAGCATGCATCTAGAGTATTAAGTTCATAAGAACAGAGTAACGCATTAAGCAAGATGACATGATGTAGAGGGATAAACTCAAGCAATGTGATATAAACCCCATCTTTTTATCCTCGATGGCAACAATACAATACATGCCTTGCTGCCCCTGCTATCACTGGGAAAGGACACCGCAAGATTGAACCCAAAGCTAAGCACTTCTCCCATTGCAAGAAAGATCAATCTAGTAGGCCAAACCAAACTGATAATTCGAAGAGACTTGCAAAGATATCAAATCATGCATAAAATAATTCAGAGAAGAATCAAATATTGTTCATAGATAATCTTGATCATAAACCCAAAATTCATCGGATATCGACAAACACACCGCAAAAAGAATTACATCGAATAGATCTCCAAGAGAATCGAGGAGAACTTTGTATTGAGATCCAAAGAGAGAGAGAAGAAGCCAACTAGCTAATAACTATGGACCCGAAGGTCTGTGGTAAACTACTCATGCATCATCGAAGAGGCCATGGTGTTGATGTAGAAGCCCTCCGTGATCGATTCCCCCCCCCCCCGGCGAAGCACCGGAAAAGGCCCCAAGATGGGATCTCACAGGTACAGAACGTTGCGGCGGTGGAAATAGGGTTTCGTGGTGCTCTCGGATGTTTTCGGGGTATATGAGTATATATAGGCGAAGGAAGTAGGTCGGTGGAGCCACGAGGGGCCCACGAGGGTGGGGGCGCGCCCTCCTACCTCGTGGATGCCTCGTTGCTTCCTTGACGTCCACTCCAAGTCTCCTGGATTGCGTTTGTTCCAAAAAGATCCTCGTGAAGGTTTCATTCCGTTTGGATTCCGTTTGATATTCCTTTTCTGCGAAACACTGAAATAGATCAAAAAAACAGCAATTTGCACCGGGCCTTCGGTTAATAGGTTAGTCCCAAAAATAATATAAAAGTGCATAATAAAGCCCATTAAACATCCAAAGCAGATAATATAATAGCATGGAACAATCAAAATTATAGATACGTTGGAGACGTATCAAGCATCCCAGAGCTTAATTCCTGCTCGTCCTCGAGTAGGTAAATGATAAAAACAGAATTTTTGATGTGGAATGCTACCTAACATAATTCTCAATGTAATTTTCTTTATTGTGGCATGAATGTTCAGATCCAAAAGATTCAAGATAAAAGTTCAATATTGACATAAAAATAGTAATACTTCAAGCATACTAGCCAAGCAATTATGTCTTATCAAAATAACATAGCCAAAGAAAGCTCATCCCTACAAAATCATATAGTTTGGCCATGCTTCATTTTCGTCACACAAAATGCTCCCATTATGCATAACCCCGATGACAAGCCGAGCAATTGGTTCATACTTTTTAACGCACTTCAGCCTTTTCAACACTTAAGCAATACATGAGCGCAAGCCATGGATATAGCACTATAGGTGGAATAGCATATGATGATAGGGGTTATGAGAGAAGACAAAAAAAGAAGAAAGTCTCACATTGACGCGGCTAATCAACGGGCTATGGAGATGCCCATCAATTGATGTCAGTGCGAGGAGTAGGGATTGCCATGCAACGGATGCACTAGAGCTATAAGTGTATGAAAGCTCAAACTGAGAACTAAGTGGGTGTGCATCCAACTTGCTTGCTCACGAAGACCTAGGGCATTTGAGGAAGCCCGTCGTTGGAATATACAAGCCAAGTTCTATAATGAAAAATTCCCACTAGTATATGAAAGTGACAAAACAAGAGACTCTCTATCATGAAGATCATAGTGCTATTTTGAAGCACAAGTGTGGAAAAAGGATAGTAGCACTGCCCTTCTCTCTTTTTCTCTCATTTTTTTGTTTGGGCTTCTTTGGCCTCTTTTTTGGTTTGGGCTTCTTTTGCCTCTCTTTTTTTCTTTCCTCACATGGGACAATGCTCTAATGATGATCATCACACTTTTATTTACTCATAACTCAATGTTACAACTCGATACTAGAACAAAAATATGACTCTATGTGAAAGCCTCCGGCGGTGTACCGGGATATGCGATGAATCAAGAGTGACATGTATGCAAAAATTATGAAAGTGGCTTCGCCACAAATACGATGTCAACTACATGATCATGCAAAGCAATATGACAATGATGGAGCGTGTCATAATAAACGGAACGTTGGAAATTTGCATGGCAATATATCTCGGAATGGCTATGGAAATGCCATAATAGGTAGGTATAGTGGTTGTTTTGAGGAAGATATAAGGAGGATTATGTGTGCTAGAGCATATCGTATCACGGGGTTTGGATGCACCGGCGAAGTTTGCACCAACTCTCAAGGTGAGAAAGGGCAATGCACGGTACCGTAGAGGCTAGCAAATTGCGGAAAGGTAAGAGTGCGTATGATCCATGGACTCACATTAGTCATAAAGAACTCGTATACTTATTGCAAAAGTTTATTAGCCCTCGAAGCAAAGTATTAGTACGCATGCCCCTAGAGGGATAGATTGGTAGGAAAAGACCATCGCTCGTCCCCGACCGCCACTCGTAAGGAAAGCACTCAAAGAACACCACATGCTTCAAATTTGTCACACAACGTTTACTATACGTGCATGCTACGGGACTTGCCAACTTTAACACAAGTATTTCTCAATTTCACAATTACCCAACTAGCATGACTCTAACATTACCACCTTTGTATCTCAAAACTATTATCAAGTATCAAATTTATCATACTTTTTAATGCACTATATATGAAAGTTTTATTATACCTATCTTGGATGCTCATCATATTAGGACTAATTTTATAGCCAAAGCAAACTACCATGCTGTTCTATAAGATTCTCAAAATAATATAAGTGAAGCATGAGAGACAATAATTTCTATAAAATAAAACCACCACCGTGCTCTAAAAGTTATAAGTGAAGCACTAGAGCAAAATTATCTAGCTCAAAAGATATAAGTGAAGCACATAGAGTATTCTAATAAATTCCGATTCATGTGTGTCTCTCCCAAAAGGTGTGTACATCAAGGATGATTGTGGTAAACTAAAAAGCAAAGACTCAGATCATACAAGACGCTCCAAGCAAAACACATATCATGTGGTGAATAAAAATATAGCCTCAAGTGAAGTTACGGATAGACGAAGACGAAAGAGGGGATGCCTTCCGGGGCATCCCCAAGCTTAGGCTTTTGGTTGTCCTTGAATTTTACCTTGGGGTGCCTTGGTCATCCTCAAGCTTAGGCTCTTGCCACTCCTTATTCCAAAATCCATCAAATCTTTACCCAAAACTTGAAAACTTCACAACACAAAACTCAACAAAAAATCTCATGAGCTCCGTTAGTATAAGAAAACAAATCGCCACTTTAAGGTACTGTAATGAACTCATTCTTTATTTATATTGGTGTTAAACCTAATGTATTCCAACTTCTCTATGGTTCATACCCCCCGATACTAGCCATAGATTCATCAAAATAAGCAAACAACACACGAAAAACAGAATCTGTCAAAAACAGAACAGTTTGTAGCAATCTATATCAAACGTATACTTCTGTAGCTCCAAAAATTCTGAAATAAATTGGTGGACATGAGTAATTTGTCTATTAATCATATGCAAAAATAATAAACCTAAAATAACTCTCCAGTAAAAAATGGCAGCCAATCTCGTGAGCGCTAAATTTTCTATTTTTTACAGCAAGATCATAAAGACTTCACCCAAGTCTTCCCAAAGGTTCTACTTGGCACAAACACTAATTAAAACTTAAAACCACATCTAAACAGAGGCTAGATGAATTATTTATTACTAAAAAGAAACAAAAAACAAGAAACAAAAATAAAATCCGGTTGCCTCCCAACAAGCGCTATCGTTTAACGCCCCTAGCTAGGCATAAGATTCCAACGATGCTCACACGAAAGATAATAATTGAAACACAAAGAGAGCATCATAAAACATGTGAAAATCACCTCTGAGTCTAAAATACTTCCTATGCATAGGCATTTTATAGGAAAAAAATTAGCAAGACAAGCAAGATCTAGCATATGCAAGGAAGAAGAAAGAAACAATAGCAATCTCAACATAACGAGAGGAAATTTAGTGACATGAAAATTTCTACAACCATATTTTCCTCTCTCATAGTAATTACATGTAGGATCATAATCAAATTCAACAATATAGCTATCACAAAACATATTCTTAACACGATCAACATGTATGCAAAGTTGACACTCTTCCAAAATAGTGGGATTAACATTAACTAAAGTCATGACCTCTACAAACCCACTTTTATCAAAAATTTCATAAGATTGAACATTCCCCAAATATGTGGGATCTAAAGTTGACACCCTTCCAAACCCACTTTCAATATTATTGCAAACATTACTATCAATCTCATATTCATCATGGGGCTAAAATAAATTTTCAAGGTCATAAGAAGAATCACCCCAATCATGATCATTGCAACAAGTAGTGGACATAGCGAAACTAGCATCCCCAAGCTTAGGGTTTTGCATATTATTAGCACAATTGACATTAATAGAATTTATAATATCATCATTGCAATCATGCTTTTTATTCAAATATCTATCGTGAATCACTTCATAAAGTACTTCATCACAATTTTAGATTCACAAATTTCAAGCAAAACTTCATAAAGATAATCTAGTGCACAAAACTCACTAGCAATTGGTTCATCATAATTGGATCTCTTAAAAAGATTAGCAAGCGGATGAGAATCCATAGATCTTAGGTTATCTGTTTAGCAATAAATAAACAATTATTCCAACCAAACGAGCAAACGAGCCAAGTAAGACATCAAGGCAAACGAAAAGACAAAAAGAAGAAGGGCGAATAAAACGGCAAGGGTGAAGTGGGGGAGAGGAAAACGAGAGGCAAATGGCAAATAATGTAATGCGAAGGATAAGAGTTTGTGATGGGTACTTGGTATGTCTTGACTTGTGCGTAGATCTCCCCGGCAACGGCGCCAGAAATGGCTAGTTGCTGGGAGATCAAATCTTGACTTGACTTGGCGTAAGCCTCCCCAGCAACGGCGCCAGAAATCCTTCTTGCTACCTCTTGAGCATGCGTTGGTTTTCCCTTGAAGAGGAAAGGGTGATGCAGCAAAGTAGCGTAAGTATTTCCCTTAGTTTTTGAGAACCAAGGTATCAATCCAGTAGGAGGTTACACGCAAGTCGCCTTGTACCTGCACAAACAAATAAGAACCTTGCAACCAACACGATAAAGGGGTTGTCAATCCCTTCACGGCCACTTGCAAAAGTGAGATCTCATAAAGATAATAAGATAAATATTTTTGGTATTTTTCTTGTATAGATTGGAAAGTAAAGATTGCAAAATGAATAGCGGCAGAAATAGCAAATTGATAGGAAAATGATATGATGGAAGATAGACCCGGGGGCCATAGGTTTCACAAGTGGCTTCTCTCAAGATAGCATAATCTACGATGGGTGAACAAATTACTGTCGAGCAATTGATAGAAAAGCGCATAGTTATGAGAATGTCTAGGCATGATCATGTATATAGGCATCACGTCCGCGACAAGTAGACCGAAACGATTCTGCATCTACTACTATTACTCCACACATCGACCGCTATCCAGCATGCATCTAGAGTATTAAGTTCATAAGAACAAAGTAACGCATTAGGCAAGATGACATGATGTAGAGGGATAAACTCAAGCAATGTGATATAAACCCCATCTTTTTATCCTTGATGGCAACAATACAATACGTGCCTTGCTGCCCCTGCTGTCACTGGGAAAGGACACCGCAAGATTGAACCCAAAGCTAAGCACTTCTCCCATTGCAAGAAAGATCAATCTAGTAGGCCAAACCAAACTGATAATTCGAAGAGACTTGCAAAGATATCAAATCATGCATAAAAGAATTCAGAGAAGAATCAAATGTTGTCATAGATAATCTTGATCATAAACCCACAATTCATCAGATCTCAACAAACACACCGCAAAAAGAATTACATTGAATAGATCTCCAAGAGAATCGAGGAGAACTTTGTATTGAGATCCAAAGAGAGAGAAGAAGCCATCTAGCTAATAACTATGGACCCGAAGATCTGTGGTAAACTACTCACACATCATCGGAGAGGCCATGGTGTTGATGTAGAAGCCCTCCGTGATCGATTCCCCCTCCGGCGGAGCGCCGGAAAAGGCCCAAGATGGGATCTCACGGGTACAGAGGGTTGCGGCGGTGGAAATAGGGTTTCGTGGTGCTCTCGGATGTTTTCGGGGTATATGAGTATATATAGGCGAAGGAAGTACGTTGGTGGAGCCATGAGGGTGGGGGCCCGCCTACCCCCCTAGGCATGCCCTCCTACCTCGTGGCCGCCTTGTTGCTTCCTTGACGTCCACTCCAAGTCTCCTGGATTGCGTTTGTTCCAAAAACGATCCTCGCGAAGATTTCATTCCGTTTGGATTCCGTTTGATATTCCTTTCCTGCGAAACACTGAAATAGGCAAAAAAACAGCA
Organism: Aegilops tauschii subsp. strangulata; assembly: GCF_002575655.3. Classification (NCBI taxonomy): domain Eukaryota; kingdom Viridiplantae; phylum Streptophyta; class Magnoliopsida; order Poales; family Poaceae; genus Aegilops; species Aegilops tauschii. The sequence goes on from NC_053035.3 coordinate 332,398,261, forward strand.
ATTTGCACTGGGCCTTCGGTTAATAGGTTAGTCCCAAAAATAATATAAAAGTGCATAATAAAGCCCATTAAACATCCAAAAAGATAATATAATAGCATGGAACAATCAAAAATTATAGATACGTTGGAGACGTATCATTGGGCCCAAATATTCGGCGAACAATTAATGGGCCAGATCTGGCTTCGGGCCGTAAATGGGCCTTATTAAATAGGTCGTTATTGGGCTGGCCCACTAGTACCTGAGTAAGTACTACGGGCCTTTGACTGGGCCGGCCTTTTTCACCTATATGGGCCTTTGTTGGGCCGTGCCACGTGTCGACGTATCATAGGCGCCTCCTGTCCAATGAATGGATGACATTTGTCCCAACGGTGAGCCAACACGTGTTTCCTCCGGCCAATGACAATTTTACACGTGGAAAATCCTCATTGGTCCGGGCTATTAACGGGTTATCGGATCCAAAACCGGACCCGATAGCTTAACAGCGACCCGTTACGGTGGATGCCACGTGTCGGTCACCCTTGATGAAAGCACTTCTATGACGCGCAATTTATCGTCATGGAAGTGGATACTTCCGTGATGATAATTTTGGTAATGTCATGGAACACTTCTACGACAGCACAGGTATGAGTATCTTGATTCTGTCATTAAATCGTCATGGATGTACATGCATGACAGAAAATGTGACCTGCTATGACAAACACGTATCATCACGGGAGTGTCTTTTTTTGTAGTGTCATGCCACAAAACTCCTAGCCTCGGAATCTTAGGGTCACACGAAATATTCTGGTGCAAATAGTTCTGGTTCTGCTCTCAAGCCGGATGTCCGGGCCACACACCGGATGTCCGGGCCACACGCCGGATATCCGGCCCGCACGCCGGATATCCGACACCTACTGTCCAGAATGCACCATATGCTGGTGTTTACGCCGGATGTCCGGCCCTCCATGCCGGATGTCCGGGCCTTTCATGTTCCCCGGATATCCGGGCTACCCAAGCCGGATGTCCGGCCCCGTCTATCTAGAGTGCTGCTGAAGCATATGATTTCGCCGGATGTCCAGGTCTTCCAGCCATTCCGGATGTCTGGACTTTGCCCCGGATGTCCGGCCCCTCTGTCTTATCCTCTGCTTTCTATTTCACTTCACTTGTGCTACACCAGGCCAGACATCCGGCCCCTGACCCGGATGTCCGGCCTGCCCTGTCACTTACACTACAACGGCCATATTTGGAGCACTACTATACATAGCCCTCTTCCTCCTCGGGAGAGGGTTGCCATTCACTTCAAGCAAACCCTAGAACACATTTCACTCTCTCTCTCTCTCTGTCTCACTCTCCTACACCAAATCTTAGATCCCTAAGGGATTTGAGAGCATTTGAGAGAAGTTGTCCACCCAAGTGATAGATCCACTCCTTCCCCTTCTTTGCACCAAAGAAATCCGTGATTTGAGCAAGTCTTGAGCTTTTCCCCATCGTTCTTGTTACTCTTGGAGGTTGGAGACTCCTAGGCGGTAGGAGTCTTTCGGAGAGGAATTGACCATTGTGATTTCCCCCGGAAAGTTTGTGAGGGTTTGGAGACCACCCCAAGGTCTACCACTAGTGGTTGAGAAATGCCTTCATGGTGTTGTCTCAAAGGGAGAATAGGGTGGTCCTTCGTGGCATTGGTGTGCCTTCGTGGTAACATCCACCTCTCTAATGGTGATGTAGCTTCCCTCCAAGGAAGTGAACATCGGCATACATCCTCGTCTCTCGGAGTTGCGGTTATCCCTAACCCTAACTTCCTACTTGTGGTTACTTGTCTCTTAGGCCTTACTTATATCATATTGTGCTTGCTTACTCATATATTTGTGTTACTCGTTTACCTTGCTTAGCTCTTAGCATCTTACTTGCAATTGTTAGGCTCACTTTCATATTCCGCATTATTGCCTAAAATTGCTAAGTAATAATTAAAATTTGTAATTGTACCTATTCAGCCCCCCTCCCCTCTAGGTCCATCTCGATCCTTTCACTTGGGCATCCCCAAGCTTAGGGTCTTGCCACTCCTTATTTCGTAGTCAATCAAAATTTTACTCAAAACTTGAAAACTTCACAACATAAAACTCAACAGAAAACTCGTGAGATCCGTTAGTGAAACAAAGCAAATAACCACTTTTAGGTACGGTTTTAAACTCATTCCAAATTTATATTGGTGTTATATCTAATGTATTCTAACTTCTCCATGGTTCATACCCCTGATAGTACCCATAGATTCATCAAAATAAGCAAACAACACAATGAAAACAAAATCTATCAAAAGCATAACAGTCTGTAGTAATCCAGACATTAGCCAAACTTATGTAACTCCGAAAATTCTGAAAAATTAGGACAACGTAGGAAATTTGTATGTAAATAAACTTTAAAAAATCATAATTTTTAGTCGCTTTTGTGATTTTTAAAAATTCAGCTATTGGACGCAAAAGTTTTCGTTTTCTCACAGAATCAAATCAACTATCACCATAGATCATCCCAAAGGTCTTACTTGGAACAAACACTAATTAAAACACTAGAACACAATTATTACAGAAGTAATATTGCATATTCTAATAAAAACAGAAAAAAAATTGGGTTGTCTCCCAGCAAGCGCTATTCTTTAAAGCCTTTTAGCTAGGCATCGATAATTTTAATGATGCTTACATGAAAGACAAGAATTGAAGCACAAAGAGAGCATCATAAAACATGTAACAAACACTTTTAAGTCGAACATACTTCCTATGCATAGGAATTTTATAAGCAAACAAATTATCATAGCAAGCAAAAACTTGCATATGCAAGGAAGAAGAAAGAAACAATAGCAAGCTCAACATAACGAGAGGTAATTTAGTAACATGAAGATTTCTACAACCATATTTTCCTCTCTCATAATAATTGCATGCAGGATCGTCTTCAAATTCAACAATATAGCTATCACATAACATATTTTCTAATTGTTCCACATGCATGCAAAGTTGACACTCTTCCAAAATAGTGGGATTATCATAAAATAAAGTCATGACTTCTCCAAGCCCACTTTTATCAAAAATTTCATAAGATTGATCAATCTCCAAAGTAGTGGGATCATTGTTACCTAGAATTGACACTCTTTCAAACCCACTTTTAATATTATTGCAAACATATTCATCATGAGGCTTAAATAAATTTTTAAGATCACAAGAAGCATTATCACCCTAATCAGGATCACAGCAATAAGTAGTGGACATAGCAAAATCAGCATCCCCAAGCTTGGGGTTTTGCATATCATTAACACAATTGACATTAATAGAATTTATAATAACATCATGGAAATCATGCTATTCATTCAAGCAGTCACTTCATAAATTTCTTCTTTTAACACGTCATCACGAATTTCAGATTCACGAATTTCAAGCAAAACTTCATAAAGATAATCTAGTGCACTCAACTCACTAGCAATTGGTTCATCATTGGATCTTTTAAAAAGATTAGCAAGTGGACGAGGATCCATAAAATTTTTGCTTTATGATTTGGAATAAATATGCAATTATGCCAAGCAAACGAGCAAACAAACCAAGTAAGACATAAAGGCAAACGAAAAAGAAGGCAAATAAAATGGCAAATAACGTTTTAGAAGTGGGGGAGAGGAAAACGAGACGCAAATGGAAAATAATGTAAGTGCAACAGATGAGAATTTATGATAGGTACTTGGTAGGCTTGATGTAGAACCTCCCCGGCAACGGCGCCAGAAATTCTTCCTGCTACTTCTTGAGATTGCGTTAATTTTTCCCTTGAAGAGGAAAGGGTGATGCAGCAAAGTAGAGATAAGTATTTCCCTCAGTTAAGAACCAAGGTATCAATCTAGTAGGAGGTACACGCAAGTCTCCAATAGATGCACCTGCACAAACTAACAAACTCTTGCACACAACGCGAAAAAGGGGTTGTCAATCCCTTCACAGTCACTAGCAAGGGTGAGATCTGATAGAGATTGATATAAAAGATGAATAAAAGTGTAAAATAAAGTAAATATAAATAAATTGCAGCAAGGTATTTTTTGGTTTTTTGTTTTATAGATCTAAAAATAATATGATAAAAATAGACACGGGGGCCATAGGTTTCACTAGAGGCTTCTCTCTTGAAAGAAACATATGATGGGTAAACAAATTACTGTTGAGAAATTGATAGAAAAGCGCAAAGTTATGATGATATCTAAGGCAATGATCATGAATATAGGCATCACGTCCGTGACAAGTAGACCGACTCCTGCCTGCATCTACTACTATTACTCCACACATCGACCGCTATCCAGCATGCATCTAGTGTATTAAGTTAACAAGAACGGAGTAACGCCTTAAGCAAGATGACATGATGTAGAGGGATAGATCCAATCAATATGGTAAAAAACCCATCTTTTTATCCTTAATGGAAACAATACAAATACGTGCCTCGCTACCCCTACTGTCACTGGGTGAGGACACCGCAAGATTGAACCCATCACAAAGCACCTCTCCCATTGCAAGAAAGATCAATCCAGTTAGCCAAACCAAATTAATAGATCAGAGAGAAATACAAAAGCTATCTTAAGCATGCATAAAAGAGTTCAGAGAAGACTCAAATAATATTCATAGATAATCTAATCATAAATCCACAATTCATTGGATCTCAACAAACGCACCGCAAAAGAAGATTACATCGAATAGATCTCCAAGAAGATCGAGGAGAACATTGTATTGAAGATCAAAGAGAGAGAAGAAAACATCTAGCTACTAGCTATGGACCTGTAGGTCTGTGGTAAACTACTCACACATCATCGGTAGGGCAGCAAGGTTGGTGTAGAGGCCCTCTGTGATCGAATCCCCCTCCGGTAGAGTGCCAGAAAAGGCCCCAAGATGGGATCTCATGAAAACAGAAGCTTGCGGCGGCGGAAAAAGTACTTTTGGTGTGCCCCTCTGGTATATGGGGAATATTTGGGTATTTATGGAGCTGAGATTAGGGTTAGGGGAGTCCCGAGGGGCCTACAAGCCTGGGCGGCGCCCCCCCCCCCCCGGGGGCGCGCCCTACGAGCTTGTGGCTCCCTCATGGCCCCTCTGGCCTCCTCCCAAAGCTTCGTGGTTGTCTTCTGGTCCAAGAAAAATCCTCAAAAAGTTTCAATCTGTTTGGACTCCGTTTGGTATTGATTTTCTGTAAAAGACAAAAACAAGGAAAACACAACAACTGGCACTAGGCACTAGGTTAATAAGTTAGTCCCAAAAAATGATATAAAATAGCATATTAATGCATATAAAACATCCAAGGTGGATAATATAGTAGCATGAAACAATCAAAAATTATAGATACATTGGTGACGTATCAGCGGTATAAGTCATGCAGAAGTTAGAATACAATAGGTACTATGCAATAATAAAATATGAATGGGTTCATAACAGTACCTAAAGTTTATGATTTTCTTGTTATAGTAATGGATCTCACGAGGTTTCTGTTGAGTTTTGTGTGCTGAAGTTTTTAAGTTTTGGGTGAGATCACAATGGATAAAGGAACAAGGAGCAGCAAGACCGTAAGCTTGGGGATACCCAAGGCACCCCAGGGTAATATTCAAGGAGAACCAAGCATCTATGCCTCGGATGGCATCCTCTCTTTCGTCTACAATCCATCGGCATATAATTGGAGCTATATTTTTATTCATCACATGATATGAGTTTTGTCTGGAGCGTCTTGTATTATGGTAGTCTTTGCTTTGTTTGCTTTTTAGTTTTCCACAATCATTGTTTTGTCGCACACACCTTTTGAGAGGGGCACACATTTATACGTGATTTGTTAGAATACTCTATGTGCTTCACTTATATCTTTTGAGCTAGGCAGTTGCTCTAGCGCTTCACTTATATCTTTTAGAGCACGGCTCTCATGCTTCACTTATATATTTTTGAGAGTCTAATAAATAGTAGGGACCCTAAATAGTAATGGCAATATGCACAAGTTATGAAATTGGTCCTGATATGATTTGTATTCAAGAGGGATATAATAAAAACTTTCATGTAGATCACTGAATATGATAAGTTTGATTCCTTGCAGTAGGTTTGCGACATTGAGATGGTAATATGTGGGAGGTACTAGTGAATGATTGTTGTTTAGTAAGAATATTGATGTTAAGGTTTGTATATATGTGGGATGTATAGGTGAACAATTACGGATTTACCTGGTTTGGTTACACGAAGGATTAGTGTTGAAGCTAGGGAGGAGGGAGGGGACCCACCCATTTGAAATTAGCGCGGGGGGGGGGGGGGGGGGTGTTATTTGGAAGCTTTTGTGAAACGGACGTAGATCACCCGTAGGTTCAGAATTATCGTTTGAGGTACTATTATGCACCTATGTGATTGTAATAGCGTGTGCCATTATATTAATATGTATTAAAAATAGTGTGTTCCACGTAGCTTATGTGAAGCGCACGCTGGGTGCCCTTTGAGATAAATGTTATCCGCGTGGCAAGATTTGTTTTGAGATGTAATTGTATTCTCTCTCTTTAACCATCCAACACCGCACATGGCCTTATTCAGCCTGGTCCTTTTTCTAGAAGGAGGTGATTTTTTTTCTCGTACCTGAAACCCTTCGATACACGTCGGTAGTGTGTGGGTGTGATGGAGTTGTGTTGTGCCTGCATGGTGTTCCTGGGACTGGGAGGGGTGAGAGACAAGGCTCTGTTGGAAGAATGTTGAGCCCCTCGTTTCAATCGAATAAAATAATCCCGGAGGTTGACACACGGGGGCCGAGAGTGACCGCTCATCGTTCGGCACACCCGCGCAGCCTACATCCACACGTTGCGATTGCAGGCAAGAGTTTTGTAACGACAAGAAAAGCATCATCTCATCCGTCTCCACAGCCCCCAGCCCAGGCCACCACCACAGAAAAACGGACACAACCACCCCGAAAGTTAAACCAGCCTCGCTCGCACCCGAACGGCCGAACGGTCCGCAGCGCAGCCACTCACTCACTCGCCAAGAAAGCAGGAGCGCGACGCGGGCCGCAGCCATGAGCGGCGCGGAGCACAAGGAGATCGCCGTCGTCGCCGCCAAGAGGCGGAGGGACGGCAAGGAGGAGGCTGCGGCGGCGGCGGAGGAGGCGGAACCGCTGTCGGCGCTAGCGGACGACGTGCTGCTGCAGATCCTGGGCCGCCTCGAGGGGGACCCGCGCGACTGGGCGCGCGCGTCCTGCGCGTCCCCGCGCCTCGCCGCGCTCCTCCGGGCCGCCTGCTTCCCGCCGCGTCTCTCCCGGGCGCTCCCCGCCGAGCTGCTCCCCGCGGACGGGGCGCCCGCCGCGTGGGCCGCGCTCCACAAGATGTCCGTCTGCTGCCCCGGCCTCCTCCGCGCCGGGGTCCTCCTCGAGCCCTCCGACGACTTCGGCCTCGAGCTCGACATCGGCCCCGACCTCACCGTCCCCGCCTCCTCATCCTCATCCCTCGAGCCCACGGCCACCTCCTCGCTCCAGCCGCCCAAGGCCGCCGCGCAGGCCGAGCCGAGACCCAGCGACGACACACTAGCCACCGCGGACGCCGCCGCGTGGTCCCTCTACGATGACCTGTACCTGGACGCGGCCTACGACTGCTCCGAGACGCAGATCGCCGCCGCGCCCGCGCCAGCGGCAACGGCAGAGGAGAAGGAGGCGCCGCCGGCAGCCAATGCCGTCCGGCGCGGCGTAGTGTCGGGCACCCGCCGGCGGGCGCGGCGGTGGCTGGGGCCCGTGGGCGCGCACCTGGCGTCGGGGTCCTGGACGCTGAGCCGCGAGCAGGGCAACAAGCTGCTGGCCAGCCGGTTCCGCGGCGACCGGCTGTACATCTGCGAGTGGCCCGGGTGCGTGCACGCGGAGGAGCGGCGCAAGTACATGGTGTTCCGCGGCGTGTTCCAGGACTTCGCGCGCTCCCAGGTGCGGCGCGCGCTGCGGGACACGCGCCGCCCCACCGTCGCCGTGGACTGCGCCTTCTGCGGCTGCACGGAGGCGTGGGACCTCTACTCCGCCTTCTGCCTCCGCAGCTTCTACGGGTACCACGACGACGGCGAGCCCGTGGTGCGCGCCTACGTCTGCGAGAACGGCCACGTCGCCGGCGCCTGGACCGAGCGCCCGCTCTACGCCTGACCGCCTGCTCCAGTGCAGCGGCGGCGACATGACAGGCATACTAGAGACGCTCTGCCATTGTTGAATCGATCGCCAAACAGCATATCTCGCAGGCTCTTACGATAAGTTCGGTGTGTGCATGGCCGCGATGTGGATCTCGGCGAGCTCCGAGTGATGCATCTGTTCTCTTGTATCTTTTCATCTGATGTAGTAACTCTGGCTGATGCTTAGCATAAAAGAAGAATGAAAGCTCATGGATTTTTTACATAATTACATTGGCGCCATATGTATATTATACCCTGACGAGTTCTGATTCACAATCCGCGTCCTATGCAACTTATGTTCTACAATTACCGAACGCCGATTACGCTCTTTGCTCCACACCACACTGCTAGGTTAATTAGGGTAGGGTTGATCATCCTTGTTGGCATACTGGGCTTTTGAATCCTCCCCTTTCTGATTATTATCTTAAGCCTCAACTTGCAAGTTAGGGCGAGCATCAAGAGGATCCATGCGTGTCAGAGATTGTCAATATGATAATCAAAATTACCGAAAAAAGAAGTTGTCTGTGTGCACGATTGGTAGTTACTCCACCCCCATTTGGCAATTGGCACTGATCCTCTGGGATTGCGTTGCGTGGGATTCCTCACCAGAAGCAATAACAAAATAAGCTCCCCGTCCATGGCCGTCACTGCTTCCATGCAACTAAGTTAATATTCATTCCCTTTGCCATCACGTGGTGCCGCGACATCCACCCCCGTCCGATTGTTTATAAGTGGCGAGTTCTCCGACTCGGTCACCATCCAAGCGGCAGGCAGATGTTCGGTGACCTGTTGGTTCGTACGGATGGATGATAGTGGGGAGGAGATATGAGATGCCTTTCATCTTTCTGCGGCCCTTCGTTATCCACACAGATTTGCCGTGGAGATTGCAGATATTTGATGCGTTGCTTCTCCGAGGTTTCTTTTTCTTTTTCTTTCGAGTAAATCCTTATTGCTTACTTAATCAGGCATACAATCACGATACAACCCGCGCTAGAAAAAACAGGGACGGGATTAAGCCACAAACATCTTTTCCTCATCCTAATCCTAATCCTAATCCTAATAATAATAATAATAATAATAATAATAATAATAATAATAATAATAAAACTCTATTAAAGGGAATAGGTATTCTTGGTTTGGTTTAGTCCTTTTCGTTTGGTTTGAGTGCACACTAAAGTTTTGTAATGTTGGCTCGTACACAGGCTAAGGGATTTGGGCCAGGTATTTGTATGTTGATGGGTCTTTTATGGGCTTTCATAGAGACCGCGAAAAATAGTTGGATCAAAATAAATTAACATTGTGGGAATTGATCACAGGACCTCCTATCTGGATCTTCGATGTAATAACCAATGATCTATGCACCATTCACATTTAATAATCCCAACTCTCTCTAAATATACAAGTGGCAGTCCTCCTGTTTAGGGCGAGCTAATTAAGCGAATGAGAAAAATTAAAGGAAGGATTGTGGGCGGAAATAAAAGGGTCTGTCTATGTCACATCTAAGCTGATGTCTATTTTGTTTGTGGTCTATTTTTTCTTTCTAGTTTTTTTTTTGCTTCTTGTTGTTGCATTATATATTTGTGGGAGCTTAGATGTGACATCCTTAAAAAACATTTAGATGTGAATTAGACAAACTGTAAATAAAATATTTAAACAGATGTGGCTAATTAAAGAAAGAATTAACGGTAAACCGGTGGAATAAATAAAAGAAAGAATGTTGTCTTGATAAATAGAACATTCAAATAGATGAGGCTAATTAAAGAAAGTACTTGAGGTAAAATGTAGGATAATTAAAAGAAAAGATCTGTAGGCTTCAATGTGTTGCGGCTATTAAATTAGAAAAGGAAGAATTTGATTCCCGACTAAAACGGGTGAGGACGTCAGGGTAATTAAAGGAAGGATTATACTTAAAATGAAATCAATGGAAGATTATGCCAGACAAAGAAAATATAACACGGCTAAATTGCATCATTTTTTTATGTTCATTTTGTAGAAGGATTTGATTCCAGACTAAAACGGGTGAGGACGTCATGGTATTTTTTTATCTTCATTTTCTCCATAGTGAATCCGGCGCCGTGGGACATTGCTTGCATAAAACATCAATTTTTTCCGTTGCAACGCACGGGCATATGTGCTAGTCTTTTCCTAAACTCTATTGCCTGCTTCGCACATAAATGAGCCGCTATATTAGCGTCTTGTCGTATGAATTACTCCTTCCGTAGGAGAATATAAGAGCATTTAAATTATTAAAGTAGTGATCTAAACGCTCTTATATTTCTTTACGGAAGGAGTACACCTAAAGCTCTGAAAACGCCCACTCGGTTCTTTGATCTCCTGAAGAACGCCAGCAATCTCAGCACGACCAAAACCGTCCGTCTTCCACCAAGGCGAGATACGCCATCCAAGTTGAGAAGCAGCTTGTCCCCAACCCGGTGCTCTCGGAATTTTTTGCTTCAGGGATTCTACGTCCTCCCAAGTTGCCCCGGCGACATGCTCAGCAATGGTCCTTACACTACTGAACGATTCCCGCTTTAGACCACTCGGCTACAGAACACCGATAGCAACTTGCAAGATAGCACCACTCCTATTAGAGATGTTTGTCTGTCGTGTGTATTCCAGTTTCTTCAGTCTGATAACCTGGTTCATCAGCTCATTTACTAAAAAAGACACAAAAAAGTAGATTGACACATTATCATATTTGGATGCCATCGTCCTAAAAAACATACTCAGTTCAAACATCCAACTAAGGGGAATCCGCAAAACATAATTGATGTTTAAGCTGTCAAGCAATATATACCAGTGAAGTGTCAAAAAACGTCTTACATTATGGGACGGAGGGAGTAAATCATACTCCCTCCCCGTTCCATAATTCTTGTCGCATGATACTAGCACATGGCAATTCTCATCACAATCAAGGGTGAATGAAATGCTCCAGCATTATATAACTAGTGGACTGCATTGAGTAACCATTCTGCCTCGTGATAAGAGCTGGGCAAGGCCGCAGAGGCAAAATAGGGCAGCCGTATTTTATGTTACACTCATCTCATTTTGACAGACAAGGATAAACTGTGATACTACTACATCAACGAACATAAAAGCATGTCTGTTATCACCTCTCATCTCATTTTCAATTCAATTAGCATTACAAAGGTGTGAAATCAGTGAGCACAAAGACTCGGTAATGGTGCACCACCTTTTAGTGTCTCTGCAGAATTGCAACATACTAGAATCTGACTCTGGTCACCAAATCATTTATTCTTTCCATCACGTTGGTTTCTAAAATTTGGATATTGCCGGTTTCTGAAACTTGATTCATTTCGGAAATCCAAGATCCGAATCATGCTGATTTCAGGAACTTGGTTCATGTTGAAAACTCCAACCAGTTTGATTCATGAAATCCCAACCATGTGGACCAGAGCTGGTTTCTAGAGTACTCTGGTTTCTATGTTTGTCGAGTAAAAACCTGACCCGTTCTGGTTTCTGGCCTTTTCCAATTCTGCTGGCCAAAATTGTTCTCCATATTCATGGGTGCAAACGCTGCATCACAGGGAGACAGTAGATGAGCAAGTGAATAAACACAGATGACAGAAAAGCTCCAAGAAAAAAAAACATTAGATGCAACACTACCTAACACTAACCGTGCAAAAAGAATTTGCAGGGGTGTCAGAGGTGTGTCGAGCAGCCATTGATACTTACAACAAAGTTATAAGATTATGCAACCAATGAATAATGACAGGATAAACAAAATAATCCAGCATAAAAACATGATATTTACCTCGCTCTCTCATTCTCCTTTCTCTGTCATACTCAAACTTGTCACGAATTTGAGTAACCCTTTCCCATGTCTCACCCTGTTTGCTTTCCCCAGAACCAAGGTCCTGCAGTACAAACTTGTAAGTGACAACACATGTGATAGATGCATGACTGGACTGACTCGCAAATTTAGTGTCATTGACACGATTGTTTAATGATGTGGCAAAAGATGCACTCTTAGAGAACTGAGGACAAATGGAAGATCCAGATAAGGAAGCTACACAAATGTCACACAAATATATAATGTTCAGACAAATTTAATTCATTTAGCCATGATTATTGTCAAGGATAATTCGTCGATGCGGTACACTAGTCGCATGTGATTTATGTAGTTGCGGGAACGTCACCTCAGGTCACCAGGGGATCTAGAACACGATATATCCAGGTTGAGGCCCCCTTGCGCGGGTAATAGCTCTACTCCAACTTTTGATGGTATTATATGAGAAAAGTGTACGATGTCGATTAATATCAGTTACAAAGAGAAGATCCAGTGAGTTGATAGGCAACTCGATGGGCAATGGTGGTCGATCTAGGCGATATGCGCCATGATCACTAGGGTTTCGAGGGCTCTGGATTGCTTGACCCCTCTTGTGGGATCATGGACGCCTTTATAAAGCTTCCAGATGGCGGTAATCTCTCCCTTCATGTCAGTACCTTCATCGTATATGGGTAGAAGTCCAGACCAGATGCGAGTAGAACTCGTGGACACTTTCCTACGTAATCCACAAGGTTTCCTTATCCTCCACCTGGAGCGTAGACCTCCTAGGTCGGTGGTACTACGTATGGACTTCCAAGCCCTGTATAAACCCAGGCCGATACGGCCCTTTTATACGATATACACAGCTTTGACTTTGCTATCATCAATTACTCTTGTGCAAAGCCCACTATTCCATTCAAGCATCACCCTTCATCCACAACCTTACAGAAGTTCGAACTACCCCATTTGCATAATGAACAAGGTAATTGTCCTTGTAAACCGAGATGCAACAATGTACTAACAGTTGTTCCAACGTGCAAATAGCCTACTAATTCAACTAAAGAATTCCCAGTAACTCTCATCATAATCAGGAAGTTGTATGCCCAAATGCCAGTTTTATGGTCCAACTGATGCACCCACACCATCACCTATGGGCACAGCCAAACATAAGCTTCAGCAGCGCACAGTGAAAACTAAGATTAATAATTTGGCTTTAAACACTTGAACAAAGGTGCTGCTCAATGTTTTTGTGATTGCAGGTGCTCACATACACTAAGGTTACAGAGGGAGGCCGACCCAGAGAAGACAACAGGAGCAGGAGCAGGAGCAGCGTTAAAGGAAGAGGGAAACATGGTCCCTTTGTTCATGTCACTGGTTTCATTGGTTTCAGCACACAACAAATCATTGATTAACTCTGTTAGTTCTAGGTGGGCTGTGAGACTCCGTTAGGCATTTGCTAGGTGATCATTCACCAATATGCATTTCTAGGTGGTAATCTTATCATACCGAGGATTCAAAAGTTCGTGGAGGTAAGACACGCCTATGCCTCAATTCACCCGAGTTGGAGCATATGAGAATAAACCTAAAGAGCGAAAAACTGGGAGTGTAAGAAGGTACACTGCAGATTTCTGTTTTCTTTAATGGTTCATGCTAGATTTGGTTCAGTTGTAGCAAAATCCAGGTAACATGTGGTAGTATGGTACTTTTAGGCAGCACTTCCAGTAGAATAGAGTACAAGGTCAAGACTGACCAGCATACAGAGCACAACTACTGTTTCCATGTCAATACCTGATGTTTGCTACTCCAACAACAACAACAACAAAGCCTTTAGTCCCAAACAAGCTGGGGTAGGCTAGAGGTGAAACCCATAAGATCTCGCGACCAACTCATGGCTCTGGAACATGGATGGCAAGCTTCCACGCACCCCTGTCCATAGCTAGTTCTTTGGTGATACTCCAATCCTTCAGGTCTCTCTTAACGGACTCCTCCCATGTCAAATTCGGCCTACCCTGACCTCTCTTGACATTCTCCGCACGCTTTAGCCGTCCGCTATGCACTGCAGCTTCTGGAGGCCTGCGCTGAATATGCCCAAACCATCTTAGACGATATTGGACAAGCTTCTCTTCAATTGGTGCTACCCCAACTCTATCTCGTATATCATCATTCCGGACTCGATCCTTCCTCGTGTGGCCACAGATCCATCTCAACATACGCATCTCCGCCACACCTAACTGTTGAGCATGTCGCCTTTTAGTCGGCCAACACTCAGCGCCATACAACATTGCGGGTCGAACCGCCGTCCTGTAGAACTTGCCTTTTAGCTTTTGTGGCACTCTCTTGTCACAGAGAATGCCAGAAGCTTGGCGCTACTTCATCCATCCGGCTTTGATTCGATGGTTCACATCTTCATCAATACCCCCATCCTCCTGCAGCACTGACCCCAAATATCGAAAGGTGTCCTTCTGAGGCACCACCAGCCCATCAAGGCTAACCTCCTCCTCACACCTAGTAGTACTGAAACCGCACATCATGTACTCGGTTTTAGTTCTACTAAGCCTAAACCCTTTTGATTCCAAGGTTTGTCTCCATAACTCTAACTTCCTATTTACCCCCGTCTGACTATCGTCAACTATTCATCCGCAAAGAGCATACACTCCCTCCGTAACAAAATGTAAGACGTTTTTTATGCCCTATGCAAAACCAAAAAACGTCTTACATTTTGGCACAGAGGTAGTACCAAATTAAGATGCCTAAGCAAGAAGAACAAAATCTAGTTGGCTTTCCCACAAATTCCCAACAAAAAGAGGTGGCTTTCCCCGACTGCCAGCTTTAAGGGCTTCCGGTGTAAGCCTAAATAATTCACTGAAACAGTTTGCTTGGGTTTTTTTTTTCAACAGATCTCTCAGCTCGAGTACTTTTCCCGCTGCCAGCTTAAATAGCTTCTGGTGTGATCATAAATATTTAACTGAAACAGTTTACTCAGTTTACTCCAACTTGTTTGGGACTAAAGGCTTTGTTGTTGTTGTTGCTGCTGCTGTTGTAGTTTACTCAGTTTTTTCTAACAGTTCTGTCAGCTTGATTCCTAACGGTGTGCAGTATGTGAAGAATATCAGAAAAGCCCACAGTATTAGCAAGCAGTCGTGCTGCACTACAGCATTCAAGTTCCGGTGCATAACGAAATGACATGTAACATGTATCAACAGTACAGGAGTAGATAAAATACCTTGTTTGGCTCTACACTGGAGCTCCTTCTCCTGCTGCAATATAAAATTGAACATATGAGACCACTTAAATGAAGATATATTCATGGCACTAATCTACTCATGTACCGTGACACATACAGAAGGGTGACTAGTTGAAAAGACTGCTAAACATTTGGAAGCTGCAATAATCGAATAATGAGAGGAAAGGGCAAAGTTTGTAGTTCTACCGGATATTTATCAAAATATTACATTTAAGTAAACTTGGGTTATGTCCTGATTCCTGAAAGAAACCAATTAAAATATATAGTAAACATGGAAATCAAAGATAAATGTCCAAGTTTAGCTAAAGGGGGAGAAAGAGAACACAGAAACAGCATGTGCACATCTTTTCATTAATCGGAGAAGGTACATCACTGAAGTTTAGAAAGGGCCAGCTCAGTCGATGGTATTTGTATTTTGGCTGAACATATCTGTGAGATGGCATTCAGCACATAAATGGAACATGGGAACTGATATTTGAATTTTCTGAATTTGCTTCTTCATGATGTGAACATAGACTAATGTCAGCCTTGGCTCCTTTGACAGTTGAGCAGATAAATTAGATGATATGACTTGGGCACTAGGAGAGAAGGGGTGCTTATGTGGCATGAACCCCGTCATGCTATCTCATGGGTCTGTGGGTGGCCCAAATTGGAAACATCGAGGACAAAAGTGGCCTATTATCCAAACTCGAGGTCGAGGGACCAACTTTGATCATTAGTGTGAAAAGAATCATAGAACTATTTAGTGTCTGGTACCTGTATGGTGAGAAGTCTAGGTCATCTTCTTCAGCAGAGTCATAATTAGCGCGATCTTCTGCGATCTTTTTTGAATAACCTTCATCCCAGTACAACCTTTCCCAGTTCTCTCTAAGCTCTTGGTACAGTTCCATATATTTTTTGCACCAAGTTTCATGTTCCTGTAAGTTTGTGATGGTTAAGTCTAGTAATATGAAAGTGAATGGTAGTATCTGAAATCGCTAATAGGATCAAACTTCTGCATAACTACGCTTAATCTGTGCGCCTAGGCTCTAGGCGTTGGCAAAACGCATTGCGCATAACTACGCTTAATCTGTGCACAACTGCGCATAAGCATGCGCTTTGGTCAGTAAAGCGCAAGGCGGTGGCAAAACGCACAATTAACGCCTAGCGCTTTTTTGAACTATGCATAATATAGTTATGTACCTACATAATATCAACAATTATTACATGTAAATGGAGGAAAAAGTTTCCCTTCACTTATTGATGCTCACGTTAACTCCATTATTACTAAAAAATGTAATTAAGCACCTGATTCCTGAATACAGTAACCCATTACAGGAGCCAGCCAAACAAACATAACAATTAACACTCAAGTCGTAATTTCCAATTGGACAATGTCAGGGAAAGGAAAGTGAGAATGTTGTAGTGCAAAACTAGGGAAGGTATTTGGTCTAAATACAACTGATTATCCTGTAAAGTACTTCAGGATAGACAGACATGAAATTTGATATGAATGGCTCCTTATCTCTTGCCAAAATGAATTAGAAGTTGGTAGGGATTAGGTCAGTATCCCCAGCCAGGATTGGGCGTCCCAAACAAGGCCTTACTATTAACAACTACTGTGAGTAGCAAAAGGCAGTTGAACGTTGCATTCCAAACAAAAATCTGATCCAAAAATACATAGATTGGAGATAAGAAAACAACATGGTTCCAGAAACATGAAATGACTGCAGTACAATGGGACTGTTTGGCTTATTGTTTGTGTAAAGAATGTTCTGAGATGCCAGTATCTTCAATGAAGTCGGTCTCCAAGCAAAAGGCTCCATGTGAATTCGCAAAACACAAACACATCAAAATCAGCAAAGGAGGTGTGGTGGTAGCCAAAGTTTGGTAATGAACCAAACAATGTTGTACTAAGGGTTGCAGCATATGCAGCAAACAGTAAGAAAATTGTATTAAATGAACCAGCAGCTGCAACACCCCAGTGGGAGCATTTACCAACTCAGGGCTCACCAAAATCAACTAAGCATAGCCTACCTTATGCGTTAGCCCTAAGTTATAGAATTGGTTCAGCTTGTTTCTCCCCAACCAAAGCATGCACTGATCATGAAATTGCTACACGCAACATGTTCTTTGGTTTACACCTGTCCTCACCAAAGTTTTAAATAGTGGGCTATGGCAAATAGCGGCCGAAGTGTTAGTGCACTAAATTGGCACTGTAGCATGCTAAATGGCTTAGCATGATGCCCCTCCAAACGCTATAGCGCCAACATAACGCGATATTTAAAACCTATGGTCCTCACAAGTTAACATGGTATCTAACTATAGCAAGTTAATGTGCTTCAGAATTTTTATGGCTTCCTATGGAACAAAACAAAGGCACTATAACAGTCTGGAAAAGTTTTGGTCAATAGTACTACATGTCGTTCATTTCATTCTATAACTCAAGTTGCATCTCATTCTACAACACATACTATGGTTCCAAACGTGTGCATGATAGGTGCCAGAATGGCCACATCATCTCTAATAGTAAAGAGGAATAAATTTAGTTGATTCTGGTGGAATTCATCCAAAATTCCTAACGAACATTAAATGGGTCCTGCCTAAAACCAACCGGCAGAAATCGTTTCATCCGACGTCATCCAAATCATTCATAAACGAATATAAAAAATAGCCAATCACAGTCAATTTGAGCCCAAATCCTGAAGCGAAAGGCCATGTTAGTTCACTCCTATCAAACCTGAACAATATGTCTGACAGAAAAGAAGACGTATGGGGACGCTGCCACCAAATCCCAATGGAACCCGTTTCAAACTTTCAACTGGATACCCCACCAACGATTCATCGAATTTGGTTTCGCTCGGAGCGATCATCCCATTTCGACCAACCATGCAGAAACGCCTATCAGCAGGAAAAATGAATCTAGGGTTGAAGGAACAGCTACCACAAGCCAGGCGGTCAGACGTGGGGAAGCGCGGAATATTTGCTAGGCGCGGCTGTGATTACCGAGTCCTTGAGGACGAGACGCGTGCGGCGCATGAACTGCTCGCGCATCTGCTTGCGGCGGCGGTTCGGGAGGTTGTCGCGCGGGATGGCGAAGCGCTCGCGGTGCGGCACGCCCTCCCCGATCTCGTGCAGCTCGCCGTCCACCGCCCACCACTCCGACTTCTTCGCGCCCATCACGGCGGCTGGGCGGGCCTTCTGCGACCAGCCAGTGCCGCCGGTGACGAAGCCGCCCCGGCGGTGCGCCCACCGCCGCTGGGTGTACACACACCGCAGCATCCTTTGGGTCATGAAATTGCTTCGCCCCCTCTTCGGTCTCAGGGTTTAGCTCGGTGCGGAGTAGGGCCAGGAATTATTAGGAGTTTTTTTTTGAGGGTTTTGTTTTTGTCACTCTAGGTTTTTTTCTCTCCAAATTTTCTTACGCCACTCTCACTCTTGACATTTCACTTTTGCCACTCTAGCCTTTTTACTAGCAGTATGTCCGTGCGTTGCTACGGGCTATTCACCATGTTATCTGGCTATCCACCATGTTATCTTTAATATCTGGGTCCAACACAAAAAACCCATCCCACGATGCATCTTCCCCTTTTCTGTCGGAACCTCCCCTTCCCACTCGGTTTCCTGTTGTAGCGAGACATTTCTTGCTGGAGCCACTTTCTTTATAACCAGATGACGTCCACCTCATCTTCTTCGTGCATTGCAACATGGATGGAATTTTTCATGTTTATAATATAATAGAGTGGGTTAACCTAACACCTACTATTGACACAAAAACAACAAGTAACTATAGAATTCTCAAAGGTCCATTCAACTTTACAAATACACACTCACGTCGAAGGTGAGTGGAAATGTGAACATATTCGTAGTCATCAATATGCTCCTAAAGGAAATATGCCCTAGAGGCAATAATAAAGTTATTATTTTATATTTCCATATATCATGATAAATGTTTCTTATTCATGCTAGAATTATATTAACCGGAAACTTGATACATGTGTGGATACATAGACATAACACCGTGTCCCTAGTAAGCCTCTACTAGACTAGCTCGTTAATCAAAGATGGTTAAGTTTTCTAACCATAGACATGTGTTATCATTTGATGAACGGGATCACATCATTAGGAGAATGATGTGATGGACAAGACCCATCCGTTAGCTTAGCATATTGATCGTTCAGTTTTACTGCTATTGCTTTCTTCATGTCATATACATATTCCTTTGACTATGAGATTATACAACTCCCGGACACGGAGGAATACCTTGTGTGCTATCAAACGTCACAACGTAACCGGGTGATTATAAAGATGCTCTACAGGTATCTCCGAAGGTGTTTGTTAGGTTGGCATTGATCGAGATTAGGATTTGTCACTCCGAGTATCGGAGAGGTATCTCTGTGTAACACCCGGATAATTAGGCTACAGTAAAACTCTCTTGATGATGCCATGTCATCTCTGTTACTGTTGCTATCAAGTGTTAGTTCAAAACATTTCAAATTCAAAAAAATGAATTAGTGACAAACACCCAAAGTTTTCAAAAGTCAAAACAAAAATGTTCGGTGGGTGCCAAATATTGCACTGGTAATTATTGTGGAGAAAACATTTTTTTAGAAAGTGCCTAAGTATTTTAAAGTGAAATAAAACAGAAAAAATAAAGAAAAGAAAAGAAAAAGAACCCCCCTCACTGGACCAGGCGGCCCAGCTCATAGGCCAGACCGGCCCACCTGGCCCAGCTGGCCAACCGCCGGCCCAGCCCCCCTGCCTCGTCTCCCTTCCCTGTTCCCCCGACCCGGGTCGGAACAGGGGCGCATCGCCACCGGACCTCCCTCGCCGGCGTCGAGGAGAGGATAAGGCCGCCACGCCCCTGCCTCCTCGATCCCGCCTCCCACTCGCCCCACTCTCGCCCTCGGTTCCTGCGCCTCTGCGCCTCCCCCTCAGATCCACCTCTCTTCCCCCCTCGATCCCCACCGCATCCGAGCGCCACCGCCGCCATGGCTCCGGCCTAGCCACGGCCACCGTGCCCACCTCGCCGCTCCACTGTGTCCCCAAGGTCCGCCGTCGTCCGCTGCTTCGACTAGTGCACCACGTTGGAGCTCGGAGCCACCGCAACGCCCACGACGCCGCCGCCTTCCTCCTCTGCTCCGACAAGCTTCGCCGCCGCTCTTCACCAACTCCGGCGACGACTCTGCAGCTACTAAACCTCCCAAGGGCCACCGTGTGTGCCGCTCGGTGAGCCCCCGCTTTCTCCTAGCTCTCGCGCGCCTCCTAGCTAGCTCGCCCGCCGTCGCCCGAGCGCGTTGCCGCCGACAAGCTCGACGCCGTGGCCATGGTCGCCTTCACATGCGGCCGAGCGCCGCATCGTGCTCCTGGGGTCCCTAGGAGCCCAACGCGCCTGCGCACGCTCCCTCCCGTGCCTCCTAACGCCGTCCCCGATGAGCGCCCGAACGCATCACTGCGGAGCTCACCGCCGGCAAGGCTCCGGTGACCTTTTGGTCACGGGCTCAACCCCGTT
Source organism: Aegilops tauschii subsp. strangulata (assembly GCF_002575655.3). NCBI lineage: Eukaryota > Viridiplantae > Streptophyta > Magnoliopsida > Poales > Poaceae > Aegilops > Aegilops tauschii. The sequence goes on from NC_053035.3 coordinate 332,418,915, forward strand.
GCACTCCCCACGCCGCGTAGAAAACCCCCAGCCTCTCCGTTTGCTCGCTTGCGCGCCGCAGCTCCGTTGTCGTCGAACACCCGTGCACTCCGCCGCTCGCCGGCGCCGATTCTGGCCAAGTCCGGCGATGCTACGGCCACCACTGGACGCGGCGCTGTGAGCTCGTTCGAACGCACCTAGCCCCGCTCCTCCCCGAGCCCCGTAGCACGATTCCGGCCAACTCCGGCGAGGGGCCGCCGTTGTTTTGGTCGCCGGAGTCGCTCCGGCGCCGGCCGCCGACGTGGCCTGCCACTAGGGTCCAGCAGGGTCACTGCCCGGTGGCCCCAGGAGCCCGGTTGGCCCAGTTGACCGGGTCAACTGCTGACTGGGCTGCCCAGTGAGACTGACGTGCGGGTCCCACCTCTTAATCCTCTAATTAAAACATTTTAATAATTAAAACTAATTAGTTTAGTTAATTAGACACTGACAGGTGGGCCCAGTAGTTTACTAACTAAATTTAGATTAGTTTGAACTCTGTTTAACCCACTGTCTATGACAGGTGGGTCCCCCATGTCAGTTTTGACCAGTCAACCAGACTGTTGACTGCTGACGTCACTCATACATCATGCTGACGTCATATTCCTTTTCTGTTAATTTAAGTAATTCCAGAAAATGATTAAATCTTTAGAAAATCATATAAAATAATCCGTAACTCGGATGAAAATACTTTCTACATGAAAGTTGCTCGGAACGACGAGACGAATCTGAATGCGCAGCCCGTTCATCCGCCACACATCCCTAACATATCGAACTCGCAACTTTCCCCCTCCGGTTCATCTGTCCAAAAACGCGAAACACCGGGAATACTTTCCCGGATGTTGTCCCCCTTTGCCGGTATCACCTAGTACCGCGTTTGGGCACACCTAGCATCACGCTTTGTCATGTCATGCATCGCCATGCATTTGTTTGCATTGTATTTATTAGTTCTCCCCCCTCTTCTCTCGCTAGACACCGAGACCGACGCCGCTGCTACCCAGTACAACTACGGTGTTGACGACCCCTCCTTCTCGGCTGAGCTTCCAGGCAAGCCCCCCCCCTCCCGTGATCACCAGATATCGCCTATTCTTCTCTATACTACTTGCATTAGAGTAGTGTAGCATGTTACTGCTTTCCGTTAATCCTATCCTGATGCATAGCCTGTCCTTGCTACTACTGTTGTTACCTTTACCTGCAATCCTACATGCTTAGTATAGGATGCTAGTTTTCCATCAGTGGCCCTACATTCTTGTCCGTCTGCTGTGCTATACTATCGGGCCGTGATCACTTGGGCGGTGATAACGGGTATATACTTATATACTCTATACATGATACCTGTGGGTGACTAAAGTCGGGTCGGCTCGTAGGAGTACCCGCGAGTGGATCTTGTGGCGGAGCGACAGGGCAGGTTGAGACCACCTAGGCGAGAGGTGGGCCTGGCCCTGGACGGCGTCCGCGGTTACTTCAAAATAACACGCTTAATGAGTTCTTGGTATTTGATCTGAGTCTGGCCATTTGGTCTATACGCACTAACCAACTACGCGGGAACAGTTATGGGCACTCGACGTCGTGGTATCAGCCGAAGCCTTCGTGACGTCAGCGACTGAGCGGCGCGCGCTGGATTGGACTGGAACGCCTGCTAGGCTAGGTCTGCTTCCGGCCGCGTTCACAACATGCAGGTGTGCAATGGGCGATGGGCCTAGACCCCTGCGCCATAGGATTTAGACCAGCGTGCTGACCTCTCTGTTGTGCCTAGGTGGGGATGCGACGTGTTGATCTTCCGAGGCCGGGCATGACCCAGGAAAGTGTGTCCGGCCAAATGGGATCGAGCGTGTTGGGTTATGTGGTGCACCCCTGCAGGGAAGTTTATCTATTCGAATAGCCGTGTCCCTCGGTAAAAGGACGACCCGGAGTTGTACCTTGACTTTATGACAACTAGAACCGGATACTTAATAAAATACACCCTTCCAAGTGCCAGATACAACCCGGTGATCGCTCTCTAACAGGGCGACGAGGAGGGGATCGCCGGGTAGGATTATGCTATGCGATGCTACTTGGAGGACTTCAATCTAGTCTCTTCTACATGCTGCAAGATGGAGGCTGCCAGAAGCATAGTCTTTGACAGGACTAGCTACCCCCCCTTATTCTGGCATTCTGCAGTTCAGTCCACCGATATGGCCCTTTACACATATAACCATGCATATGTAGTGTAGCTCCTTGCTTGCGAGTACTTTGGATGAGTACTCACGGTTGCTTTTCTCCCTCTTTTCCCCTTTCCTTTCTACCAGGTTGTCGCAACCAGATGCTGGAGCCCAGGAGCCAGACGCCACCGTCGACGACGACTCCTACTACACCGGAGGTGCCTACTACTACGTGCAGCCCGCTGACGACGACCAGGAGTAGTTAGGAGGATCCCAGACAGGAGGCCTGCGCCTCTTTCGATCTGTATCCCAGTTTGTGCTAGCCTTCTTAATGCAAACTTGTTTAACTTATGTCTGTACTCAGATATTGTTGCTTCCGCTGACTCGTCTATGATCGAGCACTTGTATTCGAGCCCTCGAGGCCCATGGCTTGTATTATGATGCTTGTATGACTTATTTATGTTTTAGAGTTGTGTTTTGATATCTTCCCGTGAGTCCCTGATCTTGATCGTACACGTTTGCGTGCATGATTAGTGTACGATTTAATCGGGGGCGTCACACTCTGGCCCCTCTCGGTAATGCACATCATAAGAAGCCTTGCAAGCAAAGTGATTTGCGGGATGATGCATTACGGAACGAGTAAAGAGACTTGCCGGTAACGAGATTGAACTAGGTATGAAGATATCGACGATCGAATCTCGGGCAAGTAACATACCGATGCAAAGGGAATATCGTATGTTGTCATAACGGTTCGACGATAAAGATCTTCGTAGAATATGTAGGAACCAATATGAGCATCCAGGTTCCGCTATTGGTTATTGACCAGAGAGGTGTCTTGGCCATGTCTACATAGTTCTCGAACCTGTAGGGTCCGCACGCTTAACGTTTGATGACGATTTTGTATTATATGAGTTATGTGATTTGGTGACCGAATGTTGTTCGGAATCCCGGATGAGATCACGGACATGACGAGGAGTCTCCAAATGGTCGAGAGGTAAATATTGATATACAAGACGATAGTATTCGGACACCGGATGTGATCCGGAGGGTACCGGGTATATCGGGTCACTCGAAGGGGTTCCGGGCACCCCCGGCAAATATATGGGCCTAATGGGCCAAGAGGGGAAACGTAGCAGCTAGCAAGGGTTGTTGCGCCCCCCATATGTGCCGAACGAGAGGAGGAAGGAAAGAGGAGAAGAGAGAAAGGAAGGGGAGGGATTCAACCTCCCCCTTCCTTCTCTCCTCCCTCCTCCTTCCTCCCCCTTCCGAAAAATATGGTAAGGGGGGGGGGCGAATTGGACAAGGCCCCAAGTAGGATTCCTCCTACTTGGGGCGCTCCATGGCAGCTCCCCTCCCCCTCCCACCTATATATACGTGGTGAGGGGGCGCCTAGAACACACACCAACAATTGTTAGCCGTGTGCGGCGCCCCCCTCCATAGTTTACGCCTCCGGTCATATTGTCGTAGTGCTTAGGCGAAGCCCTGCACGGATCACTTCACCATCACCGTCACCACGTCGTCGTGCTGACGGAACTCATCTACATCCTCGACACTTTACTGGATCAAGAGTTCGAGGGACGTCATCGAGCTGAACATATGCAGAACTCGGAGGTGCCGTATGTTCGGTGCTTGATCGGTCGGAACAAGAAGAAGTTCGACTACATCAACCGCGTTGTCAAACGCTTCCGCTTTCGGTCTACGAGGGTACGTAGACACACTCTCCCCCTCTCCTTGCTATGCATCTCCTAGATAGATCTTGCGTGAGCGTAGGAAATGTTTTGAAATTGCATGCTACGTTTCCCAATAGTGGTATCAGAGCTAGGTCTATGCATAGATGATATGCACAAGTAGAATGCAAAGTGTTGTGGGCGGTGATCGTCATACTGCTTACCACCAATATCTTATTTTGATTCAGCGGTATTGTTGGATGAAGCGGCCCAGACCAACCTTACATGACCACGTTCATGAGACCGGTTCCACCGCAGACAGGCAACTAGTTTTGCATAAAGGTGGCTGGTGGGTGTCTGTTTCTCCAGCTTTAGTTGAATCAAATTTGACTGCGGCCTGTCCTTGTTGAAGGTTAAAACGGCAAACTTGATAAATCACCGTTGTGGTTTTGATGCGTAGGTAAGAACAGTTCTTGCTAGAAGCCCGTAGCAGCCACGTAAAACTTGCAACAACAAAGTAGAGGGCGTCTAACTTGTTTTTGCAGGGCATGTTGTGATGTGATATGGTCAAGACATGATGTGATATACGTTATTGTATGAGATGATCATGTTTTGTAAAAGTTACTGGCAATCGGCAGGAGCCTAATGGTTGTCTCTTTATTGTATGAAATGCAAACACCATGTAATTGCTTTACTTTATCACTATGCATTAGCGATAGTTGTAGAAGCAATAGTTGGCGAGACGACCACGACGTTACGATGGAGATCAAGGTGTCAAGCCAGTGACGATGGAAATCATGACGATGCTTTGGAGATGGAGATCAAAAGCACAAGATGATGATGGCCATATCATGTCACATATTTTGATTGCATGTGATGTTTATCTTTTATGCATTTTATTTTATGTAGTACGGCGGTAGCATTGTAAGATGATCCCTTAACTAAAATTTCAAGGTATAAGTGTTCTCCCTGAGTATGCACCGTTGCGACAGTTCATCGTGCTGAGACACCACACGATGATCGGGTGTGATAGGCTCTACGTTCACATACAACGGGTGCAAGACAGTTTTGCACATGCAGAATACTCGGGTTAAACTTGACGAGCCTAGAATGTACAGACATGTCCTCGGAACACTGGAGACTGAAAGGTCAAACGTGAATCATATAGTAGATATGATCAACATAAAGATGTTCGCCATTGATGACTACTCCATCTCACGTGATGATCGGACATGGTTTAGTTGATTTGGATCACGTATCATTTAGATGACTTGAGGGATGTCTATCTAAGTGGGAGTTCTTAAGTAATATGATTAATTGAACTTAATTTATCATGAACTTAGTCCTGATAGTATTTGCATATCTATGTTGTAGATCAATAGCTCGCGATATAGCTCCTATATATTTTTGATATGTTCCTAGGGAAAAGTGGAAGATGATAGTAGCAATGATACGGACTGGGTCCGTGATCTGAGGATTATCCTCATTGCTGCACAGAAGAATTATGTCCTTGATGCACCACTAGGTGATAGACCTATTGCAGGAGCAGATGCAGACGTTATGAACGTTTGACAAGCTCGGTATGATGACTACTTGATAGTTTAGTGCACCATGCTTTACGGTTTAGAACCGGGACTTCAAAAACGTTTTGAACGCCATGGAGCATATGAGATGTTCCAAGAGTTGAAATTAGTATTTCAGACTCATGCCCATGTTGAGAGGTATGAGACCTCTGACAAGTACTTTGCCTACAAGATGGAGGAGAATAACTCAGCCAGTGAGCATATGCTCAAAATGTCTGGGTACTACAATCGCTTGAATCAAGTGGGAGTTAATCTTCTAGATAAGATAGTGATTGACAGAGTTCTCTAGTCATTATCACCAAGTTACTAGAACTTCGTGATGAACTATAATATGCAAGGGATGACAAAAACAATCCCCAAGCTCTTCGCGATGCTGAAATCAACGAAGGTAGAAATCAAGAAATAACATTAAGTGTTGATGATTAACAAGACCATTAGTTTCAAGAAAAAGGCAAGGGAAAGAAAGGGAACTTCAAGAAGAATGGCAAGCAAGTTGTCACTCTCGGGAAGAAGCCCAAAGCTGGACCCAAGCCTGAAACTGAGTGCTTCTACTGCAAAGGAAATGGTCACTGGAAGCGGAACTGCCCCAAATACTTGGTGGATAAGAAGGATAGCAAAGTGAACATTGGTATATTTGATATACATGTTATTGATGTGTACTTTACTAGTGTTCATAGTAACCCCTGGGTATTTGATACCGGTTCAGTTGCTAAGATTAGTAACTCGAAATAGGAGTTACAAAATGAACAGAGACTAGTTGAGCGCAAAGTGACGATGTGTGTTGGAAGAGATTCCAAGGTTGATAAGATCACCATCGCATACTCCCTCTACCTTCGGGATTAGTGTTGAACCTAAATAAATGTTATTTGGTGTTTGCGTTGAGCATGAATATGATTGGATCATGTTTATTGCAATACGGTTATTCATTTAAGTAGGAGAATATTGTTGTTCTGTTTACATGAATAAAACCTTCTATGGTCATACACCCAATGTAAATGATTTATTGAATCCTGATCGTAGTAATACACATATTCATAATATTGATGCCAAAAGATGCAAAGTTGATAATGATAGTGAAGGAAATATGCCCTAGAGGCAATGATAAAGTTGTTATTTATATTTCCTTATATCATGATAAATGTTTATTATTCATGCTAGAATTGTATTAACCCGAAACTACATGTGTGGATACATAGACAAAACAGAGTGTCCCTAGTAAGCCTCTACTTGAGTAGCTCGTTGATCAAAGATGGTTAAGCTTCCTAACCATAGACATGTGCTGTAATTTGATGAACGGGATCACATCATTAGAGAATGATGTGATGGACAAGACCCATCCGTTAGCTTAGCATAATGATCGTTTAGTTTTATTGCTATTGCTTTCATCATGACTTATACATGTTCCTCTGACTATGAGATTATGCAACGCCCGAATACCGGAGGAACACCTTGTGTGCTATCAAACATCACAATTTAACTGGGTGATTATAAAGATGCTCTACAGATGTCTCCAAAGGTGTTTTTTGGGTTGGCATAGATCGAGATTAGGATTTGTCACTCCGTGTATCGGAGAGGTATCTTTGGGCCCTCTCGGTAATGCACATCACTATAAGCCTTGCAAGCAATGTGACTAATGACTTAGTCACGGGATGATGCATTACGGAATGAGTAAAGAGACTTGCCGATAACGAGATTGAACTAGGTATGATGATACCGACGATCGAATCTCGGGCAAGTAACATACCGATGACAAAGGGAACAACGTATGTTGTTATGCGGTTTGACCGATAAAGATCTTCGTAGAATATGTAGGATCCAATATGAGCATCCAGGTTCCGCTATTGGTTATTGACCGGAGATGTGTCTCGGTCATGTTTACATAGTTCTCGAACCCGTAGGGTCCGCACACTTAACGTTCGATGACGATTTGTATTATGAGTTATGTGATTTGATGACCAAAGTTTGTTTGGAGACCCGGATGAGATCACGGACATGACGAGGAGTCACAAAATGGTCGAGAGGTAAACATTGATATATTGGAAGGTAGTATTCGGACACCGGAAGGGTTCCGAAGTGTATCAGGTACATACCGGAGTACCGGAGGGGTTACCGGAAACCCCCGGGGAAAGATATGGGCCTTATGGGCCATAGGAGGGAGGCTAACCAGCCCACAAGGGGCTGGTGCGCCCCCCACAAGGGAGGAGGCCGAATTGGACTTGGGAAGAGGGCGCCACCCCCCTTTCCTTCTCCTACTCCCTCTCCTTCCCCTTTTCCCCCTCCGGTAGAAGGAAAAAAGGGTGGGGCCGAATCCTACTAGGACTGGAGTCCTAGTAGGACTCCCCTCTCCCTGGCGCGCCCCTTGTTGGCCGGCCTCCTCCTCCCCTCCTTTATATACAGGAGCAGGGGGACACCCCAAAGACACACAAGTTTCTCTTAACCGTGTGCGGTGCCCCCCTCCAGAGTTACACACCTCGGTCATATCATCGTAGTGCTTAGGCGAAGCCCTGTGCTGGTAACTTCATCATCACCGTCACCACACCGTCGTGCCGACGGAACTCTCCCTCGGCCTCAACTGGATCAAGAGTTCGAGGGACGTCATCGCGCTGAACGCGTGCTGCCGCGGAGGTGCCGTACGTTGGTACTTGGATCGGTTGGATCGTGAAGACGTTCTACTACATCAACCACGTTACTAAACGCTTCCGCTTTCGGTCTACGAGGGTACGTGGACACACTCTCCCCGCTCGTTGCTATGCTTCTCCTAGATAGATCTTGCATGATCGTAGGAAAATTTTGAAACACTACGTTCCCTAACAGTGGCATCAGAGCCAGGTCTATGCGTAGATGTTATATGCACGAGTAGAACACAAAGAGTTGTGGGCGATAATAGTCATATTGGTTACCACCAACTTGTTACTTTGATTCGGCGGTATTTTTGGATGAAGCGGCCTGGACCGGCATTACATGACCGCGTTCATGAGATTGGTTCTACCGACGTGCTTCGCACACAGGTGGCTAGCGGGTGTCAGTTTCTCCAACTTTAGTTGAATCTAGTTTGACTACGGCCGGTCCTTGTTGAAGGTTAAAACAACACACTTGACGAAAAATCATTGTGGTTTTGATGCGTAGGTAAGAACGGTTCTTGGTAGAAGCCCGTAGCAGCCATGTAAAACTTGCATACAATGGGTGCAAGCCAGTTTTGCACACGCGAAATACTTGGGTTAAACTTGACGAGCCTAGCATATGCAGATATGGCCTCGGAACACTGAGACCGAAAGGTCAAACGTGAATCATATAGTAGATATGATCAACATAGAGATGTTCACCATTGAAAACTACTCCATCTCACGTGATGATCACACATGGTTTAGTTGATATGGATCACGTGATCATTTAGATGACTAGAGGGATGTCTATCTAAGTGGGAGTTCTTAAGTAATATGATTAATTAAACTTAATTTATCATGAACTTGGTCCTGATAGTATTTGCATATCTATGTTATAGATCAATAGCTTGCGATGTAGCTCCCCGTTTATTTTTGATATGTTCCTAGAGAAAAATAAGTTGAAAGATGATACTAGCAATGATGCGGACTATATCCATGATATGAGGATTATCCTCATTGCTGCACAGAAGAATTATGTCCTTGATGAACCGCTAGGTGACGGACCTATTGCAGGAGCAAATACAGACGTTATGAACGTTTGGCAAGCTCGGTATGATGACTACTTGATAGTTCAGTGTGCCATGCTTTACGGCTTAGAACCGGGACTTCAAAAATGTTTTGAACGCCATGGAGCATATAAGATGTTCCAAGAACTGAAATTGGTATTTCACACTCATGCACGAGTCGAGAGGTATGAGACCTCTGACAATACTTTGCCTACAAGATGGAGGAGAATAGCTCAACCAGTGAGCATGTGCTCAGAATGTCTGAGTACTACAATCGCTTGAATCAAGTGGGAGTTAATCTTCTAGATAAGATAGTGATTGATATAGTTCTCTAGTCACTATCACCAAGTTACTAGAACTTTGTGATGAACTATAATTTGCAAGGGATGACGGAAATGATTCCCGAGCTCTTCGCGATGCAGAAATCGGCGAAGGTAGAAATCAAGAAAGAGCATCAAGTGTTGATGGTTAACAAGACCACTAGTTTCAAGAAAAGGGGCAAAGGAAAAGAAAGGGAACTTCAAGAAAGAATGGCAAGCAAGTTGCCACTCCCGTGAAAGAAACCCAAAGCTAAACCTAAGCCTGAAACTGAGTGCTTCTACTGCAAAGGGAATGGTCACTTGAAGCGGAACTACCCCAAATACTTGGCAGATAAGAAGGATGGAAAGTGAACAAAGGTATATTTGATATACATGTTATTGATGTGTACTTTACTAGTGTTCATAGTAACCCCAGGGTATTTGATACCGGTTCAGTTGCTATAACTAGTAACTCGAAACAGGAATTGCAGAATGAACATAGACTAGTTAAGGGTGGGTTGACGATGTATGTTGGAAGTGATTCCAAGGTTGATAAGATCACCATCGCACACTCCCTCTACCATCGAGATTAGTGTTGAACCTAAATAAATGTTATTTGGTGTTTGTGTTGAGCATGAAAATGATTGGATCATGTTCATTGCAATACATTTATTCATTTAAGTCAGAGAATAATTGTTGTTCTGTTTACATGAATAAAACCTTCTATGGTCATACACCCAATGTGAATGGTTTATTGAATCCTGATCGTAGTGATACACATATTCATAATATTGATGCCAAAAGATGCAAAGTTAATAATGATAGTGCAACATACTTGTGGTAGTGCCGTTTAGGTCATATTGGTGTAAAGCGCATGAAGAAACTCCATGCAGATGGGCTTTTGGAATCACTTGATTATGAATCATTTGATACTTGTGAACCATGCCTCATGGGCAAGATGACTAAAACTCCGTTCTCCGGAACAATGGAGCGAGCCACTGACTTATTGGAAATAATACACACCGATGTATGCGGTCCGATGAGTGTTGAGGCTCACGGCGGGTATCGTTATTTTCTGACCTTCATAGATGATTTGAGCAGATATGGGTATATCTACTTAATGAAACACAAATCTGAAACATTTGAAAAGTTCAAAGAATTTCATAGTGAAGTTGCGACACATCGTAACAAGAAAATAAAGTTTCTACTATCTGATCGCGGAGGCGAATATTTGAGTTACGAGTTTGGCCTTCATTTGGAACAATGTGGAATAGTTTCGCAACTCACGCCACCTGGAACACCACAGCGTAATGGTGTGTCCGAACATCGTAACCGTACTTTATTAGATATGATGCGATCTATGATGTCTCTTACCGATTTACCACTATCGTTTTGGGGTTATGCATTAGAGACAGCTGCATTCACGTTAAATAGGGCACCGTCTAAAAATCCGTTGAGACGACACCGTATGAACTGTGGTTTAGCAAGAAACCTAAGATGTTGTTTCTTAAAGTTTGGGGTTGCGATGCTTATGTGAAAAAGCTCCAGCTTGATAAGCTCGAACCCAAATCGGAGAATTGCGTCTTCATAGGATATCCAAAAGAAACTGTTGGGTACCCCTTCTATCACAGATCCGAAGGCAAGATATTTGTTGCTAAGAATGGATCCTTTCTAGAGAATGAGTTTTTCTCGAAAGAAGTGAGTGGGAGGGAAGTAGAACTTGATGAGGTAATTGTACCTTCTCCCGAATTGGAAAGTAGTTCATCACAAAAATCAGTTCGACTGATTCCTACACCAATTAGTGAGGAAGCTAATGATGATGATCCTGAAACTTCTGATCAAGTTACTATTGAACCTCGTAGGTCAACCAGATTACGATCCGCACCAGAGTGGTACGGTAATCCTGTTCTCTGAGGTCATGCTACTTGACCATGACGAACCTACGAACTATGAGGAAGCCATGATGAGCCCAGATTCCGTGAAATGGCTTGAAGCCATGAAATCTGAGATGGGATCCATGTATGAGAACAAAGTGTGGACTTTGGTGGACTTGCTCGATGATTGGCAAGCCATTGAGAATAAATGGATCTTCAAGAGGGAGACGTACGCTGATAGTAGTGTTACTATCTACAAAGCTCGACTTGTCGAAAAGGGTTTTTGAAAAATTCAAGATGTTGACTACGATGAGATTTTCTCACTCGTATCGATGCTTAAAGTCTGTTCGAATCATGTTAGCAATTGCCACATTTTATGAAATCTGACAAATGGATATCAAAATTGCATTCCTTAATGGATTTATTAAAGAAGAGTTGTATATGATACAACTAGAAGGTTTTGTCAATCCTAAAGGTGCTAACAAAATGTGCAAGCTCCAGCGATCCATCTATGGACTGGTGCAAGCATCTCAGTGTTGGAATATACGCTTTGATAAGTTGATCAAAGCATATAGTTTTATACAGACTTGCGGTGAAGCCTGTATTTACAAGAAAGTGAGTGGTAGCACTACAACCTTTCTGATAAGTATATGTGAATGACATATTGTTGATCGGAAATGATGTAGAATTTTCTGGAAAGCATAAAGGAGTGTTTGAAAGGAGTTTTTTCAAAGAAAGACCTCGGTGAAGCTGCTTACATATTAAGCATCAAGATCTATAGAGATAGATCAAGACGCTTGATAAATTTTGCAATGAGTACATACCTTGACAAGTTTTTTGAAGTAGTTCAAAATGGAACAATCAAAGAAGGAGTTCTTGCCTGTGTTGCAAGGTGTAAAGTTGAGTAAGGCTCAACACACGACGACGACAGATAATAGAAAGAGAATGAAAGTCATTCCCTATGCCTCAGCCATAGGTTCTATAAAGTATGCTACGCTGTGTACCAAACCTATTGTGTACCTTGCCATGAGTTTGGCAAGGGGGTACGATATTGATCCAGGAGTGGATCACTTGACAACGGTCAAAATTATCCTTAGAAGACTAAGGAGATATTTCTCAGTTATGGAGGTGATAAAGAGTTCGTCGTAAAGAGTTACGCCGATGCAAGATTTTACACCGACCCGGATGACTCTGAGTCTCAATCTGGATACATATTGAAAGTGGGAGCAATTAGCTGGAGTAGCTCCATGCAGAACATTGTAGACATAGAAAATTTGCAAAGTACATACGGTTCTGAATGTGACAGACCCATTGACTAAGCTTCCCTCACAAGCAAAACATGATCACACCTTAGTACTCTTGTTGGAAATATGCCCTAGAGGCAATAATAAATTGGTTATTATTATATTTCCTTGTTCATGATAATCGTTTATTATCCATGCTAGAATTGTATTGATAGGAAATTAAGATACATGTGTGGATACATAGACAACACCATGTCCCTAGTAAGCCTCTGGTTGACTAGCTCGTTGATCAATAGATGGTTACGGTTTCCTCACCATGGACATTGGATGTTGTTGATAACGGGATCACATCATTAGGAGAATGATGTGATGGACAAGACCCAATCCTAAGCCTAGCACAAGATCGTGTAGTTCGTTTGCTAAGAGCTTTTCTAATGTCAAGTATCATTTCCTTAGACCATGAGGTTGTGCAACTCCCGGATACCGTAGGAATGCTTTGGGTGTACCAAACGTCACAACGTAACTGGGTGGCTATAAAGGTGCACTACAGGTATCTCCGAAAGTGTCTGTTGGGTTGGCACGAATCGAGACTGGGATTTGTCACTCCATGTAAAACGGAGAGGTATCTCTGGGCCCACTCGGTAGGACATCATCATAATGTGCACAATGTGACCAAGGAGTTGATCACGGGATGATGTGTTACGGAACGAGTAAAGAGACTTGCCGGTAACGAGATTGAACAAGGTATCGGGATACCGACGATCGAATCTCGGGCAAGTACTATACCGGTAGACAAAGGGAATTGAATACGGGATTGATTGAATCCTCGACATCGTGGTTCATCCGATGAGTTCATCGTGGAACATGTGGGAGCCAACATGGGTATCCAGATCCCGCTGTTGGTTATTGACCAGAGAGTCGTCTCGGTCATGTCTACATGTCTCCCGAACCCGTAGGGTCTACACGCTTAAGGTTCGGTGACGCTAGGGTTATAGAGATATTAGTATGCGGTAACCCGAAAGTTGTTCGGAGTCCCGGATGAGATCCCGGACGTCACGAGGAGTTCCGGAATGGTCCGGAGGTAAAGATTTATATATGGGAAGTCTTATTTTGGTCGCCGGAAAAGTCTCGCGCATTATCGGTATTGTACCGGGAGTGCCGAAAGGGGTCCGGGGGTCCACCAGCCCCGGGGGGCCACATGGGCTGTAGGGGTGTGCGCCTTGGCCTATATGGGCCAAGATCACCAGCCCCAAGAGGCCCATGCGCCAAGAGATAAGGGAAAGGGAGAGTCCTAAAGGGGGAAGGCACCTCCGAGGTGCCTTGGGGAGGATGGACTCCTCCCTGGCCGCACCCTTCCTTGGAGGAAGGGCCAAGGCTGCGCCCCCCCTCTCCCTTGGCCCTATATATAGTGGGGGGAGGGAGGGCAGCAATACCTAAGCCCTGGCGCCTCCCTCTCCCTCCCGTGACACCTCTTCCTCCCCGCTTGCGCTTGGCGAAGCCCTGCCGGGATCCCGCTACTTCTACCACCACGCCGTCGTGCTGCTGGATCTCCATCAACCTCTCCTCCCCCCTTGCTGGATCAAGAAGGAGGAGACGTCGCTGCTCCGTACGTGTGTTGAACGCGGAGGTGCCGTCCGTTCGGCGCTAGGATCATCGGTGATTTGGATCACGACGAGTACGACTCCATCAACCCCGTTCTCTTGAACGCTTCCGCTCGCGATCTACAAGGGTATGTAGATGCACTCCTTCCCTCTCGTTGCTAGTAAACTCCATAGATTGATCTTGGTGATGCGTAGAAAATTTTGTATTTCTGCTACGTTCCCCAACAGTGGCATCATGAGCTAGGTCTATGCATAGTTTCTATGCACGAGTAGAACACAAAGTAGTTGTGGGCGTCGATTTTGTCAATTTACTTGCCGTTACTAGTCTTATCTTGATTCGGCGGCATCGTGGGATGAAGCGGCCCGGACCGACCTTACACGTACTCTTACGTGAGACAGGTTCCACCGACTGACATGCACTAGTTGCATAAGGTGGCTAGCGGGTGTCTGTCTCTCCCACTTTAGTCGGATCGGATTCGATGAAAAGGGTCCTTATGAAGGGTAAATAGAAATTGGCATATCACGTTGTGGCTTTTGCGTAGGTAAGAAACGTTCTTGCTAGAAACCCATAGCAGGCACGTAAAACATGCAACAACAATTAGAGGACGTCTAACTTGTTTTTGCAGGGTATGCTATGTGATGTGATATGGCCAAAAGGATGTGATGAATGATATATGTGATGTATGAGATTGATCATGTTCTTGTAATAGGAATCACGACTTGCATGTCGATGAGTATGACAACCGGCAGGAGCCATAGGAGTTGTCTTAATTTATTGTATGACCTGCGTGTCAATGAATAACGCCATGTAATTACTTTACTTTATTGCTAACCGTTAGCCATAGTAGTAGAAGTAATAGTTGGCGAGACAACTTCATGAAGACACGATGATGGAGATCATGGTGTCATGCCGGTGACGAAGGTGATCATGCCGCGCCTCAAAGATGGAGATCAAAAGGCGCAAGATGATATTGGCCATGTCACGTCACTTTATGATTTGCATGTGATGTTTATCATGTTTACATCTTATTTGCTTAGAACGACGGTAGCATAAATAAGATGATCCCTCACTAAAATTTCAAGAGATGTGTTCCCCCTAACTGTGCACCGTTGCGAAGGTTCGTTGTTTCGAAGCACCACGTGATGATCGGGTGTGATAGATTCTAACGTTCGAATACAACGGGTGTTGACGAGCCTAGCATGTACAGACATGGCCTCGGAACACATGCGAAACACTTAGGTTGACTTGACGAGCCTAGCATGTACAGACATGGCCTCAGAACACAAGAGACCGAAAGGTCGAACATGAGTCGTATAGTAGATATGATCAACATGGAGATGTTCACCGATGATGACTAGTCCGTCTCACGTGATGATCGGACACGGCCTAGTTTGACTCGGATCATGTATCACTTAGATGACTAGAGGGATGTCTATCTGAGTGGGAGTTCAATAATCAGATGAACTTCATTATCATGAACATAGTCAAAAGGTCTTTGCAAATAATGTCGTAGCTTACGCTTTAGTTCTACTAAGATATGTTCCTAGAGAAAATTTAGTTGAAAGTTGATAGTAGCAATTATGCGGACTGGGTCCGTGAACTGAGGATTGTCCTCATTGCTACACAGAAGGCTTATGTCCTTAATGCACCGCTCGGTGTGCTGAACCTCAGCGTCGTCTGTAGATGTTGCGAAACATCTGACATACACGTTTTGATGACTACGTGATAGTTCAGTGTGTAATGCTAACGGTTTAAAATTGTGGCGACAAGACGTTTTTGAAACGTCGCAGAACATATGAGATGTTCCGAAGACTGAAATTGGGATTTCAGACTAGTGCCCACGTCAAGAGGTATGAGACCTCTGACAAGTTTCTTAAGCCTGCAAACTAAGGGAGAAAAGCTCAATCGTTGAGCATGTGCTTAGATTGTCTGAGTACCACAATCGCTTGAATCGAGTGGGAGTTAATCTTCCAGATGAGATAGTGATGGTTCTCCATAGTCACTGCCACCAAGCTATTAGAGCTTCGTGATGAACTATAACATATCAGGGATAGACATGATGATCCTTGAGCAACTCGCGATGTTCGACACCGCGAAAGTAGAAATCAAGAAGGAGCATCAATTGTTGATGGTTAGTAAAACCACTAGTTTCTAGAAGGGCAAGGGCAAAAGGGATACTTCATGAAACAGCAAATCATTTGCTGCTCTAGTGAAGAATCCCAAGGTTGAACCCAAACCCGAGACTAAGTGCTTCTGTAATGAGGGGAACGGTCACTGAAGCAGAGCTACCCTAGATACTTGGTAGATGAGAAGGCAGGCAAGGTCGACAGAAGTATATTGGATATACATTATATGAATGTGTACTTTACTAGTACTCCTAGCAGCACCAGTGTATTAGATACCGGTTCGGTTGCTAAGTGTTAGTAACTCGAAATAAAAGCTGCGGAATAAATGGAGACTAGCTAAAGGTGAGATGACGATGTGTGTTGGAAGTGTTTCCAAGGTTGATGTGATCAAGCGTCGCATGCTCCCTCTACCATCGAGATTGGTGTTAAACCTAAATAATTGTTATTTGGTGTTTGCGTTGAGCATAAACATGATTGGATTATGTTTATCGCAATACGGTTATTCATTTAAGGGGAATAATGGTTACTCTGTTTATTTGAATAATACCTTCAATGGTCTTGCACCTAAAATGAATCTCGATCGTAGTGATACACATGTTCGTGCCAAAAGATATAAAATAGTAATGATAGTACCACATACTTGTGGCACTGCCATTTGAGTCATATTGGTATAGAACGCATGAAGAAGCTCCATGTAGATGGATCTTTGGACTCACTCGTTTTGAAAAGATTGAGACATGCGAACCATGTCTATTGGTATATATGCATGAAGAAACTCCATGCAGATGGATCGTTTGGACTCATTTGATTTTGAATCACTTGAGACATGCAAATCATACCACATGGGCAAGATGACTGAAAGGCCTCGTTTTCAGTAAGATGGAACAAGAGAGCAACTTGTTGGAAGTAATACATTTGATGTGTGCAGTCCAATGAGTGCTGAGGCACGCAGTGGATATCGATATGTTCTTACTTCACAGATGATTTGAGTAGATGCTGAGAATATTTACTTGATGAAACACAAGTCTGAATTATTGAAAGGTTCAAGTAATTTCAGAGTGAAGTTGAAGATCGTCGTGACAAGAGGATAAAATGTCTATGATATGATCATAGAGATATCTAAGTTACGAGTTTGGCACACAATTAAGACATTGTGGAAAGTGTTTCACAATTAATACCGCCTGGAACACCACAGTGTGATGGTGTGTCCGAACATCATAACTGCACCCTATTGGATATGGTGCATACCATGATGTCTCTTATCGAATTACAACTATCGTTTATGGGTTAGGCATTAGAGACAACCGCATTCACTTTAAATAGGGCACCACGCAATTCTGTTGAGACGACACCGTATGAACTATGGTTTAGAGAAACCTAAGCTGTCGTTTCTTAAAAGTTTGGGGCTGCGACGCTTATGTGAAAAAGTTTCAGGCTGATAAGCTCGAACCCAAAGCGGATAATGCATCTTCATAGAATACCCAAAACAGTTGGGTATACCTCCTATTTTAGATCTGGAAGCAAAAGCAATTGCTTCTAGAAACGAATCCTTTCTCGAGGAAAAGTTTCTCTCGAAAGAATTGAGTGGGAGGATGGTGGAGACTTGATGAGGTTATTGAACCATAACTTCAACTAGTGTGTAGCAGGGCACAGGAAGTTGTTCCTGTGGCACCTACACCAATTGAAGTGGAAGCTTATGATAGTGATCATGAAACTTCGGATCAAGTCACTACCAAACTTCGTAGGACGACGAGGATGCGTACTACTTCAGAGTAAGGCGTAATCCTGTCTTGGAAGTCATGTTGTTGGACAACGATGAACCTATGAGCTGTGGAGAAGCGATGGTGGGCCCGGATTCCGACGAATGGCTCGAGGCCATGAAATCCGAGTTAGAATCCATGTATCAGAACAAAGCATGGACTTTGGTGAACTTGCCCGATGATCGGCAAGCCATTGAGATAAATGGATCTTTAAGAAGAAGACGGACATGGACGGTAATGTTACCGTCTATGAAGCTCGACTTGTGGCAAAGAGTATTTTCACAAGTTCAAGGAGTTGACTACGATGAGATTTTCTCATCAGTAGCGATGCTTAAGTCCGTCGGAATCATGTTAGCATTAGCTGCATTTATGAAATCTGGCAGATGGATGTCAAAAACAAGTTTCCTTACCAGTTTTCGTAAGGAAAGGTTGTATGTGATACAATCAGAAAGGTTTTGTCGATCCTAAGGATGCTAAAAGGTATGCTAGCTCCAGCGATCCTTCCATGGACTAGAGCAAGCATCTCGGAGTCAGAATATACGCTTTGATGGAGTGATCAAAGCTTTTGGGTTTATACAAAGTTTGTTAGAAACTTGTATTTACAATAAAGTGAGTGGGAGCGCTACAACATTTCTGATAAGTATATGTGAATGACATATTGTTGATCCGAAATGATGTAAAATTTCTGGAAAGCATAAAGGGTTGTTTGAAAGGAGTTTTTCAAAGGAAGACCTGGATAAAGCTGCTTACGTATTGGGCATCAAGATCTATAGAGATAGATCAAGATGCCTGATGATACTTTCAAAGAACGCACACCTTGACATGATTTTGAAAGAGTTCAAAATAGATCAGCAAAGAAGGAGTTCTTGGCTGTGTTATAAGGTGTGAGTATTGAGTAAGACTCAAGACCTGACCACAGCAGAAGAGAGAGAAAGCACGAAGGTCGTCCCCTATGCTTTAGACGTAGGCTCTACAGTATGCTATGCTGTGTACCGCACATGAAGTGTGCCTTGCCATGAGTTGGTCAAGGGATACAATAGTGATCCGGGAATGGATCACATGACAGCGGTCGAACTTATACTTAGTATCTAGTGGACTAAGGAATTTTCTCGATTATGGAGGTGAAAAGGAGTTCGTCGTAAAGGGTTACGTCGATGCGAACTTTGACACTAATCCGGATGACTCTGAGTAGTAGACCGGATTCATATAGTAGAGCAGTTATTTGAAATGGCTCCAAGTAGCGCGTGGTAGCATCCACAAGATGACATAGATATTCGTAAAGCACACACGGATCTGAAAGGTTCAGACTTGTTGACTAATAACCTCTCTCACAAGCATAACATGATCAAACCAGAACTCATTGAGTGTTAATCACATAGTGATGTGAACTAGATTGTTGACTCTAGTAAACTCTTTGGATGTTGGTCACATGGTGATGTGACCTGTGAGTGTTAATCACATGGTGATGTGAACTAGATTATTGACTCTAGTGCAAGTGGGAGACTGTTGGAAATATGCCCTAGAGGCAATAATAAATTGGTTATTATTATATTTCCTTGTTCATGATAATCGTTTATTATCCATGCTAGAATTGTATTGATAGGAAACTAAGATACATGTGTGGATACATAGACAACACCATGTCCCTAGTAAGCCTCTAGTTGACTAGCTCGTTGATCAATAGATGGTTACGGTTTCCTGACCATGGACATTGGATGTCGTTGATAACGGGATCACATCATTAGGAGAATGATGTGATGGACAAGACCCAATCCTAAGCCTAGCACAAGATCGTGTAGTTCGTTTGCTAAGAGCTTTTCTAATGTCAAGTATCATTTCCTTAGACCATGAGGTTGTGCAACTCCCGGATACCGTAGGAATGCTTTGGGTGTACCAAACGTCACAACGTAACTGGGTGGCTATAAAGGTGCACTACAGGTATCTCTGAAAGTGTCTGTTGGGTTGGCACGAATCGAGACTGGGATTTGTCACTCCGTGTAAAACGGAGAGGTATCTCTGGGCCCACTCGGTAGGACATCATCATAATGTGCACAATGTGACCAAGGAGTTGATCACGGGATGATGTGTTACGGAACGAGTAAAGAGACTTGCCGGTAACGAGATTGAACAAGGTATCGGGATACCGACGATCGAATCTCGGGCAAGTACTATACCGGTAGACAAAGGGAATTGAATACGGGATTGATTGAATCCTCGACATCGTGGTTCATCCGATGAGTTCATCGTGGAACATGTGGGAGCCAACATGGGTATCCAGATCTCGCTGTTGGTTATTGACCGGAGAGTCGTCTCGGTCATGTCTACATGTCTCCCGAACCCGTAGGGTCTACACGCTTAAGGTTCGGTGACGCTAGGGTTATAGAGATATTAGTATGCGGTAACCCGAAAGTTGTTCGGAGTCCCGGATGAGATCCCGGACGTCACGAGGAGTTTCGGAATGGTCCGGAGGTAAAGATTTATATATGGGAGTCTTATTTTGGTCGCCGGAAAAGTCTCGCGCATTATCGGTATTGTACCGGGAGTGCCGAAAGGGGTCCGGGGGTCCACCAGCCCCGGGGGGCCACATGGGCTGTAGGGGTGTGTGCCTTGGCCTATATGGGCCAAGGTCACCAGCCCCAAGAGGCCCATGCGCCAGGAGATAAGGGAAAGGGAGAGTCCTAAAGGGGGAAGGCACCTCCGAGGTGCCTTGGGGAGGATGGACTCCTCCCTGGCCGCACCCTTCCTTGGAAGAAGGGCCAAGGCTGCGCCCCCCTCTCCCTTGGCCCTATATATAGTGGGGGGGGGAGGGAGGGCAGCAATACCTAAGCCCTGGCGCCTCCCTCTCCCTCCCGTGACACCTCTTCCTCCCCGCTTGCGCTTGGCGAAGCCCTGCCGGGATCCCGCTACTTCCACCACCACGCCGTCGTGCTGCTGGATCTCCATCAACCTCTCCTCCCCCCTTGCTGGATCAAGAAGGAGGAGACGTCGCTGCTCCGTACGTGTGTTGAACGCGGAGGTGCTGTCCGTTCGGCGCTAGGATCATCAGTGATTTGGATCACGACGAGTACGACTCCATCAACCCCGTTCTCTTGAACGCTTCCGCTCGCGATCTACAAGGGTATGTAGATGCACTCCTTCCCTCTCGTTGCTAGTAAACTCCATAGATTGATCTTGGTGATGCGTAGAAAATTTTGTATTTCTGCTACGTTCCCCAACACTCTTTGGGTGTTAATCACATAGCAATGTGAACTAGATTATTGACTCTAGTAAAACCCTTTGGGTATTAGTCACATGACGATGTGAACTAATCACATGATGATGTGAACTATTGATGTTAAATCACATGGCGATGTGACTAGATTATTGACTCTAGTACAAGTGGGAGACAGAAGGAAATATGCCCTAGAGGCAATAATAAAGTTGCTATTTATATTTCCTTATATCATGATAAATGTTTATTATTCATGCTAGAATTGTATTAACCGGAAACTAGTACATGTGTGAATACATAGACAAAACAGAGTGTCCCTAGTATGCCTCTACTTGACTAGCTCGTTAATCAAAGATGGTTATGTTTCCTGACCATAGACATGTGTTGTCATTTGATGAATGGGATCACATCATTAGAGAATGATGTGATGGACAAGACCCGTCCGTTAGCTTAGCATAATGGTCGTTTAGTTTTATTGCTATTGCTTTCATCATGACTTATACATGTTCCTCTGACTATGAGATTATGCAACTCCCGAATACCGGAGGAACACCTTGTGTGCTATCAAACGTCACAACGTAACTGGATGATTATAAAGATGCTCTACAAATGTCTCTGAAGGTGTTTGTTGGGTTGGCATAGATCGAGATTAGGATTTGTCACTCCGTGTATCGGGGAGGTATCTCTGGGCCCTCTCGGTAACGCACATCACTATAGCCTTGCAAGCAATGTGACTAATGAGTTAGTCACGGGATGATGCATTACGGAACGAGTAAAGAGACTTGCCGATAACGAGATTGAACTAGGTATGATGATACCGACGATCGAATCTCGGGCAAGTAACATACCGATGACAAAGGGAACAACGTATGTTGTTATGCGGTTTGACCGATAAATATCTTCGTAGAATATGTAGGAGCCAATATGAGCATCCAGGTTCCGCTAGTGGTTATTGACCGGAGATGTGTCTCGGTCATGTCTACATAGTTCTCGAACCCGTAGGGTCTGCACGCTTAACGTTCAATGACGATTTGTATTATGAGTTATGTGATTTGATGACCGAAGTTTGTTCGGAGTCTCGTATGAGATCACGGACATGACGAGGAGTCTAGAAATGGTCGAGAGGTAAAAATTGATATATTGGAAGGTAGTATTCGGACACCGGAAGGGTTCCGGAGTGTATCAGGTACATACCGGAGTACTGGAGGGGTTACCGGAACCCCCCGGGGAAAGATATGGGCCTTATGGGCCATAGGAGGGAGGCTAACCAGCCCACAAGGGGTTGGTGCGCCCCCACAAGGGAGGAGGCCGAATTGGACTTGGGAAGGGGGCGCCACCCCCCTTTCCTTCTCCTACTCCCTCTCCTTCCACTTTCCCCCCTCATTTAGAAGGAAAAAAGGGTGGGGCGAATCCTACTAGGACTGGAGTCCTAGTAGGACTCCCCTCTCCCTGGCGCGCCCCTTGTTGGCCGGCCTCCTCCTCCCCTCGTTTATATACAGGGGCAGGGGGCACCCCAAAGACACACAAGTTTCTCTTAACCGTGTGCGGTGCCCCCCTCCGCAGTTACACTACACCTCGGGCATATCGTCGTAGTGCTTAGGCGAAGCCCTACACCGGTAACTTCATCATCATTGTCGCCACACCGTCGTGCTGACGGAACTCTCCCTCGGCCTCAACTAGATCAAGAGTTCGAGGGACGTCATCGAGCTGAACGTGTGCTGATCGCGGAGGTGCCGTGCGTTCGGTACTTGGATCGGTTGGATCGCAAAGACATTCGACTACATCAACCACGTTACTAAACGCTTCTGCTTTCGGTCTACGAGGGTACGTGGACACTGTCGGGGGGATGACCCCCGGGTATGCCCAAGACGGCGAAGCGACGCTTCAAAACATTGCCAGGGGAAGTGCCCCATAGCTGGCTGGAACTTGGCTGGTTGGAATCTGGCCGGGTTGATTTTGGCCGGGTTGACCTTGGCCGGGTTGACCTGTTCGGTTGACCTTGGCCGGGTTGACCTGTTCGGGTTGACCCTGGCCGGGTTGAGCTGTCCAGGTTGAGCTGGCCGGGTTGAGCCCATCCGGGTTGACCCTGTCCGGGTTCTGCCTGTCCGGGTTGAGCTGTCCGGGTTGAGCCCATCCGGCTGGAATCTAGCCAAGTCAACTAAGACGTCCCGTCGGACCTACGCAGACGCGACGGCCATACTCTACAGTGGAGCACTGTTCCTGCATCATGTGACACTTCACTGCGCTCCAATAGTGGTGCACTGTAGCATGCATCATCATATGACATCTCAATAGTGTAGTGGGTGTGTGGGCCACCCCTTGTCCCTGGACAGTAGTATATAAAGTGACCCAGGGGAGGCCTCACACACCCAGCCTCACCTAGCTCACACATCCATCCATCCATGGACTCACACACCATGCCACACTCATTCGGCCACTAGAGCATGCTTGCTCACTTTGGCCACACACACATACATGAGGCTAGTATCATATAGCATTCATCCAGATACAGCTCCAGGAGCAACTCTGTACTGCTACGTATACACTGCATATATCATCAGACATGTAGGAGTAGGGGTATTATCTCTCCGGAGAGCCCCGAACCTGGGTAAATCACCGTGTGCTGTTTGCCCAATCCCGTCCCTTGATCTCCAGAGCAGTCTTGCCCCCACTTCAAGCCACCCCGTGGCATCTGTCATCTCACGAACCCGCCTGGGAGATAACCACGACAGACACACTCTCCCCGCTCGTTGCTATGCTTCTCCTAGATAGATCTAGCGTGATCGTAGGAAAATTTTGAAATTCTACGTTCCCCAACAGGAAGGAGTCACTTACTTATTGGAAATAATACATATTGATGTATGCGGTCCGATGAGTGTTGAGGCTCACGGCGGGTATCATTATTTTCTGACCTTCACAGATGATTTGAGCAGATATGGGTATATCTACTTAATGAAACATAAGTCTGAAATATTTGAAAAGTTTAAAGAATTTCAGAGTGAAGTGGAAAATCATTGTAACAAGAAAATAAAAGTTTCTACGATCTGATCACGGAGGCGAATATTTGAGTTACGAGTTTGGTTTCATTTGAAACAATGCGGAATAGTTTCGCAACTCACGCCACCTGGAACACCACAGCGTAATGGTGTGTCCGAATGTCGTAACCGTACTTTATTTGATATGGTACGATCTATGATGTCTCTTACCGATTTACCACTATCATTTTGGGGTTAAGCATTAGAGACAACTGCATTCACGTTAAATAGGGCACCATCTAAATCTGTTGAGACGACACCGTATGAACTGTGGTTTGGCAAGAAACCTAAGCTGTCGTTTCTCAAAGTTTGGGGTTGCGATGCTTATGTGAAAAAGCTTCAGCCTGATAAAGCTCGAACCCAAATTGAAGAAATGCGTCTTCATAGGATACCCAAAAGAAACTGATGGGTACGCCTTCTATCGCATATCCGAAGGCAAGATATTTGTTGCTAAGAATGGATCCTTTCTAGAGAAGGAGTTTTTCTCGAAAGAAGTGAGTGGGAGGAAAGTAGAACTTGATGAGGTAGTTGTACCTTCTCTCGAAGTGGAAAGTAGTTCATCACATAAATCAGTTCCAGTGATGCCTACACCAATTAGTGAGGAAGTTAATGATCATGAAACTTCAGATCAAGTTACTACCGAACCTCGTAGGTCAACTAGAGTACATTCCACACCAGAGTGGTACGGTAATCCTGTTCTAGCAGTCATGTTACTAGACCATGAAGAACCTACGAACTATGAGGAAGCGATGATGAGCCCAGATTCCAATAAATGGCTTGAGGCCATGAAATGTGAGACAGGATCCATGTATAAGAACAAAGTGTGGACTTTGGTTGACTTGCCCAATGATCGGTGAGCCATAGAGAATAAATGGATCTTCAAGAGGAAGACGGACGCTGATGGTAGTGTTACTATCTACAAAGCTCGACTTGTCGCAAAAGGTTTTCGACAAGTTCAAGGTGTTGACTACGATGAGATCTTCTCACTCGTAGCGATGCTTAAGTCTGTCCGAATCATGTTAGCAATTGCCACATTTTATGAAATCTAGCAAATGGATGTCAAAATTGCATTCCTTAATGGATTTCTTAAAGAAGAGTTGTATATGATGCAACCAGAAGGTTTTGTCAATCCTAAAGGTGCTAACAAAATGTGCAAGCTCCAGCGATCCATCTATGGACTGGTGCAAGCATCTCGAAGTTGGAATATACGCTTTGATGAGTTGATCAAAGCATATAGTTTTATACAGACTTGCGATGAAGCCTATATTTATAAGAAAGTGAGTGGGAGCACTACAGCCTTTCTGATAAGTATATGTGAATAACATATTATTGATCGGAAATGATGTAGAATTTTGTGGAAAGCATAAAGGAGTGTTTGAAAGGAGTTTTTCAAAGAAAGACCTCAGTGAAGCTGCTTACATGTTGAGCATCAAGATCTATAGAGATAGATCAAGACGCTTAATAAGATTTTCAATGAGTACATACCTCGACAAGATTTTGAAGTAGTTCAAAATGGAAAAATCAAAGGAGTTATTGCCTGTGTTGCAAGGTGTGAAGATGAGTAAGACTAAAAAAACCAACCACGACAGAAAATAGAAATAGAATGAATGTCATTCCCTATGCCTCAATCATAGGTTCTATAAAGTATGCTATGTTGTGTACCAGACCTATTGTGTACCTCACCATGAGTTCGGCAAGAGGGTACAATAGCGATACATGAGTGGATCACTGGACAGCGGTCAAAATTATACTTGGTGGAATAAGGATATGTTTCTCGGTTATGGAGGTGACAAAGAGTTTCGTCGTAAAGAGTTACGTCGATGCAAGCTTTGACACAGATCCGGATGACTCTGAGTCTCAATCTGGATACATATTGAAAGTGGGAGCAATTAGCTACAGTAGCTCCGTGCAGAGCATTGTAGACATAGAAATTTGCAAAAATACATATGGATATGAATGTGGTAGGCCCGTTGACTAAACTTCTCTCGCAAGAAAAACATGATCACACCTTAGTACTCTTTGGTAGTTAATCACATGGCGTTGTGAACTAGATTATCGACTCTAGTAAACCCTTTGGGTATTGGTCACTGCTACCTCTTGAGCATGCGTTGGTTTTCCCTTGAAGAGGAAAGGGTGATGCAGCAAAGTAGCATAAGTATTTCCCTCAGTTTTTGAGAACCAAGGTATCAATCCAGTAGGAGGCTTCACACAAGTCCCTCGTACCTGCACAAACAATCAAGAACCTTGCAACCAACACGATAAAGGGGTTGTCAATCCCTTCACGGCCACTTGCAAAAGTGAGATCTGATAAAGATAATAAGATAATTATTTTTGGTATTTTTGTTGTATAGATTGAAAAGTAAAGATTGCAAAATAAACGGCGACAGAAATAACTAGTTGACGGGAGATTAATATGATGGAAGATAGACCCGGGGGGCATAGGTTTCACTAGTGGCTTCTCTTAAGATAGCACAATTTACGGTGGGTGAACAAATTACTGTCGAGCAATTGATAGAAAAGTGCATAGTTATGAGAATATCTAGGCATGACGTCCGTGACAAGTAGACCGAAACGATTCTGCATCTACTACTATTACTCCACACATCGATCGCTATCCAGCATGCATCTAGAGTGTTAAGTTCATAAGAACAGAGTAACGCATTAGGCAAGATGACATGATGTAGAGGGATAAACTGAAGCAATATGATATAAACCCCATCTTTTTATCCTCGATGGCAACAATACAATACGTGCCTTGCTGCCCCTGCTGTCACTGGGAAAGGACACCGCAAGATTGAACCCAAAGCTAAGCACTTCTCCCATTGCAAGAAAGATCAATCTAGTAGGCCAAACCAAACTGATAATTCGAAGAGACTTGCAAAGATATCAAATCATGCATATAAGATTCAGAAAAGAATCAAATATTTTTCATAGATAATCTTGATCATAAACCCACAATTCATCGGATCTCGACAAACACACCGCAAAAAGAATTACATCGAATAGATCTCCAAGAGAATCGAGGAGAACTTTGTATTGAGATCCAAAGAGACAGAAGAAGCCATCTAGCTAATAACTATGGACCCCAAGGTCTGTGGTAAACTACTCACACATCATCGGAGAGGCTATGGTGTTGATGTAGAAGCCCTCCGCGATGGATTCCCCCTCCGGCGGAGTGTCGGAAAAGGCCCCAAGATGGGATCTCACAGGTACAGAAGGTTGCGGCGGTGGAAATAGGGTTTCATGGTGCTCTTGGATGTTTTCAGGGTATATGAGTATATATAGGCGAAGGAAGTAGGTCTGTGGAGCCACGAGGGGCCCACGAGGGTGGGGGCGCCCCTACCCCCCTGGGCGCGCCCTCCTATCTCGTGGCTGCCTCGTTGCTTCCTTGATGTCCACTCCTAGTCTCCTGGATTGCGTTTGTTCCAAAAATGATTCTCGCGAAGGTTTCATTCCGTTTGGATTCCGTTTGATATTCCTTTTCTGCGAAACACTGAAATAGGCAAAAAAACAACAATTTGCACTGGGCCTTGGGTTAATAGGTTAGTCCCAAAAATAATATAAAAGTTCATAATAAAGCCCATTAAACATCCAAAACAGATAATATAATAGCATGGAACAATCAAAAATTATAGATACGTTGGAGACGTATATGTCACATGGGGATGTGAACTATAGGGTGTTAATCACATGACGATGTGAACTATTGGTGTTAAATCACATGGCGATGTGAACTAGATTATTGACTCCAGTGCAAGTGGGAGACTGAAGGAAATATGCCCTAGAGGCAATAATAAAGTTGTTATTTATATTTCCTTATATCATGATAAATGTTTATTATTCATGCTAGAATTGTATTAACCGGAAACTTGATACATGTGTGGATACATAGACAAAACACCGTGTCCCTAGTAAGCCTCTACTTGACTAGCTCGTTGATCAAAGATGGTTAAGTTTCCTAACCATAGACATGTGTTGTCATTTGATGAACGGAATCACATCATTAGGAGAATGATGTGATGGACAAGACCCATCCGTTAGCTTAGCATAATGATCGTTAAGTTTTATTGCTATTGCTTTCTTCATGACTTATACATATTCCTTTGACTATGAGATTATGCAACTCCCGAATGCCGGAGGAACACCTTGTGTGCTATCAAACGTCACAACATAACTGGGTGATTATAAAGATGCTCTACAGGTGTCTCCAAAGGTGTTTGTTGGGTTGGCATAGATCGAGATTAGGATTTGTCACTCCGAGTATCGGAGAGGTATCTCTGGGTCCTCTCGATAATGCACATCACTATAAGCCTTGCAAGCAATATGACTAATGAGTTAGTTGCGGAATGATGCATTACGGAACGAGTAAAGAGACTTGCCGGTAACGAGATTGAACTAGGTATGAGGATACTGACGATCGAATCTCGGGCAAGTAACATACCGATGACAAAGGGAATAATGTATGTTGTTATGTGGTTTGACAAATAAATATCTTCGTAGAATATGTAGGAACCAATATGAGAATCCAGGTTCCACTATTGGTTATTGACCAGAGATGTGTCTCGGTCATGTCTACATAGTTCTCGAACCGTTAGGGTCCGCACACTTAATGTTCGATGATGATTTGTATTATGAGTTATGTGTTTTGGTGACCAAAGTTTGTTCGGAGTCCCGGATGAGATCACGGACATGACAAGGAGTCTCGAAATGGTCGAGAGGTAAAGATTCATATACTGGAAGGTTATATACGGACACCGGAATGGTTCCGAAGAGGTTCGGGGATTTATCGGAGTACCGGGAGGCTATCGGAACCCCCCGGGAAAGTTAATGGGCCTCAAGGTCCATAGTGGAGAGGATAAGGCAGCCACAGGAGGTGGCACGCGTCCCCCCAAGCCCAATCCGAATTAGACAAGAGGTGGGGGGAGTGGCCCCCTTTCCTTCTCCCTCTCCTCCTCTTTCCCCTTTCCCCTCTCCATTGGAAGAAAGGGGGGCGAAACCTACTAGGAGTGGAGTCCTAGTAGGACTCCCCCCACTTGGCGCGCCCCTAGGGGTCGGCCGACCTCCCCTCCCCTCCTTTATATACGTGGGCAGGGGGCACCCCAAAGGCACAACAATTATTCTCTTAGCCGTGTGCGGTGCCCCCCTCCACAGTTTACTCCTCCGGTCATAGCATCGTAGTGCTTAGGCGAAGCCCTGCGCGGATCACATCACCATCACCGTCGCCACGCTGTCGTGCTGATGGAACTCTCCCTCGACCCTCTGCTGGATCAAGAGTTCGAGGGACGTCATGGAGCTGAACGTGTGCTGAACACAGAGGTGCCGTATGTTTGGTACTTGTATCGGTTGGATCATGAAGACGTTCGACTACATCAACCGCGTTAACCTAATGCTTCCGCTTTCGGTCTACGAGGGTACGTGGACGCACTCTCCCCCTCTCGTTGCTATGCATCTCCTAGATAGATCTTGCGTGATCGTAGGAATTTTTTTGAAATTGCATGCTATGTTCCCCAACATATAGTGCAACATATTTGTGGCACTGCCGTTTAGGTCATATTGGTGTAAAGCACACGAAGAAACTCCATGCAGATGGGCTTTTGGAATCACTTGATTATGAATCATTTGATACTTGCGAACCATGCCTCATGGGCAAGATGACTAAAACTCCGTTCTCCGGAACAATGGAGCGAGCCACTGACTTATTGGAAATAATACATACCAATGTATGCGGTCCAATGGGTGTTGAGGCTCGCAGCGTGTATCACTATTTTCTCACCTTAATAGATGATTTGAGAAGATATGGGTATATCTACTTAATGAAACACACGTCTGAAACATTTGAAAAGTTCAAAGAATTTCAGAGTGAAGTGGAGAATCGTCGTAACAAGAAAATAAAGTTTCTACGATCTGATCGCAGAGGCGAATATTTGAGTTACGAGTTTGGCCTTCATTTAAAACAATGTGGAATAGTTTCACAACTCACTCTACCTGGAACACCACAGCGTAATGGTGTGTCTGAACACCGTAACCGTACTTTATTAGATATGGTGCGATCTATGATGTCTCTTACCGATTTACCACTATCGTTTTGGGGTTATGCATTAGAGACAGCTGCATTCATGTTAAATAGGTCACCGTCTAAATCCGTTGAGACGACACCGTATGAACTGTGGTTTGGCAAGAAACCTAATCTGTCATTTCTTAAAGTTTGGTGTTGCGATGCTTATGTGAAAAAGCTTCAACCTCATAAGCTCGAACCCAAATCGGAGAAGTGCGTCTTCATAGGATACCCAGAAGAAACTGTTGGGTACACCTTCTACCACAAATCCGAAGGCAAGATCTTTGTTGCTAAGAATGGATCTTTTCTAGAGAAGGAGTTTCTCTCGAAAGAAGTGAGCGGGAGGAAAGTAGAACTTGATGAGGTAATTGTACCTTCTCTCGAATTGGAAAGTAGCTCATCACAGAAAACCATTCCCATGATGCCTACACCAACTAGAGAGGAAGCTAATGATAATGATCATAAAACTTCAGATCAAGTTACTACCGAACCTCGTAGGTTAACTAGAGCACGTTCCGCACCAGAGTGGTACGGTAATCCTGTTATGGAAGTCATGTTACTAGACCATGACGAACCTACAAACTATGAAGAAGCTATGATGAGCCCAAATTCTAATAAATGGCTTGAGGCCATGAAATCTGAGATAAGATCCATTTATGAGAACAAAGTATGGACTTTGGTTGACTTGCCCGATGATCGGCGAGCCATAGAGAATAAATGGATCTTCAAGAAGAAGACTGACGCTGATGGTAATGTTACTGTCTACAAAGCTCGACTTGTCATGAAAGGTTTTCGACAAGTTCAAGGAGTTGAGTATGGTGAGACTTTCTCACCCGTAGCGATGCTTAAGTCTGTCCGAATCATGTTAGCAATTGACGCATTTTATGATTATGAAATCTGGCAAATGGACGTCAAAACTGCATTCCTTAATGTATTTCTTAAATAAGAGTTCTATATAACGCAACCAGAAGGTTTTATCGATCCTAAAGGTGCTAACAAAGTGTGCAAGCTCTAGCAATCCATTTATGGACTGGTGCAAGCATCTCGGAGTTGGAATATACGCTTTGATGAGGTGATCAAAGCATATGGTTTTATACAGACTTTTGGAGAAGCCTGTATTTACAAGAAAGTGAGTGGGAGCTCTGTAGCATTTCTAATATTATATGTGGATGACATATTGTTGATTGGAAATGATGTAGAATTTCTGGATAGCATAAAAGGATACTTGAATAAAAGTTTTTCAATGAAAGACCTCGGTGAAGCTACTTATATATTAGGCATCAAGATCTATAGGGATGGATCAAGATACTTAATAGGACTTTCACAAAGCACATACCTTGACAAGATTTTGAAGAAGTTCAAAATGGATCAGTCAAAGAAAGGGTTCTTGCATGTGTTGCAAGGTGTGAAGTTGAGTAAGACTCAAAGCCCGACCACGGCAGAAGGTAGAGAGAGAATGAAAGTCATTCCCTATGCCTCAGCCATAGGTTCTATAAAGTATGCCAAGTTGTGTACCAGACATATTGTGCACCTTGCCTTGAGTTTTTCAAGGGGGGTACACTAGTGATCCAAGAGTAGATCACTGTACAGCTGTCAAAATTATGCTTAGTTACCTAAGAGGACTAAGGAAATATTTCTCGGTTATGGAGGTGACAAAGAGTTCCTCGTAAAGGGTTACATCGATGCAAGCTTTGACACTAATCTGGATGACTCAGTGTCTCAATCTGAATGCATATTGAAAGTGGGACCAATTAGCTAGAGTAGCTCCGTGCAGAGCATTGTAGACATAGAAACTTGCAAAATACATACGGTTCTGAATGTGGCTGACCCGTCGACTAAACCTCCCTCACAAGCAAAACATGATCACACCTTAGTAATCTTTGTGTATTAATCACATGACAATGTGAACTAGATTATTGACTCTAGTAAACCCTTTGGGTGTTGATCACATGGCGATGTGAACTATGGGGGTTAATCACATAAAGATGTGAGCTATTGGTGTTAAATCACATGGCGATGCGAACTAGATTATTGACTCTAGTGCAAGTGGGAGACTAAAGGAAATATGCCCTAGAGGGAATCATAAAGTTGTTATTTTATATTTCCTTATATCATGATAAATGTTTATTATTCATGCTAGAATTGTATTAACCGGAAACTTGATACATGTGTGGATACATAGACAAAACACCGTGTCCCTAGTAAGCCTCTACTAGACTAGCTCGTTAATCAAAGATGATTAAGTTTCCTAACCATAGACATGTGTTACCATTTGATGAACGGGATCACATCATTAGGAGAATGATGTGATGGACAAGACCCATCCGTTAGCTTAGCATATTGATCGTTCAGTTTTATTGCTATTGCTTTCTTCATGTCATATACATATTCCTTTGACTATGAGATTATGCAACTCCCGGACACCGGAGGAATACCTTGTGTGCTATCAAACGTCACAATGTAACTGGGTGATTATAGAGATGCTCTACAGGTATCTCCGAAGGTGTTTGTTGGGTTGGCATAGATCGAGATTAGGATTTGTCACTCCGAGTATCGGAGAGGTATCTCTGGGCCCTCTCGATAATGCACATCATAAGAAGCCTTGCAAGCAAAGTGACTAATGAGTTAGTTGGGGGATGATGCATTACGGAACGAGTAAAGAGACTTGCCGGTAAAGAGATTGAACTAGGTATGAAGATACCGATGATCGAATCTCGGGCAAATAACATACCGATGACATAGGGAATAGCGTATGTTGTCATAACGGTTCGACCGATAAAGATCTTCGTAGAATATGTAGGAACCAATATGAGCATCCAGGTTCCGCTATTGGTTATTGACCAGAGAGGTGTCTCGGTCATGTCTACATAGTTCTCGAACCCGTAGGGTCCGCACGCTTAATGTTCGATGACGATTTTGTATTATATGAGTTATGTGATTTGGTTACCGAATGTTGTTCGGAGTCCCGGATGAGATCACAGACATGACGAGGAGTCTCGAAATGGCTGAGAGGTAAAGATTGATATATAGGACGATAGTATTTGGAGATGGGATGTGATTCGGAGGGTACCGGGTACATACCGGGTCACCGGAAGGGGTTCGAGGCACCCCCGGCAAAGATATGGGCCTAATGGGCCAAGAGGGGAAACGCAGCAGCCAGCAGGGGTTGTTGCGCCCCCCATATGGGCCGAACTAGAGGATGAATGAAACAGGCGAAGAGAGAAAGGAAGGGGAGGGATTCGGCCTCCCACTTCCTTCTCTCCTCCCTCCTCCTTCCTTCCCCCTTCGGAAAAAATGGTAGGGGGGGGGAGGGGGGGCGAATTGGACAAGGCCCCAAGTAGGATTCCTCCTACTTGGGATGCCCCATGGCAGCTCCCCTCCCCCTCCCACCTATATATACGTGGGGAGGGGGCGCCTAGAACACACACCAACAATTGTTAGCCGTGTGCGGCGCCCCCCTCCACAGTTTACTCCTGCAGTCATATTGTCGTAGTGCTTAGGCGAAGCCCTACGCGGATCACTTCACCATCACCGTCACCACACCGTCGTGCTGACAGAACTCATCTACTTCCTCGACACTTTGCTGGATCAAGAGTTCGAGGGACGTCATCGAGCTGAATGTGTGTAGAACTCGGAGGTGCCGTATGTTCGGTGCTTGATCGGTCGGAACGAGAAGAAGTTTGACTACATCAACCGCGTTGTCAAGCGCTTCCGCTTTCGGTCTACGAGGGTACATAGACACACTCTCCCCCTTGATACGTCTCCAACGTATCTATAATTTTTGATTGTTCCATACTATTACATATTCTGTTTTGGATGATTAATGGGCTTTATTATAAACTTTTATATTATTTTTGGGACTAACCTATTAACCGGAGGCCCAACCCAAAATGCTTTTTTTGCCTATTTCAGTGTTTCACAGAAAAAGAATATCAAACGGAGTCCAAACGGAATGAAACCTTCGGGAACATGATTTTCGGAACAAACATGATCCAGAGGACTTGGAGTGGACGTCAAGCAAGTAACAAGGAGGCCACGAGGCAGGAGGGCGCGCCTACTCCCCTTGGGCGCGCCCTCCACCCTCGTGGGCCCCTCGTGGCTCCACCGACCTACTTCTTCCTCCTATATATACCTACGTACCCCCAAACCATCAGTAGAGGAGCCAAAACCCTATTTCCACCATCGCAACCTTCTGTACCCGTGAGATCCCATCTTGGGGCCTTTTCCGGCGCTCCGCCGGAGGAGGCATTGATCATGGAGGGCTTCTACATCAACACCATAGCCTCTCCGATGATGTGTGAGTAGTTTACCTCAGACCTTCGGGTCCATAGTTATTAGCTAGATGGCTTCTTCTCTCTCTTTGGATCTCAATACAAAGTTCTCCTCGATTCTCTTGGAGATCTATTTGATGTAATCTTCTTTTGCGGTGTGTTTGTCGAGATCCGATGGATTGTGGGTTTATGATCAAGATTATCTATGAACAATATTTGAATCTTCTCTGAATTCTTTTATGTATGATTGGTTATCTTTGCAAGTCTCTTCGAATTATTAGTTTGGTTTGGCCTACTAGATTGATCTTTCTTGCAATGGGAGAAGTGCTTAGCTTTGGGTTCAATCTTGCGGTGCTCGATCCCAGTGACAGTAGGGGAAACGACACGTATTGTATTGTTGCCATCGAGGATAAAAAGATGGGGTTTATATCATATTGCATGAGTTTATCCCTCTACATCATGTCATCTTACTTAAAGCGTTACTCCGTTCTTATGAACTTAATACTCTAGATGCATGTTGGATAGCGGTCGATGTGTGGAGTAATAGTAGTAGATGCAGGCAGGAGTCGGTCTACTTGTCACAGACGTGATGCCTATATACATGATCATACCTAGATATTCTCATAACTATGATCAATTCTATCAATTGCTCGACAGTAATTTGTTTACCCACCGTAATACTTATGCTATCTTGAGAGAAGCCACTAGTGAAACCTATGGCCCCCGGGTCTATTCTCTATCATATTAATCTACCGTTATTTCTATTATTGTTTATTTTGCTTTCTTTACTTCTAGTCTTTATCATAAAAATACCCAAAAAATTATCTTATCATCTCTATCAGATCTCACTTTTGCAAGTGGCCGTGAATGGATTGACAACCCCTTTATCGCGTTTGTTGCAAGGTACTTATTTGTTTGTGTAGGTACGAGGGACTTGAGCGTGGTCTCCTACTGGATTGATACCTTCGTTCTCAAAAACTGAGGGAAATACTTACGCTACTTTACTGCATCACCATTTCCTCTTCAAGGGAAAACCAACGCAATGCTCAAGAGGTAGCAAGAAGGATATCTGGCGC
This sequence comes from Aegilops tauschii subsp. strangulata, assembly GCF_002575655.3. Taxonomy (NCBI): domain Eukaryota; kingdom Viridiplantae; phylum Streptophyta; class Magnoliopsida; order Poales; family Poaceae; genus Aegilops; species Aegilops tauschii. The sequence continues at coordinate 332,454,544 of NC_053035.3, forward strand.
TGTTGCCGGGGAGTCTACGCACAAGTCAAGACATACCAAGTACCCATCACAAACTCTTATCCCTCGCATTACATTATTTGCCATTTGCCTCTCGTTTTCCTCTCCCCCACTTCACCCTTGCCGTTTTATTCGCCCTCTCTTTCCGTTCGCCTCTTTCCCGTTGCTTTTCTTGTGCCATGGCCGAGTCAAAAAGGGCTAAGGGCTCTCTCCAGGGTTTTAATACTTTGGATAGCCCCTCTGTCCTCTCTAAGCTCATAAATAATGATGCTATGGAAAGACCTACCGGGGTTATCAATGAGGGTTTGAATAATTTGATGAAGATGATCCTGGAATTTTTCTTTATTTACTTGACGAGTCTTTGAAAGATGCTTGGGATAGGCTTTTAAGGATTCGAGCTAGTTATGTGCCCCAATATCAAATTGAGATATACCTAAAAAGCTTTTATGTTGGGTTGCCCGCTTCGTTCAAGCAAGTTTTAGATTCTATTTTTGAAGAGGGTTTTCTTGAAGGGGATCTCATAGATACCTATGAAAAGATGAAAACTATATTTGGGCACCCCATGAGTGAGAAGGTTGAATCCACCTCTCTTTTGTGCTTTTACCAAAACGAAATTATCAAAGAGATGAAGGCTAGCTTAGATGCAAATTTCCGTAGTGTGCTTAATCTTTCTTCCACCATTAATGGCCACGTGCTTTCTCAAAATAGAAAGATAAATGCTATAGATAATAATTTTTCTCTTTTCTTTCCCAATGCCAAAGATGGCAATACTTAGATTTATCGTTGCTTTTATGCCTAGCTAGGGGCGTTAAACGATAGCGCTTGTTGGGAGGCAACCCAATTTTATTTTAATTTTTTGCTTTTTGGTTTTGTTTAGGAATAAATAATCCATCTAGCTTCTGGTTAGATGTGTTTTTATGTTTCAATTAGTGTTTGTGCCAAGTGAAACCTATAGGATCTTCTTGGATGATAGTTATTTGATCTTGCTGAAAATTCCAGAAACTTTATGTTCACGAAAACAATTGTTTAAAATCACCAGAACGTGATAAAATACTGATTCCAATTGCATCAGATCAATAAACAAATTATCTAGGTCTTCCTATTTTGGTAGATGTTTCTGAGTTCCAGAAGTTTGCGTTAGATACAGATTACTACAGACTGTTCTGTTTTTGACAGATTCTGTTTTTCGTGTGTTGTTTGCCTATTTTGATGAATCTATGGCTAGTAAAATAGCTTATAAACCATAGAGAAGTTGGAATACAGTAGGTTTAACACCAATATAAATAAATAATGAGTTCATTACAGTACCTTGAAGTGGTGTTTTCTTTTCTTTCGCTAACGGAGCTCACGAGATTTTCTGTTAAGTTTTGTGTTGTGAATTTTTCAAGTTTTGGGTAAAGATTTGATGGATTATGGAACAAGTATTGGAAAGAGCCTAAGCTTGGGGATGCCCAAGGCACCCCAAGGTAAAATTCAAGGACAACCAAAAGCCTAAGCTTGGGGATGCCCCGGAAGGCATCCCCTCTTTCTTCTTCGTCTATCGGTAACTTTACTTGGAGTTATATTTTTATTCACCACATGATATGTGTTTTGCTTGGAGCATCTTGTATGATTTGAGTCTTTTATTTTTAGTTTACCACAATCATCCTTGCTGTACACACCTTTTGAGAGAGACACACATGATTCGGAATTTGTTAGAATACTCTATGTGCTTCACTTATATTTTTTGAGCTATATAGTTTTTGCTCTAGTGCTTCACTTATATCTTTTAGAGCACGGTGGTGGTTATATTTTATAGAAATTATTGATCTCTCATGCTTCACTTATATTATTTTGAGAGTCTTAAACAGCATGGTAAATTGCTTTAATTATGAAATTAATTCGAATATGCTAGGCGTCTAAGATGAGCATAATAAAAACTTTTATATTGAGTGCATTGAATACTAGGAGAAGTTTGATACTTGATGTTTGTTTTGAGATATGGAGATAGTGATATTAAAGTCGTGCTAGTTGAGTAGTTGTGAATTTGAGAAATACTTGTGTTGAAGTTTGCAAGTCCCGTAGCATGCACGTATGGTAAACGTTGTGTGACAAATTTGAAACATGAGGTGTTCTTTGATTGTCATCCTTATGAGTGGCGGTCGGGGACGAGCGATGGTCTTTTCCTACCAATCTATCCCCCTAGGAGCATGCGCGTAGTGCTTGGTTTTTGATGACTTGTAGATTTTTGCAATAAGTATGTGAGTTCTTCATGACTAATGTTGAGTCCATGGATTATAAGCACTCTCAACCTTCCATCATTGCTAGCCTCTTCGGTACCGTGCATTGCCCTTTCTCACCTTGAGAGTTGGTGCAAACTTTACCGGTGCATCCAAACCCCGTGATATGATACGCTCTATCACACGTAAACCTCCTTATATCTTCCTCAAAACAGCCACCATACCTACCTATCATGGCATTTCCATAGACATTCCAAGATATATTGCCATGCAACTTTCCACCGTCCTGTTTATTATGACACGCTTCATCATTGTCATATTGCTTTGCATGATCATGTAGTTGACATCATATTAGTGGCAAAGCCACCATGCATAATTTTTCATACATGTCACTCTTGATTCGTTGCATATCCCGGTACACCACCGGAGGCATTCATATAGAGTCATATTTTGTGCTAGTATCGAGTTGTAATCATTGAGTTGTAAATAAATAGAAGTGTGATGATCATCATCCATAGAGCATTGTCCCAAAAAAGGAGAAAGGACAAATAAAAATGAAGGCCCAAAAAAAAAGGGGCAATGCTACTATCCTTTTTCCACACTTGTGCTTCAAAGTAGCACTGTGATCTTTATGATAGAGAGTCTCTTGTTTTGTCAGTTTTATATACTAGTGGGAATTTTTCATAATAGAACTTGGCTTGTATATTCCAACGATGGGCTTCCTCAAATGCCCTAGGTCTTCGTGAGCAAGCAAGTTGGATGCACACCCACTTAGTTTCTTTTGTTGAGCTTTCATACATTTATAGCTCTAGTGCATCCGTTGCATGGCAATCCCTACTCCTTGCATTGACATCAATTGATGGGCATCTCCCTAGCCCATTGATTAGCTGCGTCAATGTGATACTTTCTCCTTTTTTGTCTTCTCCAGACAACCCCCATCATTATATTCTATTCCACCCATAGTGCTATATCCATGGCTCACGCTCATGTATTGCGTGAAAGTTGAAAAAAGTTTGAGATTACTAAAGTATGAAACAATTGCTTGGCTTGTCATCGGGGTTGTGCATGATGAGAGCATTCTTGTGTTACGAAAATGGAGCATGACCAAACTATATGATTTTGTAGGGATGAACTTTCTTTGGCCATGTTATTTTGAGAAGACATAATTGCTTAGTTAGTATGCTTGAAGTATTATTATTTTTATGTCAATATTAAACTTTTATCTTGAATCTTTCGGATCTGAACATTAATGCCACAATAAAGAAAATTACATTGAGAAATATGCTAAGAAGCATTCCACATCAAAAATTCTGTTTTTATCATTTACCTACTCAAGGACGAGCAGGAATTAAGCTTGGGGATGCTTGATACGTCTCCAACGTATCTATAATTTTTTATTGTTCCATGCTATTATATATTCTGTTTTGGATGATTAATGGGCTTTATTATACACTTTTACATTATCTTTGGGACTAACCTATTAACCGAAGGCCCAGTCCAAATTGCTGTTTTTTTGCCTATTTCAGTGTTTTGCAGAAAAAGAATATCAAACGGAGTCCAAACGGAATGAAACCTTCGAGAACGTGATTTTCGGAACAAACGTGATCCAGAGGACTTGGAGTGGACGTCAAGCAAGCAACGAGGAGGCCATGAGGCAGGGGGCGCGCCTACCCCCTGGGTGCGCCCTCCACCCTCGTGGGCCCCTCGTGGCTCCACCGACCTACTTCTTCCTCCTATATATACCTACGTACCCCCAAACCATCAGAAGAGGAGCCAAAACCCTATTTCCACCTCCGCAACCTTCTGTACCCGTGAGATCCCATCTTGGGGCCTTTTCCGGCGCTCCGCCGGAGGGGGCATTGATCACGGAGGGCTTCTACATCAACACCATAGCCTCTCCGATGATGTGTGAGTAGTTTACCCCAGACCTTTGGGTCCATAGTTATTAGCTAGATGGCTTCTTCTCTCTCTTTGGATCTCAATACAAAGTTCTCCTCGATTCTCTTGGAGATCTATTTGATGTAATCTTCTTTTGCGGTGTGTTTGTCGAGATCCGATGAATTGTGGGTTTATGATCAAGATTATCTATGAACAATATTTGAATCTTCTCTGAATTCTTTTATGTATGATTGGTTATCTTTGCAAGTCTCTTCGAATTATCAGTTTGGTTTGGCCTACTAGATTGATCTTTCTTGCAATGGGATAAGTGCTTAGCTTTGGGTTCAATCTTGCGGTGCTCAATCCCAGTGACAGTAGGGGAAACGACACGTATTGTATTGTTGCCATCGAGGATAAAAAGATGGGGTTTATATCATATTGCATGAGTTTATCCCTCTACATCATGTCATCTTACTTAAAGCGTTACTCCGTTCTTATGAACTTAATACTATAGATGCATGCTGGATAGCGGTCGATGTGTGGAGTAATAGTAGTAGATGCAGGCAGGAGTCGGTCTACTTGTCACGGACGTGATGCCTATATACATGATCATACCTAGATATTCTCATAACTATGATCAGTTCTATCAATTGCTCGACAGTAATTTGTTTACCCACCGTAATACTTATGCTATCTTGAGAGAAGCCACTAGTGAAACCTATGGCCCCCGGGTCTATTCTCTATCATATTAATCTACCGTTATTTCTAGTACTGTTTATTTTGCTTTCTTTACTTCTAGTCTTTATCATAAAAATACCAAAAATATTATTTTATCATCTCTATCAGATCTCACTTTTGCAAGTGGCCGTGAAGGGATTGACAACCCCTTTATCGCGTTGGTTGCAAGGTCCTTATTTGGTTGTGTATGTACGAGGGACTTGAGCGTGGTCTCCTACTGGATTGATACCTCGGTTCTCAAAAACTGAGGGAAATACTTACGCTACTTTACTGCATCACCCTTTCCTCTTCAAGGGAAAACCAACGCAGTGCTCAAGAGGTAGCACCCCTCTCGTTGCTATGCATCTCCTAGATAGATCTTGCGTGAGCATAGGATTTTTTTTGAAATTGCATGCTACGTTTCCCAACAGCTCCATCTTCAGCCCACGTACCATTCATTGCTACAAGGGATAATTGTCGTTCTTCTCTTTCTCATCCTTACCTGCATCTTCTAATTCTAGCCTCTTCGTGAACCAACATCACGTCAACATTAGTGTTTTCGTCATCAATGCCTCATCATCTTCTTCTTTCTCATTCCTTGCCAGCTTTAGTTCTCATTCCGAATTGTTTTCTAGAATATTATTTCTTTCCTTTTTGTTTTATTTCTTGGAACACTCTTTCTTTCTCCAACACCGTAGACCACTTGGTGGCTTTAGTTCTTTTTCCTTCTTATGCTTAGAACACCCCTCTTTTCTACAATAGCATGAACCACCTGACCAATGTTGTGTCATGTTGTCCTCACCCGTGAAAGTTTCGAAAATAGTCGGCGTGTGCACATCCTGTAGAGCATAGACATCATCCATCATGGTGAACGCTAGATCGCCCATGTCGTGAGCTCATCGTGGTTGTTGTCCATCTTGGCAGCGGTCCTAGGCTATGTCGCTGAGAGCCTGTTGATCGTACGCCCATAAGAAAAATATATGTTATTTTGTTGTATTGGGAAACTTGTGATTGCCAATTAATAGTAGAGATGATTATAAGTGGCATAGCGCGCCAGAGTGGTGATTTGTTATGTGGGAATATCTAATTTTGTTTTGGAAAGTTATCAAGAAATATCTTATGTCTATCTTTTTGGAAGGTGATCTCACATATATGATGCAATTTCTGAATTCTTAATTACCTGTTATTTATGTAACTGAATTGAATTAGTACCTGCCAAGGCAAGCATGAAACAAGATCCCCTTAATGGGATTTGGTTTTTTAACGGGAGAGAGAAAAACCAGCGGAAGGGGTGGTGAGAGGTGGGACGAAATAAAATCGGACGAAAAAGACCATACTAGGCTACCAACTCCTCCATTAGGAGTAGAGATATTTTAGGAAGGTGATCTCACATATATGATGCAATTTCTGCATTCTTAATTACCTATTTTTTATGTAATTGAATTGAATTAGTACCTGCCAAGGCAAGCACGAAACAAGATCCCCTTAATGAGATTTCGTTTTTTAACTGTAGGGAGAAAAACCAGCGTAAGGGGTGGTGAGAGGTGGACGAAATAAAACCAGACGAAAAAAGACCATACCAGGCTACCAGCTCCTCCATTAGGAGTAGAGATAGTGGCATAAACAAACTTAATTTGCCTGGAAATTTTGATTTTGCCGCTCGGGATGAATTTTGTGATACACTAAAAAGGTAAGAGTGGCAAAAGTGCGATGTCAATTTTTAGAGTGACATGAGAAAATCGGCAAATGATAGATGTGTTAATCACATCATGCCATCAACACCCCCAGCGAAAACATCCAGGTTAACCTAGGGCATGCTAGGAGCTCATGTTCACGACAAGATTATAGAGTCGCCCGATCCTTACGAACTGACTCGATCGACAGGGGTCAACCTCTCTCACTTTTCCTTGCACAGTTACGGGGCCCTTTGGCCCCACTTCCTTCTTCATGCCGGAGAATCCGACGATCGTCGTGACTGGGATCGAGGATGCCCGGTAGGTCATCTTGGTCGTGAAGGATCACAAACGGAGATCCATTCCATCTAGATGTCGTTTGAAGATTGTAGGGAGGGGCTCGTGCCTGAAGGGGCCTCATCGACGATGATGGTGACACGGTTGATTTACCCAGGTTCAGGACCCAGATGGCTGATAGCCCTACACCCCTACCTATCATGTATTCAAGGGATACGATACAACCATTCGATCTTCTAATTGGAGGGAACAAATCTCCTACAACCAAGTCTTTGAAATGGAGCTAATGTTCTTATCCCTTAAGAGTGTAAACTCCTGCGCGACGCATGTCTCGAAAGTCCCTAGATACCCAGGCTGATGATATGATCCAATTATACCCATAAAAGCTTTTCTCTTCGGGTGGGTACCCTTACTCACTGGATTTTGGGATTATTCTTCATTGGCACAATCTCGTAAGACCCTTGTTGGACTCTCATGAAATCTTGAGTAGGTGGAGTTGATTCTCACAAAATATGTCACAGCCTGATTTTTGGCCCTTTCTTTTTCTTTTGTTTTTCTAAGATTTTTGCTTAAGTTTTCTTTTTCCGTGGCTTTGTGGTCTAGAAACTGAAGAAGATGAACTCTTCTTTGCTTCTAGAGTGGCTTGTCAACCTCAAATCCTTCCCTAGACCTTTCCATTTTCATTCTAGCCCAAATCCCAATATTCTTTTTATTGGGAATATTCCTTTTTCTATTAAAGGAATAACCCTAATTGCCCTAGGTTGTGAAGCAACCTATATTTCCATCACTCCTAAAATTCCCAAATAATTCTCATAAATTGTTTGGGTCATATATTCCTCAAATATGGCAAAATATTTCATTTGCCATGTTTATCATCATGCTCAAATAATTCATTTCCTATTCTACCCTAAATGGCACATTGTGAAGCAAGTGCTATTTTATTTTTCCCAAGTGGCCTAAAACTCCTTGGACACCTTTTCATGTCCATATCATTGCCACATGCCAAAATGCAACCTCATTTGCCTAGTAGTCATTTAATTATGATTTTCCAAAGTTTCTGTCCAGAAAGAAATTTTGTGAAGGAGGTACAAGCTAGGCATATCCAAATGAGTTGCAATTTATGCATGGCCACAATATCATCATATCATAGCCCTCCACCAAAGTTGAGCTCATGTAATGCCTCCATGTGAGCTCATCTTCAATTCTGTCCAAAATTTCAGTTTGTGAAGCAAGTATATTTTATCTTGCTCCATTATGGCTGTAAATTTTTCTAGACCCTCTCCAACCTATATAACCCATCTCCACCAAATTTGGGCATATTTTGTTTGGCCATTTTCCCTTAGGAATTTTCCTAAGCTTCTGTTCAGAGAATACCATCATGAAGGAAGTACCACTTTGGCTTTTCCAAATGGTATGAAATTTGTATGGCACTCTCACATGCCCAAATCATCCTGGCATGTCAAATTTCAGCTCAAGTGGCTTCACCATTTGAGTGCATCATCTTGATTTCTATTCTGGACCAAGTTAAGCAGTTGTGAAGCAACTATATTAATTCTTGATCCAAATCACCTCCAAATTTCCAGGATCATAGTTCTTCCGTAGCTAATCACACCATACAACCCATTTGGCTCCAAGTTCCTTCCTGTTGATCAGCAGTACTTAACCAAAACTGATACAGCAAACTTCAGGCGATCACTCACATCTCTCCTTGGCACTTCTACGCGATCTATCACCTCCCTCGGCCTCTAGTATGAAAGGACTAAACACTAGACAACGTTTCCTTGCCTCTTTGCGTCCCCTCCTTGCTGGTCACAGTGGTGACCGCGTCGTTTGCACGCGCTCTGGCAGCAATGGACGCGAGCTGAGCGTCGTTTGCTTCGGGCCCCTCCTCCTCTCGTCGTCATCGCGCGCCTCGTCGTGTCCAACAGCTAGCCCACGTCGTCGCCGTTCCCCTGGAGCCAGCTCCCCCTCTGTTCGCTTCTCCGTCGGTGCTCGTCGCCGCGCGTCCACGGGCGCACAGTGCCGACAAGGCATTAATGGCGTCGTGGCTCCTTCCCTCTCTTGTCCCCGAGCCCCTCTCGTCTCCGTGACCCTCGTCCACTTCCCCCTCGTCGCCGTTCGAGCTTGGCCGCAAGCACACGCGTCCGCGGTGGCACCCAAGCTCGAACCGCCTTGCCACGGCTATTTAAGCCAGCCCCGACCCCTCCCGAGCACACCAGCCTCCCCAACGCACTCCTCTAGGCCCTCCCCGCCTCTAGCCCGAGCTTGAGGAGCACTCTGTCTCCCCCATGGCCGCCGTGTCCGCCGCGACCTCCCTCCTAAATTAGCTCGAAGCCGGCCCCCTCCCTCCCTCATTCCTTCACCAGGGGAGTCCCCTCGACCCCCTGATCCTCCCCACCTACTTGCCCCTCGCCGGAGTGCCCCGCAGCCCCATAACCCAACTCCACCCGAAGCCCTCCTCTTCCGCGTCTGGTGTCCTGCTCCTCCCCAGCCTCCTCGGCATTCGTGCCCTACGGGGACGGGTTCACCTCGGTCTCGTCTACGCGTGGGTGGTCCGAGCGCTCCGAACGGTGGCCGGAGCCGGCCGGACGGGCGCCAGCGCCACGCTCCTCCCTCTGTCTCCGTCGGGCGGCGTCGGGAAGGAGATGAGGAAGACGACGCCCATGACCCTCCATGTCATGTTATGCTATGAGTAGTGTTCTAGTTTTGATATTCATGCTCGTCAGTATGCCATGCTCATCTGGATAATGGTTAAATGTTGTTGTTATGCTCATTGATTATGATGCACCCCCATGCTTATTTTGATATCATGTTCATGCATTGTAGTTGCATCATGTTATTTTTATCGTGGCTCAGCATATTGCATTCAAGTTTAACCGGATTTAATTGAACTTGAACAACTGTTGGCTGAGTCATGGTGCCACCATATCGATCTGACCAGTGCAACCACGTGATACGTCTCCATCGTATCTATAATTTTTGATTGTTCCATGCCAATATTATTCAACTTTCATATACTTTTTGGCAACTTTTTATACTATTTTTGGGACTAACATATTGATCCAGTGCCCAGTGCCAGTTCCTGTTTGTTGCATGTTTTATGTTTCGCAGAATATCCATATCAAACGGAATACAAACGGGATAAAAACGGACGCAGCTTATTTTTGGAATATTTGGAAAATTCCGGAAGAAAAATCCACGCGAGACGGTGCCCGAGGTGGCCACGAGGCAGGGGGCGCCCCTGCCCCTGCTGGGCGCGCCCCTGACCCTCGTGGGCCACTCGTAAGGCGGTTGATGCCCTTCTTCGGCCGCAAGAAAGCTAATTTTTGGTAAAAAATCACGGCGAAGGTTTCAGTCCAATCAGAGTTACGGATCTCCATATATATACGAAATGGTGAAAGGGCAGCAGACGAGAACGCAGAAACAAAGAGAAATAGAGAGATAGATCCAATCTCGGAGGGGCTCTCGCCCCTCCCACGCCATGGAGGCCAAGGACCAGAGGGGAAACCCTTCTCCCATCTAGTAAGGAGGTCAAGGAAGAAGAAGACGAAGGGCCCCCCTCACCCCTTCTCTTCCGGTGGCGCCGGAACGCCGCCGTGGCCATCATCATCACCGCAATCTTCACCAACAACTTCACCGCCATCATCACCAACTCTTCCCCCCTCTATGCAGCGGTGTAACCTCTCTCTTACCCGCTGTAATCTCTACTTAAACATGGTGCTCAACACTATATATTATTTCCCAATGATGTATGGCTATCCTATGATGTTTGAGTAGATTCGTTTTGTCCTATGGGCTATTTGATGATCAAGATTGGTTTGAGTTGCATGTTTTATTATTGGTGCTGTCCTATGGTGCTCTCCGTGTCGCGCAAGCGTGAGGGATTCCCGCTGTAGGGTTTCAATATGTTCATGATTTGCTTATGGTGGGTGGCGTGAGTGACAGAAGCACATACCCGAGTAAGTAGGTTGTTTGCGTATGGGATAAAGGGGATTTGATGCTTTAATGCTATGGTTGGGTTTTACCTTAATGATCTTTAGTAGTTGCGGATGCTTGCTAGAGTTCCAATCATAAGTGCATATGATCCAAGTATATAAAGTATGTTAGCTTATGCCTCTCCCTCAAATAAAATTGCAATAATGATTACCGGTCTAGTTATCGATTGCCTAGGGAGAAATAACTTTCTCGTAACAAAAAGCTCTTTACTAACTTAGTTGTGTCTTTATCTAAACAACCCCTACTTTTTATTTATGTGCTCCTTACTATCTTGCAAACCTATCCAAAAACACCTACAAAGTACTTCTAGTTTCATACTTGTTTCCGGTAAAGCGAACATCAAGCGTGCGTAGAGTTGTATCGTGGTCGATAGAACTTGAGGGAATATTTGTTCTACCTTTAGCTCCTTGTTGGGTTCGACACTCTTACTTATCGAAAGAGGCTACAATTGATCCCCTATACTTGTGAGTTATCAAGACCATTTTCTGGCGCCGTTGCCGGGGAGCAATAGCGTGGGGTGAATATTCTTGTGTGTGCTTGTTTGCTTTATCACTAAGTAATTTTTATTTGCTGTTCTTAGTTGTTCTCTATCTTTAGTTGTGGATATGGAACACGAAATACCAAAAAAATTAGGTGTACTTGCTACTCATGGAGATGAGGAACCTCATAAAACCCTTGATGATCAATATGTGAAAAATATTATGTACCACTTTGATAATCCTGAGAAAACCTCATTCAATTTGGTAATGGGAGTAACATTGGATCAACGTGACTATTATGGGATCAAATTTATATGCTGAAGTGGTATGCTAGGCAACTATGCTTGAGATATGATTATACTTGTTGCTCTAGGATGAAGGCTCCACACCTTCCCTTTTCATGCAAATTTAATGATAATAAAACCTTAGCCTCTTATGCTAATGGTATCTATGATTACTATGATGTGGAACAAATAGAAGAATTTGTTGCTTTTATGGGTGCTTATGAAATTGAATCTATGTTTAAAGAGTTTGAAGATTTTGATGATTCGGTTTATAGACCTGAAAATTTAGCTATCCTTAAATATTGTTATGAGAATTATGAATACAATTACGATATTAATGCACTTATTGAGAAAGTCTCCGCTGTCCAAGAAGAGACTAATATTTTGCAGGAGTCTATGGAAGAAGAAATTACTGAAACTGTGAGCTTATTGGATGAAAAAGTTGATGAGGAGAGCGAAGAACAAAAGGAGGAAGAGCGGATTAGCTACCCATGCCCACCTTCTAATGAGAGTAACTCTTCAACTCATACATTGTTTAATGTCCCTTCGTGCTTATCGAAGGATGATTGCTATGATGACTACTATGATCCCGTTGATTCTTTTGAAATATCCCTTTTGGATGATGCTTGCTATGCTTGTGGCCAAGATGCCAATATGAATTATGCTTATGGAGATGAACTTGCTATAGTTCCTTATGTTATGAATGAAATTGTTGCTATTGCACCCACGCATGATATTCCTATTATCTTTTTGAATTCTCCCGATTATACTATATCGGAGAAGTTTGCACTTATTAAGGATTATATTGATGGGTTGCGTCTTACTCCTAGACATGATGATTTTGATAGATATAATATGCATGTGCTTGCTGCTCCTACTTGCAATTATTATGAGAGAGGAACTATATCTCCACCTCTCTATGTTTCCAACATGATAAAATTGCAAGAAACTGTTTATACTATGCATTGGCCTTTACTATGTGTGCATGAATTGTTCTTTTATGACATGCCGATGCATAGGAAAAGATTTAGACTTCGTTTTTGCATGATATATGTTACTTTGTGCTCACTACTAAATTACAAATCATTGCTAATTAAAATTGGCTTTGATATACCTTGGGATCCGGGTGGATTCATTACTTGAGCACTATATGCCTAGCTTAATGGCTTTAAAGAAAGTGCTGCCAGGGAGACAACCCGGAAGTTTTAGAGAGTCATTTATTTCTGTTGAGTGCTTTCATATAGTTTAAAAACAAAAAAATAAAGAGGGGAACCCAAAACTTTTTCAAAAAGGAAAGTGAAAGTGAGAGAGACAAGCATTGTTGAAGTGGGAGCTAGCCTTGAACTTTGTTCATGCTCACGGAAACTTTGTGAATCTTGATTACAGAAAATTTTCAATAAAAATAATTATCCCCTTGTACAATTCCATTGTATTATAAAAAATAATGTGCTAAGGTTTGCCTTTAGGATGTTTACAATGCTTGTTGGTTTGTACGGTGCAGGACAGAAACTTTGGCTGTAGTGCGTGATTTTTAATTTTTTACTGGAACGTCAAATGGTTCTGATTCTTTTTGCATTGTCTTTATATACAATTTTTTTATTTTTCCTAATTTTCGCAGAAGTTTTGAAGTATAATAAGTATGGTGAATGTTCAGATTATTACAGACTGTTCTGTTTTAGACAGATTCTGTTTTTGATGCATAGTTTGCTTGTTTTGATGAAACTATCGATTTATATCAGTGGATTAAGCCATGAAAAAGTTATATTACAGTAGACACAATGCAAAAAAAAATTAATTGATTTGCAAAAGTACTTAGAGTAGTGATTTTGCTTTATTTTACTAACGGATCTTACCGAGTGTTCCGTCGAAGTTTTGTGTGGATGAAGTGTTCGATGATCGAGAAGGTCTCGATGTGAGAAGAAGGAAGAGAGGCAAGAGCTCAAGCTTGGGGATGCCCAAGGCACCCAAGTAAATATTCAAGGAGACTCAAGCGTCTAAGCTTGGGTATGCCCCGGAAGGCATCCCCTCTTTCTTCAACAAGTATCGGTATGTTTTCGGATTCGTTTCGTTCATACGATATGTGCAACCTTGGAGCGTCTTTTGCATTAGTTTTCATTTTTATTTTATGCACCATGCTGGTATGAGATATTCCTTGGTTGATTTATAGAATGCTCTTTGCACTTCACTTATATTCTTTGAGTATGGCTTTATAGAATGCTTCATGTGCTTCACTTATATCATTTGAAGTTTGGATTGCCTGTTTCTCTTCACATAGAAAACCGCCATTTGTAGAATGCTCTTTTGCTTCACTTATATTTGTTAGAGCGTGGGCATATCTTTTGTAGAAAGAATTAAACTCTCTTGCTTCACTTATATCTATTTAGAGAGATGACAGGAACTGGTCATTCACATGGTTAGTCATAAAATCCTACATAAAACTTGTAGGTCACTGAATATGATATGTTTGATTCCTTGCAATAGTTTTGCGATATAAAGATGGTGATATTAGAGTCATTCTAGTGGGTAGTTGTGGATTAGTAGAAATACTTGTGTTGAGGTTTGTGATTCCCGTAGCATGCACGTATGGTGAACCGTTATGTGATGAAGTCGGAGCATGATCTATTTATTGATTGTCTTCCTTATGAGTGGCGGTCGGGGACGAGCGATGGTCTTTTCCTACCAATCTATCCCCCTAGGAGCATGCGCGTAGTACTTTGTTTTGATGACTAATAGATTTTTGCAATAAGTATGTGAGTTCTTTATGACTAATGTTGAGTCCATGGATTATACGCACTCTCACCCTTCCATCATTGCTAGCCTCTTCGGTACCGTGCATTGCCCTTTCTCACCTCGAGAGTTGGTGCAAACTTCGCCGGTGCATCCAGACCCCATGATATGATACGCTCTGTCACACATAAGCCTCATTATATCTTCCTCAAAACAGCCACCATACCTACCTAGTATGGCATTTCCATAGCCATTCCGAGATATATTGCCATGCAACTTCCATCATCATCATATACATGACTTGAGCATTTATTGTCATATTGCTTTGCATGATCGTAAGATAGCTAGCATGATGTTTTCATGGCTTGTCCGTTTTTTGATGTCATTGCTACGCTAGATCATTGCACATCCCGGTACACCGCCGGAGGCATTCATATAGAGTCATATCTTTGTTCTAGATATCGAGTTGTAATATTGAGTTGTAAGTAAATAAAAGTGTGATGATCATCATTATTAGAGCATTGCCCCAGTGAGGAAAGGATGATGGAGACTATGATTCCCCCACAAGTCGGGATGAGACTCCGGACTTTATGAGAAATAAAAGAGGCCAAAGAAGCCCAAATAAAAAAAGAGGCCAAAGAAGCCCAACAAAAAAAAAGAAAAAATGAGAGGAAAAGAGAGAAGGGGCAATGTTACTATCCTTTTACCACACTTGTGCTTCAGAGTAGCACCATGTTCTTCATAGAGAGAGTATCCTATGCTTTCACTTTCATATACTAGTGGGAATTTTCATTATAGAACTTGGCCAGTATATTCCGATGATGGGCTTCCTCAAACGCCCGAGGTCTTCATGAGCAAGCAAGTTGGATGCACACCCACTTAGTTTCCAGTTTGAGCTTTCATACACTTATAGCTCTTAGTGCATCCGTTGCATGGAAATCCCTACTCACTCACATTGATATCTATTAATGGGCATCTACATAGCCCGTTGATACGCCTAGTTGATGTGAGACTTTCTCCTTTTTTGTCTTCTCCACATAACCCCCACCATCATATTCTATTCCACCTATAGTGTTATGTCCATGGCTCACGCTCATGTATTGCGTGGAAGTTGAAAAGGTTTGAGAACGTCAAAAGTATGAACAATTGCTTGGCTTGTCATCGGGGTTGTGCATGATGTGAATATTTTGTGTGGTGAAGATGGAGCATAGCCAGACTATATGATTTTGTAGGGATAACTTTCTTTGGCCATGTTATTTTGAAAAGACATGATTGATTTATTAGTAGGCTTGAAGTATTATTGTTTTTATGTCAAATGATAGACTATTGCTTTGAACCACTCGTGTCTTAAGATTCATGCCATGATTAGATACATGATCAAGATTATGCTAGGTAGCATTCCAGATCAAAAATTATCTTTTTATCATTTACCTACTCGAGAACGAGCAGGAATTAAGCTTGGGGATGCTGATACGTCTCCATCGTATCTATAATTTTTGATTGTTCCATGCCAATATTATTCAACTTCCATATACTTTTTGGCAACTTTTTATACTATTTTTGGGACTAACATATTGATCCAGTGCCCAGTGCCAGTTCCTATTTGTTGCATGTTTTATGTTTCGCAGAATATCCATATCAAACGGAATCCTAATGGGATAAAAACGGACGGAGCTTATTTTTGCAATATTTGGAAAATTCCGGAAGAAAAATCCACGCGAGACGGTGCCCGAGGTGGCCACGAGGCAGGGGGCGCCCCTGCCCCCTGGGCCCCCCTGACCCTCGTGGGCCACCCGTAAGGCGGTTGATGCCCTTCTTCGGCCGCAAGAAAGCTATTTTTTGGTAAAAAAAATCACGGCGAAGGTTTCAGTCCAATCGGAGTTACGGATCTCCATATATATACGAAACGGTGAAAGGGCAGCAGATGAGAACGCAGAAACAGAGAGATAGATCCAATCTCGGAGGGGCTCTCGCCCCTCCCATGCCATGGAGGCCAAGGACCAGAGGGGAAACCCTTCTCCCATCTAGGGAGGAGGTCAAGGAAGAAGAAGACGAAGGGGCCCCCTCTCCCCTTCTCTACCGGTGGCGCCGAAACGCCGCCGTGGCCATCATCATCACCGCAATCTTCACCAACAACTTCACCGCCATCATCACCAACTCTTCCCCCCTCTATGCAGCGGTGTAACCTCTCTCTTACCCGCTGTAATCTCTACTTAAACATGGTGCTCAACGCTATATATTATTTCCCAATGATGTATGGCTATCCTATGATGTTTGAGTAGATTCGTTTTGTCCTATGGGCTATTTGATGATCAAGATTGGTTTGAGTTGCATGTTTTATTATTGGTGCTGTCCTATGGTGCTCTCCGTGTCGCGCAAGCGTGAGGGATTCCCGCTGTAGGGTTTGCAATATGTTCATGATTTGCTTATGGTGGGTGGCGTGAGTGACAGAAGCACATACCCGAGTAAGTAGGTTGTTTGCGTATGGGATAAAGGGGACTTGATGCTTTAATGCTATGGTTGGGTTTTACCTTAATGATCTTTAGTAGTTGCGGATGCTTGCTAGAGTTCCAATCATAAGTGCATATGATCCAAGTAGAGAAAGTATGTTAGCTTATGCCTCTCCCTCAAATAAAATTGCAATAATGATACCGGTCTAGTTATCGATTGCCTAGGGAGAAATAACTTTCTCGTAACAAAAAGCTCTTTACTAACTTAGTTGTGTCTTTATCTAAACAGCCCCTACTTTTTATTTACGTTCTCCTTACTATCTTGCAAACCTATCCAAAAACACCTACAAAGTACTTCTAGTTTCATACTTGTTTCCGGTAAAGCGAACGTCAAGAGTGCGTAGAGTTGTATCGGTGGTCGATAGAACTTGAGGGAATATTTGTTCTACCTTTAGCTCCTCGTTGGGTTCGACACTCTTACTTATCAAAAGAGGCTACAATTGATCCCCTATACTTGTGGGTTATCACCACGCTTACCCTATGGGAGGGTCCTAACTGGGTCTATTGTCATGCCTCTCGCCGGTGCCTCCCGCGAGGGAAGGTTGTGCGCGGGCGCTACCTTGGCCAGGTAGGACGGCATAAGCCTTGTGTGCCCGTTGTTGAGTATGGATCCTTGTCCCCGTTTGGGACCGTTTTGCCACGACGGTGGCCGTTGGTGCCTTTGGTAGGCACGGGGCCACCCAGGACTTAGCCCAAAGGGGAGTTGGTCGGAGTGGCCGGAAGCGTGGCATGGCAGTAGAACGGTTTTGTCGGAACGCTTTGGTCCACCCGAATGGGAGTGCGAGGCCAGGGTTCCGTGGTGTGGGTACAGTGTGCTAACCTCTGCAGAGTGTGTGTGTTAAATCTATTGATAGCCGCGCCCACGGATAAGGGCCCAGTTCGTGTCGGTCACACTGTGGGTCAACAGTAATAATAATGTGCTTAACAACAACCCTGGTTCGATGATGAAAGAAGTTGGTTGATATTTATGTGATCGTGAGAGGATCACTGTGGTATCGTGAATACCAACTTGTTGGATATTTGTGATGTTATGCGAGAGTCATGGGTTGTAACACCCCGGATGTAACTTTCCATATTTGTAACTCCAACTCTTGCCATTTCCGGTTATGTGCTATGATATTCCCTTCATGGACGGGTTTTGTCTTTCGTTTTGCTTTTTGTTCATGTCATGCATCTCATACCATGTCATCATGTGCATTGCATTTGCATACGTGTTCGTCTCATGCATCCGAGCATTTTCCCCGTTGTCCGTTTTGCAATCCGGCGCTCCCATCTTCTCCGGCGCCCCTTTTTGTTTTCTTTCGTGAGCGGGTGTCAAACGTTCTCGGAATGGACCGAGGCTTGTCAAGTGGCCTTGGTATACCACCGGTCAAGTTTCGTTCCATTTGGAGGTCGTTTGGTACTCCAACGGTTAACCGGGTAACCGCAGATGCCTTCTGTGTGTTGCAGCAAAAACCCCCTCTCTAAACAGCCCAAAACCCACCAAACTCTCTTCCATGCTGTAGGTCGTTCGATCACGATCGTGTGGGCGAAAACCGCACCTCATTTGGACTCTCCTAGCTCCCTCCACCTATATATTTGCATCCCCTCCCGTATACAATCGCATATGAAACCCTAAAAATTCTCCCCGCCGCCGCCGGACAAATCCCCCCACCGACGGACACGTCCGCCGCCGCAGCCGGCCTCTCCCGCGCTGCCACATGGCGGGCCATACGCCGCCGCCGCCAAGCCCGCGAAGCCCACGTCGGGCCCCCGCGAGCCCGCAGCCGCCGCCGCCGCCTGCCGCCCGCGCCGCGCCTGCCCCACCGCCTCGCCTGCCCCGCCGCCGCGCCCGCGCCGCGCCTGCCCCGCCGCCTCGCCGCGCCGCCGTGCCACGCCGCCGCCGTCCACCGCCGGGCCCCGCTCCCTCCGGCGCCGCCGCGCCTGCCCCGCCGCCTCGCCGTGCCACGCCGCCGCCGTCCACCGCCGGGCCCCGCTCCCTCCGGCACCGCGCCCTCCTTCCCTGACGCCGTCGCCCTCTCCTCCTCCCTCCGGTCGCCTCCCTCTCCTCTCCCATCGCCGGCGAGCTCGTCCCCGAGCCCGAGGCCGATCCGATCTGGAAGACAACGTGCGTTGACTTTCTCCCCCTCCCCCGATTTTGCTGTCCCGTGATTTTTTACTATAAGTGGATCTGTTCATCATGGCATAACTCTCTGCATATAGCTCCGTTTCGCGCGTGTAATATATCGAAATGTTCGTCTCGTGATGCTCTACATTTCGTTCAATTGCACCATGTTCATTAGAGGCCATCTTGATGCCCAACTCTCTGGTGCAAGAGTGCTAGTTGCTGTTATCTGCTGGTTCTTAGTAGAACTTGGAGATTTGTTATTTTTGTATCATTTAATCTGTGCATCTTATGGGCATGAGCTCTACATGTGTTTTGTTGTATGCCATGCTATATTTCCAGAGGTGTATGCCATGTATTTTTGTGATCTCTGTGGTGACTAGCACAAGCATGCAAACTAGGCCCCGTAATGTTTCTGATTTCAGGAACTGTTTTCTCCAAGTCTGTATGCTGTTATTTTGTTGCCATGTAAACTTGATGCTACAGAGAGATCCATGCATATTTTGGAGATGTTCAGTAAGGATGTTTTGTAGCTATTGTTGTAATTGATACATTCTTGCCCTTGTTTGCAATTATGGAGTGCCATAGCATGACTCAATCTTGCTCTACGTTTGCTATAAAATATTTCTAGAAAATTGTTTACGTGTTATTCAATTTTGCCAAGCTTATTGTAGTTGATTCATACATGCTATGTATTTGCTCTTGCCATGGATAGCTTTATAAACATGCCATCTTGCTGTAGGTATTCTTGTTTTGTCATGAATTGCTTTGTGGTGAGTGCATCAAGCTCACCAAGATGCCTTCATATTATTGTTTCTGCCATGCTCTGTTTTCTGCAAAGTCTGAAACCTGTTAACGAAACTTGCTATGTTTACATGGTTGCCATCATATCTTCTGGTCCTTTTTGGCTTATGGTCATTAAGGGACTTTTGTCATATGCATTTATTAGAACACTTCCATGCCTTGTTTTGCCATGTTAAGTTCCTGTAGCATGTTGATTTCGTGCTCCGAACATTGCTACCTGATGCTGTTTCTGCCATGTCCAGTAATTTCACCAAGTCTGTGAACCTGTTATCTTTTGCACTTTTGCCATGCTTGTTTGAGCCTGTTATGTTATGATCTAGCCGTAGCTCAGTGTTCATCTTTTGTCAAGCATCTCCTTTAGATTGCTGCCATATGCTTTGTTGCTATGTTGGAGTGCTGTAGCATTGTTACGTGTTGTATTCTAAGTGCTATCATGCTGTTAATCGCAGATTCGTGTCATTCTTGTTTTGCTTGCCATTTGCAAACCGTGCATCCGTTTCCGGTGATCTTTATATCGATTTCGACCGAAATCATCTCATATTTCCAGTGGCATGCTTGGTTTGCCAAGTTACTGCCTTGTTTATCATTTTTCCTTCCGGAGCACGCATATGCATCGCATATCATATCGTGCATATCATACATGTTTTGCATCATGTTGCTTGTGCATTTATCGTGACAGATTGTGGTTCCGTTGCTTGTGTTCTTGTCTTGGGTAGATCCGGGAGACGAGTTCGTGGACGAGGAACCTGTTGAGTACGCTTACGAGGATCAAGCTTTCGACAACTCTGAGAACCTTGCAGGCAAGATGACCACCCCTCGAAATCACTTCTATCTTTGCTTTGCTAGTTGTTCGTTCTATTGCCATGCTGCGCTACCTACCATTTGCTATATCATGCCTCCCATATTGCCATGTCAGCCTCTAACCATCCTTTCCTAGCAAACCGTTGTTTGGCTAAGTTACCGCTTTTGCTCAGCCCTTCTTATAGCGTTGCTAGTTGCAGGTGAAGTTGAAGTTGTTCCATGTTGGAACATGGATATGTTGGGATATCACAATATCTCTTATTTAATTAATGCATCTATATATTTGGTAAAGGGTGGAAGGCTCGGCCTTATGCCTGGTGTTTTGTTCCACTCTTGCCGCCCTAGTTTCTGTCATACCGGTATTATGTTCCTTGAGTTTGCGTTCCTTACGCGGTCGGGTGATTTATGGGACCCCTTTGACAGTTCGCCTTGAATAAAACTCCTGCAGTAAGGCCCAACCTTGGTTTTACCATTTGCCACCTAAGCCTTTTCCCCGGGTTTTCACGAGCCCGAGGGTCATCTTTATTTAAACCCCCGGGCCAGTGTTCCTCTGAGTGCTGGTCCAAACTAGAGCCCTTTGCAGCGCCACCTTGGGGAAACTCGAGGATTGGTTTTAGTTGTACGGACTGCTCATCCGGTGTGCCCTGAGAACGAGATATGTGCAGCTCCTATCGGGATTTGTCGGCACATTCGGGCGGCTTTGCTGGTCTTGTTTTACCATTGTCGAAATGTCTTGTAAACCGGGATTCCGAGACTGATCGGGTCTTTCCGGGAGAAGGTTTATCCTTCGTTGACCGTGAGAGCTTATGATGGGCTAAGTTGGGACACCCCTGCAGGGTATTATCTTTCGAAAGCCGTGCCCGCGGTTATGAGGCAGATGGGAATTTGTTAATGTCCGGTTGTAGAGAACTTGTCACTTGACCCAATTAAAATACATCAACTGTGTGTGTAGCCGTGATGGTCTCTTCTCGGCGGAGTCCGGGAAGTGAACACGGTTTGAGTTATGAATGACCTAAGTAGGAGTTCAGGATCACTTCTTGGT
Organism: Aegilops tauschii subsp. strangulata; assembly: GCF_002575655.3. Lineage (NCBI taxonomy): Eukaryota > Viridiplantae > Streptophyta > Magnoliopsida > Poales > Poaceae > Aegilops > Aegilops tauschii. The sequence continues at coordinate 332,476,072 of NC_053035.3, forward strand.
CATTACTAGATGGAGACCGTTCCGTTGCTTCTCTCCTCGCTCTCATTTGCGTTTGTTAGCCACCATATATGCTTATTGCCTGCTGCAGCTCCACTTCATTACACCTTCCTTTCCTATAAGCTTAAATAGTCTTGATCTCGCGGGTGTGAGATTGCTGAGTCCTCGTGACTCACAGATTCTACCAAAACAGTTGCAGGTGCCGACGATGCCAGTGCAGATGATGGGATCGACCTCAAGTGGGAGTTCGATGAGGAACGTGGTCATTACTATGTGTCTTTTCCTGATGATCAGTAGTGGAGCCCAGTTGGGACGATCGGGGATCTAGCATTTGGGGTTATCTTATTTTCATTTGGATCTTGACCGTAGACGGTCTATGTGTGTATTTTGGATGATGTATGTATTATATTTATGTATTGTGTGAAGTGGCGATTGTAAGCCAACTCTTTATCCCATTCTTGTTCATTACATGGGATTGTGTGAAGATGACCCTTCTTGCGACAAAACCACAATGCGGTTATGCCTCTAAGTCGTGCCTCGACACGTGGGAGATATAGCCGCATCGTGGGCGTTACAAGTTGGTAATCAGAGCCATCCCCGACTTAGGAGCCCCCTGCTTGATCGAATCGCTGGCGTGGTTGAGTCTAGAACAAAAATGTTTTGTGTCTTAGGATTATATATATCGGAGAGTAGGATTCTTTTTACTCCTCAGTCCCTTCGTCGCTCTGGTGAGGTCTCCTGACATAGAAGTTTTGACTCTTCTCTCCTCAAATTTCACTAAAAAAAAATTTAGGATCACGCGGGTATCTTGGAATCGTTCCGATGGTTTTGTGACGAGAACATTGTTCTTGGTGCCTCCTGACATTTAGGGGTTGTGGCAGTGTCCCGGGGAATTGAGCTCCGAGGTGTTGTCGTCACAATTTTATCGTTGCAGTTCTGGAATACCTGAGTTTCGCCGACATCGAAATCTCTTTTATGCAGTTGTTGGTGAGATCACCTCGACGCCACCCAGTACTGGGGCGGGAGTTCGGGAGTATTGCCATAACTCGTATAACGGATGCTTTTCGAAGGTTGAGGTACATGATTTCCGAAGGTTTCTTGGTTATGTGTTGACGGATGGATACAGCTGGATCTAGGGATTGCTAGTTTGGGTGATATATTTTGTGTCCCCTGTATCCCCAACACCAGATTGCATAACCAGGAAGTTTCGGGAGTTTATAAGTGGGAATTCAAGTAGCTCTTAGGATATCTTTCCGACAGACGCATGATATGAGATTGGGGTTCGACGTCTAGTGGTCCGCCTGTACACGGTTGGTTTTACAGTGGTCTCGTAGTGTCTTAAAGAGTCCTTGGCTATGCCGACTCGGGGACGCTTCGTATGTCATGTGCACAGCCTTGTACATGATGGTGCTGTACGATCGAGCCCGTGTGGGCCCCACCACGAAAACTTCGGACGAAATATCTATCATATGTTTGTTCCGGCTTATTCTGCAAGCCAATACTTTGTTTTGTTTTGAATTGTGGTATTCGAGTTGCTTCGAAATCAAATGTTGATTCCATACCTTTTTCTAAGTGGCTTCTCAACTTATGGAAGTGTGATGATTTACTATGGAATTCATTCGTTCATCCTCGTTCGAATGTTTATTGTGAAGACTATATGATGCAATTTCTATCCGTTGATTCTACTTATCTATTTGTCTATCAAGATGCTAACGGATGTCACCCTCTTCAGGATGGCTCCGCCAACGCGTCAGAATCCAGATCGCAATGAAGGGAATCAGACGAACCCTCCGCCACCACCTCCGCCTCCGGAGGCATGGCAAGCTATCATGGCAGCCACCAACGCCAATGCTCAGATGATTCTGCAACTCTTGCAAGAACGCACCCAAGGGCAAGGCAATCAAGGAAATCAAGGTCAAGGCAACAATCAGCCTCACTTCGCTACTCTCAACCAGTTTCTCGCAAATCAGCCCAAGTCTTTCAGCTACTGTGCCGAGGCCACGGATGCCGATGATTGGCTCGTGGACATCAACAAGCATTTTGAATGTAGCAATGTCAGGCCTGAGGACTATGTCAAGTTCGCTTCTTTTCAGTTCAAGGACCAAGCTGCTGATTGGTTTCAACAATACAAAGATTCCAGAGGAGGTCGTGTGATCACTTGGACTGACTTCTGTCGGGATTTCAAAGCGCACCACATTCCACAAAGTGTTGTTGAGAGCAAGCGTGAGGAGTTCCGCAATCTCAAGCAAGGAAACATGTCAGTGTATCAATTCAACATCCAGTTTCAGAAACTTGCTCGCTTCGCTAAACAAGACATTCCTGATGAAAAGAGCATGATCTATCACTTCAGAGGTGGCCTTAGAGAGGATCAGCAGTTAGCTCTCGTTCTTGTTGAGCCTACTCAGTTTGATCAATTCCATAACATGGCACTGAAGCAAGAGGCTGCTCAGCTCAAGTGTGAGGCTTCTAAGAAGAGAGTCAGGGATGCAGTTCAGTCTTCTTCTTCCTCACTTGTGGCAGCTAAGCAACAGAAGTTCTGGTTGCCTCCTCCTCCTCCGTTTCGTCAGCCTTACCAGCAGAAGAACAAAGGTGGCCATGGTTCTTCCAACTCTGGCTATCAGAACAAGTCTCAGAATCAAGCTCCAAAGTCGAATGCTCCTTATCATCGTCCACTCTCAGAGGTGACTTGCAACAAGTGTCAGCAGAAAGGTCACTATGCTAACAAATGCTTCAACCAAAGGCGTCTTCCGCCTCCTCCTCCTGTCAGAACTTCCAGCAATGCAGTGGTCAAGCATAATCCAAAGTCTGCAAAGGTGAACATGATGAATGCAGCTCAAGCGGAGGAATCTACTGATGTGATAATGGGTAATCTTCCTGTTAATGATATTCCTGCAAAAGTTCTTTTTGATACTGGTGCATCGCATTCTTTCATTTCTAGACCTTTTGTGGCTATGCATGATCTGGTTACTGAAGTATTGCCGAGTCCTCTGTCTATTGTTTCTCCGGCTCGACAACAGACTTCTCGAGCATTCGTTCGGGATTCCGTAATCAAGATGGGCGACTATAAATTTCTGTCTTCTCCAGTTGTTCTTGGTGACTCGGATATTGATCTAATTCTCGGGATGGACTGGCTTTCTAAGCACAAGGCTCAACTTGATTGTGCTGCCAGGGAAATTCAATTGACACACTCTTCTGAGGATGTTATCATTTATGCCGCTCGCGATGAAACCATTCGGTTGTTTTCTCTCAATGAGAAGGGCGAATTGAATGCCATCTCTCAAATTCCAGTCGTTTGTGAGTACCAAGATGTCTTTCCAGAAGAGCTTCCGGGTATGCCTCCTCACCGGCCAGTTGAGTTCGTTATTGATCTTGAGCCCGGCACTGAACCCGTTTGCAAGCGTCCATACAAGCTTGGACCCAACGAGCTGAAGGAATTGAAGAAACAGCTCGATGAACAAGAGCGTCTGGGTTTGATCAGACTGAGTTCATCTCCATGGGGTTGTGGTGTTCTTTTTGTAAAGAAGAAGGATGGCACGGACCGACTTTGTGTCGACTACCGTCCATTGAACAAGAAGACAATCAAGAACAAGTATCCACTTCCCAACATCAATGAGCTATTCGAGCAACTCAAAGGTGCTAAAGTATTCTCCAAGCTTGACCTTCATATGGGTTATCATCAGATTCGCATTCGTGAGGAAGATATTCCCAAGACAGCATTCAGAACAAGTTTTGGTTCTTATGAATATACTGTCGTGTCTTTCGGCCTTGTCAATGCTCCTCCAACTTTCTCTCGGATGATGAATTTCATCTTCAACCCCTATACCAATGAATTCGTCCTGGTGTATCTCGATGATATCTTGGTCTTCTCCAAGAATAAGAAGGACCATGCCAAACATTTGCGATTGGTGCTCGACAAGCTCAGAGAGTATCAATTCTATGCGAAGTTCTCCAAATGTGAGTTTTGGCTCGATGAAGTTCTTTACCTTGGTCACATCATCTCTGCCAAGGGCATCGCTGTTAACCCCGAGAAGGTGTCCGCAATTGTGAATTGGGAACCTCCTCAGAATGTCAAGCAGCTCCGCAGTTTTCTTGGTCTTGCAAGCTATTGCCGAAGATTCGTTGAGAATTTCTCTAAGATTGCAAAGCCTCTTTCCAACCTCCTCCAGAAGCATGTGAAGTATGTCTGGTCTCCTGAGTGTGACGTTGCTTTCAACACTCTCAAAGAGAAACTAGTCACAGCTCCTGTCTTAACTCCTCCTGACGAATCCAAGCCATTTGAAGTTTTCTGTGATGCTTCTCTCCAAGGTCTCGGTGCTGTGTTAATGCAAGAGAAGAAAGTTGTGGCCTATACCTCTCGTCAGTTGAAGCCCAATGAGAAGAACTACCCCACTCACGATCTTGAGTTGGCGGCAGTTGTCCATGCATTAATAACATGGAGACATCTCTTGTTGGGAAGACAAGTGGACATATTCACCGATCACAAGAGTCTCAAGTACATCTTCTCTCAGCCCAACCTCAACCTCAGGCAGACTCGATGGGTCGAAATGATTCAAGAGTACAATCCGAGTATTGAATATACTCCAGGCAAAGCCAATGTCATTGCAGATGCTTTGAGCAGGAAGGCTTATTGCAACAGCTTAATTCTCAAGCCTTTTCAACCGGATCTTTGTGAAGCTTTCCGCAAGCTGAATCTCCAAGTTGTTCCTCAAGGCTTTCTTGCCAACCTCATAGTCTCTCCTACTTTGGAAGATCAAATTCGTGAGGCACAACTTCTTGATGCCATGGTGAAGAAGGTGAAACGTGGTATCGACAAGGGTCTTCCCAAATACAAGTGCTATCGCATTGATGACAGAGACACTTTATTCTTTGAGGACCGGATTGTGGTTCCTAAAGGTGATCTTAGGAAAGTCATTATGAACGAGGTGCACAATTCTCTTCTTTCCATTCATCCTAGAAGTACGAAGATGTATCATGACCTCAAGCAGTCGTATTGGTGGACTCGAATGAAGCGAGAAATTGCTCAATTCGTGAATGAATGTGATGTCTGTCGAAGAGTGAAAGCAGAACACCAACGACCAGCTAGTCTCCTCCAACCTCTTGCTATCCCAGAGTGGAAGTTTGATCATATCAAAATGGACTTCGTGACTGGTTTTCCCAAGTCCAAGCGCGGAAATGATGCTATCTTCGTTGTCATTGACAAGCTTTCTAAAGTGGCTCATTTCCTTCCAATCAAAGAATCCATCACAGCAGCTCAGTTGGCAGAGCTATACACCTCCAGAATTGTCTCCTTGCACGGCATTCCATAATTGATTTCTTCAGATCGTGGAAGCATCTTCACCTCTAAGTTCTGGGACTCCTTCCAGAAGGCCATGGGCACAAACATTCGCTTTAGCACAGCTTTCCATCCTCAAACTAGTGGCCAAGTCGAGCGAGTCAATCAAATTCTTGAAGATATGCTAAGGGCTTGTGTCATTTCCTTTGGCATGAAATGGGAAGATTGTCTTCCATATGCTGAATTCTCCTACAACAACAGCTTCCAAGCAAGTTCGGGCAAGGCCCCATTCGAGATCCTCTATGGCAGAAAGTGCCGTACTCCTCTCAATTGGTCAGAGACTGGTGAACGCCAACTTCTTGGCAATGACTTAATCACAGAAGCTGAAGAAATGTGTAAAGTCATCCGTGATAATCTCAAAGCCGCGCAATCGCGCCAGAAGAGTTACTATGATAGTAAGCACCATGATGTGGCTTTCGAGATCGGAGACCATGTCTACCTCCGCGTCTCTCCAATGAAAGGCACTCGTCGCTTCGGTATCAAAGGGAAGCTTGCCCCTAGATACGTGGGTCCTTTCAAGATCATTGGCAAAAGAGGCGACCTCGCCTATCTACTTGAGCTTCCTTCCAACTTCGCGAACGTGCACGATGTGTTCCACGTGTCACAGCTCTGCAAGTGCTTTAAGACGCCTGAGCGCACCATCGACTTCGAAGAGATTGACCTCCAAGAAGATTTGTCTTATCATGAGCACCCCGTTGCTATTCTTGAAGAAACTGAGCGCAAGACTCGCAACAAGTCAATCAAATTCCTGAAAGTGAAGTGGTCGCACCATTCCGACCGGGAAGCCACCTGGGAACGCGAGGACCATCTCCGTTCCGAATATCCGGAGTTCTTTCAGTCCTAGATCTCGGGACGAGATCCTCTCGTAGTGGTGGAGTGTTGTAACACCCCGGATGTAAATTTCCATATTTGTAACTCCAACTCTTGCCATTTCCGGTTATGTGCTATGATATTCCCTTCGTGGACGGGTTTTGTCTTTCGTTTTGCTTTTTGTTCATGTCATGCATCTCATACTATGTCATCATATGCATTGCATTTGCATACGTGTTCATCTCATGCATCCGAGCATTTTCCCCGTTGTCCGTTTTGCAATCCAGCGCTCCCAGCTTCTCCGGCGCCCCTTTTTGTTTTCTTTCATGAGCGGGTGTCAAACATTCTCGCAATGGACCGAGGCTTGTCAAGTGTCCTTGGTATACCACCGGTCAAATTTCGTTCCATTTGGAGGTCCTTTGGTACTCCAACGGTTAACCGGGTAATCGCAGATGCCTTCTGTGTGTTGCAGCAAAAAACCCCTCTCTAAACAGCCCAAAACCCACCAAACTCTCTTCCATGCTGTAGGTCGTTCGATCACGATCGTGTGGGCGAAAACCGCACCTCATTTGGACTCTCCTAGCTCCCTCCACATATATATTTGCATCCCCTCCCGTATACAATCGCAGATGAAACCCTAAAAATTCTCCCCGCCGCCGCCGGACAAATCCCCCCACCGACGGACACGTCCGCCGCCGCAGCCGGCCTCTCCCGCGCTGCCACGTGGCGGGCCGTACGCCGCCACCGTCGAGCCCGCGAAGCCCACGTCTGGCCCCCGCGAGCTCGCAGCCGCCGCCGCCTGCTGCCCGCGCCGCGCCTGCCCCGCCGCCTCGCCGTGCCACGCCGCCGCCGTCCACCGCCGGGCCCCGCTCCCTCCGGCACCGCGCCCTCCTTCCCCGACGCCGTTGCCCTCTCCTCCTTCCTCCGGTCGCCTCCCTCTCCTCTCCCATCGCCGGCGAGCTCGTCCCCGAGCCCAAGGCCGATCCGATCTGGAAGACAACGTGCGTTGACTTTCTCCCCCTCCCCCGATTTTGCTGTCCTGTGATTTTTTACTATAAGTGCATCTGTTCATCATGGCATAACTCTCTGCATATAGCTCCATTTCGCGCGTGTAATATATCGAAATGTTTGTCTCGTGATGCTCTACATTTCGTTCAATTGCACCATGTTCATTAGAGGCCATCTTGATGCCCAAATCTCTGGTGCAAGAGTGCTAGTTGCTGTTATCTGCTGGTTCTTAGTAGAACTTGGAGATTTGTTATTTTTGTATCATTTAATCCGTGCATCTTATGGGCATGAGCTCTACATGTGTTTTGTTGTATGCCATGCTATATTTCGAGAGGTGTATGCCATGTATTTTTGTGATCTCTGTGGTGACTAGCACAAGCATGCAAACTAGGCCCCGTAATGTTTCTGATTTCAGGGACTGTTTTCTCTAAGTCTGTCTGCTGTTATTTTGTTGCCATGTAAACTTGATGCTACAGAGAGATCCATGCATATTTTGGAAATGTTCAGTAAGGATGTTTTGTAGCTATTGTTGTAATTGATCTATTCCTGCCCTTGTTTGCAATTATGGAGTGCCATAGCATGACTCAATCTTGCTCTACGTTTGCTATAAAATATTTCTGGAAAATTGTTTACGTGTTATTCAATTTTGCCAAGCTTATTGTAGTTGATTCATACATGCTATGTATTTGCTCTTGCCATGGATAGCTTTATAAACATGCCATATTGCTGTAGGTATGCTTGTTTTGTCATGAATTGCTTTGTGGTGAGTGCATCAAGCTCACCAAGATGCCTTCATATTATTGTTTCTGCCATGCTCTGTTTTCTGCAAAGTCTGAAACCTGTTAACAAACTTGCTATGTTTACATGGTTGCCATCATATCTTCTGGTCCTTTTTGGTTTATGGTCAGTAAGGGACTTTTGTCATATGCATTTAGTAGAACACTTCATGCCTTGTTTTGCCATGTTAAGTTCCTATAGCATGTTGATTTCGTGCTCTGAACATTGCTACCTGATGCTGTTTCTGCCATGTCCAGTAATTTCACCAAGTCTGTGAACCTGTTATCTTTTGCACTTTTGCCATGCTTGTTTGAGCCTGTTATGTTGTGATCTAGCCGTAGCTCAGTGTTCATCTTTTGTCAAGCATCTCCTTTAGATTGCTGCCATATGCTTTGTTGCTATGTTGGAGTGCTGTAGCATTGTTACGTGTTGTATTCTAAGTGCTATCATGCTGTTAATCGCAGATTCGTGTCATTCTTGTTTTGCTTGCCATTTGCAAACCGTGCATCCGTTTCCGGTGATCTTTATATCGATTTCGACCGAAATCATCTCATCTTTCCAGTGGCATGCTTGGTTTGCCAAGTTACTTCCTTGTTCATCATTTTTCCTTCCGGAGCACGCATATGCATCACATATCATATCGTGCATATCATACATGTTTTGCATCATGTTGCTTGTGCATTTCTCGTGACTGATTGTGGTTCCGTTGTTTGTGTTCTTGTCTTGGGTAGAGTCAGGAGACGAGTTCGTGGACGAGGAACCTGTTGAGTACGCTTACGAGGATCAAGCTTTCGACAACTCTGAGAACCTTGCAGGCAAGATGACCACCCCTCGAAATCACTTCTATCTTTGCTTTGCTAGTTGTTCATTGTATTGCCATGCTGCGCTACCTACCATTTGCTATATCATGCCTCCCATATTGCCATGTCAGCCTCTAACCATCCTTTCCTAGCAAACCGTTGTTTGGCTAAGTTACCGCTTTTGCTCAGCCCTTCTTATAGCGTTGCTAGTTGCAGGTGAAGTTGAAGTTGTTCCATGTCGGAACATGGATATGTTGGGATATCACAATATCTCTTATTTAATTAATGCATCTATATATTTGGTAAAGGGTGGAAGGCTCGGCCTTATGCCTGGTGTTTTGTTCCACTTTTGCCGCCCTAGTTTCTGTCATACCGGTATTATGTTCCTTGAGTTTGCGTTCCTTACGCGGTCGGGTGATTTATGGGACCCCCTTGACAGTTCGCCTTGAATAAAACTCCTACAGCAAGGCCCAACCTTGGTTTTACCATTTTCCACCTAAGCCTTTTCCCCCGGGTTTTCACGAGCCCGAGGGTCATCTTTATTTAAACCCCCGGGCCAGTGTTCCTCTGAGTGCTGGTCCAAACTAGAGCCCTTTGCAGCGCCACCTTGGGGAAACTCGAGGATTGGTTTTAGTTGTACGGACTACTCATCCGGTGTGCCCTGAGAACGAGATATGTGCAGCTCCTATCGGGATTTGTCGGCACATTCGGGCGGCTTTGCTGGTCTTGTTTTACCATTGTCGAAATGTCTTGTAAACCGGGATTCCGAGACTGATCGGGTCTTTCCGGGAGAAGGTTTATCCTTCGTTGACCGTGAGAGCTTATGATGGGCTAAGTTGGGACACCCCTGCAGGGTATTATCTTTCGAAAGCCGTGCCCGCGGTTATGAGGCAGATGGGAATTTGTTAATGTCCGGTTGTAGAGAACTTGTCACTTGACCCAATTAAAATACATCAACTGTGTGTGTAGCCGTGATGGTCTCTTCTCGGCGGAGTCCAGGAAGTGAACACGGTTTGAGTTATGAATGACGTAAGTAGGAGTTCAGGATCACTTCTTGGTCATTACTAGATGGAGACCGTTCCGTTGCTTCTCTCCTCGCTCTCATTTGCGTTTGTTAGCCACCATATATGCTTATTGCCTGCTGCAGCTCCACTTCATTACACCTTCCTTTCCTATAAGCTTAAATAGTCTTGATCTCGCGGGTGTGAGATTGCTGAGTCCTCGTGACTCACAGATTCTACCAAAACAGTTGCAGGTGCCGACGATGCCAGTGCAGATGATGGGATCGACCTCAAGTGGGAGTTCGATGAGGAACGTGGTCGTTACTATGTGTCTTTTCCTGATGATCAGTAGTGGAGCCCAGTTGGGACGATCGGGGATCTAGCATTTGGGGTTATCTTATTTTCATTTGGATCTTGACCGTAGACGGTCTATGTGTGTATTTTGGATGATGTATGTATTATATTTATGTATTGTGTGAAGTGGCGATTGTAAGCCAACTCTTTACCCATTCTTGTTCATTACATGGGATTGTGTGAAGATGACCCTTCTTACGACAAAACCACAATGCGGTTATGCCTCTAAGTCGTGCCTCGACACGTGGGTGATATAGCCGCATCGTGGGTGTTACATGGGTAAAGGTCAAGCTCCTTGTGGTCATGTATGATTACTACGGTATTTTTAATACCAAGCTTGATTGGATCCTGAGATGATCGTGTGATGTCCGTGATGGTAAGTGATGCATGTGATGGTTACGATGTAACCCGAGCAGAGTAAGTTGGTGCATGATAGTTTCATCATGTTGCATGCTAGTCTCACTATGTTCATATGTTTATGCCATGCTCGTATTGTTCTAGCGGTATCATCTTGTTCATGCTATGATTGATCTGATAGTATCATGTTAATCCTTGTTAACCTGTAATTGCCATGATGTTGTTTGTCTTGATTGCTGTGAGCTTGCAAGTACATTCAATGTACTAACCTGGCGTGTCATGCCAGCTTGCAAGTCATGCCAGATATGATTGCTTGTTTGCCGTGGATTTCTTGTTTGCGAGCTAGGATAAGCGTTCCAGCCAGAGTCCCTGCGGAGTGGAGTTCATCACCGCCGTTGTTGTTCCGCTACCAGTAGTCATTCCGCTGCGTCGTGTTGTTCTGCTGCTTGCATAGAGCAACCGTGGCAGGCGTACTGTCGCCGTGCCAATGTAATCCCCTTGTACCCCAATAGATTGCAATAAAGAGCTGATTTGTTCTATGCTAAGCAGTGCCGTATTCCAGAAGACTTCTCCTCGATCTCTGGGCTAGAATACGGGGCGTTCCGGTTTCTCTGAGCCGGGTGCCACAGGCTTGGTATCAGAGCAGGTCTAGCTGTAGGATGCCCTAACCCGCGCGAACATTAGAAACGGTAGTATAGAGCTTTGTTGGTTTGTTGCACTTGATTGCTGCATTTGTTTGTTGCATAGCATGCATATATATTATTATTTAGTCGCTAACGGTAAATCTTGTGAGTATAGGTGGCATCGGTTTCGATCCACTACCTGCACCCTCCTTCTTAGCATGCTTGCTTTTCGGCGTTCGGCGTTATCTCTATCCCAGCAGAGTGATGCCCTGGTGCCAAGTGTTCCAGACACCATTTGCAGGAGTTATGCTCAAGTATCGCGTCGATATCCTTCCACTACCCACCCGTATTATTTCGGTGATAGACTTGTCTCTATCCCGAATCGTGCCATCCATCTCGTCCCTTCGGCAACCCTTACTCATATTTGTTATCAGAAAAGGGCAATGCCATCAAGCCTTGTTTTTCCTCCCCTATATTGCCCTGTCATCCCATTCTTTGGATGTGTACGGTTTCCTTCGTACGCTTGATGATGATGTGGTCGTGCCCGTGTGCCTCGCTACATGATCACCAAGTCCGTCCTCGCCTCCGTATCTATCTAGAACCGACCGGTGTCCAGCCAGCGCTTGGTGTAGCCTTGGTTACACCAATTCCTTCCACACGCAGATTCACTTTCGTGCACACCGTCACAACATATTAGACCGTAATACCGGAGTTTCCGCGAAATTTGTGTGCTTAGGTATGCATGCATATTATTGTGTGAGTAGCAGTGATGTTGCTTGATTATTTATATTAATTGTATGCTTGTGTGCTTTTATTTTAGTCATTTCTTTTGCTTCTTTCTTTGGGCCTTCGGTGTGGCATTATTTTCCCCTCATTAAAGTTGCTCGTCAACCAACACCGGACCTGAAGAACCAGCAAGGAGTTCAAAGGTTTGGAAGCTCAGATAAATGGAATGAAGTTATCAGCAGACTGCAACAAAATTTGGAATATATTGTCTGAATGGAAAAGGAATCCTGGATGGACAGTCAGGATCATGTTTGCATTAGCGTGCACTCCTTACAAGAGTACGGATAATCAAGTTTGCCTCAATGTGAACTCTTCATGACAGAAATGATCAGATCAGCAAGAAGATAAGCTATGTGCAAGGCCAACAGTGCAATTTCAGTCAAAGATGGCAGAATCAGCTCCGCAACAGTTGGTCAGAAGCAAGAATCAGTTAGAACACAAGTCTGCCTCGGAAATCAGAATCTCAGATATATGTGAAGGAAGCCAGATATACACCTCAGTGTGACAAAGGACCATGAGGATTGACGACAACACTGAGCTCTGTACAAGTACCGGTGAACCTGGAATATGATCCTGATGAGCCCTTGTCTTCTTTTCTCTGGTAACGGCACCACGCCTGTGTTCTAAGCCGTTTTTGGCCGTTCAGGGTGGATGCCGACTTTATATTTCTCTATTCAACAACTGTCACGAGTTCTGAGCTTCTTTCTGGCCGTCTCGTACAACTGTTGAGTTTCTTTTTGACAGTGGCCCTTTGCTCTGAGCTGCTTTTCGGCCATCTTAGGGAACTGCCACTTTCTTCTTATCAACACGGTTTCATGCTCTGAGCTGCTTTTCGGCCATCGTGAGCCGTGGTTGAGCTATTTCAGTAATGTCCCAGATCTGAGTTGTAAAGACCGTTCTGGTGGCTACTGATTTATTTGCCGATTTCTTGCAAGGGTTCAGATGGTCATTTTCCTACGGTTAAAACTTGAGAGACTATGAACCTGCAATGGGAATGATGCTACCATGTCAAGAGATGAGGATAAAAGTACGCCTGTCAGAATATTGCAACCGACGGAACCTATGGTCACACGAAGAAGCAATATGACCCCGCTCCTTCATCGAAGGATCCAGGCAAGGAAAATAGTAAGGAAGGAGCCAGACTGATAATTGTTGCATGGTTCACATGGTGCAGATACCCCAGACAGTCTGAGTCAGGATCGACCGCCATGGATATTCACCTAAGGGGTATACTCAATTTTGAACCACCGACAGTCAAGGATGAGGATATTATCAGATAAGGTCATACCCCTTATGCTGGCCACGACAGGTGACAATCAAATATTTGGTACAGATCTGGTACTCAAGACAGTGGAGCCAGTCAGCATGATTCAGAAATTCCTGCGATAAGTCGGAATCTGTCAGGAAAGCGATTATGCCTCACCTCACTGTTTGGAATCCGAAGGACCTGGATTTAATGGAGGAACCCAATGCAAGGAGTCAGAGCTTGGGTGTTCATCAGGAAAAATCTGATCACCAATTCATGGACAGTTTGGAGAACAGACACAACAATCAAAAATCACCCTCGGATTCGTGAGACAGACATATATTTCAGACATGGTAAATCTCAGATCAGTCAGCAGCTATGAACAGAATTGGAGCCAGTATAAGCAGGAAAAGGTGAAGTAAGATCTGCCAGGATATGGATACAGAAAAGCCAACCACCCCAGAACCATTCACGCAAGTCAGAATTTAATGGGAACAATCAACAAAGGAAAAAGGATACCCCAGTTGGAAACGGTTTCCTTAAGGCAGCATGTTCATACTTATTCCCTGAGCAACCAAATCTCGAGGACGAGATTTCTTTAAGGGGGGAAGGTTTGTCACAGCCTGATTTTTGGCCCTTTCTTTTTCTTTTGTTTTTCTAAGATTTTTGCTTAAGTTTTCTTTTTCCATGGCTTTGTGGTCTGGAAACTGAAGAAGATGAACTCTTCTTTGCTTCCAGAGTGGCTTGTCAACCTCAAATCCTTCCCTAGACCTTTCCATTTTCATCCTAGCCCAAATCCCAATATTCTTTTTATTGGGAATATTCCTTTTTCTATTAAAGGAATAACCCTAATTGCCCTAGGTTGTGAAGCAACCTATATTTCCATCACTCCTAAAATTCCCAAATAATTCTCATAAATTGTTTGGGTCATATATTCCTCAAATATGGCAAAATATTTCATTTGCCATGTTTATCATCATGCTCAAATAATTCATTTCCTATTCTACCCTAAATGGCACATTGTGAAGCAAGTGCTATTTTATTTTTCCCAAGTGGCCTAAAACTCCTTGGACACCTTTTCATGTCCATATCATTGCCACATGCCAAAATGCAACCTCATTTGCCTAGTAGTCATTTAATTATGATTTTCCAAAGTTTCTGTCCAGAAAGAAATTTTGTGAAGGAGGTACAAGCTAGGCATATCCAAATGAGTTGCAATTTATGCATGACCACACTATCATCATATCATAGCCCTCCACCAAAGTTGAGCTCATGTAATGCCTCCATGTGAGCTCATCTTCAATTCTTTGATTCTGTCCAAAATTTCAGTTTGTGAAGCAAGTATATTTTATCTTGCTCCATTATGGCTGTAAATTTTTCTAGACCCTCTCCAACCCATATAACCCATCTCCACCAAATTTGGGCATATTTTGTTTGGCCATTTTCCCTTAGGAATTTTCCTAAGCTTCTGTTCAGAGAATACCATCATGAAATAAGTACCACTTTGGCTTTTCCAAATGGTATGAAATTTGTATGGCACTCTCACAAGCCCAAATCATCCTGGCATGTCAAATTTCAGCTCAAGTGGCTTCACCATTTGAGTGTATCATCTTGATTTCTATTCTGGACCAAGTTAAGCAGTTGTGAAGCAACTATATTAATTCTTGATCCAAATCACCTCCAAATTTCCAGGATCATAGTTCTTCCGTAGCTAATCACACCATACAACCCATTTGGCTCCAAGTTCCTTCCTGTTGATCAGCAGTACTTAACCAAAACTGATACAGCAAACTTCAGGCGATCACTCACATCTCTCCTTGGCACTTCTACGCGATCTATCACCTCCCTCGGCCTCTAGTATGAAAGGACTAAACACTAGACAACGTTTCCTTGCCTCTTTGCGTCCCCTCCTTGCTGGTCACAGTGGTGACCGCGTCGTTTGCACGCGCTCTGGCAGCAATGGACGCGAGCGGAGCGTCGTTTGCTTCGGGCCCCTCCTCCTCTCGTCGTCATCGCGCGCCTCGTCGTGTCCAACAGCTAGCCCACGTCGTCGCCGTTCCCCTGGAGCCAGCTCCCCCTCTGTTCGCTTCTCCGTCGGTGCTCGTCGCCGCGCGTCCACGGGCGCACAGTGCCGACAAGGCATTAATGGCGCCGTGGCTCCTTCCCTCTCTTGTCCCCGAGCCCCTCTCGTCTCCGTGACCCTCGTCCACTTCCCCTCGTCGTCGTTCGAGCTTGGCCGCAAGCACATGCGTCCGCGGCACCGGACACGCGTCCGCGGTGGCACCCGAGCTCGAACCGCCTTGCCACGGCTATTTAAGCCAGCCCCGACCCCTCCCGAGCACACCAGCCTCCCTAATGCACTCCTCTAGGCCCTCCCCACCTCTAGCCCGAGCTCGAGGAGCACTCTCTCCCCCATGGCCGCGGTGTCTGCCGTGGCCTCCCTCCTAAATTAGCTCGAAGCCGGCCCGCTCCCTCGCTCATTCCTTCACCAGGGGAGTCCCCTCGACCCCCTGATCCTCCCCACCTACTTGCCCCTCGCCGGAGTGCCCCGCAGCCCCATAACCCAACTCCACCCGAAGCCCTCCTCCGCCGCGTCTGGTGTCCTGCTCCTCCCTAGCCTCCTCGGCGTCCGTGCCCTACGGGGACGGGTTCGCCTCGGTCTCGTCTACGCGTGGGTGGTCCGAGCGCTCCGAACGGTGGCCGGAGCCGGCCGGACGGGCGCCGGCACCACGCTCCTCCCTCCGCCTCCGTCGGGCGGGGTCGGGAAAGAGATGAGGAAGACAACGCCCACGACCCTGGCTGCCAGCTGGCTGCGGGCCCCGCACGTCAGTGAGCCAGCCGCCGGCCCCGCGTTGACCCCGCCAAGCTGACATGGATAAGTGACTGGCCCCTCCCGCGGGATCCGCACGTCAGCGACTCTAAGCCCGGTCCCGCCCCTGCTGACTAGGTTGAGTGGAGGCGTATTCTGTAGAAGACGTCTCCCCCACAGGAAAGCGTATTTCCCTCTGTTTCAGCCCAGAATGCGTTTTCTTAGTCAGAAAGCGTATTTCTAATTTTGCGCCTGCAACCTCTTGAGCACTGCGTTGGTTTTCCCTTGAAGAGGAAAGGGTGATGCAGCAAAGTAGCGTAAGTATTTCCCTCAGTTTTTGAGAACCAAGGTATCAATCTAGTAGGAGGCTACACACGAGTCCCTCGCACCTACACAAACAAATAAATCCCGCAACCAACGCGATAAGGGGTTGTCAATCCTTACACGGTCACTTACGAGAGTGAGATCTGATAGATATGATAAGATAATATTTTTTGTATTTTAATGATAAAGATGCAAAGTAAAGAAAGTAAAATAAAACGGCGTCAGAAATAGCTTGTTGTCGGGAGATTAATATGATGGAAAATAGACCCGGGGGCCATAGGTTTCACTAGTGGCTTCTCTCAAGAGCATAAGTATTTATGGTGGGTGAACAAATTACTGTTGAGCAATTGACAGAATTGAGCATAGTTATGAGAATATCTAGGCATGATCATGTATATAGGCATCACGTCCGAAACAAGTAGACCGACTCCTGCCTGCATCTACTACTATTACTCCACACATCGACCGCTATCCAGCATGCATCTAGAGTATTAAGTTCATAAGAATAAAGTAACGCTTTAAGCAAGATGACATGATGTAGAGGGATAAACTCATGCAATATGATATAAACCCCATCTTGTTATCCTCGATGGCAACAATACAATACGTGCCTTGCTGCCCCTACTGTCACTGGGAAAGGACACCGCAAGATTGAACCCAAAGCTAAGCACTTCTCCCATTGCAAGAAAGATCAATCTAGTAGGCCAAACCAAACTGATAATTCGAAGAGACTTGCAAAGATAACCAATCATACATAAAAGAATTCAGAAGATTCAAATATTGTTCATAGATAAACTTGATCATAAACCCACAATTCATCGGTCTCAACAAACACACCGCAAAAGAAGATTACATCGAATAGATCTCCACAAGAGAGGGGGAGAACATTGTATTGAGATCCAAAAAGAGAGAGGAAGCCATCTAGCTAATAACTATGGACCCGAAGGTCTGAGGTAAACTACTCACACTTCATCGGAGAGGCTATGGTGTTGATGTAGAAGCCCTCCGTGATCGATGCCCCTTCCGGCGGAGCTCCGGAACAGGCCCCAAGATGGGATCTCACGGGTACAGAAGGTTGCGGCGGTGGAATTAGGTTTTTGGCTCCGTATCTGGTAGTTTGGGGGTATGTAGGTATATATAGGAGGGAGGAGTACGTCGGTGGAGCAACGTGGGGCCCACGAGGGTGGAGGGCGCGCCCAGGGGGGTAGGCGCGCCCCCTACCTTGTGGCTTCCTAGTTGAAGTCTTGACGTAGGGTCCAAATCCTCTGGATCACGTTCGTTCCGAAAATCACGTTCCCGAAGGTTTCATTCCGTTTGGACTCCGTTTGATATTCTTTTTCTGCGAAACTCTGAAATAGGCAAAAAAACAGCAATTCTGGGCTGGGCCTCCGGTTAATAGGTTAGTCCAAAAAATAATATAAAAGTGTATAATAAAGCCCAATAATGTCCAAAACAGAAGATAATATAGCATGGAGCAATCAAAAATTATAGATACGTTGGAGACGTATCAAGCATCCCCAAGCTTAATTCCTGCTCGTCCTCGAGTAGGTAAATGATAAAAACAGAATTTTTGATGTGGAATGCTACCTGGCATAATTTCAATGTAATTCTTCTTAATTGTGGTATGAATAGTCAGATCCGAAATATTCAAGATAAAAGTTCAATATTGACATAAAAATAATAATACTTCAAGCATACTAACTAAGCAATTATGTCCTCTCAAAATAACATGGCCAAAGAAAGTTCATCCCTACAAAATCATATAGTTTAGTCATGCTCCATTTTCGTCACACAAGAATGCTCTCATCATGCACAACCCCGATGACAAGCCAAGCAATTGTTTCATACTTTAGTAATCTCAAACTTTTTCAACCTTCACGCAATACATGAGCGTGAGCCATGGATATAGCACTATGGGTGGAATAGAATATGATGACGGGGGTGGAATAGAATATGATGATGGGGGTTATGTGGAGAATACAAAAAAGGAGAAAGTCTCACATCAACGAGGCTAATCAATGAGATATGGAGATGCCCATCGATTGATGTTAATGCAAGGAGTAGGGATTGCCATGCAACGGATGCACTAGAGCTATAAATATATGAAAACTCAACAAAAGAAACTAAGTGGGTGTGCATCCAACTTGCTTGCTCACGAAGACCTAGGGCACTTGAGGAGGCCCATTGTTGGAATATACAAGCCAAGTTCTATAATGAAAAATTCCCACTAGTATATGAAAGTGACAAAACAAGAGACTCTCTATTATGAAGATCATGGTGCTACTTTGAAGCACAAATGTGGTAAAAGGATAGTAACATTGTCCCTTCTCTCTTTTTCTCTCATTTTTTTGGGCCTTCTCTTTTTTTTATGGCCTTTCTCTTTTTATTATTCCTCACTTGGGACAATGCTCTAGAAAATGATGATCATCATTCTATTTATTTACAACTCAATGGTTACAACTCGATACTAGAACAAAGTATGACTCTATATGAATGCCTCCGGCGGTGTACCGGGATATGCAATGAACCAAGAGTGACGTGTATGAAAGAATTATGAACGGTGGCTTTGCCACAAATGCTATGTCAACTACATGATCATGCAAAGCAATATGACAATGATGAACGTGTCATGATAAACGGAATGGTGGAAAGTTGCATGGCAATATATCTCGGAATGGCTATGGAAATGCCATAATAGGTAGGTATAGTGGCTGTTTTGAGGAAGATATAAGGAGGTTTATGTGTGAAAGAGTGTATCATATCATGGGGTTTGGATGCACCGGCGAAGTTTGCACCAACTCTCAATGTGAGAAAGGGCAATGCACGGTACCGAAGAGGCTAGCAATGGTGGAAAGGTGAGAGTGCGTATAATCCATGGACTCAACATTAGTCATAAAGAACTCACATACTTCTTGCAAAAATCTACAAGTCATCAAAAACCAAGCACTACGCGCATGCTCCTACGGGGATAGATTGGTAGGAAAAGACCATCGCTCGTCCCCGACCGCCACTCATAAGGAGGACAATCAAAGAACACCTCATGTTTCAAATTTGTTACATAACGTTTACCATACGTGCATGCTACGGGACTTGCAAACTTCAACACAAGTATTTCTCAAATTCACAACTACTCAACTAGCACAACTTTAATATTACTACCTCCATGTCTCAAAACAATCATCAATCATCAAACTTCTCTTAGTATTCAACGCACTCATAAGAAAGTTTTTACTATCTTGAATACCTAGCATATTAGGATTTCTTAAGCAAATTACCACGATATTTAAGACTCTCAAAATAATCTAAGTGAAGCATGAGAGATCAATAGTTTCTATAAAACAAATCCACCACCGTGCTCTAAAAGATATAAGTGAAGTACTAGAGCAAAAACTATATAACTCAAAAGATATAAGTGAAGCACATAGAGTATTCTAATAATTTCCGAATCGTGTGTGTCTCTCTCAAAAGGTGTGTACAGCAAAGATGATTGTGGTAAACTAAAAAGCAAAGACTCAAATCATACAAGACGCTCCAAGCAAAACACATATCATGTGGTGAATAAAAATATAGCTCCAAGTAAAGTTACCGATGGAAGTAGACGAAAGAGGGGATGCCTTCCGGGGCATCCCCAAGCTTTGGCTTTTAGGTGTACTTAGATTATCTTGGGGGTGCCATGGGCATCCCCAAGCTTAGGCTCTTGCCACTCCTTGTTCCATAATCCATCAAATCTTTCACCCAAAATTTTAAAACTTCACAACACAAAACTCAGCAGAAAATCTCGTGAGCTCCGTTAGCGAAAGAAAACAAAAGACCACTTCAAGGTACTGTAATTAACTCATTCTTTATTTATATTGGTGTTAAACCTACTGTATTCCAACTTCTCTATGGTTTATAAACTGTTTTACTAGCCATAGATTCATCAAAATAAGCAAACAACACACGAAAAACAGAATCTGTCAAAAACAGAACAGTCCGTAGTAATCTGTAACTAACGCAAACTTCTGGAACTCCAAAAAATCAGCCAAAATAGGACGACCTAGACAATTTTTGTATTGATCATAAGCAATTGGAATCAATATTTTATCACGTTCTGGTGATGTTTAACAATTATTTTCGTGAACAGAAAGTTTCTGGAATTTTCTGCAAGATCAAATAACTATCATCCAAGAAGATCCTATAGGTTTACCTTGGCACAAACACTAATTAAAACATAAAAACACATCTAACCAGAGGCTAGAACAAATATTTATTCCTAAACAGAAGCAAAAAAGCAAAAAAACTTAAAATAAAATTGGGTTGCCTCCCAACAAGCGTTATCGTTTAACGCCCCTAGCTAGGCATAATAGCAAGGATAGATCTAGGTATTGCCATCTTTGGTAGGCAATCCATAAGTGGCTCTCGTAATAGACCATATGGTAATTTTATTTTCTTCCTAGGGAAGTGTTCCATGCCTTTCTTTAATGGAAATTGGAATCTAATATTCCCTTCCTTCATATCAATGATTGCACCAATCGTTCTAAGGAAAGGTCTACCAAGAATAATAGGACATGAAGGATTGCAATCTATGTCAAGAACGATAAAATCTACGGGCACATAGTTCCTATTTGCAACAATAAGAACATCATTAATTCTTCCCATAGGTTTCTTAATAGTGGAATCCGTAAGGTGCAAGTTTAAAGAGCAATCATCAAAATCATGGAATCCTAGTAAATCACACAAAGTTTTTGGAATCGTGGAAACACTAGCACCCAACACTACAAAAAAAAGACACTTCCGTGATGATACGTGTTTGTCACAGTAGGTCACGTTTTTTGTCATGCATGTACATCCATGACAAAGTTATGACAGAATCAAGATAGTCATACCTGTGCTGTCGTAGAAGTGTTCCATGACATTACCAAAATTATCATCACGGAAGTGTCCACTTCCATGACGATAAATCGCGCGTCACAGAAGTGCTTTCGTCAAGGGTGATCGACACATGGCATCCACCGTAACGGAACGCCGTTAAGCTGTCGGATCGGGTTTTGGATCCGATAACCCGTTAACAGCCCCGACCAATGAGGATTTTCCATGTGTAAAATCATCATTGGCTGGAGGAGACACGTGTCAGGTCCGCGTTGGCACAGGTGTCACTCATCCAATGGGCGAGACGCGCCTATGATATGTTGACACGTGGACCGGCCCATCAAGTTTAAATGGGCCAGCCCAACTGAAGGCCCACAAGATTTTGCGGACCATAACAGGCCGGCCCAGCTAAAGGCCCACGAGATTTTGCGGACATAATGGGCTGGCCCAGCTAAAGGCCCACAAGATTTTGTGGGCCATAATGGGCCGGCCCAGGTAAAGGCCCACAAGATTTTTGTGTGCCATAATGGGCCGGCCCAGGTAAAGGCCCACAAGATTCTTGCGGATCATAATGGGCCGGCCCAGCTAAAGGCCCATGAGATTTCACCGACATTAATGGGCCGGCCCAGCTGTAGGCCCACAAGATTTTGAGGACCCTAGTAGGCCGTCCCATTAACTGGCTGCCATGTTTTGGGCCAAATGCCGGCCCATATTTGATCCAGTCCATTAATGGCCTGCCACGCTCCGGGCCTAATAGTGGCCCATATGAGATCCGGCCTGTTAAAAGCCTACCACGTTCTGGGCCAAATTACGGCCCAGATCAGGTCCGGCCCTTTAAGAGGCTTTGGGCTCAATTATGGCCCATATCAGATTTGGCCCATCAACTGGACACTATGCTTTTGGGCCCACTTGCTAAAGGCCCACTTAGTAATTCGGCCTGATATTAGTTTTGGCCTGTTAAGGGCCCGTTTAACATTTCGGCCCTATATTAATTTCGGCCTGTTAAAAGCCCGACATATAGTTGGGCCTAACTACGGCCCGGTTTGCATCCGGCCTGCTCGCAGCCGATATCTGAATGGGCCAAACAAGGACCGAGACAATTTTGGCCTGTTAAAAGCCCATGATTTGATTCGCACAATCATGGGCCGGGGTTCATTTCGGGCTGCTGCCGGCCCGTGAGCTGTTCGGCACGTTTCAGGCCCAACCTACATCGTGATTGCATGACGGCCCGATTATGTATTTTACGGTTTGGCCGGTTTACTGCGAAGACAGGATATATATACAGTAAAATAACTGCAGCATCGTGAATAAGAAAAAACCTAGACCATACAATAAAGAAATTACGGCATATTACATCCACTGGGCATCAAAGTTCGCCACTATGATAATAAAGCACAAGCAGACAGCAGATTACATACACTGGGCATCAAAGATCGCCACCAGTGCAAATAAACACGCCGACAAAATAATATACAAAACCGACAACACTTCAATAGAGTTCAAGAAAGGTTAGCCCTGCTGGGGAGCTGCAGCGCAAGCAGCTGAGCAAGATGATGAGACTGCGCTTGTTCAACACTTATATGTTCCTCACTCTGAAAGATAAACAAGCAGACAGATGACAGGTTTTGCACATAAAAGTATCAGTGCTGACAATTCATCACATTTCTTACTGACGAATAAAGTGACACAGTTTAAAATTGCATTAACACAATATGGTATTTTTCAGGTCAAGACATGGCAGGAAATGACATTGTAAAGAAGTTGGCAGCTTCACGACACCACTGGATTACAGATCAAGAACTCATAAGTATCAATGGTTAGTGTGCTGTCAATTTATACCATTTCAGATTGGCAAATAAAGAGACGGTTTAAATAATAGTAGAATGATATGACATTGTTCATAGTTAAGACATTGCAGAATATGACATTGTGCTGTAGTGGGTAGGTTCACCAAACCACTGGATTACGGATGAAGAACAGAAGCATACATGCAGTGCAAAAGAAGATCACTTGCTCTGTATAGTTTAATTTACATGGTATGAAGAAGGAACTTGGTTGTACAACTGAAAACTTAAATTGAGAAAGGACAAACTTTTGTTTATGAACTACATAATAAACTTTAAACAAGCAATTTGATGCAAACACCAAAAATAAACAGCTGTTGCAGTCATGCCTAACCAAATATATACAACAAAGTTTGAAGGCTTGAGATGGACAAACTTACATTATAGGTGAAGACAGGCTCTATAAAGGCCTTGTCCATGCTGATGGGCGAGGGGCAATTCAAGAAGTTTACCACAGAATCTTCTTCAAAAGCATTGCCTTTATTCTACATTTTGTTAAGAGTAAATATAGATGTGATAATATACGAAAAATGGAGAATATTTAAGATAAGATGAAGAGTGATGCTACATAACCAAGTAGCTATAAATGTAAGTGCAGCGATACAGACAAAAGGTACAGCCAGGAGCAATGCACAACTAAACTTCTTCAGTACCAACCTTATGGTAAGAGTAAATATAGATCTGATGTGTAGAAAATGGAGGGCAAAGGAAAATAAGCTGCAGAGTGATGGTACATGAACAACTACCTGTCATTATAAGTACACTGATGAAGGACAGCATGTACTTACAAGAACAATGCAGAGCTAAAAAACATTGGCATTGGATATATTCTACACTAATGTAACCATTCATACAGATCATATAATTTGGAGCGAACAATTGATAAGCAAGCTATCATGCATACTGTTGTCACATAATGAACCAGGTATGTATGCAAGTACAGTGATACAAGACAACAGGTACTAACAAGAGCAAAGCAGCGGGCAGCATATTTGCGATATCCTGTCGTTCTTGTCAAACCGGAATTCTTCTTCGAGCAGATTTCCTGCAAAAAAGATCCGTAAGGCACATGCGGAAAGTTAGAAGTTCAAATTGTCATGTGATTTCATAGACAGTACCTCATCCTGGGAACGAGACCAGTGCATAACAAGGTTTTTCCATTCAATGTCTTCTAAATTTAGCACAGGAGACTTCATCGGAAATTCGTTTATAGACTTGCCATCAAAGTGTGATTTCCTCAGGTAACAACGATACTGCTGCAATGCTTCCTTGAAAAGCACAAGCAAGCTTTGCTCGTCATGACTATCTAGATTGACCCTCGCCTAGTTACAACAATGTAATGTAAATCATTGCTGTGTTCAATCAGCAGAAAACAGGAAAATAATAACCATGAATAATAGCACTTACACGTAAGTTGGACAGGAAGATGTGAAAATGGTGTTTGTCTTCACAATAATCTTCCCGTGATGGGAATATATGCACGTAGTCCCTAACAATATTGAAAGCATTGTCTTTTAAACTGGGAATAAATGGAATGGGGTTCCAATCTGCAGGAATTGGCCGTCTCTGCAGTTGGGATAGGTCTTCGGCCGGTGGACTTGCTGTACTTTTTGCTGGAGTGGGATTTCTGTGGTACAGCTGGTGCTATGGCAAATGAAATTGGTATACCTTTTGCTGGAGTGCAAGTCCTATGTGGTGGGGCTAGTGGTGTGGCCAGTGAAGTATGGGTACAGTCTGCTGGAGCCGGTCCTACGTTTTGTGTCACTGGTTGTACAGCCAATATAAGTGGGGTGTTGTCTGTTTCTCCAGCACCACCACGTTTTTCAAGGACTTTGCTGGTGCTCCTTCAGGTTCGGCAATCACCCTCTTCCTTTTTGATGTCTGATGCACAAGAACAGCATTTGAGTGGAAAAACATGGTATGATGACAGATGGAATATGTATTGATAATGGATGGGCATGGCATCTCGACATATATGATGAGTAAACTAAGCAGATGGTGGTGCAACAAAGTAGAAGAAATGCAAGACAACATATGCAAGATACCCGCAATCAATAAAACATTGCCAAATTAGAACAGGCACCTTGATGGGTGAACAGGACAGGCCATCTGCCTTTGACTCCTCGAGGTTAGAATAGTCATTAGGATCATATTCTGAACAAGAATCAACAGATGGGGAGCGTATGAGTTTCATTGCATCAAGAATGGCACTCAATGCCTTGGTGCCAATTTTGTAAGTCATTGCAGTGTTTAGCTTCAAGAGTGGACTGCTGCTAGTGCGACACAAAGCAGCTACACAGATCATAGTGTAGATATAACGGGAAAACCTGAAGCATCAGAGTAAAATCAGCAAAGTGGAACTTGCTGGAATATATGTGCTAGTATTGCCGGTACGGCTAGAAAGGCTTTGGATACCAGCTCTCTTCAAGTGAAGGTGCGGTACTGTTAATATCAGTGTAACTCTCAAAGGCGACACAACTCCCCGCATTTCCTTGCTATTCTTATAGGATTCAAGTGGGCAGGCCACTACAAATCCTATTCCTATGTTTACAAGATCCTACAAATCAAAGAGGCTCAAAGTGTCCATCACAACCGACCGTATAGACCTCTACACTGCAAATGTCCCTGCTCATCTTCAGTACAAGGAACATACTGTACTACTATCATACTCCCTCCGTTCCAAAATATAAGTCTTGGTAGAGATTTCCACTATGGATCACATACAGATGTATCCAGATACATTTTAGATGTAGATTCACTCATTTTGCTCCATATGTAGTCCATGGTGGAATCTATACAAAGACTTGTATTTAGGAACGGAGAGAGTACATATTAAAGAAGAACGGAAGAGGAACATGGTAAAGAAGAGCAAGCCGATTTTGGATAATAAAATGTTGGTTGCGCAGTGCCCACACATGATGAACCAGAGCGCATTAAGAATGCAACTCCCACCTGTCTCTCGACCATTTCAGGCGGTTGGATGAAGATCCTACGTCTCCTAACCCTTCTTCTTCCTCGTCTCTGATTCTTCCCATACAGAACACCGCACGGGCCGCCGGCCGGACCACCGGCCCCCACCGCCTGTGTTCCTCCGCCACCCCCACCCCCCACCCCCGTCCCAACCCCCACCCGCGTCAAGTTTTCTTCGTTCGGCGAGGCCCCACAACCACCTGAGCCCCTTCGATCGCACCGGCGAACTCCGGCGAGCTCTGAAAAATCGACTGACCCAATTTTGAAATTTAGTCTATTGTGATTTAACTAGTGTGGAATATAAAAGGGGAAAACCATAAGCATTGGGAGTATAGTGTTGAGCGTGCCATGGCGGATCTGAAGGTGCAAACCGGACAAAGGCAACTTCGCAACCAAGACAAGAAATCAGAGTAAAGCAGTGGCGATCTATTTTCTTGCTGCGATAAATAAGTTGAGCAGATACGAAAGAGTACCGCCTCTGGTGCGGCGCCGTGTACGCATCTGCTGAGAATTTGACGGTGCTGCGGTAGCGATGGCTGTCGGCGGCGTGGAAGCAGATCTAGGAGGGTAGATGGTGGCGGCGGGGCGCGGTGGACGAGACGGTCGTAGGAGCGGCGCCGGCAAGGTGGACGACGGCGGGGATGAAGCGAGAGGACGTGATGCAAGGATCCCGGTCCGAAGCCGTGGATGAGAGAGGTCGATCTCTTGTAATGGACGGCGGCGTCGGGGTATCAGCTCTGGCATGGTGGAGGAGGACGGCGGTGGATGGGGTGGCGGACGGCGGCGGACGGAGGAGGGTGGGGTGAAGAGGGTGTTTTGGCGCCCACGGAGTACGAATGGGGAAAAGGGAGGTAGAGAGGAAGGGGAACCATGTATTCAGGGCGCGCTTGTCTCAAATGCAAGGAAATTTACAAACTTAGCCCCCGTTTCAAATTTCTACTACATCACAGCAACATTAGTCGGTTGGGGATAGGACGGTAATCTCGCATACACCGAATATTTGCCGACGAGAGTTTGTTTTTGGCGCCCACCGTGTATGAATATGAATCGGGGAGGGAGTCGATTTCGGCCGAGGACACACTGTGTTTTGGCGCCCACCGTGTATGAATCCGGGTGAGAGGCAGTTACGTCACGTTTGGGTGAAATTACAAACCTACCCCTATCAAAACCTATAGAAATCCAGCAGATAGGCTTTGCGTGGCAGGGATAGGCAGTAGTGATTTCCATCTCGCAGATTTTGGTTTCGGGCGGTTACTGCGACTTTCCCCGCTTCGTTCAAATTTTGCAGAGTGCACATTTACCGTGCCAACTCAATTCGAATCCCGTTTGTATTCTATTTTTTTCGGGCGGGATCCATTTTCAATTGGAATTACATTCTATACACATCATTTTTTTATATATACTTTCAAAAGCACAACACCATTTATACATAAATATGATTTACAAATGGCATGATTTCAGATTCATAAGGTTGTATCCATCAATTTGGATTTTCAAATATTTGAAACCACTTTATGTTGAAATCCAATGTATCCATTCCTCGCTAACTGTCTCCAATTAATGTGTGTTTCATGCGGGTTTTTTTTACTTCTCAAACATGTATAATGTGTTTCACACACGCAACATATAGTGTGATCCCGTTTAGACATTAATTGCATATAAACCATGCATTGTTTGTAATTGAAGAATCTATGGATCACCAATATTGATAAACTATATAACATTACACGTGTGCCCAAATTCAAATGAATATGCATGTTTGATACACCAATTTGCGTTATGATATTATCGATGTCGTGATCTCCAGTTTAAATATTTGAATCCCCTTTAATCCAGATATTCGTCTCATATAGCTATCACTCATGCTTATATAGGACTATCTCTCTGGACCTATACACGTTCATCGTCTCTCAGGTATCTCTCGTGCTACCTGTATGTCGACAATGATCTTTTATCTTCGTAACACACTGACGGTACTCTCTCCCTCGACCTTCATCACTCTATCTCTCTCTAAGTATATCTCGCTCCCTGCTATGTGTCTCTAACTATGATTCTCCATGTGGAATCTCTTTCTCTCACACAAACACAAAACTTTGTCTCCCGGGGTCTCATTTCTCTCTACTATTCCCATGTGTGCCACTTGCACACCCCTCATACAGAGATGTCTTTCGCTCCTTAGATATGAGAACCTACGACTCTTCCTCTTCAATATCTCTTTCTCACACACAAACACAAACTCTGTCTCCCAGGGTCTCATATTTCTCCATTGTTCTCTTGTATGTCGCTCACACACACCCTCTCTCCCTAGAGATATCTTGCATTCCCTCGTATGTCTCTCTAGCTATCACTCTCGTTGTGAAATATCTTTCTCTCTTGCAGACACAAAACTCCGGCTCTCTGGATCTCATTTCTCTCTGATATCTGTTTGTATGTGACTCACATGCACCCTCTCTCTATCTCTCTCACACCCACACACATAACCCAGCCTTCTGATCCACTCGACTCCTATCTCTAACGCACACTAGCTAGCATCTTTATCTTTCTATTTATCTGTTTCTCCATCAACCTTCTTTCTCGCCCTCACTCTTGATTCCTATCACGCACACTACATATGTTTCTCTCTACATGCAGTCAAGTGCCCTCTCACACACATATATAACTTCACCCTTTGAACCACCCGATGGTCATCTCCAACACCCAAACTAGCGGATGTCCCTCTAGCTAGCATCTCCATCTCTGTATCTATCTGTAGTTTCTCCGTCAACATTTCTTTCTCGCACGGAGTCTTGCTTCCTATCACCCACACTATATATGTCTCTCCATACATATGCATTTATAGGTTGGTCTCTTTTGCACAATCGTTGTGCCTCACTCCCTCTGCTCGCCATAGATGCATGCTCCAGCCCACGCCACTATTTCTTAAAGACAAAAACACATGCTCAATTGTCGGGCCTTCTTCCCTGCATTCTCACATGCATGCATATTGTCATACCGATCCGTCTCTCCCATGTCGTTGATCTTATGACTTATGTCTTCTTTCTTTTATCTCGATCATGCGCGCGCGCACACACACACACACATCCCACGTATACATGTATACCTCTCACACATGCACGTTCAAGGTCTCTATGTCTCCATACGTAGTTAATCACCCTCAATCCTAACGCCACATCGAATCGTTCTCCTCTTTTGTGCACATAACTTCCGCCTGGATGGGTAAAACACACACTCACACTTAACAATCTCCTTCTAGCTACCCCCCCCCCCGCCTCTCACTCTTCCCCTATATCCCTGAAACCAATAAGACCATCCCTTTGTTTAATTCCCGCCTACATGCACCATCGATATATAGTAGTCTTCCTCGGTGTCTCTCGAACAAACACGTTCTCTCGATGTCGACTCCTCTCGCACACACCTTCTCTTCCCTCTCTACGGGCATTTTCTCTCTCGCACCCCACCATTGGTGGCCTCTGCCATACACATCACCTCTCTATGATGAAGCCATGCACACTTAAATTACATCCGCCACAGAGGACCCCGCGACACACACACACACGCACGCACCCCCCCCCCCACACACACACACTAAGACTCCATCTCTCTCTCACACACACACACGCATGCACACCCCCCCCCCACACACACACTAAGACTCCATCTCTCTCTCTCACACACACACACACAAACTAAGACTCCATCTCTCTCTCTCCTCTCTCTCTCTCTCACACACACACTAAGAATCCATCTCACACACACATGCTCTAGGCGGAGCATTTGTTCCTACCACCCTTCATCCAACCTTCCCCGTATGATAAACAATCACCTTTATTTACTTGCATAACATGGACAAATTCCACCTTACTTTAGTAGTCAGCAAACTTATCATCTGTACCCTTATAAAAAACGAGTTGGCGGTGATGGTGTGCCTGCCATCTTGTAATACAGACCGTATGATCTATATCTGAGGATAGAAAGCAAACTATGATAATTTTACAAAAGATACCCGCACCTCTCTCCACATCATTATCTCCCGCAACCTCATTGCTCAGCAATTAAAAAAGGAATAAGTCTCTGGAATAATCTAGCATGCATGGTGGCCGCTGCCGCCTGCTGGCGCCGTCCATCCCCATGCCTCCGCCCATTCCGACCACCAGTCACCACCACGCTCCACTCCTCCTCGCCTTATCTCTCATCTTTCATTTTTTTCGATGACATTCTCGAGATACCAGTTTTCCGGTAAAATTCTCGAGATATCATTAGTTTTTACACATGGGATTACTTCTGCATGGGTCAATCACAACAGGTGTTCTGTAAAAAAAATGCATATTGATGTTCCATGCAATGCACGAGAATCTTGCTTGTAATTATATAACGCAAATCACGAGCAGGAAGTGACATTTTTTTGACACAACCACGTTAACATGGCCACGTAAATCACTAGCTAAAGTAAATACCATTATACTTATATCCCAATGCAAAAGGTTGAGTACATGTCCGAAGAGTAGAGTCGCACACACGCACTCTGTCTCTCAGAATCTCTCTCTCACACACACCAGTTACGTGACGCCCACTTAAGCAGACACGTATGTTACAATTTGTGCACCCGTGGGTACACGTGATGCTGCGCATTTATTTAAGCCGGAAGGCGAACCCAAACAGTAGCTGCATTCATTCCCCTCCCGCCGCCTCTTCTCTGGTCGCCGTCGCCCGGTAGCCATGGGCCGGCCGAAGGTAACAACATATGCCATACTCCCGCGGAGCGGCGCTTTAATATGCAAATTTTAGTGGTCATGCATGCATCTTTTTGTGCTAGCACTCCTATATAAGGGTTGACCGGTCGCTTCCCGCGGACGTGCGCGGGCGGTGGAAGAGGAAGGAGAAGGGAAGCAGGCTGTGGAGTAACGTTTTTACCACAATTTCTTAGGAAACTGAGTGCAATAATTGAGTAGTTTTGCAAACTACCAGTACTACACCTGAAACAGTTCAAAACCTATACTCCCTTGCCAGCGCGCGCTTCCCGCATGAAACGGTCAGCATTGCCCTGGAGCGTCAGTGCCGCATTAATGCCCGGCCAGAGCGGAGGCCACCTCTCACTAGCGCCGGCTTTGAAGTGGGGGCGACGGCCGAGAGAGCGCCGCTTCCCGGTGCACGCGACTGCTCCGCGTCGAGACTGGCCATAGGCCCTGTTTGGATCCATGGGTTAGAGTTAGTTTGAGCTAGTTGGGGCTCAAATAGCCCTAAAGTATCCAAGCATGAGGGTTTAAATTGGAGCAAGTTGCACCGAACCCCTTCCATCGCTAGCGCGCGCTTCCCGCCTGAAACGGTCACCATCTCTCCAGAATGTCAATGCCGCATTCACCGGACTTAACTGCAGGTGCAATTGGTGTGTCATTGACATGCGGGCCAGATGCCCGTTGGGCCCACATGTCGGTAACCCAAACGCATCTGCAGTTAAGTCACTGAAGCAGCGTTCGCATTCACGCCCGACGAACCTACTCCGGCGCCAGTTGTCCATCCGTCTGCCGCGGCTCATTGCCATTCGCTCGCTATATTAACTTGAGCCCCAGCTCCCAGCCATAGCAAAAGATCCACACTTATTCTCCTCCGGTCCCTTCCTTCTGTCGGCACCACTTCAACCATGGCCTCCTGGCGCTCCGAAGCTCTCTTGGACGTACTGTCGCAGGAGCAGACGAGCGACATCGGCGGCTCCGCTCCGGGCGCGCTCCAAAGCTCTCTTCGATGTACTGTCGCAGGAGATCGCCGGCACCCCCCGGCCGCCCTCCGCCGCCACGACCACGAAGCCGGCGCGCGTGAGCGGGCGCAGCCGGCAGCGAGGAAGAGTAGTACACGGTAGGTCGCCGCCGCTCTGGAGGAGGAGGTTATCGAGGCGGATGAGGAGGAGGCAAAGGCAATGGCCGACTTTCTCGGGTTCATGGCCGGACATGGTGGTCGGGCGCCAGCGATCGTTTAGATTAGGTTTACAGTAGGTTTTAGTACGGTTTGTGCGAAATATGTAATGAATTTCGTCTAGTTTATAGGAAAAGTTTTCGAAATGTAATGAATTTCATCCGGTTAATTTGAAATTTGCTTTGTTTGCATGAATTTCGTCCGGTTAGTTCATATAATTGTCGAAAGGTATGCGGGCAGCATCGGATGGCATCCATCAGTGTCCTCGGACAGATGCCGGTGTAAATTTGTGGGCCAGCACTGGAGATGCCCTAACTATCATGCTATAATCGCTAACAATCCTCCATTATTTGGCAGGGAACAGTTATCCCTCGATCAAAATCAGATCCGCGGTGTTTCGCACTCCTCCCGCGTAAGAGTGTAAACTCTTGCTTACAGAAAAATGGAGCAAGTGGACGGCACTGTAGCACGTCATATCACTCGAACTAGCCCGCCTAACGAGCGGGAAAGCACCGCCCTCGTCATTTTGTTCTGGATTTCTATCAATCGATCGCGCGAAAATGTTACACTTCGCAAGTTCTAAAGGAAAAGGCGGCACACTTACGACTCATACGCGTCGCAACCCCGACAGTCCGGCTCGCACGCCGCTCACCAGAGGGGACACGCGTTGTCTTGCAATTTCACTGACATGTGGGACCGTAATTGAATAAACCGTCGATAGCCAAAATCTAATCGCTCGGCGGGCGTCGGCTGAGAAGAGAGAAACGGGGGAGGGAGAAGAGATCGCCCGCCCGCCGCGCACGGACTCCAAGAAATATATGGTGATAATGTGAGGTGGGCCATGCTGGAGTCCGGACCGCTTCCGGAGCCCGCTCTCACTGCCCTGGCCCCTCAAGACGCCAGTTGCCCACCGCATGCATGCATAGCAAGTAGTACTCCTTATGTGGAGGAGAGAGAGGCATTGACAAAGTCAAGGAGTGGGCTCTGCAAGAGCCCGTCTCTACACGTGCTCCTAGGTATAAAAAATAATTCTAAAAAAAGGCATAAAAACAATTATGTCTTAAAAAAGAAAGGTAAAAAACATTTGAGAGGAAATAGATAGAGAGAAAGTGAGAAAAAGCTGTAACCT
This sequence comes from Aegilops tauschii subsp. strangulata, assembly GCF_002575655.3. Lineage (NCBI taxonomy): Eukaryota > Viridiplantae > Streptophyta > Magnoliopsida > Poales > Poaceae > Aegilops > Aegilops tauschii. The sequence goes on from NC_053035.3 coordinate 332,508,994, forward strand.
GGGCATTACATGAGGAAGGAGGGAGTGGTGCACATGCCAAGTTCACTGGGCTGCTGTGTTTCACACTCCTCCGTCGTAACAGTGGAGACAATAGCTTTCATCAAAAATAAACAATGAATACTCGTTGCTCGTCCTCTATATCGGAAAGAATACTTTCATTCGCCGACATGTGGGACATCGACCATCCTGGTCCACCTGCCATGCACAAAATTATCCTGGTCTACCCCGGTCATATCGCAGGCCCAACCTTTCCCACTGTAAGTTGTTCGGACGAAGGAACCATCATGACTTCGTTGAATTCCGCTTCTTCAAGAAAACTTATTGTACCCGCAATACTGCTACCACACGCGAAGATTGGACGGCGTTGTACCACGTCATATCACTGAAACCCACTAGGCCAAACTAGCCCGCCTAGGTCATCTATTTTGGAACGGAGGGAGTATGTCTCTGCACTGCTATGATTTTGTGTTGCACGTTCTCTGTACTTTTGCTACGATTTTCCTACCCTATGAACCAAATGAGGCCTGAATGTATGTCGACTATTGTCTGATCGATTGCTAAGCCTACAATTTTAGGAGCTAGGGCTATTGGTCGATCGACGAGGGATAAGTATAAGCGTACCACGAGCTCATCAACCCCAACGTTTCTCTTCGGTGAGTGTTTTGCAAGTACTATAGCTCGCACAGTAGCTAGCCTACTAACACCAAGAATTATCAAACAAGCCCTGCTGATAAAGGGGTGGGTTTTGTGATATGACGGGTCATGACGGCCACACCGGGGTGACAGGTGAGTCTCGACTATAGCACCTCGCTGTGATTTGGTGGATGGCATGCGGGCCCGGATGCTTTGAAATGTCCCGCATGTAGATAGAGCGGCTAGTCATATATGAGTGCTCAATATTGTGCACCGCGACCAAGGCGGAGAGGAAAGCGAGAGAACTACGTAATTAATGCATGAGTTTAATTAGGGTAGTTTTGTAAAGTACAAGATACATTCCTCCAATCGCAAAATGCCTTGGTTCATGAGATTTGAGATTTGAGCCCTATAAACCGGAAGGGAGGGAGTACTGCACACGGTGTAGTCTAGTCACTTGTTGAAATCTCTAGAAAGGCAAATACTCCTTTCCGGTTTACAGGGCTATACTACTCCCTCCGTCTAGGTGTGTAAGTCATCTTACGAAAACCAAATAGTCCCAAAACACTTAGGCGCGGTGCATTAACTTCTACCTTGTTTCTTGTTTCTTGACATATCAACCAATAAGAGATGAGAGGTGTGCATGGTTTTAATGACTTGCAATGGCTAGTTCGTTGCATGCAATGCTATTAATTAGCAAATAAACATTGGTGACCCCAGGAGGAAATGGTGCTAAGCACGTGGACCTATGCAGAATGAGTATCAACCAATGGATAATGGAGTTTAATTGTTAAACAATAGCAATTTTGTCTCATGCAAGAGCCTGGCTAGTACTCCAAGGAACCGCACCACGCGAGCGTTCGCAACTGCCACGTTCGGGTTGCGCTTGGCTCTTCGCCTCTTTGAGAAGACGAACAATGATGTTACTCCTACTTCTACAGTATTGAATCCACTGCTGCATGTCCATCCACCTCGTGCGGGAGGGATAGCGTGTAGCGAAAGCTTCTACTTACTGCTCCTGCCTTTGCGTCTATGACAGGTGGGCCCAACAGGTGGTTGGCCCTCCTGTCATGCAGCCAAAGGCAGGTGCAGTTAAGGCACCGGAGCTCAGTCCGCGAGGGAGAGGGCGTTGTAGTAATCAAATTTCTCGGTCTTGTACGAGTTGACGCGACACATCAAAGCACTGCACTCGATATAAGTCTTTTTACACATTTCAAATGGGCTACTTCGTATGTAGGAGTAGACATATTCTGCTTCGTATGTAGTCACTTGTTGCAATCTCTAAAAAGACTTATATTTGGAAACGGAGGGAGTACAACGCATGCATGCATGCCGTGACTTTCCTTTTGATACTTGCATGTGTTGATTTGATGCACCTTGCCAAATTTTGACTATAAATTTAACTAACCAAATTTTCATGCATGTCACAAAAAATTACGGGGCTGTTTGGATTGTGACTATGTTTGTCTTATGTTGCCACATTATTTTTCCCACACTTGCCTAACCTGAGTTGCTCAAATTGTTAGACACACTTTGGCTTGCCTAAGGGAATCTTGCCACAATTTTTGTGTCTATGACATGTGGGGTTCACTGCTAAAAAAAAAATTCTTGTCTTAGGTGTGGCTAATAAAAAAGACTTATATTTAGGAATGGAGGGAGTAGAAAATATAAATAATAATGCATGTTGGGGCAACCCACGTTTCCGCTAATTTTAGCCGTGGGCTTGTTCACAATTTTTACGAGGGGGTGGTTGTTCATTTAATGGAGGCACTTGTAGTACCAGACTTGAACGATACAAAGTGCGACCTGGCACACCGTAACACCACTTGGAACAAGCGGGTAGCTATCTCAAAAAACAATCAACAACTAAAAAACCGTGACCTGGCATGTAGTAGTACACAATTTTAAACGATTGTTTTGATGGAGTGAAAAAGGAAAACTACCCCACTACGTATATATAGGCCGGAGCCTCCGCGCTTGCTTGCTAGGGTTGCTCTATTCACACACTCTCATCCTCTCCAGATCTAAACAAGATAGGGGTAGTAACACTGTCTTTCTCCCTTCAAAAAACGCTGGCTTTCTATCCTCACCGCTGGTTATAGATCCGGACGTATCCCCCTCCGCCGGTGAAGGGGAGGAGGGGCAGCGTTTAGGCCGTCGTCGACAGCGAGGGAGGAGACCCACTGCCGGCCGCACCGTTATCTCTGGCCGAGCACCGACGCGGGAGGTCCTCCGATCCCTTCGTCGTTGCCTGTGGGCGGATCCGGCCTCCCGCCGCCCACCTATCCACATCCCGACGACCTTCAGGTATATCTTCGTTCGAAACCGCCTTCGCTCTACTTCCCCAGCTCGCTACGTCGTTGCATGTGCATCATTTTCTACCTCTCAGCCCCTCTCGATCGGATGGTCCAACGTCACATTTTTTTCTTCTATTGTTAGAGGTAAAGCTACTTCATGGAGTCGAATCTTGTACACCCTCCGTCTGAAAATACTTGTCATTGAAATGGATGTATCTAGATGTATTTTAGTTCTAGACACATCCATTTTGATGACAAGTAATTCCGGATGGAGGGAGTACTTGGTTCAAACAAGAAATAAAGTGGGGGTGGGGGAATTTAGTATGTACGTCGGACTTGGTACAAACAGGAAGGAAAGGGGGTGAAAGTAGTACAGACTGGTCATCCAACCGGTCTCTTCGTCGAAAAGGGAAATATAGGGGTAACGCTGTACACAGTGGTATGACCAGGACTAGATTTGCTATCCACACATAGGAGTAGGTGGCTAGAGTGAACAAAAATGGGATCAACCCAGATATGTTTCTTGGATGTTTGTTTCTCGGGGCAACAAACTATGAATCACCACTTTATGCCCCTGTTTACATACATGGTGCTGGACTGCTGGTGCACCCACTGTCCCATGCCCTTTTACCAAATACTTGCAGTGCACCAAAAGGTCACAATAGTTGTTCTTAATCTAATGTCCCTGGTAAAAATGAAGCCATGCCACTGTTATAAGCCATGACAAGTTTAGCCAAATGTTTTTGCCTGTAATTGTTTGAGACTCTGACTGTTTCCTCTGTGCCTATTTGTGCAAACAGGGATATCCAATTCACCTGGTTGCTGTTGTGACCTTTTGGTGCACTGCACAAAACTCTTCTTAAAAGAAGTGACTTTTGTGCTGTTTAACTGGAATGTCAGAATGGAACAGTTGGTTCATTTTGGTGGAACTGCACAAAGGGAGATCTGTGTTCCAATCCTCATCATCCATATTGGCGCCATAACCTTCCTTTAGGTAAGAATGATATTTAATGCATGTGTTCATCTCTATTTTCCGACTGCCATGAGAAAATAATGCTGTTTTTTACTAGTACACTTGTACTCCCTCACTGACAAAACCAATTCTGAATTAGAAGGCCAATCATGTACTTGGTTTCACCAACTGGTGAGGAGAAAGAGAAACAGAGCATGAAGAGGAAGAAGAAGAAGAATAAACAGTGCCAAGGCAGTCTTGCTGAAGCCAGAGGCCTCAGTCGAGGCCATTCAAGGGCTCCGGCAACGACTACCTTACATGTGAGACGATCCTCCAGGGAGCCCTTCCACTTCTGCTGTCTCACTTAATTAATTAGGAGTACTTAAGTACCACTAATTTATTACTGCCTAATTTTCCTGTTGGAGTTAAAAAAATCTTTAGTAGGACCCTATGCTGAATCATGTACGTGTGTATGTTTATCTATGGAGGTGAATCATGTGGTGGAGCAGGGAGGGAATATTATTAGTGTCATGACATAATAGTGCTATTGTTTTGCATGTCAATTTATTGCCATTGGTTCAATGAGGCAATGTTTTGTGTATTGTCCATCATGAATTTGATGCTACTGTTTGAGTAATATGTTAATGTCTTCCTATCCTTTCTCACTAAGATAATGAAGGTTTCACCTTGTTCCTACTTGTGCAAACAGGGATCATGTTGTGCCAATCATACATTTTAGTGGAACTACACAAGACAATACAATGAACTATATCCCAGCCAGTGCTTTAACTCTGCTGGAAGTTCTTGATAATCTTTCGATATAATCTCAGCACTGGTAAACAAGAGTGATTTCAACCATACATTTGAAGTGCACAAAAATATATACTATTGTGTGATTCCAGTGAGTGCTTTATCATCTCTTATGGGACTACATGAATAAGCTTTTTTTCTTAGGTTGGTACGGGCCTAAGGCCTTCATCCATATTAGTTTGATGTCATCTCTATTTGTATCGTGCTACTGTCATGAAAAACTCCTTTATCTTTGCACGTTAAAGTTTTGCAACCTATGATAAATGGCAATGCTTTGAGTGTTGAGTTGAGCTAATTGGCAGTGATTAAATAAACTAATACCTCTCTTTAAGCAAGACTACTATGTTGCTAACTTTACCCATTAAGATAATGAGGGTGCTTCTATTTGTTAGTGTATGTTTCATCAACTAGTCCCACTATTACAGTAATCTCACTCTCTCAATATATGTGCCAACAGGGATGCTCGATTTTGGTGGAACTGCACAAAAAAATTGGGTGCTTCATTGCCTCGACAGCTTCCGTCCTTTCCTGTCAGTCGCTAATCTCCGCTTGCTTTCTTCCTTTGCTGTCAGTCGCTTGGCTTATCTCGGCTTCCCGTCAAAGGAAATAGTAATTGATATGCTATCTCACACAGGTTGGTACTGGTCTTTATCCTGATTATTGTGCCTGTCATATGTATTCGTAATTTGGTATTGTGCTACTGTTTGCCGATTTCATAAAGGAGTAATTTGGAGCCTGAACTCACAGGCAAATCATTACATCGGATGATTTCAGTAGAACTGCACAAAATGATCAGATGGACAGGTACTTATGCTGCGGCTATGTACTCCAAAGTTCACTCAGACAAGCATCGATGTTGACAAGAAGTGCCTATATTCATTCGAGTATCAACCGGCGTCAACCAATTGTCAAACTCCAAGTATTAGGAGAGTGAACGCCAAAAATATTGCTTGGTGCATAGCCCAGAAAAACGCAGTCCAATCTTTGGTCCCAACTTGTGCCTTTTGGTTATTGGCACATATGGTAGCGAACTATATGGCATGGAGTCTAAAGATTCCAGACAAGTTGGTTGACGCGTATATTCATCTGGCACTTAATCAGTCTGCACGCCAAGGATGCTCCATTTCAGTTGAACTGCACAAAAAATTTGGGTGGTTCATTTTCTCAACCGCCTCCTTTCTCGTCTGCAATGTAGAATTTTGGCGAGATACAGGACCAAGATGAGCCAGTAAACTAGTTGGATGAAAGTAGTGGCCAAGTTGCTCAAACCTCCCTCGGCACGAGGCCACTATTTGAGGATAAACCTAGAAGCAAAGTTCAGATTGTCTGTGCTGCCTCGTATCTACTCGAAAGTTTACTCGTACAAGAACTAATTTTAGCAAGAAGTACCTCCGATTGAACACCATTTACCAGTCTGTACCCTAGGTAATTAAAGTTCGTCCATGGTTCATATTGGCTGTGATCTCAATCATTTGGATGCATAAACATACTGAACATGTGTCTATCTGAATCTTTTTGTGAATTATGTACGAATATTGTCGTGTGATCTATCAATCATTTGGATGCATAGATATGCTGAGCTTGTGTATATATGAATCTTTTGAGTTGTTGATAGTGAATGTTGGCTATGAATATGAACGTGTCCTGTGAATCTGAGTTTGATATGAATGTTTACCTTTTTTGTTGTATTTGTGTGTGAACTTGTTAGTATGCCTACTGTGGGGTATAAAACGCAGGTCTCTTATAAAAGTAATGTTGTGTCCAATTTATGTTTTCCCTTCTAACCACATTATATATATTTATATTATTACTATTATCATATATTTTATAGAGACTTATATATACATTATAAAAACATCCGACGTGTTATTAACTTATAAAAGTAAATGTTTAACGGAAGTTGGCAAGGAAAATCCTGGTTGTTTTAGACTCACAGGCAAGGAAAATCCTGGTGATTGCGTACAAAAGCTTGCGAAGATTTTAAGGAACAATTTAATAATAACGCGCTCATTTTTATTTTGAGCAATAACTCGCTAATTTCTTAATTATATATATAAAAAATGTGCCTCTCTAGTTTATTCTTTGATATTAATTGCTCCTTCTAACATAACATTATATATATAACGAGCCCACCTAATACGTGTATTTCAAGGAAGTGCAAATGGGCTGGGATTTCTTAGAAAATATAAATGGGCCTGATTGACGCTAAATTATTTGTTCACCCAGCCCAGCAAATGGACTGTACATTCTAGAAAACATGGGTTAAATATATGCCACATTTTTGCAGGCTGACATGTGGGCCAATAGGTCGATGCCTACGCAGGGCGTTGTCAACTTGGTCAACAAATGATTGTGTCATCCACAGCCATTGGATTTATATCCAACGGCCGGCATGCACCTTCAATCTCTCATCTTCTTCCTCCAGCATCGCCGGGACCGCTTGGTCCGGCCTCCGGCGGCTAGCGGCTCTGCTTAGCACGCATCGCTGCGAAGCGCTACCCCACCGCCGGCCAGGCTATCCCTCCACCCCTCGACACCTCCTGTTATTCTCCACAGACTGCAGCCCCACGCCGCAACAGAACCAGTTATAACCCTTCTCCTCCTCTCAATCTGCGACTCCACTACCGCGTTTTCCCATCTCCGAGTCGTTCCCGTCCGGGGCCTCGCCGTCGTCCATCGCCTCGCTGCGTTCGATGCGGCGTGGTCAACAAACAAGAGTCATCGGAAGAGGAGTGTACGTGGAGAGCTTGACGGCTGGGACCCACGAGGTCCATGGTCGCACGCAAGGAAAGTTCCTCCTTATTAAGCTGAAAAAAAGTTTCCTCCACCTGACAGCTGGGACCCACCGGCTGTATCTTCGCACGGAAGGAAGTGCCTCCTTGTTTTGCAAAAAAAAATATTCATCCCGTTGACAGCTGGGACCCGTCAGATTTGGTGACTGACTTGTGGGCCTACTAAGCGGACGTGTACGCGCGGCTTTGTCAACTTAATCAACAAATGATTCTAGCAGTTGGACCGTTGGATGTTAATCCAACAGCCATGCTCCTTCTTCAACCTCTGTTCTTGCTCCTGTCTCCCGTGGGCGGCACCGCGGCTGTGCTGCCGCGCACCCGAACCAGTGAAGTTTCCCACTCCTCTCCATCTGCGAGTCCACTGCCCCGTCTTCCCCATCACCGGGTCGTTCCAGTCTGGGTGCGCTCGGCACGGTGTGGTCAACGTGGTCAACAACCGAGAGTCATCGGAAGATGACTGTACGTGAGAGGCTGACAGTGGGGACGCACCACGCCCATGGATGCATGCATGCAACGGAACGCGGCGAGGTCAACGTGGTCAAGGAACGACTTCCATCGGAAGTATACTGTACGTGGAGAGTCTCAGCTGGGTCCACGGCCGCAGCAAGTAAGTGCCTCCTTATTACGCAGAAAATAATGATTCCTCCAACTGACAGCAGGGACCCACTGGACGGGCCACCGTATTTTGCGAAAAAAACATTTGCCCCCTTACTGCTGGGACCCACCTGACGGGCCACGGTATTTCGCGAAAAAAAATGTTCCCCCTGCTGTCAGCTCGGACCCACCGGAAGTGCCTCCTTATTACGCACAAAAAAATGAATACTCCCCCGGCTAGCTGGGACCCACCTTGGTGGGAGGCTGACTTGTGGGCCTACTAAGTTGACGGGGATGAAGGGCTTTGTCAACTTAGTCAATATGAACGATTCTAGCTCCAGTGACCGTACGATGTCCATCCAACGGCCGTAGTGCTTCTTCAACCTCTGGTCTTCTTGCTCCAGCCGCCCAAAGCAGCGCCGGTCGTGCCGCATGCTCCTGCCTCCCGTGGCCGGCTGTGCTGCCGCGGAGGCCTCACCGCCCCCTACTATTCCCACCGCTGGCCAGGCCCTGCGGCGACGGCATCCTCACACCGCAGCCGAACCAGTGAACCCTCGTACTCCTCTCCGCGCGGGCTTCCACTGCCGCGTCTTCCCTGGCTCCGCGTCATCACCTTCCTAGGCCTCGCCGTCGTCCACCGTCGTGGTGCTCTCCGCGCGGCGTGGTCAACGTGGTCAAGGAACGACTTCCATCGGAAGAGTACTGTACGTGGAGAGGCTGACAGCTGGGTCCACGGCCACAACCCAGTTTTTTTGTGATTTGCCAAGTAAGTCGCTTTGTCAGGCCTGTTGGGCTGCAAATCTTTCAAGACTAGGAGAGCTTTCATTCGGCTGGCCAAGAAAATGGCCCATCAGTAATGAGAAATGGGCTGTACATTTTTAAAACACATCAAACCGGCAATTAGTTTCAAATATCTTTTTTTTCATTTCGAGATTTTAAATTACATTAATTTTTATGCATGGAGAATTTGTTGGATTTTATATTGATATACATTTATTTTTAAAATCAGTTTGAATGTGGGTCGAAATTTCGGGATTAAAAACAGTTCGGACCGCACCGAAATATGCAAAATTTCGTATATTTTTTAACCGTGGACACAATATGGGCTGTAATGCTAACAAAAAGAATACGGGCTCCAAAAAAACCTTAATAATTAGCAAATGGGCTGTAAATTATTAGAAATAATGGTAGATGGGTTGTATGCTGTTTTCCACATATTTGAGGCTTTCCTAAAAAAAGGTTGACGCACAAGCAGTGACTGTTGGATGGCCATCCAACGGCCGTCGTGCTTCTTCAATCTTTGCTCTTCCTACTCCAGCCGCTTAAACAAGCACCTGCGGGACTGCCTGCTCCCTCCTCCCCGCGGCCGGCTCTGCTGCCGCGCAGGCCTCACCGCCCCACCGTACTCCCATCGCTGCCCTAGCCATCCCTCTACTCACCCACACCTGCTGTTATTCTCCGGCGACGGCAGACGAGCAGTAAACCCTCGTACAGTCGTACTCCCCTCCGCGTGGGAAACAACTGCCGAGTCTTCCCTGCCTCCGTGTCGTTCCCTTCCTGGGCCTCGCCGTCGTCCACCGCTCTGGTGCTCTCGGCGCGGCCTGGTCAACGTGGTCAACGACCGACATGCATCTGAAGTGGACTGTACGTGGAGAGGCCGACAGCTGGGTCCACGGCCGCACGCAAGGAAATGCCTCCTTATTACGCGCAAAATAATGATTCCTCCACCTGACATCAAGGACCCACCGAAAGGGCCTCTGTATTTCGTGAAAAAAATGTTACTGCCGCTGACAGCTCGGATCCACCAGCTATATCTTCGCACGCAAGGAAGTGCCTCCTTATTACGCACAAAAAAATGAATACTCCCCCTGTTAGCTGGGACCTAGTATAGTGGCAGGCTGACTTGTGGGCTTACTAAGTTGACAGGGACGGAGGGCTTTGTCAACTTAGTCAATATGCACGATTCTAGCTCCAGTGACCGTACGATGTCCATCCAACGGCCGTAGTGCTTCTTCAACCTCTGGTCTTCTTGCTCCAGCCGCCCAAACCAGCGCCGGTCGTGCCTCGTGCTCCTGCCTCCCGTGGCCGGCTGCGATGCGGCGGAGGCCTCATCGCCCCCTACTACTCCCACCGATGGCCAGGCCATCCCTCTACTCACCCACACCCCCTGTTATTCTGCGGCGACGGCAGCCTCACACCGCAGCGAACCAGTGAACCCTCGTACTCCTCTACGCGTGGGCATCCACTACCGCGTCTTCCCCGGCTCCGCGTCGTCCCCTTCCTAGGCCTCGCCGTCGTCCACCGCCCTGGTGCTCTCGGCGCGGCGTGGTCAACGTGGTCAAGGAACGGCTTCCATTGGACGTGGACTGTACGTGGAGAGGCTGACAGCTGGGTCCATGGCCGCAGCAAGGAAGTGCCTCCTTATTACGTGCAAAATAATTATTCCTCCACCTGACAGCGGGGACCCACCGGACGGGCCACCGTATTTCACGAAAAAAACATTTACCCCTGACTGCTGGGACCCACCAGCTACATCTTCGCATGCAAGGAAGTGCGTCCGGGCAAAAAAAACGATTCGCCCCCTGACTGCTGGGACCCACCAGCTACATCTTCGCAGGCAAGGAAGTGCCAGACAGTCGGGACCCACCTGGTCGAAGCGTACGTAGTGTTGTCATTCTGGTCGCGAACGTGTACGTACATATATACTGGTGGATGTAGAGGCGCGCACGTGTCGTAGTAGAGGCGCGTACGTGTCGTAGTAGAGGCGCGCACGTAGCATGTACACGTACGTACAGCGGCCAGGGTGCAAGAAAGAAAATACGGCCACGTATGTGTACATACGGGCGGGGTCTCGAACGCCTACTCGCGCATACGTACGGCCAGGGCTCGTGTACATGGCTGGGTCAGAACGGAGAAACAGCGTCGTCATCGTGTTCATGGGGAGGCAACGGAATGCGTCGTGTTCGTGGGGAGGCAACAGAATGCGTCGTGTTCATCGGGAAGCAATGGAACGCGTGGGAGCCAACCGGCTGGGTCGGAACGGAATGCGTGGTCGTGTTCATCGGGAGGGCTTGGACGGAACAAGCGATGGAAACGAGGCCTGGCGTACCGCACAACGGAGGAAATGGACCTCTACGTTCGGAACGGGGTCCTATTGATCGGGAGGGGTGTGGCTTACCGCAAAACGGAGGAAACGGACCTCCTATGGTCGAAACGGGGGTCCTGTTGATCGGGAGGGGTGTGGCGTACCGCAAAACAGATGAAACAGACCTCCTACGGTCGAAACGTGGGTCCTGTTGATCGGGAGGGGTGTGGCGTACCGCAAAGCGGACGAAACGGACCTCCTACGGTCGAAACGGGGGTCCTGTTCATCGGGAGGGGTGTGGCGTACCGCAAAACGGGACTCCACGGGATACTGTTCATCTCCACCGTCGACCTCCTCCAGCCTCCACGGGCTACCATCGACCTCCTCCAGCCTCCACGGGCTCCTGTTCATCCATCCTCCACCGCGCGCTACTCCACCGGCTACTATTCAACCACCCCTCCACGGGCACCCCTCCACCATCTACTGTTCATCCAGCCCTCCACACCACGGGGTCCTGTTCAACCACCCCTCCACGGGCACCCCTCCACCGTCTACTGTTCATCCAGCCCTCCACCACACCACGGGGTCCTGTTCATCCAGAGGCAACGCCACCGCTCACTGTTCATCCAACCCCCCCCCCCCCGCAACGCTCACTGTTCATCCCAGAGGCAGCATCGATCGGCTTCAGTTAGCAGCAGTAGCGAAGGAATCGCTCGATCGGGTTCAGTTAACAGTCATCGACCGATCGCTCGGGTTCAGTAACGCGTAGCCTGCAGTGCAATCACTCGGGTTCAGTTAGAGCCCAACGCCTCGCTCGGGTTCAGTTAGAGCCAACGCCTCGCACACACGCGCGTACGTGTACGAGAGAAACGCGCATCGCTCGGCCCCCGACCTCCCACCGTAACCGGGAACTCCCCGAAATTTTCCTCCCCCTCGCTTCTACCACGGTTTTTTCGGTCATGGACGGCCCAAAGAATGTCATGCAGCTGCGTCTCCGGCCCGCCCAGGACGAAAAGCCCATTTTTTGTCATGATTTTTTGTCATAGAAGTAGGAGCCCACCACATCTATGATGATACCGGGTTTTGTCACAATTATCGTCATAGAAGTGTCATATGTATGACAGAAAAAAATTTGGTTCGGCCCAGAATGTCACGGATGTGTCTTTTTTTACTAGTGCAAATCACACAAAGCATAGCATTCATGATCTTTAATTTTAATTTTAATAGTAGGTTCCCACTCATCATAAAGTTTTCTAGGGATAGAAACTTCCAACTCAAGTTTTTCTTCGTAAGATTGCATTAAAGCATCAACGATATGTTTGGTAAAGGCTTTATTTTGACTATAAGCATGAGGAGAATTTAGCACGGATTGCAACAAGGAAATACAATCTATCAAAGAACAGCTATCATAATTAAATTCCTTGAAATCCAAAATAGTGGGTTCATTAATACCTAATGTTTTGATCTCTTCAATCCCACTTTTATCAATTTTAGCATCAAGATCTAAAAACTCCGAATTTCTGGAACTCCTTCTAGGTAAAGGTGGATCATATTCAGTCCCATCATTATCAAGATTCATATTGCAAAACAAAGATTTAATAGGGGACACATCAATAACTTTTAGATCTTCATCTTTGTTTTCATAAAAATTCGAAGAACACGCTTTTATAAAGCAATCTTTCTTAGCACGCATCCTAGCGGTTCTTTCTTTGCACTCGTCAATGGAAATTCTCATGGCTTTGAGAGACTCATTGATATCATGCTTAGGTGGAATAGATCTAAGTTTCAAGGAATCAACATCAAGAGAAATTCTATCAACGTTCCTAGCCAATTCATCAACTTTAAGCAATTTTTCTTCAAGCAAAGCATTGAAATTATTTTGTGAATTCATAAATTCCTTAACACTAGTCTCAAATTCAGAGGGCATCTTATTAAAGTTTCCATAAGAATTGTTGTAGGAATTACCATAATTATTAGAGGAATTACTAGGATAAGGCCTAGGATTAAAGTTTCCTCTATACGCGTTGTTACCAAAATTATTCCTACCAACAAAATTCACATCCATAGATTCATTATTATTCTCAATCAAAGTAGACAAAGGCATATCATTAGGATCAGAAGAAACACTCTTAGTAGCAAATAATTTCATAAGTTCATCCATCTTTCCACTCAAAACATTAATTTCTTCTATCGCATGCACTTTTTTATTAGTAGATCTTTCAGTGTGCCATTGATAATAATTAACCATAATATTATCTAGGAGTTTAGTAGCTTCTCCTAAAGTGATTTCCATAAAAGTACCTCCCGCAACCGAATCTAAAAGATTTCTAGAAGCAAAATTCAATCCGGCATAAAAGTTTTGTATAATCATCCACAAATTCAAACCATGCGTAGGGCAATTGCGTATCATTAATTTTATCCTCTCCCAAGCTTGTGCAACATGTTCATGATCAAGTTGCTTAAAATTCATAATATCATTTCTAAGAGAGATAATCTTAGCGGGAGGAAAATACTTAGAGATAAAAGCATCTTTGCACTTATTCCAAGAATCAATACTATTTTTAGGCAAAGATGAAAACCAAGCTTTAACACGATCTCTAAGTGAAAAAGGAAATAGCTTCAATTTAACAATATCATTGTCCACATCTTTCTTCTTTTGCATATCACACAAATCAACGAAGCTATTTAGATGGGTAGCGGCATCTTCACTAGGAAGGCCGGCGAATTGATCTTTCATGACAAGATTCAACAAAGCAGCATTGATTTCACAAGATTCAGTATCGGTAAGAGGAGCAATAGGAGTGCTAAAGAAATCATTATTGTTGGTATTGGTAAAGTCACATAATTTGGTATTATCTTGAGCCATCGTGACAAGCAAGCAATCCAACACACGAGCAAACAAAAAGCAAGCGAAAAAAGAGGCGAACGAAAAAGAGAGGGGGAATAAAACGGCAAGGGTGAAGTGGGGGAGAGGAAAACGAGAGGAAAATGGCGAATAATGTAATGGGTACTTGGTATGTTGACTTTTGCGTAGACCTCCCCGGCAACGGCGCCAGAAATCCTTCTTGCTACCTCTTGAGCACTGCGTTGGTTTTCCCTTGAAGAGGAAAGGGTGATGCAGCAAAGTAGCGTAAGTATTTCCCTCAGTTTTTGAGAACCAAGGTATCAATCCAGTAGGAGGCTACACACGAGTCCCTCGCACCTACACAAACAAATAAATCCTCGCAACCAACGCGATAAGGGGTTGTCAATCCCTATAGGTCACTTACGAGAGTGAGATCTAATAGATATGATAAGATAATATTTTTGGTATTTTAATGATAAAGATGCAAAGTAAAGAAAGTAAAATAAAACGGCGTTAGAAATAGCTTGTTGTCGGGAGATTAATATGATGGAAAATAGACCCGGGGGCCATAGGTTTCACTAGTGGCTTCTCTCAAGAGCATAAGTATTTACGGTGGGTGAACAAATTACTGTTGAGCAATTGACAGAATTGAGCATAGTTATGAGAATATCTAGGCATGATCATGTATATAGGCATCACGTCCGAAACAAGTAGACCGACTCCTGCCTGCATCTACTACTATTACTCCACACATCGACCGCTGTCCAGCATGCATCTAGAGTATTAAGTTCATAAGAACAGAGTAACGCTTTAAGCAAGATGACATGATGTAGAGGGATAAACTCATGCAATATGATATAAACCCCATCTTGTTATCCTCGATGGCAACAATACAATACGTGCCTTGCTGCCCCTACTATCACTGGGAAAGGACACCGCAAGATTGAACCCAAAGCTAAGCACTTCTCCCATTGCAAGAAAGATCAATCTAGTAGGCCAAACCAAACTGATAATTCGAAGAGACTTGCAAAGATAACCAATCATACATAAAAGAATTCAGAAGATTCAAATATTGTTCATAGATAAACTTGATCATAAACCCACAATTCATCGGTCTCAACAAACACACCGCAAAAGAAGATTACATCGAATAGATCTCCACAAGAGAGGGGGAGAACATTGTATTGAGATCCAAAAAGAGAGAGGAAGCCATCTAGCTAATAACCATGGACCCGAAGGTCTGAGGTAAACTACTCACACTTCATCGGAGAGGCTATGGTGTTGATGTAGAAGCCCTCCGTGATCGATGCCCCTTCCGGTGGAGCTCCGGAACATGCCCCAAGATGGGATCTCACGGGTACAGAAGGTTGCGGCGGTGGAATTAGGTTTTTGGCTCCGTATCTGGTAGTTTGGGGGTACGTAGGTATATATAGGAGGAAGGAGTACGTCGGTGGAGCAACGTGGGGCCCACGAGGGTGGAGGGCGCGCCCAGGGGGTAGGCGCGCCCCCTACCTCGTGGCTTCCTGGTGTAAGTCTTGATGTAGGGTCCAAGTCCTCTGGATCACGTTCGTTCCGAAAATCACGTTCCCGAAGGTTTCATTCCGTTTGGACTCCGTTTGATATTCTTTTTCTGCGAAACTCTGAAATAGGCAAAAAACAGCAATTCTGGGCTGGGCCTCCGGTTAATAGGTTAGTCCCAAAAATAATATAAAAGTGTATAATAAAGCCCAATAATGTCCAAAATAGAAGATAATATAGCATGGAGCAATCAAAAATTATAGATACGTTGGAGACGTATCAGCGCCTTTGCCTTATCAACTCAGGGACCTATTTGTGGTGATATTCTTGCAGAATGGTCCCTGAACTTCAACCCTTCACATCTTTTCAACCGTAACTCCAAACGAGGTGAAACCAATGCCCACGTCTTCGTCTCTTCGAGCCCGAACTTTTGGTACCATTTTCACCATGTTGCAACATTCTAAAAATGACCATTTTGCCCTTGCCCCTAATCAGCCCCCTCTGAGAGAGTATCCTTTCCGGCGATTCCTTCCGCGGTCATTCCGCACTTCTTCCCGGAGCCTTTTTCATCCCCAGGCAAGCCACAACCACCATTTGCATGATAGCCATGCAAAAGCATTGGTTTTCAACTTGAATCTTTAATGATTGTTTGATTGTTTGCTACTGCTGTAGTTATTTCGGTTATGCTTATGGAGCGGTGTTTACCGTCATGCTATGTTTTCTTGCACTCTGTTATCATGAACTACTTGCTAGTAGTACTTTCTTATTGGCCATGCTTGGTAATAGTACATGTTGGTGATGGTCTTCGGTGCATGAGTATCGTCTGTTCCGAGTACCGTTGTTATGCATGTTCCTTTGCATCCAGTTGATTAAATGCCTGCATGGTAGTTTTATCGTTATGTTATTGCATGGTAATTATTGTTGATGCTAGTGGTCATGTTATGCTATGAGTAGTGTCCTAGTTCTGATATTCATGCTCGTCAGTATGCCATGCTCATCTGGATAAGGGTTAAATGTTGTTGTTATGCTCATTGATTATGATTCACCCCCATGCTTATTTTGATATCATGTTCATGCATTGTAGTTGCATCATGTTATTTTTATCGTGGCTCAGCATATTGCATTCAAGTTTAACCGGATTTAATTGAACTTGAACAACTGTTGGCTGAGTCATGGTGCCACCATATCGATCTGACCAGTGCAACCACGCTTACCCTATGGGAGGGTCCTAACTGGGTCTATTGTCATGCCTCTCGCCGGTGCCTCCCGCGAGGGAAGGTTATGCGCGGGCGCTACCTTGGCCAGGTAGGACGGCATAAGCCTTGTGTGCCCGTTGTTGAGTATGGATCATTGTCCCTGTTTGGGACCGTTTTGCCACAACGGTGGCCGTTGGTGCCTTTGGTAGGCACGGGGCCACCCAGGACTTAGCCCAAAGGGGAGTTGGTCGGAGTGGTCGGGAGCGTGGCATGGCAGTAGAACGGTTTTGTCGGAACGCTTTGGTCCACCCGAATGGGAGTGCGAGGCTAGGGTTCCGTGGTGTGGGTACAGTGTGCTAACCTCTGCAGAGTGTGTGTGTGTGTTAAATCTATCGATAGCCGCGCCCGCGGATAAGGGCCCAGTTCGTGTCGGTCACACTGTGGGTCAATAGTAATAATAATGTGCTTAACAACAACCCTGGTTCGATGATGAAAGAAGTTGGTTGATATTTATGTGATCGTGAGAGGATCACTGTGGTATCGTGAATACCAACTTGTTGGATATTTGTGATGTTATGCGAGAGTCATGGGTAAAGGTCAAGCTCCTTGTGGTCATGTATGATTACTACGGTATTGTTAATACCAAGCTTGATTGGATCCTGAGATGATCGTGTGATGTCCGTGATGGTAAGTGACGCATGTGATGGTTACGATGTAACCCGAGCAGAGTAAGTTGGTGCATGATAGTTTCATCATGTTGCATGCTAGTCTCATTATGTTCATATGTTTATGCCATGCTCATATTGTTCTAGCGGTATCATCTTGTTCATGCTATTATTGATCTGATAGTATCATGTTAATCCTTGTTAACCTGTAATTGCCATGCTGTTGTTTGTCTTGATTGCTTTGGTTGCTGTGAGCTTGCAAGTACATTCAATGTACTGACCTGGCGTGTCTTGCCAGCTTGCAGGTCATGCCGGATATGATTGCTTGTTTGCCGTGGATTTCTTGTTTGCGAGCTAGGATAAGCGTTCCAGCCGGAGTCCCTATAGAGTGGAGTTCATCTGTTGTTCCACTAACTGTAGTCATTCCGCTGCGTCGTGTTGTTCTGCTGCTTGCATAGAGCAACCGTGGCAGGCGTAGTGTCGTCGTGCCGATGTAATCCCCTTGTACCCCAATAGATTGCAATAAAGAGCTGATTTGTTCTATGCTAAGCAGTGCCGTATTCCAGAAGACTTCTCCTCGATCTCTGGGCTGGAATACGGGGCGTTCCGGTTTCTCTGAGCCGGGGTGCCACAAAATAGGAATATATAAGTCCTACTTTACTGCATTCATCTCGAGGCATGATCTTGTAGTTAATAGAAACATTTGAGTCTGACTTTTTTTGTATTCCAACATGCTCTTTGTAATTTACAGTGAATTTGAGTCTGATTTTTTTTGTATTCCAGCATGCTCTTGTAATTTACAGTGAAAACATCAGTTGCACTTTTTTCATGGGATGAGGGATCTAGGCACGACCTTTGGATCCCAACATGTTGAACACTAGTTCTTCCTCTTGTGGAGGTATTTTAGCCATCCATCCACTCTACTGTCCAAGCAGACAAGTCATAACCCGATCGAAACTAACGGGGGTGAGGTGGCTGCAGGTGAGGGGCATGGCGTGGCGGCGGGCGACGTGTGCAGATGGCGGCACTTCCAGCACGGGCGATGTAGCGATGGGTGCTGACGGCGGAGGTGCGAGCAAGGCATCGGTGAGTGCGAGTGGAATCCCGCCAAAAAGATACGGGAAGGCCATCTTCTCGTAAATCAGCGGGGAGAAAGGACCTCTTTTACAGGATTTTCTAAAGATAATGTCAGTTTACGAGAACTGCTGGAGAGGTTTTTTTTCCCAACTTTCGGTAAACAGTGGCTATTTTAGAGATAAAGGAACTATTGGAGTTGCTCTAAAGAATGGGCAGGTTGGTGGCAAAGACCTCAATATGGTTTTCGTGGCGGCGAGTGGTGACATGTCATGAAGATGACATGTGTAACAAAGTAGTACGAACATCACAAAATAGTGTTACGCGGTGTTTTTTGACTACGAGGACAGTAGGAAAGGCTCCTACTGCATATATATTACTTTATAATATGGGATACATCTTGGTGTTACATACAGGTGGGGGTGGGGGGATGATTACACCCCAAAGTTACAAAGTAGTAGCAAGCAACTATTGAATGGAGTCTAAGAGTGCAATAATAATTAAGGTGCACTTTGGAGGGATGCACTCTATATCTAATGTTGGAAAATTCCACCTTAAACCTCTGTTTCCAGGCTTCTACAGTAGGCTTGGTCTTTCTGAAATGGTGGTTGTTGCGCTCTTTCCATAAACTCCAAGCTGACATCAGGAAAATGTCCATCCATAGTTTGCCGGGTTGTGTGTTTTTCTGATGGCTTATCATTGCAAGTCTGTGATCATGCATGTGCCAATGAAAGCCTAGAGATCTCCAGCAGCTCTGACTGAAAGTGCAGAGAAAGAATATGTGCTCAACCATTTCTTCAACGTGGTGGCCACACAAAAGGCAATCAAAGTTGGTGCCAATGTTGTAATGCTTTCTTTTGAGCATATTTCTGGTGTTGAGGCAGTCAGCAAGCAAAAACCAACCAAAGACCTTAATCTTGGGTATGCATTTGGCTTTCCACAACCATCCAAAAGCTTCATGGGCGTTCACGTCCCTAAAGTAGAATTTGTAATAGGAAGAGGTTGTGAAGGTATGGCCCCCCACACACACTGCCATATGTCTTGAGCATCCACATGAGTGATCATGGCCACATCAGCTTGTAATTCTCTTAGTTCATCATGAGCTCGTATAGAGAGGGGGAGGTGAAAGGTTTCATGTAAGTCTGCTGACGTCAGAAGCTCTTTCACGGAGATGTCTTCAGATATAGTGTAAGAATAGGCTCTTGGATATGCATCAGCATAAATGGTTTGATTCCAGTTATCCTTCCAGAAGAGAGCAGAGGATCCACTCCCGATTTTGATGCATGTAACGCCCCGATAGGTAGGCATAAGCTGGATTAAGTCTTTCCAGCGGAATGATCCACAAGAATCATGAGCGTGTGGGACTGTGTCGCCGTAGTAGGACTCCCAGATCAAGTGAACCCAAGGGATATCGTGTCTGTTGTAGAACTTGTGGAGGAACTTTCGGAGTAGAGCATCATTCTGTATCTTTAGGTTAATGACACCTAAACCCCCACTCTTCTTGGGTCTACACACCATATCCCATGCAGCTAGAGAATTTCTCTTAATGCCATCGTCAGTCTTTTTTTGCCACAAACAGTGTCATCTGATTTTGTCAAGTTGGGCCACAATTTTTGGGGGGAGACGAATGGTGCCCATCGAGAACATGATTAGAGATGTGATCAACGAGTTCATGAGGGAAAGTTTTCCAGCGTACGACATCAAGGACATAGCAACCGTGATATTCCTCTCAGCTTTGCAGATCAACGGATTCAGATCTTGGACTGATGGTCGAGTGATGCCCAAAGGAAGTCCTAGGTACGTGAACGGCATGGTGCCGATAGAACAACGAAAGAGGTCAGCCAGATCCTTGCATTTATCAGGCGGGTTGTTGATTGGTATTGTGGTAGATTTGTGAAAGTTGATCTTGAGGCCAATGGATGTGGTGTAATCCTCTAGGATTTGTTTGATGTTGGTAGCTTGTCGGATGCACGCAGGCATAATGATAATCGTGTCATCCGCATACTGTATAATAGGGTATTCGCCATTGTTGTTGTGTGAATGGGGAATTCCAGGAGATTACGACGAAGGGCATCATTAATAGCTGTCTGAAGCAAGTCAACGGCAATGACAAAAATAAGTGGTGATAGAGGGTCACCTTGTCTCACACCACATTTGCACCGAAAGATTTTTCCGGGTGTGCCATTAAGCAGGACAGAGGATTTTCCAGAAGTAAAGAGGCATTGGATCCACTGAATCCATTTGTCATTGAATCCCACATTTTTCATAATTTGCAACATTGCAGAGTGCTGAATTGTGTCAAAGGCTTTGGCAAAGTCTAATTTCAGTAGTATTATCTCTTTCTTCGACGTTTGACATTGGTGTATGTATTCGAAAGCCCACGCCAGACAGTCATGTATCGATCTCCCACGAAGGAATCCGTACTGGTTGCCGTGGACTATTTGTAGAATGATTTTCTAGAGTCAGTTGGCCAAAAGTTTAGTGATCAGTTTGAGACAGCAATTCAGTAGAGTGATCAGGCGAAAGTCGTTGACTGTCTCTTGCGAGTTGTTCTTAGGGATCAGAGTAATGTAACCGTAGTTCAGGCTTTCCAGATCAAGATCCCCATTATGGAATTCAGCACATAAGTTGTAGAAGTCCTCTTTTATGATTGGCCAGCAGGCTTTCATGAAGGCTCCATTGAAGTCGTCAGGCCCAGGTGCCCGGTCAGGGGGCATGTCCTTGATTACTGCGTCAATCTTAGCATGTGTGAATGGAGTTGTGAGGCTATCAAAATCAACCTGCTGCCTGAGAAGAGCCGAGATATTAAATTTCATATTAGGCTTAGTGCACGTACCCAACCTTTGTTTAAAGGCCTCAAACAGAATGGATTCCTTGCCAGCGTGGTCATCTGCAGATACCCCTTGATCAGACTTTAAAGTAGCAATGCAGTTACGTCTGAATCTTTCTGTGGCCATGGTCTGAAAGAACTTCGAGTTTTCGTCCCCAAATTTAATCCAACGGATGGTGCATCTCTTCCTCCAGTACTCTTTCTGGTAGGTGAGTAATCTAAGGAGGTGGTTTTTGAGGATGTTTCTGCACTTACGTTCAGGGATAGAGAGGGCTCTACGTTCTTCGATAACATCAAGTTCAAGTAGCACCTTATTTGAATTGTCAATAGCTACTTTTAGGCGGGAAATCTTTTTGCTCTAGTGACTTAACGCATGCCGTACAGCATTGAGCTTTTGGCAGAGGACAGACGCCAAGTTTTTATCTTTATCAAATTTGATTGGTCTATTCCAAGCCGCTTGTACCACTTCCATAAAGCTGGGATGTGCGATCCAATAAGACTCAAATCTGAATATTCTGCTCTTCAGAATGTTGGATTGAATTACCATAATACAGGGTAAATGATCAGAAATAGGGCGTCCCAAAGGGTTTACCATCGTGTTGGGGAAAGAAGTAGTCCAGTTGAGAGAAGTGAAGAACTAGTCTAGCTGTTCCAGGAGGGGATTTAGTTGCATATTAGACCACGTGTATGCACGACCTTTAATAGGAAGTTCAGTTAGTTCTTGATCACGTATGAAATCATTGAAAGTGAACATATCCTGAGTGTTGCCCCCTGGCAGGTTGCGGTTATCTAGAGAGCGCATATAATTAAAATCGCCAAGTAGAAGCCAGTCTTCAGAGGAGGGAATGGTAAGGTCGAAAAGCCATTGTGTGGACGTGGTTCGTTGTTCCCCTTGGCATGGACCATATATATTAACTAGAGTCCAGTTATGAGCATTTTGAGTGGAAGTGAAATTGATACCTAATGCAAATTGCTCTTCAATAGTAACAATTCCAGTGAAAATATTACTATTCCAGATTGTCACAAGACCCCCCGAAGCGCCTATGGATGGAATGTAAGCGTATCTATCAAAGCGTTTGGGGCAGATGGATTTGAGAGTTGCAGCATCAAACGTCGTCATTTTAGTTTCTTGCAAACATATAATCGCACACCCACTAGACTTGATAGCATTGGAAAGAGCTAATTGTATTTTGGAAGAGTTAAGGCCACGAATATTCCAGCATAAGACATTCCAGTTCTGCAAAAGTACCATTTAACTGAAAGGAAATAAAAGCAGCAGCGCTTAAGCCAAAGAGGAGGCACCAGCCCTGTCTTCAGAGAGGGCAACAATAGTAAGCTCCTCCTCAGGAATAGCACACAGATGTGTGCCAATTGCTTGCAGTGCGGTAATTGCAGTGGTTGGAGGAATATCATCATTCTGCACCTGCATGGTTGGCTCAACTGTGGAGGTATTGGAAGCAGCAGAAGGAATGACGCGAGGCTTCACTTTGGTTTTGCAAGGACGAGCTTCAGAGAGAGAACTGGTACGAAATCCATCATATTTGTTGGATCGGTTGCTGTGTCTAAGAGTGGAGGTGTTAACTGGGGCTGGCACTTTACCTTTCCGTTTGCGAGCAGCAGAACCAGCAGCACAGAGAGGTTCAGCTATCGCCCCAGAAGCTATCTGAAGCAGACCAGTCTATGTTTCCAAGTGGCGAGCAACCAAGCCAGTGAGGGAGGAGTTAGTGCCTCTAGCAATCGATATGGGTATCATGTCTGCACTGTCCTGGAGAGCAGAAGCACTGTCAGGCACCAACACATCATCAACTGAATTAACCATAGTACCAGGGACCTCTATCATAGACTGGGCCCTGCTATCCTGGTCATCCTCAACAGAATTCAACATGCTGTCATTCAACTCCTCAATGATCACCGCAGAATTTGTTCCAGGAGCTGTTGGAGCAGTTTGTGTGAATTGCAGGCCATCAGAAGTAGCAGAAACCTGAACCTCAATGTGCACAACATCTTGTCTGAAACCATAGCCAGCAGCCCATGGTCCCCTTGAAGCAATCATAGGTCGAATGGCATGAAAAAGGACAGTGTTGAGCTGCTGTCTGGGAATGGTATCAGACAGAAGAATGGCAAGGAGAGAATCACCCTGGGCAGATAAACCAAAACGCATACCTTGGTCATGAAGATCCACAGAAACGGTTAACACCTCATCAACATTCTGATCCACCTGATGTGAAGGTTCATTATGTCCATGAGAAAGAGCAGGTACAATGAGAAGATCTGACTGAGTGGATGAAGTATCATCAGAAGTTGTGACAACATCATGCCAAGCTTGCATTGGGTTGTCAGTTACATTGTTTTCAGGGACGACTCTGCTACCTCTTGAGCATGCGTTGGTTTTCCCTTGAAGAGGAAAGGGTGATGCAGCAAAGTAGCGTAAGTATTTCCCTCAGTTTTTTAGAACCAAGGTATCAATCCAGTAGGAGATAACACGCAAGTCACCTAGTACCTGCACAAACAATCAAGAACCTTGCAACCAACTCGATAAAGGGGTTGTCAATCCCTTCACGGTCACTCACAAAAGTGAGATCTAATAAAGATAGTAAGATAAATATTTTTGGTATTTTTGTTGTATAGATTGGAAAATAAAGATTGCAAAATAGTAAAACGAGATGCGATGTAAATAAAAGAGATGCAATATAATAAGAAAGAGACCCGAGGGCCATAGTTTTCACTAGTGGCTTCTCTCAAGATAGCATGTATTACGGTGGGTGAACAAATTACCGCCGAGCAATTGATAGAAAAGCGCATAGTTATGAGAATATCTAGGCAATGATCATGAATATAAGCATCATGTCCGTGTCAAGTAGACCGAAACGATTCTGCATCTACTACTATTACTCCACACATCGACCGCTATCCAGCATGCATCTAGAGTATTAAGTTCATAAGAACAGAGTAACGCATTAAGCAAGACTACATGATGTAGAGGGATAAACTCAAGCAATATGATATAAACCCCATCTTTTATCCTCGATGGCAACAATACAATACGTGCCTTGTTGTCCCTACTGTCACTGGGAAAGGACACCGCAAGATTGAACCCAAAGCTAAGCACTTCTCCCATTGCAAGAAAGATCAATCTAGTAGGCCAAACTAAACCGATAATTCGAAGAGACTTGCAAAGATATCAAATCATGCATATAAGAATTCAGAAAAGAACCGAATATTATTCATAGATAATCTTGATCATAAATCCACAATTCATCGGATCTCGGCAAACACACCGCAAAAGAGTATTACATCGAATAGATCTCCAAGAACATCGAGGAGAACTTTGTATTGAGAACCAAAAGAGAGAGAAGAAGTCATCTAGCTAATAACTATGGACCCGAAGGTCTGTGGTAAACTACTCACACCTCGTCGGAGAGGCTATGGTGTTGATGTAGAAGCCCTCCGCGATCAATTCCCCCTTCGGCAGATCGTCGGAAAAGGCCCCAAGATGGGATCTCACGGGTACAGAAGGTTGCGGCGGTGGAAAAGTGGTTTCGTGGCTCCCCCTGATGTTTTTAGGGTATAAGAGTATATATAGGCGAAAGAAGTACGTCGGTGGAGCTCCGTGGGGCCCACGAGGGTGGGGGCACACCCTCCTGCCTCGTGACCGCCTCGCGGAGTTCCAGACTTAAACTCCAAGTCTTTTGGATTGCGTTTGTTCCAAGAAAGGTCATCGAAGGTTTCATTCTGTTTGGATTCCGTTTGGTATTCCTTTTCTGCAAAACACTGAAATAGGCAAAAAAACAGAAATTGGCACTGGGCCTTTGGTTAATAGGTTAGTCCCAAAAATAATATAAAAGAGCATATTAAAGCCCATTAAACATCCAAAACAGATAATATAATAGCATGGAACAATAAAAAATTATAGGTACGTTGGAGACGTATCAAGCATCCCCAAGCTTAATTCTTGCTCGTCCTCGAGTAGGTAAATGATAAAAACAGAATTTTTGATGTGGAATGCTACCTAACATAATTTTCAATGTAATTCTCTTTATTGTGGCATGAATGTTCAGATCCATAAGATTCAAAACAAAAGTTTAATATTGACATAAAAACAATAATACTTCAAGCATACTAATAAAGCAATCATGTCTTCTCAAAATAACATGGCTAAAGAAAGTTATCCCTACAAAATCATATAGTCTGGCTATGCTCTATCTTCAACACACAAAATATTTAAATCATGCACAACCCCGATGACAAGCCAAGCAATTGTTTCATACTTTTGATGTTCACAAACTTTTTCAATTTTCACGCAATACATGAGCGTGAGCCATGGACATAGCACTATAGGTGGAATAGAATGGTGGTTGTGGAGAAGACAAAAAGGAGAAGACAGTCTCACATCAACTAGGCGTATCAAACGGGCTATGGAGATGCCCATCAATAGATATCAATGTGAGTGAGTAGGGATTGCCATGCAACGGATGACTAGAGCTATAAGTGTATGAAAGCTCAACAAAAGAAACTAAGTGGGTGTGCATCCAACTTGCTTGCTCACGAAGACCTAGGGCATTTTGAGGAAGCCCATCATTGGAATATACAAGCCAAGTTCTACAATGTAAAATTCCCACTAGTATAAAAGTGATAACATAGGAGACTCTCTATCATGAAGATCATGGTGCTACTTTGAAGTACGAGTGTGGTAAAAGGATAGTAGCATTGTCCCTTCTCTCTTTTTCTCTCATTTTTATTTTTATTTGGGCCTTTCTCTTTTTTATGGCCTCTTTGTTTTCATCCGGAGTCTCATCCCGACTTGTGGCGGAATCATAGTCTCCATCATCCTTTCCTCACTGGGACAATGCTCTAATAATGCTGATCATCACACTTTTATTTACTTACAACTCAAGAATTACAACTCAATACTTAGAACAAAATATGACTCTATGTGAATGCCTCCGGCGGTGTACTGGCATGTGCAATGAATCAAGAGTGACATGTATGAAAATCATGAACGGTGGCTTTGCCATAAATACGATGTCAACTACATGATCATGCAAAGCAATATGACAATGATGGAGCGTGTCATAATAAACGGAATGGTGGAAAGTTGCATGGCAATATATCTCAGAATGGCTATGGAAATGCCATAATAGGTAGGTATGGTGGCTGTATTGAGGAAGGTATATGGTGGGTGTATGATACCGGCGAAAGGTGCGCGGTATTAGTGAGGCTAGCAATGGTGGAAGGGTGAGAGTGCGTATAATTGATGGACTCAACATTAGTCATAAAGAACTCACATACTTATTGCAAAATATATTAGTTATCGAAACGAAGTACTACGCGCATGCTCCTAGGGGGGATAGATTGATAGGAAAAGACCATCGGTCGTCCCCGACCGCCACTCATAAGGAAGACAATCAATAAATAAATCATGCTCCGACTTCATCACATAACGGTTCACCATACGTGCATGCTACGGGAATCACAAACTTTAACACAAGTATCTATGAAATTCACAACTACTCAACTAGCATGACTCTAATATCACCATCTTCATATCTCAAAACAATCATAAGGAATCAAACTTCTCATCGTATTCAATGCACTCTATATGATAGTTTTTATTATACCCATCTTGGATGCTTATCATATTAGGACTAATTTTATAGCCAAAGCAAATTACCATGCTGTTCTAAAAGACTCTCAAAATAATATAAGAGAAGCATGAGAGATCAACAATTTCTATAAAATAAAACCACCGCTGTGCTCTAGAAAGATATAAGTGAAGCACTAGAGCAAAATTATCTAGCTCAAAAGATATAAGTGAAGCACATAGAGTATTCTAATAAATTCTGATTCACGCGTGTCTCTCCAAAAGGTGTGTACAGCAAGTATGATTGTGGTAAACTAAAAAGCAAATACTCAAATCATACAAGACGCTCCAAGCAAAACACATATCATGTGGTGAATAAAAATATAGCCTCAAGTAAAGTTACCGATAGACGAAGACGAAAGAGGGGATGCCTTCCGGGGCATCCCCAAGCTTAGGCTTTTGGTTGTCCTTGGATTTTACCTTGGGGTGCCTTGGGTATCCCCAAGCTTAGTCTCTTGCCACTCCTTGTTCCATAATCCATCAAATCTTTACCCAAAACTTGAAAACTTCACAACACAAAACTTAATAGAAAATATCGTGAGCTCCGTTAGCGAAAGAAAACAAAACACCACTTCAAGGTACTGTAATGAACTCATTGTCTATTTATATTGGTGTTAAACCTACTGTATTACAACTTCTCTATGGTTCATAACCTCCGATACTAGCCATAGATTCATCAAAATAAGCAAACAACACACGAAAAACAGAATCTGTCAAAACAGAACAGTCTGTAGCAATCTGTATCAAAAGAATACTTATGGAACTCCAAAAATTCTGAAATAAATTTGTGGACGTGAGGAATTTGTCTATTAATCATCTGCAAAAATAATCAACCTAAAATCACTCTCCAGTAAAACATGGCATCTAATCTCGTGAGCGCAAAAGTTTCTGTTTTTTACAGCAAGATTGCAAAGACTTCACCCATGTCTTCCCAAAGGTTCTACTTGGCACAAACACTAATTAAAACATAAAACCACATCTAAACAGAGGCTAGATGAATTATTTATTACTAAACAGGAACAAAAAGCAAAGAACAAAAATAAAATTGGGTTGCCTCTCGACAAGCGCTATCGTTTAACGCCCCTAGCTAGGCATTAAGCAAGAATAGATCTAGATATTGTCATCTTTGGTATGCAATCCATAAGTGGCTCTCATAGTTGATTCATAAGGCAATTTAATTTTCGTTCTAGGAAAGTGTTCCATGCCATTCTTTAACGAAAATTGGAATCTAATGTTTCCTTCTCTCATGTCAATAATTGCACTAAGGAAAGGTCTACCAAGAATAATAGGACATGTAGGATTGCAATCTATATCAAGAACAATGAAATCTACGGGCATATAATTCCTATTTGCAACAATAAGAACATCATTAATCCTTCCCATAGGTTTCTTAATAGTGGAATCCTCAAGATGCAAATTTAAAGAACAATCATCAAATTCACGGAAACCTAGCACATCGCACAAAGTTTTTGGAATCGTGGAAACACTAGCACCCAAATCACATAAAGCATAGCGTTCATAATATTTAATCTTAATTTTAATAGTAGGCTCCCACTCATCATAAAGTTTTCTGGGGATAGAAACTTCTAGCTCAAGCTTTTCTTCATAAGATTGCATTAAAGCATCAACGATATGTTTGGTAAAAGCTTTGTTTTGATTATAAGCATGAGGAGAATTTAACACGGATTGCAACAAGGAAATACAATCTATCAAAGAGCAATTATCATAATTAAATTCCTTGAAATCCAAAATAGTGGGTTCATTGCTATGTAAAGTTTTGACCTCTTCAATCCCACTTTTATTATTTTTTGCATCAAGATCTAAAAACTCCGAATCATTGGGACGACTTTTAACTAAAGTTGACTCATCTCTAGTCCCATCTTTATCAAGATTTATATTGGAAAATAAAGATTTAATAGGAGTCACATCAATCACTTTTAGATCTTCATCATTATTATCATGAAAACTAGAAGAACACGCTTTCACAAAGCAATCTTTTTTAGCACGCATCCTAGCGGTTCTTTCTTTGCACTCATCAATTGAAATTCTCATGGTTTTGAGAGACTCATTGATGTCATGCTTAGGTGGAATAGATCTAAGTTTCAAAGAATCAACATCAAGAGTAATTCTATCCACGTTCCTAGACAACTCATCAATCTTAAGCAATTTTCCTTCAAGCAAAGCATTGAAATCCTTTTGTGAATTCATAAATTCTTTAACAATAGTCTCAAAATCAGAGGGCATCTTATTAAAATTTCCATAAGCGTTGTTGTAGGAATTACCATAATTATTAGAGGAATTACTAGGAAACGGCCTAGAATTAAAGTTTCCTCTATACGCGTTGTTACCAAAATTGTTCCTACCAACAAAATTCACATCCATAGATTCATTATTATTCTCAATCAAAGTGGACAAAGGCATATAATTAGGATCAAAAGAAACACTTTTATTAGCAAACAATTTCATAAGTTCATCCATCTTTCCACTCAAAACATTAATCTCTTCAATCGCATGAACCTTTTTACTAGGGGATCTTTCGGTGTGCCATTGAGAATAATTAACCATAATATTATCTAGGAGTTTAGTAGCTTCTCCTAAAGTGATTTCCATTAAAGTGCCTCCTGCGGCCGAATCTAAAAGATTTCTAGAAGCAAAATTCAATCCGGCATAATTTTTTTGTATAATCATCCATAAATTCAAACCATGTGTAGGGCAATTACGTATCATTAATTTCATTCTCTCCCAAGCTTGTGCAACATGCTCATGATCAAGTTGCTTAAAATTCATAATATCGTTCCTAAGAGAGATGATCTTAGCGGGAGGAAAATACTTAGAGATAAAAGCATCTTTGCACTTATTCCATGAATCAATACTATTTTTAGGCAAAGAGGAGAACCAAGTTTTAGCACGATCTCTAAGCGAAAACGGAAATAGCTTCAATTTAACAATATCATTATCCACATCTTTCTTCTTTTGCATATCACACAAATCAACAAAGTTATTTAGATGGGTAGCGGCATCTTCACTAGGAGGGCCAGAAAATTGATGTTTCATAACAAGATTCAACAAAGCGGTATTGATTTCACAAGATTCAGCATCAGTAGTATGAGCAATCGGAGTGCTAATAAAATCATTGTTGTTGGTATTGGAAAAGTTACACAATTTAGTATTATCTTGAGCCATCATGACCAACAAACAATCCAACACACAAGCACACAAGAAGCAAGCGAAAATAGACGAACGGAAAAGGGCGAAGAAAAGGCAAAGGCTTTTGAAAATCGTTTTAGAAGTGGGGGAGAGGAAAACGAGAGGCGAATGGCAAATAATGTAATGCGAGGGAGAAGAGTTTATGATGGGTACTTGGTATGTCTTGACTTGAGCGTAGATCTGCCCGGCAACGGCGCCAGAAATCCTTCTTGCTACCTCTTGAGCATGCGTTGGTTTTCCCTTGAAGAGGAAAGGGTGATGCAGCAAAGTAGCATAAGTATTTCCCTTAGTTTTTGAGAACCAAGGTATCAATCCAGTAGGATATAACACGCTAGTCACCTAGTACCTGCACAAACAATCAAGAACCTTGCAACCAACGCGATAAAGGGGTTGTCAATCCCTTCACGGTCACTCGCAAAAGTGAGATCTAATAAAGATAGTAAGATAAATATTTTTGGTATTTTTGTTGTATAGATTGGAAAATAAAGATTGCAGAATAGTAAAACGAGATGCGATGTAAATAAAAGAGATGCAATATAATAAGAAAGAGACCCGGGGGCCGTAGGTTTCACTAGTGGCTTCTCTCAAGATAGCATGTATTACGGTGGGTGAACAAACTGCCGCCGAGCAATTGATAGAAAAGCGCATAGTTATGAGAATATCTAGGCAATGATCATGAATATAGGCATCACGTCCGTGTCAAGTAGATCGAAACGATTCTGCATCTACTACTATTAATCGACACATCGACCACTATCCAGCATGCATCTAGAGTATTAAATTCATAAGAACAGAGTAATGCATTAAGCAAGATGACATGATGTAGAGGGATAAACTCAAGCAATATGATATAAACCCCATCTTTTTATCCTCGATGGCAACAATACAATACGTGCCTTGCTGCCCCTACTGTCACTGGGAAAGGACACCGCAAGATTGAACCCAAAGCTAAGCACTTCTCCCATTGCAAGAAAGATCAATCTAGTAGGCCAAACTAAACCGATAATTCGAAGAGACTTGAAAGATATCAAATCATGCATATAAGAATTCAGAGAAGAACCAAATATTATTCATAGATAATCTTGATCATAAATCCACAATTCATCGGATCTCGACAAACACACCGCAAAAGAGTATTACATCGAATAGATCTCCAAGAACATCGAGGAGAACTTTGTATTGAGAACCAAAGAGAGAGAAGAAGCCATCTAGCTAATAACTATGGACCCGAAGGTCTGTGGTAAACTACTCACACATCATCGGAGAGGCTATGGTGTTGATGTAGAAGCGCTCCGTGATCGATTCCCCCTCCGGTAGATCGCCGGAAAAGGCCCCAAGATGGGATCTCACGGGTACAGAAGGTTGCGGCGGTGGAAAAGTGGTTTCGTGGCTCCTCCTGATGTTTTTAGGGTATAAGAGTATATATAGGCGAAAGAAGTACGTCGGTGGAACTCCGTGGGGCCCACTAGGGTGGGAGGCGCGCCTACCCTCCTGGGCGCGCCCTCCTGCCTCGTGGCCGCCTCACGGAGTTCCAGACTTCAACTCCAAGTCTTTTGGATTGCGTTTGTTCCAAGAAAGATCATCGCGGATGTTTCATTCCGTTTGGTATTCTTTTTCTGCAAAACACTGAAATAGGCAAAAAAAAACAGAAACTGGCACTGGGCCTTGGTTAATAGGTTAGTCCCAAAAATAGTATAAAAGAGCATATTAAAGCCCATTATACATCCAAAATAGATAATATAATAGCATGGAACAATAAAAAATTATAGATACGTTGGAGACGTATCAGACTCCATGCATAACAGTAAGGCCCTGGGAGGCAAACCAAGCTTGGAAGTTCATAAGATGTGGAGGCATAGGAGGAGTTGGAGGCTCCTGCCAAGCACCCCACCCCTGGTTTGGAGCATGACCATTTTTAGAAACTTTCATGCCCACGGTGTTGAGTTGACAGAGATCAAAATAACGAAAAAGTTATCTGACGAACGTTTTCTAAGAGGGGGATGACAAGCGAACACATTTTCCTGACAATTTTAATTGCGACACGAGATGAAACGGTCGCCGTCTTTGCCCGTTTTGACTCAAGATTTCCTTATTTTTAGAAATTGCCATGCCCCTCTCAAGAAAATGTTATGCGTCTTGAAGAAACTGGTAGCAAAGATGTTGACAAATGCCACCCCTTACGGCGAACGTTCGCAGGTTATCGGGATCCTAAAATTATTCGACACAAATGCCTTCCTAATTTGAGGGAACAAGATAATGACAGTTTGTCATTTGTGGACGGAGAACAGATTTGCTACCCGCTGCATTTGTTCGTTCCACCACTCACGTTCCGGGCGGCGGCGCGTGAAAGTTTTCAAGCGGTTGCAATCCCGCCAAAAAGATACGGGAAGGCCATCTTCCCGTAAATCAACGGGGAGAAATGACCACTTTTACGAGATCCTCTAAAGATAAAGCCAGTTTACGGGAACTATTGGAGAAGTTTTTTTGCCCCAACTTTCGATAAACGGCGGTTATTTTGAAGATAGGGGAACTGTTGGAGTTGCTTTAAAGAGTGGGCAGGTTGGTGGCAAAGACCTTAGTATGGTTTTCATGGCGGCGAGCAGTGACATGTCATGAAGATGACATGCGTAACAAAGTATTACAAACATCATAAATAGTGTTACACGATGTTGAGTTGCCAGAGATTAAAGAGATTAAAATAACGAGAATATTATCTGGCAAATGTCCCCTGGGAGGGGATGACAAGCGAACGCAATTTCCTAAAAGTTATAGTTACGACACGAGATCAAACAGTGTCATGTGCCCCTAAAAAAATGTTAGGTGTCTGAAAAAACTGGCGGCAAAGACGTTCATAAATGCCATCCCTCACGGCGAACGTTCGCCAGCTATTGGGATCCTAAAATAATTCGACACAAATACCTTCCAAATTTCCGGGAACAAGACGGCGACGGTTTGTCATCTGTTGACGGAAAACGGATTTGCTGCCTGCTGCATTTGTTCGCTCCACCGTACTCACGTCGCGCTCTCGCACCCAAGGGCAAAGAAAGGAAACAAACAAACCAACGGGATCCAGTGTGATGAGTGCCACGACGCGGCGCCGCCTCTCGCCCCACCGCATCTCCACCCGAATCCATTCTCCGCTTGAATTTAGTTTCCTCCCCTCCCTCTCTCTCTCCCTCGGACGATACGATTGGCCGATCCACCCATCTTGCTGCTTACGTTTTCCGTCTCTTTCTGTTTCTCCCAGCGAGCAACCTCTTAAACCCAACCAAACCCCCCAACCCAACCGAACACCACCACCCCCTCCCCTCCCCTCCGTCCCGTCCGAAATCCCAATCCCCCCTCCCTCTCGCCCGCTCTTCTTCTCCGATTTTCTCCCCCCTCCCTCCCCCCGGAAATCCGCGCCTTCCCGCTCGCTCGCTCCCCTCCGAACAATCGCTTCCCGCGGCCCAGCGCCGTCCCCGTCCTTCCTCGTCGGGGCGTCGCGTTCCTGCCCCCTCCGCTCCGTCCGGAGTCTCTGGCCGTTCGGTTGTGAGGCATGGGGCGGTTTTCGTCCCGCGACTAGTCCAGTCCCGCGATTCCTGGGCGCGCGCCGTCCTAGATCCGCCCCTGGGCTGCAGGGGGTTTCTTGATCCTGGGGAATTTTTCGGGGAGGCGTGAAGGAGGCGCATTTTCCTCTTCTTCCTCTGGTCTCCGCGGTTGGGGATCTTTCTGCTTTTTGGCCATGGCAGCGGCTCCGGCGGTGGGCAGCAACGGCCATGACGCACATGGCAGGGCCAGCTGCCGGGAGAACCTTCTTCGCCCCCGCCCCCCTGCTCGCCCCGGCGCGCCGGTGCCTGTCCGTGGTCATGCGGTGGAGACGATCGAGCCTTCAGGCGACACGGCTGCTGATAATCGTCAGTTAACTGAAGACGGCCATGGGGACAGCACGGAGTGCTCGAGCTCATTTGGGCCCTCTTGCTCTGTATCTGATGACGAGACCAAGTCAGGCATGCACGACATGGAGGTGGACTCGCCTTTCCTGGGTAATTTCAATGTGGATGCCACCGCTTCTCTTCCAAAGACGCCCAGGTGCACATATCTCCGCAAGGCCCGCCCCTGTAAATATTTTGATTCTATCTTAGCATGGTTTTGTTTCAGCACAAAAAGAAAGATCGGACATGTCCTATTGATAGAATTACTGGATACTGTAAAATGGACAATTTCTTTTACTGATTACCATAACAATAAAAAAAGAACTAATCGCTGGACATGTGCTGCTGTGTCCCTTTTACACATGCCCTGTTGTCACCAAATTTCATGACTTGAAACTGCAAATCTCGAAGTGTGAAACAGGCCCCACCTGCACAAGTGAAAGCATGCCTATTTTGGGGTGCCTTACGTTGAAATAGATTAGGGGCATTAAGATTGGCCCATGAATGCGCAATACTTCTGTTATGTGATATATTTATAGATGATTTTTTTGTGTACTCTGTATCCCTTTCTTATTATTAATAGTTTGTAAGTAACATAAATCATGTTTCAGACAGAAACAAGTGACAGCTGAGTGGAGAAAGGCCGTTCGCCCAATTATGTGGCGATGCCACTGGTTAGAATTGCGTATGAAGGAGCTTTCGTCGCAAGTAGCAAAGTATGACAGGGAACTTGCTTTAATCAGTCATGAAAAAGATCTGCAGTCTGAGATGATTGCAACCGATAGTTCTTGTCCAGAATGGGCAAAACTGGATGCCCAAGGCCATGATAGAAATATTATGAAGAGGAGACAACGGCAAAGGCTTGAAGACATCGTGGACACCTCATTGTACATGGATAGTCATCAAATATTATCCTATTATCATGGTTTGACATCTATCCTGATTCTGTAGGGCTAGAAAATTTAAATTTTATATCCTGCAGTAGATCCGTATTTTGCACTGAGCTTGTACTGATACTTGGTAATGATGGTGTTTCTCCTTCTTTTGCAGAAAGCAAAAACAGAAACAGTGGAGCTGAAACAGATGGTCTGTTGATTTATGATGATACAGGTATGGTGGATGGCTTTGCCCTTGCACTCAAAGTTCTCCTATTTTATTAGTTTGAAAGTAGAGAGTAATGTTTATCATAGTTATGTCCTATGTACATATAACATTAATTGTTTGTGCTGCACAACTGTGGGTTTGGCAAGTAACTTTTATTATTAGTTTTAGATTACCTTTTTTCTAGAATTTCTTTCTTTCAAAGAATGTACATTGCTCTCATTTAGAAAAGAAAGGGAAACACTAATTACCTACTTAATATGACTCAAGCGGAATTAGCAACCCTGCTAATCAGTGCAGGCAAGTTGTGAGATGTGACATACTTGCAAAAATTTGTTGTGTACAAACTACTGCTTGGCCTCACTTTACTATCTTTCAGTGGCGGAGCTACGGCTGGGCAAAACCAGGCAATGGCCTGCCCAGCTCAACAAAAATTTAGTGAAGACTGGTGCTGAATTTGGACCCTAAGAGCAAAACTTCAGATGTACTGTACTACTATTTTTTAAGCTGGTCTGTTTTGGCCCGCCCAAAGATGTGGATGTAGCTCTGCCACTGCTATCTTTACAGCCTTTGATATTGATATACATATGTTAGCCGCTTTTGCATCTATCGTATTTATTTTGATTGTCCATCCCTTTATGTATCTTGCTATTACTTATTTGTTGATAATATATTGGGATACGATTATATTGAATGTCATTGTAGTTATTACAGTTAGATTATTGAAGTTGGAAAGCCAGAACACGTGCATATTGGTCATTGTTTTGTATACATGGTGCGGCGTAGTTTTATTTTACCAGTGTCTAATCCTTGGTTTGCTTGTAATTTCTAATGCAGTTGTTGAGGATACTAAAAGAAGAGTTCCTGACAATACATTACCGGAGTCTAAGGAAACAGACAGGGTCTTAGAACAATATTCTTTAACAGATATTCTTCGGACAATTGATAGTATCCAGTCTCGAGTCCTTAGGCTTCAAGGTCATCTCAGCAAGGTTTGCAGCAATCACGCACAAGTTAAGGTGCCTCCAAATAGTCAGAAGGCTCAAACACAGTTAGCCTCTTGTAAGAAGGATGGACACCGTCCTCAGAAAAAGAGGGATCTGAATAGTTTGCTTCAGGAGGAGGATAAACCTAGACCACTTGTTGGAGTTCCAACTGCTTTACCAGATAGGTGCACTGACTATGTAATGGAATATGGAAAGAGAAATATCGCAGAAGAAGGTGCAACACAACCATATGCAAAGAAAGTCACATTTGAGTCACTCTTTGGTGCAGATAATCCCTTAATTCATCATACTCATCTAGGAGAATTATACAAAGAAGTAAGCTCATGTTCCATATCATTCTTCTCTATTTTAACCACACTGTTTTTAAAATAATTTATAATTTGACAATTCAGAGCCAAATGTAATGAACAATCTATACTTTCAGTTGTACGAATGCAGGTCTTTGTAATTGTAATCGTCTTGTAGATTGTTGACATTTTTTCTGAGCATTGTTGGGTAACAACCTGAAACTAATGATTTTGGGCACTGTTTACTGTATTATTGGTCGAAAGTGGCTAGTTGCTTCAGTTTTGCACTTTTATTAGGAAGCAGTGCTGAAGCTCATATGATTTGTGTTGTTTCCCCTATGTTTTCTGGAGCTACCCATCCATTCATGATTGTAGCTAACTAGTTAAGTCAAATTTAATATTAAACCATGTATCAGATTTGTAGTTTTCTCCTTGAATTATTGTGAAATGGAGACATACTACCAACTTTTGGATGGACATTTGTCGAACACACTTTTAGCTGATGATTTTTTATTGTATTTGCAGAATGCTGATGATGTCCTAATAGACAATAGAGCAGCCCTAGTAGAAGGGTACCAGCAGTTTGAGAAGGTGAAGCAGGAAGCACAGAATCATGTGGAGCTGGCTAATAAGGTTGCTAACACCCTTCTTTCCAGAGGAGAAGAAACTGTTGCAAGACAGGTGGTTAAGCTTGAACCAGTTTATGAAATAGCTCCAAGTGTGAAGCAAGTCGGCCCTGGAAATAAACGAAGCAAGAAACCAAAGAAGAAATCTGGGAGCTCTCTGCCTCCTTTGGAGGAGCAAATCGAGATGTCCCCTGATGTACCTGCAAAGAAGAGAACTGTCAAAGATCTGCACAATTTGAAGAATGAAAAGCCTGTTTTCGTAGCTGTGGACACGCGGAGGAGCCAACGAGTCCGAAAACCCAAAAAGTACGGAAGCGATTGAGTTCCAGGAACGGTCCTGTCTCCAGATTCGGTTTTGTCTTTGCTGCCCAAATTTCTGGCACATGGAAAACCAGATGTGTTACCTAATTGGTTTCTGTAAGTAGGCATAGTTGGGAAGAATATATGAAGTGGCATATCTTCGGCAGCTCCCCTTTACCTGGGACAGTAACAGCAGTAATGCTGAGTTGAGATTTTCTGGGTTGCCTGCAAATTGTTCTTGTGAAACCAGCATTGTATAAAGTAACACTAGATAGAAGTATAGTCCGGCATAATACAAGTTGTTTCGTCAATGCTAGTGGTGCAAATGTATGTAAAGCCATGTTTTTTGTGTTCAGAGATCTCAGGATTCAGCAAACAAATATGAAGTCCATTAACTAAATGTCATTTATACTGCAAACTCGTTTGGTCCATGAAAGTAGTGCTAGTAAGTCATTTTGTTAAATGAGTAACATATTTTATAGCTTATAGCACATATGCCCGTGCGTCGCAACAGGAGAGATTTTTTTGCGAGAAGTCTCGGGAGAGATAATTGATGTGTCCATCAAAACGGTCTCCACAACAATGAGGCGACAGAGCGGAGAGCTATAGTGTTCTCGTGGGTCATGTTTGGCCCGCGAGATCTTTATAGTAGTGGGGTTGGTCGGAGTGGCGGCCAGTACCCAACTCGTGCCTTTTCTTCCTTCAGGTCCGCCTCCTTATCGAGGTTGTGGTAACCTTATGATAAAAATTGTTAATTTCTGAAAAAAGGCAAACTAAACTTGAAATAGGAAGATTTTTTAAAATTAACAAACATTTTTTGAAAACAGGAACCATTTTAAGGCGGTGAAACAAACTTTTTTTTAATTATGAACAATTTTTGGAAAGGGAAAATTGTTTTGAACATTCCAAACCATTTTCAAAATTATTTTTTTAATCACGAACATTATTATGAATTTGTGAACATTTCAATAAAAAGGAATATTTTTCGATTTTTTATAATTTTTGAAAATGCAATTTATTTTAAAATTCTTGAACAATTTTGTATTTTTTTTGCAAAAATGCGAACATTTTTTGAATTTCGAAATTTTTTGGAACAAGAATAAAAATGTAAAGTTCCAAATATATTTTTTAATGGGAACAAATTTGAAATTATGAATATTTAACGAAATTTTGTGCAAAAAATGAAATTCTGAAAAAAATGAAAATAATAACTTTTGGGGGAAAGGAAAAAATAACTTGAAATGGAAAAAAAGGAAAAAGAAAGTAGAAATGGAATAAATATTTTCGATGGTGAACGGATGAAATAATCGGAGAAATGCACCTTGCTTTATTAGTAGGGGGGGGGGGGGAGGAAAAAGATAACTTGAAATGAAAAAAGAGTAGAAATGGAATAAATATTTTTGATGGTGAACGGAAGAAATAATTGGAGAAACGCACCTTACTTTATTAGTAGGTATAGAGGTATAGATATAGATAATGTCTCAAAATATGTTTTTTAACGTACGTAACATCATGGTAAACTATATAAGTAAAAGCGAAAAGTTTGACTCAATATAATTCAAGAAAAGTAATTGCCACATCAGATTTTTTTTTGCATCATTATCGAACACATCAGATCTCGTTGAATTTCTATCCAAGGTTTCATATTTAAACAGGTTCAATTCAGCCCATGCGAGTTTCGCCTACGTCGTGGGTTTGATTCGTGCATTCTCTTCTCTGGCATGTCTCCTTCTAGCCGTTAAGCGACTAATTCATGGGCCACAACCGCTGCAGTTACACTGTGGAGCCTACCCAACCCCAAGCATCGCCCCACTCTTCTCCTGACACATTCATATCGGGGTGGGGTGGGGGGGGGGGGGGAGGAGGGCGTGTCAGAGTTTGGGTAACCGCGCCTACTTTCCCCCTTTCTCTAAGTGTTCTCCTCATCTCCCTCTGTTTCAATCTGCACCATCTCCCATGAATTGGTCAAAAAACAAAATCAGATTTTTCAAACTTATAAAGGTCAATTTTGATTTTTTTTCCAAAGCAAATGGCTACCTATCACCGGGAGCCATATCGCAACACTCAAGTGGTCCGCTTTATTATGGAAAAGTGTGCGGGTGGGAGAGCTAGACATAACGGACACTATCGGAAAATTAAGACATACTCCCTCTGTAAACTAATGTAAGAGCGTTTAGATTACTAAAGTAGTGATCTAAACGCTCTTATATTAGTTTACGGAGGGAGTCTAGCTAACTCAAATTATTTATACGTATACATGTATAATCATCATGTATATGCATGTACATCGAATTAGCTATACTTATACAGGTAGAATTCATCCTGTACACGCACGCACGTTGAATTAGCTATATGTGCCAAGTGTATAATACGACCCAAAAGGCATGTGCTGCAGTAAGTGACAAAATGAGAACAGATACATATGTACATAGTTATAGCAAACAGCAAGGGAGAACGATAATTCCGTTGTGCCACGTCATGTTTTCGCTGTCCGTTTAGTGTACTCAGCTTTGACCTTCTTCAGTGTCATGACCACATCGTGCATCGTCATTTGCTGGTCAGGAGAGTCGCTAGAACAAATCAAGCCCAACTCAAATATTGAAGCAAGAAACCCATCGTCCACTGGAGCTGTCCATCGACGACCTTGACAAGCTCTGCAGGATATGCCTCATGAACCCACTGCCTGAGCGTTAATTGTGCGCCAAACATAGTGGCAGTGGGCCGCTTTCCAGTGAAGAGTTCAAGGAGCATGATCCTATAGCTGAAGACGCCGCTCTTCCGCTATGCTTTTCCAAATGACCCGTACTTTGTTTGAGAAAAAAACAAAAATATAAATTAGATGTAGTTACTCAACCATGTTGTTTTGAGTCGAGTCATAATTTGTTTAAACAAATGTTTGTTGAGCAAAATAACAACGACTAGCTAATTAAATACCCGGTGCCATGTACCCAACTGTTCCAGGCATGCTCACACTTATCATGGAGTTGTCATCTAGAACCAACTTTGCAATGCCAAAGTCTGCCACATGCGCCGTCATGTCCTCATCAAACAACACGTTGCCAGGCTTCAGGTCACGATGCAAGATAAACTCGTAGTGCTCATGGTGTAGATAAGCCATTGCCATCGAAACATCAAGCATGATGCCCAGTCTCTCGGAATCCCAAGCACGTTGTTGTGCTATGTGATCCATGAAGCAGCATCTCTAAGCTACCATTTGGCATGTATTGAAGCACTAGTGCTTTGAAGTCAAGGTTGGAACAAGTGTTAAGTATCCTTATCAGGTTGGGTGTCGCGCCATACGAAGCACTCGACACTCCGCATCAAAGTATCGAATGGCCTGCTCTAGTTGCATGTCAAGAACTTTTATCGCAACCACCAAACCACTGCTTAGTTGGCCCTTCAAGACTTTTCCAATGCTTCCGGATCCCAAGATGTCTTCTTCACGGAAATTATTGGTGACGCGAACAAGCTCATGATAGGAGACTATCTGATGGCCTATGGCATCAAATGGATCAACAGAAGCATTGTCCGCTTAAGTTTCTTTCTAAACCATAGGTATACGTAAATGGCAATGGCGCCAAAAGCTAATATGAGTGTTGGTGGTAGAAATTGAAGCAAGTGCCTTTTACTTGAATGATTTCTATCAAGGCATGGTGGAAATCTTAGCCGCGGAGCGCCGCATAGCCCAGGGTTCCCAATCAAAGATTTTAATGCGAGGTTTGAGAAAACACCTCCCTCGGGTATTTGTCCTTCTAGCCTATTGAATAATAGGTTCAAGGTATTCAAGTACGTAAAGTTAGCAAGGAACATTGGAATGGTACCAGAGAGATTGTTAACCGAGAGGTCCAATGATGCTAGGCTTTTTACATTTTTGAGTTGAACTGGAATTGAGCCTTTGAAGGAGTTATGTGATAGATTTAGGTAGGTAAGCATACTAAATTGTCCAAATGTTTATGATATGCTTCCTATAAACAAGTTAGAAGACATGTCTATTTG
Source organism: Aegilops tauschii subsp. strangulata (assembly GCF_002575655.3). NCBI lineage: Eukaryota > Viridiplantae > Streptophyta > Magnoliopsida > Poales > Poaceae > Aegilops > Aegilops tauschii. Next base: position 332,550,364 of record NC_053035.3, read on the forward strand.
ATATGTTTGTCTTAGACCAGTAACATCTACCGGTACTGCACCAGTAAAGGAATTGTGAAAGATCAAGTGTGGTATGTTTATCCAGGTGGAAGAAACTCGTTGGTGTCGTTGAGCTTAACTGGTCATATGATTCCCCTCTAAACTCGTTGGTGTCTATGCTTTCTAACCAGCTAAGATTACCAAAGTTTCTTGGTATGGAGCCTGATAATTTGTTGGCTTGGAGAAACAATCATTCTAGACTTTGAAGCATACCCATTTGTGTAGGGATAGGGTCTGGCATGTTACTCCAGGAGAGATCAAGACATGCAAGATTTTTCAGTATAGTGATGGATTCTGGAATTGGCTCGGTGAATAGGTTATCCTGAAAATCAATCCATAGAAGGTTGCTTATATTTGAAATTGCTACCGGAAGTCCACCTATTAACTGGTTGACACCTGCACCAAAATAGCTTAAACGTGAAGAGAAGTTTCCCACATAGCCAGAGATGGTGCCTGTAAAAAGATTTTTTTCGAAATCAAGGAATTGTAGTTGTCTGCATTTGGAAAGAGCTGACAAGAAATCTAGATTCCCCTCTAAATTGTTGTCTCCCAAAGCCAGAATATTCAAAACTGTATTTGTTCCAAGCATTGATGGTACTTGACCGGACAGCTGATTCACTTGGAAATTTAGGTAAGACAATTTGGATAAGTTACCGAGCGAAGCTGGAAATTTACCGATCAATTGGTTGTATTGAAGATCAAGATAAGATAGTTCATGTATAAGACCTAATTCTGGTGGAATCTCCCCTGTTAGACTGCCATTTGCGAGTTGTAGTTTAGTGAGTTTGGTAAGATTACTAAGGGACGCTGGGATTGAGCCAATAAGGTGATTAAAACCCAAGTTAAGTTTTTTTGAGGTTTGTTAATTTGGCTAACCATGTTGGTAGAACATCCACAAAAGAATTTTCATGCAAATCAATTACTTGTAAGTGTTGGCATGATGTAAACCCTGATGCTAAACGACCAACAAATTTGTTAAGATATATAAAAATAAACTGTAACATTAGGAGGCTGAAACTTTGATTGCTCAGAAATGTTCCAGTCAGGTTACGATTATTTACTAGTGAAATTTCCTGTAATCTAGACATGTTGAACATGGCTTGTGTTACTAGGCCAGAGAGTTGATTAAAATATAGGCTTAATAATTCAAGCATGGATAGCATTTTTGTAGCTTATGAAATTATACATGATGTGGCTTCTAATGGCCAATGTGGCTTTATTTTTAAACTAGATTATGAAAAAGCATATGATAGAATTAGTAGATACTTCCTTATATCTATGATGAATCAAAGAGGATTTGGAGAGAATTGGATGGCTAAAATTGAATTTTTGCTTGATAGAGGCTCTTTTGGAATTAGGATTAATGATATGAATACTGAAAATTTATTTCCACTGGAGGAGTCACACAAGGGGACCCAATATCCCCTTTACTCTTTAACCTCATGGCAGATGTATTTACTGAGTAGCTAATAATGATTTGATATCTGGTTTGTTACTAGGATAAGTCCATCTGGTTGATACTTTACTGATGATACTTTAATCTTCCTTCCCAACAAACTAGATTCTACTAAGAATCTTAAGTGGTTATCGTATTGTTCTGAGCAATTATCAGGAATGAAGATCAACTTTCATAAGTGTGATCTTGTTCCCATTAATATGGAAACTAGTGATCCCCAAATTTTTGCTCAAGCTCCTTGTTTTAAATTGGGATCTTTTCCCCTAATGTACTTAGGAGCACCCCTGCACCACAACAAACTCAGGAGAGAGGATTTACAGCCTATAGCAGACAAGATTCTAAAGGGAACTACTAGGTGGAGAGGTATACTACTTAATTATGGCAAGAGATTGGTGTTAGTCCAGTCTTGTTTGCTTAGTATTCCCTCTTACTTAATAGGATTTATTAAATTCCCTAAGTGGGCAATCTCTTTGATTAACTCCCAAGTGCCCCATTGCTTATAGGATAACTATGATGGGCACTAGAAATACCACTTTGCAATTGGGAAATGAGTGCCCAGAAGAAAGAATTTGAAGGGCTTGGGATAACTAACCTTTGCTGACATGAACCTGTGTCTGCTAGCATCTTCGATAGAGAGATGCCGATCAAATTAGGGGAAAATCTAGAAGCAGACTGTAGATATCAAATATGAAACGGACTACCGTAATATCTTTTTGCATGCCCTGCCATTGGTGCTTGCCCCTTTGGGAATGGAGTGCTTTGGGAAGCGAAAGCTGGCAAATTAGGATATATGTGGAAGTTTTTGAATGGTAAGAAAGTTAAATTTTGGGAGGACCTTTGGTTTGTTTCTGCTAGTTTAGACACCCAGTCTGGGATCTATATACAATTACCAATGATCGGAACATTACTATCAACAATGCTTGGGATGGGCATCAACTAAACATTAGTTTTATAAGATGCTTCAGCCCTGAGATGTTGACTATGCCATATGGTCTTCTTAGTTTAGTTGGATCTATCAAATTAAATGGTGAGGGGACTCCCTTTATTTGGAGATTTGGGAGCAAAGGGGTTTAATATATAAGCTCCTTATATGCTATCGTTAATTTCATGGGGTGACACCAGTTAATATATCTGTTGTGTGTAAAATCATTGTCCCCCTAGGATTCATATTTTTGTATCGCTTCTTATTAACAATAAACTTCTTACCAGAGATAACCTCCACAAGAGGCACATGTTCCCGACCTCAGTTGTGTTTTCTGTGATGAGGCAGAGTAACACCCATTTGTTTTTTGAATGTGTTGTAGCCCGTGAGATATGGAAGAATATCTCTCAGATCACTAAGATTGGAGATTGTAATATGCATTCTATTTCTTGCTAGTGGATTACTGATAAAAACCACTGTGTTGAGAACTTTGTGCATGCAACTGTCATGTGGACTATATGGCAGATTCGTAACGATCTATTCTCTAGTTCTCACATGATGGGATTGTAGGCAATTTGGAGAAAAGTTGCTTTGCACCTGGATTGGTGGGCCATTTTGTTCTCAGGAGATGTGAGAAGGGCGGCAGAAAAAGTGGATCAACTGTCGTGTGCACCACCACTACTGCTATGGCAGACACCGACTAAACTTGGTTTGCCAGAATTCTCTCTCTTTCGACTGGAACCGGGTGTAAAGTGCGCTACTAGGGTGACGAGGGCAAGAGGAAGAATGCAAAAGAAGTTGAGAAGAAATCTTCCCCTACCTTGTCCCTGGATAAAAGCAAGTGACAAAATGGATATGTTGTTTGCTAGCTATAATAAATTTCATGTTTTGTAATATCCTTGCAAGAACTTGATACTTCTAGTTTCAGATATTGTGGTTTATTGCTGGCTGAGGCAGTGTTGTTTTTGTTCCTCCGCGTGCGTTGCATCGAATTTGACCTCTTTTCTATCAAATGAAAGTGGAGCTAGGGTTGGAGGCCCTTTTCTTCAACAAAAATAGCAAAGGAGGTAACTTTTCTAAATGAATGTATCTTGTACCCCCTTCGTTCCACAATTCTTGTCGTGGTTTTAGTTCAAACACGACAAGAATTATGGAATGGAGGGAAAACTTTCTTTCTCGGGTGAACATTAGTTGTGCTGGAAGGTAATAGAACCGGTGAATTTGTACAATCTGGAGAAAGAACCTTCGCTTGAAAATATATGACCAAATAATAAAGTACTAATAGTCAATATTGATGAATGTATAATTTCGACAACTGCACTTTCATATCTATCTATTGCAATCGACGAAATGACCCTTGTAAAACATGTTTGTGCTGTTACTACGACATACCATATGAAACTAACAACTATAAATGTTTCTGCACCACTAATTTGCTTCAATTTCTATTATCAATTCAAGCATGGAATGATCTCCCAGATTGAAAAGCTTGGGGCTGCTTAGACATTTCTCCCCCAAGGTGCTACCTGCTATGTTAATTGCCTTCTAGTTTGGGTGGTATAGGGCTAGAAGGCATTCCGTAAGAAAAAACTAGTCAATTCTGCTTTTGTGAATTATGAAGTTGGTGAGCGGTATGATGTGCGGTTCGAATATTTCCACTATCTTTAGGGCTTGATAGATGTGAAGAAGGGTGGATAAATTGTGTTTCCAAATGCTGAGGCATGCCAAATACCGAAGAAGGGTACTCAAGATCTAGCCTGGGCTCTTAAAAAAATCCTAGCATGTCAAAAGGAATGTTTTTCCCTTGTCAAAATAAAAGCTTGTCCTAAACCAAAGTAACTAATAGGTTGCTGATCGCTTGTATATGTTATGGGTCAATCATTTTGTCCATTCAAATCATATTAATGCCATTCTAGTGTTGCCATCTTTTTGAAGATCACAAAATGACTGAAAAGGTCTTTACGAACTGTAAGCACAAAAGCAACGATATCTTAAACATAGTTCAACTATAACCCAATGCAAACTCATGCGGTAATCTCACATATTCAAAGCCACACTTCTGCAATAACTAATATCAATCGTTACTACGACCCCCTTGCTCCATCAACTTGATCTTGGCAGACTCTTGAAACACAAACTCATTGCCCTTGGCCCGGAGAAGCTGCTTCCATTGCTGCAGAAGTGCATGAATCTTGAAAATATATCATCATGAATATTTTTACTTGCTAAATTATGTATTTCATGTTACTAAATGCCACTAAGAAGTTGTAACAAAGGGCTATACACGCAAGTAAGTAATACCTGGGATGTAGAAGCTCGTGTAGGGAAATGATTTTCTGCCATGATAAGACACCTTCCTCGATCGCCCTAACTTGAGGTCGACCATGTAGCAACCAACACTTGTGCGCACAAAAATGACTTGGGTGCCCTCTGCGTAGCCATTGATAACCAATGCACTTGGTATAAAGAGGGCAACATTAGGGAGTAGTGTCTTAAGATCGATTACCCTGAGTTTTATCCATCCCATGGCTCCCTCGGGTCCGGCCTCCCTAGACCACAGGGTTAGTGTGACATCCACCACGGCAGCAAAACCCAACACGTCATCTTCCACCATCATGAGAGTCCCATTGTCATCAGTTGGCTTCTCGAACATTGAAAAGCATAGTGTACCAAGTTGGCACTCTATGACGGCATCGACATTGAAGTAGAGTGCGTCGCCCACAAGGATGCTAGGCATAGCCGAGACAGAGTAATAATCGGCAGTGGGGTGAATATCAGAGGTGAGCTCCGTCCAGAGGCGAGTCTCCGATGAGTACATCCATCCTAGTGTGACTCCCTCAAGCTTACTAGGACACATGACCACACGAAAATGCCCGGCTTGGCAATTGTGGTGGTCGCAGCCTTGTGCTGCGCAGAGCACCGCCGCACTGAAGTAGACTGGGTAGTGAGGAGGAGAGGGTACCTGGCACTGGCGGCCTGTCAAAGGATCCAACACGATGAGGTCACGTGTCTCCCCAAACTGGCAGAAGAGGGCACGACCATGGCGGCAGTCCATGGCAGCCCAGTCAGGATGGTAGGTCTGGGCAGGGAAGAAGGCGGGGATCGGGACGAGGCGGGGGCTGAGCTTCTCGAAGAGTCCCAGGACGGGAGGTGTCCCATGGAACTCACGATAGCGGCGGCGAAAGACCGGGTCGGCAAGGATGGAGCGCCATGGCTTGCAGACGGCAGAGGCACGGACGAGCCAGGCGGGCTCGTCCGGCAGAAGGCGGAAGAAGACCTCCTCGAGGAGCTCTTCCATTAGCATAGACGGTGGCGGCGGCGGCATGGAGCGGCCGCGGGCGAGGGTTTTGGGTGGGGAAAAGTTGAGATTGGATAGAGGGGGGAGGTGTATTTTGCTAGATGGGGTTGTAAAGCAATTAGGGGAGAATCTTTTAATGATTTTTCTTATGAAAAATTTGGAGGATAATAATCGAGTTGAGCTATAATTTTAGAAAATCTTAACTGGCAGACAAATGATATTAAGGAACTTCTAGCGAACGATGTTTTAGCCGTTTGTTTTTTGTGTACGAATCTTGGCGCTCGCTAACAGCCAGGTCACCTTTTCTGGATTGCTTGTTATTGCCCTGACCTGAGAAAATGGAAATTACCCCTTATCCCTTTCTGCCCTCACCCTCTCATCCCCACCCTCTAGCACTCTCACTCCCCCGCGCATGCAATTGCTCCCACTAGAACCCCAGATATCTTCGGCGATCCCCGGCAATGGTTATACGGCGGCAACCGGCGGTTGCACGGATTTCCCGACGAAGGTGCATTGTGGTCCGCCTGTAGTCATGTGATGCGGCCAGCTTGGCAGGCGACGCCTGCTCAGTTGGCTGAGGTGGGAGCGCGTGGAGGTCATGCAGGGCGGGTGGCAGAGCGGCGGCTGCCCCCAACTAAGAGTGGTGCATCTATGGAGGGTGGCGGCACGAGGGTAGAAAGGCGACATGGTAATGTCAGTCGTCCTCGGCCTATTCATGGAGGCTCGTCGAGATGGCATTAACTTGTCCCAACAACAGTGGATATGGGAGAGTTCGGTGGAGCACCAGGTGCTGCAAGTGAAGCAAGCGATGGCCACATCTACAATGCCAGCCACATCTCTGATGGCTCCCCCTCTCCTTCGCACTGTGAGCTGCTGGCCCCCATGCCCATGGCTTCGCTGTTTGAATGCATTGCTTACTGTTTCTAAAGTGCTTTTTGTAGGGATCTTTTTTTGTTCCATTGTTATTAGTGGAATGTATTTGAGCACAACAAGATAATAATTCAAAGCTAAAGCCTAAGTAATTTTCAGATTTTAATTTTTAAAACACTCAACATGGCATTTTTTCGACTAGCATGTTAGTAGTTAGTGAGAAACTGCTAAAATAGGTGTCCATGGCATTGTAACATGTGTTCCCATGGCAATTTCAACATATGCCTCATGGCATTTTAACACGTTTTGAGGCATTTGTATATGAAGTCTCGAATTAATCTCTTGTAGGAATCATGGATTAACTGCCTAATTCGTGCGCCATTATAGTGGTTAGTATGGCATTTTCTACTTTCATGGTGAAATTCAGAAGATGGCATTTTGACACAGTTTTTGCCATGGCAGTTTCTACCCGATTTGTTCCAGAAACATGGCATTTTTGTTAGTTAGCGGCATTGCACTTTTCCACCAACATGTCTCTACATCATTTGTGTTTTTTTGTTGCCATGGCAAAAAACCATAGGTTCTTGCCATGATAGCTCCATCATTTGTTTGCGGCGAAAACTTTGTATGGCAAAGTGTTTGTATCTCCGGTTATTAAGAGCATGACATTGTCTCCTTGTAAGAGCTTGGCATTTTTTTACTATTAAGGGGCATGGCATCTTTATAATTAAGACCAAGGCTTTTTTCTACTATTAAGAGCATCTCATTTCTACTATTGAGAGCATGTCATGTGTTGCTTTAAGAGCATGGCATTTTCTACTATTAAGACCATGTCATTATTTGTAAAGAGCATGCCATTTTTAATTATTTGAGAGCATGGCATTTGTATTTTTATGATCATGCCTTTTTCTACTATTAAGAGCAGATGTCCTCGGGCTAGGACTTAGTCGTGGAGCCATCGCAGCTAGGAAGCTTAAAGGGGTTAAACGGGACAAGGAACACGGGGGTTATACTGGTTCGGCCCCTTACGGTGAAGGTAAAAGCCTACGTCCAGTTGAGGTGGTATTGATTATGGTTTCGATGACCAGGGAGCTTAATCGCTATGCCTGGTTCTCGACGAGATCTTACTTGTCCCTAAACCGCCGCCGGGTCATCCCTTTATATAGAGAGATTGACGCCCAGCGGCTCTCAGAGTCCCGACGCCGGCTCATAAGAGTGTCCGGCTCAGACTCTCAACTATTCTTGCCTTACACTACAAGTCTTGCCATACGGCGGTTTATGACTACGGGCCTTAAGCCTCCTCCGGGTCTTAAGCCCATTATCTAACCCGCCGTCTTCAAGCTTGGTACTGGGCTTCGCGTGATGACCATCATGACGTAACCCGGCCCCTCCTAGGCGGGTGACTCTAATGGTTATATCCTCAAAAAAAAAAAACAGTTGCAGGTGCCGACGATGCCAGTGCAGATGTTGAGATCGACCTCAAGTGGGAGTTCGACGAGGAACGTGGTCGTTACTATGTGTCTTTTCCTGATGATTAGTAGTGGAGCCCAGTTGGGACGATTGGGGATCTAGCATTTGGGGTTATCTTATTTTCATTTGGATTTTGACCGTAGTCGGTCTATGTGTGTATTTTGGATGATGTATGGATTATATTTATGTATTGTGTGAAGTGGCGATTGTAAGCCAACTCTCGTTATCCCATTCTTGTACATTACATGGGATTGTGTGAAGATGACCCTTCTTGCGACAAAACCATAATGCGGTTATGCCTCTAAGTCATGCCTCGACACGTGGGAGATATAGCCGCATCGTGGGCGTTACAACCAAGATCTCGCGGCCGCACAGAAAGCAGCTGATGAGAAAACTGCACTCGCCGAACAGAAACTAGCTTCAGTCAGCAAATTGGAGGAAGAAAACACCAGGCTGAAAACTGCTCTTGATGAAGCCAATAAGGAAGCGACCCGCCTGAAGAAGGACGAGAACAATCTAAACGAGAAGATGGAAGGTATTGCTCGCAGGAGGGACGACTTGGAGAATTATCTGGGAGGTCTTGCTAAGAAGCTGTTCGTCATGCTTGAGGGTTTTCTCTTTGACCCGACTGACTCGTTTCCGTTGACTCGACATACAATCACTGACCCATCTTTGAATTGTACGTGCAGAATTTTGCCGGAACTTCGAAGAAGAAACTGGGCGAGTTGAGACAAGCTTGGACCCCATCCATTCTCCAGTTAAAGACGAGGCTGCCATGAATGTCCTCCGATTGGAATCTCGTGTTGCGGGTGTTGTTGATTACCTTGCTCATTTGAAGGTCGCAATGTCGTAGATGGACACAACACTCTGGCCAGGGGCAACACTCCAGAATGATCTCGAGTCTCTGATGAATCGACTTAATGAGATTCCCGGTCGAGTGCAAGAATGGAAGAAGTCTTCTGCCTGGTGCGGCGCTGATGTGGCCCTGTCTTTGGTTCGTGTTCACTGCAAGGAAGCGCGAGAAGAGAAGCTGGCAGCGATCAAGGTTGCCAACACCAAGAGGCATGACTTCCAATCCTTCATGGAGACCTTCATTGCTGCTGCCACTCGGATCGCCGATGGAATTGACCTGGACGAATTCGTCGAGCCTGCCTGCCCTCCTCCTGCGGAGTGAACAAACTCTTATGCTCCACCTTAAATTTGCCTCAGGGTGCCGAGTGATTTTTGTAACCGTTAAACTCCTTCGGGCTTGATGCCCGAGTACTTTAATCCGCAGTCAGAAGTTTAGGATTTATCTGGATTTGGTTTATCTCCGAATATGTTTGTGCTTGCCTTCGAGTGGAACTTATTCTTCACTCGGAACATTTTTGTACTTGAGATGCAGCTCTGGGGAGGAGGTTCCAGTCGACCTGCACCTCGTCGTCCTTGCGGATCGGGATGGAGCACACGTTGTACTTGTGGCGCTGCTCCACTTGTGGCGCAGCTCCGCAGGAGAAGGTTGCAGTCGACCTGCACCTCGTCGTCCTTGCGGATTGGGATGGAGCGCACATTGTACTTGTGGCGCAGCTCCGCAGGAGAAGGTTGCAGTCGACCTGCACCTCGTCATCCTTGCGGATCGGGATGGAGCGCACGTTGTACTTGTGGCGCAGCTCCGCAGGAGAAGGTTGCAGTCAACCTGCACCTCGTCGTCCTTGCGGATATGGGCGTGTTTTAAACTTAGGCGAGTACAGGACTGCAGCTAAACCCCCGAGTGGGAGGGTTGCTCTCCACTCGGTAGGATCTTTTACACTTAGGCGAGTACTGGACTGCAGCTAAGCCCCCGAGTGGGAGGGTTGCTCTCCACTCGGTAGGATTTTTTAAACTTAGGCGAGTACTGGACTGCAGCTAAGCCCCCGAGTGGGAGGGTTGCTCTCCACTCGGTAGGATTTTTTAAACTTAGGCGAGTACTGGACTGCAGCTAAGCCCCTGAGTGGGAGGGTTGCTCTCCACTCGGTAGGATTTTTTAAACTTAGGCGAGTACTGGACTGCAGCTAAGCCCCGAGTGGGAGGGTTGCTCTCCACTCGGTAGGATTTTTTAAACTTAGGCGAGTACTGGACTGCAGCTAAGCCCCCGAGTGGGAGGGTTGCTCTCCACTCAGTAGGATTTTTCAAACTTAGGCGAGTACTTGGACTGCAGCTAAGCCCCCGAGTGGGAGGCTGGCTCACCACTCGGTAGGATTTTTCAAACTTAGGCGAGTACTTGGACTGCAGCTAAGCCCTTGAGTGGGAGGCTGGCTCACCACTCGGTAGGATTTTTCAAACTTAGGCGAGTACTTGGACTGCAGCTAAGCCCCCGAGTGGGAGGCTGGCTCACCACTCGGTAGGATTTTTTTAAACTTAGGCGAAACGGATTCGCGGCTAAGCCCTCGAGTGGGAGGCTGGCTCACCACTCGGTAGGATTTTTCAAACTTAGGCGAGTACTTGGACTGCAGCTAAGCCCCCGAGTGGGAGGCTGGCTCACCACTCGGTAGGATTTTTTTTAAACTTAGGCGAAACGGATTCGCGGCTAAGCCCTCGAGTGGGAGGGTTGCTCTCCACTCGGTAGGATTTTTCAAACTTAGGCGAGTACTTGGACTGCAGCTAAGCCCCCGAGTGGGAGGCTGGCTCACCACCCGGTAGGATTTTTTTTAAACTTAGGCGAAACGGATTCGCGGCTAAGCCCCCGAGTGAGAGGCTTGCTCACCACTTGGTAGGATTTTTTTTGAACTTAGGCGAAACGGATTCGCGGCTAAGTCACCCACTGGGGGATTTCAGACACAAGTATAAGCAGCGACAATCATTCTTAGAAGACTGTAAAACTCTTATCTCTAATAAACAAACTACAAAGGTGTTTCTTATTACAACTCAACAAAATGAGCGCTTTAAGTATAAAATGGGCGGAGCAGCTTCGCATTCCAAGCCCGTGGCTCGTCTTTCTGATGTTCGACATTGTAAAGATGATACGCCCCATTGTGAAGCACCCTGGTGAAGATGAAGGGACCTTCCCAGGCAGGGGTGAGCTTGTGTGGTTTCTGCTGATCCACTCGAAGAACCAAGTCTCCCTCTTGAAACGCTCGACCTCTCACGTTTATGGCATGGAATCGGCGTAAGTCTTGCTGATAAATGGTCGACCGGATTAAAGCCATCTCCCTTTCCTCTTCTAGGAGATCAACTGCGTCTTGCCGGTCCTGTTCCGCTTCATCTTCAGAAAAAAGCTCGACTCGGGGTGCGTTGTGAAGCAAGTCACTCGGTAGAACAGCTTCAGCTCCATAGACCAAGAAGAACGGAGTTCGGCCAGTCGATTCATTGGGAGTTGTCCTCAATCCCCAAAGAACTGAAGGAAGTTCATCGACCCAGGCGCCTGCTGCGTGCTTGAGATCACGCATTAATCGGGGTTTCAGTCCTTTAAGAATCAAGCCATTTGCTCTTTCTGCTTGTCCATTCAACTGGGGGTGGGCAACTGAAGCATAGTCGACTCGAGTGCCTTGGGAAGCACAAAAAGCTCTGAACTCATCAGAATCGAAGTTCGATCCGTTGTCAGTAATGATGCTGTGCGGAACTCCATATCTGAATGTCAACTCTCTGATGAAGCTGACGACAGTACTGGCTTCAATATTCTTGTTAGGCTTGGCTTCAATCCATTTGGTAAACTTGTCGACTGCTACAAGCACATGAGTGAAGCCGCTCCTACCGGTCCTCAGGGGCCCAACCATATCTAACCCCCAAACAGCAAAAGGCCAGACGAGTGGAATGGTCTTCAGGGCTGATGCAGGCTTGTGGGACATGTTGGAGTAAAACTGGCAGCCTTCACATTTGTCGACTATATCTTTCGCCATTTCATTTGCTCATGGCCAATAAAATCCAACTCGGTATGCTTTGGCCACAATGGTCCGAGAGGACGCATGGTGGCCACATGTCCCCGAGTGGATGTCGTTGAGGATCACTCGACCTTCTTCTGGTGTTATGCATTTCTGGCTAACTCCATTCACACTTTCTCTGAACAGCTGTCCTCTTATCACAGTAAAGGCTTTGGATCGACGGCCGATCTGTCGGGCCCCCTCTTCATCCTCTGGGAGTTCCTTCCTAAGAATATACGCAATGTATAGCACTGTCTAGTCGGGAGTTATGACCAAAACCTCCATGATCAAGTCGACCACGGCTGGGACCTCGACTTCAGTCGGATCTGTGGCACTTTTAGGCTGCGGGGGCTCTTCAGTGAAGGGGTCTTCTTGAACTGAAGGTGTATGAATGTGTTCCAAAAACACATTGCTGGGAATGGCTTCCCTCTTGGAACCTATTTTTGCCAAATCATCGGCTGCTTGATTTTTCAGTCAGGGTATATGATGGAGCTCTAACCCCTCAAACTTCTTTTCCAACTTCCTCACTGCATTACAGTAACCAGTCATAGCTGGGCTTATGACGTCCCACTCCTTCATCACTTGATTGACTACCAAATCTGAGTCACCGTAGACCATGAGGCGACAGACGCCGAGTGAAATGGCCATACGTAACCCATATAAGAGTGCTTCATATTCAGCTTCGTTATTGGAGGAATCAAAGTGAATCTAGAGAACATATCTGAGCTTATCTCCTCGGGGGGATACCAGTACCACCCCAGCACCGGAACCATTCAGCATCTTGGAGCCATCAAAGAACATGGTCCAGTGCTCCGAGTGGACTTGAGTCGGCAGCTGCTGTTTGATCCACTCGGCAAGTAAATCTGCTATTGCTTGGGACTTGATAGCTTTCTTTGCCTCAAACTTGATATCCAAAGGAAGAAGTTCAATCGCCCACTTTGCCACTCGACCAGTTGCATCTCTGTTGTTCAAAATATTTGATAATGGAGCGTCGCTGACGACTGTAATGGAGTGGTCAGAGAAATAGTGTGCAACCTTCTTCGTGGTCTTATAAATCCCATAGGCAAGCTTCTGATAATGTGGATATCTTTGCTTGGATGGAGTCAGAACTTCAGAAACATAATATACTGGGCGCTGAACTTTATAAGCTTTTCCTTCTTCTTCTCGCTCGACCGTAAGTACTGTACTGACAACTTGTCCAGTGGCTGCAATGTAAAGCAATAAAGGCTCTTTGCTGATTGGGGCAGCAAGCACCGGCTGGGTGGAAAGCAGGGCTTTGAGCTCTTCAAACGTTGCATCAGCTTCAGGAGTCCACTCGAACTTATCAGACTTCTTCATCAGTCGGTAAAGAGGCAATGCCTTTTCACCGAGGCGAGAAATGAATCAACTTAAGGCGGCCAAACAACCAGTAAGCTTCTGGACATCGTGCACACGCACAGGGCGTTTCATCCGGAGTATAACACCAACTTTCTCTGGGTTAGCGTCGATCCCTCGTTCGGAAATGAGAAAACCGAGTAATTTTCCGCCAGGAACTCCGAATGTGCACTTTGATGGATTAAGCTTGATATCATACCTTCTGAGGTTGGAAAAAGTTTCAGCAAGGTCAGCCAGCAGGTCAGAACCTTTACGTGACTTGACCACAATGTCATCCATGTATGCTTCCACATTCCGACTGATTTGAGTGAGCAAGCACTTCTGAATCATCCTCATGAATGTGGCTCCAGCGTTCTTCAGGCCGAATGGCATGGTAACATAACAGAAGCACCCGAATGGAGTGATGGAAGCCGTTTTTATCTCATCGGGTCCATACAGTCAGATCTGATGATACCCGGAATAGGCGTCCAAAAAGGACAAGCGCTCACACCCTACAGTCGAGTCGACTATTTGGTCGATGCGGGGGAGAGGAAAATGATCTTTCGGGCAGGCCTGATTGATATGTTTGAAGTCAATGCACATGCGAAGTGAGTTGTCCTTCTTGGGGACCATGACAACATTGGCAAGCCACTCGGAGTGGTAAATCTCTCGGATAAACTCAGCTGCCAGGAGTCGAGCCACTTCTTCACCAATTGCTTTTCTCTTCTATACGGCGGACCGTCGAAGATGTTCCTTTACTGGTTTCACTTTTGGGTCGACTCGCAAACGGTGCTCAGTCAGCCCCCTGGGAACACCTGGCATGTCAGAAGGTTTCCATGCAAAGATGTCCCAGTTCTCACGGAGGAACTGGATGAGTGCTTCTTCCTATTCGGAGTCAAGTGTTGTCAAAATGTGAGTCGGAGCAGCATTGGGATCGGTCGGGTGAATATGAATTGGCTTTGTTTCACCAGACGACTGAAATGCAAAGTCTGTGGCAGGCTTCTTGGCTCGTAGCAAATCACTCGGATCTGCATTTTTCTGATACTCTTGCAATTCTACTACTGGCATTTGGGCATCGGCGATCTTTGAGCCCCTCTGGAAGCACTCTTCCGCCTTGTGCTGATTGCCAGTGATAGTGATCACTCCTCTGGGACCAGGCATCTTCAGTTTGAGGTACACGTAACATGGTCGAGCCATAAAACGTGCATAAGCAGGCCTACCCAGAATAGCGTGATAAGCACTCTGGAAATCCACAACTTCAAATGTCAACTTTTCCTTGCGGTAATTTTTGGAATCACCGAAAACCATGTCAAGGGCGATCTCGCTGAGTGATTCAGCCTTCTTGCCAGGTGTGACGCCATGGAAACTCATATTGCTTTCGCTGAGCTTGGACATCGGAATGCCCATTCCCTTCAGGGTCTCCGCATACAGGATATTTAGGCCACTACCACCATCCATCAGCACTTTAGTTAGTCGAGTGCCTTCAACAACTGGGTCGACCACCAACGCTTGCCTCCCAGGGGTGGCTATACATGCTGGGTGGTCAGACTGGTCGAATGTGATGGCAGTTTGGGACCACTTCAGATAACTGGGTGTAGCCGGAGCAACCATATTCACCTCTGTGTTTATAACTATCAATCGACTTTTGCTTTCAACATCAGCAAAAATCATCAAAGTGGAATTGACGTTGGGAAAACCATCATCATCTTCTTCTTTATCCTCACCCTTGTCCGACTCTTTTTCCTTTTCTTTGGGCTGTTTCTCTCGGAACTGTTGAATCAGGAGCCGACATTGCCGAGTGGTGTGTTTGGGGTAAATCAGGTTACCCTCCTCATCTTTGTTGGTATGAATGTGTCAGGGCAAATCCAACACATCATTTCCATCTTGATCTTTGACTTTCTTGGGATTCCACAGCCCCTTGGGCTTCCCCTTGAACTTTCCTTGAGTCACGGCTAAGGCTTCACCAGGAGCAGCTGGCTCGGCTTTGCGCTTCTGCTTCTGACT
Source organism: Aegilops tauschii subsp. strangulata (assembly GCF_002575655.3). Taxonomy (NCBI): domain Eukaryota; kingdom Viridiplantae; phylum Streptophyta; class Magnoliopsida; order Poales; family Poaceae; genus Aegilops; species Aegilops tauschii. Next base: position 332,565,651 of record NC_053035.3, read on the forward strand.
GGAGTTCCCTCCTCCGGTTTCGTGGGCGACTGTTTTGTGCTTGCCACTCCGGAGCCGATCCTCCTCTTCACCATTAGCATACTTGGTGGCAATTTCCATTATTCAACTCAGAGACATATCCCCAGTCCGGCCGAACTTCAGGTTCAATTCTCGATACTTAACACCTTCCTTGAAGGCACAAACTGCTTGGTGATCTGAAACATTCTCCACCGTGTGGTGCAACGTGATCCATCTCTGGATATAGTCTCTCAAGGTTTCTTTCGGTTTCTGCACACAGGACTGCAACTCTGTTAACCCTGCCGGTCGTTTGCATGTACCTTCAAAGGTCCTAACAAACACTCGGGCGAGTTCCTCCCAACTATATATGCTGCCTGGTGCTAACTGATTCAACCACGCCCTGGCCGAGCCTTCCAACATCAAAGGAAGGTGCTTCATGGCCACTTCATCGTTGCCGCCACCAATCTAAACAGCCACTCGGTAGTCCTCAAGCCAAGTGTCAGGCTTGGACTCACCAGTGAACTTGCTGACTCCAGTCGCCAACCTGAAGTTGGGAGGAATCACTGCAGCCCTGATGGCTCTGCTGAAACACTCGGGACCTGAAACATGCACTCTGCTGCCAGTCGGGTAATCTCCGTCGTGGCCTTCTCTGTGCGCTCTGTTCCTATCAACCTGACCTTGAACGAGAACAGATCTCGCATCAAAGCCCAGCTCTCGGGGGACGACTGGAATCCTTCGCCCACCACTGTGAGGGCGTCTGTCATCGTGCTGCTGAGGCACGTACGACCCACTCCTTGGGGGAGGCGTGGGCACTCGACGACGATCATCATGGTCGAGTCGGTGATCATACTGCTCACGGTTTTTGTACTGATCTCGTCGGTCTCCACGTCCCTCACGCCTCGGGGGCGATCTTGGACTGTGAGCCGACTGGACTGTGTCTGCTACCACGGATCTGCTATGGATCCTATTCCGTGACTAAGATACTGCTGTGTTTTGTTCCCCTGCTGCCCGGAGTAAAGCCCTGATCTGCATCAAACCTCTGCCAGCTTCTGACTGGGAGGGCTGAATCGACTTTGCTATTCGGGCTGCAGCTGTGAGATTCTGAATCGGAGTTCGGTATACCAGAGTTGGAGGCGGAAAAAGTTGTCGTCGACTGGACTCAGGAATCCGCTGCCGAGCACGCTCGTCGAGTGCGTGCTGGAGATTCTCCAGTCGAGTGCACTCAGCCAAGTTGGCCAGGCGCGCCTCCTCCAAGGCCCAGGCCTCGGGGGTTTCTCCAACGATAGGAGTGTGAAGCGCATCCATGTTACGGCGATGAAGCTCCTCCCTCTGCTGCGAAGAGAGGGGCTCGGGGCAGTATTCCTCGTGGGCGTGCGACGGACCGCCTCCGCCATCACCACCGTCGTCGCGGGGGAAGCCAGGAGGACTGCGCGGTCCGTTGACCATCAGGACTTCTACCGCGGGTTCGCTGCTGTCGCACTCGGATGCAGTCTCGACGGAGGCAGTCGACAGGTCGAACAGGCCGTAAAGAGTTTCGTCGGGCTCGATTGCCGCGACTTGCGGGGTGGCCGACTGGCGAGCCACCGCGTGCCTCACCCACCGCTGGAGCTGCGACCGACTGGAACGCTTGCGCCGGCGAGCGGCAGGGAGCGAGGACGCCACAGGAGCCGACCGATACTGAGTCGACGGCTGCCGCAGAAGGACGCACGCGTGAAAGTGCGTTGCCCCACGGACGGGGAGCACCTCGACGTCGAGTGGAGCCTCTTGGAGCCAAGCGGAGTCGTCGGCGACGAACACGAGCGCGCCGAGATGGTTCTCGCGGCCCTCGACCAACCCTCCGCCAGAAACCATGATGATGGGGATCGGAAAAATTGCAACTTCTCCAATAAGTCGCTAAGACACCTGCCCCACGGTGGGCGCCAACTGTCGTGGTACTAAGACTGTCAGTTGAATAGGGGGGGGTAGTATGGAGAGGCAAGATCCTAGCTATGGCGAAGTTGTACACACGAGTTTTACGAGTTCAGGCCCTTCTCAGAAGAAGTAACAGCCCTACATCTCAGAGCCCGGAGGCGGTCGACTGGTTTATGCGTATATGTGTTTACAGGGGTGCGAACCCTTGTGCATGTGGAGGGGGTGGCTTATATAGAGTGCGCCAGGACCCCAGCCAGCCCACGTTATAAGAGTTTTAAGGTACATCAAGAGAGGGGCGTTACTGGTAACGCTAGTAATAAAGAGACATAATGATCATTAAAGCTATGGTGTAATGTCCGATCGTTGCAGCGCAGAGTGGCTTTAGATCTTCTGGCGGTCGAGTGACGGTCTCCGTGGTCGAGTGACTTCGAGTCTCCCGAGTGGAATGCTTCATGGTCGAGTGGATGATGACTCCTCTTCGAATGCTTCTGGTTTTAGGGTGATGTCCTTGGGAAGGGTATCTAGGTCAGGCCTATGACCCTACCCTAGGTACATAGCTTCATCAATGCCGACTCCGACTTCGACTGACCGCGCCGCCCCTCCTTCGGCCACGCGCCCTACCGAGGGCCATCCTCGCCAAGCTCTCCATCAGGGCGCTCCCCGTCGTCTCCTTGGGCGGCTGGTGTAGGATGGCCGGAGAAGGCGAAGAAGGCGGGTGGCGGCCGTCAAGTCGGAGTACGGGGGCACCGATGCCTTCGTCGCGTATTGCTGGCCCGCTGCCTCGTCTTCCAGCTCCTTTACCGGCACCAAGATGTTCTCTTGGTGCCTTCTGCTCCTCGTTCCTTGCCTAGGCGCTCTTTTTGCCCTCCTGCCACCTTGTTCCACCTTCTGAGGAGAGGGACAAGAAAGGGATTATGGTCACCTTATCTTTTTTTAGTTTGTAAGCCTGCGGGCACTTGTTAATTTTAAGACTTGTAATCCCCTTGCTCATGTTTTTAATTCCGTATGAACTGTACCGTATGGGATGTTTTTAATGAAAAAGGGTGCTTGCCGGGTTCTTTGTGCGTGAGCGAGGCCCATGCCAAGGACGAATCCTTGTTATCCTTAAGATAAACATTATCGCCCGGCAACAGGCCTTGTCATCTCCCCACTTCAGTCGACCATTCTCACACTCTTGGCGGAGGCAGGGGCGAAGTAGAGTTAGGCCCCTCGTCCATTTCCTCGCCACCGCGACTACGACCAAATTCTGACCCAGGAGATAGCCCTTGGGCACGAGAAAAGGGGAGCACGGTGGTTTAAGAATATAAACGAGGTTTCACATGCCCTAGTTCTACACGGAAACGCATAACAGGGGGATGAAAGACTTATCTGAATCCGCAGCCCCCGGCAACCTTGGCTTGCCGTGGTTGGATCCTTGTATCTTCAGCCCCCGACAGTCTTGGCCTGCCGGGGCCGGGGCGCCGGTTCGTTCTCTCTGTTTCCCAAGCGGCTCAGCAGAAGTGTCCACGTACCCTTCGAACCAAAGAGAACAGAAAGACGCACACTCGACCTCTAGGCTAGGGGTTAGTCGCCGCTAAGCACTATCAACCCTAACGGAGGGAGAGACTTAACCTAGCATGCATGCTATAACTTAGGGCGCCAGCGCTTCATTTATTTATGCTCAGGGTCTGCGCCTGGCTTTGTACAGAGGGTTACATGCGTTGCCGGCAAGGCTTGTACAAAAGATGGTTTGCCGGGAGGCCCGGCAACCGCGCTTATGGGTAAAACTTGTGAAGATGTTCGATGTTCCAGGAATTGCTCACTGGGACAGCATCTTCGGTCTCCAGGCGGATTGCGCCGTGCTTGGTGACTCGTATTACCTGATAAGGGCCTTCCCACTTTGGCGTCAACTTGTTGGAATTCTTGGCCGACTGAATGCACCGAAGAACAAGGTTGCCCTCCTCAAAGCTCCGGGCATGAACCTTGCGGCTATGGTAGTGGCGCAAGGCTTGCTGGTAGCGTGCTGCTCTCACAGCCGCCCGAAGACGATCTTCCTCAAGGAGCGTTGCATCATCTTGGCGCAATTGCTCTTGCTCAAGCTCGTCATAAGCAAGCACTCGAGGTGACCCGTATATGAGTTCCGTGGGGAGAACTGCTTCTGCCCCATATACTAGGGCAAAGGGTGTCTGGCCGATGGCTCGATTTGGCGTCGTCCTGATTGACCAAAGAACCACCAACAACTCATCAATCCAGCGCCTTCCGCTCTTGTGCAGCCTGTCGAAAGTCTTCGTCCTCAGGCCTCGCAACACTTCAACATTTGCCCTCTCCGCCTGGCCGTTGCTCCGTGGGTGTGCCACGGAAGCAAAATAGACCTTGCTGCCGAGGTCTTGGATGTATTGCATGAAGGTGTGACTTGTGAACCACGTGCCGTTGTCGGTGATGACTCTGTTTGGTACACCAAAACGGCAAACTAGCCCCTTGAAGAACTTGACGGCTGACTGTGCTGTAACCTTCCTCACTGCCTCCACCTCCGGCCACTTTGTGAACATGTCGATTGCGACGTACAAGTACTCAAAGCCCCCGATAGCGCGAGGGAAAGGGCCCAGTATGTCGAGCCCCCAGACCGAAAACGGCCAGGAGAGAGGGATTGTTTGAAGGGCTTGAGCTGGTTGATGAAGCTTCTTCGAATGGAACTGGCACGCTTCACGCCTGGTTACTAGTGCCGTCGCATCCTGGAGGGCGGTGGGCCAGAAGAAGCCTTGCTGGAATGCCTTGCCGGCAAGGGCCCTCGACCCTATGTGGGAGCCACATATGCCTCCATGTATCTCTGCCAACAGCTCCAGTCCTTCGTCCCGGGTGATGCACTTCAATTTCACGCCGTTCGGTCTTTTTCTGTACAGGACGTCATCGATGAACTGGTACAAGGCAGACCGACGGGCTACTTTTTCCGCTTCTTCTTGCTCCTCACAAAGTTCCCCTGTTTGGAGGAAATGGACGGTATGCTGTGCCCATGCCGGAGCCTGGGGCTCGATGGCAAGGACCAAAGGCATCTCTTCCGCCATTGGGGCAGCCGTCTCTACGGCCAGGGCTTGGCGCTCTGCCGGGGCCAGCTGTCCCTTGGCAGGCTCAGAATCCGTGGCAACACCCTTGCCGGCGGCCCCTGGGGGCTCGGCGGGAAAGTACTTGCCGGGGCCTGATTTCCTCCACTTGTTCTGCTCCGTTGATGGTTCGACGGATGGTTGAGTTAAACGAAGCAAAAAGGTACCTGGTTCCACAGGTAGCTTGAATGCAGCGCGCTTTGACAGGTAGTCAGCGATGTCGTTCTCTGCTCGGGGAACGTGCTCCGCTTGTATACCGTCGAAGCGGTCCTCCAGCTTCCTCACCTCATCTACGTAGGCCTCCGTCAACGGACTCTGATAATGTTTGTTGACTTGTCTGACGACAAGCCGCGAATCACCCCTGACGATGAGCTTCTTCACCCCGAGGTCTGCCGCGATCCTGAGACCGACAAGCAGCCCCTCGTACTCAGCAGTGTTGTTTGTGGAGATCTCCCTGGGAAAGTGCATCTGGATCACATACTTGAGGTGCTCTCCGGTGGGTGCGACAAGCAGCACACCGGCACCGGCGCCTTGCAGCGAGAAAGCCCCATCAAAGTACATGATCCAGTCGCGACTTGCTTCCTTGCCGGGGAGAGCGGTCTCCTGGATTTCTTCGTTGGGCGTTGAGGTCCATTCTGCAATGAACTCTGCCAAGACTCTACTCTGGATTGTCGAAGTACTTTCAAACTTCAAACCAAAGCTCGATAACTCCAAGGCCCACTCCACAATTCTTCCGGTTGCGTCTAGGTTGTGCAGTATCCGTTGCAACGAGAGGCGGGTGACGACAATGATCTCGTGGGCTTGGAAGTAATGACGTAGCTTCCTCGAGGCCATAAGGAGGCCGAAGAGCAATTTCTGCACACCGGAGTACCTTGACCTAGCCCCCTGCAAGAGGGAGCTGACAAAGTAAACCGGGTGCTGCATCATCTTCTTCTTCTGCACCACTTCACTTGGCTGCGCGGGCCCTGACCCGATGGCGTCAGACTCTGCCAGGGGCCTTGCCCTGCCGGCACCAGACCCTTCCCGGGGAATCTCTGACTTGCCATCCGCCGGTCCTGCCGTTGCCACTACCTCTTCGTCGACCTCCCTCTGCGCCACTAGCGCGGCGCTGACCACTTGATTCGTTGCCGCTAGATACAGCAGCAACGGCTCTTGTGGTTTAGGCGCAACCAGTATTGGCGTAGACGAAAGGTATTTCTTCAGATCCTGCAACGCTGCCTCGGCCTCTGGGGTCCACTCCATTGGTCCTGCCTTCTTTAAGATTTTGAAAAAAGGAAGGGCACGCTCAGCGGACTTGGAGATGAATCCGCTCATGGCAGCAACGCAGCCAGTGAGCCAGCGCACATCCTTGATCTGCTTGGGTGCCTCAATCTGCTCAATAGCCTTGATCTTGTCTGGGTTTGCCTCGATCCCACGCTGCGACACAAAGAACTCGAGAAGTTTGCCGGACGGAACACCGAAGACACAATTCTCAGGGTTCAGCTTGAGGTTGATCTTGCGCAGGTTGGCAAACGTCTCTGCTAGGTCTTGTACAAGAGTTGCTTTGTCCTTGGTTTTGACCACTATGTCATCCATGTATGCTTCCATATTTCTATGTAGCTGGGGTTCAAAACCAATTTGGACCGCTCTTGCAAACGTTGAGCCAGCACTCTCCAACCCGAAAGGCATCCGTAAAAAGCAATACGTACCACATGGGGTGATGAATGCTGTCTTCTCTTCATCTTCTCTTGTCATGAAGATCCGGTGGTTGCCCGAGTAGGCGTCGAGGAATGATAACAGATCACACCCGGCCGTGGAGTCAACAATCTGGTCGATGCGCGGCAACGGGAAGGGGTCCTTAGGGCAAGCCTTATTGATATATGTGTAGTCAATACACAGTCTCCACTTCCCATTCGCCTTGCGCACCACCATCGGATTGGCCAACCACGTCGGATGGAGCACTCCCCTCACCAAGCCTGCTGCTTCCAACTTCCTGATCTCTTCCGTGATAAACTCTTGCCTTTCCAGAGCCTGCTTCCTGACCTTCTGCTTGACGGGCCGCGCATGAGGACAGCTAGGTGGTGCTCAATCACCTCCCTGGGAACACCCGGGATGTCGGATGCTTGCCATGCAACCACGTCGACATTCGCCTGCAGGAAGGCAACAAGCGCACCTTCCTATTTGGTGTCGAGGGTGGAGCTTATGGTGAAAGCCCCTCCCGTGACATCCTCCCCAACGGACACCTTCTTGGTCTGTGGTGGCGTAGCTCTGGATTTCTTGCTCTTGCCGGTGGAGCTCTCTGGCACGTCCTCGACGGTAGCACAACACTCCGAAGAGGTGCGCTCGCCGGAGTGGGTGCGAGAGGTCTTGCCGGGCTTCTTCTTCCCTCCCGAGGCTTCAGCGGCAGGAGCAAGTGCCTTGGCGGCAGCTGCTGCCATTGCTTCCCGGTAGAGTAGGTCGGTGCAGATCAGCGCACCCTTCTTGTCGCAGGGGACGGTGATGATGGTCATCGGCCTAGGCATCTTCAACGTGTTGTAGGCGTAATGCGATGCCGCCATGAACTTGGCTAGTACCGGGCGGCCGAGGATCCCGTTGTAGGGCAAGGGGATCTCGGCTACGTCGAAGACAATCCTCTCCGTCCTGTAGTTCAACTCGCCTCCAAACGTCACAGGCAATGTGACCTTCCCCTTCGACTGGCTTCTTCCTTGTTTGACCCCTTGAAACGTGCCCGTCTCCTCAAGGTCTCCGTCGGGAGTTTGCAGCCTCTTGATCACAACGGGCGAGATTAAGTTCAGACCGGCTCCGCCGTCAACCAGCATCTTGTTCACCTTGAGGTTGCGTATCGTTGGTGAGACCAACAACGACAAACAACCGACCGCAGTGGTGCGATCAGGGTGGTCCTCGGCGTCAAAGATGATGGGCATGCTGGACCACTTCAGCGGCTTCTGAGCGTCGAACGATGGCTCCGCTGCTGTGATCTCACGTGCCCACTGCTTGAGCTGGCGGTGAGAAGTGTGCAGCGAGGCGCCACCATGGATGCACATGGCCTCCGTAGCCTTCTGAAACTCTTGCTCGCCGGACTCGTCGTCCTCGTCATGATCATCGTCTTCCTGCTTCTTGTCGCGGCCCCGAGCGGGCCTCTCTTGCTGGTTATCCTTGCCGCGACAGCCTCCTTGCCCGCAACGCTTCTTGCCGGATCCTTCGACACCATCCTGACCCTTCCCCTTGTCCCGCCTCTCATACTCGGCCTTTTGCTTTTCGGCAAGCAGCTCGACCTGTCGGCAGTTCTGGAGGTCGTGGCCCTTGGTGCGGTGGATCTTGCAATACTGCTTGTCGGAGCCTCCTGGCTTGTCGGCGGCCGCCAATGCCCGGCAGGCGGCACACCCGGCAATCTCCTTGCCGGGGTCGTCTGCCTTGGCCTTCTTGGCGGCACCGGTGTCGCCGGATCCCTCGACGGCAAGCACGGCCTTGCCCTTGCGTTTCTTGTTGCGACGCCGGCGCTTCTTCGTCGGGGTGGCGGTGTCTTCATCAGTAGAGTCGGTTTCCACACCGGCGTCCTCGCCGGGGTACTTCCTTCCCTCTTCAGCCCGGGCGCACCTATCGGCCAGAACATAAAGTTCGGCCACATCCTTAACCTTGTTCATCGCCAGCTCTTCATGCATCTTGCGGTTGCGCACGTTCTGATGGAACGCGCTAATCACGGCGGCGGGATGAACATCGTGGATGTTGTACTGCACCCGGCTGAATCTCTGGATGTACTTGCGTAGGGTTTCCCCTTCCTTCTGGGGAATGATATGCAAATCACTAGCCTGACCATGAGCTTGGTGGCCTCCGATGAAGGCACCAACGAACTCATGGCACAGATCCGACCAAGAAGAAATGGAATCCGTCGGCAAGTGCATCAACCAAGACATGACGTTGGGCTTCAGTGCCAACGGGAAATAATTGGCAAGCACCTTGGCGTCGCGAGCTCCGGCAGCTTGCATCGCGATGGTGTAGATGCTGAGGAACTCTGACGGATGGGTCTTGACGTTGTACTTCTCGCCGACGTCGGGCTTGAACGCGCGGTGGGATGGCCACTGGAACTGCCACAGCTCACGGGTAAAGGCTGGGCAACCCACCTCGTAAGGTAGGCCGCCGGAGCCCCCCGGTGCTAGTGGTCCATAGCGGGTCCCGCTCGCTTATCCGACTGGTGGCGTGTATCGCGCCGGCGCTCGATAGTGGTTCGAGCGTCTTCATGGGCTCGCTCCCGAAGAACTTGGCGTTGATCGCGGTGGGTCTGTGGGTCGGACGACGCTATGGAAATGTTATCACCAACATCGTCATGACGGACCAGGACCGGCGGCAGCTGGCGCGGGGGAGGAGAGTGCACCGTGGCTGCTGCTCCCCCGGTCCTTCCACCGCTGGTGTGTGGTGGCTCGACCGAGCGCCGGCCCGAGGGCCCCACCGGCCGTGGCTTGTCTTTGTTGGCGACGGCGACGAGGCTCCGGATGGTGGCTCTCCACTCGTCAAGCTTCTCCGCAGCAGGAGGGAAGTCGAGGAGCAGCTGCTCGCGCGCCAAAGCTTCTGCTGGCGTGGGTGGTGGCGAAAGCTGCGTGGACCGTGGCGCGCTTCGACTTCTAACCACGTTAGAAGGAGCTCTATCACGGCCCAGCGGCTGCGTTCCATTGTCGCCAGCACTTCGGCGGGCATGCTGGCCTCCTTCGTCCCGCAGATGATGCACAGGGCTCTTCCCACGGCGGTGCCCAGGGTCACCGGCGTGGTGACGCTGCTCGGCGCGCACACCATGGGAAGAGCGCGCTGTGGGTGCCTGGGTGGGTGTCCTGGAGGTCGTCGCGCCACCCGTGGGTGGCACTGCGGCGACCCCGGAGGGCCCCGCGCCGCCTGCAGGGGGCCCAGCTCCGTCTCTGGATTTTGTGGCGTGCGGCCTGCCGTCTTGCGCACGAACGACGCCGCTCGTTAGGCTCTGAGTGCCAGAGCGATGTTGGTGCTCGCGGGCCGCGCCTCGGGTCCTGTCCGCGATCGGCCCGCTACTCGCCCTCACCGGTACGTGCCGTCTGGCTCCCGTCGAACCGACCACCATGGCCGCCTTCTTCTTGGGAGCCATGGCGATGAAGAACCGTTAGGCTAACTGCTAGACCAGATTCTCACAACTACGCCACCCCCTACCTGGCGCGCCAAAGATGTCGGTGAGAATGACACCTATGGGATCACTGGGATCGCTTCTACTGTTGGCGGGTGCGGGCTCGTGAGAAGAGCAGGTTTAGCAGCTAGCACACGGATCGTTTACCCAGGTTCGGGCCGCGAGGATGCGTAAAACCCTAGTCCTGCTTTGGTGGATGTATTGAGTGTTCTTGAGCTCTTGAACTAGCTACGATGGCTGTGTAGTTCCAAAAAGACGAATCCCTCTCCTGGTCGCCTCGGGCCTCCTTTTATAGGAAAAAGGGGTTGCCACAGTGGCACACATGAGGTGGAAAGGCCTACAGTGCGCGAGCTTATCGCACGGTATTACGGGACAAAGTGAATTAAATGCGCTTCTTAGGTGTCCATTAGCTTTATTGGGGACGGGAACGAGGCCCGTCCCGTCCATCGCTGCTCCGTCTCGCTTCGACACGCGCCCATGCCCGCTATGCATGCAGCGCCATGTAGGTAGGCAGGCAGCTGAGGTGGCGCGGTGGTAGGGCCTTCATGAAGATCTGCATGCCACCACGCAGGTGCTTGCTGATTTGGCCTGGAAGCTGCATGTTGCCACGCAGGTGCCTGCCAAGCTGGTTGGGCTGGCAGCTGCATGCGAACGGCGGCGGAGTCTTGGTTGGTGCGGGCCTGGCAGTGGCCCTGCTGGCGCCCTCGGCAAGGGTCTTGCCGTGGTGTCACAGTTGTCCCCAGCAAGACGCTTGCCGGGGGTCTTGTGGATTCCCTCGGCTGGGATCCCGCCGAGGGTCGCTGTCTTCTGATCCTCATCTGATCTCACATATCTATGGTCTTGACAAAGATCTGCATGCCACCACGGAGGTGCCTCCCGAGCCCTGGTTCCAACGTAGTTGGTTGGGTCGGAACCCGTGGGCTCAAGGGTGGCTCGCTCTATTGGTCTGGGCAAGTTGCCCCCGCAAGGCTCTTGCCGGGGCCGCGGAGGCCGCCCTGGCAAGGGTCTTGCCGGGGGAGTCCACCTCTCCCCTTTGCTGTCTTGTGTTTTTGGTCTTGGCATTGCCTCTGATCGCCTTGTGCCTTTGGCTTCTCTCTGGATTCCCTCCCCTGTCCTGCTTAGTGCGGCCGTGGGCGCGGCTCCGACTGTCCGTTTAGAAGTAAAGGGGTAAAAAGGAGCGCCCCTACTTTTGTACACCGACATGGGCCTTTATTGTTGGTTCCCGTAGGGGCTGCACACCCCGGACCCTTGACGACCGAAGTATCACCTTCGGGCGCTACCTTCATTGCCCCTCGCACCAATTTATGATCGGGAGAGACCCTCCGGGACGACACCTCGAAGTTGTCCGCCCTAAGGGGCGAGGAAGCATGTGGAGGCGTCTCGCTTTCCATCATCTCCGGAAGCAGGTCATCCGAGGAGGAGGACTGTTGAGGAAGACTGCGGGCCGGACTGCAAACATATATTAAAGGTGTTACCCTTGTAACCTGAAAAGAACGGGATATGTCTAGGATACCCTTGTTCACTTACAATTCGGCGACAGGCTTGTCCTTATGGAGGAACTGTGCGTCAACGTCGCCTTCCGAACCCGAACCATCTGACAGGGACATCTTCCCTCTCTTGGGAGCCTCCACCTCCAAGTCTATGGAGGCGGTCCTTTTCTTCCCATGGGGAGAAGGGATATCAGCTTTTTCTTCCCCTTCGTCTTCAGAAGAGGGAGTTCCGGACTCCCCGGACATAGCGTCTGGTGTACCTTTAGAGTGGAGGCCACCTTGGGCCTTTTTGCTCTCCTCTTTGTCCTCCTTCGCCGGCACCTGATACAGCCGGGGTCAGCATCCTTGCCAACACAGGATCAGCTAAGTCTTCGGGAAGTGGAGCCGAACACCTAATTCGTTCTGCTTTCTTTATCCATCCCTGGTCGAAGACAGGTTTCTCAGTATATTGATACGGGATAATCAGCAAAGCTGTGTTCAGGAATCAAGTGCTTACCGAGGTATCCAGATGGTTGCAGTCGAGGCCGATGTCCTCGGTTGTGTCCGGCCACCGCTTTCGGGTCCCAAAGAAGTGCTGAAGGGTCCGTGGTCATTCCGGATTGAACTCCCACACGCGGAGAGGTCGCCGCTGACACTGTAGGACCCGGTAGAGTAGCATTACCTGGATCACAACGATGAGGCCGGTCCCTTTTCAAGAAGGCTCCGGATACGGCTGTGTAGCGTCTGCACTTCGTCAATTGATCCCCAGTCCAGCCTCTTATTAATCCATGATGCAAGTCGTAATGGAGGGCCAGATCGGAACGCAGGTGTAGCTGTCTGTAACGCCCACGATGCGGCTATATCTCCCACGTGTCGAGGAACGACTTAGAGGCATAACCGCATAGTGGTTTTGTCGCAGGAAGGGTCATCTTCACACAATCCCATGTAATGAACAAGAATGGGATAAAGAGTTGGCTTACAATCGCCACTTCACACAATACATAAATATAAATCATACATCATCCGAAATACAAACATATAGACCAACTACGGTCAAAATCCAAATGAAAATAAGACAACCCCAAATGCTAGATCCCCGATCGTCCCAACTGGGCTCCACTACTGATCATCAGGAAAAGACACATAGTAACGACCACGTTCCTCGTCGAACTCCCACTTGAGATCGACCCCATCATCTGCACTGGCATCGTCGGCACCTGCAACTATTTTGGTAGAATTTGTGAGTCACGGGGACTCAGCAATCTCACACCCGCGAGATCAAGACTATTTAAATTTATAGGAAAGGGAGGTGTAGTGAGGTGGAGCTGCAGCGGCAAAAGCATATATGGTGGCTAACTTGCGCAAATGAGAGCGAGAAGAGAAGCAACGGAACGGTCGTCATCTAGCAATGACCAAGAAGTGATCCTGAACTCCTACTTACGTCATACATAACACAGACCATGTTCACTTCCCGGACTCCGCCGAGAAGAGACCATCACGGCTACACACGCAGTTGATGTATTTTACTTGGGTCAAGTGACAAGTTCTCTACAACCGGACATTAACAAATTCCCATCTGCCTCATAACCGCGGGCACGGCTTTCGAAAGATATTACCCTGCAGGGGTGTCCCAACTTAGCCCATCATAAGCTCTCATGGTCAACGAAGGATAAACCTTCTCCCGGAAAGACCCTGTCAGTCTCGGAATCCCGGTTTACAAGACATTTCGACAATGGTAAAACAAGACCAGCAAAGCCGCCCGAATGTGCCGACAAATCCCGATAGGAGCTGCACATATCTCGTTCTCAGGGCACACCGGATAAGTCAAGCTACGAGTAAAACCAGACCTCGAGTTTCCCCGAGGTGGCCCCGCAGGCTGCTCGGTTTGGACCAACACTCGAAGGAGCACTGGCCCGGGGGGGGGGGGGTTAAAATAAAGATGACCCTCGGGCTCGCGAAAACCCGGGGGAAAAGGCTTAGGTGGTAAATGGTAAAACCAAAGTTGGGCCTTGCTGGAGGAGTTTTATTCAAGGCGAACTGTCAAGGGGGTCCCATAAATCACCCGACCGTGGAAGGAACGCAAACTCAAGGAACATAATCCCGGTATATCAGTAACTAGGGCGGCAAGAGTGGAACAAAACACCAGGCATAAGGCCGAGCCTTCCACCCTTTACCAAATATATAGATGCATTAATTAAATAAGAGATATTGTGATATCCCAACATATCCATGTTCCAACATGGAACAAACTTCAACTTCACCTGCAACTAGCAACGCTATAAGAGGGGCCGAGCAAAAGCGGTAACTTAGCCAAACAACGGTTTGCTAGGAAAGGATGGTTAGGGCTGACATGGAAAAATTGGAGACATGATATAGCAAGTTATAGGTAGCGGAGCATGGCAATAGAGCGAACAACTAGCAAAGCAAAGATAGAAGTGATTTCGAGGGGTGGTCATCTTGCCTGCAAGGTTCTCAGAGTTGTCGAAAGCTTGATCCTCGTAAGCGTACTCAACAGGTTCCTCGTTCACGAACTCGTCTCCCGGCTCTACCCAAGACAAGAACACAAACAAACGGAACCACAATCAACAACGAGAAATGCACAAGCAACATGATGCAAAACATGTATGATATGCGAGATATGATATGCGATGCATATGCGTGCTCCGGAAGGAAAATGATGAACATGAGAGTAACTTGGCAAACCAAGCATGCCACTGGAAAGATGGGATGATTTCAGTCGAAATCGATATAAAGATCACCAGAAATGGATGCACGGTTTGCAAATGGCAAGCAAAACAAGAATGACACGAATCTGCGATTAACAGCATGATAGCACTTAAAATGCAACAAGTAAGAATACTACAGCACCCCAACATAGCAACAAAGAACATGACAGTAATCTACAGGAGATGCTTGACAAAAGATGAACACTGAGCTACGGCTAGATCACAACATATCAAGCTCAAACAAGCATGGCAAAAGTGCAAAAGATAACAGGATCACAGACAGTGAAAAACTGGACATGGCAGGAAACAGCATCAGGTAGCAATGTTCAGAGCACAAAATCAACATGCTACAGGAACTTAAGATAGCAAAACAAGGCATGGCAGTGTTCTACTAAATGCACATGACAAAAGTCCCTTACTGACCATAAGCCAAAAAGGACCAGAAGATATGATGGTAAGCATGTAAACATAGCAAGTTTCGTTATCAGGTTTCAGACTTGGCAGAAAACAGAGCATGGCAGAAATAATAATATGTAGGCCTCTTTGTGAGCTTGATGCACTCACTACAGAGCAATGCATGACAAAACTAGCATACCTACAGCAATATGGCATGTTTATGAAGCTATCCATGGCAAGAACAATTGCATAGCATGTATGGATCAACTACAATAAGCTTGGAACAATTGTATATCATGTTAAAAATCTGCCAGAAATATTTTATAGCAAAAGTAGAGCAAGATTGAGTCATGCTATGTCACTCCATAATTACAAAAAATTGCAGGAATGGATCAATTACAACTATAGCTACAAAACATCCTTACTGAACATCCCCAAAATATGCATGGTTCTCTATAGCATCCAGTTTACATGGCAACAAAATAACAGCAGACAAAGACTTGGAGAAAACACCAAGTCCCTGAAATCAGAAACATTACGGAGCCTACTTTTCATGCTTGTTCTAGTCACCACAGAGATCAC
Organism: Aegilops tauschii subsp. strangulata; assembly: GCF_002575655.3. NCBI lineage: Eukaryota > Viridiplantae > Streptophyta > Magnoliopsida > Poales > Poaceae > Aegilops > Aegilops tauschii. Next base: position 332,580,931 of record NC_053035.3, read on the forward strand.
AAAAATACATGGACTACACCACTGGAAAGATGGCATGGCATACTTCAAAACGTATGTAGAGCTCATGCTCATAAGATGCACAGATTAAATGATACAAAAATGACAAATCTCCAAGTTCTGCTAAGAACCAGCAGATAACAGCAACTAGCCCTCTTCCAACAGAGATTTGGGCATCAATATTACCTCTAATGAACATGGTGCAATTGAACAAAATGTAGAGCATCACGAGTCGAACATTTTGACATATTACACGCGCTAATCGGAGCTACATGCACGGAGTTATAGCATCACGAACAGAGGCATATGCTGTAAAAGGAAAAAAAAACTTAGAAAAAAAAGAGGGGGCTCGGGGTCAACCGCTACAGTGCTCGCCGATCCAGATCTGGGGAGCTCGCCTCGATGGAGCTCGGGCTCGGCTCCGGTGGCAGTTGGCTGGCGACGGGGAAGGAGGGAGAGGCCGGAGGGGCGACGGAGGGGCGCCGGCGGCGGAGGGGGCTGGAGGAGGCGCGGTGGCGCGGCGGCGTGGCGCCGGCGCACTCCGGCGGCCGGAGCGGCGGAGCGGCGACCGGGACGGCGCAGGAGGCGGCGACGCTCGGCGGCGGTGGGAGCAGGCGGCGGCGCGGGCAGGCGTCGGGCCGGGCGGGCCGGTGCGGTGGATGCGGCGGCGGCGACACGTGGCGCGTGCCGATTCGCCGGGCGGCGCGGGCGGACGTGTCCGGCGGCGCGAGGTGGACGGAGCTAGGGTTGGACTGAGCTCGTTTTTCGGGAGGGTCACATATTTATAGGTAGAGGGAGCTAGGAGAGTCCAAATGAGGTGCGGTTTTCGCCCACACGATCGTGATCGAACGATCTAGAGCATGGAAAAGAGTTTGGTGGGTTTTGGGCTGGTTTTTGAGGGGGTTTTTCTGGACACTCAAATGGACTTTGCGGATGCCCGGTTAACCGTTGGAGTACCAAACGACCTCCAAATGGAACGAAACTTGACCGGTAGTCTCCGGGTGGTATATTAAGGCCACTTGACAAGCCTCGGTCCATTCCGAGAAAGTTTGACACCCGCACACGAAAGAAAACAAGAGGGGTGCGCCGGAGGAGATAGGAGCACCGGATAGCAAAACGGACAACGGGGAAAATGCTCGGATCCATGAGACGAACACGTATGCAAATGTAATGCACATGATGACATGATATGAAAATGCATGACAAGACAAAATGCAAAACGAAAGACAAACCCGACCACGGAGGGAATATCATAACACATAGCCGAAAATGGCAAGAGTCGGAGTTACAAATATGGCAAGTTACATGCGGGGTGTTACACTATCCACTTGGTACCACGGGGTTCAGTGATATAAAACCACTCCCAGTGCCATAGGTTGGAAGTTTCTGTGAAGGAGCCCTTTGGCCAAAAAGTATTGGCGAGCTTGCTCACCATGGCACCGCCACACTCCGCTTGCTCCCTGTTGACTACCTTCGGCTTCACATTAAAGGTCTTGAGCCATAAGCCGAAGTGTGGGGGAATGCGAAGAAAGGCCTCGCACATGATAATGAACGCCGAGATGTGAAGAAAGGAATCCGGAGCTAGATCATGAAAATCTAGCCCATAATAGAACATGAGGCCACGAACGAAGGGGTGAAGAGCAAACCCTAGTCCCCAGAGGAAGTGGGAGATGAATACGACCCTCTCACCGGATCTGGGTGTAGGAATAACCTGCCCCTTGGCAGGAAGCCTATGGAGAATTTCCGCGGTCAGATACCTTGCCGCCCGAAGCTTCACGATATGCTCCTCCGTGACAGAGGAGGCCACCCACCGGCCTTGAGGGCTGGGTCTGGACATGACTGGGAGGCTAGGAGCGATTAAGTTTAAACCTGGGTGCTGGAGCTCGAGGTTGGAAAAGTTGAGGAAGAGGTAGGCTTAGAGGAAAAGGACAGGTCCGTGCCCCTTTATAAAGGCGATGAATATCGAACGCCTCCTCTTGGGCCTTAAAACTTGCCTATTCCCAAGGAATCATGCCAATGGGGCGGTTGGATTACCCACACCCGTATTGATGAGAATCCCGCAATAAGGGGACACGATCTCTACTTCGACAAGACATGCCAATAAAACCGCATCTTGAAACATGGAGCAGGAGGCTAAAAAATGGTTCGAAATAATGACCGGACAGTGATGTGTTGTCAGGCTACAAAAGTTGTCAGTAGATTGGACTCGTGAAATATTATACTCTCTGCGTATGTGTGTGTGTGGTACTTGTTTTGCAGAGCCGGACACGTTTTCTGTGTTCGAAGGCTGTTTTGGAGTATTTGGAGGAGGAACCCGCCTTGCAATGCCGAAGACAATCTGCGCGTCGGACACATCGTCATTGAAGCCTGGTTCAAGGGCTACTGAGGGAGTCCTGGATTAAGGGGACCTCGGGCGTCAGGACTATGTAGCATGGGCTGGACTAATGGGCTACGAAGATACAAGACAGAAGACTTCTTCCCATGTCTGGATGGGACTCTCCTTTGCGTGGATGGCAAGCTTGGCGTTCGGATATGTAGATTCCTTCCTTTGTAAACTGACTCTGTACAACCCTAGGCCCCTCCGGTGTCTATATAAACCGGAGGGTTTAGTCTGTAGAGGCAATCACAATCATACAGGCTAGACATCTAGGGTTTAGCCATTATGATCTCATGGTAGATCAACTCTTGTAATCCTCATATTCATCAAGATCAATCAAGCAGGAAGTAGGGTATTACCTCCATCAAGAGGGTCCGAACCGGGGTAAACATCGTGTCCCCCGTCTCTTGTTACCATCGACCTTAGACACACAGTTCGGGACCCTCTACCCGATATCCGCCGGTTTTGACACCGACACCCTCCCGGTGCTCTGCTCGCCCGTCATCAGCAACGTCCAAGTCACCAAGACCCTCATCGACGGTGGCGCAGGGCTCAATGTCCTGTCCGTCAAGACGTTCGACAGCCTTCAAGTGCCATATGATCAGCTGCAGCCTACCAAGCCCTTCTCAAGAGTGACCGACGACTTTACCACCCCGATAGGGCAGGTCCGCCTCCCAGTCACCTTCGGCCAGTGTGACAACTACCGCACCGAGCTCATCGACTTCGACGTCGCCCACATCCGCCTGTCGTACAACGCCTTCCTCAGGTATCCAGCCTTGGCCAAGTTCATGGCAGTGACCCACCACAGTTACAACATCCTCAAGATGCCAGGGAGCGGTGGCATCATCACAGTTCCGTGTGAAGAAAGAGAAGCGGTGTGCTCCCTCGAGTGCGCCTACCAAGCGACAGCAGTTGAAAACCCTGACAACGAAGGCACCATGTACCCTCCTGAGGCCATCCCCAAGAAGAAGAAGCAGCTGTTCCACCCAGGACCTCAAGAGAGCGGCGTCTCCAGCGGCACCACCTCAGGATCTGCGCCCGCAGGCGGGGCACCTCCCTCCTCGCATAGGAAGGCGCGCTCGGCGCCCTCCTTAGGCTGGGCTCGGGGGCTCTCTTCTGGAGGGCCTCAGACTTAGCCGATGTCACGAGGAGGCGCTCGGGCACCACGTGGAGGCGTGCTTTGCTGCACGCTTCCCTCAAGAGGGCACGAGGCGTGGAGCGCCTAGTGCTCGGGAGTTCACCACCAAGGCGATCCAGGAGCTTCAAGTAGCAAGGACCATGCACGGCGACCGCCGCCCACCACCCAGCGCAGCTCCCCATCCTAGCGAGGACGGCGGGCTACACATCTGCGTCGACATTCCATGGCTCATCAGGGCCACATCTCAGGGACGTTTCTGGCCTTCGTGCATTGGACTGTGCGAGGGTCCACCTCACAGCTACATTCGCATGCCATTCGGCTTGCCGAACGCGTCTGTCACCTTTCAGCGCCACCTGGGGAGCATCCTGGCGGCTCAGGAGGCCATGCATCATGCTGTCCTGGAGGAAATAGCGATGGTCCTTCAGGAGCCACCTGGGCCTGCGGAGCCTCCCGAGGCTCAGGACCCTGGGGGCTCGTGAGGAACAACTCGTCGGCGTGCATCTTCGGCTATTCCAACATCGCTCCAGTTACGGTACCAGGTGACTCTTTCCAGTTCATTCAGTTGGGGGCGCCCCTCGGGCAGCATGATCCCCAAGTCGCACGGGTCTGTTCCTGTGACGTGTATCCTTTTGCATCTTTAGCTTACCCTGCTGGGAGCGCCCCTCGGGCTGCATCTTTCCCAAGCCGCTCGGGTCCGTCCTAGTGGCACGTGTCGTTCTTGCATTTATCTGGGCTAACCTGCCTCTTTACTTAAGTCATCTCACGGTTATCACCTGCTTGATTGTTACCCATTGCGGCCACCCGTGTTGCCGATCGCCCCCTGCTCATCCCGCAACGGGGGCTACTCATGCTGGCACGGCGCTTGTGCTCGGGTCCTTCCCTGCAAGGCTGACAAATCTGAGCGGTCGAGCTCTGGCTCGCGGCACGCCCCGCGCACGTCACCTCACCAGGCCCTCAGTGCCTTCATCTTCCTGCGGAACGACCAGTGGCAGACCTGCAAGCGCGGTTGCAATCTGTGTCCCTCCTCGCACTAACTTGCAGGAACCTTTGGAGGGTGGCAGTGGGCGGCACCGCAAAGCTCCTTCCTTTTTGACGCAATTCGCTTGCGCGCACTAGTAGAAAAATAGGGCTTAGGTCACAGGGCAGTTTTCACATTAGCCCCGGTTCAGTCATGAACCGGGACTAATGTGAGCATTGGTCCCGGTTCGTGAGCCCAGGGGGCCGGCCGGGGCCTCGTGGGCATTGGTCCCGGTTCGTATGGACCCTTTGGTCCCGGTTGGTGGTACAAACCGGGACCAATGGGCCACGCTCCTGGCCCACCACCCTTTAGTCCCGGTTCATACCACAAACCGGGACTAAAGGGCTGGTCCTAGTTGCGGCCAGTGTTTAGTCCCACCTCGCCAACCGAAGGGCGCTCACACCAGTTTATAAGCCCGTCCCTCTATGCCTTGTTGAGCTTCTATTAAAGTGAAAATAGATGCCCTTATACAGGAAATTTGACTTAAATTCATAGTAAATTTCATAGAAATTTAGTATGAATTTAGGCTGAATTTTCTCTATAAGTGCATGTATGTTCATTTTTTATATTTATAAAATAAATAAACCTTAATAAAATTAATAAAACTAAATAAACCTTAATAAAATAAAATAAAATAAACTATAGTAACTACAATAAATAAACCTTAATTAATTAAGTAAAAATAGCAACAAGTAAAATAAATAAAAATAGCAGCAGTAAAATAAATAAAAATAAAATAATTAAAGTAAAAGACATAAGTAATTAGAAATAAAATAAATAAGTTTTTTGTTGTAAGTAGAAAGAAAACCTTTTCAGAGTTCATTTGAAATGCTTTTCAATTTTAGGGTCTTATAGCTCAAAATAATTAGTAAATGCATGAAAAATAACAAATGAAGTTAGAAAGGATTGACAAATGATGATGTGGCTTTGAATGGTGCATTTTGAACACACAAAAAGTCAGGAGTTCAAATAAGTTTTAAAAAATGAAATCCCTTTGTAACAGACGAGTTTCCGGATGAAATCCTGAAACTTTGAAAGAGATTGTCCGTTTTGTACACGAAGTGCATCCAGTTTTTGCCGTAACCCTCTCAACTTTCTTGCACATGCTATGTGGATGAAATGATGATATCATGCCAACTTTCAACCTTTTCAGAGTTCATTTGAAATGCTTTTCAATTTTAGGGTCTTATAGTTCAAAATAATTAGTAAATGCATGAGAAATAACAAATGAAGTCAGAAAGGATTGAAAAATGATGATGTGGCTTTGAATGGTGCATTTTGAACACACAAAAAGTCAGGAGTTCAAATAAGTTTTAAAAAATGAAATCCCTTTGTAACAGACGAGTTTCCGGATGAAATCCTGATACTTTGAAAGAGATTGTCTGTTTTGTACACGAAGTGCATCCAGTTTTTGCCGTAACCCTCTCAACTTTCTTGCACATGCTATGTGGATGAAATGATGATATCATGCCAACTTTCAACCTTTTCAGAGTTCATTTGAAATGCTTTTCAATTTTAGGGTCTTATAGCTCAAAATAATTAGTAAATGCATGAAAAATAACAAATGAAGTCAGAAAGGATTGAAAAATGATGATGTGGCTTTGAATGGTGCATTTTGAACACACAAAAAGTCAGGAGTTCAAATAAGGTTTAAAAAATGAAATCCCTTTGTAACAGACGAGTTTCCGGATGAAATCCTGATACTTTGAAAGAGATTGTCTGTTTTGCACACGAAGTGCATCCAGTTTTTGCCGTAACCCTCTCAACTTTCTTGCACATGCTATGTGGATGAAATGATGATATCATGCCAACTCTCAACCTTTTCAGAGTTCATTTGAAATGCTTTTCAATTTTAGGGTCTTATAGTTCAAAATAATTAGTAAATGCATGAAAAATAACAAATGAAGTCAGAAAGGATTGAAAAATGATGATGTGGCTTTGAATGGTGCATTTTGAACACACAAAAAGTCAGGAGTTCAAATTAGGTTTAAAAAATGAAATCCCTTTGTAACACACGAGTTTCCGGATGAAATTTAAACTATTCAAATTTGGAAACTAATGGATTAACAGAAAGTTTATAATTATTCTGAGCTAAAAGCAAAAAGAATAAAAAAATAAAGCAAAAATCAAAAGAAAATAAATAATTCAAAAAACAAAAAAATACTGGAAAAAAATAAAAAATGCCGCCTAATGGGCCACACAGCCTGCATACGTCTAGAAACCCATCTGCACATGGGCCAGGATGCAGGCCCGCAGGCCCAATAGGCCCAACATGGCAATGACAAAGGTAGGAATGTATAATGCCTGCATATTAGAGAGGAGCTCAGCACCTGAGCTGCAGCGCAGCTTATAAACAGGTGCTGAGCTCTCTCAGCTAGCGAGGTGGGACTTAACTTCCCACCGCACCGCGCCAGCACATTAGTCCCGGTTGGTGGCTCCAACCGGAACCAATGCTCCCCTTTGGTCCCGGTTGATGCCACCAACCGGGACCAAAGCCCTCTGCTTCCCGCCCTTTGCGCTGGTGAAAAGAGGCCTTTAGTCCCGGTTGGTGGCACCAACCGGGACCAAAGGGTGGGTATTGGTTCCGGTTGGAGCCACCAACCGGGACCAAAGCCTTTGCTCTATAAGTAGCACTTTGGAAATTTTCTGATTTCCATCGCCAGTGTCCCCCCGCCCGACGACGCCGCGAGCTCGATCTACGCCGCCAGGCTGCCCCGTCGTCGTCGCCGTCGCCCGTGCCCCCGAGCCCACGCCATCGCCCGTCGCCGTCATCCTCCGCCCCCCCCCCGCCGCCGTCGCCGTCGGCCTCCGCCGCGCGCCCCCGAGCCATCGCCCCGTATACGTCACCATCGCCGCCCTCCGCCCCCGGCCCGCCGCGGTCGCCGTCGCCCTCCGCCACCCTGTGAGCGCCGCCCCGATCCCCTCCTCCTCCTCCCTGTAATGGCCGCCGCCGCTGCCACCGCGCCCCCTAGCTATAGTACTGTACGTAGTTTAATTTAGATTTGTAATTTAGTTGTATTAATTTGGATGTGTAGTTAGATGTGTAGTTAATTTAGTTGTTGTAATTTAGATGTATTAATTTAGATGTGTAGTTTAGATTTTTCATATTTAGAAGTCATTTATGTATGTTCATATTTAGAAGAAAAAGAAGGAGAGAAGAAAGGAAAATAAGAAGAGGAAGAAGGAGAAGAAGAAGAAGAATAAGAAGAAGAGGAGAGGAAGTAGAGGAGAAATAAATAAGAAGATGAAAAGGAAGAAAAAAAGAGTAGAAGAAGAAGAAATAGAGGAGAAGAAGAAGAAATAGAATAATATATTATTCTATTTCTTCTTCTTCTCCTCTATTCCTTCTTCTTCTCCTCTTTTTTTCTTTTTTTTCTTCGATCTCCTCCTCTATTCCTTTCTTCTTCTCCTCTTTTTTTTCGTCTTTTCCACTTCTTATTTTTTATCGGGTATGTCGTTGTCGATATATGTACCCCCCCCCCCCCGATAACTTTTAGTAAGTACTACTTAGAAAGTGTTTAATAGAATTAGTTAGAAAAATAATAGAACTAGTTAAACTAGCTAGTTTATTTGTAGTAAGTACTACTTTATTCTATTTATAGTAAGGAAATTAATAGAACTAGTTTGTTTTTTTAGTTAAAGCAATTATTCCCGCATCGACGTCGACGATGCCTATCCCGCATCCTTGTCGTCGACTCGGCGGAGGAGGCCGGCTTGATCAGAGGGGCCATGTCTGGGACTGGGCTCCGCCGGGCTGGTTTTGGGAGGTGCTACCTTCCGGGGGGCGTAGGTTGGTGAGGAACCAGCCCGTCGTTGACCCGATCCTTGTTTGGTGGTGCTCGCGTGGGCCAGTGACGGTGCCGAGGCTTCCGGACACCGCGGAGGTGGTACGTCACCGTGTCAGCGAGGAGGACCAGCACGTCCGTCGCTACATGGTTGCGTTGGAGGGCAGGTTCGACAATACCTGGCAGGTTCTTCAGGGATCTCACTGGAGCTATGATCCTGTGATGGTTCCGTCCCTTTGGGTCTCCACCGCCCGCGCCGATACCCGTCGGGCGCTACTGTTCTAGCTGTACTAGCGATGCTATATGTATGATAGTATTCGAGGTGTATTAGTGATAATATTCGGCGATGTACGGACGCATGGAGATGATGTAGTTTTGCTTATAATTGAATGCATCCTAATTTGAATACTACTTTATTTTGTGATTTGATTTTGCTTATTGAATGCTCAAAGTGGAAAACTACTCCGATCCTACTTTGAATGCTAAAATTGGAGAGCACTATGATTAGTTGATAGCTTATAGGGTTTTTGTTTTCGCAGAAATCTAGGAGCCCCCCCGGCCCCTCCATCATCCCCGCCGTCGTCCCCGTCACCGCCCCCTCCGACATCGAGGTGAGACCAGCCAAATCCTCTTTTAGAAAGATAATTAAACGATATTTCGGGTTGACTGTAAGTCTGTCGAGTCTCCACCATATATGAGAGGACGAAGAATCCCGACTGTTGTCGTGGGGCTAGCTTCTCCTTCGTTCCCGTGTGCTAGACAATTTGGTGTAATGCACTCGAGAACGAAAGGAGGAGCTACCATCACCGACGGTCGCAAATGTCAGAGAGGAATCAGTGAGGGAGAGTTCCACCATATATATATGAGAGGACGAAGAATCCCGACTGTTGTCGTGGGGGTCGCTTCTCCTTTGTTCCCGTGTGCTAGCTAGACATTTTGGTGTAATGCACACGGGGACAAAGGGAGGAGCGACCATCACCAACGGTCGAATGTATACACCACGTGAGCTGAGAGTTTTCAAGAAAAGACTCGACAAACCGATAGTCAACCCGTGATGAATAATAATGATCTAACTTAGGATTTTTAGTACATATATTTAATTGTAGATGTTTAATATTTGAATTATATATGAACATAGGAAATGTCGTACTCGGACGACGAAAGTCTCCCGGGGGAGTGCGACTGGTGCCACGACGACCGAGGTCAGTGCGACAGGCCTCACCTGGACGAAGATCGGCGCTTCAGTATTAAGCTGGAGGAGACGTTCGATGTTGAAACGGTACGCAACGACGACAAGTGTTATTTTTTCGTAATTAAGCACGACTTCAACTATTTCAACGTGTACTTTTCATCTTTTACAATTCGGCTAGCTTATCCCATGCCATGCAAGACGCTACGTCTTGGAGAGGATGGGTTTTGAAGACCATGAAAGTATGGAAACAAAGAAAATTCACCTAAGGACCCATCATGATATAGATTTTGAAGTAAAGCTGTATAATTCTGAGAGCGTAAGCCATTTTGGTTGCAAAAATTGGGAAGCATTTTGCAAGATGTATGGTTTTGATGAGGGTATGCTTGTCACCATGGATCTTGGTGATCCTGACATCGAGCAAGACAATATGGACATTTGGGTCCTTGTTGATACGCCTCCAATTCTACCGCTATGTGAGTTTCTCAAACATAGTTATTAGCTAATTTATATTGTTCATTTCAAAATAGTTGACAGCTTATTTTCATTGACAGCTTATTTTGATTGTTCAAACAATGTGCGGAACATGGTAGACAGAACCTACTACACCGATGGTTCTAAGTTAACTTATAAGGAGAAAACTCATCTGGTCGGATTTTGTACTGATATTGAGAATTACAATATCTACAATCAAACTCCTGATCATTATGGTCCTCCATACGTGCCACTAGTGCACGTGTTGAACTACGGTAACTACTATGGAGATACCCTGGTAAGATTTCTTACTATTACGACATCCGTGCATATTTTGCATAGTTCTAAAACTAGTGCATTATCATTGCTAACTATGAAGTTATTACTATGTTTTTCAACAGATAATCCCAGAGGATTGTGTGCCTCATTTGATGTATCAGAATGGTAGGCTTGATGTTTTGAATATACAACCAGGTCATCCTACGAATCTCAACTGTCCATACCGGATTTCTAAAAGAAGTGGAGACATGCAAATCAAAGAATGGAAAAAATGTATGGACAGTCGCAAGGAGCTTCTTGGAAGCAAAAGGAAGCGAGGCACAAGAATTGGAGATAGGATGATCTCCATTCTCCATAATGGAGAGTCAGGGTCTATATTGTTTTATGCTATTTTACCTTAAAGAGGGTATTTCGGTCCTACCTAATACTGATGATCATGTGCTAAGAACAATTAAGTAGGGTTGGTTCGATGACTGTGAGGATGATGATCGTATGACTTGTTATTAATAACGAGTAGAAGTTGTATGATGATGATTAGTAGGACTTGTTATTATATATGATGATGCATGATGCGTGCATGAAGAGTTATTATATATCAGCGGGTGAAATGAACATGGATTGGATTGAAGTGAAGGCAACATGCATGTGGTGCGTGTCGAAAGTAGTACAATCCAAACTTGATCAAGTCCGGATTAGTATTACTTTCGACATGCACCACATGTTGCCTTCACTTCAATCTAAGCCATGTTTAGGCATAGCAGTACGTAGCGTTGGTAAACCAAGCACAGAGATATAAGAGAGGACACTTCTCTCTAATAGCTAGCTAATAACAACCTAAATTAACCCCCCAAAACCCCCAAACCCCCCCTTCAAAAAAAAAGAAAAACCTCAGCTCCTGCCAGGTGCTGACGCGTGGATGCCTATTGGTCCCGGTTGGTGGCACCAACCGGGACCAAAGGCCCTCCTGCCTGGGCTCCCCGCACCGGCCACGTGGACGGCCTTTAGTCCCGGTTCGTGTAAGAACCGGGACTAAAGGGCTAGGGCATTAGTAACGACCCTTTAGTCTCGGTTCCTGAACCGGGACTAAAGGCCCTTATGAACCGGGGTAAAAGCCCCTTTTCCTACTAGTGGCGTTAAAGGGAGGGCTCCTGAGCATCGTGCCTCAGGAGCTCTTACTGGCTCTCCAGCCCTCACCCCCTGGCCTTGACCATGGCATCGTGACCTGGCATACCAGCGGCGGCTGAGCTCGCTCGAGGGTCGGGACCCGAGGACGTAGAGCACACAGAAGAGTGTGAAAAATAGGGGGAAGCTTGCACGAGCCTGACCCGGCTCCGCTATGGCCACTGGCGCGCAAACCTGGTGCTGCGCAAGGGATCGACTCAGGACCGCTAAGATAAGTCTCGTGCTCGAATCAGCCAGGCACTGCGACACCGGATCCCCATCTCTTGCAGCATTGCTACGGCGATGCCACCTTCCTTTCCTACCTTCAGGTAGTTGCTTGCGCGCTAAAGGGGACCTCTTGAGTATCGTGCCTCGGGAGCTCTTACTGGACCTCAGGCTGCTCACCTCCTGGCCTTGACCACGGCATCGCGACCTGGCATACCAGCAACGGCTGCAGCCTGCCTGGGGACCGGGACCTGTCGGCGTAGAGCACCAAGCTACCGCGAGGCTGGAAAGGGGGACTGAGCCGGAGCAAGACACGCAGTCATAAACCTTCGTCATAAGGACAATATTAATAAAAGGCACTACAGATCCTTTACATGCCCCCATGGGGACCATCTCGATTCCTTGCAGGGAACAAAAGGAGAAGGTTTCTAGGAGCCCTATCTACAAGCGTCGCCGCCGACGCCATCATCAACAGTGGGCCACCGGAGGCCAACGCCAACCCCATCCAGATCAACGGCGGCAACAGGCGGGCGACGCTGCCGCCCTGCGGGCACGGAGAGAGCTCGAGGGCACGTAGCTGTCGTCGCTCGTCTCCGGAGTCTCGTAGGGCTCGAGAGAGTCGCTGGACTCCCAAGTGCCATCGCTGCTGTCGGAGGAACTGCCGGCGAGGCCAGCGGCGGGCCCGGCTCCGACCGTTGTGCCGTCCCGACGGCCCCCTCCAGGGCAGCACTCCAGGTGGCGGCCTTCCTCGTCGAAGACCTTGAAGAACATCGTGGAGGCACCATCATACTCGAACTGGATGGCGAGGGCGCCCTCCGCACGGCAAGCTCGGGCAACCTCGCCCCATCCGCGGGTCATGAAGATCTTGCCCGGGGAGACGACCTCAACCTCCGCCCCCGTTGCCGGGGCATCACACTCGGTGTGCTGCAGCCACAACTCGAGTGGCCCCCTCGGCGGCATCTCTGCGGAGAAGAACTGCGAGAAGCGGATCCAAGAGCGCGGTGGCATCCCCGCCCACACCACAAGTTCGCGCGAGGAGCCCTCGGCGTGGGTTCCCGGGGCGGCGGCGCGCACCACCACAACACAGCCACCACGGCCACAACGCGATCGGCGCCTGTTGCTGCCTCCTCCTCCAGAGCCCTCTGCCTGGGCGTACAAGGGCAGTAGATAGCCGGGAGGCGGCCGTTCATGCCAAGGCCTCGTCGCTTCCGGCCTCACGACGACGTCTCGAGAGCGGGCCAGCCTCTTCTTCGGCGGGAGCGGCCCCGGCTCTTTGCCGGGAGCCTTCCCCTTTTCAGCAGCGGAGAACCTCCGTATCAGCGCCATGGGTGTCGCGGAAAGGAGGAGGAAGAAGAAGTGGGCAGAATAGAGGAAGAGATGAGCGACGGGGGCTCCGCCCCTCTCCTCATTTATAGCCCGAGGGAGGCCAACCGCCGGCCTCCATGATTGCAGGTAATGATGGTTTTTCTGCATGCCGCAGGGACTCGTCAAGTCGGGCGGTTGCCGAGGCAGCGTGGAGAAGCGGAGACGCCCACGTCCGGTCAGTCGCCACGCGTCAATCAAGGCCGGAGGCTATTGGGGCCCGCGGTGCTCCGCACTTGACCCTTGGCTTCGCCGCGAAGCCAAGTACGAGCGCGCCTTGGGGCCGGGGGCTACTGTCGGTGTCCTGGGAACGGGGGTATCCAGACTTGCCTGCCTGCGGCCCAGGGCGTGGCTCCTCCAGCGGCCTGGTACGGCCTGTCTTCATCAACAACCACTCAAGACCCTCGCGAGGGGCCAAGCCTCACGAGGCAGATGACGCAAGACCTCCTTAGGGGCAGCCTCCCTAGGCTGGCTCCCGAGGAGCGGAGATATCTATGCAAGGGGTACCTCGCAAGGTTCGCATCACGTGAGCCATGATGACCAAGGCCAGGCGGGCGCCAGCGGGCGTAGAGTACTCGTTGCCTCTTTGGTGCTAAAGGGGCAGGCGCAGGCGAGGAGTCTGGAGGCATCAGGCAAAGGTTTCCATATTGGTGCAACGAGACCAAGACCAGTAGGACGGCAGGACGGAGGTCACCATGGAGCCCACGACGGCATCACCACCGGAGCCTTTGGCAGGCGAAGACCACCTTTTGTCAGGATAACTTGTACTAGTTGTCCCCTTCAAATTGGCCGTTGTGGGATCCCTTCCCGCCTAATATTTGGGAAGTGGACCTGAGCCTCTATATATAGGACTAGCCACCACCGTAGTGGGTATCTCATCTTGGACCGGATCCATTCCACCAAGGCCACCACACAAGCTCACCGAGCTAAAGAACACCTCTCCTCAGGAGGCTGTTCATCCATTGTATTCTTCATCATCAGCCTACAAGGAAATCCACCACACCACACTGGATTAGGTTATTACACCACAACGGTGGACCGAACCAGTATAAACCCTCGTGTCTCTTGTTCTTTGGGTTCTTCGAGTTCGGCCTTGAGATCCTTGCGAGAGTGAGCTAGAGAGAGAGAGAGATCTTCGTGCGCACCCCAGTGTTCGAACCTCAAGGGTTTGCCGGAACCCAGAATCCGACAGTCACTCCAAGGAAAATGTTTGTGCAAGGTGGCGTAACGCAAACAATTTTCAAGAGAATGTTGTGTGGGATTGTTCATTGATCCAACATAGTTTATTCCTAGAAACTATGTGCGTTGCCTGAGGTCATCGCCCACGGTGTTTTCTCAATAACCGTTTTGTCAGTGTCCCGGGAACGGGGGTCCCCAGACTTGCCTGCCTGCGGCCCACGGCGTGGCTTCGCCAGCGGCCCCGCACGGCCCATCTTCACCTGCAAACACTCAAGACTCTCGCGAGGGGCCAAGCCTCACGAGGCGGACGACACAAGACCTCCTCAGGAGTGGCCTCACCAGGCTGGCTCGCGAGGGGTGGAGAGATCAAGGCAAGGGACACCTCGCGAGGTTCCAGTGACGCAAGCCTTGACGACTGGAGCCAGGCGGGCGCCAGCGCACGCAGTGTCCTCGTTTCCTCTTTGGTGTTAAAGGGGCAAGCGCGGGCGAGGAGTCCGGAGGCATCAGGCAAAGGTTTCCATATCGGTGCAACGAGACCAAGACCAGCAGGACAGCAGGACGAAGGTCACCGTGGAGCCCAAGACGGTGTCACCACCAGAGCCTTTGGCAGGCGATGACCACCTTTAGTCAGGATAGCTTGTACTAGTTGTCTCCCTTCAAATTTGGCCATTGTTGGCTCCCTTCCCGCTCAATATTTGGGGAGAGGACCAGGCCCCTATAAATAGGACTAGACACCACAGTAGGAGGCAACAGATTCAGATCATCCTCACCCACACAAGTTCACCAAGCACAAGAACTCCTCACCCCAGGAGGCTGTTCTTCCCTTGTACTGTTCATCCTCAGCCCAAGAGGCAATCCACCACACCACACTGGAGTAGGGTATTACACCACAACGTTGGCCCGAACCAGTATAAATCTCATGTCTCTTGTGTTGCGGGTTCGTCGAGCTAGGCTTTGAGATCGCGGTGAGGCTAAGGGCGTGATTAGGTAGGGGGAGATCTTCGTGCGCACCACAGTGTTCGAACCTCAAGGGTTTTGCCGGAACCCGAAATCCGACATTTGGCGCGCCAGGTAGGGGTGCGCCGAAGCTTTCTTTCCGCCGATCCGCGTCCCATCGCTTCGTCGTCTCCATGGCGGACGGTCATCGAGCTCGCGCTGAGCGCCGGGTCGCCCTCCCCGCCCGCGTTGCTCAGACCGCTCCTGTCGGTGGGCCTCCCCGTCGTTCCCCATCACCCGCCGCCAACGCCGCCACTGGCCCGGCGGGAAACGAGCGACAAGCATCCTCGCTGCACTCCTCGGTGCGGCGGGACGGCCGCACCGCCACTCCGTCACTGACCCCGGCCGGCTCATCGTCCCACGCTCGTCGCGCTCCCACGGACGTGCAGGCCGCGCTGCTCATGGCGCGCGAGCTCCTGCATTACCGCCCCGTCGACGACCTCTGCGAGGACTGGTTGGACCGCATCACCGAGCTCATCAGCGCCCAGGGGGCTCCCCTGCGCCATCTCTCTCGCTGCCTCGCCCTCCGCCAACTGCGGGCGACGTGGCGCACGGGGCGCCTCCACCGCCTCTACACCAAGACGGCGTCCTGGCGCCAAGGCGTGCGGCCCCCCGGCGTGACCCACCGTGCCGGGCGCCAGCGCGAGAAGAAGGAAGCTGCCAAGAAGTTCCTCGTCCGCAAGAAAACGCTCCCGCGCTCCCATCACCACTACGACAAGACCGTGCGCCGCTTGCGGTGGCGGTGCGCGGACATCAAGGGCTGGCTCCACATCAGCAAAGGGTCCCGGTGGCCACCGCAGGCTGCTGCGCCTTCACCCCTGAGCTGCGTAGCGTCGCGTGGCTGGGCAAGTTCAAGCCAGACCTGCCTCCTCGCTACGACGGCACCCCCGACCCCGCGGAGTTCCTGCAGCTCTACGAGCTGAGCATCGAGGCGGCCAACGGCGACGAAAAAGTCATGGCAAACCGGTTCCCCATGGCTCTCAAGGATGGCGCGCGTTCGTGGCTCCTGAACCTGCCCCCGGGTTCGATCTCCTCCTAGAACGAGATGCGCGACCGCTTCGTCGCCAACTTCCAGGGCACTCGCGTCCGCCCTCCGGCCGCGGGTGACCTACGCTGCATCAAGCAGCAGCCAGGAGAGACCCTCCAGAAGTACATCCAGTGCTTCAACAACTTCGCCTCAAGATCCCCAAGGTGACGGACGAGTCCATCATCTGCGCATTTTCTGATGGCGTCCGCGATGTCAAGATGAAGGAGGAGCTCACCATCCACGAGGAGCTGTGCACGCCCTTGGAGCTGTTCAACCTGGCAACCAAGTGCGCACGAGCTGAGGAAGGGCGCCTTTCCCTCCTCGAGCTCCCGGCTGCTGACCCTGAGGAGAAGAAGGCCAAGGCCAAGGACGTGAAGCGCAAGGGGGTGGCTGTGCTCGCAGCGGAGCCGGAGATGAAGCGCGGCCGAGACATTCACGAGTCGTCGAAGAGCAGCCGTCCGTTCTGCGCCTTCCACAACGTCCACAGCCACAACACTAATGACTGTCAAGAGCTCAGGGCCATTCGGGACGAACGCCTCGGTTGACACCCCGAGCGCAACGACCGGGGCTACGGCCGAGGAGGAGGACGTGGCGGAGGACGCTGGGAAGATCGTGGCCCATTCCAGGAGTGGCGCGACCGGCCTCGCAAAGACCGCTGGCAGGGCCAACCTCGCGAGGGCGCCTGGAGGGATCAGCTTCGCGAGGACCGTCCTCAAGGCAATGCTGGGCTTCCTCCGCTGCCACCACCACCAAGAAGCAACGACGACCACCATCAGGACGAGGGGGCTGGGGGCTTCTAGGAGCCGCGTGCTATCACCTGCATCTTGGGCAGAGCTCAGGCCCCAGCCTCTCAGCGCATCTTCAAACAGTTTGCTCGCGAGGTGAACGCAGTCCTCCCCAGGCTCGAGGCCACACGCCCGCTTAGGTGGTCCAAGTGCGCCATCACTTTCAGCTCAGCAGACCAACTCAAGTGCGCGGCCACCGCTGGCGCCCTCCCGATGCTTTGCTCACCCGTCATCAGCAGCATGCAAGTCACCAAGACCCTCATCGACGATGGCGCAGGGCTTAATGTCCTGTCCATCGAGACGTTCGATAGCCTCCAAGTGCCATACGATCAGCTTCAGCCTACCAAGCCTTTCTCAGGAGTAACCGACGGCTCCACCACCCCGATAGGGCAGGTCTGCCTCCCTGTCACCTTCGGGCAGCGCGACAACTACCACACCGAGCTCATCGATTTCGACGTCGCCCACATCCGTCTACCGTACAATACCATCCTCGTGTATCCGGCCCTAGCCAAGTTCATGGCAGTGACACACCACGGCTACAATGTCCTCAAGATGCCAGGGAGCGGCGGAATCATCATAGTCCCCTGCGAAGAAAGAGATGCGGTGTGCTCCCTCGAGCGCGCCTTCCAAGCAGCGTCAATCGAAGACCCTGAGAGCAATGCAGCACAATACCCTCCTGAGGTCGTCCCCAAGAAGAAGAAGCAGCTACTCCGCATAGGGCCTCTGGAGAGCGGCGCCGCAAGTCAGGATCGGCACCAATGCATGGGGCGCCTCCCTCCCTCGCATAGGAAGGCGCGCCTGGCTCCCTCCTCGGGCAGGGCTCGGGAGCTCTCTTCTGGAGGTCCTCCGACCTTGCCAACATCACGAGGGAGGCGCTCGGGCACCACGTGGAGGCATGCTCCACAGCACGGTTCCCTCAGGAGGACACCGGACGAGGAGCGCCCGGTGCTCAGGAGTTCATTGCCAAGACCACTAGGAACTGCAAGATGTGAGAGCCATGCGCGGCGACCGCCGCTCACCTGGCGCGGCTCCCCATCTAGGCGAGGATGGCGAGCTGCGCGTCTGCATCAACATCCCAGGGCTCAACAGGGCCACATCTCAGGAACTCTTCTGGCCTTCGCGCGTGGGACGTTGCGAGGGCCCACCTCATAGCTACGTTCGCATGCCTTTTGGCCTGCCGAGCGTGGCGTACGCCTTCCAGCGCAACCTACAGAGCATCCTGGCGGCTCAGGAGGCCAGACATCACGCAGTCCTGGCGGAGATGGAGACGGTCTTCAAGGAACCTCTCGGACCCCTAGAGCCTCCCGAGGCTCAGGGTCACGGTGGCTCGTGAGGAGCAACCCCTTCACCATGCGTCTTCAGCTGCCCCAACATTCCTTCAACAACAGAGCCAGGTGACATTTTCCAAGTTTATTTAGCTGGGAGCGCTCCTCGGGCTGCATCATTCCCAGGCCGCGTGGGTCCGTCCCTGTGGCATGTATCCCTTTACATCTTTAGCTTACTCTGTTGGGGGCGCCCCTCGGGCTGCATCATCCCCAAGCCGCTCGGGTCCGGCCCAGCGGCATGCATCGTTCTTGAGTTTACCTAATCCCGTTTGCTTTCCATGCGTAATCTATCTATGGTTATCACCTGCTTGATTGTCACCCACCATGGGAGCCGCACGCCGAGCGTCTTTCTTCAGGATCCTTCGCATAAGGAGGCTAGGCACGGCGCCTGTGCTCGGGCCCGTCCCTGCAGCGTCGATAAATCCAACGGCTGAGCTCTGTGTGGCGGGCCGGCCCCATTCACGTCACCTCCTGGGGTCGTTGGTGCTTGGCCTTCTCATGCGATAGCCTCAGGAGATTCGTTCGGCGCAGGTTGTCTAACCATCTCGCAGGACCACCACAGCCACCAAGAATCAATACCAGGCGCAACCCGCCTTGAGGTAGGTGTCGGCGTTCTGGGAACGGGGGTCCCAGACTTGCCTGCCTGTGGCCCACGGCGTGGCTATGCTAGCAGGCTTGTACGGCCCATCTTCATCAACAAAGCATTCAAGACCCTCGTGAGGAGCCAAGCCTCACGAGGCGGACGGCGCAAGACCTACTCGGGAGCAGACTCACCAGGCTGCCTCGCGAGGAGGGGAGATATCAAGGCGGAGCAAACCTCATGAGGCTCTCATGACGTGAGCCATGACGATCGACACCAGGCGGGTGCCAGGCAGGTGCCAACACGCGCATCGTCCTTGTTTCCTCTTTGGTGCTAAGGAAGCAAGCGCAGGCGCGAAGTACTGAGGCATCAGGCAAAGGTTTCCATACCCCGGTGCAACAAGACCAAGACCAGCAGGACGGCAAGACGGAGGTCACCGTGGAGCCCAAGACGGCGTCACCACCAGAGCCTTTTGCAGGCGAAGACCGCTTTTGTCAGGATAGCTTGTACTAGCTATCCTCGCCCGCCGTTGTTGGCTCCCTTCCCGCTCAATATTTGGGGAGAGGACCAGGGCCTATATAAGTAGAGCTAGCCACCACAGTAGAGGGACGGATCGAGCTCTCATACACAAGTCCACAGAGCACAAGAAAACCTCAGCCTTAGGAGGTTGTTCTTCCCCTTGTACTGTTCTTCATCAGCCCAAGAGGCAATCCACCACCACACACTGGAGTAGGGTATTACACCACAATGGTGGCCTGAACCAGTATAAATCCTGTGTCTTTCTATGTTGCGAGTTCGTCTAGTTCGTCCGCGAGATCTTAGTGAGCTAGGGCATAGATCGGTAGGAGGGAAAGAACTTCGCGCGCACCCCAGAGTTCGAACCTTAAGGGTTTTGCCGGAACCCCACATCCGACATTTGGCGCGTCAGGTAGGGGTGCGCCGTAGCTTCTCTCCACCGGCCTACGCCCCGCACCGCCGCACTTCACCCCCTTAGCGGGTGCTCCGCCATCCGCTCCTGCAGCCGGTGTTGTCGACGGGGCCAGGGGGCTCCGAGCCCTGGCCCCCGCCCTGTGACGAGTGCAATGGCCACCCAAGTTCAGGCCGGAGATGCCGCTGTGCTACGGCGGCGCGGCGGATCCGTCGCCATTCCTACTGGGATACGAGGATGCTGTCCTCAAGGCCGGGGGCGACGACAAGGTCATGGCTAACTGGTTCCCCATGGCCCTCGCCGGCGAGCCACACGCCTGGCTGCTCAACCTCCCTGGATCCACGATGGCGTCCCGGGGGAGCTCCGCGACCTCTTCGCTGCTCGCTACGTGGTGCCGGCGCACCACGCAGTCGCGACCCTGCTGGGCGGCTCTCAGGCGCCGCCTTCAGACCGCCACGTCAAACCGTTCCTCCGTCAGATTGGGGCCGCTTCCAGGCGCCCGGGGGCTCCGCCGGGTTGGGCTGCGCTAGAGGCCGACCTCACTTTCGGCTCAGATGACCACCCCGACTCCACCGCCGGCTCGGCATGCTCCCGATGCACTGCACGCCCACCATCTGCAACGTGGCTGTTACCAAGACCCTCATCGACGGCGGCGCTGGCCTCAACTTGCTCTCCGTAGAGGCCTTCAGCCTTCTTCATGTACCGCTCGAGCGGCTCGACCTCAGCAAGCCCTTCTCAGGAGTTGGTGGTGGCGCTGCCCACTCTCTGGGGCACATCCGTCTCCCCATCACCTTCAGCACACGCGACAACTACCGCACCGAGCTGGTTGACTTCAACATCGCCCGCATCGGTCTCCCGTACAACGCCATCCTCGGGTACCCAGCTCTCGCTTAGTTCATGGCAGCGACTCACCCGTCCTACAACCTCATGAAGATGCCTGGGAGCAGAGGCGTCCTCACCATCAAGGGGGACACCAAGGAAGCCGTGACGGCACTTAGGCTTGCCTTCAAGACCACGGCGGCAGCACAGCCCACCGGCGCCAGTACCCCCGAGGTCAAGGAGGCCGCGCCCACCAAGAAGAAGCAGTGGTTCACCCAAGACAAGGCAGAAACCAAGCAGGTGCCGGTCAACGAGGACGGATCCTCAGGGGCCACCTTTACCATAGGAGCCGGCCTCGACCCGGGTCAAGAGGAAGCATTGGTGAGGTTCTTGCGCGAAAACAAGGACATATTCGCATGGGAGCCCAATCAGCTAGTGGGGGTTCCAAGAGAGGTGATTCAGCATCACTTAAGGGTGTGCCCCAACATGCGCCCTAGCAAGCAACGAGCGAGGCGGCAATCCACGGAGAAACAAGCCTTCATCGTCCAGGAGACCCGCATGCTGGAGGCAGCAATCCACGGAGAAACAAGCCTTCATCGTCCAGGAGACCCGCAAGCTGGAGGCGGCGGGTGCCATTCGCGAGGTTCGGTACCCCACATGGCTGGCGAACCCTGTTGTAGTGCCGAAGAAAGGCGGGAAGGAACGGATGTGCGTCGATTTCACCAACCTTAATAAGGCTGCCCCCAAGATCCGTTCCCGCTCCCCCGCATCGATCAGATCGTCGACTCCACCGCCGAGTGCGACCTACTGTGCTTCCTGGATGCGTTCTCAGGGTATCACTAGATCAAGATTGCGGTGGAAGACGTAGAGAAGACAGCCTTCCTGACACCATGTGGGGTGTACTGCTACACTTGCATGCCCTTCGGGCTGCGCAACGCGGGCGCGACTTTTCAGCCTCTGATGCACATCGCCCTGGGGCGGCTGCTCAGGAGAAACACAGAGGCCTACGTCGATGACATAGTGGTGAAGTCTCGGGAGGCGAGAACATTAATTCAAGACTTGGAGGAGACCTGCGAGAGCCTGCGACAGGTGAACTTGAGGCTTAACCCGGAGAAGTGTGTGTTCGGTGTCCCTTCCGGCAAGCTACTGGGATTCCTTGTATCCCACAGAGGGATCAAAGCGAACCCGGAGAAGATCAAGGCCATCGAGGACATCACCCCGCCGCAGACCCTCAGAGAGATGCAGAAGCTGGCGGGACGAGTGACTGCGTTGGGGCGTTTCATCTCCAAGCTGGGAGAGCGCACCTTACCCTTCTTCAAGCTCATGAAGAAGAAGGGCCCGTTCGAGTGGACACCATAGGCCGACTGAGCCTTCCAAGACCTCAAGAAATACCTGACCATCCCTCCGGTGATGGTGGCACCATGACCTCTCGAACCCTTAGTGCTCTACCTTGCCGCCACCCTGTACTCCGCCAGCGCGGCGCTGGTGGCGGTTCGGGAGGAGCGCCAGCCAAGGGCGCGCTGTGCCAAGCCGCAGCTGAAGTAGTGCAGGGTCAGGAAGGCGCAGCAAAGGCCTCAGTAGCAGAAGGCCAAGCTCGGCAGGGCGACGCTGCCGAAACTGCCGAAGACAGTCAGGTCTCCGGAACCCCTCCACCGCAGGAGATGCCCCAATCTCCGCAGGACCCGAGCCTCGACAGTGTGCCAACCCTCGTCGAACACCCGGTGTACTTCATCAGCACCGTGCTGCGGGACGTGAGGGCACGCTAACCCATGCCTTAGAAGCTCCTGCTCACGCTCTTGGTGGCCTCACGCAAGCTGCAACACTACTTCCAGGGCCACCCCATCAAGGTCGTCTCGGCCTACCCATTGGAGAGGGTGCTCGGGAGCCCCAACTCAGCTGGAAGGGTCGCTGAGTGGAACATCGAGCTGCAAGCATTCCAGTTGGAGTTTAGCACTACCAGGGTCATCAAGGGGGCACACTCGCTGATTTTGTGGCGGAATGGACGGATGCCCCGACACTTGAAGAATGAGAAGATCGATCCACCTCACTAGGGAGCGAGGCACCAGATGGCTGGGTCATGTACTTCGATGGTGCCTTCGCGCACCAGGGCACGGGGGCTGGAGCAGTGCTCATCTCGCCCACTCAGGACAAGCTCTACTACGCCGGGCAACTCTGCTTTCAGCACGGCGAGAAAGTCTCCAACAATATTGCAGAATACGAAGGCCTCATAGCTGGCCTGAAGGCCGCGGCAGCTCTCGGGGTGAAGCGCCTTACCATCAGAGGCGACTCGCAACTCCTCGTCAACTTCTCCAACAAGGTATATGAGCCAAAGGACGAGCATATGGAGGCATACCTCGCGGAGGTGCGTAAGATGGAGAAGCAGTTCTCGGGCCTGGAGCTGCAGCACGTGCCCCGGGGCACCAACAAGGAAGCCGACGACATCGCCAGGAGAGCATCCAAGTGGCAGCCGCAAGAGCCCGGCGTCTTTGAGGAACGACTCTTCAAGCCATCAGCTACACCACCACTTTCAAGCACAGCTCAGCTTCGGGAGGAGCTTCCACAACCTCCCGTCTTAGGAGCCCCGGCCTATGGCCCGACCTCAGGAGCTCGCTTGCTCTTGGCGCTTGAACCTCAGGAGGGATGCTAGACCCAGGAATTCAAGGAGTATCTGATGCAAGGGGCGTTGCCAGAGAAGGAGGAGGATGCAGAGCGTGTGGTTTGGCAAGCAACGGCGTACTGCATCAGGGATGGCGAGCTGTACAGGAAGCGGCCCAACGACGTTTCCTTGCGTTGCATTTCTAGGGACCAGGGGAAGGAGCTGCTAACTGACATACACGGTGGCGACTGCGGGCACCATTCGTCATCGCGGACCCCCGTTGGCGAAGCATTCCGCAGTGGGTTCTACTGGCCCACTACGCTCAACGACACAGCTGAGCTGGTGAAGTCCTGCGAAGCCTGCCAGTTCCACTCCAAGAAAATTCATCAGCCAGCCCAGGGCCTCCAGACCATCCCGCTCACGTGGCCGTTTGCAGTCTAGGGGCTGGACATCCTGGGCCCGTTCCCTCGAGCGCCTGGGGGCTACCGTTACCTCTACGTTGCTATCGACAAGTTCACCAAGTGGGCGGAAGTGGAAGCCGTCCGCACCATCCCAGCCGGCTCTGCTGTCAAGTTCATCAAGGGCCTCGTGAGCCGTTTCGGGGTCCCCAACCGCATCATCACAGATAACGGCTCGCAGTTTACTAGTAACCCCTTCAAAACCTACTATGCTAACCTTGGAACGCAGATCTGCTACGCTTCGGTGGTGCACCCCAAGAGCAATTGTCAGGCCGAACGCGCCAACGCGGAGGTCCTGAGGGGCCTCAAGACTAGGACCTTCAAGAAGAAGCTCGAGGCATGTGGCAGGGGCTGGTACGACGAGATCCAGTCCGTGCTGTGGTCCATCCGCACCACCTCCACCAAGCCAACGGGCGAGACCCCATTCTTCCTTGTCTACGGAGCTGAAGCGGTCCTCCCTCATGAGGTCAAGTATCGGTCCGCACGGGTCTTGGCGTTTGATGAAACGCAGAAGGACGCCACGCGGGGGATGGACCTCGTGCTGGGGGAGGAACGACGTCACGAAGCCGCACTAAGGGCGGCAAGGTACCAGCAAGCGCTGCGGCGATACCACTGCCGCAGCATCCGGTCCAGGACACTCGAGGTAGGCGACCTCGTCCTAAGGCGGGTCCTCTGCAGGGAAGGGCTGCACAAGCTTTCACCCATGTGGGAGGGCCCGTTCAGGGTCGTCCATGTCTCCAGGCCTGGCGCCGCGCGCCTGGAGACGCAGGACGGAATACCTATCCAGAATGCCTGGAACATCCAGCACCTCCGGAAGTTCTACCCATGAAGCAAGGCCCAGAGCCTGTGAAGAAAGGCCCAGAGCCTGTGAAGAAGGCCCGGTGCCTGTGAAGAATCGCCGCCCATGACACTCTGACGTAATAATGAGTGGGGTTGTACATGCCCCGGAGTCTCAGGAGCGCCGGCCTCAGGCCCTGGGGCTCCCGCCCACGCCTAGTGGCAGCACTTAGCTCCGCGCTGGTGAGAAGACTTGAAGACTAGACTAGGTGCCGAACGCGGCTTTTCATTCGCTTTCCGTAGTTTGCTCGTTTATCCTCAATCGAATTTTGCTTTTGGTGTTCCTTGCTGATTCGGTTCCCTCGCCTCTTACCGCATTTTCCGGCTCTGGTTTGCTTGTGTTCTCTCCCTCGCATACCTCGCGAGGGGGCTAGGCAGGTGCCCTCGCGAGCAATTTTCTCCTCTCTGCCTTCTCGCGAGCCACCCTCGTTCGAGCCCGAAAACTGGCGCATCTCTCCTAGTCCGTGCCCCTCGGGTACCGCGATGCAAGCGCCAGGTCAAGCTCAGGTGAACGGCGAATCTCCTAGCGCACCTTCTAACGAATTTTCGCAATTCCTGAGCAAGCAGGTCAAGATGGACACGAGGAAACAAACACCTCGTGAGGAAGAGGGCGTCCTAAACGCACCATGTTAAGTTATCTTTGCGCAAAATAACAACACGTCACAGGAACAACACGCATAGTGCAATAGCCAAGGAACCACAGTTCGATACACGCCCCTCTGGCCCATACTGGTTTCATCTTTGATGCAGGGAAAAGAGCAAAACAAAAGCAACATTGCAGCGATCAACGGAGGCGGGGCCCTAGCAGCGCCCCAAGCCTAGCCGGACCCTTCCTCGCGCTTCACGGAGGCGCGGCGACGAGATGACCTGCTGCCGCCCTCAAAGCAGGCGCGGCAGCTAGTCGTAGCCACCACTGCTAGAGCTGTCGCCGGAGGAAGAGCCGCCGTAGCTGGACGAGACACGGTCGTCGCCGAGGGCAGGCTCGCCCCCATCCTCGTCGCGACCGTCACCAAGGCCGAGCACCTCCTCACCGTCGTTCGCCTCGGGGCAGCACCCGGCGCGGCGACCATCTTCCCCAAACACCCTCACATAGAGGGTCGATCCACCATCATACTTGAAGTGGAGGGTGCACCGCCTGCCCAGGCCGCGCGCGCGGGCGAACGTCTGCCAGCCGCGGGCCAGGGCTATGTTGCCCGCGGCGGAAGTCTCGACTGCGACCCAAGAGGCCTTGCTGCAGCAGCCATCCGCCTGCAACCAGAGCCCGCCTAGACCAGAGGCCGACAGTTTGTCGACGAAGAAGCACGGAAGCTGGAGCTAGTTGCCGGCTGGGTTCTCCGACCAGACAACGAACTGCGGCGACACTTCCGCCGAATGGAAGCGCGGACGGGGAGGCCGTGCCACTATGGCGCGCCTCCCTTCGTCAACTGGGCTGCCATGGCTGAGACGACCCCCTCCGCGGGCCGCGGCGGGGGTCGCGACATGCTTGCGCGGACGGGGAGGCCGTGCCACTATGGCGCGCCTCCCTTCGTCAACTGGGCTGCCATGGCTGAGACGACCCCCTCCGCGGGCCGCGGCGGGGGTCGCGACATGCTTGTGCGGACGGCCACGTCCGCGCTTGGGCGCCGGGGAGCCGGGTCCTTCGCGAGGGGTTTTCCCCTTCTCGGAGGCAGAGAACTTCCTTCGTGGCGCCATGGGTGGTGCTGCAAGCAATGGAATGAGGAGGAAGAAGCAAGCGAGCAAGGAAGAGATGGGCGACGGGGGCTCCGCCCCTCCCCATTTATAGCGACAGGAGGCCAACCGGCGCCCCCCACGACCACAGGTAATGATGGTTTTCCTTGCATGTTGCAGGGACTTGTCAAAGTCATGCAGTTGCCGAGGCAGCGTGGGAAGTGGAGACGCCCACGTCCAATCAACCGACACGCGTCGACCGAGGCCTCAGGCTTTGGGGGCCGGCGGCGCTCTGTACTTGACCCTTGGCTTCGCCGTGAACCCAAGCCCGAGTGCACCTTGGGCCCGGGGGCTACTGTCGGCGTTCTGGGAAAGGGGGTCCCCAGACTTGCCTTCCTACGGCCCA
The DNA here is from genome assembly GCF_002575655.3 of Aegilops tauschii subsp. strangulata. Taxonomy (NCBI): domain Eukaryota; kingdom Viridiplantae; phylum Streptophyta; class Magnoliopsida; order Poales; family Poaceae; genus Aegilops; species Aegilops tauschii. Next base: position 332,607,540 of record NC_053035.3, read on the forward strand.
CGGCGTGGCTATGCTAGCGGGCCTGTACGGCCCATCTTCATCAACAAAGCATTCAAGACCCTCGCGAGGAGCCAAGCCTCGCGAGGCGGACGGCGCAAGACCTCCTCGGGAGCAGACTCGCCAGGCTGCCTCGCGAGGAGGAGAGATATCAAGGGGGAGCAAACCTCACGAGGCTCTCATGACGTGAGCCATGACGATCGACACCAGGCGGGCGCCAACACGCGCAGCGTCCTTGTTTCATCTTTGGTGCTAAGGAAGCAAGCACAGGCGCGGAGTACCGTGGCATCAGGCAAAGGTTTCCATATCGGTGCAACAAGACCAAGACCAGCAGGACGGCAAGACGGAGGTCATTGTGGAGCCCAAGACGGCGTCACCACTAGAGCCTTTTGCAGGCGAAGTCCGCTTTTGTCAGGATAGCTTGTACTAGCTGTCCTCACCCGTCGTTGTTGGCTCCCTTCCCGCTCAATATTTGGGGAGAGGACCAGGGCCTATATAAGTAGAGCTAGCCACCACAGTAGAGGGACGGATCGAGCTCTCATACACAAGTCCACAGAGCACAAGAACACCTCAGCCTCAGGAGGTTGTTCTTCCCCTTGTACTGTTCTTCATCAGCCCAAGAGGCAATCCACCACCACACACTGGAGTAGGGTATTACACCACAATGGTGGCCTGAACCAGTATAAATCCCGTGTCTTTCTGTGTTGCGAGTTCGTCGAGTTCGTCTGCGAGATCTTAGTGAGCTGGGGCATAGATCGGTAGGAGGGAAAGAACTTCGTGCGCACCCCACAGTTCGAACCTTAAGGGTTTTGCCGGAACCCCACATCCGAGAGTAGGGCCTCGTGAGTCCCGCGCTGGCTCACGAGTGCCCAGACACACCTCTTCTAGCCCTGCGTGCAAGCCACGTGTTAGGGCGGGGCTGTACACGCCCCGGGGGCTCTCCGCAGTAGGGAGTCCCCTCCCACGTACCAGTGGAAGCACCATGCTCCGCGCTGGCTGTCGACACTGCCGAGGAGCGGCTATGCCCGTGCAAGTACGAAAGCGCTATGCTTCGCGCTGGTGATAAACAACGGAGGGTGGCTTCACGGCCGTATCAACCTCAGGGAGCCCTTGAGCTCAGTGTCTGGCCGCATCGCAACACCTCCCCTCGGGAGAGTCGCGCAAGGGGGCTGGACACGGGGCTGCGGTCGGGTCACGCCCAAGCGTACGCCACCCAGCCAGGTCCCCCGGACCTGGTCGTCGTGCGCCCCTCCTGAGCCGAGCCTCGGCGAGGGCAAAGGTAGGAAGGTCGTTTGGGCGTCAAGGGGGACTCCTGATCATCGCGACTCAGGAGCCTAACTGGCCATGTAGCCCCTCACTCCTTGGTCTCGTCCTGGTGATCCAGACGACCCAATGGTGGTTGAGGTATGCGCAGGGTCGGGCGCTGCCGACACAGAACACTAGACCTACCCTTGCATCTCCTTTCCATATGCTGTTTGCGCGTCAAGGGGGACTCCTGAGCATCGCGACTCAGGAGCCTAACTGGCCACATAGACCCTCACTCCTTGGTCTCGTCCTGGTGATCCGGACGACCCAACATCGGCTGAGGTATGCGCGGGGTCGGGCTCTGCCGACGTAGGACGTAAAGCAAATGGGAAGGAAATCGCAAAATCTCAAAGCAAATATTACAAAGCATATTGTTCTCCAACACCAAACGCAAGTTTAAACGCCTCCACGAGGCACGTTACATGTTGCAGGAGTCTAAAAAGGAAAAGAACCGCAAACTAGTCATCCCTGGACACCGCCATCGCCTGCACCGCCTGCTAGAGTGGCAAGATTAGCAGCGCCGCCAGCCAAGGGTGCGGGGGCGAAGGCGCGGAACTTCTCCAGCAGGGCCTCCACCTGGCTCTTCACGGCTGCGGCGGCGGCTGCACAGTGCTCACCATCCACGGGCTCCAGCAGCTCATCAAGGCGGGCGGCGGGATCACGAAGATGGAGGTGGCTGAAGACGCGCGTCAATTCGGCAGAGGAAAGAACGTGGGCTTCCCCCTCTGCCATGGGGCAGATACCGCTCACGACGTCCTCAAGTGCATCAACCAAATAGGGAAGCAGCAGGGCAGGGCCCTCGTTGCTGGTGGCCAACGGTTCCTCCAAGCCCTTCTCGTAGAGCGACTGCAGCGCCGTCCATGACCTCACCTCGAGGAGCCTGAAGGCCTTGCGGTCCTCAGCTAGGACCTTCGCCTTGGCGTCAAGATCAGCATTCTCCGCCTCCAACTTCCACTCCAGCTTCTTCAGCCAGCTGCGCTCCACGGCCTGCGCTTTCGCCGACTCCTCCAGCTCGGCGTTGCGACCCTTGATGGCGTCCTCCCGGGCCTTCATCTTCTCCTCCTCCTCCTTGCGGCTACGGGTTTCTTCCGCATGCTAGTTGCGCAGGGTCTTCAGCTCGGCCTCCAGCACCTGGCAGCGATCCTAGGCGGCATCGACATCCTTCAGCGCCGCCTCGCGAGCGGCCGCTGCCTGGGCGGCGGCCTGCTTCTCCTTCTCGGAGGTCGCCGCGGCCTGGCTCAGTGCCGCCCGAACGGACACGTAAGAATGAAGCCAGCCAGAGACCAGCTCCAGGCGCCCCGCTGCCAGGTGGGGGTCGGCACCCTGAAGATCTTCTCACAGCTGGGTCATCTCAGAAAGAGCGCGCTCCAAGATATCAGGGGAGGCGAAAGGACCTGGAACCAGCGGTGCGGCAGGAGGAGGAGGGGGCGGCATCATCACCATAGCCTGGGAGACTAGGGGCTCTTGAGCTTTGGAGACCTCAGCAGCCGAGCCGGACACTAGTGCCTGCGGAGCCAGCGGGGCCTCGGGGGCTGACTCCTCCTGAGGATTCTACCCCAGGCCTCGCGAGGACGACCGAGCCAGAGAGACATGAGCGCCAACGTTGCCCTTCTCCATAGGGGGATACGCAGCCACGGCAGGCAGGTTGGTCCCGAGCAGCACCCCCGCTTCCTCCTTCCTCTTCTCCGCCGCAGGCGTCGGCCTAATCGCACAACGGAGAAGCGTCAAGGTCAAGCAGCAGAAGCAAGAACGAAACAAGCCAGGAGCACTTACTGGTCTGTCGCAGCGTAGTCCCTCCGCTTCCTAAGCTAGAAGCCTGAGAGCCTTGAAGCCTGAGGCGCGGGTGCGAGGGCTCCAGGACCAGAAGGAGGGGCAGCGGATGGACCAGAAGCAGCCCCAGGCGGAGTCAGAACAGGGGCGTCACCTCGGGAAACCAACGCTGACCTGCCCCTCGTCGGGATCACGGGCGGCTCCCCCTCTGGAGGACATCGGCCTTCTCGTCATCGTCAGGCATGGTGTGAAGGAGGTCAGCCTTGCGCAAGGGGGAGGTCTCCCCCATCCCCTCGAGGGTCGCCTTCGAGTCGCGCTCCTTGTCTTCCTCCTCTTCCTGCTCCTTGCGGGAGTTGCCAGAAGACACGTCCACTGGCACCGTCGCCTCCGGGACCACAAGGGGTGCCGGCGGCACTTGGCCACACTCGTCGAAGGTGGGCATGGCGGCCGCAACCTGCGCCCCGTCCTCGCGACGGAACAAGGGAACGATGGCGCTCGGCGGATACTCTTGGTCGTCCCCGACCAAGAGGCGGAGAGCTACAGCCAGCTCCTCGTCAGACAAGGCTCCCGGACTCAGGCGAAGCTTGTCTTCTTCACCCCCAAGCGTCCACAAGGGGCGCGAGTGCGCCTGAAGCGGAGCCACCCGCAGCATCAGGAACTCCCTCAAGAGCATGGCCCCCGTCAGCTTCGCCTCCTTCGCGTTGCCCGGCTTCAGGTCGGCGTTCATCTTCTCCAGCACCGACGTCGCCCGGTCATCAGTGAGATTCACGCGAGGCCACCCCTCGTCAGACTGGGGCATTTCCGTCGGCAACCTCAAGCGTGGGTGGACGCACTTGGCGTCCATCATGACCCACTTGCTCCTGAAGCTGTTGGCCTTCTTCCTAGCCTTCGAGATCGCGTTGGCCTTGCCGGCCGCAATGAAGTTGGCGCACCCGGAGGTACGACCATCATTGATGCAAAGGAAGAAGAAGTGGCGTAGCAGAGCCACGGATGGCATCACGCCGACATACGCCTCACAGTAGAAAGCGAAGATCGACAAGAGAAGGATGGAGTTGGGATGGAGGTGAAGGGCCTGTAACCCGTAATGGCGGAGGATGGCGTAGAAGAAGTCAGAGAAAGGGGGAACCAGGCCCGCGACGATGCTGCTCATAAAGAAGGGGTAGAAGGTGCTATTCAAAGCCTCCGGCTCGGCGGAGCCAGCCCGGAGCTCGGTCTTCCCCCTCTCGTTGCTCTCCCCCGCCGTCAGTAGGCGCGTGGCGACAAGGTTCTTCTCCGAGACGTTGGGTGCGTCCAGAGCCGTCTCATACCAAGCCGGTGACGTAGCGGCCTTGACCTTGCGAGGCGCCATTGGTCGAAAGCTCGGAAGGGGATTGAAGCAGATCTGGAGATTTCGGAAGCAAGGAGCAAGAAAGGGGATCTGGAGCAGGGCGGAGGAAAGCAATGAAGGAAAGCGTAGCCCGCGCCAGCCTTTTGTCAGACGGGCAGTTGCCGAGGCAGCGTGGGGAAGCGGAGACGGCCACGTCCAATCAATCTCCACGCGTCGACCAAGGCCGCATGCTGTTGGGGCCCGCGGCGGTCCGCACTTGCCCTTTGGCTTCGCCTCAAAACCAAGTCCGAGCGCGCCTTGGGCCCGGGGCTACTATCGGCGCCTTGGGAATGGGGGTCCCCAGACTTGCCTGCGTGCGGCCCACGGCGTGGCTCTGCCAGCGGCCCCGTACGACCCATCTTCACCAGCAAACTCTCAAGACCCTCGTGAGGGACCAAGCCTTGCGAGGCAGACGACACGAGACCTCATCGGGAGTGGCCTCACCAGGCTGGCTCGCGAGGGGCGGAGAGATCAAGGCAAGGGACACCTCGCGAGGTTCCAGTGACGCAAGCCATGACGACTGGAGCCAGGCGGGCGCCAGCGCGCGCAGTGTCCTCGTTTCCTCTTTGGTGCTAAAGGGGGCAAGCACAGGCGAGGAGTCCCGAGGCATCAGGCAAAGGTTTCCATATCGGTGCAACGAGACCAAGACCAGCAGGACGGCAGGACGAAGGTCACCGTGGAGCCCAAGATGGTGTCACCACCAGAGCCTTTGGCAGGCAAAGACGACCTTTAGTCAGGATAGCTTGTACTAGTTGTCTCCCTTCGAATTTGGCCATTGTTGGCTCCCTTCCTGCTCAATATTTGGGGAGAGGACCAGGCCCCTATAAATAGGACTAGCCACCACAGTAGGAGGCAACAGATTCAAATCATCCTCACCCACACAAGTTCACCAAGCACAAGAACACCTCACCTTAGGAGACTGTTCTTCCCTTGTACTATTCATCCTCAGCCCAAGAGGCAATCCACCACACCACACTAGAGTAGGGTATTACACCACAACGGTGGCCCAAACCAGTATAAATCTCGTGTCTCTTGTGTTGCGGGTTCGTCGAGCTAGGCTTTGAGATCGTGGTGAGGCTAAGGGCGTGATTAGGTAGGGGGAGATCTTCGTGCGCACCCCAGTGTTCGAACGTCAAGGGTTTTGCCGGAACCCGAAATCCGACACGTTTGCAATAGGAAAACCCAATTAGCAAGCTAATTGGCCAATTAGCGGGCTAATTGCCCTATTATTAATAATCCATTTACTAATCTAATTGACATTCATATTAAGCACATAATATATTCCATTTCCATATTAAGGAAGCAAGATTTCATAATTGAAATACATCAGAGTACAACATGATATAGCTTCAGCACTCAGCTAGCCCATTACACAACTGCACCAGCAGCAAGTTTCACATGCAACATCTAGAACCTTTCAAAATTAGCATCATAGACGGTACATAGAGAGATGCATCTCATCTGGAAAACTGCTAAAGTGGAAGGCGAATATTGAGCCTTCATTCATGTTGAAGGTCTTTGCAACTTTAGGCCAGTGCCTGTGGATGATTGACCGTCCATCCTTCAACCTCTTCAGGAACACTTCAATATTGAACCGTGGGTGTTGTATGAAAACTTTCGTCGCCTCTTGACCACAGAGGTGGTTTGAGAGGTAATCATCAGTGAAGCCTAAAAACAAGGATGTGCATAAATATCTTCTCTATATTGGAAATGGGGTAAAGGAATAAAAAAAGGCAAGGTATAATAGTTAGTACCATCTTGTAAACCTCAGTGCTTCCCATTGTTTCCCTGCAACAGATATAAGGTAGTTAGTCATCAGGTTAAGTAAGGGTTCGCATGCTATCAGTAAAATATGTTGATGATAAATAAGCACATTGCATATTCATCAGATTAATTCAAGCCACATGGAAAACCCATTTATTCAAACCAAGCATGATTAAGAACTAGGAAATATAGCACTTTTATATGTTTCTCATGTATTAAGTGCAACCAAATTTGATTTATTCCTCACATGGTATACAATAACATAATGCAGCCACAACAATTGAACATCGCATTGCAGAATTGAACCAAGCAGTTAACTAAACACCACAACAAATGAACCAAATGTTAACTGAGCGCCACATTGCACAATATAACATACTCCTAATAGAAGATCAGACAGTTAACCAAACCAAGCATGCTTAACAACTTGGAAATATTGCACCCTGAAGAATTGAACATCACATTTGCAGAATTGAACCAAGCAGTTAACTAAACACCACATTGCACGACATATAGAACATATACACTATAGCAGAAGATTGCATGGTAAAACTAGATAGCACAGTTCACTAGAATTTGTTAAGGAAAGGCAGTAGCTAGCAAACTGAACATGGGTCCTTATAGTGAGCTAATAAGACAAGCTACTCCTCATTATTGGAGATATCGATGACGATTGGCTCCTTAGACATGGAAGAGGGCGAGGCCTCCGCATCGTGGGTGCCCTCGTTGTAGTGGTGAGTTTCCTGAGCCGCTCCGGGCACCAACCTGCTGGCTCTCGAGACGAGGTAAGCACGTGCACGCTGAGAAAACACCTCGTAGTCTTCGTCGAAGGCACCGACGGTGGCCTCGAGAAAATTCCACGAACAGTCGTTTAAAGTAGCCAACCGCGTTGCGGCATCGGCGCGTGAGGCGTCAACGGTGGCCTCGACGGTGAGGTGCTCCTCCAAGATCTGGGGGTTGGCACGAATGGCAGCCATCGTGACCTCATCCGCATGTGCGGCCGCGATTTGCTTCTCCGCTGCCAAATGCTCCTTGAGATCCTGGCTATACTGCGTGCACCATGGCTTAGGCCGGCGCTTATTTGGTGGAGGGGTTGGTGATTTGGGTGGAAGACGTCGCGCTTGCGCCGGTGGTCGGGGCATGTGAGATGTGGAAGGAGGAGGAGGATGGTGGTCGGGTGTGGATTACCTGCCTGGATAGGCGAGGCCGAGCAGCGTGAAGGAGGGTCGCTGGCGAGGAGGCGGTGCTGCAAGCAAGGAGTGAAAGTTTCAACTTGGAAAGGAAGGCGGAAACAGGGGAATGTGGCTTTTGGTAAGAGGGAGGGGGCCGGGAGGTAGATATTTCCGCGGAAGCCGAAATTTTGTAATTGCTTCAGTGAAAAAACTGGCGCGCAAAGTGTCGTCAGACACGGTCCCTTATTCAGAGCAGGATGTGGACTGTAGCCGTCGCACCTTCTCGTGTAAGCCGTATGCGTACTATACTCAACGTGCTCCAAGATATTTTGTGCTGCACCTCACACAGTTGGTTATAATAAACTGTGTGGGATCTACTTGATTTTTCGTCTTCATTTGAATTACATAATGGGGTAACAACGGCCATGGACGGTGTTTGAATTGCCAGACCTTTTATCTGTAGTGAACATGCAACTATATGTGTGTCATAAAAGAATTGGAATTATTCTGGGTTCGTTTGGACATTTTTATGCATTAAGTGAGTTTTCAATGCATTTATGTGCATAATTCAAATTTGAACTACATGCACATGCTCCAGTGCATATAAATTGGTTGAAAAGTCAAATATTTGTCCTTGGGTGCATGCTTAGGTCCCATGCAAGAAATGGGAATGAATGTCAAACACCCTGCCACCGTCACTCCGGCGCAAACATTGAGATACCTGGTTTTTAAATTCTAGTAAATCCAAAACTTGTCTGAAATTCATGAAACTTGGCATGCTATCATGGAGCAGCATCAACATGTCGTGGTATTTTTTTTGTCCCATTTGGGGCAGGTTTGTGTATATGCTTCTCACAAACCAGAGCTTCTCACAACAAGCACGATGGTTTCGGTAGGGAACGCCCCACCTTTGGGGACGAAATGAAATCCATTGCCTCTTATTGCTTTCAAAAAATTTCTCGTGTCAACATAGAACAACAGGAGTGTTGTGTTATTTTTTGTGATTTTTCGGGGTTCGTTTGGACATTTTCATGCATTAACTGAGTTCTCAATGCATTTATGTGCATAATTCAAATTTGAACTACATGCACATGCTCTAATGCATATAAATTGGTTGAAAATTCAAATATGAGTCCTTGGTTTCATGCTTAGGTCCCATGCAAGAAATGGGAATGAATGTCAAACACCCTGCCACGGTCACTCGGCCACAAATATTGAGATACCTGGTTTTTAAATTCTAGTAAATCCAAAGCTCGTCTAAAATTCATGAAACTTAGCATGCTATCATGGAGCGGCATCAACATGCCATGGTAATTTTTTTCCCATTTGGGGCAGGTTTGGGGATATGCTTCTCACAAACCAGAGCTTCTCACAACAAGCCGGATGGTTTCGGTAGGGAACGTCCCACCTTTGGGGACGAAACGATATCCATTGCCTCTTATTGCTTTCAAAAAATTTCTCGTGTCAACATAGAACAACACGAGTGTTGTGTTATTTTTTGTGATTTTTCGGGGTTGTTTGGACATTTTTATCCATTAACTGAGTTCTCAATGCATTTATGTGCATAATTCAAATTTGAACTACATGCACATGCTCTAGTGCATATAAATTGGTTGAAAAATCAAATCTTTGTCCTTGGGTGCATGCTTAGGTCCAATGCAAGAAATGGGAATGAATTTCAAACACCAGGGCACCGTTGATTGCCGGCAAAATGTTGAGATACTTTGTTTTTAAATTCTAGTAAATCCAAAACTCATCTGAAATTCATGAGACTTGGCATGCTATAATGGAATGGCACCCGACATGCTGTGGTATTTTCCGTGTCCATTTTGAGAGAAGGCGCACTCGAATAATAGCCAACAAAGGCATTTTGAAAAAACAGCTGCCTTTTTAATATCTCAAATGTTTTATAATTCAAACAGTGTGCGTTATCTTAACCATTCACGTGACGCCACATGTCTTGGTTTTAATGGCTATAGGTTTTAATGGCTCTTGATCGCAAACATTTTAGATAGAAGAACCCGTATGCAAAGTGAGAGCAGAATTTGTGCATCTCTTGAACACAAACCGTTCTTTTGGATGACCCATGTGAACCACTTACAAACAATTTGGTGCGATTTGCATCTGTCATATTGGGTATGTTGCCATTTGTCAAACTAGAAAGATTGACATTTGTTGATCTAGTAACATTGCCATTTGCCAACCTCGTAACACTGCGATTTGTCAAAATATGAAGCTAAAAATCACTAGCAGTATCTAATTTTTGCAACTAAAATTCAGTAATTAAGCATAGATGGAGGCGAGGAGGCGTGTTCAGCCAGGCGTGCAGCGGGCAGCGCAGTACTATTCGATTTGACAGCGGGTGGTGCAGTTCCGATACGGCTTTAATGCAGACGAGGGAGAGGGTAGCGGTTCCCGAAATGTTGAATGGCCAATGATGCATCCTCCTTCAATTAGCATCGTGTGAATGCATGAGGGAAGTAATGGGAGGAGGACCGGGAAAAGAGGCAGCACGATGTGAATGCAATGTAGTTTGCACTCATATAAAGGCGCCCCTCCATTCTAATGCATCTACCACATCGTACGCACCTAAGAATTTGCCTAAGGACCTACACTAATAAGCGCAAAAGTGCACACTCCAGACCCATGGCGGCGATGCGCGCGAGCGGCCAGCGGCTGTGCCAGATGGTCCACGACGCAGGCCTGCGGCAGGGCACCGTGGATCATCTCCACACGGTGTTGGCGACCGGCTTGTGGATGGCCGCCGTCGATGCCAGCTACGACTCTCAGTACAACCAGATGATCGTTCGCACCACCAACAGGTTCACCGTCGTCAAAAAGCTCGCGGACGACATCGCCGTACTCCTCCAGCCCGCGCGCCCGGGCTCCTCATTGCCTGCCACCCTAATCGGCCTCCATGGTCAGAATCTCTTTCAAGCACTGGTGGCCCTGCGACTGCCCACCGACGCCACGAACAATGTCCACCTGGAGGTCGCGCTCGCCACGAGGTGCCTCGCCCTGCAAGAAACCATAGACCTACACATCCATGTGTACGAGCGAATCATGTACATAGGCATCTACAAGGCCAGTGAGGACACTACGATGTTGGCCTTCTTCAACCGGCTGGAAGCCTTGGATGCCTTAGCTGAGAAGCACCTTGATGTCGCCACAAAAGCCACCGCTCCTTAGCCATCGGACAGTGGCCCGACGCACTGAGTTGAGGAGGAGGAGGTCGTACGTTGATGGATGCATCTTTCTTCTTGCCTCCTGTAACCACCACTGCGATCGCATCATCGTGGCCTTAATTCTTATTGTGCTATTGCATTCTCGTTCTAGTCAATACAGACATCTGAGATCCCTTTGCTTAATTATATGCATCACTGTAACTAGTACTCCATCCGTCAATTTATAAGTTGTGCTGCCAGTGTTTGGGGCCGGCGCACGATCACGCACGTTCGTGTGCATGCGGTTGCGCTAGGCGAGGCGCGATGATGCAGTTACCCGCTGCAAAAACTACCATGCGGGGGACGTGGCATTGACCATTGGGCGGCAATAGTCGATCATCCGGGTGCCCAATAAAGGATGCAAAGAGGGATCCTACAACAGCAATGACCAGCTTCCCTACCGATAGCTCATCTAACAGAACTCCCAAGTTAAGTGTGCTGAGGCTGGAGTAGTAATCAGATGGGTGACCGAATGGGAAGTGGGCTCGATGTTAAATTAACCGATGTGATGGGTCACTGTAAACATTTAATTGCGTTGAATGTATATAGTGCTCCATCATATTTGTTGAATTAACCTCGAGGTCCTTGTTTTGTAATTTTTTTACATTTTTTGTTTTTTTGTACACATGTTGATTGGCTTGAAGAAGGTCTATCTCGTTACTTTTTGATAATTTTTGTTTTTTGAACACATGTTGATTGGCTTGAATGAAGGTCTATCCCGTTACTTTATGACATGTTTCCAAAACATGGACCTCGAGGTTAATTTAACTAATAGGACGGAGCATTATATACATTCAACGCAATTAAATGTTTTCCCAAAAATTTGATATGATTTCTGTGAAACTTATAAGTCATGTATGTCAAATTAACCTCTGTGTACTTGTGCTCGAATTATCCTCCGGGCCTTTTTGCCGCGTATCACACACATCTTGTTAAGTTGAACCGTTTATGTTCTCTTCCCTAATCGAAAATAGTTCATTCGACTGAACCGTATGCCGTATATCACACACACCTTGATCTGGCTGACCGTTTATGTTGCTTTCCCTAATAGCAAACAGTTCATCGGAGCGAACCGTATGCCGTATATCGCACACGCATTAATATGGCTGTTCTGTTGTTCTGTCTAATCGCAAACAGTTTTTCTGGATCAACCGTATGCCCTGCTTCGCACATGCAAGTAAAATCTGAACCATGTTTGATGCATCCGTCATCGCAAACGTTTTGCACCTTTTTTGACGTTTTTTTACACCACTGTTTGCGATTATGGCATCGCACACAGTTTTGTCAAAGGGTCTCTGATCGTAGTGTCGCGTTAGGAGCATTGATGTCTACTACACAACCTTCTTCTTGTAGACGTTGTTGGGCCTCCAAGTGCAGAGGTTTGTAGGACATTAGCAAATTTCCCTCAAGTGGATGACCTAAGGTTTATCAATCCGTGGGAGGCGTAGGTTGAAGATGGTCTCTCTCAAACAACCCTGCAACCAAATAACAAAAAGTCTCTTGTGTCCCCAACACACCCAATACAATGGTAAATTGTATAGGTGCACTAGTTCGGCGAAGAGATGGTGATACAAGTGCAATATGGATGATAGATATAGGTTTTTGTAATCTGAAATTATAAAAACAGCAAGGTAACTAATGATAAAAGTGAGCGAAAAAGGTATTGCAATGCTAGGAAACAAGGCCTAGGGTTCATACTTTCAGCAGTGCAGGTTCTCTCAACAATAATAACATAATTGGATCATATAACTATCCCTCAACATGCAACAAAGAGTCACTCCAAAGTCACTAATAGCGGAGAACAAACGAAGAGATTATGGTAGGGTACGAAACCACCTCAAAGTTATCCTTTCTGATCGATCTATTCAAGAGTCCGTAGTAAAATAACACGAAGCTATTCTTTCCGTTCGATCTATCCTAGAGTTCGTACTAGAATAACACCTTAAGAAACATATCAACAAAAACCCTAATGTCACCTAGATACTCCATTGTCACCACAAGTATCCGTGGGCATGATTATACGATATGCATCACACAATCTCAGATTCATCTATTCAACCAACACAAAGAACTTGAAAGAGTGCCCCAAAGTTTCTACCGGAGAGTCAAGAAGAAAACGTGTGCCAACCCCTATGCATAAGTTCACAAGGTCACTGAACCCGCAAGTTGATCACCAAAACATACATAAAGTAGATCACATGAATATCCCATTGTCACCACAGATAAGCACATGCAAGACATACATAAAGTGTTCTCAAATCCTTGAAGACTCAATCCGATAAGATAACTTCAAAGGGAAAACTCAATCCATTACAAGAGAGTAGAGGGGGAGAAACATCATAAAATCAACTATAATAGCAAAGCTCGCGATACATCAAGATCATGCCGAATCAAGAACACGAGAGAGAGAGAGATCAAACACATAGCTACTGGTACATACACTCAGCCCCGAGAGTGAACTACTCCCTTCTCGTCATGGAGAGCGCCGGGATGATGAAGATGGCCACCGGTGAGGGATCCCCTCCTCCGGCAGGGTGCCGGAACAGGGTCCTGATTGGTTTTTGGTGGCTACAGAGGCTTGCGGCGGCGGAACTCCCAATCTAGGTTATTTTCTGGAGGTTTCTATATTTATAGGAATTTTGGCGTAGGTATCACGTCAGGGGGGGTCTCCGGGTCGTCCACTAGATAGGGGACAACGCCCAGGGGGTAGGGCGCGCCCCCACCCTCGGGGACAGCCCGGGACTCTTCTGGCCCAACTCTTTTACTCCGAGGGCTTCTTTTGGTCCAAAAAATCATCAAAAATTGGCACGTCAATTGGACTCCGTTTGGTATTCCTTTTCTGCGGTACTCAAAAACAAGGAAAAAATAGAAACTGGCACTGGGCTCTAGGTTAATAGGTTAGTCCCAAATATCATATAAAATAGCATATAAATGCATATAAAACATCCACGATTGATAATATAATAGCATGGAACAATAAAAAATTATAGATACGTTGAAGACGTATCAAGCATCCTGCAGTAGTGTATGTTGTGTGTAAGATCATTGCCCCCCCTAATGTCTACTACACGACTTGTTCTTGTAGACTCATTTTGGGCCTCCAAGCGCAGAGTTTTGTAGGACAGTAGCAAATTTCCCTCAAGTGGATGACCTAAGGTTTATCAATCCTTGGGAGGCGTAGGATGAAGATGGTCTCTCTAAGACAACCCTGCAACCAAATAACAAAGAGTCTCTTGTGTCCCCAACACACCAAATACAATGGTAAATTGTATATATAAGTGCACTAGTTCGGCAAACAGATGGTGATACAAGTGCATTAATGATAGTAGATATTGGTTTGTGTAATAGTAACAATAAAAAATAGCAAGGTAGCAAGTAACAGAAGTGAGCACAAGCGGTATTCAATGCTTGAAAATGAGGCCTAGGGCCCGTATTTTCGCTAGTGCAATCTCTCAACATGCTAATATAATTGGATCATATAACCATCCCTCAAAGTGCGATGAAGAATCACTCCAAATTTCTTATCTAGCGGAGAACATAAGACGAAATTGCTTGTAGGGTACGAAACCACCTCAAAGCTATTCTTTCCGATCAATCTATCCTAGAGTTCGTACTAAAATAACACCAAGTTACCATTTCCGATCGATCTATCCAAGAGTTCGTACTAAAATAACACCATATGATACACATCAACAAACTCTAATGTCACCTACATACTCCAATGTCACCGCGAGTATCTGTGAGTTGATTATACGATATGCTTTCAGATTCATAATACTCAATCCAACACAAAGAACTTCAAAGAGTGCCCCAAGATTTCTACCGGAGGAATAAGGACGAAAACGTGCATCAACCCCTATGCATAGATTACCCCAATGTCACCTCGGGAATCCGCGAGTTGAGTGCCAAAACACATATCAAGTGAGTCAATATGATACCCCATTGTCACCACGGGTATTCATAACAAGACATACATCCAGTGCTCTCAAATCCATAAAAGTATTCAATCCGATAACAACAAAATCTCAAAGGGAAAACTCAATTCACCACAAAAAAGTTAGAGAGGGAGAAACACCATAAATCCAACTATATTAACAAAGCTCGCGATACATCAAGATCATGCCAAATCAAGAACATGAGAGAGAGAGAGAGATTAAACACATAGCTACTGGTACAAACCCTCAGCCCTGAGGGTGGACTACTCCCTCCTCATCATGGTGGCCACCGGGATGATGAAGATGGCCACCGGTGATGATTTCCCCCTCCGGTAGGGTGCTAGAACAGGGTCTAGATTGGTTTTTCGTGGCTACAGAGGCTTGTGGCGATGGAACTTCTGATTCGTCGAATCCCCTAGGGTTTCTGGAATATTTGGGTATTTATAGGGCGAAGGGGCAGTGCGGGAGGCCACCGAGGTGGGCACAACCCACCTGGGCGCGCCTGGGCCCCCCAATGCCCTGGTGGGTTGTGCTCCCCTCGGAGACCCCCTCTGGTACTTCTTTGGCCCATCTAGGGTCTTCTGGTCCATAAAAAAATCTCCAAAAAGTTTTGCTGCGTTTGGACTCCGTTTGGTATTGATTTTCTGTGATGTAAAAAACAAGCAAAAACCGCACCTAGCACTGGGCACTATGTGTATAGGTTAGTCCCAAAAAATGGTATAAAGTGTTGGGGAACATAGTAATTCATAAATTTTCCTACGATCACCACTACAAACAAAAGACACATCCGTGACATTTTGGGCCGAACGAAATTTTTTTCTGTCATACTTATGACACTTCTATGACGATAATTGTGACAAAACACGGTATCATCATAGATGTGGTGGGGTCCTACTTCTATGACAAAAAATCATGACAGAAAATGGGCTTTTCGTCCTGGGCAGGCCGGAGACGCAGCTGCATGACATTCTTTGGGCCGTCCATGACGAAAAAACCGTGGTAGAAGCGAGGGCGAGAAAATATCGGGGAGTTCCTGGTTACGATGGGTGGTCGGGGGCTGAGCGATGCGCGTTTCTCTTGTACGTACGGGCGTGTGTGCGAGGCATTGTGGTCTAACTGAACCCGAGCGAGGCGTTGGGCTCTAACTGAACCCGAGCGATTGCACTGCAGGCTACGCGTTACTGAACCCGAGCGATCGATCGATCCCTTGCTGTTAACTGAACCCGAGTGATTCCTTCGCTACTGCTGCTAACTGAAGCCGATCGATGCTGCCTCTGGATGAACAGTGAGTGTTGTTGGGGGGTTTGGATGAACAGTTCCCGGGGGGTTGGATGAACAGGACCCCGTGGTAGTAGAGTCCGTTGCCGTTGGATGAACAGTACCCCGATCGATCGAGCCGGTGGATGAACATGACCCCGTGGAGGGCTGGATGAACATGACCCCGTGGAGGGCTGGTTGAACAGTAGTCGGTGGAGGGCTGGATGAACAGTAGCCCGTGAAGGGGTGGTTGAACAGGACCCCCTGGAGAGGGCTGGTTGAACAGTAGCCGGTGGAGGAGCGGTGAAGGCTGGATGAACAGGAGCCTGTGGATGAATAGTCGCAGGTGGAGGCTGGAGGAGGCCGACGGTGGATGAACAGAAGCCCGTGGAGGCAGTCCATGATGGATGAACAGTAGCCCGTGGAGGCAGTCGATGGTGGAGATGAACAATATCCCGTGGAGTCCCGTTTGGCGGTACGCCACACCCCTCCCGATGAACAGGACCCCCGTATCGACCGTAGTGCTCCAACACAAGTCCGTTTCCTCCATTTTGCGGTACGCCACACCCCTCCTGATCAACAGGACCCCGTTTCGACTGTTTTGCAGTACGCCAGACCCCTCCTGATGAACGTTTCGACCGTGGCCGATCGAACACAAGGTCGTTTCCTCCATTCTGTGGTACGCCAGGCCTCGTTTCCATCGCCTGTTCCGTCCAAGCCGGTTGGCTCCCGATGAACACGACGACGCATTCCGTTCCGTCCCAGCCAGTTGCCTCCCCGTGATCATGACGACGGTGCAGCTTCTCTGTTCCGACCCAGCCATGTACACGAGCCCTGGCCGTACGTATGCGCGAGTAGGCGTTCGAGACCCCGCCCGTATGTACGTATGTGGCCGTATTTTCTTTTTTGCACCCTGGCCGATGTACGTACGTGTACATGCTACGTGCGCGCCTCTACTTTGACACGTGCGCGCCTCTACTACGACACGTGCACGCCTCTACATCGACCGATATGTACATACACGTTCGCGACCAGAATGACAACGCTACGTACGCTTCGACCAGGTGGGTCCCGACTGTCAGGCACTTCCTTCCGTGCGAAGATGTAGCTGGTGGGTCCCAGCAGTCAGGGGAAACGATTTTTTCGCAAAATGCGGTGGCCCGTCCGGTGGGTTCCTGCTATCAGGTGAAGGAATCATTATTTTCCGCGTAATAAGGAGGCACTTCCTTGCTGCGGCCGTGGACCTAGTTGTCAGCCTCTCCACGTACGGTACTCTTCCGATGGAAGTCGTTCCTTGACCACGTTGACCATGCCGCGCCGAGAGCACCAGGCGGTGGACGAAGGAGAGCCTAGGAAGGGGACGACACGGAGCCGGGGAAGACGCGGCAGTGGTTTCCCACGCGGAGAGGAGTACGAGGGTTCATTGGTTCGGCTGTGGTGTGAGGCTGCCGTCGCCGTAGAATAACAGGGGTGTGGGTGAGTAGAGGGATGGCCAGGCCAGCGGTGGGAGTAGTAGGGGGCGGTGAGGCCTCCATGGCATCACAACCGGCCACGGGAGGCAGGATCACGCGGCACTACCGGCGCTAGTTTGGGCGGCTGGAGCAAGAAGACTAGAGGTTGAAGAAGCACTAGGGCCTTTGGATGGACATCGTATGGTCACTTGAGCTAGAATCGTTCATATTGACTAAGTTGACAAAGCCCTCCATCCCCATCAACTTAGTAGGCCCACAAGTTAGCCTCTCACTATGGTGGGTCCCAGCTAGCAGGGGGTATTCATTTTTTTGTGCGTAATAAGGAGGCCCTTCCTTGCGAGCGAAGATATAGCTGGTGGGTCTGACCTATCAGCGGGGGGGAACGTTTTTTTCACGAAATACAGAGGCCCTTCCGGTGGGTCCCAGCTGTCAGGTGGAGGAATAATTATTTTCCGCGTAATGCTATTTTATATTATTTTTGGGACTAACTTATTAACCTAGAGCTCAGTGCCAATTTCTATTTTTTCCTTGTTTTCGAGCTTCGCAGAAAAGGAATACCAAACGGAGTCCAAACGGAATAAAACCTTCGCGATAATTTTTCTTGGACCAGAAGACATCCAGGAGACCTGGAGGGTAAGTCAGAAGAGCGACAAGGCGGCCACAAGGGTGGAGGGCGCACCCAGGGGGTAGGGCACGTCCCCTACCTTGTGGGCCCATCGGTGACCCCCTAACCTAGATCTTCCTCCTATATATTCACATATATTCCCAAACCACCAGAAGCATCCACGAAAACACTTTTCCATCGCTGCAACCTTTTGTTCCCATGAGATCCCATCTTGGGGCCTTTTCTGGCATCCTGCCGGAGGGGGATTCGATCACGGAGGGCTTCTACATCAACTCTATTGCCCTTCCGATGAAGCGTGAGTAGTTTACCACAGACCTGCGGATCCATAGCTAGTAGCTAGATGGCTTCTTCTCTCTCTTTGATTCTCAATACCATGTTCTCCTCGATGTTCTTGGAGATCTATCCGATGCAATCTTCTTTTGCAGTGTGTTTGTCGAGATCCAATTAATTGTGGATTTATGATCAGCTTATCTATGAATATTATTTGAATGTTCTCTGAATTCTTTTATGCATGATTTTATATCTTTGTAATTCTATTCAAACTATCTGTTTGGTTTGGCCAACTAGATTGGTTTTCTTGCCATGGGAGAAGTGCTTAGCTTTGGGTTCAATCTTGCGGTGTCCTCACCTAGTGATAGTTGGGGCACCGAGGCACGTATTGTATTGTTGCCATCGAGGATAAAAAGATGGGGTTTACATCATATTGCTTGAGTTTATTCCTCTGCATCATGTCATCTTACTTAAAATGTTACTCTGTTCTTTATGAACTTAATACTCTAGATGCAGGCAGGAGTCAGTCGATGTGTGGAGTAATAGTAGTAGATGCAGGCAGGAGTCGGTCTACTTGACACGGACGTGATGCATATATTTCATAATCATTGCCTTGGATATCATCATAACTTTGCGTTTTTCTATCAATTGCTCGACAATAATTTGTTCATCCACCGTATTATTTGCTATCTTGAGAGAAGCTAGTGAAACCTATGGCCCCCGGGTCTATTTTCCATCATATAAGTTTACGATCTACTATTTTGCAATCTTTTACTTTTCGATCTATAAACCAAAAAACCCCAAAAATTTTACTTTATCTTTTGTTTAGTTTTATCTATCTCTATCAGATATCACTTTTGCAAGTGACCGTGAAGGGATTGACAACCCCTTTATTGCGTTGGGTGCAAGTGTTTGATTGTTTGTGCAGGTATTGGTGATTTGTGCGTTGTCTCCTACTGGATTGATACCTTGGTTCTCTAACTGAGGGAAATATTTATCTCTACTTTGTTGCATCACCCTTTCCTCTTCAAGGGAAAAACCAATGCAAGCTCAAGAAGTAGCAGGAAGAATATCTAGCGCCGTTGTCGGGGAGATCTACGCCAAGTCAAGACATACCAAGTACCCATCATAAACTCTCATCTCTTGCATTACATTATTCGCCATTCGCCTCTCGTTTTCCTCTCCCCCACTTCTAAAACGATTTTCAAAAATATTTGCCTTTTTATTCGCCCTTCTTTCGTTCATCTTTTTTGTTTGCCCTTATGTCTTACTTGGATTTTTTGCACGTTTGCTTGGTATAATTGTGTGTTTATTGAAAATCAGAAACAAAGTTTATGGATCCACTTAAAGTTTCCTAATTGGATCATCTTCGATCCATATGTGCTCGTGCTGAAACCCCAACTAGTTTAGTTGAGGGAAAATCTTTAGATGAGCATGCTCATTTTGTGCATCGCCATTTGTCTGAAATAGGGAGACCCTTATGGAATCAAATAAATTGTTTGTTATGTTATGCTTGGAATCTTTGTGAACTTTGTGATTTCACTTGTTGCTCTAAGAACCCTAAAAAATACCTTCCCTACCTATGTGAGTTTAATGATAATGAAATCTTATCTTCTTATGAAAAGGGTGTTTACAGTCACTATGATATCGAACAAATTGAAGAATTTGTTGCTTTTAAGGGTGCTTATGAAGTTGCTTCTTTGATTGAAAAGTATGATATTACTCTCTACAAATCTGAAAATTTTGACATACTTAAACATTGCTATGAAAACTATGCTCACAATGCCTATGTCAAAGAATTTATTGAGAGAATGACCGTTACTTTGGAAGGAAATAATGATATGCATGAATCTATAGATAATTATGATTCTGATGATTTGATTGAGATACCCTCCCTTGATGAGTGTGATGGTTGCTATTCTTATGGCCATGATGCCAATATTAATAATGTTTATGGAGATGAATTTGCTATAGTTCCTTATGTTAAACATGAGATTATTGCTATTGCATCCATACTTGATAGTTCTTTGAATCAAAAGCATGATTGCAATGATGTTATTATAAATTCTATTAATTTCAGTTGTGCTAATAATATGCAAAACCCCAAGCTTGGGGAAGATAGTTTTGCTATGTTCACTACCTATTGCAATGATCACGATTGGGGTGATAATGCTTCTTATGATCTTGAAAATTTATTTAAGCCTCGTGATGAATATGTGTACGATAATATTGAAAGTGAGTTTGGAAGAGTGTCAACTTTAAGTAAAATTAATCCCACTATTTTGGAAGAGTGTCAACTTTGCATGCATGTGGATCATGAAGAGAATATTTTATTTGATAGTTATATTGTTGAATTTGAATATGATCCAACATGTAATTACTATGAGATAGGAAAATATGGTTGTAGAAATTTTCATGTTACAAAATTACCTCTCGTTATGTTGAGATTGCTATTGTTTCTGTCTTCTTCCTTGTATGGTGGTTTTTGCTTGCCTTGATAATTTATTTGCTTATAAAATCCCTATGCATAGGAAGCATGGTAGACTTAAACTTGTTTGTCACATGTTTTATGATGCTCTCTTTGTGTTTCAATTGCTATCTTTCTTGAGAGCATCATTAATATTACTTGAGAGCATCATTAATATTACCAATGCCTAGCTAAAAGGCTTTAAAGAAAAATGCATGTTGGGAAACAACCCAATATTTTTTCTTTTCTGTTTTTGAATAAATATTTCATCTAGGCTCTGGTTAGATGTGTTTTTGTGTTTTAATTAGTGTTTGTGCCAAGTAAGACCTTTGGGATGGCTTGCGGTGATAGTTGTTTTGATCTTGCTGAAAAACAGAAATTTTTGCGCCTAGGAAAATAATTTTCATTTTTTACGGAAGAGTGCTTTTGATCTGATTATTTTTGCAAAATATTGGTACACAAATTTCTAGGTCGTCCTAATTGTTCAGAATTTTTGGAGTTACTGAAGTATTCGAAGTTTACAGATTGCTACAGACTATTCTGTTTTTAACAGATTCTGTTTTCTATGTGTTGTTTGCTTATTTTGATGAATCTATGGGTTGTATCGGGGGGTATGAACAATGGAAAAGTTAGAATGCAGTATATATTACACCAATGTAAATAAATAATGAGTTCACAATAGTACCAAAAGTGGTGATTTATTTTCTTATACTAACGGAGCTTATGAGATTTTCTGTTGAGTTTTGTGTTGTGAAGTTCTCAAGTTTTGGGTAAGGATTTGATGGACTATGGAATAAGGAGTGGCAAGAGCTTAAGCTTGGGGATAAATAAGGCACCCCAAGGTAATATTCAAGGACAACCAAGAGCCTAAGCTTGGGAATTCCCCGGAAGGCGTCCGCTCTTTCGTCTTCGTCCATCGGTAACTTTACTTGAGGCTATATTTTTATTCACCACATGATATGTGTTTTGCTTGGAGCGTCTTGTATGATATGCGTCTTTACTTTTTAGTTTGCCACAATCATCCTTTCTGCACACATATTTTGAGAGGGACACCCATGAATCGTGATTTATTAGAATACTCTTTGTGCTTCACTTATATCTTTGGAGCTAGGCAATTTTGCTCTAGTGCTTCACTTATATCTTTTTAGAGCACGACGGTGGCTTTTTTTGTAGAAATTATTAAACTCTCATGCTTCACTTATATTATTCTGAGAGTCTTTTTAAACAGCATGGTAATTTGCTTTGGTTATGAATTTAGTCCTAATATGATAGGCATCCAAGAGAGAGATAATAAAAACTTTCATATAAAGTGCATTGAATACTTGAGAAGTTTGATTCCTGATGATTGTTTGAGATATAAAGATGGTGATATTAGAGTAATGCTAGTGAGTAATTGTGAATTGGAGGAATACTTGTGTTAAGTTTTGTGATTCCCGTAGCATGCACGTATGGTGAACCGCTATGTAACGAAGTTGGAGCATGATGTATTTTTTGATTGTCTTCCTTATGAGTGGCGATCGGGGACGAGCGATGGTCTTTTCCTACCAATCTATCCCCCTAGGAGCATGCGTGTAGTACTTTGTTTTGATGACTAATAGATTTTTGCAATAAGTATTTGAGTTCTTTATGACTAATGTTGAGTCCATGGATTATATGCACTCTCACCCTTCCACCATTGCTAGCTTCTTTAGTGCCGCGCAGCTTTTGCCGATACCATAAACCCACCATATACCTTCCTGAAAACAGCCACCATACCTACCTATTATGGAAATTTCCATAGCCATTCCGAGATATATTGCCACACAACTTTCCACTGTTCTGTTTTATTATGACTATCGGTGTCCTGGGAACGGGGGTACCCAGACTTGCCTGCGTGGGGCCCAGGGCGTGGCTCCACCGACGGCCTGGTACTGCCCACCTTTGGCAGCAACCACTCAAGACCCTCGCGAGGAAGATGACACAAAGACCTCCTGGGGGTGGCCTCACTAGGCTGGCTCCCGAGGAGCGGAGATATCTATGCAAGGGGCACCTCACGAGGTCCGGATGACATGATGCATGACGTCCAAAGCCAGGCGGGCGCCAGCAGGCGCAGAGTACCTGTTTCCTCTTTGGTGCTAAAGGGGCAAGCGCAGGCGAGGAGTCCCGAGGCATCAGGCAAAGGTTTCCATATCGGTGCAACAAGACCAAGACCAGCAGGAAGGCAGGACGGAGGTCACCGCGGAGCCCATGGCGGCATCACGACCAGAACCTTTGGCAGGCGAAGACCACCGTTTGTCAGGATAGCTTGTACTAGTTGTCTCCCTTCAAAATTGGCCGTTGTGGGATCCCTTCCCGCCTAACATTTGGGAAGAGGACCCGGGCCTCTATAAATAAGACTAGCCACCACCATAGACAGGGATCGGCTCATCTTGGATCGGATCCACTCCACCAAGGCCATCTCACCAGCTCATCGAGCTCAAGAACACCTCTCCTCAGGAGGCTGTTCATCCACTGTACTAGTTCATCCTCAGCCCACGAGGCAATCCACCACACCACAATGGAGTAGGTTATTATACCACAACGGTGGCCCGAACCAGTATAAACTCTCGTGTCTCTTGTTCCTTGGGTTCGGCGAGCTAGGCCTTGAGATCGTTGCAAGAGCGAGCTAGGGAGAGATCTTTGTGCGCACCCCAGAGCTCGAACCTCAAGGGTTTGCCGGAACTCGTAATCCGACATTTGGCGTGCCAGGTAGGGGTGCGCTGAAGCCTTTCCTCCGTTGATCGACGCACCGCTGCTCCACCGCATCCATGGCTGACGCTCGCCGAGCCCGTGCTGAGCGCCGGGCCACCCTTGCCGCTCGCGTCACTCAGACGACGCCCGTTGGCGGACCTCCCCGCCGTTCTCCCTCGCCGGCTACGAACGCTGCCACCGGCCCGATCGGGAACGAGCAGCAAGCTACATCTCTGCACCCCTCCGTGCGTAGGGACGGACGCATCGCCACCCAGTCGCAGACTCTGGCCAGCTCGTCGTCCCATGCTTGTCGCGCGCCCACGGACACGCAGGCCGCGCTGCTCATGGCACGCGAGCTCCTGCGTTACCGCCCGGTCGACGACCTCTATGACGACAGGCTGGACCGCATCACCGAGCTCGTCAACCTGTCGGGGGCTCCCCCACACCGTCCCTCTCGCTGCCTCGCCCACCTCCAGCTGCGGGCGACGTGGCTCATGGAGCGCCTCCGCCGCCTCCGCACCAAGACGTCGCCCTCACACCAAGACGCGCGGTCCCGTGGTGTGACCCGCCATGCCGGGCGCCCGCGCACGAAGAAGGAAGCTGCCAAGAAGTCCCGAGGCCGCACGAAAATGCTCCCGCACTCTCAGCACCACCGCGTCAAGACCGCGTGACGCCTGGGGCGGCGGCGCGTGGATACCAGGACCAGGCACCGCCTCCGCGACGGGCTCCGGTGACCACAGCTGGCTGTCGATCCTTCACTTCCAAGCTACCTCCGCGCTACGATGGCACCACCGACCCTGCTGAGTTCCTACAGCTCTACGAGCTGAGCATCGAGCCGGCCAACGGCGACGAGAAGGTCATGGCGAACTGGTTTCCCATGGCCCTCAAGGATGGCGCGCGCTTGTGGCTCCTGAACCTGCCCGCGGGATCGATCTCCTCTTGGGGAGAGATGCGCAAGTGTTTCATTGCCAACTTCCAGGGCACTCGCGACTGCCCGGCGGCCACAGGCGACCTGCGGCGCATCAAGCAGCAACCGGGGGAAACTCTACAGAAGTACATCCAGCGCTTCAACAGCGTCCGCCTCAAGATCCCCAAGGTGACGGACGAGACCATCATCTCCGCGTTCTCTAATGGCGTCCGCGACGTCAAGATGAAGGAGGAGCTCGCCATCCACAAGGAACTATGCACGGCCCTGGAGATGTTCAATATGGCAACCAAGTGCGCAAGGGCTGAGGAAGGACGCCTTGCCCTCCCCGAGCTCCCAGCTACCGACTAGGAGGACAAGAGGGCAAAGATCAAGGACGTGAAGTGCAAGGGGGCTGCCGTGCTCGCGGCGGAACCAGAGACGAAGCGCGGCTGTGACCACCCCGAATCATCCAAGGCCAACCGCCCATTCTACACCTTCCACAATGTTCACTGATACGTCCATGTTGCATCATGCTTTTATATTGATATTTATTGCATTATGGGCTGTTATTACACATTATGTCACAATACTTATGCCTATTCTCTCTTATTTTATAAGGTTTACATGAAGAGGGAGAATGCCGGTAGCTGGAATTCTGGGCTGGAAAAGGAGCAAATATTAGAAACCTATTCTGCACAACTCCAAAAGTCCTGAAACTCCACGGAAGTTATTTTTGGAAATAATAAAAAATACTGAGCGAATAAAATACCAGAGGGGGCCCACACCCTGGCCACGAGGGTGGGGACGCGCCCCCTGCCTCGTGGGCCCCCTGGTGGCCCTCCGGTGCCCATCTTCTGCTATATGAAGTCTTTCGTCCGAAGAAAAATCATGAGCAGGCTTTCGGGACGAGACTCCGCCGCCGCGAGGCGGAACCTTGGTGGAACCAATCTAGGGCTCCGGCAGAGCTGTTTTGCCGGGGACACTTCCCTCTGGGAGGGGGAAATCATCGCCATCATCATCACAACGCTCCTCTCATCGGGAGGGGGCCAATCTCCATCAACATCTTCACCAGCACCATCTCCTCTCAAACCCTAGTTCATCTCTTGTATTCAATTCTTGTCTCTAAGTCAGGGATTGGTACCTGTAGGTTGCTAGTAGTGTTGATTACTCCTTGTAGTTGATGCTAGTTGGTTTATTTGGTGGAAGATCATATGTTCAGATCCTTTATGCATATTAATACTCCTCTGATTATGAACATGAATATGCTTTGTGAGTAGTTACGTTTGTTCCTGAGGACATGGGAGAAGTCTTACTATTAGTAGTCATGTGAATTTGGTATTCGTTCGATATTTTGATGAGATGTATGTTGTCTCTCCTCTAGTGGTGTTATGTGAACATCGACTACATGCCACTTCACCATTGTTTGGGCCTAGAGGAAGGCATTGGGAAGTAATAAGTAGATGATGGCTTGCTAGAGTGACAGAAGCTTAAACCCTAGTTTATGTGTTGCTTCGTAAGGGGCTGATTTGGATCCATATGTTTCATGCTATGGTTAGGTTTACCTTAATACTTCTTTTGTAGTTGCGGATGCTTGCAATAGGAGTTAATCATAAGTGGGATGCTTGTCCAAGTAAGGACAGCCACTATAGGAAACAGCTATTTTGCCGTCCGCCACGGCGGACGGCAAAGGCCTTTGCCGTCATCCGCGGACGGCAAAAGGCTCCGGCAAAGTAGGCTACGGTAAACAGTGCCTTTGCCGTCTGCTTTTTATGGCGGACGGCAAAGAGTCCTTTGCCTACAGCGGCGGACGGCAAAGAGGAGGGATGGCAAAAATACTGGACGTCCGCCAGCGTTAGTCCGTTAAGCGACTAACGGCGGCCTTTGCCGTCCGCCAGCGGACGGCAAATTTGAGCGCCTCTTTGCCGTCCGCTAGTTGACGTCAGCAATGCGTCAGCGCCCGCTGTTTTTTGCCGTCTGCCACGGCGGACGGCAAAGGCAAAGTCTTTGCCATCAGCTTAGCTTTGTCGTCCACCACGGTAGGCAAATTTGCCAAATGGCCCATCTCTCAGGAAGCACAGGTGGGCGCCACGTGCCCCCTTTGCCGTCTGCCACCGATGGCAAAGGTGTCTTTGCCGTCCGCGGCGGACGGCAAAGAGCCTGCACTGCCTCTTTTTATTCTTTTTTCTTATATCCAACAATTATCACAGGAAATATATCACAGCAAATATATCACAGGAGCCAGCACATATATATCCAACATAATAAATATCCAGCACATATATATCCATACATACATAGTAGGTTGCACATAGTTCCATCGATCCATACATATTACAATATGCAAAGTTTCATCATAGCAATCTAGTTTCATCATAGCAAGCGAGCAGAATACAAGAAGTGCATCAAAGGAAAAAACAAGCAATCCATCATAGAAAGCTGGCTTCCGTGAAGTGAACGAAACCTGCAAAATGACAAATAAGAAAGTTAGAAAAAGAAGACTAGAAGAAGAATTAGACTAGAAGAAAAAGAATAGAAGAAGAAGAAGACTAGAAGAAGAAGTATATGCCATTTATTAGCTAAGTTAGGTGAACTGGATCATTTATGAGCTAAATTAGTTGAAATGGATCGTTTATGAGCTAACTTAGGTGAAATGGATCGTTTATTAGCTAACCTAGGTGAAATGGATCGTTTATGAGCTATCTTAGGTGAAATGGATCGTTTATGAGCTAAGTTAGGTGAAATGGACCGTTTATGAGCTAACCTAGGTGAAATGGATCGTTTATGAGCTAACCTAGGTGAAATGGGTCGTTTATGAGCTAACCTAGGTGAAATGGGTCGTTTATGAGTTAACCTAGGTGAAATGGGTCGTTTATGAGCTAAGTTAGGTGAAATAGATCGTTTATGAGCTAACCTAGGTGAAATGGATTGTTTATGAGCTAACCTAGGTGAAATGGGTCGTTTATGAGCTAACCTAGGTGAAATGGGTCGTTTATGAGTTAACCTAGGTGAAATGGGTCGTTTATGAGCTAATTATGCAATTTTTGACATAAGTTAGCTAAGTACATATCGTTTTAGAGCTAACTTAGGTAAAATGGATGGTTTATGAGGTCAGTAAGCTTACTAAGTCATTTTGGAGGAAAAGAAGCTAACTCTAGGTCATTATTGTAAGCATATTGGAGGAAATAAAGCTAAGTCTAGGTCTTTATGCATTTGTTAAGCAAAACACTAGAGAAACTTACCGTGATCAGGGAGGTGTAGGAGCGGGGTGGCTAGTGCCGCTACCTGGAGAAGGATCGTGCGATGCGTTTCTGGAGTTAAGCTGCACCAAAGATCATTTCCAATGTCTCGTTAGCATTACGACACTCAAATGTTAAGACTAGCAAGTAATGTCCATTCAAATTAAACTCACCGTGCTCCCAGGAGCAATCACTGGCATCGGCGGAGCGGGCTGACCGGACTTCTCGCACACAGACTGCACATTTGGTTTTCAGAACAGAGTCATACTAGTTAGTAATGAGACTCAAATGTTAAGACTAGCAAGTAATCTGCAGAAGAAACTTACCACAAGGAGCTCGTACATGGCCCTTGCCTGCATGTCATTCTGTGCCCTCTCCTCCTCCATCATCTTTCTCGTCCTCTCCTCCATCTCCCGCTGCCTCTCCGCCGCCTCCGCCAGAAGTTTCTCCGTTCTATCTCTCTCAGTCTGTATAGCAGCCTGCAACACCACTCACATGACCATTTGTAATCATTGATGGAAGCGCACACAATGTAATGGAGAAAGATAACTGAGTACGTATCACTAACCTTGATGGCGAGTTGCACTGGCCGTTCACGTGGCCTTATCTCAGGAGCGGAGCTCGACTGGCGCGCCTTGATCTCCGGGAGAGTGCTAGGACAACGGATAAGTCCATCTCCAATGGCTATGGAGCCATGGGACCTCCCGCCACCAGATATCATCACCAGCTCTGGATCAATGGGACCCTGGCTCGGGTTAAAGTCCTCCCCTTTCCTCGCCTTCCCCTCATCTCTATATCTCACGAGCTTGTTGTGGGAGGAGATGTTGGTGAAGTTGTTTGCATCATCGAGGTCAGACTGAGAGAAAGCCTTGACTTTCTTGAAAGAGCCAGTGTGGGCCATGGCATACAGGTCGTACACCTCTGGCACCTTATCCGCCTTATTGTAGCGTGCCTAAAAGAGAGAAACAATGAAAATTAGTAATTAAAGGGCTCAAGCTAGCATGATGAATGAATTGCATGAATCATGAAGCAAACCACATACCCAGTTGCGCCTGAACTGATATAAGTTGGAGCTGCCTTGATGGTGTGGCACACCTTCCATTTGGGCACGTTTGTCCTTGGCCTCGTTGTGGAGGGCTAGCCATTCTTTTGAGCACCACTCATCGACCAACACCTCCCAACAATCCATCCGATCCGCACACCATCTCGAAGGCGCCTAAGTTAGCAAATAGAAACTTTAGCGCTACGGCTAAGAATTACTAAATGAAGGAACTTAAGTAGAAGGCCTTAAGAATTACCTTCATGTACTGCTCCTTACTCAGGAACTTATCGCGGCACGCCGGCTTGGTCTTCTTGATACCACGCAAGCGTAGTAGTCTCGAACAGCCTGCACCCGAGCCTCGTGCCGTAAGTTCTGGAGTAGGCGCTTGCAGACGTTCTGGATAACATTTGCCGCGTCCTCCTCGTATCCCTCCTCACACCTGTAGAATGTCTGCAATCAAATGAGACAATATTGATTAGTACAATTAATAACTAGCTAGTTGAAGATTTTGAAATGTGTAAAGGAGAAATTACCCAGAACGTCCTGATCACCATGTCTGCCCTCGTGTCGCACACGACACCGTCCATAATGACATCTGGGGGGGCCGGGGCAGCCACGTAGTGCTCCCAGCTCAACCCAAGCTCTGGAAGCCGACCCTCACCAGGCAACATGACAAACCCCGGGAAGTTTTGCCGGCAAAGAACTCCAAGGACGGAGTTGGGCCGGCGGACACTATGATGGTGGTCCCAACCCCTGCAGCATGACAAGGCCAACGCATTAGTTATTTGAAGAAACGTGAATGCAGAAGGTACAAAAATATTAAATGCACTTACGTACCTCTCCCCATCAGGGAAGATCAACCACCTCTGCTCGCGGGTCGCCGGCACGGACGGGAGCCGTGTAGCACCATGCTGGTAGACGGTGCCACCCTCCTCCTCAAGAACAGTTGGCTCCCCGCCATCATCAGCATGGCCACTCGGCTCCTCGGGCTGATCCGGCCAGGTACCCCATCCGGACGAGTGCTCCTCCGGGGTCTCGTGGGCCGAACTCTCGTGGGCCGAAGGCCAGTCGACCCGAGGCTCGTGGGCCCATGACCCGTGGACCGGAGGCTCGTGGACCGGAGTCCGTGTAGCCTCCTCCTCGGACGAGTCCACCCTAGCAGTCACGTGCTCGGGTGAAACAGCTGGGGGTGGCGGCGAGGAAGGCGCCCTAGCAGTCACCCTACCTCCTCTCCCGCGACCACGTGCCCCACCTCCTCTCTTCCTACCTCGTCCCCTGCTGGGCACCGCGGTCGATGAAGAAGGGCCCGGCGGTGTGGACATACTGTCCAGCAACGCTCGGCGGAGAGGTGCGTCTGGAATCGAAGACCTCAGACCACGCGCCGACGAAGAAGGGGCCTTGGCGCGCTCCCGACCAGCGCCCACCATCTTTCAACACCTGCCATGACAAACAGTAAACGAAATTAGTACAACATAACAAAAAGACCGACATGAATAATAATATGTGTATCACTTAAGTGTATCATCATCAAGTACAACATTAAAAAATTTAATACCTGACACTACTAATAATCTCGATCAGTATCATCAATAAATGCATAATCATCATCATCACTATAATCAATGACGGGCTCATAGGGTTCAGTGGCATCAACATGTGGAAGGCCACCTTGACGTAATCGGTCAACCAATGACAGGTCATCCGCAGCAGTAACCTTTTCTTGTTCCGGCTCTTCTTGTTCCTCCTCTGGGGTGATGTCGGATTCACTGTCGCTGTCTACTTCAATGTTTTGGGGTGAAGTATAGCGGTTCTTGAAACGCTTTTTGGAAAGACGTGTCTCTTGGAAGAATTCTCCTTCATATGTGTCTGGGTTAATGTGAGGTTCATAATCCTCTTCCTTTGGGGGAGATAGTCTAGCACGTGGCGGCACTTCATAAACGACATCCCAACCTTTCAGATTTGGATTAGTTTGGCAGGCCCACGGTAGATAGAATACTTGGGTCGCCTGTTGAGCCGTAATATAGACATCAGGAACATCTAAATGGGTGCTTTGGTTGATTTCAACTAGCCCTATATGTTCATGAGTCCTTCTAGTCTCCTTCGGCTGAAACCAATAACATTTGAAGACTACGACATTCGGTGGGTTTTCACCATAGAATAGAAGTTCATAAATTGCTTCAACTCTCCCATAATACTCGGTACCTCCTTCGCCGATAGCAGATACACAACAATTTGTAGACTTTCGGTCGGCCATAGATAGCTCTTTGCCATAGGTACGAAAGCGATACCCGTTGATGTCGTATTTGTCAAATGAACGGACCTTATAGTCAAAACCATTAGCGACTTGTCTCAATTTGCCGTCCATAGACTCTGAATTAGCCTACAAGTTTAATATGAAAGGATTGTTGCATTACGCACAAATTAGCGAATGAAACCGGGATAGCCGCCTACAAATTATCCTACAAGTCTAATAGAAATTACCGTTTGTTTGAACCAAGAGATGAAACAGAGATAGCCGCCTCCTTGCTTTGCGAGAAGCTCATACTCTTCGACAGAATCCTTTTGGATCACCGCTCCATACGAGAATAAGGCGACGTATCGACTGTATGAAATATCCAGGAATAAGAGCAGTTCAAAGGAAATAGAAGTTGCGAAATTATGTACCGAGAACTTACTCGATGTACGGCCGCACTTCTATCAGGTTGTTGAAGATATACAACGAAATGGTCCGCCATTGTTCGTTATCCAAAGATACTGGATTTGAAACACTGGCTGGTGCGAGATTCCCTTTGAATAGGCTGAGGTTGGATCCACCCTTTTTAGGGTCGTCAGCATTGTACCGAGGCTTCGGATTATGCAAATGACGATTTTTGGCTTCGTAGTGTGCTGTCACGAAGTTTGCCGCCTCCTCAGTGATGAATGCCTCAGCCATCGATGCTTCAATTCTACGTTTATTTTTACATTTTTGTCGAAGCGTCTTCTGCATCCTCTCAGTTGGGTAGCACCAACGATTTTGCACGGGCCCCCCCAATCTTGCCTCGGTCGGGAGATGCAAAATCAAATGTTGCATTGGATTAAAGAAGCCCGGTGGAAAGATCTTCTCTAACTTGCAGATCAACTCCGGCGCCAACTCTTCCATTTCTTCTAGCACGCCAGGCGATAGTTCTTTCGCACAAAGAACACGGAAGAAATAGCTGAGTTCTGCCAGTACTAGCCATTCATCCTCAGGGATGAAGCCACGCAAAATCACCGGCATTACCCGCTCAATCCATATGTGCCAATCATGACTCTTGAGACCAAATATCTTCAATTTATCAAGACTGGCTCCCCTCTGTAGATTCGCTGCATACCCATCGGGGAACATCAACTGCATTTTCACCCACAAGATAATTTCCCTCATAGCTGGCCTTCCAAGATTGAACCATGCCTTTGGCTTCGTCCAGTTCTGCTTTCCTTTCGGTTCTTTCATGTTTTGTAACGGCCTATCACATAGCGCCTCCAGATCGACTCTAGCCTTAGTATTATCCTTTGACTTCCCATCTATGCCGAACAATGTACCAAAAAGTTCCTCGGCGATATTCTTCTCAGTGTGCATCACGTCGATGTTGTGTGGGCAAAGGAGGTCTTTGAAGTAAGGCAGATCCCATAAGCATGTTTTGTGAGTCCAGGCGTGCTTAGAATTATACCCCTTGAAGTACCCTGGACGCTTTGGATCTGGCTCGAGAGCGTTTAACTGATCCAGGGTCTGTTGGCCTGTCAATGCAGGTGGTGCAGAGTTTTTGACAACTCTACCTCTGATGAAGTTCTTCTTGTCTTTCCTGAACTTATGGCGAGGATTCAGGAACTGTCTATGCATGTCGAAGCAAGAAAATTTGCGACCGGCCTGAAGCCAACAAAACTCAAGAGCTCCCTTGCATGTGGGGCACGGGAACCTTCCATGCACACACCAGCCAACGAATAGCGCATACGCCGGCAAGTCATGCGTCGAGTACATGTACCAGACACGCATTATGAAGTTCCGTTTGCTATAGGCATCGTATGTCTTGAACCCATTATCCCAGGCTTCTTGCAATTCGTCCTTAAGCGGTTGCATGTACACATTCATATTTTTCCCCGGATAGTTGGGCCCTGGAATTATCAACGTCAGGAAAATGTTCTTTTTTTGCATAATCTGTCCGGGGGGAGATTAGGTGGAGAGACAAATACGGGCCAACAACTGTATTGGGCTGCCGTCATACCAAACACACTGAACCCATCCGTGCTGATGCCGACTCGGGGATGCCTCGGATCTGCCGCTTTGTCACCATGTAATTCATCAAACTTTTTCCACGCAACACCATCCGATGTGTGTACAATCATCAGATTCCCATCTGCATCTAGTTCGGTTCTTTTGCCCGTTTTGTGCCATGTCATCTGTCTGTCCGTCTCTTCGACCATGAAAAGACGTTGAAGTCTTGGTACGATTGGCATATACCGAAGAACACTAACAGGGATTTTGGTCTGTGTCTTCTCACCCATACCGTTGTCTACCACAACATACCTGGAAGACTTGCAAATGGGACAATAGTTCAAGTCCGCATAGTCAAGCCTAAACAAGACACATCCTTTCTCACAGGCATGTATCTTATCATAGGGCATCTTCAGTGCACGGAGGATTTTGTCCGACTGGTACAGGTTTGCAGGCATTACATGGCCTTTGGGTAGAAAGCGTCCAAATACTGTCATCATTGCATCGTAGCATTCTCTGCCCAAGTTGAACTGAGCCTTCAGAGCCATTACTTGTGAGATGGCATCCAACTGACAAAGCTCAGTGTGCTCATGGAGCAGACGTTTTGAAGACTCCAACATTTCATTGAAGGCCTTTGCAGATTCCTCCATCTCCTCGTCCGAATCCCGAGCATCATCAAAGTCTTGCACCATGTTTTCCATCCCGGTACCATGCTCGTCGGTGCGACGACGATCCACCTCAGCTCGGTCACGTTGGGCAGACTCACCATGAAATGTCCACACCGTATAATCGGGCGTAAAACCACTCTTCTGCAGGTGTTTGCCCATTTCAGCCTCTGTCCTCTTTTCCCAATTGCCGCACCGTAAACAGGGGCACCAGGTTTTCCTCTGGCCATTTGCAAATGCGGCTCGCACAAACCCCTTGGTTTTTGTGAACCATTCAGTGCTCCATTTGTTCTGACCAGTGTGACCGGTGTACATCCACGCACGATCACTCATCTTGACTTTCAGAGCTACTAGACACACAACAAATATATATATATAATTCAGCATGTATATATTCATCAGTTGATCTACTTTGTCAATTTTATTACGTCCATGCAACCTACACTCTAATAGGTAATGATAGGTCCTAATCCCACCTGAGTATGTTTAGATTGGGTTCATTTTCTCATGCTATGCTCCGGATCCTACGCAAAATTTCGGCAGCACCTCCCCGCTGTTCTCCTGATACACGTCTCTGCAATAAACAGAGAGGATGTGTACCCGGAGAACAACAGGGGAGGCACTGACGAAATTTATGCGTCGGATCCGGAGCAAAGCATATGGGAAAACGAACCCAATCTAAACATACTCGGGCTGTCCATGGATAGCGTTGGACAATTCGAAAGAATCAAGGTTATAAATATGCAAATGCATGCATATTTATAACTATGACGCTTTCGAACGGGAGACACATATTGGTTACGCATACTGATGATTCAAGACACATATATAGCTAGCTATCAAGTTTCATCGGAATAGATCAAATAATTAATGGGGGAGGAGGACATGTCATTTGTGCTCACCCACGAACGAAGGGGCAGAGCTCGTCAAACGCACGGCGAGGTCATCGAACACCAAACCTCGCAGCGATGAAACAACTGCACATTTAAAACTACCCGATCAACACAATTATATATGATGTTTTTCATAACAAAATCGAAGAATATATGACCTAACTAATAATTCACAAATATATGACCCCGTCGGCCTCTGGAAGGCCAAAGAACACCTTTTCGGGAGGTGTCGGGGGTCGGGGTGCCGTGTCGGTGTCGGGGTCGGGGTGTCGGGTCAGGCTCGGGGTCGGGGTGTCGGGGTCGGGGTCGGGGTCGGGGTCGGGGTCTCGGGGTCGGGGTGTCGGGGGTGTCGTGTCGGTGTCGGGGGTGCCGTGTCGGGGTCGGGGTGCTGTTTCGGGGTCGGGGGTCGGGTGTCGTGTCGGGGTCAGGGGGTTAGGGGGTCGGGTGTCGGGGTGGAGTCGGGGTCGGGTGGAGTCGGGGTCGGGTGTCAGGGTGTGGTGTCGGGGTTGGGGGGTCAGGGGGTCTTCTCATTCTTCTACTACTTCTACTTCTTCTCATTCTTCTACTTCTTCTCATCCCCTGTCTTCTTCTTCTTCTTCTTCTTCTTCTTCTTCTTCTCCTCCTCCTCCTCCTCCTCCTCCTCCTCCTCCTCCTCCTCTTCTTCTTCTTCTTCTTCTTCTTCTTCCCCCTTCTACTTATTCTACTTTTCGTCTTCTTTTTTCATCTTTTTTCACTTCCTTTAATTATGACTATTTAACTAAAACCTAACACTAGTGTAATATAATCCAATCTAATTAATCTAATCTAGCTAACTATATAACCTAAACCTAAACTAAAAACCTAAACTAATTAAAACTAAACTATTTAAACTAATTAAACCTAAACTAATTAAACTAAATAACCTAAACTAATTAATTCTAAACTGAAAAAACTTAAACTAAAAAACCTTATCTAAACAGAAAAGAAAAACAGAAAAAATAGGACACAGGGGGGCGGGAGGGGCTCACCGTGGGGGGCGGCGACGGGTCGGGGAGGGGGCGGCGACGGGGCGGCAGCAAGGCGGCGCAGCGATGGGGAGGGGAGGGGCAGCGATGGGCGGCGCTCCTCGGGGGGCGGTCGACCCGCGGCTGCAGCGGCAGCGGCGGTTGGTCGGGCGTCGGGGGCGGGGACGGGCGCGGCAGTACGGGGCTTGGACGGCCGCGGCGCGGCTGGCCGACGTGGATGGAGCGGCGGGGCCGCGATGGAGGTTGGGGAGGGGTGCGGGGCGGCGGGGAGGCCGGCTACGCCGGACGGGGTCGGCGGCGGCGGCACGGGCTGGTGTGGGCGGGGCGATGTGGAAGAGGCGGCGAGGGTGCGGTGGAGGTCGAGGCGGCGAGGGTGCGGTGGAGGTCGGGCCGGGGCAGCGGGGGGCCGGGGCGGGCGGGCGGCGGCGGCGGCGGGGTGGGAGGAGAGAACGGTGAGGAGAGAAGAAGTGAGTAACGGGCGGGGGGGTACGGGCCGTTAGGTAGTACCCTCTTTGCCGTCCGCCCATCTTTGCTGTCCGCCCTTTTTGCCTCTTTGCCGTCTGCTGGCGGACGGCAAAGAGGTGGGCCGTTAAGTTTTTTCCAAACGGGCGGGGGGTGGGGGCCACCTCACTCTTTGCCGTCTGCCAGCGGACGGTAAAGATTCTTTGCCGTCTGCTGGCTGACGACAAAGAGCTCGCAGATGGCAAAGAGCTTCTTTGCCGTCTGCCGTTTCTTTGCCGTCTGCTTTTGGGTAGCTGATGGCAAAGAGCTTCTTTGCCGTCAGCTAGCGGACGGCAAAGAGCCGGCAGATGGCAAATTAGCTGATTCCAGTAGTGAGCACCCAAGCACCGGTCCACCCACATATAGGGCTGCAAGAAAAGCTCGAGGCTCGTGAGCTGCTCGAGATCGACTCGTTTTTTGACTCGACTCGAGATCGACTCGAAAAGAAACGAGCTGAGTTTGAACACTTTATGTACCTCGACCGAGAAACGAGCCGATCTTGAGCCAATGTCGGCTCGCTCGATTTTAGCTCGATAGCTCGACAGAATATCATTATGTTAAATGATCATGCCATATATTAAATGGAAATAAGATAATTTATTACCAT
Source organism: Aegilops tauschii subsp. strangulata (assembly GCF_002575655.3). Classification (NCBI taxonomy): domain Eukaryota; kingdom Viridiplantae; phylum Streptophyta; class Magnoliopsida; order Poales; family Poaceae; genus Aegilops; species Aegilops tauschii. The sequence continues at coordinate 332,643,956 of NC_053035.3, forward strand.
ATATGTTGTCCATAATATTTCTCCATTTTATTTGCCAACAAACATGGAAACTTAATTAAGTGCAGAGAAGATTTAGGCCTAATTATGGCACATGGTCGACTATGTGTTAAACATCCTATATTTTTGGCAAAGGTTCCCATTATATTCACCTTAATTTTTTTGTTTTACATCCATAGATTTATAATTTTTTACCATCTCATTTAGCTCGGACCTAGCTCGAGATCGACTCGAGATCGTTACAAGCTGAGCATGAGTCATGTTCTACAGCTCGATCATGAGCTTCATTCAGTTTGAGCTCGCTCGAATTTTCATATGAGTTGAGCTGAGCCAACTCCAACTTGCTTGAGCTCGACTCGTTTGCAGCCCTACCGGCCACATATCAAATTATCAAAGTACCGAACGCGAATCGTATGAACGTGATGAAAACTAGCTTGACGATAATTCCCATGTGTCCTCGGGAGCGCTTTTCATTATATAAGAGTTTGTCCAGGCTTGTCCTTTGCTACAAAAAGGATTGGGCTATCTTGCTTCACTTTATTTACTTTTGTTACTTGTTACCCGTTACAAATTACCTTATCACAAAACTATCTGTTACTGGTAATTTCAGTGCTTGCAGAGAATACCTTACTGAAAACCGCTTATCATTTCCTTCTGCTCCTCGTTGGGTTCGACACTCTTACTTATCGAAAGGACTATGATAGATCCCCTATACTTGTGGGTCATCAAGACTCTTTTTTGGCGCCGTTGCCAGGGAGTGAAGCGCCTTTGGTAGGTGGAATTTGGTAAGGAAAAATTTATATAGTGTGCTGAAATTTACTGTCACTTGTTACTATGGAAAGTAATCCTCTGAGGGGCTTGTTCGGGGTATCTTCACCTCGACCAGTAGAGCAAAGAGTTGCTCCTCAACCTACTGAACCTACTTAAAATGAAAATGTCTACTTTGAAATCCCTTCGGGTATGATAGAAAAACTGCTAGCTAATACTTTTGCAGGAGATGGAACATTACATCCTGATGCGCACCTAATCTATGTGGATGAAGTTTGTGGATTATTTAAGCTTGCAGATATGCCCGATGATGTTATCAAGAAGAAGGTCTTCCCTTTATCTTTGAAGGGAGATGCATTGACATGGTATAGGCTATGTGATGATATGGGATCATGGAACTACAAACGATTGAAATTGGAATTTCATCAAAAGTTTTATCCTATGCATCTTGTTCATCATGATCGTAATTATATATATAATTTTTGGCCTCGCGAAGGAGAAAGCATCGCTCAAGATTGGGGAGGCTTAAGTCAATGTTATATTCATGCCCCAATCATGAGCTCTCAAGAGAAATGATTATTCAAAAATTTTATGCTCGGCTTTCTGACAACAATCGCACCATGCTCGATACTTCTTGTACTAGTTCTTTTATGATGAAGACTATTGAATTCAAATGGAATTTATTGGAAAGAATTAAATGCAACTCTGAAGATTGGGATCTCGACGAGGGTAAGGAGTCAGGTATAACACCTAAGTTTGATTGTGTTAAATCTTTTATGGATACCGATGTTTTCCGTGAATTTAGCACTAAATATGGACTTGACTCTGAGATAGTAGCTTCTTTCTGTGAATTATTTGCTACTCTGGTCTCCCTAAGGAGAAGTGGTTTAAATATCATCCTCCCATAGAAGTAAAAGTAGTTGCACCTATTAAAGTTGAAGAAAAGACTATCACTTATAATGACCCTATTGTTCCTACTGCTTATGTTGAGAAACCACCTTTCCCTGTTAGGATAAAGGATCATGCTAAAGCTTCAACTGTGGTTCGTAAAAGTAATATTAGAACTAATACACCTCCTGAGCAAGTTAAAGTTGAACCTAATATTGCTATTGTTAAAGATCTCTTGGCTGATAATATTGATGGGCATGTTATTTATTTCTTTGATGAAACTGCTAGAATTGCTAAACCTTGTGCTAAGGATAAACATAGACCTGTAGTAGGAATGCCTGTTATTTCTGTTAAAATAGGAGATCATTGCTATCATGGCTTGTGTGATATGGGTGCTAGTGCTAGTGCAATACCTATTGACTTATACAAAGAAATTATGCATGATATTGCACCCGCTGAGTTAGAAGAAATTGATGTCACCATTAAGCTTGCCAATAGAGATACTATTTCACCAATTGGGATTGTTAGAGATGTTGAAGTCTTGTGTGGGAAAACTAAATATCCAGCTGATTTTCTTGTTCTTGGCTCCCCACAAGATAGCTTTTGTCCCATTATATTTGGTAGACCCTTCTTAAACACTGTTAATGCTAAGATAGACTGCGAAAAGGATGTTGTTACTATAGGTCTAGGTGATATGTCTCATGAGTTTAACTTTTCTAAATTTTGTAGACAACACCGTGAAGAGGAATTGCCTAGTAAGGATGAAATTATTGGTCTTGCCTCTATTGTTGTGCCTCCTGATGATCCTTTAGAACAATATTTTCTAGACCATGAAAATGATATGTTTATGAATAAAGAAGGGAAATAGATGAAGTATTCTTTAAACAGGGGCCTATTCTGAAACACAACTTGCCTGTTGAAATTCTAGGGGATCCTCCTCCACCCAAGGGTGATCCCATATTCGAGCTTAAACCATTGCCTGATACCCTTAAATATGCTTATCTTGATGAAAAGAAGATATATCCTGTTATTATTAGTGCTAACCTTTCAGAGAAGGAGGAAGAAAAATTATTGAAAACTCTGAAGAAGCACTGTGCTGCTATTGGATATACTCTTGATGATCTTAAGGGCATTAGTCCCACTCTATGCCAACACAAAATAAATTTGGAGAAAGATGCCAAACCAGTTATTGATCATCAACGACGGCTGAATCCTAAGATGAAAGAAGTTGTAAGAACGGAAATACTAAAGCTCCTTGAGGTAGGTATAATCTATCCCGTTGTTGATAGTCAGTGGGTAATTCATGTCCATTGTGTCCCTAAGAAGGGAGGTATTACTGTCGTTCCTAATGATAAAGATGAATTGATTCGGCAAAGAATTATTACACGTTATAGGATGGTAATTGATTTCCGCAAATTAAATAAAGCTACTAAAAAAGATCATTACCCTTTACCTTTTATTGATCAAATGCTAGAAAGGCTATCCAAACATACACATTTTTGCTTTCTAGATGGTTATTCTGGTTTCTCTCAAATACCTGTGTCAGCTGATGATCAATCAAAGACCACTTTTACTTGCCCTTTCGGTACTTTTGCTTATAGACGTATGCCTTTTGGTTTATGTAATGCACCTGCTACCTTTCAATGATGCATGATGGCTATATTCTCTAATTTTTGTGAAAAGATATGTGAGGTTTTCATGGACGATTTCTCCGTCTATGGATCCTCTTTTGATGATTGCTTAAGCAACCTTGATCAAGTTTTGCAGAGATGTGAAGAAACTAACCTTGTCTTGAATTGGGAGAAGTGCCACTTTATGGTTAATGAAGGTATTGTCTTGGGGCATAAAATTTTTGAAAGAGGTATTGAAGTTGATAAAGCTAAAGTTGATGCTATTGAAAAGATGTCGTGTCCTAAGGACATCAAAGGTATAAGAAGTTTCCTTGGTCATGCCGGTTTTTATAGGAGGTTTATTAAGGACTTCTCAAAAATTTCTCGGCCTCTGACTAATCTATTACAAAAAGATATACCATTTGTCTTCGATGATGATTGTGTAGAAGCATTTGAAATACTTAAGAAAGCATTGATTTCTGCAACTATTGTTCAGCCACCTGATTGGAATTTACCTTTTGAAATTATGTGTGATGCTAGTGATTATGTTGTAGGTGATGTTCTAGGGCAAAGAGTTGATAAGAAATTAAATGTTATTCAATATGCTAGCAAAACTCTAGGCAATGCCCAGAGAAATTATGCCACTACTGAAAAAGAATTCTTAGCAGTTGTATCTGCTTGTGATAAGTTCAGACCATATATTGTTGATTCTAAAGTAACTATTCACACTAATCATGCTGCTATTAAATATCTTATGGAAAGGAAAGATGCTAAACCTAGACTTATTAGATGGGTTCTCTTGCTACAAGAATTTGATTTGCATATTATTGATAGAAAGGGAACTGAGAACCCCGTTGCAGACAACTTGTCTAGGTTAGAAAATGTTGTTGATGACCCACTACCTATTGATGATAGCTTTCCTGATGAACAATTAAATGTCATAAATGCTTCTCGTACTACTCCATGGTATGCTGATTATGCTAATTACATTGTTGCTAAATTTATACCACCTAGTTTCACATACCAGCAAAAGAAAAAGGTTTTCTATGATTTAAGGCATTACTTCTGGGATGACCCACATCTTTATAAAGGAGTAGATGGTGTTATTAGGCGTTGTGTACCTGAGCATGAACAGGAACAGATCCTACGCAAGTGTCACTCCGAAGCTTATGGAGGGCACCACGCTGGAGATAGAACTGCACATAAGGTATTGCAATCCGGTTTTTATTGGCCTACTCTCTTCAAGGATGCTTGTAAGTTTCTCTTATCTTGTGATGAATGTCAAAGAATTGGTAATATTAGTAGACGTCAGGAAATGCCTATGAATTATTCACTTGTTATTGAACCATTTGATGTTTGGGGCTTTGATTATATGGGACCGTTTCCTGCCTCTAATGGTTATACACATATTTTAGTTGCTATTGATTATGTTACTAAGTGGGTAGAAGCTATTCCAACTAGTAGTGCTGATCATAACATTTCTATTAAGATGCTTAAAGAAGTTATTTTTTCGAGGTTTGGAGTCCCTAGATATTTAATGACTGATGGTGGTTCACATTTTATTCATGGTGCTTTTCGTAAAATGCTTGCTAAGTATGATGTTAATCATAGAATTGCATCTCTTTATCACCCACAGTCTAGTGGTCAAGTAGAATTGAGTAATAGAGAACTTAAATTAATTTTGCAAAAGACTCTTAATAGATCTAGAAAGAATTGGTCCAAGAAACTTGATGATGCATTATGGGCCTATAGAACTGCATATAAAAATCCTATGGGTATGTCTCCGTATAAAATGGTTTATGGAAAAGCATGCCATTTACCTCTCGAACTAGAACATAAGGCATATTGGGCTATTAAAGAGCTCAATTATGATTTCAAACTTGCCGGTGAGAAGAGGCTATTTGACATTAGCTCACTTGATGAATGGAGAACCCAAGCCTATGAGAATGCCAAGTTGTTTAAAGAAAAAGTTAAAAGATGGCATGACAAAAGGATACAAAAGAGTGAGTTTAATGTAGGTGATTATGTGTTGCTATACAACTCTCGTTTAAGATTTTTTGCAGGAAAAATTCTCTCCAAATGGGAAGGTCCTTACGTTATCAAGGAGGTCTATCATTCCGGTGCCATAAAAATCAACAAATTTGAAGGCACAAATCCGAAGGTGGTAAACGGTCAAAGAATCAAACATTATATCTCAGGTAATCCCATAAATGTTGAAACTAATGTTATTGAAACCGTAACTCCGGAGGAATACATAAGAGACACTTTCCAGAACATTTCAGACTCTGAAAAGGAATAGGTATCTGGTACGGTAAGTAAACCGACTCCAAAACAGTTCTAATGGCAACTTTTCTCCGTTTTGGAATATTAGAAAAATAGGAAAATAAAAAGTAGTCCGGGAAGGACACAAGGGCTCCACGAGGGTGGAGAGCGCGCCCTACCCCCCTGGGCGTGCCCCCTACCTCGTGGGCACCTCGTGCGCTCTCCGGACTCCGTTTTCTTGCACGATACATATTTTGGTGGGTAAAAATTCATTATATAATCCCCCGAAGGTTTTGACTCCTGTATCACGCAAATATCCTGTGTTTTCGTTTCGAGCTGTTTTTCTGATAGATCTAGATCACCATGACGTCTCCAAGCGCCCCCAAGGACAAGTTCTTCGAGAAGGTCATCAACCCCTACCTCGCGGAAGTGCTGCAACACCCTCAAACCATGGAGATGCGTGATGGGTTGTTGCACATCCGCGATGTTGAGGGACCAAGGAGGACAGGAAGCGTGGAGACGAGGCTCGAAGCAATGGAGCAACAAGTTTTCAAGTGCCAGGGGATGGTGGAGTGTGGACTCAACGCCAACCACATGATGATCGCGGAGTTCACCAACAACCACAAGCTGGATGCCAATAACATTGGGGAAACCATCTTCAAGCTTCACGAGAAGATCGAGCATCTCCAAGCCCAAATCTATGACCTGCAAAACCAAAACTGTGAGTATGAATATAGATTCAAGAGGATGAGTTTGGCTGCAGATTTGAGGATCCCGGAGACTCGATCATCCTTCTATGATGGTGAGCCTATGCCTTGGAAGATGGACGACAAGCCCACATCGTCAACAACTCCACCATCTTCTTCACCAGCAAAGGAGATATAATCATATGGGTATGGGCACTCCCCTTGGCAACTGCCAAGCTTGGGGGAGGTGCCCCGGTATCGTATCACCATCACAATCCTATCTTTACCGTTTTTCTTAGTTCGATCCTTTTAGTAATATCTTGATCTAGTAGAATAAAGTTTTTGGTATGATTTAGTTTTGATTTCTGCTTTATGATCCTTCTATGTAATCAAGTCTGTGAGCTATATAATAAACATTAGTGTTGAGTCAAGGGCTTGATTATTTTGCCATGATCTTGAGGGAATAAAAGAAAAGAGAAAAGAATAAAAAGAAACAAAGAGATCATATTGATCTTATGGAGAGTAATGACTTCACATATAAAGAGTATGATGATTAAAAATTGTTGAGAGTTGGTAAACATAGTTTTGGTATTGGACAAGGAAGACAACGTAATGGGTTATGTTTTCTTATATCTGAGATAAAGTATATTGTCATGGATCATCCAACATGTTGAGTTTGCCTTTCCCCCTCATGCTAGCCAAATTCTTTGCACCAAGTAGAGATACTACTTGTGCTTCCAAATACCCTTAAACCCAGTTTTGCCATGAGAGTCCACCATACCTACCTATGGATTGAGTAAGATCCTTCAAGTAAGTTGTCATCGGTGCAAGCAATAAAAATTGCTCTCTAAATATGTATGACTTATTAGTGTGGGAGAAAATAAGCTTTATACGATCTTATGATGTGGAAGAAATAAAAGCGACGGACTGCATAATAAAGGTCCATATCACAAGTGGCAATATAAAGTGACGTTCTTTTGCATTAAGATTTCGTGCATCCAACCATGAAAGTGCATGACAACCTCTGCTTCCCTCTGCGAAGGGCCTATCTTTTACTTTTATCTTCTACCTTATGCAAGAGTCATGGTGGTCTTCACCCTTCCTTTTTACATTTTATCCTTTGGCAAGCACAGTGTGTTGGAAAGATCCTAATATATATATCCAATTGGATGTAAGTTAGCATGAACTATTACTGTTCACGTTACCCTTGAGGTAAAAGGTTGGGAGGCAAAACTATAAGCCCCTATCTTTCTCTGTGTCCGATTAAAACTTCGTAACCACAAGTATTGCGTGAATGTTAGCAATTGTGAAAGACTAAATGATAGTTGAGTATGTGGACTTGCTGTAAAGCTCTTACATAGACTCTTTCTGATGTTATGATAAATTGCAATTGCCTCAATGACTGAGATTATACTTTGTTAGTTCTCAATGAAGTTTCTGATTCATACTTTGCATTGTGAATAGATTATTACTTTAGCATAAGAAATATATGACAATATCCATATATGTTGTTGTTATAAGAATGATCATGATGCCCTCATGTCTGTATTTTATTTTATCGACACCTCTATCTCTAAACATGTGGACATATTTATCGTTATCGGCTTCCGCTTGAGGACAAGTGAGGTCTAAGCTTGGGGGAGTTGATACGTCCATATTGCATCATGCTTTTATATTGAAATTTATTGCATTATGGGCTGTTATTACACATTATGTCACAATACTTATGCCTATTCTCTCTTATTCTATAAGGTTTACATGAAGAGGGAGAATGCCGGCAGCTGGAATTCTGGGCTGGAAAAGGAGCAAATATTAGAGACCTATTATGCACAACTCCAAAAGTCCTGAAACTCCACAGATGTTATTTTTGGAAATAATAAAAAATACTGAGCGAAGAAAATACCAGAGGGGGCCCACACCCTGGCCACGAGGGTGGGGCGCGCGCCCTACCCCCCTGGGCGCGCCCCCTGCCTCGTGGGCCCCCTGGTGGCCCTCCGCTGCCCATCTTCTTCTATATGAAGTCTTTTGTCCGAAGAAAAATCATAAGCAAGCTTTAGGGACAAGACTCCGCCGCCACGAGGCGGAACCTTGGCGGAACCAATCTAGGGCTCCGGCGGAGCTGTTCTGCCGGGGACACTTCCCTCCGGGAGGGGGAAATCATTGCCATCGTCATCACCAACGCTCCTCTCATCGGGAGGGGGCCAATCTCCATCAACATCTTCACTAGCACCATCTCCTCTCAAACCCTAGTTCATCTCCTGTATTCAATTCTTGTCTCTAAGTCAGGGATTGGTACCTGTAGGTTGCTAGTAGTGTTGATTACTCCTTGTAGTTTATGCTAGTTGCTTTATTTGGTGGAAGATCATATGTTCAGATCCTTTATGCATATTAATACTCCTCTAATTATGAACATGAATATGCTTTGTGAGTAGTTACATTTGTTCCTGAGGACATGGGAGAAGTCTTGCTATTAGTAGTCATGTGAATTTGGTATTCGTTCGATATTTTGATGAGATGTGTGTTGTCTCTCCTCTAGTGGTGTTATGTGAACGTCGACTACATGACACTTCACCATTGTTTGGGCCTAGAGGAAGGCATTGGGAAGTAATAAGTAGATGATGGGTTGCTAGAGTGACAGAAGCTTAAACCCTAGTTTATGCGTTGCTTCGTAAGGGGCTGATTTGGATCCATATGTTTCATGCTATGGTTAGGTTTACCTTAATACTTCTTTTGTAGTTGCGGATGCTTGCAATAGGAGTTAATCATAAGTGGGATGCTTGTCCAAGTAAGGACAGCACCCAAGCACCGGTCCACCCACATATCAAATTATCAAAGTACCGAACGCGAATCGTATGAACGTGATGAAAACTAGCTTGACGATAATTCCCATGTGTCCTCGGGAGCGCTTTTCATTATATAAGAGTTTGTCCAGGCTTGTCCTTTGCTACAAAAAGGATTGGACCATCTTGCTGCACTTTATTTACTTTTGTTACTTGTTACCCGTTACAAATTACCTTATCACAAAACTATCTGTTACCGATAATTTCAGTGCTTGCAGAGAATACCTTGCTGAAAACCGCTTATCATTTCCTTCTGCTCCTCGTTGGGTTCGACACTCTTACTTATCGAAAGGACTATGATAGATCCCCTATACTTGTGGGTCATCATTCACAGCCACAACACTAGCGACTGTCAAGAGCTCAGGGCCATCCGAGATGGGTGTTTCGGTTGGCGCCCTGAGCGCAACGACCGAGGCTATGGCCGGGGAGGAGGACGAAGTGGAGGACGCTGGGATGACCGCGGCACCCGCCAGGAGTGGCGTGACCGGCCTGTATCTTGGGTGGTGATCAGGCCCCAGCCTATCAGCGTATCGTCAAGCAGTTTGCTCGCGAGGTGAACGTAGCCCTTCCCAGGCTTGAGGCCACGCGCCCGCTCAGGTGGTCCAAGTGCGCCATCACCTTCAGCTCGTCAGACCAGCTCAAGTGCGCGGCAACCGCCAGCGCCCTCCCGATGCTCTGCTCACCCGTCATCAGCAACGTTCAAGTCACCAAGACCCTCATCGACGGCGGCGCAGGGCTCAATGTCCTGTCCGTCAAGACGTTCGACAGCCTCCAGGTGCCATACGATCAGCTACAGCCTACCAAGCCTTTCTCAGGAGTGACCAATGGCTCCACCACCCCGATAGGGCAGGTCCGCCTCCCTGTCACCTTCGGCCAGCATGACAACTACCGCACCGAGCTCATCGACTTCGACGTCGCCCACATCCGCCTGCCGTACAACACCATCCTTGGATATCCAGCCTTGGCCAAGTTTATGGCAGTGACCCACCACGGCTACAACGTCCTCAAGATGCCAGGAAGCGGCGGCATCATCACGGTCCCCTGTGAAGAAAAGGACGCGGTGTGCTCCCTCAAGCGAGCTTACCAAGCTGCAGCGGCCGAAGACCCCGACAACGAAGGCACCCTGTACCCTCCTGAGGCCATCCCCAAGAAGAAGACGCAGCACTCCACCAAGGGCCTCAGTAAGGCAGTGTTTCCAATGGCGCCACCTCAGGATCTGTGCCCATAGCTGGGGCGCCTCCTTCCCTCGCATAGGAAGGCGCGTCCGGCGCCCTCCTCAGGCTGGGCTCGGGGGCTCTCTTCTGGAGGGCCTCAGACCTAGACAACGTCACGAGGGAGGTGCTCGGGCACCATGTGGAGGCGTGCTTAGCTGCACGTTTCCCTCAAGAGGGCACGAGGCATGGAGCGCCTAGTGCTCAGGAGTTCATCACCAAGGTGATCTAGGAGCTTCAAGAGGCAAGGACCATATGTGGCGACCATCGTCCACCGCCCAGTGCAGCTCCCCATCCTGGCAAGGACGGCGGGCTACGCGTCTGCGTCGACATTCCAGGGCTCAGCAGGGCTGCATCTCAGGGACGTTTCTGGCCTTCGCGTGTTGGACTGTGCGAGGGTCCACCTCACAGCTATGTTCGCATGCCATTAGGCCTACCGAACACGGCTGTCACCTTCCAGCGCCACATGCGGAGCATTCTGGCAGCTCAGGAGGCCAGACATCACGCTGTCCTGGCGGAGATCGTGATAGTTCTTCAGGAGCCTCCTGAGGCTCAGGACCCTGGTGGCTCGTGAGGAGCAACTTCTCCGGCCCGCGCCTTCAGCTACTCCAACACCGCTCCAGCTACGGTACTGGGTGACTCTTTCCAGTTCATTCTGTTGGGGGCGCCCTTCAGGCAGCATTATCCCCAAGTCGCGTGGGCATGTCCCTGTGGCATGTATCCTTTTGCATCTTTAGCCTACTCTGTTGGGAGCGCCTCCCGGGCTGCATCATCCCCAGGCCGCTCGGGTCCGTCCCAGTGGCATGTATCATTCTTGCATCTATCTGATCAAGCTTGCCCTCTTGTATGAATTGCCTTATGATTATCACCTGCCTGTCCGGTACTTCGATACCATGAACGTTGCACGCCCTTGCAAGCCCGCCCACGACCGCCTCATGATTAAGGACTGGCACGATGTCTGTGCTCGGGGCCGTCCCTGCAGCGTCGCCAAACCCAAGAGATCGAGCTCTGGCTCACAGGCCCGCTCCCGTGTACGTCACCTCCCATGGCCCTTGGTGCTTTGTTCTCGCATGAGCTAATCGCGGACGGACAATCCAGGGTGCGCGACCCGGTGCCTCGCCATCGCGGGAGCCGCACGCCGGTCGTCTTTCTTTAGAATTTTTCGCATGAGAAGACTAGGCACGGCGCCTGTGCTCGGGTCCATCCCTGTAGTGTCGATAAACCCAATGACTGAGCTTTGTCTGGCGGGCCGGCCCCGTTCACGTCACCTCCTGGGGTCGTTGGTGTTTGGCCTTCTCATGTGATCGCCTCAGGAGATTCGCCCGGTGCAGGTTGCCTAACCATCTCGCAGGGCCGCCGCAGCTATCGAGAATCAAGACCAGGCACAACCCGCCTTGAGGTAGGGCCTCGTGAGTCCCACACTGGCTCACGAGTTCCCAGACACACCTTGTCTAGCCCTGCCGTGCAAGCCACGTGTCAGGGCGGGGCTGTACACGCCCCGGGGGCTCCACTCAGAGGGAGCCCTCACCCACGCACCAGTGGAAGCACCATGCTCTGGGCTGGTAGTCGACACGGTCGAGGAGCGGCTATGCCCATGCAAGTGCGGAAGCGCTATGCTCCGCGCTGGTGATAAACAACTGAGGGCGGCCTCGTGGCCGCATCAACCTCACGGAGCCACCCGGCTCAGTGTCCAGCCTCACCGCAACACTTTCCCCTCGGGAGAGTCACGCGAGGGGGCTGGGCACGGGGGCTACGCTCAGGTCACGCCTAGCGTACGCCGCCCTGCCAGGTCCCTCGGACCTGGTCGTCGCGCGCCCCTCCCGAGCAGGACCTCGGCGAGGATAGGTATGAAGGTCCGTTTGCGTGTCAAGGGGGACTCCTGAGCATCGCGACTCAGGAGCCTAACTGTCCATGTATCCCCTCACCCCTTGGTACCATCCTGGTGATCCGGATGGTCCAACGATGGCTGAGGTATGCGTGGGGTCGGGCTCTGCCGACGTAGAACACTAAGGCCTACTTTCGCATCTCCTCCTCGCAGGACGTTTGCGCGTCAAGGGGGACTCCTGAGCATCGCGACTCAGGAGCCTAGCTAGCCACATAGCCCCTCACCCCTTGGTCCCGTCCTGGTGATCCGGACGGTCCAACGGCTGCTAAGGTATGCACGGGGTCGGGCCCTACCGATGTAGCACATCAAGCGAACGGGAAGGAGGTCGCGGAATCTTAACAAGATATTACAGAACTTAGCGTTCCTTAAAAACCAAACAGAAGTTTTAACGCCTCCACGAGGCACGTCACATGTCGCAGGAAAGTTCGTAGGAAAGTAAAAGCAGGAAGGAGCACCATCGTTCACCAGCGAGCCTCCTCTTCAGCCTTGGGCGCCGTCGTCAGGAAGCGCCAGCTCGTCGGCAGCGTTGCCGTCATCCGTGTCGTCGGCCCTGGTCGAGGGATCGGTGACGCCATCAGCCGGAGGCGCGGGGTCGACGGCAAGGAACTTCTTCAACAAGGCCTCCACCTGGCCCTTCACGGCTTCGGCAGCAGCTTTGCAGCGCCCCTCATCCACAGGCTCGAGCAGGACACCAAGGTCGGCATTGGGGTCGCGAAGGTGAAGGTGGCTAAGGACGCGCGTCAGGGCCGAAGAGGAAAGGGCGCGCGCTTCCCCCTCCACCATGGGGCCGATTCCGTCAACGACGTCCTCGAGTGCCTTGACGAGCTGAGGAAGTAGTTGGGCGGGGCCGTCGTCATCAGTCACCAAAGGATTCTCCAAGCCCTTCTCGTAGAGTCCTCGCAGCGCCTCGCGGGACCTCACCTCAAGAGACTTGAAGGCCTCGCGATCCTCGGCAAGAACATTCTCCTTAATCTCCAGCTGGGCCCTCTCCACCTCCACCTCCTTCTCCAGCTTCTTCAAGCGGCCGCGCTCCGTGGCCTACGCCTGCGCCAGCTGCTCCAGCTCAGCATCTCCAGCTTCTCCAAGCCCTTCTCCAATCTGCTTGCGCGTTAAAGGGGGGCTCCTGAGCATCGCGTCTCAGAAGCTCCTACTGACTCTCCAGCCCTCCCCCTGGCCTTGACCACGGTATCGCGACCTGGCATCCTAGCGGCGGCTGAGCTCACTCGAGGGTCAGGACCCGAGGACGTAGAGCGCCTAGGAGAGCGTGAAGAAGGGAGGGAGGCCAGCACGAGCCTAACTCAGTCGTCCCACAACCGCTAATGCACGAATCAGGCACTGCACACGGAAACCGCCTCAGGCTTGATAAGATAAGTCACGCATCCAAGTCGGGCCTGCACGAGACTTAGGATTACCGGCTCTGGCATCCTTGCTCCAGCAATATCGCTTCCCTTTTCCACCTTTAGGAAGTTGCTTGCACGCCAAGGGGGACCTCTCGAGCATCGCGCCTCGGGAGCTCTTACCGTACATTGGGCCGCTCACCTCCTAGCCTTGACTACGGCATCGCGACCTGGCATACCAGCGACGGATGAAGCCTGCCTGGGGACTGGGGCATGTCGGCGTAGAGCGCCAAGCTACCGCGAGGGTGAAAAGGGGGAACAATGCTGAAGCAAGACATGCGGCCGCGAATTTCATAATAGGAATAAAGCTGCCATACATTTGATGCGAAAGCACTACAAATCCTTTACACACCCCCATGGGGTTCACCTCGACTCCTTGCAGGGAACAAAAGAAGAAGGCATCCAGGAGCTATATCTACAGGCATCACCACCGACGCCATCATCGACAGTGGGCCACGGGAGACCGACGCTAATCCCATCCAGATCAACGGCGGCGGCGGGCGGACGCCGCTGCCGCGCCCCGGGCACGTAGCTGTCTTCGCTCGTCTCCGGAGTCTCGTAGGGCTCGGGAGAGTCACTGGACTCCCAAGCGCCATCACTGCTATCGGAGGAGCCGTCGGCAGGGCCAAGAGCGGGCCTAGCACCAGCCGCCACTCTGTCCTAGCAACCCCCTCCAGGACAGCATTCCAGTCGGTGACCTTCCTCATCGAAGACCTTGAAAAACAGTGTGGAGGCGTCGTCGTACTCGAAGTGGATGGCGAGGGCCCACTCCACGCGGTAGACGTGGGCGACCTTACCCCATCCGTGGGTCATGAAGATCTTGCCTGGGGAGACGACCTCGACCTCTGCTCCCGTCGCCGGGGTGACGCACTCGGCGTGCTAGAGCCACAGCGTGAGTGGCCCCGTCGGCGGCATCTCTTCAGCGAAGAACTGCGGGAATCGGATCCACGCGCGCGTGGCATCACCTCCCACACCACGAGTTCATGCGAGGAGCCCTCGGCGGGGGTTCGCGGGGCGGCGGCGCGCACCGCCACGGCACGGCCACCACGGCCGTGGCGCGAGCGGCTCCAGTCGCTGCCTCCTCCTCCGGAGCTTCTGCCTGAGCATACAAGGGCAGCGGGTAGCCGGGGGGAGGCCGCTCATACCAAGGCCTCATCACCTCCGGCCTCACGACAACGTCGTGAGAGCGGGCCAGCCTCTTCTTCAGTGGGAGTGGCCCAAGCTCTTCGCGGTTTTTTTCCCTTCTCAGCGACGGAGAACCTCCGTATCGGCGCCATGAGTGTCGCTGCAAGGCGGTGAAGCAAAGAGAAGAAGAAGCAGGCGGAATGGACGAAGAGATGAGCAACGGAGGCTCCGCCCCTCTCCTCATTTATAGCCAGAAGGAGGCCAACCGCTGGCCTCCACGATCGCAGGTAATGATGGTTTCTCTTCTGCATGCAGCAGGGACTCGCCAAGTCGGACGGTTGCCGAGGCAGCGTGGGGAAGCGGAGACGCCCACGTCTTGTCAATCGCCATGTGTCAATCAAGGCCGCAGGCGGTTGGGGCCCGCGGTGCTCCGCACTTGCCCTTTCGCTTCGCCTCGAAGCCAAGTCCGAGCTCGCCTTGGGCCCGGGGGCTACTGTCGGCGTCCTAGGAATGGGGGTATCCAGACTTGCCTGCCTGCGGCCCAGGGCGTGGCTCCACTGACGGCCTGGTACGGCCCACCTTCGGCAGCAACCACTCAAGATCCTCGCGAGGCGGACGACACCAAGACCTCCTGGGGGCGGCCTCACTAGGCTGGCTCCCGAGGAGCAGAGATATCTATGCAAGGGGCACGTCGCGAGGTCCGCATGACGTGAGCCATGACGACCAAAGCCAGGCGGGCACCAGCGGGCGCAGAGTACATGTTTCCTCTTTGGTGCTAAAGGGGCAAGTGCAGGCGAGGAGTCCCAAGGCATCAGGCAAAGGTTTCCATGTCGGTGCAACATGACCAAGACTAGTAGGACGGAGGTCACCGCGGAGCCCACGGCGGCATCACCACTAGAACCTTTGGCAGGCGAAGACCACCTTTTGTCAGGTTAGCTTGTACTAGTTGTCTCCCTTCAAAATTGGTCGTTGTGGGATCCCTTCCCGCCTAACATTTGGGAAGAGGACCCGGGCCTCTATAAATAGGACTTGGCACCACCGTAGATAGGGATCAGCTCATCTTGGATCGGATCCACTCCACCAAGGCCATCTCACCAGCTCATTGAGCTCAAGAACACCTCTCCTCAGGAGGTTGTTCATCCACTGTACTAGTTCATCCTCAGCCCACAAGGCAATCCACCACACCACACTGGAGTAGGGTATTACACCACAACGGTGGACCAAACCAGTATAAACTCTCGTGTCTCTTGTTCCTTGGGTTCGGCGAGCTAGGCCTTGAGATCGTTGCGAGAGCGAGCTAGGGAGAGATCTTCGTGCGCACCCCAGAGTTCGAACCTCAAGGGTTTGCCAGAACCTGTAATCTGACAGTGACACATTCCATCATTGTCATATTGCTTTATATGATCATGTAGTTGACATCGTATTTGTGGCAAAGCCGCCTTTCATAATTCTTTCATACATGTCACTCTTGAGTCATTGCACATCCCGGTACACCGCCGAAGGCATTCATATAGAGTCATATTTTGTTCTAAGTATAGAGTTGTAATTTTTGACATGTAAGTAAATAAAAGTGTGATGATCTTCATTATTAGAGAATTGTCCCATGTGAGAAAAAAATATAAAAGGGAGTCCAAAGAAGCCAAACAAAAAAAGAGAGAAAAAGAGAGAAGGGGCAATGTTACTATCCTTTTTCCACATGTGTGCTTCAAAGTAGCACCATGATCTTCATGATAGAGAATCTCTTATTTTGTCACATTCATATACTAGTGGGAATTTTTCATTATAGAACTTGGCTTGTATATTCCAACGATGGCCTTCCTCAAATTGCCCTTGGTATTCATGAGCAAGCAAGTTGGATGCACACCCACTTAGTGAGCTTTCATAAACTTATAGCTCTAGTGCATCCGTTGCATGGCAATCCCTACTCACTCACATTGATATCTATTGATGGGCATCTCCATAGCCCGTTGATACGCCTAGTTAATGTGAGACTATCTCCTTCTTTTTGTCTTCTCCACAACCACCATATTTTATTCCACCTATAGTGCTATGTCCATGGCTCACTCTCATGTATTGCGTGAAAGTTGAAAAGGTTTGAGAACATCAAAAGTATGAAGCAATTTCTTGGCTTGACATCGGGGTTGTGCATGATTTGAATATTTTGTGTGATGAAGATGGAGCATAGCCAGATTATATGATTTTATAGGGATAAGCTTCTTTGGCCAGGTTATTTTGAGAAGACATAATTGCCTTGTTAGTATGCTTGAAGTATTATTGTTTTTATGTCAATATTAAACTTTTGTTTTGAATCTTATGGATCTGAACATTCATGCCACAATAAAGAAAAATTACATGGATAAATATGTTAAGTAGCATTCCGCATCAAAAATTCTATTTTTATTATTTACCTACTCGAGGACGAGCAGGAATTAAGCTTGGGGATGCTTGATATGTCTCCAACGTATCTATAATTTTTTATTGTTCCATGCTATTATATTATTTGTTTTGGATGTTTCATATGCATTAATATGATATTTTATATTATTTTTGGGACTAACTTATTAACCTAGAGCCCAGTGCCAGTTTCTGTTTTTTCCTTCTTTTTGAGCTTTGCAGAAAAGGAATACCAAACGGAGTCCAAACGGAATAAAACATTTGCGATGATTTTTCTTGGACCAGAAGATACGCAGGAGACTTGGAGTGCAAGTCAGAAGAGCCACGAGGCGGCCACAAGAGTGGAGGGCGCGCCTAGGGGGTAGGGCGTGCCCCCTACCTTATGGGCCCCTCGGTAACCCCCTGACCTAGATCTTCCTCCTATATATTCACATATATTCCCAAACCACCAGAAGCATCCACGAAAACACTTTTCCACCGCTGCAACCTTCTGTTCCCGTGAGATCCCATCTTGGGGCCATTTCCGGTATCCTGCTGGAGGGGGATTCGAGTATGAAGTGCTTCTACATCAACTCTATTGCCATTCCGGTGAAGCGTGAGTAGTTTACCACAGGCCTACGGGTCCATAGCTAGTAGCTAGATGGCTTCTTCTCTCTCTTTGATTCTCAATACCATGTTCTCCTCGATGTTCTTGGAGATCTATCCGATGTAATCTTCTTTTGTGGTGTGTTTGTCGAGATCCGATGAATTGTGGATTTATGATCAGCTTATCTATGAATATTATTTGAATCTTCTCTGAATTCTTTTATGCATGATTTGATATCTTTGTAATTCTCTTCGAACTATCAGTTTGGTTTGGCCAACTAGATTGGTTTTTCTTGCAATGGGAGAAGTGCTTAGCTCTGGGTTCAATCTTGCGGTGTCCTCTCCCAGTGACAGTAGGGGCAGCGAGGCACGTATTGTATCGTTGCCATCGACGATAAAAAGATGGGTTTTACATCATATTGCTTGAGTTTATTCCTCTACATCATGTCATCTTACTTAAAGCGTTACTCTGTTATTTATGAACTTAATACTCTAGATGCAGGCAGGAGTCGGTCGATGTGTGGAGTAATAATAGTAGATGCAGGAAGGAGTCGGTCTACTTGACAGGGACGTGATGCCTATATTTCATAATCATTGGCTTGGATATCGTCATAACTTTGCGCTTTTCTATCAATTGCTCGACAGTAATTTGTTCACCCACCATATTATTTGCTATCTTGAGAGAAGCCTGTAGTGAAACCTATGGCCCCCGGGTCTATTTTCCATCATATAAGTTTACAATCTACTACTTTTCAACCTTTTACTTTCCGATCTATAAACCAAAAAAACCCAAAAATATTTTACTTTATCTTTTGTTTAGTTTTATCTATCTCTATCAGATCTCACTTTTGCAAGTGACCGTGAAGGGATCGACAACGCCTTTAACGCGTCGGGTGCAAGTGTTTGATTGTTTGTGCATGTATTGGTGATTTGTGCGTTGTCTCCTACTGGATTGATACCTTGGTTCTCTAACCGAGGGAAATACTTATCTCTGCTTTGTTGCATCACCCTTTCCTCTTCAAGGGAAAAACCAACGCAAGCTCAAGAAGTAGAAGCCCCCAAGTGATTAAGTATCTATTATTTGGCACGTGGCAGCCATTTCTGAAGGAAATCACCTCCAAATGACACCCGTCCAGGGACATGTCAAGCAGGCACGCGAGAAGGCGGCTGAATGGCTCGACAGGGCTTGCCGGGCTACACCCACGATGTGACACTAAGCGATGCATTTAATGTGCCTTGTCCTGTCTTTAGAGTTAGGTATGATAACACTGTTTGCTATCTAATCAGTACGTAATGATTGATTTGCCATTGTGGTGACCCCTTGACCTATAAAAGGACAGCCGTGGCAACCTTAGAAAGGATTTGGACCCTTGTACACTCATACGCGCTTAGCAGCTCTCGTCCCAAGGCAACCTTGGCCGGCTAGAGCGATGTGTCTCCACCACAGTCCATTCATCAATCCACCAAAGTAGGAGTAGGGTTTTACGCCTCACGGCGGCCCGAACCTGGGTAAAAACTGCTCGTGTGATCACAGTCGTGCTGCTCTACACTCTTCGCTCTTCGTGCAATGTGCTCTTCCCCCGTGCCGAACCACAAGGGGTCGATGGTCCCATAGGTGGCCGTATTATTCCATGACACATATCATGGGGTTTGGATGCACCAGTGAAGTTTGCACAACCTCTCGAGGTGAGAAAGGGCAATGCATAGTACCGAAGAGGCTAGTAAATGGCGGAAAGGTAAGAGTGCGTATAATCCATGGACTCACATTAGTCATAAAGAAATCACATACTTATTGTATAATTTTATTAGCCCTCGAAGCAAAGTACTACTCGCATGCCCCTAGGGGGATATATAGGTAGGAAAATACCATCACTCATCCCTGACCGCCACTCATAAGGTAGACACTCAATAATAAATCATGCTCCAACTTCATCGCATAACGGGAGACTATACGTGCATGCTTCGGGAATCAAAAAACCTTAACACCAATATTCTTAATAAACCACAATCATTCACTAGTACTCCCACATATTACCATCTTAATATCGCAAAACTATTGCAAGGATTCAAACTTATCATATTCAGTGATCTACATGAAAGTTTTTATTATATCCCTCTTGAATACCTATCATATCAGGACCAATTTCATAACATGTGCATATTGCCATTACTATTTAGTAGACTATCAAAAAGATATAAGTGAAGCATGAGAGTGCAACCATTAAAATATAACCACCGCCATGCTCTAAAAGATATAAGTGAAGCACTAGAGCAACTGCCTAGCTCAAAAGATATAAGTGAAGCGCATAGAGTATTCTAACAAACCGTGAATAAATGTCTATTCCTCTCAAAATGTGTGTGTGGAAAACGATGATTGTGGCAAACTAAAAAGTAAACAAAGCAAAGACTACTATAATACAGACGCTCCAAGCAAAACGCATATCATGTGATGAATGAAAATATAGCTCTAAGTAGTATACTAGTGGATTGTAGACGAAAGAGGGGATGCCATCCGGGGCATCCCCAAGCTTAGATGCTTGAGTCTCCTTATTCCTTCATCCATCCTTATCTCACCCAAAACTTGAAAACTTCAGCACACAAAACTCAACAGAAACATCGTGAGATCCGTTGGTATAATAAGAAAAACATAAACTTTAGGTACTATTATGAACCCATTCATATTTATTATTGCATAATACCTACTGTATTATAACTTATCCATGACTTATAACCCTGATATAATCCATAGCATCATTAAAACAAGAAAACTATGCAACGAAAACAGAATCTATCTAAACAGAACAATTTGTAATGATCTGAACAAACACTATACTTACGTAGCTCCAAAAAATCCGAAACATTAATAATACATGTGCAATTTGTATATAAGTCATGTGTAAAAAATCAGAATTTTATCACGTTCCAGTGAATTATGAAAATTTCAGTACTAGGCGCAAAATATTCCGTTTTTCACAGAATCAAGTCAACTATCAACCAAATCATCCCAAAGGATTTACTTGGCACATACACTAATTAAAACATAAAACACAATCATAATTGTAGCATAATTTTGTAAACACTCTAAGACAAAAAAGGGGAAAATAAGATAACTATCGGGTTGCCTCCCAACAAGTGTTATTGTTTTACGCCCCTAGCTAGGTGTAAGTCATTGTTTCAAGTATTGTCATCTTTAGCTTTCATAATCTCCTGATACATAGAATCATCCTAAACGCTTCTCACTAGCTCCCTTTTCTCATACATAGCCTTTCTATTAGGAGAACTCAAATGGTGGAACAGGCTATCCTTAGTAATTGACACATCATCAGTTTTAACATCTTGGGAGATATGGTCATCAAGGGATTTTTCATAAGTAATGGTGAATTTATCATCTATTAGGATTTTAGCATTTTCAAGACAATCTTATTCAAAACCTTTTTGATTCCTTTTTACAATCCAAGAATATTGATGATTAATACCATGAAATGCTTGTTGGATTAAATGTAAAGGGGGAACTTTCTTTTTAGCATTTTCCTCAAAAGCATGATGATCATGAGGCATATATGTCCACATAAAATTTCTATCATATAAAATTTCAACTATCATAGGACATTCATAATTCACATTATAAAAATCAAAGATTTCACTAGCTTCTTGCACTATATAGTCAAATTCATTCATGAGAATAAGAGTGGTTATCTTTTTAGACTTAGGATTGTTTATGAGAGGTAGCTCAAAGAACAATCTTTGCAAAGTAGGACGGGTACACATGAATCTTCTTTCAAGTTTAATAATGAGTGCAGAAATAGCTTAGGCATAACTATTGGTTCTTTTAAGAATAGGAATACCATCACACACCAATGTTCCCGTGCAAGTGAAGTATTCTGGAATAACTCTTTTTCCTATTATATTCCCACTCCCGTCACAAAAGTTTTAGTATCCAAATTTACAGGAATTTCCATCTTAGTAGTTTTACTATCCTCACTCCCACCCTTGGCGATAACAAACTGAGACATGGTAGCAACTTCAAGCAAGCAAACGAGCAAACTAGATGGCAAATATTTTTTGTGTTTTTGTATTTTTATGAAAGTAGGGGAGATAAAACGAGAGGCAAAGGCAAATAAAAAGTAGATCAAGTAGATGATAGTTTGTGTATAGGTAGTTGGTAGGTTTTGATGATGTCTCCCCGGAAACGGTGCCAGAAATTCTTCTTGGTACTTGTGGCGTTGGGATTTTTCCCGAAAGACGAGGGGAGATGCAGTACAAGAGAGATAAGTATATCCTTCAGTGAGAACCAAGGTTTATAGAACTAATAGGAGCATCACACAAAGCCTTGCGAACAGCACCTGCACACACAAAAGAAAATGCTTGCACCCAACGCGGGCAAGAGGGTTGTCAATCCCCTTGAACTCGTTACTTGCAAGGATCAAATGTTGTACAGGTAGACGGATAAATTGCAAAATCAAGTAAAATAAATAAAATTACAGAAAATGTATTTTGGATTTTATAATATGATGAAAGTAGACCCATGGGCCATAGTTTTCATTAGAGGCTTCTCTCTTGAATACATAGCATACAGTGCGTGAACAAATTACTGTTGGGAAATTGATAGAAAAGCGCATAGTTATTACAATATCCAAGGAGATGATTATGTACATAGGCATCACTACCAAGACAAGTAGACTGACTCCTACCTGCATCTACTACTACTACTATACCAATCGACTACTATCCATCATGCATCTATGGTATTGAGTTCATGAAAAAAGGAGTAATACTTTAAGCAAGATGACATGATGTAGAAAAAGTAAACCCAATCAATATGAATAAACCCCGTCATTTTACACTTAATGGCAACAACACAAATATGTGTCTTGTCCCCTTCTTTTACTGGGATATAAAGCACCGCAAGATTGAACCCGTCATAAAGCACCTCTCCCGCTGAAGATAAATCAATCTAGTTGGCCAAACCAAACGAATAGATCGGAGAGAAATACAAAGCTGCAAAAATCATGCATAATAAAGTTCTGAAAATACTCAATTACTTCTCATGAATATTCAGATCATAAACCCACAATTCATCGGATCCCAGCAAACACACCGCAAAAAAGATTACATCAGATAGAACTCCAAGAAGATCGAGGAGAACATGGTATTGAAGATCAAAGCGAGAGAACAAGCCATCTAGATACTAGCTATGGAACCATAGTTCTATGGTGAACTGATGACCCACAAGTATAGGGGGTCAATCGTAGTCCTTTCGATAAGTAAGAGTGTCGAACCCAACAAGGAGCAGAAGGAAATGACAAGTGGTTTTCAGCAAGGTATTTTCTGCAAGCACTGAAATTGTCTGTAACAAGTAGTTTGATAGCAAGATAATTTGTAACAAGCAAGTAACGATAACAGAAAATAAAGTGCCGCAAGGTATCCCGGTCCTTTTTGGCAAAGGACAGGCCAAAATGGTCTCTTATAATAGGCAAAGCGTTCTTGAGGGTACACGGGAATTTCATCTAGTCACGTTCATCATGTTGGTTTCGCTACTTTGATAATTTGATATGTGGGTGGACCGGTGCTTGGGTGTTGTTCTTACTTGAACAAACCTCCCACTTATGATTAACCCCCTCGCAAGAATCCGCAACTACAAGAAAAGTATTAAGATAAAATCTAACCATGGCTGTTGGGGATATTACCACTGGGCGTAAACCGGCCAGGAGAGGCCGGGTTAACCCCATAAGTAGTTCATCTGTATCTGAAGTCCATGAAGACAGACGGTGACGCTTCATGAAGGCCCAGGGCCCAAAGCTGGGTTAAGGCTTGTAGACATAAACCGGCATTGATATGTAAACTTGTGTTGTAAGATAGAAGTAGAAGAGACCGAGCCGGACAAGATTATGAGCCGGCCTCGGGATTCTGTAACCGACGGGCGTCAACCCATGTATATAAGGGGACGACCCGGCGGCGATTCAGAGACAACAGACAACAACTCGAGACTCAGGCAAAGCGTATTCGCTCCCTGGTCATCGAAACCCCATCAATTCCATCGCAACTAGATGTAGGCTTTTACCTTCATCGTAAGGGGCTGAACTAGTATAAAACTCTCTTGCATCCCTTGTCTGCTTTAACCCCTTTAAGCTAACCCGTAGCGATGGCTCCACGACTAAGTCCTTTCTCTAGGACATCTGCCGTGACAAAACCACGACAGTTGGCGCCCACCGTGGGGCTATCGCGTGATGGTTTCAAGTTCTTGGAGGGCAACTTCGAAGGACTCAAGGGTTACACTGTGGGCCGGATGACCAAGAGTCGTCGCGGCAAGCTCTACATCGACGATGCAGGCTGGGGCCCCGAGGCCGGCTCAATCGAGTACGGGTACCGGGTCCCCTTTGGTGGCTACACGTTTTCATTGGCAAGATTGGCGAACCGGGCCCTGAGCCGGACATCTTCACCGACCTCGTCGAAACGGCTCAGCGTGCGAGATCTGCCCGGGTCAAGCCTGTCATGAAGCGTGCCTACGTGGGAGTTATCCATGGAGGGGAATCTGAGGATAGATCGGAATCTGGTGGTGAGACCGTCGTTTATTCCGGCGACGAGTCATCGACCGGAGAGACCGAGTCGTTATATCAGTTACAAGATGGCCGGATTGGGGGCTCTTCCGATGGCGACAGTATTCCGGACCCCTTTGATCTGCCAAACCGGGTTGCGATCTTCATGGCCGGCACGCAACCGGCGCTCCACTCTTCGACCGCAGCGGCGATGATTTCCGGATCGGCAGCGGTGGCAGCGGCCGGGGCAGGAGGCCCTGTGCGACCGCTAGCTCAGGTTCTATCTGATTTGTTTGACGCGTTGGCAACGCTGATGGCGGAGGTTAACCCGACGGATCAGGGTGCACACAATGCGGAAATCGCGAAAGTGAAAGATCAGATCACCCAGGCCAAAGCCGACTTAGCAGCTGAGGATACCAGGATAGCCGCGGAGCGGGCCGCTTTGGATGCACAAGCTTACCGGATTATGCTGGATCAGAGTGCGTCGAACGAAGTCTTGAAGAGGAGGCACCGATCTCGCCTGCCACCGGTTTATGACGCTAGAAATCTCTTTAACACCCCAGGAGCAGGGACCAGTGACCCACCGGTGGTAAACCGGGCAGAGGCACCTGGAGCAGGGGCGCCGGTTCAGCCACGTTTGGCGGATCCGCCTCGTCAGAACAACATTGTAACACCGCATGTCCCCACGTCGCCGGGTCATTACTCTAACCTGATGGACAACATTGCCGCCGCCGCTTCACGGCTGGCGGCCATCCCGATCGAAGGCGATTCTCCGGCGGCAGTCGAGACGCGTCGGGTTAAGGAGCTTCTTCAGACAGCCTTGGTTCAACAAGAGGCTTATTCATATAGTCGCGATCGGATTCATTCCACTCCCCGTCCAAGCCGGAGTTACAGTAGGCGTATGGATGAACCGGCAGTGTCAAGCAATGCGCGGAACCGTGATCCGCCCCATGGCAATAACCCGGCCAGTGGTGCTAGTGATGCTCAAGAGGTGGTGGACCGAGCTCGGGCACGCAGAGAGGCCGAGTTAGTGGCGCAGCATGAAGCCCGTCAGCTTACTCCGGTTCATCCAACCACATCGGTGGAACCAGGAGTTACCTCTAGTTCTTTGGGAGTGCCATGTCTTGTCCGAGCATTGCGCAATGTGTGCCTGCCCAAGGATTTCAAGGGCCCGCGCAAGGTGCCAAATTACACCACCGATTTATCCCCTAAAACATGGGTCGAAAGCTATGAGATGGCCATGGAGATGCTTGATGTGGATGATGCGGCATGTGCAAAATATTTCACCATGATGCTAGAAGGGACGGCCCGCACTTGGCTAAAGAGCTTATCGGCTAATTCTATCAGGTCATGGGTCGAGTTGAGAGCCCGGTTTATTCAGAATTTCAAGGATACATGCAAGCAGCCCATGTCGATTGTGGACTTAGCTGCCTGTGTCCAGGAGGAAGGAGAGTCAACAACCCATTGGGTGCGCCGGGTTTCGGAGATTTTGCATTCATCAGACCGCATCAACGCTGACACCGCGGTTTTAACATTGGAAGGCAATTGCCGGTTTGAACCCCTGAAGTTGAAGTTGGGACGGCTCAAACGTCATTGTAATGACATGGGAACTCTCATGGCTGCACTGGTGAAGTATGCCGACTCTGATAGTACCAAGGATCCCGAGTCTGACGATGATAAGACAGGGAATGGAAAGAAGAGCGGCAACGCCAAAGGGCAGCACCACAACCCGGCGGGTCATGGAAACGGCGGCAAGCGTAAAGCGGACCACGGTTTAGACTTTGTGGCTAACACTAATACACATGAGAAGGGCCAGCGGCGTAAGGGTAAACCACCCCAGCACGGTGGAAGGCCCAGTCCTAATCCGGACCATTTGTCTTATCTGTTGAACCAGCCCTGTCCAAAGCATGGGACGAAGGAGGACCCGTCCACGCACCTCTGGAAAGATTGTTACATCATGCAAGAGTTCAAAAATTCTGATTCTTTCCGGTATGATCATGGACCAGGAGGCGGTTCGGGCCCCGGGTCTCATGGGCCGGGTTATGGCGGAGGAAATTCCGGTTCAGGCTTCCACGGCAATCAGGGTGGACATAACAATCAAAGTAATCAGGGTAACCAAGGTGGCTATAATAATCAGGGAATTCGGCAGCAGCAGCAGCAGCAATCGGGTTACCAGAGCAACCCGAAGCAGTTGAATGGTGGACAGTATCATGTCTTCACCACTAGCTTGGACAAGCGCGATCAGAAGCTTCATAAAAGGGTGGTGAATGTTGTTGAACCGGCGGTGCCCCGTTATTTGCGCTGGTCCGAGCAGCTGATTGTGTGGAGTAGAGAAGATCATCCACCCCGGGTTGACAATCTGGGTCATCTGGCTCTGGTGGTGGCACCTCAGGTGGGAGGTTATAAGTTCACTAAGGTACTCATGGATGGAGGGAGTAGTATCAATACCCTTTATCATGAAACTTTCCGTCACATGGGGTTAACAGATAAAAATCTTAAACCGTCCAACACGGTGTTCCATGGTGTGGTGCCTGGTAAATCGGCGTATCCTATTGGTAAGATAGCTCTGGAGGTGGCTTTTCGAGATGAGCATGACTCAAGATCAGAAACTTTGACCTTTGAAGTGGTGAAAATCAAAAGCCCGTATCATGCCCTATTTGGACGGCCAGCTTATGCTAAGTTTATGGCACGGCCTTGTTATGTCTATCTGCAGCTCAAGATGCCGGGTCACAAGGGAACTATAACCATGCATGGGAGCCGCAAGATTGCTCTGGAGTGTGAAGAAGGTGATGCGGCTTATGCTGAGTCGGTTTGTGCAACAGAAGAGTTGAAGTTTTATAAGGACAATGTTGATCCCGCAGATATGACTTTGTTGAAGAAACCAACTACAGAGCATGATCCGGCCCTGAAGTTTAAATCGGCTGATGAGACTAAGCTTGTGGACTTCGTGCCTGGCGATTCGTCCAAGCAGTTTAGCATCAGCGCTAACTTGGATCCGAAATAGGAAAGCGTGCTCATCGAGTTCATCCGTGAGAATCGGGACATCTTTGCATGGAAGCCTTCTGACATGCCAGGTGTACCGAGAGAACTCGCTGAGCACACTCTCAATGTTGATCCCAAGTATAAACCGGTCAAGAAGTTTCTCCGCCGGTTCGATGAAGAAAGACGCAAGGCTATTGGAGAAGAAGTAGCCAGGCTCTTGGGAGCTGGATTTATCGTTGAAGTATTACATCCTGAGTGGTTGGCTAATCCGGTGCTGGTCCTTAAAAAGAACGGCACTTGGCGTATGTGTGTGGACTACACAGATCTCAACAAAGCTTGTCCAGCAGATCCTTTTGCCCCCCCCCCCGTATTGATCAAATTATTGATGCTACGGCAGGTTGTGAGCGTTTAAGTTTTTTGGATGCATATTCTGGTTATCATCAGATCAAAATGGCAGTTAAGGACCAGGAGAAGACAGCCTTCATAACTCCCTTTGGAGCCTTCTGCTATGTGTCCATGCCCTTTGGGCTCAAGAGTGCCCAGGCGACTTATCAACGGTGTGTGCAGAATTGTCTTCATAAACAGATCGGCCGCAATGTTCACGCCTATGTGGATGATATTGTGGTAAAATCAAGGAAGAAGGAGACATTGATTGCTGACTCGAAGGAAACCTTTGATAACCTGCGGGTTTATAAAATGATGCTTAATCTGGCCAAGTGTGTCTTTGGTGTACCTGCAGGCAAGCTCTTGGGCTTTTTGGTGTCTAACAGGGGCATTGAAGCTAATCCGGAAAAGATCAAAGCCATCACCTCCTTGGCTTAACCGAAGTGTATCAATGATGTTCAACGCATGGCAGGTCGGATTGCCGCGTTGAGCCGGTTTGTCAGTCGCCTTGGCGAGAAGGCCATCCCTTTGTATCAGATGCTGAAGAAAACGGATAACTTCGTCTGGAGTGACGCCGCCAATGAAGCATTTGAAGACTTAAAGCGGCAGCTAGCTAATCCGCCGATTCTCGCTGCTCCGATTGACAAAGAACCATTGTTGCTATATGTGGTAGCTAATGCTCGAGCTGTTAGTGTGGCTATTGTGGTGGAGTGCAAGGAGGCGGGAAAGGAATATCCGGTTCAGCGGCCGGTTTACTATATCAGTGAGGTACTTAATGAGTCCAAGCAGAGGTACCCGCATTGGCAAAAAATGGTGTATGGGGTTTTTATGGCAAGCCGGAAGCTTAAGCAGTATTTCCAAGGACATCCCATCACGGTGGTCAGCTCTGCTCCGTTGGGAGATATAATCCAGAACAGGGAAGCAACTGGCCGGATTGCTAAGTGGGCTATAGAGCTCGGGCCTCACGGGTTGAAATACATACCCCGAACGGCGATCAAATCTCAGGCACTTGTGGATTTCATCAATGATTGGACAGAATTACAAGCGCCAGAAGAGAAGCCGGATCATACTTATTGGACTATTCATTTTGATGGGTCCAGGCAATTGGAGGGCCCGGGGGCTGAGTCGTATTAACTTCCCCATGAGGTGATAAGTTTTGTTATGTTCTCCGTTTAATGTTCCCTTGCACTAACAATGCGGCTGAATATGAGGCTTTACTCCATGGTCGTCTTCGGATGGCTAAGGAGATGAACCTAAGCCGAGTTAAGTGCTTTGGTGACTCGGATCTGGTGGCTCAACAAGTGTCCGGCACTTGGGATTCCAAGGACCCACTCATGGCAGCATATCGTCGTGAGGTGGATATTGTTGCAGGTCACTTTAAAGGTTATCAGGTGGATCATGTGGACCGGCGGAAGAATGAAGCGGCGGACGCTTTAAGCCGCCTGGGTTCCCAACTTAAACCGGTTCCACCTAATGTCTTCCTGGATGTTCTGCATAATCCGTCCATCAAGCTCCCTGCTGAAGAGGATTTGGCCGTTCCTGATCCGGAAGCTCAGTTGGTGGCAGCTCTTCATGTTATCCCGGATTGGACGGTTCCATATCTGGCGTATATGAACCGGGGCGAGTTACCAAAGGATGAAACTTTGGCCAGGCAGATAACCCGGCGGTCCAAGTCCATGACTATTATCAATGGAGAGTTACATCATTGCAGTGTGACAGGGGCGTTTCAACGCTGTGTGTCTCCTGAGGAAGGCCGTGAAATTTTGCGTGAGATCCACGAAGGAGATTGTGGTCACCACGCCGGTTCAAAATCTTTGGTGGCCAAGGCGTTTCATCACGGTTTCTATTGGTTGACAGCTCATGCTGATGCCGAGGACTTGGTCAAAAGATGTGATGGCTGTCAGAAATTCTCAAGATGCGCTCATGTACCGGCTCAAGAATTGAGGATGATTCCAATCACCTGGCCGTTTGAAACTTGGGGGCTGGATATGGTTGGGCCTTTCAAGAGGTCCAAGGACAAGAAGACCCACCTTTTGGTGGCGGTTGATAAGTTCACAAAGTGGGTGGAGGTAGAGCCAGTTAGTAAGTGTGACGCAGCCACGGCGGTTCAATTCATCAAAAAGGTGATCTTCCGGTTCGGCTTTCCACAGAGCATTATAACGGACAATGGTACCAATCTGTCAAAAGGTGCCATGAAGGAGTTCTGTCAACGTGAGCACATCCGGCTTGACGTGTCATCAGTGGCTCACCCACAGTCTAATGGTCAAGCGGAGAGGGCCAATCAAGAGATCTTGAGAGGCATCAAACCCCGGCTTATGGTTCCTTTGCAACGGACGCCGGGTTGTTGGGTTGAGGAGTTACCTTCTGTGTTGTGGAGCATCAATACCACACCCAACAGATCGACAGGATACACACCAATTTTCATGGTTTATGGATCAGAAGCAGTTCTTCCTAGTGACATCCGTCATGCCTCGCCCCGTGTAGCAGCATATATTGAAGCTGACAACGAGAAGGCACGGCAGGAAGCTCTTGACCTGTTAGATGAAGAACGTGACATGGCGGCAGCCCGTTCGGCGATTTATCAGCAAGATCTGCATCGTTATCATAGCCGCCGGGTTAGAACCAAAACCTTTCAAGAAGGTGATTTGGTGCTTCGGCTTATCCAGGATCAGACGGATATGCACAAGCTATCCCCCCTTGGGAAGGACCCTTTGTGGTCAGCAAGAGTCTACACAACGGGTCATACTACCTAATCGATGTTCGAGAGCGCAAAGACTCACGTAAACCGGAGGAGGAGACCAACCGGCCGTGGAATATTTCTCATCTTCGGCCTTACTATACTTGAGCTATAGGCTCTGCTTATGTACATATTATGATCAATATAATAAACCGGAACCTCAGCTAAAGCGGGGTATCTGTTGTTTTTCTTACATCATGTGTGGTTACATGGAGCTTACAAAGCGGCGTCCGGTTTACCCCTTGATTTAGCTTCTCAAAGCTTCATATTAGATCACTTGGGGGCTTGGTCGTATCCGAACCATAGCTACACCTCTTGATCGGCGCAATGCCACAACATCACTTGGGGGCATGGTCGTATCCGAATCATAGCTACACCTCTTGATCGGCGCAATGCCACAGCATCACTTGGGGGCTTGGTCGTATCCGAACCATAGCTACACCTCTTGATCGGCGCAATGCCACAGCATCACTTGGGGGCTTGGTTGTATCCGAACCATAGCTACACCTCTTGATCGGCGCAATGCCACAGCATCACTTGGGGGCTTGGTCGTACCCGAACCATAGCTACACCTCTTGATCGCGCAATGCCACAGCATCACTTGGGGGCTTGGTCGTATCCGAACCACAGTCACACCTCTTGATCGGCTCAAAGCCACATCAATCCGGGGCCAAAGAGAGTGTTGTAAAACAACAGCTCAAACATAGGCACCCACTGAGCACAGCTCACAATGTTGCTTGGGGATTATTTGCTGTCGAATTTAGGGCCTGACAGCCCATGAAAAGCCTCGACTACAACGGTTTTATTTGCCTTTTGCTAGGTTTCTCTTTCTTTTGATATGATTTGTGATGTTTTCAAACCAGTGTTTATCAACCCGGTTAGGTTGACAACTACAAGTTGTCAGTACATGATCAAGTTATAATCCGGAGACCATCAGCCCGGTCTGGTTTTGACTCAAAGTCACCACTATGGAATAAACCGGTGTTTATCACAACCCGGAATGGTTTTATTGTAAACCGGCATCATATAACAGGAGTTACTTTTACTCCGGATTAGGGTTATTACCCTCATTACAAAGTTGGTCAGCCAACATTATGCCTAACGGTCACATGTATCATATATTTCCATATTTGGTTATCTTTTACAACCTTGGTTATAAACCTTGGTCATATATATATTTGGGTATCATGACCCGCCCGGTGGTAAACCGCCAGGGCGCTTTAAGCTTCTTATTTGCAGGAACAGCTTGAATAAATAGCTATGGATTATGAACATCATATCTTAAGCATGGCGGATTAACACGCATCAGTTGCAGATAAATATGCACGAAGGCATAACAGACCAAGTGTTTTAACTAGCCTATTACAAGGCGTTTCAGTGCCGAAAGGGATAATTGTTTCTCAATAAGCATTGCAGCATGGAAGACTAAACCGGCCCCCGGATTATGATTGCTTATCAGCTTGACCTGACGGTTGTGGATCATCTTGCACCGGTTCATCTTCTTCGTCTGTACCCAGCGGCTGGAAGTCAACAGTTGTCCAGTCGATCCCAGTTAAAGCTTGGAACACAGCTTCGTCGCTTATAAGGGTTGACAGTTCAATATCAGGGGCATAAGTGTGCTTACGGATTGGAAGGATCAGATTTTGTGCTTCCGGAATTGGTGCAGCAATCCGTCTGTTCTTGTCATCATAACTTGCCTGATAGTATGAGAGATCAGCTTCTTCAGCCAATTGACAAGCCAGTGGACATACTTCCCGGTTTATGGCGCGGAGATCCTACTGGGCAAATTCTGATCCGTCTTCTTTTAAGCTTGGGAAGCCTTTAGCCACGTCCACTGGATCAAGATCAGGCACCCACGCCTTTGCCCGGGTTAGAGCGGTCAGAGCTCCGGCCCTTGCCGCAGCTTTCTTTAGTTCTTCAACCCGGGCAGGCAGCATGGATAGCCTTTCTAAGGTGTCCTTGATCAATGTTGGAGGAGGTTTATTGTGTGAAGCGGTGCAGATGATCCGCTGCGCACCGGTATACAGCTGCTCTATCAGAGTATAGGCCGCTTTCAACTTCTTCTGTACATCAGAGCCCAGATGGCTAATGCGAGTTCCTGCACCATTGTACACATCAGTAAACCGACAACACATGAGAAAGATATGTTGAAAGTATTAAGGAAAATATGTTTACCGAACACAGTAGCAGTCATGGCATGAATCTGCCGCTTTACGCCGGTCAGCTCATCAACCACCGGTTTAAGAGCGGCTTCTGCATTTTTAGCCCTTTTTATCAAAGCATATTTTTCATTCTCCCAATCCGCCCGCTCTTTGTTGAAGCCCTCTTTCATTTTCTCCATAGCGCTTAGAGCGCGGGTCAATTCTTCCTTCGCTTTGGAGGCTTCAGCTTGCTGGGTTTTGATGTTCTCTTGCAGATCAGCGGTTTGGCTTTCCTTCTTGCTCAACTCAG
This sequence comes from Aegilops tauschii subsp. strangulata, assembly GCF_002575655.3. Classification (NCBI taxonomy): domain Eukaryota; kingdom Viridiplantae; phylum Streptophyta; class Magnoliopsida; order Poales; family Poaceae; genus Aegilops; species Aegilops tauschii. Next base: position 332,676,694 of record NC_053035.3, read on the forward strand.
CCTATAAAGGGACAGATCTATAATGAGTTGACATTATATATTTGAAGTACCAAGCACATAACAAGTTATGCCCTTGATACTTGGGGGCTAATGCATATTTGCTCCATTATCAGAAATTTCTACAAGTCCCAAGCACAATACAAGTATTAATCTTGGCACTTGGGGGCTAATGTGTGTTTGTTCAAAAACTGTTGATATGGGAATTCATCTACAGTCCCGGTTCATCTTTATAAAGTTAAACCGGCCCTTGGGGGCTATACCGGTGAAAGAACAGTATGGCAAATTTTAAGGAACCGGTTCATCTTAAAGAGGTAATCCGGTCCCTGGAGGCTAAATATGCAAAGTTGAATTATGACAAAAGTCCCGGTTTAGATTGGTATCATAAACCGTCACTTGGGGGCTACTAGGAGTTGATAAACTGCAATCGGACAAAAGAGAAAAATAGTAGTTACCTCATATCGCTCCTTCATCAAGTTTACCAAACTAGCTTCATAGTCACGGCTGGTATACAGACGGTTCAAGAAGCCAGAGTGAATGTCTTGAGCATTGAGATGAGCGTAGCTTGATAAATCGACATTCCATTTGCACTTGCCGATAGCAGAGAGCTCGTCCTTGGCAGTATGCTTTGACAAAGCGACGGGATTGCCAGGAGTGGTGTGGCCAGTGCCAGTAATCATAACGTCATCATCTTTGTCATCAGCAGCCGTCATTGGAGTTGGCGGTTTGTCAGTATCCTTAACGGGACTGACCGGTTTTTCATTAGTTCGGACAGGGCTGGTTGGCCGGTCGGTATGGCTTGTAGTGTCAACTTGCACTTGTTCGGCAAGGAAGTCATGGTCTTGAGGCGGCGGATCATTAAGCATGGCGTCAGCGTCGGTTTCTTCCGGATCTGGAGTTTTTTCCGGTTCAACAGCTACATTATCACCAGCCAGTTTGCTTAACCGAGCCTTCTTGCTGGGTCTCGGCTTGGCGCTGGAAAAAAAGATAGACATGAGGATCAGTACAGTATGTAAAGATAACACATCAAGAATAAAGACACGTGCATAGCTCACCCAGGAACTGTTTTGAGGGGTGGAAGCTGTGTGGCCGATGAGTCGCCAGAAGATGAGTGAGAAGTACCCTGATAATTTGAATCAGACGGGTTAAGAGGCTGGCGGAAACAACCTGCTTTGGGGTATGAAGTATCAATGGGATAAGAGACCTCTGATAGGCGTTTCCAAACCGGACTGTTCGGTAAACCGGCAGAGGTAACTACCTGGCCGCTGTGCCGGGTTGTGCGGCGAGCCTCGTGCTGCTACGTCTTCAAAAGAAAGTTTGGGTCCAAGTAAGCAAGGGGGTGAGAAAATTTTACTTTCCGGTTTGCTTGACGGATTTTTGATGTTGGCAGAGGATCTGAATCGGAGGAAAGAATGGTTACCTCTACGTCATCAGCACGGCTGCCTTCAGCGTCGTCCTGATAATAATCATTGTTAATGAGGTGTATGAAAAATGAACCAAGAGAGTCAAGTTCTACCTCTGGTTCCGGATTACCCACATCGTCATCAGCTAGTAGATCGGAGGATGCAGTGGTCCTTCTCTTGGCAGGTTTTTTCACAACCTTGGTCTTTGGACGAACTGGCTTGACTGGTTTGTCTTGCGGCTTCGTCGGTTTGTCTTGTGATGGTTTCTTGTTCCAGAACGGATCATCACCCTGTCAGAAAATAATCACACTTTCAGAGAATATTTGGACAGAAGCAACTTCAGATAAAAAGATTATATGATTCTTATAGCTGGTGGTTTGTTGAAGGTGCAGAAAGGGAGTAGTCCGGTTTGGGCACAGACAGCCTCCGGTTCATTCAGTATCTTTTTTACAGCCTCAGTGACTTCTGCATCTGTAAGCTGAATGTCAATGTGCCGTTGAGCATCCTTCAAACTCCCCGTATACTCACACATCAAACTGGAGCGCCGGCTTAAGGACAGAATACTCCAGCTTATCCAACAACGAGCGAGATCAACTCCTGTCAAACCGTTTGCCATGAAGGCTCTAAGTTTTGATAATTGAGGAGCATAGTTGGCCCTTTCTCTTGCAGTCAACCTCTCAGGAAAAGGATGTGTGTTGCTCAGGCGTTCAGGGCGGTAACCTGGCAGGGGTTTTTCATCAGGTGGAGATGTATCCATGCAATAAAACCAAGTCTGGTTCCATTCTTTGGGGTGGCTGTGGAGTCTGGGATGAGGGAAGGTGACTTCCTTTTCTGAACCGCCATCCCGCCCAGTTCCGTATTGGGTCCATCCGAGAACTCTGTGCGACGGTTTAAGTGAAAGAAATCCCTAAACAGTTTGATGGTAGGTTCCTCTTGCAGATAAACCTCACAAAAGACTTGGAAGTGGCAGATGTTGGTCACGGAATTGGGACCGATGTCTTGACGGCGCAGTTGAAAACTGGCCAGTACATCCCGGAAAAATTTTGAACCGGGAGGGCTAAAACCTCGTCCGAGATGATCAGCAAACACGACTACCTCTCCGTCCTTGGGTGTAGGAGGATTTTCCGGGCGAGGGACCCTCTAGTGGATGACATCTTTTTTAGCTAAAGCGCCTGTTTTAACAAGATTGTTTAACTGTTCTTCGGTTACTCGAGAAGGAGCCCAATTGCATTCATAGACTTGCTTGTCCATGGCAATGAAAGATCTGAAACATGATTATTGCCGGTTTAAGATTTACAGTGGACAACTATACAGCAGTATAAGGATACAAGCATATTGATAAACCGGATTTGGTTATTCGTAAACCGGAGTCTGACAATGGAAACGGTGAATGCTTTGGCGATTCAACAGGGGACTAATGGTATCTACCGGGTCATCCTTTTTTCTGTGAAGTTAAACCGCCCAATCTGGTATTCAAAGTGTGTAAGTGAAGGAAGAAACAAGTTTCACATCTTGCTATGGTGATTTCAGATCTACCGCGTGTTGGAAAAACAAAATATATTCTGACCTAATTTCCAGGGTGCTAAAGGATCACCAAGTTGAGATGAGTTGGATATCAAGCAGGTGCCTTAACAAAAGAAGGGAGTCTAAACTACAAAGGTGTTGAAAATAGTCAGATCTAACCGGCCATTGGTGCTACCGAAGGAAGAACAGCTTCAAGCGGCGAAGAACACCGAACCCTAATGGCGGATCTAGGGCGAGAAGAAGAGGGACTTACTGGTGCAGGAGGAAGCAGCGGAGGATCGCCGCTTTTCTCTGATGCGATCAGGTTGATGCAATGGCCTTTGTCGAAGCAGAGGCGAAGGACGACGGCGGCGGCAGAGCTTGAGGGTCAGTCAGCGCGAGGAAGACGACGACGCGAAGAGGCACGAGGGGGGAAAATGGAAAGACCCCCTGGCCCTATTTATAAGTGCAGAAAGATAAGTGTCAGGTGCGAAAATCGGGGAGCCTAAATTTTGGATATGAGGCGGAGCTGTCGCCTCGATTGTCGGAGGCTCGTTAATGACAGGTGACGTCACGGCGGTTTACCATGATCCTAGAAGATGATGTCACGGCGGTTTACAAGATTATGTGAATATGTTGAAGAAGAAATTTTCTTAAGTATTGAGGATTGACATGAACCAGTTCAAATCAATCTGGGGCCTAATGTTGGGGATATTACCACTGGGCGTAAACCGGCCAGGAGAGGCCGGGTTAACCCCATAAGTAGTTCATCTGTATCTGAAGTCCATGAAGACAGACGGTGACGCTTCATGAAGGCCCAGGGCCCAAAGCCGGTTTAAGGCCTGTAGACATAAACCGGCATTGATATGTAAAGTTGTGTTGTAAGATAGAAGTAGCAGAGACCGAGCCGGACACGATTATGAGCCGGCCTCGGGATTCTGTAAACCGACGGGCGTCAACCCATGTATATAAGGGGACGACCCGGCGGCAGTTCAGGGACAACAGACAACAACTCGAGACTCATGCAAAGCGTATTCGCTCCCTGGTCATCGAAACCCCATCAATTCCATCGCAACTAGACATAGGCTTTTACCTTCATCGTAAGGGGCCGAACTAGTATAAAACTCTCTTGCGTCCCTTGTCCGCTTTAACCCCTTTAAGCTAACCCATAGCGATGGCTCCACGACTAAGTCCTTTCTCTAGGACATCTGCCGTGACAAAACCACGACAATGGCATTAAACATTTGGATCCAAATCGGCCCCTTACGAAGTAGCGCATAAACTAGGGTTTAAGCTTCTGTCACTCTAGCAACCCATCATTTAATAACTACTCCACAATGAATTCCCTTAGGCCCAAATATGGTGAAGTTCCTTGTAGTCAGTGTTCAAATGACACCACTAAGGGAATCACAACATACATATCATCAAAATATCGAACACATATCAAGTTCACATGATTACTTGCAACAAGATTTCTCCTGTGACCTCAAGAACGAAAGTAACTGCTCACAAATGATAATCATGCTCAAGATCAGAGGGGTATTAAATAGCATAATGGATCTGAACATATAATCTTCCACCAAACAAACCATATAGTAATGAACTACAAGATGTAATCAACACTATTAGTCACCCACAGGTACCAATCTGGGGTTCTGGTACAAAGATTGAACACAAGAGATGAACTAGGATTTGAGAGGAGACAGTGATGTTGTAGATCTTGATGGAGATTGGCCTCCCAAAGAAGAGAGGGTTGTTGGTGATGACGATGGCTTTGATTTCCCCCTCCGGGAGGGAAGTTCCCCCGGCGGAATCGCTGCGCCGGAGGGCAAAAGTCCTCCTACCCAAGTTTCGCCTTGAGACGGCGACGCTACATCCCAAAAGTCCTCCTCTTATTTTTTCTAGGTCAAAATGGCCAATATACCAGAAGATGGGCACCGGAGGTGGGCTAGGCTGAGCACAACCCACCAGGGCGCGCCTGGGGGGCTGGCGCACCCTGGTGTCTTGTGCTCACCAGGTGGGCCCCCTCCGGTAGTTATTTGCTTCAGTATTTTTTTTATATTCCAAAACAATTCTCCATAAAGTTTTAGCTCATTTGGAGATGTGCAGAATAAGTAACTGTGACATAGCTTTTTCAGGTCCAGAATTCCAGCTGCCGGCATTCTCCCTCTTTGTGTAAACCTTGCATATTATGAGAGAAAAGGCATTAGAATTACTCCATAAAGCATTATTTTGCATAAAAACATTATAAATAACAGTAGGAAAGCATGATGCAAAATGGACGTATCAACTCGCCCAAGCTTAGACCTTGCTTGTCCTCAATCGAAAAACCAATATCAAAAACATGCGCACATGCTTAGAGAGAGAGGTGTCGATAAATACAAAATACGGACATAGAAGCATCATGCTTATTAATATAACACCAACAAACTTTATCATAGAACTTTATCACATACCTTCTCATGAACAAGTAACAATTCCTCACAACATCAAAGTAAAAGCATAAACTCTATTGAAAACCAACAAACTATGTTCTCAGCTAACTTTGCAACTACAATTCATCATCTTTTGAGGAAGGGTCTCGTCTCGGAGCCTTTTGGCAAGCCCACATACTCAACCATCATATAATCTTCTATTATTGCTAACACTCACCTCATACACATGAGCAAAAAGTTTCAACCGGGCACATAGAAAGATAGGAGCTTATAGTTTCGCCTCCCGACGTATTCACCTCAAGGGTGAAGTCAACAATAATAATTCATGCTCACTCATATCCAATTGCATATATGTGCCAAGATCTTTCCTCATCACATGATGCTTACAAAAGGAGAAAATAAAAAGGAATAGTGAAGAATAATTTGACTCTTGCATAAAATTAAATAAATAAAAGTAAAAGATAGGCCTTTGCAGAGGGAAGCAGAGGTTGCCATGTGTTTTTTGGTTTGTATGCTCAATCTCTTAGTGCAAAACAATGTTACATTATATTGCCCCTTATGATAGCAACCTTTATTATGTAGTCTGTCGCCTTTATTACTTTGCCATCACAAGTTCGTACAACGCTCACTTTTCTCTTACACTAAATGATCCAACACATTTAGAAGAAATTTTTATTGCCTTATTGCACCGATGACAACTTACTTGAAGTATCTTACTCAATCCATATGTAGGTACGGTGGACTCTCGAAACAAGATTTTTGGGTTTAGGGGTTTTTGGATGCACAAGTAGTATCTCTACTTAGTGCGGAATTTTTAGCTAGCAAAGATATGGGAAAAGCACCACATGTTAAAGGATCTACGACAATATAACTTCTGTGTGAAAATGAACAAACATAAATCATTATGTTGTCTTTCTAGTCCAACGTCAACAATTTTGGCATATAATATTTTGATGGGGGATCACAATCGTAAAAGATGTCCAAGATAGTGTATTTGCATGTGAATCTTCTCTTCCCTTATTAATTCTTTCATGAATTGCATCATTGACCAATGCTATGTTTGTCAACTTTCAACAAATTTTACCACTTGTACTTTTCTTTATGTGATGTCATTACTTACCATAAGATTAGCATATGATCTTTTTCATTATTCCCTTTTATTTTGATTGAAACATAAAAGTAAACAAAGCAAAACTTGAACTAAACTTTATTATATATCTCGCACACGATTACATAGATAGATAGATCACTAAGCAAATACTCGAAAATAGATTGAACTAGACTTTTATTCAACTAATTCAAAAGATAACTAAAGATCGAACTAAGATAGATAATGGCAAAGAAGGTGGTGGTGATACGATACCGGGGCACCTCCCCCAAGCTTGGCACAAGCCAAGGGGAGTGCTCATACTGTGTACTCAAGTCTCCTTTTGTGATGAAGAAGGAGGTGGTGGTGGTGAGGAAGTAGTAGCTTCACACTTCAAGCTCAAGAGGTACTCCAATCTACGAATGATGCTCCAGAGGGCGATGATTTGCTCTTGCAACAGAATATTTTCACGAGTGAGATGTTTATTTTGAACATGAACTGTTTCAATGGTCCTAAAGGCTTCAATTTTAGTAGGGGTAAGATAACCGTAGTATGGTTGAAGGATATCCTCTTCTTCTTCTGCTGGCACGACCTGCCCTACTACTGGGCCTGATCTCCCATAGCTTCATTGCTCTTGTCCCCCTTGATGGCTTCCTTTGGTTCCTCTCTCTGCAGTTCTATCTTCATCAACCAAGCATCCTATTCTATGTTGTTGGAGGAGGGATAATACATGATGCTAGCTCAATGGATTTGACAGAAAAACAGCAAGAAACAAGAACAGAAGATTTCTCTGCTATACGGTGGTCAATACGTTCATGGGGTATATAAAGAATTTTTTTTATCTTGGGAAACAAGCAAAACGGAAGGGAAACAGAGCCGGGAAGGTTCCCGAGGCGGGCACAACCCACCTGGGCGCGACATGGTGTCTTGTGCCCTCCTCGGTTGCCTTCCTGTTTATTTATTATTTTCCTAATTTTTGTAATATTCCAAAACTGACGGAAAATATTTTTGCAGTTTTTTCGGAGTCCGTTTACTTACTGTATCACGTACCTCCTCTTTTTCAGGGTTTTGGAGGGTTCCAGAAGGTTTCTTTTATGTTTCCTGCGGTGTCATGGTTTGAATAATATTGCTTTCAACATTAATAGACGTACCTGAGATATAGTGTTTAATTATTTACACATTTGACCACCTTCGGGTTAGTACCTTTGGCATTATTAATTTTGGTAGCTCCAGAGCGATAAACCTCTTCGATAATATAGGGTCCTTCCCATTTGGAAAGAAATTTTCCTGCAAAGAATCTAAAACGAGACATACCCAATATTTTGGATTCTTTTATCATGCCATCTTTTAACTTTTTCTTTAAATAAATTGGCATTTTCATAAGCTTGGGTTCTCCATTCATCTAGTGAGCTAATATCAAATAACCTCTTTTCACCGGCAAGTTTGAAATCATAGTTGAGTTCTTTCATTGCCCAATATGCTTTATGTTCTAACTCAAGAGGGAAATGACAAGCTTTTCCATAAACCATTTTATAAGGAGACATACCCATAGGATTTTTATAAGCTATTATGTAGGCCCAAAGTGCATCATCCAATTTCTTAGACCAATTCTTTTGGGACCTATTGACATTCTTTCGTAAAATTAATTTTATTTTTATATTGCTATGTTCAACTTGACCACTAGCTTGAGGATGATAAGGTGATGCAATTCTATGGTTGACATCATATTTAGCAAGCATTTTACGGAAAGCACCATGAATAAAGTGTGAACCACCACCAATCATTAAATATCCAGGGACTCCAAACCTTGGGAAAATAACTTCTTTAAGCATTTTAATGGTGTGAACCACCACCAGTCATGATCAGCACTACTAGTTGGAATAGCTTCTACCCACTTAGTAACATAATCAACACCAACCAAAATATGAGTATACCCATTAGAGGAAGGAAAAGGTCCCATATAATCAAAACCCCAAACATCAAATGGTTCAACAACAAGTGAATAATTCATAGGCATTTCCTTACGCTTAACAATATTACCGATTCTTTGACATTCATCACAAGATAAAATAAACTTACGGGAATCCTTGAAGAGAGTAGGCCAATAAAAACCAAATTGCAATACCTTGTGAGCAGTTCTATCTCCCGCATGATGACCTCCATAAGCTTCAGAATGACATTTCCATAGGATTTGTTCATGTTCATGCTCAGGTACACAACGTCTAATAATACCATCTACTCCTTCTTTATAAAGATGTGGGTCTTCCCAAAAGTAATGTCTTAAATCATAGAAGATTTTTTTTCTTTTGTTGGTATGTGAAACTAGGTGGTATATATTTAGCAACAATGTAATTAGCATAGTCAGCATACTAAGGAGTGTTATGAGAAACATTTATTGCAGCTAGTTGTTCATCAGGAAAGCTATCATCAATAGGTAGTGGGTCATCAAGAATATTTTCTAACCTAGACAAGTTATCAGCTACGGGGTTCTCAGCTCCTTTTCTATCACTAATATGTAAATCAAATTCTTGTAGCAAAAGAACCCACGTAATGAGTCTAGGTTTAGCATCTTTCTTTTCCTTAACATCGTTTATAGCAGCATGATCGGTGTGAACAATTGAAAGGAACGATATGGTTGACTAGAGGGGGGTGAATAGGCATCTACCAATTTTTAGCTATTCTTAACAAATTAGGTTTAGCAACAGAAAGGTTGTCTAGATGTGCAACTAGGTGAGCAACCTATATGATGCTAATAACAACAACAACAACAACAACAATTGCAAGCAAGAGATACAACACAATAAAAGCTTGCACAAAGTAAAGGGAAGAGATAACCACAAGTGGAACCGACGGAGACGAGGATGTGTTACCGAAGTTCCTTCCCTTTGGGGGAAGTACGTCTCCGTTGGAGCGGTGTGGAGGCACAATGCTCCCCAAGAAGACACTAGGGCCACCGTATTCTCCTCATGCCATCACACAATGCGAGATGCCGTGATTCCACTAGTGGTGCCCTAGAAGGCGGCAACCGAACCTTTAAAAACAAGGTTGGGGCTATCTCCACAACTTGATTGGAGGCTCCCAGCGAAACCACGGAGCTTCACCACAATGGAATGTGGCTCCGAGGTGACCTCAACCATCTAGGGTGCTCAAACACCCAAGAGTAACAAGATCAGCGAGGGATTAGTGGGGGGAATCAAATTTCTCTTGGTAGAAGTGTAGACCCAGGCGTTCTCAACCAATCCTTGGAAAATCAAAAAGTTTGATCGACTAGGGAGAGAGATCGGGTGAAAATGAGCTTTGGAGCAACAATGGAGCTTGGGGAAAAGAGGTAGGTCTTCTTGGGGAAGAGGACCTCCTTTTATAGTGGGGTAGCAATTCCAACCATTATCCCACATCTCAGCCCGCAGAGGGCGGTACTACCGCTCAGGGGAGCGGTGCTACCGCTAGCAGCAGCGGTACTACCGCGAGCCCCAGCGGTACTACCGCAGAGACACAACGCAGGAGCCAGGAGAGGGGGCGGATGTGGATGAGAGGGCCTGGGCGGCACTAGCAGCAGTGGTAGCCACCGTACTACCGCTGACGAGCGGTACTACCGCTACTACTGCCACAGAACCCGACACGAGAAACTCAGTCTCGAGTCGAGGCGGTATCAACACTGAACCAGAGCCGCACTACCACTTACTAGTCGCCGACCCGTGCATTGCACGGGCTAGTTTATTGTCCCACAACACTAAAAGTTTAGAAGTATTACCAATTGATTATCACATGGGTATATATGCTTTTACTAAAAATGACCATATGATAAAGAGGATCAAATCCTTTGATCCAATTCCTGGTGATACGCTTTACATGTAACTTCATACTGATAATGCATGTTATAAATTTTTCATGCTAATCCATATGAAAAACAGAGTTAAAGACTTAGTTAATGATTAGACACTTCACATGTGTTCATGGGCTCTATCCTTTTTTTGCTGGATCTTTCGATTTGTATGCATATTCCATTGGTTCTCAATCCTTTATTGTTATACTATTAGATTCTTATTTTAGGTGTCTTGCTAATAATAGCTAGGATTTCTAGAAGAAGATGCCATTTGTATTATGAGAAATAAAAAGAAATATCAAGAGTTCGAGTGGCGAAGCAACTACTTTCGAAGTAATAGAAAGAAAAGCAACGGTGCATGAGACATTCATCTCGGTCTAAAAATTTGTAAACCAAACTTCTTTATTTTTTGTATGACATGCATATGAATAAACGCATGTGAGTTGTGTGAGATATAAGTCATGGTCTGTTATTTTTTTCAAACGAAAAGGAAAAATTGTGCATACTACTCTGTAATGTTATAATGAGTGTTGTAGTAGCTAAAATTGCTTCGTCTCCCTTTTGAAGACTACTTTTTTCATTAAAATACAACTTTGATTATAAGCCATTCCACAAAGCACACTGAATAGATAGGTGTTAAATAAGCAAACCATGCCGCTTCAAGTTGAATCAGATGACGTGTTTGAATGTACCCATGGTTATACATCTCAGAAGCTATAACTCTGGTCAAGATGACAACTTGTTGTCTATTTTTACATTTATAGGGAATTTTCAAAATAATGTGCATTCAGGTGACATGAGACTTATAGCACCATTTCCTGTATTAGGTATAAGCTGCTGCTCTTGCCAATTCTTAGCAAAAATGAAATTGATGTGTTATGTATTCCTTAATGCAATCAACATGGGGAGTAAATGAGGAGTCTTTTCCTTCCAATCTACGTAGTGTTTTGTGATCTGAAAAGTAGAGCAAAAACACATTATTATAGATTATAGTATTTAAAGAATATAAATATTTGAACCTATTTTTATTATAGAATATAAATATTTTACTCGTAAAAAAAGAGTATCAATATTTGAAACTATTTTTTTCATCTCCCATGGATGAATTAGGAAATATAAAGATAATTTACAAATCCAGTCATTCTAATCATGGATTCTTGCTAATGAAGTACAATATCTGAGGGAAAGATGTTCTTCCAAAGAGTAAATCACTGTTACAAATACATATTGAGAGTGAAAGATTAAAATTACAGGTGCATAATCTTACAGATTCAATTCTGAAAGTCATTTCGAATGCCAAATCTTCAGTAGCAACAATGATAATCACTTGTATACTGAGAATACAGATTCAGCCGCAACAACGATAATCATTTGTATACTGAGAATATAGATATCGGGAGTCAATGGTTGTTTCTTGTAAGACTATACAGATATAGTACCATGCTGAAAGCGTAAGCTATTGGCAACAAATGTTCAAGGCTCTCATGCTCGTAGCCTTTCTTATAGTTTCGGTGTAACGGTGTAAGTATGCACACATCACTACTACTTCACTATCAGTTGTTGGGATCGAAAATTACTAAATTAGTAATCATATAACCAAAATTTGATCGATAAAACTATAGCACTGCAGCATGGTACCTGGTATTTATCTGTTCTGCTAGGCCTTCAGAAAACCTGAATCTCTGAACATCGTCTCTGTCGATAAATGTAATCTAGAACAAAATACATTCGACAATAAAAAGAAAAGTTATGTGAGGTGTTATTAAGTGATATTTCACCAGTTTCTCTCAAATTCCTATTGCTTCCATATACCATGACTATACTAAAAGTTGTCAAGGCATGAAGATTTCATTATGCATTGATGCAATTGTAACAGCAAGAAGATAGCACAGTATAGAGGAAACATCAAATCCAAGATATAGCGTGATTGGTTCAACAAACATTTGTATGGGAAATACACGTATGATGCTGTGTATGGTAAGAACTATACTTATGTGTATAGATAGAGCGGCCAGCTAATATGGTAGTTATTTATTCAAAGGCAAAGAATATAGTAACAATTTCTTCTCTATATTCAACTATAATAATGCTACATATTAGAGGCCAAATGTAGTTCTCACGTAGCACAATAAGTTCTCTTATCCATGCGGCATCAGTTCAAGAACATTTTACCTTTAGTGTTAGATGGATATTGCCCTCCAAAAATCAAACACCTTCAATCTCAACTTGCAAACCTGAAGGCTTCTACTAAAACTCAGGCACTCATGCCAAGAGAAAGAGAGAGAAACATTATGTCATGACCCAAAATAATAGTATTATGTCTGAAAAAAGCATAACTGATAGTATACAATGATTTACTAATACTATGATTAGTTGTTCGCACCCCTGCACCATCTCCTAAAAGTGCTATTTTATTAATTCAGTACATATAGAAGGCAAAAGCACTCCAGATAGAACTACCAGTACTAAGAAAATGAGATTGTCCATTGGACTTCCAATCATAGTATTTTATAGGATCCACACTAATAAAAATCTAGAGTAAATGTTTTCATTATCTTTGATTGATCACAAATAGCTTTCTGCTAGCTCCACAAAGACAAAGAAGCTCATGCCTGTAATCCAATGGAAACTATTAAAGAAGCATGTGAACAGAGCAGGAAAACATCAAAGCACAAAAATATTGATTAGTTGTTCTTTCCGGTACACTTTTACCAATGACGTGTTGTGAAGTAATACTAACAAATAGTAAATATGGTAGAAATAACACTGAAATTTTGAGGCTGAACACATGCATTATGTAGCAGACGGACATTTCTAAACCTGAAGCGAAAAGAAGATGACATATAAAATTATAAAATTAATCTTAAAGAAAAACATCATGACGCACATTCTTTAGTTTCATTCTTGAGACTGCAATTCTGCATTACAGGCATTTTCTCAATTAGAATAGTACAAAATCCACCTCCTATGTTGTTATTAGAACAAAAAAGTCATCAGCAGTTAAAAGGTTAGCTTGCAAACCAAAATAACAAATAGAAAATGGCAAGATTATTTAGACACCAATATTAAGTAGTCAGGCAATAACGAATTCATATAAGACATTCGCTTCAAGGGTTTCACTTACATATTTGATGTATCAGAATAGAAGCGACCAGACCAATATCTCTATGTGTACTGAAACAATGATATAAAATAGGATGAAGATGTGCCCATCCATGTTTTGCAGGGAAATGCAAAGCAACAATTTTCGTGTTTGTATAAAACGCTAGTCTAGCATCTTGTCTTCTTTCGTCAGGCTTGTTTGCAACTATATGGATACAAAACTAAAAGATTCATTAAGAAACACAGGAGGATATTAATCCACTATTCTATAAGAAAACGGCAAAAAAATACAAAACCGACGAAGGGATCTATCTAGTCGCCCAGGCTAGCAATGTCCTCCCTTGTCAATGACGCCTTCGGATAGATCTGCAATGCAAGATGATGATGCAATTCCTTTGGACAGATGTGCAGTGCAAGATCAATATTGTAACAGCATCATCAGAACGTTGTATTGTATGTATGATGAAGTAGCTTTTCGGGGAGTGATGCCGGCTGGGAACAATGACATCACGATAAGAGGGACGCTTTTTAGGGGATGGAAATTAAGACTGCAACGGCACAGATGATTATGCTCTATAGGCTCAGTTCATCGAGGGCTGAAAGTAGCTAATTTATAAGTAGCCTGCGATCAAATTTCCTTTTCCTGTTTATTGTTGTCGAGACATACAGAGAGACAGAGAGATGACGATCCATTTTTTCCCAATAGAGCAAAATAGGAGAAACCAAGGGGACAATGCCTCAAGGAAAACAGGAGAGACCAAGGAGAGGACGACTCGTCACACGTGGCATATGAGCGCATCTCATGCTTCATCCGACTGCTACAGGTAAATTATATATTCACTTCCTAAGTAAAATCGTGTAGGTTGGGTCATTTTTCCACTTCAAGAGTTATCTAATTCGTTTGGTTAACATATTTCAATTACATAGATTAATTTGATAGTTTGAACAACGTTGATAAATGAGGAAGCACCAATTAAATAAGTCTCTAATTAGAATAGTAAAAATTACAAAGCATTTCGATGGGCAGGATAGAATGTTAAAATATTCAGTAGACGATTAGTGATTTTCAAAAAGTCAACACACTGTCATCTTCAAATTTCCCTCTCTAACGACCCCCTTGGAAGAACTATCCTATATAACATTGCATCCTAGCATGGGCATTCGTGAATGAAAAAGAAGTTACCCCGTTGAAACAGCAACTAAGCACTAAAAGGGCTAGCGAGGGCACTAAACTTAACATCCTAAGAATGATGAAGATACTTACACGTAGTTTCTCTCAAGCTACAAAAATATTACACAAAATAGTATGCATTGACCATACTTGCAAAAATATTACACATAACAGTGACCATGGTTAGCAGCAAAAAATCTTAACTGGAGTGCAGTACTTGCATAGTTGCATATAGTGTACAGTTAGGCAATAACAAATGATATAAACCATATGTGTGATATAAAAAGAAATGGAGTGTACCTTTAAGGGATAAAGGTTTGCAAAAAAAATTATTATGCATGTGCAGCTCGTACTTGAAGCTAACTGTGTATGGCCAATAGTTTTGAAATCTGACTACCAGCTGATATAACAACAACAAAAGTGCACAATTTATTAGTTTAACACATGAAAGAATATTTAAACTCCAAGCATCATACCTCTGTGATGAATTGAACGGATGGAGAATAGAGTAGGGATCCTGGCGCTAGCAGTCCGCTGCAGCCCCTTCTGTTGGCAACATCACTGACTATGACGGCCGCCTTATCCGCCATTGCATCAACCATTGTGAGATTGATTCAGTAAATTGGTCTAAAAATATTTATGTTGGCATGCTGCATAGTCACAACCCAAAATATGTTGTTATTGAAGACCAAAAAGAAAGGGATTGGGGAGATTCTGGATTGAATCGTGAGTCTGTGACCCTTTTTCAGATCAGTTGATAGAAATCTGAACTTCAAGATGACATTGAAGTAAGACGAAGAAGGATTAGCAACAGGCGATTGGATTATGCATGTGGGCTTTTTATTAGAGCGACTACAGTGTGAGGTACACTTGGGGCCTCACGACCATGGCCTCCAGCGTAAGGCGCTCGTCCAGTGCAGGCACCGCAGCACGACGACGGACGATAGGGGCGGCGGGAACATGCAGTGCTAGAGCGCACCACCCAGAGCATCATGAAGGAATTGGCGGCGGAGGCATCGTCGCATGACGGCGGCGGCAGCGGCAGCGGTGTCCGTAGCAACGGATGGCGGCAGCAGCGGCAACGGCGGATGGCGGCAGCAGCGGATGGCGGCGGCAGCGGCAGTGGCGGATGGCAGCAGTGGCGGCCGCAACGGCGGATGGCGGCGGCAGCATATAGGTCGAGGAAGCCAAGGAGAACCAGTCTCGGTGCGAGGCTTTTGGTGCAGACGTTCAGGCTGTAATGGGCTGATGGGTCGTTGACCGCGCAACACCATCGGGTAATCCGGTGCGGTTGTAAAGTGGTTTCTGAGTCCGTAACAATGAGAAATTATGGACTAAATTATTTGTAAATTATTTTGACAATAGGCCTGTAACGCTGCATTGATATAGTTTGTTCAAACAATAATTAGATATAGATAGATTTTCTAGTACCCTACAAAAGATCGATTTTCTATGGGTTGATCTACACCGTAATAACTCGGTCCCACCAGATTAATGGCTCTAATTTTCTAATTAACGTGGTAATTTCTCGGAAGTCTGTAATTAGTATGGACTTAATTATTTGTAAATTATTTTGACAAGAGGCCTGTAACGTGGTCTGCATTGATATAGTTTGTTCAAACAATAATTAGATATAGATAGATCTTCTACCCTAAAAAAAGATTGATTTTCTTTGGGTTGATCTACACCGTAATAACTCGGTCCCACCAGATTAACGGCTCTAATTTTCTAATTAATGTGGTAATTTCTCGGAAGTCTGTAATTAGTATAGGTATAGATAGATAGATAGATAGATAGATGGCCAGGAGTGGTACTACCGCTGTGAGACAGCGGTACTGCCGCTCTGGACCGGCGACACAACCGATGGCGCCTTCCTTATGCCACATCCATGAGAACGGAGAACTCCAATGAGGCGGGAATGAGCTGGGGGTGCATGGAAGATGTGTATGTGTTGATTCCACCCTAGCCCTTCCGATGCGGACCCCGTCTTGATAGTACAGTGTCTCCTATGACTCAAGTCCACCAAAACCGAAATGAAGGAGCCTACACCGTCTTCGCTTTGAACTCCGAGGCGAATGAATTGTCTCGTGCCAATGAATGAATCTCTGAAATGCTCAATGCACACAATTAGTCCGCAAATGCATTGTCATCAATCACCAAAACCACTTAGAGAGAGACATGCCCTAACAATCTCCTCCTTTTTGGTGGATTGATGACAATACGGGATTTGCATAAAGATATGACATGAGAGTAAGCGAAACCCCAGAGACTACAAAATATAGACGGGCTCCCCCTAGATGTGTACACTTAATTAGAAGTGCCTTTGGAATGCAAAGTACACACATTAGGATCAACACCCCCCTATATTTTATAGCCTGACAACACTTGCATCTATAAAGAGAGATATGTGAGCTAGGATGCAATAGAGTAGTAAGTGAGCAACATAGAATCATAAGATAAGCATGCAACTCACATACTACCAAAGTACTCGACATACATAGATAATAATAGGATAGGGTAGCATATGTCTCACACCATATGATAGGGTAACCAGGTCTCACGAGCACAAACCAAACCAAATCAAAAGACGAGAAAAAAGTTTGCGAGAGAGAAAGACAAGGCAAATAAGACACACTCGCAACTCGACAAATCCCTAAACTCTCTCCCCCTTTGACATAGAGACACCAAAAGGGCAAAGAGTGCTACTACGGCCACAGGTGATAGCACAGCCGACGATCTCCATCATCACATCCCCGTGTGATCGCCCGCACCTCCGTCATCGGCAGAGGGATGCTCGGTGTCAGAGCCAGTCCAAGGGTAGTGCTGAGAAATCCACTCTTCCTCATCAGTCAACTTGCCCTCAGACCCACTATTAACTGTAGCACCAAACTAAAGCACACCATGCTCAAAAAGATAGAAGTGAAGCACTAGAGCAACTCCATAGAAAAGAGCTTCGTTGACGGGATGTGAATGCTGCTTACTTAGCCTCCCTGGCAACTATTTGAGGACTCTATTTTATTTAAAAACTTTCAGATCTAAGTACTTTATTAAAACAGCAAGCAAAATAAAAATAAAATGACATTCTAAGAATAGCACAACTCATGTGAAGAAGCAAAAACTTAGGCTCAACCGATACTAACTGATAATTGTTGAAGAAGAAAGGTGGATGCCTACCGGGGACTCCCCAAGCTTAGGTGCTTCAGACTTCTTGAAATGTTATCTTGGGGTGCCTTGGGCATCCCCAAGCTTGAACTTTTGTGTCTCCTTAATTCCTCTCATATCACGGTTTCCCTAAATCTCAAAAGCTTCATCCACACAAAACTCAACACGAACTCGTGAGATAAGTTAGTATAAACCAATGCAAAAATCTTATCATTCTCTACTGTAGCAAATCACTAAAATTATTATTCAACATTGCATACTAAATTCCTCTGCATATTTAATACTCCTATCCTCAAATAGGATCATTAAACAAGAAAACATGTGCTAACAATGCAAACATAACAACAATCTGCCAAAATAGTACAGTCTGTAAAGAATGCAAGAGTATCAACTCTTATTCAACTCAAAAAATCCTGAAAATTTAACACACTGTATAAAACTTATCAGAGCTTATTGTGCAAAAAGTTTCAACATTTTATCACATTCTTACTTTTCTAGGGGATTTCTGCAACAGTGGTAAACTTTCTGTTTTCAAACAGCAACATGTAGACTTGTAGAATAAGCATAGTAAAGGCTATCAATGCCACTTTTATTGAAATAAAAGATGCAAAATATTATTATAAATAACATCAAGCAAATCCTAACAAAATAAATTGACGCTCCAAGTAAAACAGATATCATGTGATGAATGAAAACATAGCTCAAAGTGAGGTGAGGTTACCGATAATGTTGGAGACGAAAGAGGGGATGCCTTCCGGGGCATCCCCAAGATTAGTTACTTGGATATTCCTTAAATATTACCTTGGGGTGCCTTGGGCATCCCCAAGCTTAGGGTCTTGTCACTCCTTATTCTCCTCATATCAATATTGCACCCAAAACTTGAAAACTTCAATCACACAAAACTTAACGGAACTTCGTGAGATGGGTTAGTTTGATAAAGACAAATCATTCACTTTGGTACTGTCAAAGACAAGATTCATAATTGTTCTCACACAATGCCTACTGTAACTTATCATTTCCACAATTTATATTAAGCAATATAAGACATAGAAACTAGAAAACAAGCAAACTATGCATTGAAAACAGAATCTGTCAAAAACAGAACAGTACGTAAGGATCTAAATTAAGGTCATACTTATGTAACTCCAAAAATTCTAAAAAAATTAGGACAACATAGACAATTTGTATACCCATCAACTGTAAACATTTCAGAATTTGTCCACGTTCCAGTAAAAGATAAGAATTTCTGCACTGTATGCAAAAGTTTCTGTTTTTGCATAGAATCAAGTCAACTATCATCCACACTATCCCAAAGGCTTTACTTGGCACTTCATTGAAATAAAAGCAATAGAACATGATTACTACAGTAGCCTAATCATGTGAACACACAAAAACAGTAGGTAAAAGTGTTGGATTGTCTCCTAACAAGCACTTTTCTTTAATGCCTTTTAGCTAGGCATGATGATTTCAATGGTGCTCGCATAAAAGATAAGAATTGAAACATAATAAGAGCATCATGAAGCATATGACTAGCACATTTAAGTCTAATCCACTTCCTATGCATAGGGATTTTGTGAGCAAACAATTTATGGGAGCAAGAATCAACTAGCATAGGAAGGCAAAACAAGCATAACTTCAAGATTTTCAACACATAGAGAGGGAACTTGGTATTATTGTAATATGTAGAAGAATATGTTCCTCTCTCATAATAATTTTCAGTGGCAGCATGAATGAATTCAATAATATAAGTATCACATAAAGCATTCTTTTCATGATCCACAAGCATAAAAAATTTATTACTCTCCACATAAGCAAATTTATTCTCATGAATAGTAGTGGGAGCAAACTCAACAAAATAACTATCATGAGATTGAAAATTAAAATCATGATGACAAGTTTCATGGTTATCGTCGGTGTCAAAACCGGCGGATCTCGGGTAGGGGGTCCCGAACTGTGCGTCCAAGGTCGATGGTAACAGGAGACGGGGGACACGATGTTTACCCAGGTTCGGGCCCTCACTACAAAAAAATACACTTCCGTGATGATACGTGTTTGTCACAGTAGGTCACGTTTTCTGTCATGCATGTACATCCATGACAAATTTATGACAGAATCAAGATAGTCATACCTGTGCTGTCGTAGAAGTGTTCCATGACATTACCAAAATTATCATCACGGAAGTGTCCACTTCCATGACGATAAATCGCGCGTCACAGAAGTGCTTTCGTCAATGGTGACCGACACGTGGCATCCACCGTAACGGAACGCCGTTAAGCTATCGAGTCCGGTTTTGGATCCGATAACCCATTAACAGCCCCGACCAATGGGGATTTTCCATGTGTAAAATCATCATTGGCTGGAGGAAACACGTGTCGGCTCACCGTTGGGACAGATGTCATCCACTCATTGGACCCAAAGCGCCTATGATACGTGGACACGTGGCACGGCCCAACAGAGGCCCATATAGGTTAAAAAGGCCGGCCCAGCCAAAGGCCCGTAGTACTTACTCAGGTACTAGTGGGCCAGCCCAATAATGGCCCATTTACGGCCCGAAGCCAGATCTGGCCCGTTAATTGTTCGCCGAATATTTGGGCCCATTTACGGCCCTAAGCCAGATCTGGCCCATTAATTGTTCGCCGAATATTTGGGCCCAATTACAGCCTAGTGACTTTCGGCCTGTTAGAGGCCCGATGTAGACATGGGCCCATTTCAGCCCGGTGTGACTTTCGGCCTGGGAATGGCCCGTGCTGCCCATGGGCCATATATGGTCCGACAGGACATCGGGCCCACTAACGGCCCGTGATAAAGGTGGCAACAGTTAAGCCCAACGTGACTTTGGGCCTGTTAAAGGCCTGTCGCATAATTCGGCCCGTTGATGTCTGTACTAAGCTTTCGGCCTCTTAAAGGCCCATGATATCAGTGGGCCAACTAAGGCCCGAGATATGTTTCGGCCTGGTAACTGCCCATGATATAACTGGGCCCAAAAAGGCCCCATCTACATTTCAGCCTGCTGAAGGCCCGTCGACGACTAGTGAAAATTGAGGCCCAATATGCATTTCGGCCTGCTAAAGGCCCATGGTTTCATCTGGGCCGTAACAGGCCAGTACAATATTCAGCCTGTTAATGGCCCAACGCTACCTGGGCCAAACTAAGCGTTGGGTCCACAAAAGGCCCAACTAAAATATAGGCCAGTGTAAGTTGTGGGCCTCGCGCAAAGTGTGAAGGCCCCAATGATTCGGGCCCAAGAAAGATGCAGGCCGGCTCAATTGTGGCCCGCTAAACACCAGGCCCATTAGAGGCGAATGTTTCGGCCCGATCGACTACATCTGATTTTTTCAGATAGCGAATGATGGCAGTAAATAGTAAGAATTAAGAACAAACCTACTCTATACAATAAAGAAATTACGGCATAGTAATTAAGAATAAACCTACACTATACAATAATGGATTTATGGTATATTACATCCACTGGGCATCAAAGTTTGCCACCAATGATCATAACGCGCAACGAAGAAGCAGATTACAAAAACCTGGCACCATTGCAGCGTAACAAAATAATACTGAACCGAGACCACTTCCAAGACAGTTCAAGAAAGGTTAGCCTTGCGTGGGAACTGTTGCGCAAGCTGCTGGGCAAGGCTGTGAGACCGGCCTAGCATGTCGGTCATAGCTTCCAGGTGTAGCTGTTTAGCGATGAGGTTCTCATTGGTGTTCTCCGCAATCTTTCTTAGAGATAGGACTTCAAGTCGAAGTTGAGTTGCAGAATGCCTTTCTGCTAGAACTTGGGACTGAACAAGTCGAACTGATTCAGACAACGAATTCTGTGAGCTTGTCTGACTGCTAGTCTCAAGTAACTTGAACACTGCATCAAGACAAGAATTTGGGGTTGTCTCGCTATCTTCAAGATGTTCTGCCTTCTTTGCTGCAATATATGTTGGGTTTGTCTCACAGCCTTCAGCAGACTTGTGCATGCCATCAGGCATATCACCCTGAAACAAAGCAGAGAGATGACATGTTTTGCACGTGTATAAATAAAGATGATAACTGTTCTGTCAATTCTATCCAAATTCAAATTAGAAAATAAAGAGTAAGTTCAAAATATCAATAGCATAATTTGGCAGTGTTCATAATGCGGGGAGCTTCACCACACTACTGGATTACCATGTCAACATAACAAGCATAGATGAAGGGCAAAGAAAATCATTGTATCTATTTTGGTTAATGTGCATAGCATGTTGTTCATATCAGCAGCCACATCAGTAAGATAAAACAGGAGATGACAAGGTGCAAACGTGTACTGCTTCACTACACACTGGATTATAGATCCACAAAAACAAGCATACATATAGGGAGTATTGATTAATGTGCAGGGTATGAATAAGGAATTTGGTTTTACAAGTAAAACTTAGAACTTATGGTTCTTGCGAACATGCATTTTGGTAGAAACAGCAAACTAAACAGCAGTAAATGATAGGGAGTATGAGCAAATTAAACAGCAGTTGAGGATAAAGGCTTTAGAAGGACTGACTTACATTAACAGTTAACACCGGCTTTATAATGCCCTTCTCCATGTCAAGGGAAGGATAACTCAAGAATTTCAGCACAGAATCTTCTTCATAAGCATTGCCTGTACTCTACATTTTGTAGAGAGTAATTATAGATATGATAATACTGGAAGGGATAGAGGATAATGAAGATAAGATGCAGATTGATGCTACATAATCAACTACCAATCCCTGGAAGTACAAGCGTTAGAGGACAAAATGTACTGACAAGAGCAATGGGCTACACTTCTGCACTGGCATTGTCTGTGTATTCTACTTGTTGGTAAGATTAAATATAGATATGATCTTTTTTAGTAAATGGTGGGCGAGGGAGATAAGATGCAGAATGCTACAAAATGAACCAATCCCTCTTCCCATAATACAAGAGTGTTTTGAACACTGGTGTACTGTACAAAACGTTCTTATATTATGGGACGGAGGGAGTAGCTGTTAATGTAAGTACAATGATAGACCACGTTCAGTCCTTACAAGAGGACTGCAGAGCTAAACCTCTTCAAAAGCATTGGGTTGATTCTAAATTTATGGAAGAGTCCATACGGATCTTATAATGTCCACCAAATGGACGATTACGAGGCTAACATGTGCAGTGATGCTACATAATCAAACAGCTATGAAAGTAAGTATGGTCATACAGGGCAAGAGGTACTCACAAGAGCAATGCAGTGTGCAGTATAGTTGCGAGATTCTGTGGTCCCTTAAGAACGAATGTTCTTCTTCTAACAGTTTTCGTACAAGTGAGACATTAAGGCAAATGCAGAAATGTAGTTCAAATTGTGATGTGATATCATAGACAGTACCTTACGCTGCAACTAAGACCAATGTGTAACAGATTATTCCAGTCACCGTCGGATAAATGTAGCAAAGGAGACTTTACAGAAATTTCGTTCAGAGGCTTGCCATCGAAGTGTGCTTGCCTCAGGTAGGAACGATACTTCATCAACGAGTGCTTGAAAAGAGCAACCAACCCTTGCTCGTCATCACAATCCAGTTTGCTCCTCGTCTATTTGAAAGAATGAAATCTTGTGTCTTCTGTCAGCAGAAACATATGCAGTAATGACCATGAATAACATTAGTACATTACTTACGCGTAAGTTGTGGAGGAAGACTGGAAATTGTTCTGTGTCTGCGGTATAATCTTTCCATGAAGGAAAGATGCGCACAAAGTTCCTGACAACAACATAAGCTTCGTCTTCTAAACTGGGAAGAAATGGAACAGGGGTCCTATTTGCTGCAACTGGGGCTCTCTCTGGTTCGAAAAGGGATTTGGCAACTGGATTTGGTGTACTCTTTGCTGGAATGGGGGTTTTGCGTCGTACAGCTGGTGCTATGTCAACTGGCATAATCATACTGTTTGCTGCAGTTGGGGTCTGCTGAGTTGGGGCATCAGAAATGACCAGTGTAGTAGGGCTAGAGTCTGCTAGAGTTGGGGTATTTTGTGGGTCAGGTGATATTGCAACTACACCTAATGGGCTATTTGATTTATCAGGTGCCACTACCTTTTCCAAATACTTTGCTTGTGCTCCTCCATGATCAGCAATCGCCCTCTTCCTTTTGAATGTCTGATACATAAGAACATCATTTGAATGGATAAATATGGTATGATGACAGATGGAATATGTACTGAAAATGGATAGGCAGGGCGTATTCACATACCCGATGTGTAAACTAAGCTAATGGCAGTTCAACAAAGTAGAAGCAATGCAAAGCATCAGTTGCAAGATATGTGCGAGCAATGTAACCTTGGAAAGTTAGAGCAAGTACCTTGATGGGTGAATAAGATAGGGCATCTTCCTCTGACTCCTCCACTAGGGAGCTACATTGACTTAGGTCTCCCTCTAGCTCAGAATCACTGTTAGGATCAATTCTGAGCATGAATCTGTAGGTGGAGAGCGTTTGCATTGCATTGCATCCAGACTTGATTTCAGTCCGTTAATGCCAAGTTTGACAGCCATGGCATTGTTCTGCTTTATTCTTTTCATGCGCGCAAGCTCATAATCATTATGATGCTGTTCAGAATCTGAGATTCATGAAAACATAAAAAGTAGTCAGATTATCTATGGAATGCATTGCGGATTCAACTCGGAGAGTGTCTCCCTATAAACCCCTGCATATGCAAAGTTCACCTCCCCAACCGTGCTGACCAGACCACACACAGAAATACAAACCCCTTATGTCTCTATAACAGGCAGGCACACATTTCAAAACTGAAGTAGGAACATTAGAATCATATGAAATTCGTATTTGAACAAATAAACTAAGCAATTATGAGTGGCGTAATGTTTAGCTTCAAGGGTGGAGTGTTGGTAGTGCGACACAAAGCAAGTAGGCAGATTGTATTCCATGTAAAAGATCGAAACCTATGTAAAAGATGGAAATGACACTTTCTTTCTATACAATGCAGTGTTCGTTACCCACACATGATGGAAGAGATCACATAGAGAAATACTATTCACTCATGTCTACGGTTCCAGTATTTATAAACAGGGTGGTCCACCCTAAAAGAATATTGACAACAAATATGACAAGGCAAGCATAGATGTAGTGAATCAATCATTTACTTGTGAGCTTACTAGGACAAGTATGCAGAATTGTAACTGCAGTAAGAGACCGTCCAAAATCTAAATGAAGAAGTTTGTCTAGCACTTATTGTTTGCAACTAATCGACGTGAATAATTGGATATTATATCGAATGAGTAAGAAAGACAAGTAAAATTGTCAACAAACCTGGCTTGCAGTAGTAATCTGGGTCAATGTCACTACGACCAACAATCCAAAATGACTAGTTTCTGTTCCGAGGGCCGGAATTTTGAAAACCCTGTGAACTTTAGAGGTACTAAAGATTACCGAAATACATCTGAACCATTAAGTGTAGGTAGCACTGAGCACACAACAAACCCTAATGACAGTCCTGCCTAATGAGTAATGAATCAATTAGAAAATGGGTGATGAGGAGTGGCTGCTGAGTGTTGAGGACGTATCTCAGGATAAATCGGGTTGGCTTGGTGGGTGCTGCACGCGTGAGACCTGAACGGACTGGGAAGGTAGGCACGGCGGCGCGCCCGGGCAGCGGTGACGCTGTTGGGCGAGCGGCTCCTGGCCTCCTGTTAGTCCGGCGTCTCCTCCTAGAGTCATGCCGTCCGGGGACGGCAAGTCGCCGGCGAGGCAGGCAGCTAGGGCGAGTAGAGATCGGAAGCGCGCAGCAGAACAGAGGGGAATCGGGGCCTGGGACGACCCAAAATCCCAGGGTGGGCCGGCCCATCGTGGGCACCCTGTAGAGATACACACCCGAGCGGCGAACATGCATTTTTGAAACTAATTTAGGAACATTTAGCTGACCAATTAAACAACTCTGTTTTAATAATATCAGATTCGTATTTGAACAACTAAGCTTGTTTAGCTTGATGGGTGGAGCAGTGTTATTATGACACGAAGCACGTATTCTGATCGTATGGTGATCATAAAAGGGGGAAACTCTAAGCATATTTTTTTAGCAAAAGAGGGTTTCCCCTCCGATTTCTATTAAAGAAACCACCACGGAACCAACATGATCAATTAAACCCTAAGCATGATCAATTAAACCGTATTATGGCTGTGCCACGGCAGATTTGAAGCTGCAAACCAGAGAAATGATATTTAGCATCCATTGTTTGCTTCGAACTAAGAACTAAATTCTAA
Source organism: Aegilops tauschii subsp. strangulata (assembly GCF_002575655.3). Taxonomy (NCBI): domain Eukaryota; kingdom Viridiplantae; phylum Streptophyta; class Magnoliopsida; order Poales; family Poaceae; genus Aegilops; species Aegilops tauschii. The sequence continues at coordinate 332,702,617 of NC_053035.3, forward strand.
GAGCTGAAAAGAAAGTAGAGTAACCAAGTTAAGATCTATTTTCTGGTTGAGATCAAAAAGTTGAGGAGATATGAAGTACCACCTCTCTTGCGGCGCCGTGTAGGCATCGGGGGTGCGATGGTTGTCGGTGGCGTTGAAGCAGATCTGCGACGGTAGACGGGTGCATCGGGGGATAAGTCCCGTTGCGGTGGAAGAGAAGGTCGTGTGAGCGGCCCCGGCAAAGAGGACGACGGCGCCGATGAAGCGAGAGGACGCGATGCAAGGCTATTGGTCCGTCCCCGTGGATGAGAAACGTCCATCTCTAGCAGTGGACGACGCGGTCTTGGTAGGCGCTCCGGCATGGTGGAGGACGGTGGCAATGGATGTGGTGGAGGACGGCGGCGATGGATGGGGTGGCGGACGGAGGCTGGTGTGGGGATGGGGTGTTCTAGCACGAACGGTGTATGAATGGGAAAATGGAGGGAGAGGTACGGGGAACCATGTTTTTGGGACGCGCCTATCTGAAATATGGGAAAGTTACGAACTTAGCCCCCGTTTAAAATTTGGACGTCTCCTCGGTTGGGGATAGGACGGTAATATCGCATCTCGCCAATATTTGCCCAGAGCAATTTCGGGCGAGGAGAGGGTGGTTGGCGCCCATGGTTGGCGCCCACGGTGTATGAACGGGGCTGACAGGTAGAGCGGTTGTGTCACGTCTGAGTGAAGTTACAAACCTGCCCCTATTGAAAATATTTGCCTACATCGATTTTGGCCGAGTCGAGTTTGTTCTGCCGCCCACCGTGTATGAATGGGGAATGGAGGGAGAAACAGAGGTCTTTCGGATGAGCTTGAATAAAATGAGTTTTGCCGCCCATGTTTGCCGCCCACCGTGTTGGAATGGGCTCAGAGGCGGTCGTGTCACGTCTAATTGAAGTTACTAACCTACCCCTATTTAGAGCAGTGGAAATCGAGCCGATGGATTGTCCCTGTAATGGGTAGACAGTAATTTCCATCTCCCAAACACTTGGCTTCGGGCAGCCGACGTGGGAGTGGACATTTTGCTGCTTCTTTCGAATTTTGGGACAATAAGCATCCACGTTTACCCTGGCAACTAAATTCGAATCCATTTTGTATTCCTATATGAATCTTTATAAATCATTCTATGTGTTTTTATATATCTTCAAAAGGACGACAAAGATGTATTCCACTGTCATATATGAATATGGTTTACAAATGCCGATACTCAAATTCAGAAACTAGAATCTAGTTTAGGGTGAATTCGAATATTTGGAACACTTCATGTCCAACTCAAATGTCACACGCAGCATAATGTGTACTCCCATTTAGATATGTACACAAGCGATGTATCAAGATTCAAATACCAAGTCAATCAACCAAGTATGTACAGAACTAACAGACATATAAACACTTATAGAGTATATGGATCAATAATATCAACTAACATACATAAGCCAAGCCGTTGTACTTTTTTTTGGCTACAACAACATCCTTTTTTTAGCCAGCATCTTGGCCCTTTCCGATGCGTGCCACTTATGGTCCATCTATACTACTACTATTGCTGAATGCACATTCAGCCCGATTGGCATATTGTAGGTCTGGCACAGCAATCCAAATGAAATGTCTCCGAGTATTATCAATTAATACAGACTTGTGCTCAAATAAAATTACAAACCAAAAAACAAAAAAAATTATTACATGATCTCTAAAACAAATGGTTTGATTGATTACATGAACAGACAACACAAAGGTTATTCAACTATGGAAAGAACATTTCACCTATGATTTACCAAGTAGGAATTTAATTTCCTTTTTTCCTTCAGGACCTTAACGATCTGGTCAGTCTCAGCTTGCTTCATTTTGAAATCCACCAAATATTTAATGGTTGTCTTGTGTACTGCTTGTGATTGTGCTGTTTGCTTCCTCAACATGTCAACTTCATCTCTAAGTGCAGAAGCAGAATCTCTCTCTACCACTAGTTTAGCCTCTAGAGCATCAGTAGTTGGCAATTCATAATGCACGATTGGGCCGGTGCCACTGCTGTGGGATGATGCAACGTCCATGGGGACCTCGCTCTTTGATCATGGGCTAACCTGTTTTGCCATTAAAGTTCTGATTGGATTCAGAAAAGTTGAAGTTAGCAAAACATCTCAACTGGGAGTTATAACAGCAAACCAGTTAAACAAACAAGGAATTAAAGAGTTTCAATTGGATGCTGAAAAGTAGTTATTAACATCATTGTAACCCGCTGTTGCAGCAACAAAGCAGTTAAACAAACAAGTAGATATTTAAGTTAAGGCAAACATGTAATTCTTAACAGTAAGTATCAAACACATAGATAGGCGCAGTCTACAATATGATTAACACGCCGTGCCATTATGTAATCAGTAGCAAACTAAATTAAGCCAAGCAACGTAATTGAACAATTTTGCAATAAGTGGCTAACTAAAATTCTGAGAAGCAGGTAATTGAACTTACGCTAGTTCTTTGTACAGGCACACTGCAACTTCTTTTTGGCTTACAAGGTTGTACAAAGGAGTCCATGGCATCAATTGCTTGGATACGCAGTCCCAATACTTCTTTCTTCCCACACTGCATGGGTAAGTCGAATGGTTAATCTGGTAAGATGGTGCGTCCTTGATATGTTATATGAGGATGTGTAGTCAGACTAGTTGTAGCCAAACACATCACACTGGCTTTTACTGTATATTTCATGTGATTACTTTTGGCATATCGAGATCTAAGCAATCTACAATAGGATGAAAAGACTGGCATCCTTCACATTATTGGCGAACTCAGTTCATAGAAACAAGCAATTCAACCATTCTGTGGGTAAATCAAAAGCGCCACTGGAATATTTTTCACTATCCAATCATACACGCAAAAAGGGGCGACGCCACCATAGGGGCTGGTATGGCGGCCGCCTCAGGTGGCTGGAAAGTGTGCACCTAGTTTGAGTCATCCAGGTTGGCCCACGCTAGTTTTGTTCGTCCCAACGCACGAGCAGGCAATGTAAAAAATGAAGAAAAATGTTTCAATTTGGATGGGCCAATAACATAAGTGCAAGGCAGGCCCTATAGCAGGCTCGCGGCCCAAACGAGCGCCTCCCATATCGATCGACAGCAGGAAAAATCCCAATTCATTCGCTCCAGCCTCCAGTCTGGTTTGCTCCTAACCTAGCCGCCGCTGGACAGACCGACACAACACTTCCTTGCGCCCTCGTTGGAGGGCGGTCGCCGGGCTTCAAGCGAACGGAAGGACAAGAAGATGAAGAACCAACCCTGGGTGTAGCCTGCGTGGGAGGCAGCGGCGGCAGCGCGGGCATGGCATCGAGCTTGCGCAAACAGACAGTTGCAGCTTGCAAGAGTAGCATGCGCAACGAGCAGGTACATCACATTCCTGATTATATCTAATTCAACTCTTCAATTTCTGGCCAATAGTTAAACCTGACGGTGTGGTAAAACTGCTTGTATGTAGGGAATCTATAAGAAAATGAAACCAATTTCTACTTATTTTATAACTCCCCCAATCAATACTGAACTGACTGAATCTGATGTATCTAATCAAGTTTCCGGTGCAAACATACAAGCTCATGTTGTTCTTGAGCCTGAAGTGTCCAATGAACAGACTGCTAATGAAGGATTTGATGCAAACATTTTACATGTTCCTGGTGATGAACATATAGTGTCTAATGAGGGATCTAATGCAAGCATTTTGCAAGCTCATTGAAGGATTTAGTGTCTAATGATGATCTACTATGTTGAGAGAGACAGAGATTTGCAGGCATTGATGACAAGCAAATTATAGTGCATTTTCATAGCTTGAGGAAACGTCGAGGCCATCTACCAGAAAGTCCCCGTATCATGACAACATAGCATAAATACTTTTCTAATCTGTTGTTTGAAACTATTGCCATACTTGTGCAGGATAGATATATTGATATGCAGTTTGCGCACTGGTTATATGTGCAATTACACTTCGATATTTTCAGCCAGAGAACGAATAATTCAAGCAGGTACATACCATGTTTGTAGTCCTTGTACACCATGTTGCATTTTGTGTTTTTTGGTGCTTGCATCATTTAGTGTTTATAATCTGAACTACTTTGGATCATTAGCTGGTTTTCAAAGTGCATGTAGCTTCACATTTCTCAAGTTATGTTGATTTCCGGAGTGCAAGTGCCTTCGTATTTTTTAAGTTAAATGTTCGCCCTGGTAACTTGAATTCGTGGATCAGCCACTTCACACAAATCATACACGAATGCCAGTACGAATTAAATGAAATGCAGGGACTTACGCTAGCTCGTTGTACAGGCTCACTGCAGCTCTGCTTGCGCTTGGGATGTTCCATGTACAAGTCCATGTTACCACTTGCTTGGATGTGCAGGCCTTGTGCTCCTTGCATCCCCCTCTGCATTTTTGACACGGCGAATGGTTGATCAAAGAAGAGGAATCGACCTTGATGTTGTACCGGAGGACAGATACTTACAAGGTTATACGGGTGTGCAGGATGTGTACCAGATCCCGTAGCGCCGTCATGCTTCGCTAAAAATGGATTTGCTTGTTTCAGATGATATCTCCAGAAGAAATAAGAGTTAAAGTCAGAGTTGGATAGGCGTGTAAGCTAAGAGAGCAGTGAAAGGATATCCAAACATCGTCGGAACAGTGCACAAGGGAGTGATGTGTGGATACCTAGTTTGGGCTGGCGTTTGGGCATGCTCGCCTAGCTAGAGTGCGGGTCACTTCAGAGCCATTGAGGGTGATGCGCTGGCGTTGGCTGGCCGCGCACGGATGCAGATCTTGAGTGGCAGCGGAGCGCTACGATGCGGTGGACGAGACCGTTGGTGAAGCCCCAACGGCCTCGGGGGGCGGAGGTGCGACGATGTGCTCGGTGAAGTAGCCCCGGTGAGCTGGGAGACGGCGTCGGTGAAGCGCACCTGATGCGGTGGAACTCGGTGTCTGTGAGGCACGTCGGTTGCGGCGGCCGACGTTGTCGGTGGACCACCCGGTGCGGTGGACGAGGGCGTAGATGAGGTAGCTCCGGTGCGGTGGTGAAGCGCGACCGTCGTCTTCGTCGTCGTCGTCCGGCACAGAGGTGGGGAACGGTGGGGAAAGAGACGAGACGAGGGGCGATTCGAGGGTTGGCGGCGAATTAGGGATTTGAGCAATTTGGGCGCGGAAGGGGACAGTGGAGAAGAGAGATTTTGCAAGGCTGGAATTGGGGCCGCAAGATATTTCAATCCGAAACATGGAAGCGCGAACTTATATTGTCGTCGTCCTTTTGGGGGGGGGAGGGGGGTGGGTGGCTGGGTGCTACGCGTCCGTCCGACACACGCGACCACCCCGAGGACTATGCTTCGGTGCCTTAAGGCACCTGCCTTTGTGTCCATGACATGTGGGCCCAACAGGTGGCTGGCCCACATGTCAGTGACCCAAAGGCAGTTGCCTTTAAGGCACCGAAGCAGCATCCACCCCGACACGACCCTGGTCTGCCTGGTCCGCCTACATTTGAGAATGCAAACGAATCTTCTTTCATTTGCAAACGAAGCTGTATGTATTACCATGCCCATGTTTTTCTTGCAATAATTAGTCATTCGAAACGAGATACTCCATCCGTTCACTTTTGTAAGTTGTTTCAGACAACTTAAAATGAATTGTTTTGCACATTGTCTGAAATGTCTTCAAGGTCTTATAAAAGTGAACAGAGGGAGTACTATAAATTAATTAATGAGGAGTTATTTGAAAAAAAAATCGAAACAGTACCCACGCTAACGTGGATTAGAGTGTGTGTCACGTAATTAGTTATTTGAATTAGAGTGTGTGTCACGTAGTTAGTTATTTGAATTAGAGTGTGTGTCACGTAGCGATCTCCAATTCTAACGTGGATTTCGCATTTCACTGTATCCATGCTACTTTTTTAATACAAATTCATATGTATATGATGAACACCATGGTAGTGAGAAAACTTTTGGATGGATTCAAACATATGACCTACAAAATAGCACAACAAACTGAGTCAATGTCAACTTTTCAAAACTTAGTATGGCACGAATTCGAAATAATTACCCGTATGCCTGGTCCTCGGTTCAAATCTTACAATGTACACCGAATTGAAACATCGATATTAAGTCTCGTACTATGTACATTCAAATGTTGTTTTTAGCCCCCCCCCCCCCCGCACAAACGCTACATACTTCTTGTATCGGTCAATCTTCCTCTCCTAACCACCTTAGGAAGCTATCGGTTTCCAACACACGTTCGTTCTTTCTCTCCATGCTTCGATCTCTAAGTCTCTCAACTACACAACCCCTTTTTCCACTCTGTTACCAAATGTATTTACCTCACACACCCGCCATTGCACCCCATGCCGAGCTCTCTCTCCCCCCCCTCTCCCTCTCACCCTCTCGCGGTAAATACATGCATTTCCTATCTAGCCCCCCCAACCTCTCGTGCGCACGCACGCATGTTGTATATCTAGGTCACTCCCTCGAGACTGACTCACTCTTTCTTCCGCACGGCGGGCCACACTCGCTCAATCTCGCTCTCTTTATCTGAGTCTCGTTTAACCTCGTTTTCTTTCAGACACAAATGATATATCTCCCTGTTCGGGCCTCGATCGACACACTCTATACGCTCTCACGCAGATTATCTATCTAGGTCAGTCCATCCAAGCCGCCGCCACTCTTTCGACCTCATGGTGGGCCACGCTCACTCAATCTCTCTCTCTCTCTCTCTCCGTATGTCTCGATTGACCTCGCTCTTTCTCGGACAAAAACGATATATCACCATGTTTGAGCCCAATTCGACCTATTCACATTGTATACTCTCTCACGCACATCGTCTATCTAGGTCACTCTCTCCAACCCGTCTCACTCTTTCGATCGCACGGCGACCCTATGTGATCGGTTGACCTTGCTTCCTCCCACGCACAAAATATATCTACACGTCTGTGATTGGATCATCTCTCAAGCTCTATCTTACAGCCCTCACCCTTGCCAAAAAGCTCAATCGGACAATATCTCTCCAGAGCATATATATTTGTTCAATGAATGTCGGACCACACTCACTTTGTCTCTCTATCTATATGTCTCTCGATTGACTCACACATATCTTCCACGTGTTGAAGCTACTACCTCTCCATCCCTCGCAAAGCCGGAGCTATTTACATTGCGAGGGGTACTCCAACCTTGGATTAATTTGTGTAGGCATTTATTCCGGTCGGTTTAGATTATATTTTCGTAGCATTCGGCCCACAACTACTCCAAACACCGTTGCAACCCACGCAACTCCCCTAGTTGATTTCCCTCTGGCTCGGTCATCGCTCTCTCGCACGTCCTTTCTCGCCTTCAACGTCGCACCATGGTATTATTGAAAAAACTATGTTGTTCTCTTTAATTATTATAAATAAGCTACAAAACTACACACCGATAGTCCACTTGGAATGGAACAAATTTCGACCCACAAATTAAAGTGCTACAAACTACACACCGAGGGGCCCACATGTCATGAAACAAATTTGGACCCATATACAAATTAAAAAATAAAGGACGAGGATCGAACATGCGACCGGGCCTTCAAGCCGCACGTCAATAGGCAACATACGTAGAATAGCAATGTTTGTTGTACCCCCTTTGTTCACATAATGTTTTTATATTACCACAGCCTAATTAATGGATAACATGTAATATTATTTTTAGTACTATTCGCCTTCACTTACTGGTGGGTTCCATGTGTGCTCTCTCTCTCCTCCCCTTCTGCGTTTAGACGCACAGGCAAACAGGAAGAACTCGCGGGCGATGTTGCCGTTGACCATATCTGGACGCGTTCACAAGTCACGGCACCAGTTTCACGTACTAGCAGCACTAGTCAGTGTGTACATGCAATGCACGTTAATTTGGAAGTATATTAAGTGCATGCGGATATTAACTACTAGGATATTATTTGCGTGTTGTCATGTGATTAGCACTATTTTTGGCATGAAATTAACTGCATGCTAAACGTGTTGAGCGCTCGACATTGAAGCAGTCTAGGTCGTTGGATGACAAGGAATACATGTGGCTTGATGACGTTTTATATTTAATTTGATACGCCTCTAGCAGAACATTCAATCGATCAAACCATACATTTCGTTCAGTCTGACTCCGACTTTAAATTATACGACGATCGATATAAAATAAATGGAAATGATAAACGTTCGGATTTTAAGCATGGCAATCCGAACGTTTTTCATGGCAAATTTAGATTACGCGGCGGCGGCAGGGGCGTCTCGCGGTGGGAAGCGGCTCCTCTGCCGTGCTCTGTGTGTCGTCGGGCTATTGATCGACGGCGACGGCGGCGTCTTGCGCCGTTGTTGGCATACTCCTGGACGTTGGCCTAGCTTCAAGGAAGGCCAAAATGTTCTGGACTTCGGAGCGAGTCAACTGGCGTTGGTGCAAGGAAGCGGTCGACGGCGGCCATCCAGGCCGCTGAGGGGGGCACTGGCACCCACGCGGGGACAGGCGCTGTCAACGGCGCGGCGGAGACATTCGTGTGCACGGGCACCGGCACGGGCGCACACGTCAGTGCTCGCGCAGGCGCATGCGTTGGCAGGTGCACGGGCACCGGCACGGGCATGCGCGTCAGTGCACGCGCAGGCGCATGCGCTGGCAGGTGCACGAGCGCGTGAAAGTCGGCGGGGACCTCGTGGAACCCCGTGGGATCAAGCTCGGCGACAATGTGCGGCTCCCAGCCCATCAATGCCACGGGGATGGGCGCTGGCGCAGTCGGGGCGACGGGAGCCGGAACGGGAGCGGGGACATGCGCGGCGTCTTCCCGCAAGGCCAGTTCAAGCTCGTCCCAAAGCGCCTTATGTTCTTGAGACTCCGGCTGGGTGTCTTCCTCAGGAAACTGGAACACTAAGGGCAGACCATCGTGATGCGGCATGGCGTACGTTTAGGTCAGGCTAGTTGGAGGTAGACGACAGGAGAATCGGAGAGGAAGAGAGAGGATTGTAGCGATACCGGGTAGTGCGGGGTTGATTTTAAACTGCGGCGCCGGCGACATTAAAAGTGGGAGCAGTTGGGACAACGGTGGGCGGCGGAGCCTGGTCAAAGGGCTCGCCTCCCGGTGAGCCTGCACAGTGGTCTGCTCGCACGCCTCCCTGACAGCCGGCGCAGCGGTCTGCTCGCACGCCTCCCGTCGACTCACATGCTTGCTCGGACGGCACCTACCGATGAGAAGCGCGGACTCGTGGCGGCACGTAAATGCCCACAGTTTCAATAGTGAAAGCGTTCGCCTTAACGTGACAGGTCTTTATTCCAAAATACCTTGGCTCTTCATTTGTGCAACTTGTCATAAGCAACTTGTCTCAAATTGAAGAAAAAACTTACGAAGTAATGTTTGTGCCATATCACGTGACCATGCTTAGTTTCAAGAATTTATGCTCACTTTTGGATTTTATGAAATTTAAGATCCAGGATTCGAAACAATATCATAACCTGCATAATGCAATAAATTTTCAAGCCGTACATCTGTCCTGTTGTAGTTCTTAAGAAAGGATTTGGTCAAACATTTTTCTTAGTTAGACTTCAGACAAGTTATATATGCAGAGTAAAAGGATAATCCCTCCGTACCAGTGCATTGCCTGATATATTAACTCAAGTACTAGGCACGAACAAACGGGCTCAATTCTGTGCTCATCCTGGTGTAGTAGTAGTAGTACTAGGCAATGCAGTTGACGGGTGACCTTGACGAGCGGCGATCGAGGGAATTGAACCGTGCTCGGCACGGTAGGTAACGTTGTCTAGTTACTAAAGCATCCATCCGTTGTTCATCGGTAGTCATTATGGACCGGGGACATGAGGGGAATTTCCTGGCGCTGGAATTCTGGCCGCCAGATATTTCGACTTGAAACGCTGAGGCTCGACTGGTTGGGGTTGCCTAATGTGCGTACCACGCACGCCACCGAAGGACACGAGCCCGGTTTTTTAGGATCAACACGAGCCAAGGTCTGGCTGGTACGCCGTTGGGTCCTACCATTCGAGAATACGAAAGGAACCTTTTAAATTGCCGAACGAATCTATGTGTATTACAATACCCATATTTTCCTTGCAAATACTAATCTCAACGTGGTAATTGATTTATGACGAGTTGTTGAATTAGAGTGAGTTTGTGATATAGTGATCTCAACGTGGATTTCACATTTCATGGTATCCCTAGTAAGTTTTCCAATGCAAATTCAAATTTAAAAGATGAACAATATGGAGGTGAGAAAACTTTGTATGTATCAAGCATATGACCACACACACACACAGAGAGAGAGAGACACACACACACGAACACAACAACAATCCAATAAGTATAGTGCATCTATTTTTCCAAACCATGCATGTATGACACGAATTCAAAAATACTCCTTCTATTCCTAAATATTAGTCTTTTAGAGAGTTCAACAAGTGACTACATACGGAGCAAAATGAGTGAACCTAGACTCTAAAATATGTCTATATACATCCGTATGTGCCAGTCCATTTGAAGCCTCTAAAAAGACTAATATTTAGGAACGAAGGGAGTAAAATGTAAGACATCCATGGTCCTCAGTTCAATATTTAAAATGAACATGAAACTGAAACATGAATACTAAGTCTAGTACTACAGTACATGCAAATGTTGTGTTTAGGCGGAGCTATGATTGTCGGGGGTCAACCCCTCGACCTTAGATAAAATTGTGGAGCTCTGTTTAGGGTTGTTTAGATTATATTTGTCCCCACCCTCCCAACCACCGATTGGCTGTGCACCCCCCACCCCTCCTCCCCGGGAGAATATCATGTGCCCCCATACCTTAGATGCTATATGCCGATACGAGTTGCTTGGAGCTTGTAGATCTGAGATATAGCAGCTCACATGATGTGTCTTAATATTTTTGCAGGAAATGTTGATGAGTTTGAGAATTGCACACAATTTGTACAGAAACTACTTAGATGCCCTTTGATCCCATATCCAACGACCTCGAAGCTCGTATCACCGTAGCATCTAAGATGAAGGAGGACATCATATTCTCTTGTATGTAAGAATATCATGTGCTACCACACCTTAGATGCTTTGGTGATACAAGCTCTTCGGAGGCGTTGGATTTGTGACCCAACACCTCCTCGGTGGTTCAAATGGTTTTTTGCAGAAAAGCCCCAAAAGAGTTCGGCCACTGCTTACAAGCACAAAGACTGCTCGGATGCCATTGGATCTCAGATCAAACGACCTCCAAGCTCGTATCACCATAGCATCCAAGCTGCGATAGCACCTTATGTTTTCTCGCACGGGAGAGTATGAGGTGCTCCCGCACCGTAGATTCTATGGTGATACGAGTTCACTGAGATCTAACGGCCCATAGTAGGAGGTTTGAATGTTTTTGTAATATACGACTGATAGAGTTTGGGAAATGCGCAGAAAGTACAAGTACTACACATGTGCCATCTGATCACTGATCATACGACCTAGATGCTCATATCACTGTAGCGGGTAATTAAGCTACGGGGAGCACCTAATATGAGCACCGGGGAGCCGTTGGATCGAAGATGCAGCGGCACACACGAGGCCTGAATGTTTTATTTGCAAAAAAAAACTTTGGAGAGTTTGGAAATTGCGCATATTTACAAAGACTACTCCCAAGCCATTGGATCTCACTTCCAACGGTGTAAAAACTAGTATCACCATAGTATCTAAGCTGCGGGGTGGATGTGATATTCCATGCCGCTGTCATTTTTGTTCGTAAACTTGCAAAATACATGTAACTCGTGCTGTTACTTGTGTAACCGCGCAAAGTGTTTGTTCAAAAAAACCATCCTACACTGAAATATCGGAACAACACACGGGGGTCCCACTTGTCATTAATCAAATTTGGACCTAAAACTAACAAATCTGAAAGACGAGATTCGAACTGGCAACCTGGACTACAAAGCATAAGTCGATAGCCTGAAAAAACGAACGGTTGTTGGCTTTGTCCCATAACTTGATTTTATACAGTACTTGCATTGAGTAGAGTAGAGGGAGTGCCTCGTCAACACGTGCATGACCGTTGTCTCACTTACTGGTGGGTCCCAGGTCTGCGATCTCAATGTCTCTTCGCTCCATCGTCTAACCTTTGCACGGGCACACAAGAAGAGCGGCGCTAGCTTGCCGTGGTGTTATTACAACTAAAAAAAAGCTTGGAAAATAGAAGAATCGCCTAGAACAAGAGACGTTGTGGCTGGTCGAGACGGAGCTAACCACATCTATCCTCCGTGCCACGTTTGCATGATGAAGCTGTGTGGCTAGTGGGGTGTTTTCGACCGACTGGCTGGGTCCCGAGGTCGAACCATAGGTACTACGTCTGATACAGTATATTTTTACACGCACATTTTTCCTCCGTGCCGAGACGTGGCACACCCTACCGCGCGGTTTCGGGGTCCTCCCGGGTGGTGCACACATATATTCTTCCTGACGTGGGACGCCCTACCGCGCGTTTTCTGGGTCCTCCTCGGTTGTAGCACCGAAGCAAGTAAATGAGTCGTCAAATCACGAAAGACCACCTTTCCCGCCGAGTACATCAGTGAAGCAAGGTGGCTAGCTAGTTGGGCTAGTTCGACCGATTAGCTAGGCCGCCGCCACATTTGTTTTTTCACCCCTTTTTTTATGTACTTGTCGGCAGGTAAATTTAAATATCCACCGCGACGTTGCTCTGGTGTTTGGGTGCGGCAGGATTTTTAATTTTTTGATTGACGGGAGCAGGCGCGGCAGGATTTTTAATTTTCTGATTGACGGGAGCAGGCGCGGCAGCAATTAGTCACGATGACTCCGCCTGTAAAAACCCACTGCTCCCTGATGTGAGAAGTCGTCGACTGGTGTTTTACCGTGGTGAAAACCAAAAGATTCCCCGCTCCCTACGCCTTCCCGTAGATTGCATTGCCTTTCAGCCATTTTGCCCCCTTTGCTTCCTCTCCCCATTTCTTCTACCTGGTGCCATGGCGGCGCAGCAGATCATGGAGTCCGAGGTGAGGCGCCTGACACAGGAGCTCCATGTCAAGGATGCGGAGCTCAGGGCCAAGGACGTGGAGCTCCGTGAGCTCAAGGAGGAGAGGAGTGCCATGCTCCTCCGTTATGTGCGGGAGTTCACGGAGCTTCAAAAGCGGCAGGCGTCCAGCACAAAGATGCTCGAGGCGTCGGCGACGTTGCTGCAGAAAGCGGGAGATACGATAGGCCGTCAGGGGAGCCGGCTGGAGCACGAGCGGGCCGATCGTGACGAGGTCCAGGATCGCCTCAGCCACTTGGTGAACCAAGTTGCCACGCATGTGTTGCAGCTGCGCGATGCCTACCGTCGTGCCAGCGCGACGATGCCGGCCGTCGGGCTAAACCCGTTCGACCACCCGGTCGACTTCAACGAGCTGCGGCTTCCTGACCTGGTCTCCTTCATCACCTATATCTCCGAGGAGCTGAGTCGTCTCCGCGCGATGGTGGGGGCTGAGCTGGACAAGGAGGGGTTGCGGGCTGCCGTTGCCGTTGCCGGGCGAATCCTTTCAGCGCTCCGTCACCGGAATCCATTCGTGCCATTGGACGCCGTCTTTGACGAGCTGGCTCCCGTCGACCGGGAGCGGGCTCTGTGGGCGGTTGCACCCTGCATCACCAACGTCGTGCGCCTCGAGAAGCAGAGGGACTTCGGTGGTGTTTAGGAGCCCTCTGCATGGGCATGTCCATGTCTCGGCGCAACATGACCGTTGGATCAAACTCAGACGGTGCAGATTAGTCACTGCAGCACAAAGCGTGTGGGTGTGTTTGGTTGCATTCTCATCTCAATATAGTTGTTTCCTCTTCGTGTATTTTTGTCAACCTATTAGTGTGGACTCATGCACCCTTCATGCACTCTGCCAAACACCCAAAAGTGGGTCGAGAAGGGAACTTTTGCTCCCATCCCGTGCACCCTTCATACACCCTGCCTAACACTATTCGTGCTTCATATGGTTCATGTTTCGTGGAGTACTTGCACCGTACTCTCCGTGCGCTGTGGACCTAGTTCTGTTAACATTGATCTCACCATTCATTCTCGACCGGACAGTCGAAAAAGCGATACTATGTTACATATAGGAGTAGTTGACATGCGCACAACATCATTTGTTATCCTCATATCTTACTACACTAGCAACAAGATTGTGTAGTACTGACGTATGAACCACTGCACATGCCTAGTAGTAGGAGCACTGTGTATGTTCAAGTGGCTGCCGTGTTTCGCACTCCTCCGTCGTAAGAGTGGAAACGCTTGCTGTAATCATTTTTTTCTTCAGAAAAACAGTGGACACGCTCTACCGTGCGGATCCTCCTCCAGCCATGTACTAAATTACTCACTTTCGCCGACGTGTGGGATAGCCAGCACCTGGGTCCACCAGCCATGCACTAAATTACTCCGTAGTAGAGTGACGGTAGACTACCCCGATCGAACCGCCGTAGTAATGCCCAATGAGCCGTCAAATCACAAAACCCCCTCCTTTCCAGCAGTAAGTTGGACGGACGAAGCAACCATCATTTCACTCTTCTCTCTCAGCTTCCTCTCTTGAAGAAAACCCCCACTCGCTTCGCTTTTCCCTCATCTCGTTCCTCCTTTCACTCTTCTCTCTCAGCTTCCTCTCTTGGATGGACGCCGGAGCACCGGCCGACGTGATGTCTATGGCTCTGGCCAAAACCATCGAGGCTCATGGTACGAAGAAGCACAAGCACCCCGCCGAGACTACCGCAGACAAGCTCAAAGCCATCGCCCTGTCCAAGCCCCCCTCTCCGAGATCCCTCATTAAGCAAGTCCAGGTAATGTCTCTTGTTGACGATCTTTTTCTCGATCTTGATCGTGTTTTTTCATCTAACACGCAGTACTAGTACTGGTAGTACAACTTTCTGGGTGATCTTGCATGTGATTTTAGTGTGCCAAATGACGGTTCTAAATTCCTCTTTTGACCAAAACATGCGAGAGGTTGACACTGATTTCTTATAGATTACTTTCAACTACTCCCTCTGTCCCAAATTTCTTGTCTTAGATTTGTCTAGATACGGATGTATCTAATACTAAAATGTGACTTGATACATCCATATCTAGACAAATCTAAGACAAGAATTTTGGGACGGAGGGAGTACTTTATGAACATCAATGCTACCTTTTAAGAGGGTATATTTGCCTCAGTAACTTGTGTTATGGATATTGCATGTAATCCCTCTGCTCTCATGCCTTTGAAGACATGTTCTAGTGTCTTTGTTCACTCATTTCTGTGCGTATATGTAGTCATATATGGAGTATAATATCGAAAATCATCTTATATTTCTGAATAGAGGTAGTAATAAAATATGGTTTCTGTTTGAATTAGAACCAGGTCCGCGGTGGAGATGAAGTTCTCAAAGTCATGCCGTGTGAACTGGAAGACCTGATGATGAGTTCTACTGCTGAACTATCCAGCTGCTGTGTCCTTGTCACCACGTGTCCTGAACTAGTGTTTTCCTGTAGCATTGTTGTCAGGCGTGTTCTCGAGGCTGTACTTGACCACAACAATTTCCTGGTTGTGCCTTCGATTATGAAGGGTGTGGTTCTTGTAAAGCTTCCCAACAAATCTGATGCGGCCTGTCTTCATCATCATGTTTATGAGAGGAAAGACCACTCTGTTAAGTTCTCCAAGGTTGACAAGATGGTGATGGTGCATGTAGACATCTCACACGAAGTCCATTGCCTAGTCAGTTATGCGGGGTTCATCCCGTAGGTCGGTGGCAAGAAATAGTCTACAGAGTTTAGTTAGTGCAACTTTGCTTGTTTGTAGTAAGTACTATTGTTCAGTACTTGATTTGTGTTTGTGAACCCTGTATTGTTTATTAGTACTGCCGCTTTTGGTGTGTGAACGGTCTATGTTAATGTCTGTCCACTCAATTCAGTCTGTATATTTTGAAGTATCCAGATCATATTTTTTCTGAGAACGGTTTATCAATTATGGTTACACTCATATATTTGTATGCATTGCAGGGTTTGTCGCACCCACCAGGATTTCTAGTCCCATGGATGTTCGGTCCATACGATTTGTCACGACCTTTGGACTGTCCTGCTTGTGGGAGTAGGCGGGGCCCCTGCATGCCACCCGTAGTTGGACGATCAATCTTCTGTTTAGTACTTCAACATAGTGATTTCCTGATAAGGATTCACTCATGTCACATCAAGTAAATCTTATTGATTTACTGTCTAAATCTTATTGATTTAATGTCATGTTTTCTTTCTTTTCCTGCAATTTTACGATGCAGGTTTTGCCATGTGACATTCATCACAGAATAAACCATTTGGTTTGCTCTACGATGGCTATTTTTGCAGGTTTCACTTCTTATGTCGTGTCAGTAATGAAGGCACTGTCCATCACTTATATTACTGGAAAAAATTGGATCAGTCTGTTGTCTGAGTACAAGCTGAATCCCTATGATGAACTGCAATTTGGTTTAACAAAAATGCCACAATTAGTCCTTCTCGCGTTTAAAAGAAATGAAGAAAAAACTGGATCACGGTCACGGATCCTAGTCAAGTTAGAAAGCTGATCATAGCAGACCAGACACGATCGCCGCTGTCTCGCACAGATCAAGCACCGGCAGTTGCTCTAGCACTGACAACGGCAACAGCTCAGTCTGATCCAGCTGAGGATTGGGCACCAACCGCGTCAGCGGATCAGTCTGATCTACCGGACGATCGGGCATCGACACCGGCACCTGCTCCGACACCTGCACCAACACTTGCACTTGCATCTGCTCCGGCCCGTGCAGTTGCACCGGCAACAGACTGGGCTGCAGTTCGCACTTCATATACCAAAGTCCTTACAAAAACCGACATGTCCACCTTCTTGGTAAGCATTGGCCGCCCAAGTGCTTCTTTCTTTTTTCTTTCCATGTTGTTTCACATGATTCACTGTGTTGATCTAACTGTTTGGGTATGTCTTCTTGTTTGCAAACAGAGAATTCCTAGAGCAACGAGGGAGTCGTTCAACAATCCGGGCGACCGCGGCCAAGTTTCTCTTACCATGCGCAACCTTGGTGTGAATGAACCTACTCAATATACCGTAAGTACAAAGGATGGTCGCATGATGATTGATGCTAAAGGATGGCCAAGGTTCAAATCTAAATCATATCTTGCGGTAGGGGATGATGTCAAAATCAAACTTTCTCGGCAAGGAGAGCTGGTCCAAATCAACTTTGAAATTCTTCAGTAGCAGCACGCAACTGCCGAACTGATCTATCCTCCGAGAGATTTTGATGTAATAATCTGGCATGGTGAAACAAGTGTCATGTGTGTATAAGTAGTACGACAGTATTATTTATCACATGGTATATCGTTGATAGAATTGCAACTCTGATTGCTGGTTAGGAACTGTCGTTCGATTTCATTCCAACAGCTGTCGTGCTTTACTCAATTTTGTGTATTCGCCTTGCGACAACATCTAAAACCAGCGTCGTACCGATCGCTTGCAATATGAAAAGCGCTGAGGTAGAACACATGGGCCCCCAAACATGCAGGGTCGGCCTGCGGCCCAAAGTCCAGAACCGTGAGCCTATCTAAGTATTATATTCTCAGCTGAACCCCCATAAAAAAAGCTGAACCCCCATAATGCCTGTGCGTTGCAGAGGGAGTATATTTCTCGGCAAGGTGAGCCTGTGATATAAAATATTTGTATATTTATTTACAGAGGGAGTATGTCTCTGTCAAAAAATATATTTATGTGTAACTAGTTACTCTTGTCTTTCTACTTCCTTTCGCTGATATGTGGGGCAACCGGCAACGTGGTCCACGTGCCATATGCACAAATTAGAGTGCACAACTTCACGGTAGACACACCCCGGTCGTAGCGCCGCAGTAATGCCCAATGAGCCGTCAAATCACAACCCCCCTTTCTAGCTTTAGCAGTAAGCTGGACGGACGAAGCGGCAATATTTCACTGGGCCTGAATCCCCTTCTCCCTCGTCTGCTTGTTCAGAGAAAACCCCCTCTTGGCGATTGCATAGGGTTTTCTCATGGAGAACCAGGTACGAATTCTTCATCCATCCCCGATAAATCCAAGTCCCTTGGTCGCAGGTAATCCTAGGATGGCAGCCGCCGCCGTTGATGCATTTTTCTTCCTACTGAATCTAGTGTGTTTCATTTGAAGTGCCCAAAGTGCGAGTACCCTACAGGTTTCTGCGCCCTCGGTGAGACGCCACACTTGTTCCTTCTCATCCTAACACAACATTTTGAAACGCGCACAGTATGTTCCTAGAATCCTCTTTTCTATCCGGGAGGGTGGGGGTTTTTTGAACATGCTGTGTTCTCATATTATTTTTCCTGCAGTGTATTATTTGCTCTGCCAGAACACATGTACTCAAGATGCTCGGCCTTGCCATAACTGAATACACTAGTTTAATGGTCACAGTGAAGACAAGCCATGGATATAAGTTCCGAGTTGGGTTCATGAACCAAGAAGATCGCTGCTTTTTTTATGGCCGAACTTGGATAAACTTTCTCAAGTGTTACAGACTGAAAGTTGGCACACGAATGTTGATGGAAATAGCAAAACCTGGTCTCATCTTCATTGCGATCTTCCACCCCGACGTCGTTCCAATTGTTCATCCATGTTAGTTTTGTATCTGGTTTTTGCTTGTTGCCTCGATTACTTCTTAATCCACCTATTCTATCTAACTAATCACAATTTAACTTTAGAAGTAGCAACGAATCTCTCACGAAGATGCTACTTCTAACTAATATTTTCTTATAATTGGTGGCACGTGTAGGTTTTTTCAGAGTTAAGCAGTCTGCTCGTTTGTTACTCTGTGATAACTCGGCTGTTACTAATGGCACTGAAGTTGACTGGATCGACATCCACAAGTTCCTACACTTTATTGATCGTCTTGAGGTCCTTGTGGGGCGTTTCAATGGTGGAAGGCCACGTGGGATATGTGTGCCACTGCTGCACTCGTTGAACAGGTCCAACTGTGTCGAGAAACTTATGGTACGAGCTGTTTTCTGTTATATTTGTTGTTCATAAACTATTGCTTATACACAGTTTTACAGTTGTGATCTTCTTGAAACAGGAACTGCCGAGTTCTATTGTTCCTATACAGATGCCTGACCATGGTCGGGTCAGACTTGCGCTTGGTCACAACATGATGTTTATGTCGACCTACTCAATTCCCCTTGGAGGGGAAAAGATACTTATTCGTGGCTGGTCTCAAATAATGAAGGCCCGTCCATCTTGGAGAATAGGACAGAAGATTATGTTCATGCTTTTCCATGGCTCTAAAGCGAATATCCTGTTTATTGACCACGTTGCGAGATGAAGCCGCTTTCAGAAGGTTGTGGATGCGCGGGGTGGCGCCTGGGCCTTGTCCTGGGGCTTGGCGGCCTCACCCTTGGTTAACTGTAGGCAAAGTAGCACTATTCGAGGCGTGCTTTGTACGGTTGAACCTGTATAAGTACTCATACTGCTTTCAGCTTTGGTTGTTAAGTGCCCCTGCTGGTTTTAGTTAAGGTTGTTAAGTACTCCTGCTGCTTTTACAGTCTGTCGTGTTTCTTCAGTCCTGTCTTCCTCCAGCCGCCAAAACCAAACCAGCGCCGGCAGGGCCGCCTGCTTCCGCCTCCCACGACTGGCTGCGCCACAGCGCACGCATCGCCGCCCCACCGTCTCCTAAATCGTTAACGCCGACGTCCTCCGCGCGCTTTGGTGCGCTCGCCGCGGCGCCGCCCTCTCGCGTTGTCAACATGGTCAACAAACAACAGGAATTGGCAGAAGTACGTGGAGAGGATGACAGTAGGGGCCCACCACGTCAGCGTATGGAAAAATAAAATGCTTCCTCCTAGTGTTTTCCTGACATCTGGGACCCACAACATTGTGAGTGTATATAGTCAATAGACAAGAGAACAGCACAAGATCGGCTGACACCTGGGACGTAGCTACTCGAGCAGTATTTTTTTGTTTGGTATTGTTGAGACGGAGCAGGGTTTGAACTAGGCTGTGGCTGTCTAGCCCAGGCTTATATTTTATGTTCACCATGTGACCAGCCCAGCTATTTTTTCTTTGTGAAAATGAGCCCAGTTTATTTTTTCTGAAGAATACCCAATCCAGGCCTACTTATTTTTCTACGCCCTGATGGGCTGCAACTCTTTCAAGACGCCTGCAAATCTTGAAAGTAATATGAAATGGGTTGTAAATATAAAAACAGATGACAAATTGGCAATTACTTTATAATTTCTGATTTTTTTTTCACATTTTCAGATTCCTATTTCACTGGGCATTAACCTAATTTAAATATATCTTCAAAGTACTTTAAATCTGGCTCGACATTTCGGTATTAAAAATAGTTTGGAACCCACAGAAATATGCGAAATTGGCCCTGGCCAACCAAAAAAACGACTGCAATAAATTGCATAAGAAGTTGCCATGAGCTATATATAAATTATTAAAAAAAGAGGGAGTGGTCTGACTTGTGGGCCTGTTTAGTTGACGCGTATGCAAGATTTTTTTAGTTATTATATACGTCAACAAACGATTCTAGCAGACGTAACCGTTGGATGTCAATCCAACGGCCGTCGTGTTTCTGCAATCTTTGATCTTCTTGCTCCAGCCGCCAAAGCAGCGCCGGCGGTACCGCCTACTCCCGCCTCCCATGGCCGGCTGTGCTGCCGCGCAGGCCTCAGCGCCCCCTACTACTCCCACCGCTGGCCAGGGCATCCCTCTACTCACCCACACCCCCTATTATTCTGCGGTGACGGCAGCCTCACACCACAGCCGAACCGGTGAACCCTTGTACTCCTCTCCGCGCGGGCTTCCACTGCCGCGTCTTCCCCGGCTCCGCGTCGTCCCCTTCCTAGGCCTCGCCGTCGTCCACCGCCGTGTTGCTCTCTGCGCGGCGTGGTCAGTGTGGTCAACGACCGACTTCCATCGGAAGAGTATTGTACGTGGAGAGGCTAACAACTGGGTCCACGGCAGCCGCAAGGAAGTGCCTCCTTATTACGCGGAAAATAATTATTCCTCCACTGACAGCACGGACCCACCAGATGGGCCACCAGTATTTCGCGAAAAAAAACGTTTCCCCCTGACTGCTGGGACCCACAGGACGGGCCACCGTATTTTGCGAAAAAACCTTCCCCCCGCTGTCAGCTCGGACCCACCGGAAGTGCCTCCTTATTACGCACAAAAAAATGAATACCCCCTGCTAGCTGGGACACACCTTGGTGGGAGGCTGACTTGTGGGCCTACTAAGTTGACTGGGACGGAGGCCTTTGTCAACTTTAGTCAATATATGAACGATTCTAGCTCCAGTGACCGTACGATGTCCATCCAACGGTCGTAGTGCTTCTTCAACCTCTGGTCTTCTTGCTCCAGCCGCCCAAACCAGCGCCGGTCGTGCCGCGTGCTCCTGCCTCTCGTGGCCGGCTGCGATGCCGCGGAGGCCCCACCGCCCCCTACTACTCCCACCGCTGGCCAGGCCATCCCTCTACTCACCCACACCCCATGTTATTCTGCGGCGACGGCAGCCCCACCCCGCAGCGAACCAGTGAACCCTCATACTCCTCTACGCGTGGGCATCCACTGCCGCATCTTCCCTGGCTCCGCATCGTCCCCTTCCGCAGCAAGGAAGTGCCTCCTTATTACGCGCAAAATAATTATTCCTCCACCTGACAGCGGGGACCCACCGGACGGGCCACCGTATTTCGCGAAAAAAATGTTTCCCCCTAACTGCTGGGACCCACCAGCTACATCTTCGCACGCAAGGAAGTGCGTCCGAAAAAAAAACGATTCGCCCCCCTGACTGCTGGGACCCACCAGCTACATCTTCGCACGCAAGGAAGTGCGTCCGGGCAAAAAAAAAACGATTCCCCCTGACTGCTGGGACCCAGCAGCTACACCTTCGGACGCAAGGAAGTGCGTCCGGGCAAAAAAAAAACGATTCGCCCCCCTGACTGCTGGGACCCACCAGCAACATCTTCGCAGCCAAGGAAGTGCCTAACAGTCGGGACCCACCTGGTCAAAGCGTACGTAGCATTGTCATTCTGGTCGCGAACGTGTACGTACATATATACTAGTCGATGTAGAGGCGCGCACGTGTCGTAGTAGAGGCGCGTACGTGTCGTAGTAGAGGCGCGCACGTAGCATGTACACGTACGTACAGCGGCCAGGGTGCAAGAAAGAAAATACGGCCACGTACGTACATACGGGCAGGGTCTCGAACGCCTACTTGCGCATACGTACGGCCAGGGCTCGTGTACATGGCTGGGTCGGAACGGAGAAACATCGTCGTCGTCGTGTTCATGGGTAGGCAACGGAATGCGTCGTGTTCATGGGGAGGAAACGGAATGCGTCGTGTTCATCGGGAGGCAACGGAACGCGTGGGAGCCAACCGGCTGGGTCGGAACGGAATGCGTGGTCGTGTTCATCGGGAGGGCTTGGACGGAACATGCGATGGAAACGTGGCCTGGCGTACCGCAAAATGGAGGAAACGGCCTTGTGTTCGACCGACCATGTTCGAAACGGGATCTTGTTCATCGGGAGGGGTCTGGCGTACCGCAAAACGGAGGAAACGGACCTCCTACGGTCGAAACGGGGGTCCTGTTGATCGGGAGGGGTGTGGCGTACCGCAAAACGGAGGAAACGGACTTGTGTTGGAGCGCTACGGTCAAAACAGGGGTCCTGTTGATTGGGAGGGGTGTGGCGTACCGCAAAACGGGACTCCACGGGATACTGTTCATCTCCACCGTCGACCTCCTCCAGCCTCCACGGGCTACCGTCGACCTTCTCCAGCCTCCACAGGCTCCTGTTCATCCAGCCTCCACCGCGCGCTACTCCACCGGCTACTGTTCAACCACCCCTCCACCGGTTACTGTTCATCCAACCCTCCACACCACGGGGTCCTGTTCAACCACCCCTCCACGGGCGCCCCTCCACCGTCTACTGTTCATCCAGCCATCCACACCACGGGGTCCTGTTCAACCACCCCTCCACGGGCACCCCTCCACCGTCTAATGTTCATCCAGCCCTCCACACCATGGGGTCCTGTTCATCCAGAGGCAACGCCACCGCTCACTGTTCATCCACCCCCCCGCAACGCTCACTGTTCATCCAATCGATCGGCTTCAGTTAGCAGCTGTAGCGAAGGAATCGCTCGACCGGGTTCAGTTAACAGCCATCGATCGATCGCTCGGGTTCAGTAACGCGTAACATGCAGTGCAATCGCTCGGGTTCAGTTAGAGCCCAACGCCTCACTCGGGTTCAGTTAGAGCCAACGCCTCGCACACACGCGTGTACGTGTACGAGAGAAACGCGCATCGCTCGGCCCCCGACCTCCCACTGTAACCGGGCACTCCCCAAAATTTTCCTCGCCCTCGCTTCTACCACGGTTTTTTCCGTCTTGGACGGCCCAAAAATGTCATGCAGCTGCGTCTCCGGCCCGCCCAGGACGAAAAGCCCATTTTCTGTCATGATTTTTTGTCATAGAAGTAGGAGCCCACCACATCTATGATGATACCGGGTTTTTGTTGGGAATCGTAGCATAATTTTAAAATTTTCCTACGCTCACCAAGATGCATCTATGGAGTGTACTAGCAACGAGGGGAAGGGAGTGCATCTACATACCCTTGTAGATCGCGAGCGGAAGCGTTCCAATGAACGTGGATGACGGAGTCGTACTCGCCGTGATCCAAATCACCGATGACCGAGTGCCGAACGGACGGCACCTCCTCGTTCAACACACGTACGGTGCAGTGACGTCTCCTCCTTCTTGATCTAGCAAGGGGGGAGGAGAGGTTGATGGAGATCCAACAGCACGACGGCGTGGTGGTGGATGTAGCGGGTCTCCGGCAGGGCTTCGCCGAGCTTCTGCGAGAGAGAGAGAGGTGTTGCAGGGGAGGAGGGAGGCGCCAAAGGCTGTGTTTGCTGCCCTCCCTCCCCCCTTTATATAGGCCCCTGGGGGGTGCGCCAGCCCTGGGAGATGGGATCTCCAGGGGGGCGGCGGCCAAGGGGGGAAGGGGTTGCCTTGCCCCCCAAGGCAAGGGGGAAGCTCCCCCCTAGGGTTCCCAACCCTAGGCGCATGGGGGGAGGCCCAAGGGGGGCGCCCCAGCCCACTAAGGGCTGGTTCCCTTCCACTTTCAGCCCACGGGGCCCTCCGGGACAGGTGGCCCCACCCGGTGGACCCCCGGGACCCTTCCGGTGGTCCCGGTACAATACCGGTAACCCCCGAAACTTTCCCGGTGGCCGAAACTTGACTTCCTATATATAATTCTTCACCTCCGGACCATTCCGGAACCTCTCGTGACATCCGGGATCTTATCCGGGACTCCGAACAACTTTCGGGTTTCCGCATACATATATCTCTACAACCCTAGCGTCACCGGACCTTAAGTGTGTAGACCCTACGGGTTCGGGAGACATGCAGACATGACCGAGACGCCTCTCCGGTCAATAACCAACAGCGGGATCTGGATACCCATGTTGGCTCCCACATGCTCCACGATGATCTCATCGGATGAACCACGGTGTCGAGGATTCAATCAATCCGTATGCAATTCCCTTTGCCAATCGGTATGTTAGTTGCCCGAGATTCGATCGTCGGTATCCCAATACCTTGTTCAATCTCGGTACCGGCAATTCTCTTTACTCGTACCGCAATGCATGATCCCGTGACTAACGCCTTAGTCACATTGAGCTCATTATGATGATGCATTACCGAGTGGGCCCAGAGATACCTCTCCGTCACCCGGAGTGACAAATCCCAGTCTCGATCCGTGCCAACCCAACAGACACTTTTGGAGATACCCGTAATGCACCTTTATAGTCACCCAGTTACGTTGTGACGTTTGGCACACCCAAAGCACTCCTACGGTATCCGGGAGTTGCACGATCTCATGGTCTAAGGAAAAGATACTTGACATTGGAAAAGCTCTAGCAAACGAAACTACACGATCTTTTATGCTATGCTTAGGATTGGGTCTTGTCCATCACATCATTCTCCTAATGATGTGATCCCGTTATCAATGACATCCAATGTCCATAGTCAGGAAACCATGACTATCTGTTGATCAACGAGCTAGTCAACTAGAGGCTTACTAGGGACACGTTGTGGTCTATGTATTCACACATGTATTACGATTTCCGGACAATACAATTATAGCATGAATAATAGACGATTACCATGAACAAAGAAATATAATAATAACCATTTATTATTGCCTCTAGGGTATATTTCCAACAGTCTCCCACTTGCACTAGAGTCAATAATCTAGTTACATTGTGATGAATCGAACACCCATTGCGTCCTGGTGTTGATCATGTTTTGCCCTAGGGAGAGGTTTAGTCAACGGATCTGCTACATTCAGGTCCGTGTGTACTTTACAAATATCTATGTCTCCATTTTGAACACTTTCACGAATGGAGTTGAAGCGACGCTTGATATGCCTGGTCTTCCTGTGAAACCTGGGCTCCTTCGCAAGGGCAATAGCTCCAGTGTTGTCACAGAAGAGAGTCATCGGGCCCGACGCATTGGGAATCACCCCTAGGTCGGTAATGAACTCCTTCATCCAGACTGCTTCCTTTGCTGCCTCCGAGGCTGCCATGTATTCCGCTTCACATGTAGATCCCGCCACGACGCTTTGCTTGCAACTGCACCAGCTTACTGCTCCTCCATTCAAAATATACACGTATCCGGTCTGTGACTTCGATTCATCCAGATCTGTGTCGAAGCTAGCGTCGACGTAACCCTTTACGACGAGCTCTTCGTCACCTCCATAAACGAGAAACATGTCCTTAGTCCTCTTCAGGTACTTCAGGATATTCTTGACCGCTGTCCAGTGTTCCTTGCCGGGATTACTTTGGTACCTTCCTACCAAACTTACGGCAAGGTTTACATCAGGTCTGGTACACAACATGGCATACATAATAGACCCTATGGCCGAGGCATAGGGGATGACACTCATCTCTTCTATATCTTCTGCCGTGGTCGGGCATTGAGCCGTGCTCAATTGCACACCTTGCAATACAGGCAAGAACCCCTTCTTGGACTGATCCATACTGAACTTCTTCAATATCTTGTCAAGGTATGTACTCTGTGAAAGACCAATGATGCGTCTTGATCTATCTCTATAGATCTTGATGCCTAATATATAAGCAGCTTCTCCAAGGTCCTTCATTGAAAAACACTTATTCAAATAGGCCTTTATACTTTCCAAGAATTCTATATCATTTCCCATCAATAATATGTCATCCACATATAATATGAGAAATGCTACAGAGCTCCCACTCACTTTCTTGTAAACACAAGCTTCTCCATAAGTCTGTGTAAACCCAAACGCTTTGATCATCTCATCAAAGCGAATGTTCCAACTCCGAGATGCTTGCACCAGCCCATAGATTGAGCGCTGGAGCTTGCATACTTTGTTAGCATTCTTAGGATCGACAAAACCTTCCGGCTGCATCATATACAACTCTTCCTTAAGGAAGCCGTTAAGGAATGCCGTTTTGACGTCCATCTGCCATATCTCATAATCATAGTATGCGGCAATTGCTAACATGATTCGGACGGACTTCAGCTTCGCTACGGGTGAGAAAGTCTCATCGTAGTCAACCCCTTGAACTTGTCGATAACCCTTAGCGACAAGTTGAGCTTTGTAGATGGTCACATTACCATCTGCGTCCGTCTTCTTCTTAAAGATCCATTTGTTTTCTATGGCTCGCCGCTCATCGGGCAAGTCAGTCAAAGTCCATACTTTGTTTTCATACATGGATTCTATCTCGGATTTCATGGCTTCTAGCCATTTGTCGGAATCCGGGCCTGCCATGGCTTCTTCATAGTTCGAAGGTTCACCGTTGTCTAACAACATGATTTCCAGGACAGGGTTGCCGTACCACTCTGGTGCGGAACGTGTCCTTGTGGACCTACGAAGTTCAGTAACTTGATCCGAAGCTTTATGATCATCATCATTAACTTCCTCCCCAATCGGCGTAGGCACCACAGGAACATTTTCCCGCGCTGCGCTACTTTCCGGTTCAGAAGGGGTGACTATCACCTCATCAAGTTCCGCTTTCCTCCCACTCAATTCTTTCGAGAGAAGCTCCTTCTCCAGAAAGGACCCGTTCTTGGCAATGAAGATCTTGCCTTCGGATCTGAGGTAGAAGGTATACCCAATAGTTTCCTTAGGGAATCCTATGAAGAGGCATTTTTCCGATTTGGGTTCGAGCTTTTCAGGTTGAAGTTTCTTGACATAAGCATCGCATCCCAAAACTTTTAGAAATGACAGCGTAGGTTTCTTCCCAAACCATAATTCATACGGTGTCGTCTCAACGGATTTCGACGGAGCCCTATTTAAAGTGAATGCGGCAGTCTCTAAAGCATAACCCCAAAATGAGAGCGGTAAATCGGTAAGAGACATCATAGATCGCGCCATATCCAATAGAGTGCGATTACGACGTTCGGACACACCATTTCTCTGAGGTGTTCCAGGCGGCGTGATTTGTGAAACTATTCCACATTTCCTTAAGTGTGCACCAAACTCGTGACTTAAATATTCTCCACCACGATCTGATCGTAGGAATTTTATTCTCCTGTCACGTTGATTCTCAACCTCACTCTGAAATTCTTTGAACTTTTCAAAGGTTCCAGACTTGTGTTTCATCAGGTAGACATATCCATATCTACTTAAATCATCAGTGAGAGTGAGAACATAACGATATCCTCCGCGAGCCTCAACACTCATTGGACCACACACATCGGTATGTATGATTTCCAATAAGTTGGTTGCTCGCTCCATTGTTCCGGAGAACGGAGTCTTGGTCATCTTACCCATGAGGCATGGTTCGCACGTGTCAAATGATTCGTAATCAAGAGACTCCAAAAGTCCATCTGCATGGAGCTTCTTCATGCGCTTGACACCAATGTGACCAAGGCGGCAGTGCCACAAGTATGTGGGACTATCGTTATCAACTTTACATCTTTTGGTATTCACACTATGAACATGTGTAACATCATGTTCGAGATTCATCACAAATAAACCATTGACCAGCGGGGCATGACCATAAAACATATCTCTAAAATAAATAGAACAACCATTATTCTCGGATTTAAATGAGTAGCCATCTCGAATTAAATGAGATCCATACACAATGTTCATGCTCAAAGCTGGCACTAAATAACAATTATTGAGGTTTAAAACTAATCCCGTGGGTAGATGTAGAGGTAGCGTGCCGACGGCGATCACATCGACCTTGGAACCATTCCCGACGCGCATCGTCACCTCATCCTTTGCCAGTCTCCGTTTATTCCGTAGTTCCTGCTTTGAGTTACAAATATGAGCAACCGCACCGGTATCAAATACCCAGGAGCTACTACGAGTACTGGTAAGGTACACATCAATTACTTGTATATCACATATACCTTGGGTGTTGCCGGCCTTCTTCTTGTCCGCTAAATATTTGGGGCAGTTCCGCTTCCAGTGACCACTTCCCTTGCAATAAAAGCACTCAGTCCCGGGCTTGGGTCCATTCTTTGACTTCTTCCCAGTAACTGGTTTACCGGGCGCGGCAACTCCCTTGCCGTCCTTCTTGAAGTTCCTCTTACCCTTGCCCTTCTTGAACTTAGTGGTCTTATTCACCATCAACACTTGATGTTCTTTTCTGATCTCCCCTTCCGCTGATTTCAGCATTGAATATACTTCAGGAATGGTCTTTTCCATCCCCTGCATATTGTAGTTCGTCACAAAGCTCTTGTAGCTTGGTGGAAGCGACTGGAGGATTCTGTCAATGACCGCGTCATCTAGGAGATTAACTCCCAGCTGAGACAAGCGGTTGTGCAACCCAGACATTCTGAGTATGTGCTCACTAACAGAACTGTTCTCCTCCATTTTACAGCTGAAGAACTTGTCGGAGACATCATATCTCTCGACCCGGGCATGAGCTTGAAAAACCAGTTTCAGCTCCTCAAACATCTCATATGCTCCATGTTTCTCAAAACGCTTTTGGAGACCCGGTTCTAAGCTGTAAAGCATGCCGCACTGAACGAGGGAGTAATCATCAGCACGTGATTGCCAAGCGTTCATAACGTCTTGGTTCTGTGGGATTGGTGCATCACCTAGCGGTGCTTCTAAGACATAATCTTTCTTGGCTACTATGAGGATGAGCCTCAGGTTCCGGACCCAGTCCGTATAATTGCTGCCATCATCTTTCAGCTTGGTTTTCTCTAGGAACGCGTTGAAATTGAGGACAACGTTGGCCATTTGATCTACAAGACATAGTGTAAAGATTTTAGACTAAGTTCATGATAATTGAGTTCATCTAATCAAATTATTTAATGAACTCCCACTCAGATAGACATCCCTCTCGTCATCTAAGTGAAACATGATCCAAGCTTAACTAGGCCGTGTCCGATCATCACGTGAGACGGACTAGTCAAGATCGGTGAACATCTCCATGTTGATCGTATCTTCTATACGACTCATGCTCGACCTTTCGGTCCTCCGTGTTCCGAGGCCATGTCTGTACATGCTAGGCTCGTCAAGTCAACCTAAGTGTATTGCGTGTGTTCCGAGGCCATGTCTGTACATGCTAGGCTCGTCAACACCCGTTGTATTCGAACGTTAGAATCTATCACACCCGATCATCACGTGGTGCTTCGAAACAATGAACCTTCGAACCGGTGCACAGTTAGGGTGAACACTTTCTTGAAATTATTATAAGGGATCATCTTACTTACTACCGTCGTTCTAAGCAAATAAGATGCAAAAACATGATAAACATCACATGCAATCAAATAGTGACATGATATGGCCAATATCATTATGCTCCTTTGATCTCCATCTTCGGGGCACCATGATCATCTTCGTCACCGGCATGACACCATGATCTCCATCATCATGATCTCCATCATTGTGTCTTCATGAAGTCGTCACGCCAACGATTACTTCTACTTCTATGGCTAACGCGTTTAGCAACAAAGTAAAGTAATTTACATGGCGTTATTCAATGACATGCAGGTCATGCAAAATAATAAAGACAACTCCTATGGCTCCTGCCGGTTGTCATACTCATCGACATGCAAGTCGTGATTCCTATTACAAGAATATGATCAATCTCATACATCACATATATCATTCATCACATCTTCTGGCTATATCACATCACATAGCACTTGCTGCAAAAACAAGTTAGACGTCCTCTAATTGTTGTTGCAAGTTTTTACGTGGTTTGTAGGTTTCTAGCAAGAACGTTTCTTACCTACGTATGACCACAACGTGATTTGCCAATTTCTATTTACCCTTCATAAGGACCCTTTTCATCGAATCCGTTCCGACTAAAGTAGGAGAGACAGACACCCGCTAGCCACCTTATGCATCTAGTGCATGTCAGTCGGTGGAACCTGTCTCACGTAAGTGTACGTGTAAGGTCGGTCCGGGCCGCTTCATCCTACAATGCCGCCGAAACAAGAAAAGACTAGTAGCGGCAAGAAGAATTGGCAAACTCAACGCCCACAACTTCTTTGTGTTCTACTCGTGCATAGTAACTACGCATAGACCTGGCTCATGATGCCACTATTGGGAATCGTAGCATAATTTTAAAATTTTCCTACGCTCACCAAGATGCATCTATGGAGTGTACTAGCAATGAGGGGAAGGGAGTGCATCTACATACCCTTGTAGATCGCGAGCGGAAGCGTTCCAATGAACGTGGATGACGGAGTCGTACTCGTCGTGATCCAAATCACCGATGACCGAGTGCCGAACGGACGGCACCTCCGCGTTCAACACACGTACGGCGCAGCGACGTCTCCTCCTTCTTGATCCAGCAAGGGGGGAGGAGAGGTTGATGGAGATCCAACAGCACGACGGCGTGGTGGTGGATGTAGCGGGTCTCCGACAGGGCTTCGCCGAGCTTCTGCGAGAGAGAGAGAGGTGTTGCAGGGGAGGAGGGAGGCGCCCAAGGCTGTGTTTGCTGCCCTCCCTCCCCCCTTTATATAGGCCCCTGGGGGGTGCGCCAGCCCTGGGAGATGGGATCTCCAAGGGGGGGGGGGCGGCGGCCAAGGGGGGAAGGGGTTGCCTTGCCCCCCAAGGCAAGGGGGAAGCTCCTCTCCTAGGGTTCCCAACCCTAGGCGCATAGGGGGAGGCCCAAGGGGGGCGCCCCAGCCCACTAAGGGCTGGTTCCCTTCCACTTTCAGCCCACGGGGCCCTCCGGGACAGGTGGCCCCACCCGGTGGACCCCCGGGACCCTTCCGGTGGTCCCGGTACAATACCGGTAACCCCCGAAACTTTCCCGGTGGCCGAAACTTGACTTCCTATATATAATTCTTCACCTCCGGACCATTCCGGAACCTCTCGTGAAGTCCGGGATCTTATCCGGGACTCCGAACAACTTTCAGGGTTCCGCATACATATATCTCTACAACCCTAGCGTCACCGGACCTTAAGTGTGTAGACCCTACGGGTTCGGGAGACATGCAGACATGACCGATACGCCTCTCCGGTCAATAACCAACAGCGGGATCTGGATACCCATGTTGGCTCCCACATGCTCCACGACGATCTCATCGGATGAACCACGGTGTCGAGGATTCAATCAATCCGTATGCAATTCCCTTTGCCAATCGGTATGTTACTTGCCCGAGATTCGATCGTCGGTATACGAATACCTTGTTCAATCTCGTTACCGGCAAGTCTCTTTACTCGTACCGCAATGCATGATCCCGTGACTAACGCCTTAGTCACATTGAGCTCATTATGATGATGCATTACCGAGTGGGCCCAGAGATACCTCTCCGTCACCCGGAGTGACAAATCCCAGTCTCGATCCGTGCCAACCCAACAGACACTTTCGGAGATACCCGTAATGCACCTTTATAGTCACCCAGTTACGTTGTGACGTTTGGCACACCCAAAGCACTCCTACGGTATCCGGGAGTTGCACGATCTCATGGTCTAAGGAAAAGATACTTGACATTGGAAAAGCTCTAGCAAACGAAACTACACGATCTTTTATGCTATGCTTAGGATTGGGTCTTGTCCATCACATCATTCTCCTAATGATGTGATCCCGTTATCAATGACATCCAATGTCCATAGTCAGGAAACCATGACTATCTGTTGATCAACGAGCTAGTCAACTAGAGGCTTACTAGGGACACGTTGTGGTCTATGTATTCACACATGTATTACGATTTCCGGACAATACAATTATAGCATGAATAATAGACGATTACCATGAACAAAGAAATATAATAATAACCATTTATTATTGCCTCTAGGGTATATTTCCAACAGTCTCCCACTTGCACTAGAGTCAATAATCTAGTTACATTGTGATGAATCGAACACCCATTGCGTCCTGGTGTTGATCATGTTTTGCCCTAGGGAGAGGTTTAGTCAACGGATCTGCTACATTCAGGTCCGTGTGTACTTTACAAATATCTATGTCTCCATTTTGAACACTTTCACGAATGGAGTTGAAGCGACGCTTGATATGCCTGGTCTTCCTGTGAAACCTGGGCTCCTTCGCAAGGGCAATAGCTCCAGTGTTGTCACAGAAGAGAGTCATCGGGCCCGACGCATTGGGAATCACCCCTAGGTCGGTAATGAACTCCTTCATCCAGACTGCTTCCTTTGCTGCCTCCGAGGCTGCCATGTATTCCGCTTCACATGTAGATCCCGCCACGACGCTTTGCTTGCAACTGCACCGGCTTACTGCTCCTCCATTCAAAATATACACGTATCCGGTCTGTGACTTCGATTCATCCAGATCTGTGTCGAAGCTAGCGTCGACGTAACCCTTTACGACGAGCTCTTCGTCACCTCCATAAACGAGAAACATGTCCTTAGTCCTCTTCAGGTACTTCAGGATATTCTTGACCGCTGTCCAGTGTTCCTTGCCGGGATTACTTTGGTACCTTCCTACCAAACTTACGGCAAGGTTTACATCAGGTCTGGTACACAACATGGCATACATAATAGACCCTATGGCCGAGGCATAGGGGATGACACTCATCTCTTCTATATCTTCTGCCGTGGTCGGGCATTGAGCCGTGCTCAATTGCACACCTTGCAATACAGGCAAGAACCCCTTCTTGGACTGATCCATACTGAACTTCTTCAATATCTTGTCAAGGTATGTACTCTGTGAAAGACCAATGATGCGTCTTGATCTATCTCTATAGATCTTGATGCCTAATATATAAGCAGCTTCTCCAAGGTCCTTCATTGAAAAACACTTATTCAAATAGGCCTTTATACTTTCCAAGAATTCTATATCATTTCCCATCAATAATATGTCATCCACATATAATATGAGAAATGCTACAGAGCTCCCACTCACTTTCTTGTAAACACAAGCTTCTCCATAAGTCTGTGTAAACCCAAACGCTTTGATCATCTCATCAAAGCGAATGTTCCAACTCCGAGATGCTTGCACCAGCCCATAGATTGAGCGCTGGAGCTTGCATACTTTGTTAGCATTCTTAGGATCGACAAAACCTTCCGGCTGCATCATATACAACTCTTCCTTAAGGAAGCCGTTAAGGAATGCCGTTTTGACGTCCATCTGCCATATCTCATAATCATAGTATGCGGCAATTGCTAACATGATTCGGACGGACTTCAGCTTCGCTACGGGTGAGAAAGTCTCATCGTAGTCAACCCCTTGAACTTGTCGATAACCCTTAGCGACAAGTTGAGCTTTGTAGATGGTCACATTACCATCTGCGTCCGTCTTCTTCTTAAAGATCCATTTGTTTTCTATGGCTCGCCGCTCATCGGGCAAGTCAGTCAAAGTCCATACTTTGTTTTCATACATGGATTCTATCTCGGATTTCATGGCTTCTAGCCATTTGTCGGAATCCGGGCCTGCCATGGCTTCTTCATAGTTCGAAGGTTCACCGTTGTCTAACAACATGATTTCCAGGACAGGGTTGCCGTACCACTCTGGTGCGGAACGTGTCCTTGTGGACCTACGAAGTTCAGTAACTTGATCCGAAGCTTTATGATCATCATCATTAACTTCCTCCCCAATCGGCGTAGGCACCACAGGAACATTTTCCCGCGCTGCGCTACTTTCCGGTTCAGAAGGGGTGACTATCACCTCATCAAGTTCCGCTTTCCTCCCACTCAATTCTTTCGAGAGAAGCTCCTTCTCCAGAAAGGACCCGTTCTTGGCAATGAAGATCTTGCCTTCGGATCTGAGGTAGAAGGTATACCCAATAGTTTCCTTAGGGAATCCTATGAAGAGGCATTTTTCCGACTTGGGTTCGAGCTTTTCAGGTTGAAGTTTCTTGACATAAGCATCGCATCCCAAAACTTTTAGAAATGACAGCTTAGGTTTCTTCCCAAACCATAATTCATACGGTGTCGTCTCAACGGATTTCGACGGAGCCCTATTTAAAGTGAATGCGGCAGTCTCTAAAGCATAACCCCAAAATGAGAGCGGTAAATCGGTAAGAGACATCATAGATCGCGCCATATCCAATAGAGTGCGATTACGACGTTCGGACACACCATTTCTCTGAGGTGTTCCAGGCGGCGTGATTTGTGAAACTATTCCACATTTCCTTAAGTGTGCACCAAACTCGTGACTTAAATATTCTCCACCACGATCTGATCGTAGGAATTTTATTCTCCTGTCACGTTGATTCTCAACCTCACTCTGAAATTCTTTGAACTTTTCAAAGGTTCCAGACTTGTGTTTCATCAGGTAGACATATCCATATCTACTTAAATCATCAGTGAGAGTGAGAACATAACGATATCCTCCGCGAGCCTCAACACTCATTGGACCACACACATCGGTATGTATGATTTCCAATAAGTTGGTTGCTCGCTCCATTGTTCCGGAGAACGGAGTCTTGGTCATCTTACCCATGAGGCATGGTTCGCACGTGTCAAATGATTCGTAATCAAGAGACTCCAAAAGTCCATCTGCATGGAGCTTCTTCATGCGCTTGACACCAATGTGACCAAGGCGGCAGTGCCACAAGTATGTGGGACTATCGTTATCAACTTTACATCTTTTGGTATTCACACTATGAACATGTGTAACATCACGTTCGAGATTCATCACAAATAAACCATTGACCAGCGGGGCATGACCATAAAACATATCTCTAAAATAAATAGAACAACCATTATTCTCGGATTTAAATGAGTAGCCATCTCGAATTAAATGAGATCCATACACAATGTTCATGCTCAAAGCTGGCACTAAATAACAATTATTGAGGTTTAAAACTAATCCCGTGGGTAGATGTAGAGGTAGCGTGCCGACGGCGATCACATCGACCTTGGAACCATTCCCGACGCGCATCGTCACCTCATCCTTTGCCAGTCTCCGTTTATTCCGTAGTTCCTGCTTTGAGTTACAAATATGAGCAACCGCACCGGTATCAAATACCCAGGAGCTACTACGAGTACTGGTAAGGTACACATCAATTACTTGTATATCACATATACCTTGGGTGTTGCCGGCCTTCTTCTTGTCCGCTAAATATTTGGGGCAGTTCCGCTTCCAGTGACCACTTCCCTTGCAATAAAAGCACTCAGTCCCGGGCTTGGGTCCATTCTTTGACTTCTTCCCAGTAACTGGTTTACCGGGCGCGGCAACTCCCTTGCCGTCCTTCTTGAAGTTCCTCTTACCCTTGCCCTTCTTGAACTTAGTGGTCTTATTCACCATCAACACTTGATGTTCTTTTCTGATCTCCCCTTCCGCTGATTTCAGCATTGAATATACTTCAGGAATGGTCTTTTCCATCCCCTGCATATTGTAGTTCGTCACAAAGCTCTTGTAGCTTGGTGGAAGCGACTGGAGGATTCTGTCAATGACCGCGTCATCTAGGAGATTAACTCCCAGCTGAGACAAGCGGTTGTGCAACCCAGACATTCTGAGTATGTGCTCACTAACAGAACTGTTCTCCTCCATTTTACAGCTGAAGAACTTGTCGGAGACATCATATCTCTCGACCCGGGCATGAGCTTGAAAAACCAGTTTCAGCTCCTCAAACATCTCATATGCTCCATGTTTCTCAAAACGCTTTTGGAGACCCGGTTCTAAGCTGTAAAGCATGCCGCACTGAACGAGGGAGTAATCATCAGCACGTGATTGCCAAGCGTTCATAACGTCTTGGTTCTGTGGGATTGGTGCATCACCTAGCGGTGCTTCTAAGACATAATCTTTCTTGGCTACTATGAGGATGAGCCTCAGGTTCCGGACCCAGTCCGTATAATTGCTGCCATCATCTTTCAGCTTGGTTTTCTCTAGGAACGCGTTGAAATTGAGGACAACGTTGGCCATTTGATCTACAAGACATAGTGTAAAGATTTTAGACTAAGTTCATGATAATTGAGTTCATCTAATCAAATTATTTAATGAACTCCCACTCAGATAGACATCCCTCTCGTCATCTAAGTGAAACATGATCCAAGCTTAACTAGGCCGTGTCCGATCATCACGTGAGACGGACTAGTCAAGATCGGTGAACATCTCCATGTTGATCGTATCTTCTATACGACTCATGCTCGACCTTTCGGTCCTCCGTGTTCCGAGGCCATGTCTGTACATGCTAGGCTCGTCAAGTCAACCTAAGTGTATTGCGTGTGTTCCGAGGCCATGTCTGTACATGCTAGGCTCGTCAACACCCGTTGTATTCGAACGTTAGAATCTATCACACCCGATCATCACGTGGTGCTTCGAAACAACGAACCTTCGCAACGGTGCACAGCTAGGGGGAACACGTCTCTTGAAATTTTAGTGAGGGATCATCTCTTGAACACGTCTCGTACCGCAATGCATGATCCCGTGACTAACGCCTTAGTCACATTGAGCTCATTATGATGATGCATTACCGAGTGGGCCCAGAGATACCTCTCCGTCACCCGGAGTGACAAATCCCAGTCTCGATCCGTGCCAACCCAACAGACACTTTCGGAGATACCCGTAATGCACCTTTATAGTCACCCAGTTACGTTGTGACGTTTGGCACACCCAAAGCACTCCTACGGTATCCGGGAGTTGCACGATCTCATGGTCTAAGGAAAAGATACTTGACATTGGAAAAGCTCTAGCAAACGAAACTACACGATCTTTTATGCTATGCTTAGGATTGGGTCTTGTCCATCACATCATTCTCCTAATGATGTGATCCCGTTATCAATGACATCCAATGTCCATAGTCAGGAAACCATGACTATCTGTTGATCAACGGGCTAGTCAACTAGAGGCTTACTAGGGACACGTTGTGGTCTATGTATTCACACATGTATTACGATTTCCGGACAATACAATTATAGCATGAATAATAGACGATTACCATGAACAAAGAAATATAATAATAACCATTTATTATTGCCTCTAGGGTATATTTCCAACAGTTTTGTCACAATTATCGTCATAGAAGTGTCATATGTATGACAGAAAAAAATTCGTTCGGCCCAAAATGTCACGGATGTGTCTTTTTTTGTAGTGTCTTCTCGTAAATTCAGTACCGGCATCCGTTTTATTTGATACAGGAGCATCAAATTCATTCATATCAGTAGAATTTGCATTCATGGATGGCATTAAATACGAAGAGATGAACACTCCGCTAGTGGTACACACCCCTGCGGGCCAATGTCAAACCTCTATGGTTAGTCACGACGTTCCCGTTGAAATCGAAGGACTAGAATTCCTTGTCTCTCCCATCGTACTGAAGTCCTGTAGCATTGATCTCATTATAGGAATGGATTGGTTGAAAGCGCATACTGCTTCTATAGTTTGCGCCACTAAGACCGTCCATCTGCTACACCCTTCCGATGAAATAATAAGCTAAAATGCTCGTCTGGTTCGGAATGCCGAAGCAAGGCTTTATGCGTTGAATGCATTGAACGCTGTACCACTCGAGGGCATTGAAAACATTCATGTCGTTCGTTAATTCCAAGACGTCTTTCCTGAAGAACTTCCAGGGATTCCCCCTGCTAGAGCTGTCGAATTCATCATCGACTTGAAACCAGGCACCACTCCTATAGCCAAGCGACCCTACAAGATGCCACCGCATGAACTCATTGAGCTTAAGGAGGAAATCGACAAATCTCTTCACAGTGGTTTCATTCACCCAAGTTGCTCTCCTTGGGAGCACCTTCTCTCTTTGTCAAGAAGAAGGATGGGACAAAACGATTAGTCCAAGACTACCTTCCTATAAACCAAGCTACCATTCAGAATAAATATCCTCTTCCTCGGATCAATGATCTGTATGATCAACTGGCTGGTTCGTCAGTGTTCTCTAAACTCGACTTGAGGTTGGGTTACCACCAGATCCGTGTTCGTGAAGAGGATATCCCAAAGACTGCCTTCGTGACTCGATATGGTTCATACGAGTACACCGTCATGTCTTTCGGCTTAACCAATGCTCCAGCCACCTTCTCTCGTCTGATGAACTATATATTCATGGATTACCTCGACAAGTTCGTCGTGGTTTATCTGGATGATATCCTGGTATTTTCCAAGAACGAATAAGAGCATGCTGAACATCTTCGTCTTGTGCTGGAAAAGCTACGAGAGCATCAACTATATGCCAAGTTCTCCAAATGTGAATTTTGGCTACCCGAACTTACCAATCTTGGGCATGTCATCTCTAAGGATGGTATTGCCGTTAACCCTGAACGAGTCCAGGCTATTCTTGATCGGACTCCTCCGAAGAACATTAACAAAGTCAGAAGTTTTCTCGGACTCGCCAGCTATTGCCGTCGATTTGTCGAGAACTTCTCCAAGATCGCCAGGCCTCTGACTAACCTGTTGCATAAGGGTGTCAAGTTCCAATGGACAGACAAATGTCAGGAAAGTTTTCAGGCACTCAAAGACAAGTTGACTTCTGCCCCAGTGCTTGCTCCACCTGATACTAAGAAGGACTTCGTCATTTACTGCGATGCTTCCCGTCAAGGATTAGGCTGTGTCCTACTGCAAGACCGCAAAGTGATTGCTTATGCCTCTTGGCAATTGCGCCCTCACGAAGAGAACTACCCAGTTCACGACCTCGAGCTTGCTGCTGTCATTCATGCGCTAAAACAGTGGCGACATTACCTTCTTGGTAATCGTTGCGAGATCTTCACCGACCACCAAAGTTTGAAGTATCTGTTTACTCAGCCAGACCTGAACCTCCGTCAGCAGAGATGGATGGAGATTGTTGCAGACTTTGACTTGAGTATTTCCTATACACCAGGCAAGGCTAATGTAATGGCTGATGCCTTGAGCCGCAAGTCTTACTGCAACCACCTCCAGGTTCGCAAAGTTCAGCCCTCGCTTGTTGAAGCATTCAGAAAGCTGAACCTCCATATTGTTCCTCTGGGTGCACTCGCTCCCCCTCCTAAGGAGTTTCGCAAGATGAACCTCCGTGATGTTTCCCAGGGTTCCCTCAATACCCTGGCTGTCGAACCAGATCTCTTGGACTCCATCAAGAGAATATAGGGATATGACTCTGAAGCCCACAAGATTAAGAGCTACCTCGCAGAAGGAAAGCCCTCATTCTTCACTATTGCTGATGATGGCACCTTGTACTTCAAGGGCCACCTAGTGGTGCCATGTGCAGAGAAAAACCTGGATATGACACAAGAGGTTATGAAAGAAGCTCATGATACGCCTTTGTCTATTCATCCTGGTAGTACAAAGATGTACCAAGACATTCGTCAAAGATTCTGGTGGTCTAATATGAAGCAAGACATTGCTCATTATGTTGCTGAGTGTGACGTTTGCCGTCGTATCAAAGCAGAACATCAAAGGCCTGCTGGAACTCTGCAACCTATCTCTATTCCTGAATGGAAATGGGACCATGTTGAAATGGACTTCGTCACTGGATTTCCCAAATCGCAGAAAGGTAATGATGCTATTCTTGTCGGCATTGACCGGCTTTCTAAAGTTGCACATTTTCTGGCAGTCAAAGAAACGATCACTGCTAGTCAGCTGGCAACGCTCTATATGTCCAGGATTGTTTCACTCCACGGTATTCCATTGGTTATCAGCTCAGACCGTGGCAGCTTATTCACTTCAAGATTCTGGGCAAGTTTTCAAGAAGCTATGGGAACTCATCTGTCATTCAGTACTGCGTTTCATCCGCAGTCGCAAGGGCAAGTTGAACATGTCAATCAAGTTCTCGAAGACATGCTTCGAGCTTGTGTTATTTCCTTCGGCAAGAAATGGGAGGAATCTCTCCCGTATGCTGAGTCCTCTTATAATAATAGCTATCAAGCTGGTCTGAAGATGGCCCCCTTCGAAGTGTTATATGGACGAAAGTGCTGAACCCCTCTGAACTGGTCAGAAACTGGGGAACGTCCACTCTTCGGTCCGGATATTATCCAACATGCCGAAGAACAAGTCCGCATTATTCGCGAGAATCTCAAGATTGCTCAGTCGCGTCAGAAGAGTCAGTATGACCGTAAACATAAAGACATGGTCTATCAACCTGGCGAAAAGGCTTATCTTCGAGTTACACCAATGAAGGGTGCTCACCGCTTCGGGATCAAGGGCAAGCTAGCTCCTCACTATATTGGCCCATTCACTATTCTGGAAAGGCGTGGAAAAGTGGCATATCAACTGGAGCTTCCGCCGAACCTTTCTCAGGTTCACGATGTGTTCCACGTGTCACAGCTCCGCCGTTGCTTCAAGGACCCAATCCGAGCAGTGGATCATGAAGTACTCAAATTGCAACAGGACCTCTCCTATAAAGAGCATCCAGTCCGCATTCTTGACCAAGCTGAACGCCGCACACGTCAGAAGGCGATCAAGTTCCTCAAAGTCTAGTGGTCGCACCATTCTGAAGATGAAGCCACTTGGGAACGCGAGGATCGCCTGCGTGATGAATACCCCGCGCTGTTTCCTTCTACCTCCTAAATCTCGGGACGAGATTTCTTGTAGTGGAGGAGATTTGTAACGCCCGGATAATTAAGCTACAGTAAAACTCTGCTAATGATGCCACGTCAGGTCCATTATTGTTGCTAATCTCTCGTTAGTTCAAAACCCGTTCAAAAGTCAAATTCAAAATATGTCAAACAACAAAAGTTTTCAAAAGTTGAAACAAAAATGTTCGGGCAGTGCCAAAAATGGCATAGGTAATTATGGTGTAGAAGACACAATTCTATAAAGTACTTAAATGCCCTAAATTAAATAAAACAGAAAAGGAAAATAAATAAAAGATAAGAAATACAAAACCAGAAAACAAAACTAAAGAAAAAGGAAAAAAGAAGAAACCCACTCCCCCTGGGCCGAAAGGCCCAGCTAGCCAACGGCCACTAGGCTGGCCGACCGGCCCACCTGGCCCAACCAACCGGCCGGCCCACTCGCTCTCCATAACCCTCCCGAAACCCTAGCCGTTCTCCCCCGTCGCCCCACTCGCTCCCCCACTCCCCCCTCGATTGGATCTGCATTGGGAGGAGCCCGATCCCCTTGCCCCTCCACCCCCGACGCCGATGCCGACGCCGGCGCCCGGGGCTACCTCGCCGGCCTACCTCCTCCTCCTCGCCGGCCAGCACCTCGTCACCGCGTCGCCGTCGTCTCTGTCTCCTCCCTGACACCCACTGCCCCGTTCCCTACGCCCCAATGTGAGCCCCGCCACCGCGCTCGTCTCTGCGCGCCCCTCCTCGCTCCCTCTCTCTCCCTCGCGCGACCCCGCCTGCGCGGGCGCTCGCGCTCGTCACCGCGGCCACTACCGCTGCCCGCGCACCCACGCCACGCTCCCCGCGCCCGTCCCGCGGTCGCCACGCCCTGACCCGTCCGATGCGCGCCCTGCGCCTACTGCTACCCTTGCCGTGCCACTGCTGCTGCCCTTGCCGCGCCGCCGCTGCTCATGGAGCTGCTGGCCCCGCGCGCCTCCGCTGCCCGTTGGCGCTCCCCTCCGTTGGCCGCCGCCCGCTCGCGCGCTCACCCACACCCCCCGCTCCGGCTCGCCGGCGTGCACCGCGCTTGCGTGCCCTGCCGCCCTCTCCCCCGCGCGTGCCCTCCTCCCCTGCTTGCTGCTCCGCTGCAGCCCCGCCGCTCCTGCCTTTGCCAGCTCCGGCTGCCGCAGCCTGCTGCCCGCCTCCTCTGCACACGGCCGCGGCCACAGCCGCCGGCGACGGCCCCCAGCGCTCCTCCCTGCGGCCGCCTCTCCACCGGCCACGGCCAGTGCGCCCCGCTCCAGCCATGGCCTCACCGTGGCCACCGCTCCCCTGCTCCGGCCCCTGTCGGGTCCGCCCGCACCTGGGCATGTGCCCGATAGCCCGGCGCCCGCTTTGGCCCCTAGGGCCAATGACAGGGGGCCCACC
Source organism: Aegilops tauschii subsp. strangulata (assembly GCF_002575655.3). NCBI lineage: Eukaryota > Viridiplantae > Streptophyta > Magnoliopsida > Poales > Poaceae > Aegilops > Aegilops tauschii. The sequence goes on from NC_053035.3 coordinate 332,744,866, forward strand.
CCAGAACGTTTTATAAAAAGAAAAGGAGATAGAAAAATAATAATAATAATAAATTTAATTAATTAAGTAATTAATTAAGTTAATTAATCCTATTTAATCAATCTAATTAACCTATTAGTTTAATTAAACAGTAATTAGTTCAACCTAAACCCTAATCAACCTAGCAGTGTATGACAGGTGGGTCCCACTGGGCCCACACGTCAGTTTGACCAGTCAACACCTTTGTTGACTGCTGACGTCATGATGACATCAGCAAACACTATTCTGGATAATGTTGGATTAAATTAATTAGATAAATTCTAAAAATGATTTTTAAAGTTTAGAAAATCATATAAAATAAACCGTAGCTCGGATCAAAATACTTTGTACATGAAAGTTGCTCAAAACGACGAGACGATTTCGAATACGCAGCCTGTTCGTCCGCCACCCATCCCTAACCTATCGAACTCGCAACTTTCCCCCTCCGGTTCATCTGTCCGAAAACGCGAAACACCGGGAATACTTTCTCGGATGTTTCCCCCCTTCGCCGGTATCACCTACTACCGCGTTTGGGCACACCTAGCATCACGCTTTGTCATGTCATGCATCGTCATGCATTTTTTTGCATTGTATTTATTGTTTCTTCCCCCTCTTCTCTCGCTAGACACCGAGACCGACGCTGCTGCTACCCAGTACGACTACGGTGTTGATGACCCCTCCTTCTCGGCTGAGCTTCCAGGCAAGCCCCCCTGATCACCAGATATCGCCTATTCTTCTCTATACTGCTTGCATTAGAGTAGTGTAGCATGTTAGTACTTTCCATTAATCCTATTATGCTACATAGCCTGTCCTTGCTACTACTGTTATTACCTTTACCTGCAATCCTACATGCTTAGTATAGGATGCTAGTATTCCATTTGTGGCCCTACATTCTTGTCCGTCTACTGTGCTATACTATCGGGCCGTGATCACTCGGGAGGTGATCACGGGTATATACTATATACTTTATACATGATACATGTGGTGACTAAAGTTGGGTTGGCTCGAGGAGTACCCGCGAGTGATTCACGGATTGGGGGCTGAAAGATCCTTTGTCCCGACGGCCCTCTGGGTGGATCTTTGTGGCGGAGCAACAGGGCAGGTTTAGACTACCTAGGTGAGAGGTGGGCCTGGCCCTGGTCGGCGTTCGTGGTTACTTAAAAATAACACGTTTAACGAGTTCTTGGTATTTGATCTAAGTCTGGCCACTGGCCTATACGCACTAACCAGCTACGCGGGAACAGTTATGGGCACTCGACGTCGTGGTATCAGCCGAAGCCTTCGTGACGTCAGCGACTGAGCGGCACTCGCCGGGTTGGACCATGTAACGCAACTTCCTTTGAAATGGAGGTTGCTAGGTCTGCTCACCGGCCGCGTTCGCAACGTGCAGGTGTGCAATGGGTGATGGGCCCAGACCCCTGCGCACATAGGATTTAGACCGGCGTGTTGACCTCTCTGTTGTGCCTAGGCAGGGCTGCGACGTGTTGATCTTCCGAGGCCGGGCATGACCCAGGAAAGTGCGTCCGGCCAAATGGGATCAAGCGTGTTGGGTTATGTGGTGCACCCCTACAGGGAAGTTGATCTATTCGAATAGCCGTGTCCCTCGATAAAAGGACGACCCGGAGTTGTACCTTGACCTTATGACAACTAGAACCGGATACTTAATAAAACACACCCTTCCAAGTGCCAGATACAACTCGGTGATCGCTCTCTCACAGGTTGACGAGGAGAGGATCGTCGGGTAGGATTATGCTATGCGATGCTACTTGGTGAACTTACCATCTACTCTCTTCTACATGCTGCAAGATGGAGGCTTCCAGAAGCGTAGTCTTCGACGGGACTAGCTATCCCCCTCTTATTCTGGCATTCTGCAGTTCAGTCCACCGATATGGCCCCTTTACACATATACCCAGGCATATGTAGTGTAGATCCTTGCTTGTGAGTACTTTGGATGAGTACTCACGGTTGCTTTGCTCCCCCTTTTCCCCCTTTTCCCTTCTTCCTGGTTGTCGCAACCAGATGCTGGAGCCCAGGAGCTAGACGCCACCGTCGACGACGACTCCTACTACACCGGAGGTGCCTACTACTACGTGCAGCCCGCTGACGACGACCATGAGTAGTTTAGGAGGATCCCAGGTAGGAGGCCTGTGCCTCTTTCGATCTGTATCCCAGTTTGTGCTAGCCATCTTATGGCACCTTGTTTGCTTTATGTCTGTACTCAGATATTTTTGCTTCCGCTGACTCGTCTATGATCGAGCACTTGTATTCGAGCTCTCGAGGCCCCTGGCTTGTATTATGATGTTTGTATGACTTATTTATGTTTTTAGAGTTGTGTTGTGATATCTTCCCGTGAGTCCCTGATCTTGATTGTACACGTTTGCATGCATGATTAGTGTATGATTGAATCGGGGGCGTCACAGAGGCGGTCGTGTCACGTCTAATTGAAGTTACTATCCTACCCCTATTTAGAGCAGTGGAAATCGGGCCAATGGATTGTCCGTGTAATGGGTAGACCGTAATTTCCATCTCCCAAACACTTGGCTTCGGGCAACCGACGTGGGAGTGGACATTTTGCCGCCTCTTTCGAATTTTGGGACAATAAGCATCCACGTTTACCCTGGCAACTAAATTCGATCCATTTTGTATTCCTATACGAATCTTTATAAGTCATTCTATGCGTTTTTATATATCTTCAAAAGGACGACAAAGATGTATTCCACTGTCATATATGAATATGGTTTACAAATGCCGATACTCAAATTCAGAAGCTAGAATCCAGTTTAAGGTGAATTCAAATATTTGGAACACTTCATGTCCAACTCAAATGTCACACGCAGCATAATGTGTACTCCCATTTAGATATGTACACAAGCGATGTATCAAGATTCAAATACCGAGTCAATCAACCAAGAATGTACAGAACTAATAGACATATAAACACTTATAGAGTATATGGATCAATAATATCAACTAACATACATAAGCCAGACTGCTGTACTTTTCTTTGCTACAACAACATCCTTTTTTAGCCAAGCTACTATAGCATCTTGGCCCTTTCTGATGCGTGCCACTTATGGTTCATCTATACTACTATTATTGCTGAATGCACATTCATCCTGATTGGCATATTTGTAGGTCTGGCACAGCAATCAAAATGAAATGTCTCCGAGTCTTATCAATTAATACAGACTTGTGCTCAAATAAAATTACAAACCAAAAAACAAAAAACAATTATTACATGATCTCTAAAACAAATGGTTTGATTGATTACATGAACAAACAACACAAAGGTTATTCAACGATGAAAAGAACATTTCACCTATGATTTACCAAGTGGGAATTTAATTTCCTTTTTTCCTTCAGGACTTTAACAATGTGGTCAGTCTCAGCTTGCTTCGTTTTGAAATCCACCAAATATTTAATGGTTGTCTTGAGTACTGCTACTGATCGTGTTGTTTGCTTCCTCAACATGTCAACTTCATATCTAAGTGCAGAAGCAGAATCTCTTTCTACCACTAGTTTAGCCTCTAGAGCATCAACAGTTGGCAATTCATAATGCATGATTGGGCCGGTGCCACTGCTGTGGGATGATACAACGTCCATGGGGACCTCGCTTTAATCTTGGGCTAACATGTTTTGCCATTAAAGTTTCGATTGGATTCAGAAAAGTTGAAGTTAGCAAAACATCTCAACTGGGAGTTATAACAGCAAACCGGTTAAACGAACAAGGAATAAAAGAGTTTCAATTCGATGCTGAAAAGCAGTTATTAACATCAATGTAACCTGTTGTTGCAGCAGCAAAGCAGTTAAACAAACAAGTAGCTATTTAAGTTCAGGCAAACAGGTAATTCTTAATAGTAAGTATCAAACACATAGATAGGCGCAGTCCATAATAGGATTAACAGGCTGTGGCATTATGTAATCAGTAGCAAACTAAATTAAGCCAAGCAACGTAATTGAACAATTTTGCAATAAGTGGCTAACTAAAATTCCGAGAAGCAGGCAACTGAACTTACGCTAGTTCTTTGTACAGGCACACTGCAACTTCTTTTTCGCTTACAAGGTTGTACGAAGGAGTCCATGGCATCAATTGCTTGGATACACAGTCCCAATACTTCTTTCTTCCCACACTGCATTGGTAAGTCGAATGGTTAATCTGGTAAGATGGTGCGTCCTTGATATGTTATATGAGGACGTGTAGTCAGACTAGTTGTAGCCACACACATCACACTGGCTTTTACTGTATATTTCATGCGATAACTTTTGGCATATCGAGATCTAAGCAATCTACAATAGGATGAAAAGACTGGCATCCTTCACATTATTGGCGAACTCAGTTCATAGAAACAAGCAATTTTCAACCATTCCGTGGATATTTTCCTACAACATGGGCATTTTTCTAGCATTAAATAAAATCCACAAAAATTCAAATAAATCAAAGAGTGCTACTGCTCTACTAAAATCAAATAAAAATCATTTTCAAAATACCAAAATTAATTCAAATTTATTTCTCTCCAATTTTCTGTTGTAGGGAATCATGTTACCCTATTTTCCATATATTTTTATTTTGGATAAAAATAATTTGAATAAAACCCAAATACTCCAAATTGAAAATAATTTCCAAAAGGACTTTAAATTAGATCCTTTTAAACTTCCAACTCATATTTCATATGTTTTGAAGAAGTCATTTTATCTTCTCTCATGAAAATCATTGAGTTGCTTGAAGTTTCTGAATTGGAAATATTTTCAAATGATATTCAAATATTTTCAACACCCCTTTTCATTTAAATAAGTGGAAGAAGTCATGTCATCTTCTCTCTAGGGTTTTGTATTTGAAAAGAATTTGAATTCACGGAGATCATAAAAGCAAAGTGAAAGTTTGGGAAAGTCCTTTTATTCCCTCTCATTTAACTTTCAAAAGATTTCGAATTCACTCACTTTCAGTCAATCAATCAAACAATCAATCCAATCTATCTGTTTATTATAACATTCCAAAATTTAGAATTTTGGGATGTTACAAACCTACCACCCTTAAAATGAATCTCGTCCTCGAGATTCGGAGAGGCTAGAATGAAATAGGTTAGGTTTTGGGTCTTCTCAAATTCCATCGATCATCACAGGGGGTCTGGGGTGCTACCACCCTTAGAAACATTGTCATGGTCCCATCAGTACTCATATACTCCATCCTTATTCTTGACGAGGCCGGTCTTCTCAAATTCTCGAGATAATTCCTTCTCTGGCTCTTCAGGTAGTGGCATAACCTTTACCACAATTCTTCTGTCCTTTCATCTTGGTAAGGTTCTTCCATGACTGGGTCTTCTTAGCTGACGGGTCTGGCGCCAAAACTAAACAACTATCGATATCTCATGGTGGTCAACGATTTATGGTTTCTCCTGCAGGAAATGGGTCTGGTTGATCCTCACCGTATAACCTACGATTGGCAACAACTACCGTGTACAAGGGAAACATTCTTATACCATTCTAAGGTTCAAACAAGGTTTAATACCGTCGTCTCTCTACTATAGGTAGGTCACTCAGATTTACCGTCCCATATAGCAAAGCGAACAATAAGAGTAAGTCGGTATGGTGATCAATCCATCCCGCACCCAAATCATTACCTTGTATATGGTTTAGCGAATCTCGCATTCTAACACTCGGTCATCCTCGCAAGCATTGCAAAATTTCTCTTGTCGACGAACCAAGTTCGGATAAATCCATGGATTCTGCAAGCCAAACAAACATCTATCGTTCCTTCCCAACCCTCAGGTTTTGCGTAACTCCTATAAGATCGTTTGTCGATAAAATCGTAACTTCTTCCAGGGTTTTTCCTTCAGCAAGAATGTGCTTGCTTCTTGGCAGGTCCTGGGGCCTGTGGGTTATGGCCCATCTCATCACTTGTAAACCTTGAACTCATCATCGGGCAACTGATCCTTAATCCAACATCCAACTTCCTAGTATTCTTAAATCCATCCAATTGTACTGTCTTCCTTCCTTCTATTGGCACCAAACTAGGACATGATTACTCAGACTCATCATGGAATTTCCATTGATACATATTTCCAACATCATACCTCATTTATATCCAATAGTACTTCATCTCTTCATCCTCGGGGGATATCCCACATACCGAGATAAAAAAACTTATACTTATGAAGTCCATACTCCACTTCGTGGAACATCATTATCCTTTGCAGGGTCAAGCGTCCTTACAGGGGAATATTGGCCATCTCTGCATGGCACTTCTTCAACTGGGAAACGTGAAACACATCATGAACTCCTAACAGTTCTTCGGGTGACTCCAGCTTGTTGGCCACTTCTCCCATACGCTCCAAAACTCGGTATGGTCCTACAAATCTCGGGGCTAACTTTCCCTTAACTCCAAATAGTTTAACTCCTCGCAGAGGGGACACACGAAGACATGCTCTGTCTCCAATTTCATAGACTACCTCCTTGTGTTTTTAAGTCTGCATAACTCTTCTGCCAGGACTGAGCTACCTTCAGTCTATCTCGAATCAACTTAACATTCTCTTCTGACTCCTTGATCACATTTGGTCCAAACAACTGATGTTCTCCAACTTCATCCCGCATCAACGGTGTCTGGCTCCTTCTCCCATACAAAGCTTCAAAAGGGGCCATCTTCAAACTGGCTTGGTAACTGTTGTTGTATAAGAACTCCGCGTAAGGTAGATTATCATCCCTACTAGATCCCTAATCTAGCGCACACGCTATCAACATGTCCTCCAGAATCTGATTGACTCTCTCGGTCTATCCATCTGTCTGCGGATGAAAGGCTGTACTGAACTCTAGCCTAGTACCCAAAGTCTGGTGCAGCAGATTCCAAAACTTTGAGGTAAACTGTGTTCCTCTATCTGATACGATGGTCCTCGGAACTCCATGCAGACATACAATCCTGGTCATATATATCTTGGCCAACTTCGCACTTGTATAGGTGGTTTCCACTGGGATAAAGTGAGCCACTTTGGTCAAGCGAATCAACTACTACCCAGATAGAATCATATCCCGATCGGGTTCTGGGAAATCCGGTAATGGAATCCATGCCAAGCTTATCCTACTTCCATTCGGGTATCGGCATAGGCTGTAGTAATCCGGCTGGCTTCTGATACTCTGCCTTTACTCTCTGGCATACATCACCTACGACTACATACTCCGCAATATCCTTCTTCATACCAGTCCACCAAAAACGCTCCTTCAAATCCAAATACATCTTGGTGTTTCCAGGGCGAATCGAGTATGGTGAGTCATGAGCCTCCTGAAGTATTAACTTCCTGATCTTTGCATTATTGGGCACATTTACACGGTCCTCGAACCATAAGGTGTCGTGCTCATCCTTACAAAAATCTTTGGTCTTTCCTTTGCTCATCCTCTCTTTTCCCTCAGCAATCTCTTTGTCATCCTTCTGAGCTTCACGAATCTTTCCCAACAATGTAGACTGAACTTCCATAAGGCTTCAATTTCTGGGGCACAACTCGAGACTTTGGTAAATTCAACTTAAATTCTTTCCAAGTGGTTACTCCTTGCCATCCATTGGTGGTTTGGTACATCCTCCACCAAGTAGCAACACCTCTTTCAAAGGACTGAAGAGCATGCTGGGTCATATCCTTTCCGGCTATAGGGTTATTCTCCATGTGATCCTCCATGTTCTGAATCCATCGGTCTGTCTCCAATTGACTCATTGGTCTAGAAAATACAAGCTCATCTTCATTCATCCTCTATTGGGTCCATGGGTTTGCGGTGGGATAAGAGAGATCGAGAGGGATACACACAATACAAACAATAGTTTTGAAAAGACAGGTTTTATTTTGTGGCTGTCGGAAAAACATCAAACAAATGACATCTCACAAACGTCGCATCTAACGTAAGTATATAACAGGGGTTTGGTCTTCTAAAGGTTAATAAATCTCAACGTCATCAAACTCTTCAAGTCTTGGTCATGTCTCCGATGGCTTCTTCCAATCATGCTTGTCCTTCTTAAGTTCTTTTGCCAGACCCTCTCTGTTGACGCGAAGTCTCTCGTGGCGTCCTTTAATAATTGCGTTCCAAACTTCTGGGTCTCAACATCCTTGGCATGAACCATGGTACTACTGTCCTTCAGTTCTTGACGAGTCTCCGTTATCTCGAGGTTTTGCTTTCCCAGCTTGGCTACTTTCAGTTTCTGGGTTCTGAGTTCTTCACGAAACACTTCTTTGTCAAATACAGCTTCCTGTAGGTCCATCCTAAACTTCTTGATGTAATACTCCAGATCCTGGTGATATACCGGTCTAAAGTTAAAACTTCATCTTGCTGATAGGTGCTCCATCAGCTTTCTACCATCCAATCCTTCCATGCATCTGCATGCTTAACTCCGCACGGTGGCAATAGCATAAACGGGTAATAACACCATGGTCAGCCGTGTCTATGCCCATGTTACCGCCATGAGCTTTCATTCCATAACTGATATCTCCTGTCTTTGGGTTTTCTTAACAAAAACTTTGAGTTCTAATGCTCCATGTTCCGGTCTTTCTCCGATACACCTTGGTCTCGGGTATTGACGGCTTCCATAGTCTGCCAAGTTCCATAAGGGTAGCCTTCCTATACCAATCTGGAAATTCTTCAGAGCCTTCAAATTCTCCTAGTCTTCAGAGTCCTTAACCGTTGTAGTTCCAATTATAACAATGCTCGATAAAATACTCTTCATTCCGAAGTGGTCTTGGTTGTCCGATATCTTGTCCTTCTTGGAGTGGTCTCATCAGTCGAATCTTCGTGTGGTCAAAAGGGGAAAGGGGTATGGTCTCACTAAAAGGGAATATTTGAATAAGACTCAGAAAAGGAGAGAGGTAAAATATCTTTTTGAAAAGGAAAGTTTTAGAAAATCCTTCCTATGGGCTTGCCAGTTTCTAGGGTCACGTCCTACAGTCAACATGTGCTCTGATACCATCTTGTAGCGACCCGACCTGAATGGATCAAGTCTCTGTGCTTAACTGTCATCCCTGGATCGGTATGCTGACACACACAGTACTCGGGGATTTATAACAGAGGTAAATCACATGTATAAAGTAGCGTAAATACTATTACCTCAATCCAAATAGCGGAAGTAACAAGGTTGTGGATTCCCATCAACACCAACGGCAAAGTTGAGTGTAGAAATCGTAACCCTAACGTATCACTTACTCATCGTAAGAATCCTACAACATGAAACGTTGCAGCCCGAAAACGGGTCAGCACATGGAATATGCTGGCAAATTCACACCATAGAGAAATGATGAACAAAGGCTATCACTACATGCATATATGGCTGGTGGAAAAGCTCTATGGTTATAATGTTTTTGCGAAAAGCCAATTTTTCCCTACTGCAAAGGAATAAATTTTATTTAACTATCATGGTGGTTGTGAAACATTGAGATGGTTGACAGCATCTCAATCCCAATTAAGTATCATCATTAACCCAACAAAATTAATTAAAGTAACATGATGATGAGATTCACATGATAATCCAAGAACTAGATACTCAAGATGTCCATAACCGGGGACACGGCTAATCATGATTAGTTTGTACACTCTGCAGAGGTTTGCGCACTTTTCCCCACAAGAATCGATCGCCTCCGCTTGATTCTCGCACTACATGATGTTTGAGAAACGGATGATCGAGACACACTCTTTCAGAAGCATTTACTCTCTACTCTGGGTAGATCGTTACACCTACAATCCCCCTACATCTGCTAGTCCACCTCTTCAAGAGCTCACACAACTTACTCAACTATGCCAGAGCCCATAATGGCTTGTGGCTACACACGGAAGTTTCTAGCATGAATAATCTCATGATCCCTTTGAGCCTGGGTGGCGAAACATAGGATGATCACACGGTATATCCCCGGGATCTCCTAGGACAACACTGGTATATCCCCAGGTGTCCGGGCAAGTCCACTGGTATATCCCCAGGGTGCCCCTACCAATCCACCCAGATGTGTATTAAAGTTGCCACCTTAAGTTGAACCATTAAGTAAACAATCTCACATCTTTCATGAATACTCTCAAACCCAATCCACGTCTACGAGCATAGCATAGCAGTATAAGCATAACGTAATAGTAACTCCCAAGGTTTGAATGCAGGGCAATAGGTTCCTACCTCATCAACTACTTCCCAATACCCACATGTTATCAATCCTACTCATGCAATGTTTGAGGGTGAAACTAATGCATAAAAACTGGGTATGGAAGGGATATGATCAAAGTGTGAACTTGCCTGCAATGTTGATGAAGATGATTCGCACTCAAAACTCTTGATAGTTCTACTCGTCACACTCCGGTCAATCTATCATGAGAAAGCAATAGTAACCACACATAAGCAATCAAGCAAAAGAATCGAAGAAAAGATCACGGAAAACTTTGAAAACAAGCAAATAACTCTTGCAACATAAAACAGTTTCTAACAGTACCAAAATTAGATGGATTTGGCCTTATCACAAAGTTTAGGTCAAGAGCTTCGCTTTGCAAAAAGAATCAACTCAAACAGAGTTACGGAACTTAAGTTATGAATAAAAGAAGTTTGAATATGAATTTGAAAAAAATTCGAAATTTGAAAATTTCAAAAAATTGACGTGACAGGTTAACTGGATAGGTGAAAACAAGACGAAACTATAGGCGCTGGTTTCATCTAATTTGGATGAATGAGTAAAAAGTTATGGCTATTTGAAAAATCAGGGCCAAGCTGTTTTGCAGAAGAAAAATAGCTACGGCTAAAAAAAATAGATCTAACGTATAAATGCAGAGAACGAATAAATATACCTAAAAGACGACTTCGGAGTGAGGAGACAACTTCCAAAAGTCCCGCCGGAGAGGAGAAATATATTTTTCTTTAGTAAATCTAGTCAAACCAAAATATTGATTTAACCCGAATCGGATGATTTTTGAAGTCTTTATGGGTCTATATTTATTGGTGGAAAAAGGCTTAAAGGTCAAATGCTAGGCAATGTGGGACTAAACGTAGATGAACAGAAAAGAAACAGAGAAGAAAAGAGGCGCCTCGCATGGGCCTAAAGGCCTTCGGCGGGCCACACGCGTACACGGGCTGCAGTTTTTTTAAACAAAAATTGGCCTAAGTAAAAGAAATAAAAGGCTGGCTGGGCCTGGCCCATGTAGGGGAGAAGAAAAAAAATAAAATGATGGGGCGCCCGATGCCACTATGCAGTGCACGTGAGCGACAAATAATTACGGGCCACACGTATAGTTTTATTTTAAATATTAACAGAAAGGAAAACTGAATAAATAAAAATAAAATAAATTTTTATATAGGCATATAATATATTAAAATTTTCATAAAAAGATTTCCTACAGCATGAGCATTTTTCTAGCATTAAATAAAATCCACAAAAATTCAAATAAATCAAAGAGTGCTACTGCTCTACTAAAATCCAATAAAAATCATTTTCAAAATACCAAAATTAATTCAAATTTATTTATCTCCAATTTTCTGTTGTAGGGAATCATGTTACCCTATTTTCCATATATTTTTATTTTGGAGAAAAATAATTTGAATAAAACCCAAATACTCCAAATTGAAAATAATTTCCAAAAGGACTTTAAATTAGATCCTTTTAAACTTCCAACTCATATTTCATATGTTTTGAAGAAGTCATTTTATCTTCTCTCATGAAAATCATTGAGTTGCTTGAAGTTTCCGAATTGGAAATATTTTCAAATGATATTCAAATATTTTCAACACCCCTTTTCATTTAAATAAATGGAAGAAGTCATGTCATCTTCTCTCTAGGGTTTTGTATTTGAAAAGAATTTGAATTCATGGAGATCATAAAAGCAAAGTGAAAGTTTGGGAAAGTCCTTTTATTCCCTCTCATTTAACTTTCAAAAGATTTCGAATTCACTCACTTTCAGTCAATCAATCAAACAATCAATCCAATCTATCTGTTTATTATAACATTCCAAAATTTAGAATTTTGGGATGTTACACTGGCATCCTTCACATTATTGGCGAACTCAATTCATAGAAACAAGCGATTCAACCATTCTGTTGGTAAATCAAAAGCGCCACTGGAATATTTTTCACTACCCCTATCATACACGCAAAAAGGGGCAATGCCGCCATAGGGGCTGGTATGGGCGGCCGCCTTGGGTGGCTCGAAAGTGTGCACCTAGTTTGAGTCGTCCAGGTTGGCCCAGGCTAGTTTTGTTCGTCTCAACGCACGAGCAGGCAATGTAAAAAAATGAAGAAAAATGTTTCAATTTGGATAGGCCAATAACATAAGTGCAAGGCAGGCCCTATAGCAGGCTCGCGGCCCAAACGAGCGCCTCCCATATCTATCGACGGCAGGAAAAATCTCAATTCATCTGCTCCAGCCTCCAGTCTGGTTCGCTCCTAACCTAGCCGTCGCTGGACAGACCGACACAGCACTTCCCCCCGCCCTCGTTGGAGGGCAGTTGCCGGCTTCAAGCAAACGGAAGGACAAGAAGATGAAGGTCCAACCCTGGGTGTAGCCTGCGTGGGAGGCAGCGGCGGCAGCACGGGCATGGCATCGAGCTTGCGCAAACGGACAGTCGCAGCTTGCAAGAGTAGCATGCATAACGAGCAGGTACATCACATCCCTAATTATATCTAATTCAACTCTTCAATTTCTGGCCAATAGTTAAACCTGACGGTGTTGTAAAACTGCTTGTATGTAGGGAATCTATGAGAAAATGAAACCAATTTCTACTTATTTTATAACTCCCCCAATCAATACTGAACTGACTGAATCTGATGAATCTAATCAAGTTTCCGGTGCAAACATCCAGCTCATGTTGTTCTTGAGCCTGAAGTGTCTAATGAACAGAATGGTAATGAAGGATTTGATGCAAACATTTTACATGCTCCTGCTGATGAACATATAGTGTCTAATGAGGCATCTAATGCAAGCACTTTGCAAGCTCCCATTGAAGGATTTAGTGTCTAATGATGATCTGCTATGTTGAGAGAGATACAGAGATTTGCAGGCATTGATGACAAGCAAATTATAGTGCATTTTCATGGCTTGAGGAAACGTCGAGGCCATCTACCAGAAAGTCCCCGTATCATGACAATGTAGCATAAATACTTTTCTAATCTGTTGTTTGAAACTATTGGCATACTTGTGCAGGATAGATATATTGTATGCAGTTTGCGCACTGGTTATAGGTGTAATTACACTTCGATATTTTCAGCCAGAGAACGAATAATTCAAGCAGGTACAAACCATGTTTGTAGTCCTTGTACACCATGTTACATTTTGTGTTTTTTGGTGCTTGCATCATTTAGTGTTTATAATCTGAACTACTTTGGGTCATTAGCTAGTTTTCAAAGTGCATGTAGCTTCACATTTCTCAAGTTATGTTGATTTCCGGAGTGCAAGTGCCCTCGTATTTTTTAAGTTAAATGTTCGCCCCTGGTAACTTGAATTCGTGGATCCGCCACTGCACACAAATCGTACACGAATGCCAGTACGAATTAAATGAAATGCAGGGACTTACGCTAGCTCGTTGTACAGGCTCACTGCAGCTCTACTTGCGCTTGGGATGTTCCATGTACAAGTCCATGTTACCACTTGCTTGGATGTGCAGGCCTTGTGCTCCTTGCATCCCCCTCTGCATTTTTGACACGGCGAATGGCTGATCAAATAAGAGGAATCGACCTTGCTGTTGTACCGGAGGACAGATACTTACAAGGTTATACGGGTGTGCAGGATGTGTACCATATCCCGTAGCGCCGTCATGCTTCGCTAAAAATGGATTTGCTTGTTTTAGATGATATCTCCAGAAGAAATAAGAGTTAAAGTCAGAGTTGGATAGGCGTGTAAGCTAAGAGAGAAGTGAAAGGATATCCAAACATCGCCGGAACAGTGCACAAGGGAGTGATGTGTGGATACCTAGTTCGGGCCGGCGTTTGTGCATGCGCGCCTAGCTAGAGTGCGGGTCACTCCAGAGCCGTTGAGGGTGATGCGCTGGCGTTGGCTGGCCGCGTATGGATGCAGATCTTGAGTGGCAGCGGAGCGCTATGATGCGGTGGACGAGACTGTTGCTGAAGCCCCAGCGGCCTCGGGGGGCGGAGGCGCGACGATGTGCTCGGTGAAGTAGCCCCGGTGAGCTGGGAGACGGCGTCGGTGAAGCGCACCTGATGCGGTGGAAGTCAGTGTCTGTGAGGCACGTCGGTTGCGGCGGCCGACGTTGTCGGTGGACCACCCGGTGCGGTGGACGAGGGCGTAGATGAGGTAGCTCCGGTGCGGTGCTGAAGCGCGACCGTCGTCTTCGTCGTCGTCGTCCGGCACAGAGGTGGGGAAAGAGACGAGACGAGGGGCGATTCAAAATTTGCTCGAGTTGGCGGCGAATTAGGTATTTGAGCAATCTAGGCACGGAAGGGGACGGTGGAGAAGGGAGATTTTGCAGGGCTGGAATTGGGGCTGCCAGATATTTCAATCCGAAACGTGGAAGCGCGAACTTATTTTGTCGTCGTCCTTTTTTTTGGGGGGGAGGGGGTGGGTGGCTGGGTGCTAAGCGTCCGTCCGACACACGCGACCACCACGACACGACCCTGGTCTGCCTGGTGCGCCTACATTTGAGAATGCAAACGAATCTTCTTTCATTTGCAAACGAATCTGTATGTATTACCATGCCCGTGTTTTCCTTGCAACAATTAGTCATTCGAAACGAGATACTATAAATTAATTAATGAGGAGTTATTTAAAAAAATTGAAACGGTATCCACGCTAACGTGGATTAGAGTGTGTGTCACATAGTTAGTTATTTGAATTAGAGTGTGTGTCACATAGCGATCTCCAATTCTAACGCGGATTTCGCATTTCACTGTATCCACGCTACTTTTTTAATACACATTCATATGTATATGATGAACACCATGGTAGTGAGAAAACTTTTGGATGGATTCAAACATATGACCTATAAAATAGCACAACAAATCGAGTCAATGTCAACTTTTCGAAACCTAGTATGGCACGAATTCGAAATAATTACCCATATGCATGGTCCTCAGTTCAAATCTTACGATGTACACCGAATTGAAACATTGATATTAAGTCTCGTACTATCTACATTCAAATGTTGTTTTTAGCCCCCCCCCCCCGCACACACGCTACATACTTCCTGTATCGGTCGATCTTCCTCTCCTAACCACCTTAGGAAGCAACCGGTTTCCAACACACATCCATTCTTTGTCTCCATATTTCGATCTCTAACTCTCTCAACTACACAACTCCCCTTTTCCACTCTGTTACGAAATGTATTTACCTCACACACCCGCCATTGCACCCCATGCCGAGCTCTCTTTCTCTCCGCCAATCTCTCACTCTCTCGCGCTAAATACATGCATTGCCTATCTAGCCCCCCAACCTCTCGTGCGCACGCACGCACGTTGTCTATCTAGGTCACTCCCTCGAGACTGTCTCACTCTTTCTTCCGCGCGGTGGGCCACACTCGCTCAATCTCGCTCTCTTTATCTGAGTCTCGTTTAACCTCGTTTTCTTTCACACACAAATGATATATCTCCCTGTTCGGGCCTCGATCGACACACTCTATACTCCCTCACGCAGATTGTCTATCTAGGTCAGTCCATCGAAGCCGCCCCCACTCTTTCGACCTCATGGCGGGCCACGCTCTCTCTTTCTCTCTCCCTATCTCTCCCTCTCTCTCTCTCTCTCTCTCTCTCTCTTTGTATGTCTCGATTGACCTCGCTCTTTCTCGGACAAAAACAATATATCACCATGTTTGAGCCCAATTCGACTTATTCACATTGTATACTCTCTCACGCACATTTTCTATCTAGGTCACTCTCTCCAACCCGTCTCACTCTTTCGATCGCACGACGACCCTATGTGATCGATTGACCTTGCTTCCTCCCACGCACAAAATATATCTACACGTCTGTGACTGGATCATCTCTCAAGCTCTATCTTACAGCCCTCACCCTTGCCAAAAGCTCAATCGGACAATATCTCTCCAGAGCATATATATTTGTTCAGTGAATGTCGGACCACACTCACTTTGTCTCTCTATCTATATGTCTCTCGATTGACCTCGCTTTCTCACGCCGTATCTTCCACACATTGAAGCTACCTCTCCATCCGTCGCAAAGCCGGAGCTATTTACATTGCGAGGGGCACTCCAACCTTGGATTAATTTGTGTAGGCATTTATTTCGGTCGGTTTAGATTATATTTTCGTAGCATTCGGTCCACAACTACTCGAAACACCGTTGCAACCCCCGCAACTCCCCTAGTTGATGTCCCTCTGGCTCGGTCATCGCTCTCTCGCACGTCCTTTCTCGCCTTCAACGTCGCACCATGGTATTATTGCAAAAAACTCTGTTGTTCTCTTTAATTATTATAAATAAGCTACAAAACTACACACTGATAGTCCACTTGGAATGGAACAAATTTCGACCCACAAATTAAAGTGCTACAAACTACACACCGAGGGGCCCACATGTCATGAAACAAATTTGGACCCATATACAAATTAAAAAATAAAGGACGAGGATCGAACATGCGACCAGGGCCTTCAAGCCGCACGTCAATAGGCAACATACGTAGAACAGCAATGTTTGTTGTACCTCCCTTTGTTCACATAATGTTTTTATATTACCACAGCCTATTTAATTGATAACATGTAATATTATTTTTAGTACTATTCGCCTTCACTTACTGGTGGGTTCCATGTGTGCTCTCTCTCTCCTCCCCTTCTGCATTTAGACGCACGGGCAAACACGAAGAACTCACTGGCGATGTTGCCGTTGACCATTTCTGGACGTGTTCACAAGTTACGGCACAAGTTTCACGTGCTAGCAGAACTAGTCAGTGTGTACGTGCAATGCATGTTAATTTGGAAGTATATTAAGTGCGTGCGGATATTAAGTAGGATATTATTTGCGTGTTATTATGTGATTAGCACTATTTTTGGCATGAAATTAACTGCACGCTAAACGTGTTGAGCGCTCGACATTGAAGCAGTTTAGGTCGTTGGATGACAAGGAATACATGTGGCTTGATGATGTTTTATACTTAATTTGATACAGCTCTAGCAGAACATTCAATCGATCAAACCATAGATTTCGTTCAGTCTGACTCCGACTTTAAATTATACGACGATCGATCTAAAATAAACGGAAATGATAAACCTTCAGATTTTAAGCATGGCAATCCAAACGTTTTTCATGGCAAATTTAGATTATGCGGCGGCGGCGGGGGCGTCTTGCGGTGGGAAGCGGCTCCTCTGCCATGCTTTGTGTGTCATCGGGCCACTGACTGACGGCGACGGCGGCGCCTTGCGCCGTTGTTGGTGTACTCCTGGACGTTGGCCTAGCTTCAAGGAAGGCCAAAATGTTCTGGACTTCGGAGCGAGTCAACTGGCGGGAGGAGGCGACTAGCGTTGGTGCAAGGAAGCGGTCGACGGGGGCCATCCATGCCGCTGAGGGGGGCACTGGCACCCGCGCGGGGACATGCACTGTCAACGGCGCGGCAGAGACATTCGTGTGCACGGGCACCGGCACGGGCGCCCACGTCAGTGCATGTGTAGGCGCATGCACTGGCAGGTGCACGGGCACCGGCACGGGCGTGCGCATCAGTGCACGCGTAGGCGCATGCGTTGGCAGGTGCACGGGCGCGTGAAAGTCGGCGGTGGCCTCGTGGAACCCCTTGGCATCAAGCTCGGCGACAATGTGTGGCTCCCAGCCCATCAATGCCACGGGGATGGGCGCTGGCGCGGTCGGGGCGACGGGAGCCGGAACGGGAGCGGGGACAGGTGCGACGTCTTCCTGCAAGGCGAGTTCAAGCTCGTCCCAAAGCGCCTTATGTTCTTGAGACTCCGGCTAGGTGTCTTCCTCAGGAAACTGGAAGACTAAGGGCAGACCATCGTGATGCGGCATGGCATACGTTTAGGTCAGGCTGGTAGACGACAGGAGAATCGGAGAGGAAGAGAGAAGATTGTAGCGATACCGGGTAGTGCGGGGTTGATTTTAAACTGCGGCGTTGACGCCCATCGCAAAAAAAAGATTTTAAACTGCGGCGCCGACGACATTAAAAGTGGGAGAAGTTGGGACAAAGGTGGGCGGGGGAGCCTGGTCAAAGGGCTCGCCTCCCGGTGAGCCTGCACAGCGGTCTGCTCGCACGCCTCCCTGTCAGCCGGCACAGCGGTCTGCTCGCACGCCTCCCGTCGACTCACACGCTTGCTCGGACGGCACCTGCCGATGAGAAGCGGGACTCGTGGCGGCACGTAAACGCCCACGGTTTGAATAGTGAAAGCGTTCGCCTTAACGTGACAGGTCTTTGTTCCAAAATACCTTGGCTCTTCATTTGTGCAACTTGTCATAAGCAGCTTGTCTCAAATTGAAGAAAAAAATTACGAAGTAATATTTGTGCCATATCACGTGACCATGCTTAGTTTCAAGAATTTATGATCACTTTTGGATTTTGTGAAATTTAAGATCCAAGATTCCAAACAATATCATAACCTGCATCATGCAATAATTTTTCAAGCCATACATTTGTCCTGTTGTATTTCTTAAGAAAGGATTTGGTCAAACATTTTGCTTAGTTAGACTTCAGACAAGTTATATATGCAGAGCAAAAGGATAATCCCTCCGTACCAGTGCAATGCCTGATATATTAACTCAAGTATTAGGCATGAACAAACGGGCTCAATTCTGTGCTCATCCTGGTGGAGTAGTAGTAGTACTAGGCAATGCAGTTGACGGGTGACCTTGGCGAGCGGCGACTGAGGGAATTGAACCGTGCTCGGCACGGTAGGTAACGTTGTCTAGTTACTAAAGCATCCCTCCGTTGTTCATCGGTAGTCATTATGGACCGGGGACATGAGGGGAATTTCCTAGGGCTGGAATTCTGGCCGCCAGATATTTCGACTCGAAACGCGAAGACTTGACTGGTTGGGGTTGCCTAATGTGCGTACCACGCACGCCACCAGAAGGACACGAGCCCGGTTTTTTTATTTTTTATTTTTTTAAGATCAACACGAGCCAAGGTCTGGCTGGTACGCCGTTGGGTCCTACCATTCGAGAATACGAAAGGAAACTTTTAAATTGGCGAACGAATCTATGTGTATTACAATGCCCATATTTTCCTTGCAAATACTAATCTCAACGTGGTAATTGATTTATGACGAGTTGTTGAATTAGAGTGAATTTGTGATATAGTGATCTCAACGTGGATTTCACATTTCATGGTATCCCTGGTAAGTTTTTCAATGCAAATTCAAATTTAAAAGATGAACAATATGGACGTGAGAAAACTTTGTATGTATCAAGCATATGACCACACACACACACATACACACACACAGAGGCACCCACACACGAACACAACAACAATCCAATAAGTATAGTGCATCTATTTTTCCAAACCATGCATGTATGACACAAATTCAAAAATACTCCTTATGTTCCTAAATATTAGTCTTTTAGAGATTTCAACAAGCGACTACATATGAAGCAAAATGAGTGAATCTACACTCTAAAATATGTCTATATACATCTGTATGTGCCAGACCACTTGAAATATCAAAAAGACAAATATTTAAGAACGAAGGGAGTAAAATGTAAGGCATGCATGGTCCTCAATTCAATATTTAAAACGAACATGAAACTAAAACATGAATATTAAGTCTAGTACTACAGTACATGCAAATGTTTTGTTTAATTAGGCGGAGCTATGATTTGTCGGGGGTCACCCCCTCGACCTTAGATAAAATTGTGAAGCTCTGTTTAGGGTTGTTTAGATTATATTTGTCCCCACCCTCCCAACCACCGATTGGTTGTGCACCCCCCACCCCTCCTCCTCGAGAGAATATCATGTGCCCCCATACCTTAGATATGCCGATACGAGTTGCTTGGAGCTTGTAGATCTGAGATATAGCAGCTCACATGATGTCTTAATATTTTTACAGGAAACCTTGATGAGTTTGAGAATTGCACACAATTTGTACAAAAACTACTCAGATGCCCTTGGATCCCATATCCAACGACCTCGAAGCTCGTATCACCGTAGCATCTAAGATGAAGGAGGATATCATATTCTCCTGTATGTAAGAATATCATGTGCTACCACACCTTAGATGCTTTGGTGATACAAGCTCTTCGGAGCCGTTGGATTTGTGACCCAACACCTCCTCGGTGGTTCGAATGTTTTTTTTGCAGAAAAGTCCCCAAAGAGTTCGGCCACTGCTTACAAGCACAAAGACTGCTCAGATGCCATTGGATCTCAGATCAAACGACCTCGAAGCTCGTATCACCGTAGCATCCAAGCTGCGAGAGCACCTTACGTTTTCTCGCACAGGAGAATATGAGTTCATGGAGATCTAACGGCCCACAGTAGGAGGTTTGAATGTTTTTTGCAATATACGGCTGAGAGAGTTTGGGAATTGCGCAGAAAGTACAAGTACTACGCATGTGCCATCTAATCACTGATCATACGACCTAGATGCTGATATCACCATAGCGGGTAATTAAGCTACGGGAGCACCTAATATGAGCAATGGGCAGTCGTTGGATCCAAGATGCAGCGGCACACATGAGGCCTGAATGTTTTATTTGCAAAAAAACCTTTGGAGAGTTTGGAAATTGCGCATAATTACAAAGACTACACCCAAGCCATTGGATCTCACTTCCAATGATGTAAAAACTCGTATCGCCATAGCATCTAAGCTGCGGGGTGGATGTGATATTCTATGCCGCTGTCATTTTTGTTCGTAAACTTGCAAAATACGTGTAACTTATGCCGTTACTTGTCTAACTACGCAAAGTGTTTGTTCAAAAAAACCATCCTACACTGAAATATCGGAACAACACACGGGGGTCCCACTTGTCATTAATAAATTTGGACCTAAAACTAACAAATCTGAAAGACGAGATTCGAATTGGCAACCTGGACTACAAAGCATAAGTCGATAGCCTAAAACAACAATGGTTGTTGGCTTTGTCCCATAACTTGATTTTATACAGTATTACGTTGAGTAGAGTAGAGGGAGTGCCTCGTCAACACGTGCATGACCGTTGACTCACTTCCTGGTGGGTCCCAGGTCTGCGATCTCTCTTCTCTCCATCGTCTAACCTTTGCACGGGCACACACGAAGAGCGGCGCTAGCTTGCCGTGGTGTTATTACAACTAAAAAAAGCTTGGAAAATAGAAGAATCGCCTAGAACAAGAGACGTTGTGGCTGGTCCAGACGGAGCTAACCACACCTATCCTTCGTGCCATGTTAGCATGATGAAGCTGTGTGGCTAGTGGGGTGTTTTCGACCGACTGGCTGGGTCCCGAGGTCGAACCATAGGTACTACGTTTGATACAGTAAATTTTTACACGCACATTTTTCCACCATGCCGACACATGGCACACCCTACCGTGCGGTTTCGGGGTCCTCCCGGGTGGTGCACGCATATATTCTTCCTAACGTGGGACGCCCTACCGCGTGGTTTCGCTGAAGCAAGTAAATGAGTCGTCAAATCACGAAAGACCCCTTTTCCCACCGAGTACATCAGTGAAGCATGGTGGCTAGCTAGTTGGGCTAGTTCGACCGATTAGCTAGGCCGCCGCCACATTTGTATTTTCACCGCTTTTTTATCTACTTGCCGGCAGGTAAATTTTAATATCCACCGCGGCGTTGCTCTGGTGTTTGAGTGCGGCAGGATTTTTAATTTTTTGATTTATGGGAGCAGGCGCGGCATGATTTTTAATTTTTTGATTGACGGGAGCAGGCGCGGCAGCAATTAGTCACGATGACTCCGCCTGTAAAACCCACTGCTCCCTGATGTGAGAAGTCGTCGACTGGTGTTTTACCATGGTGAAAACCAAAAGATTCCCCGCTGCTCGGCTGGCTCCCTCCGCCTTCCCGTAGATTGCATTGCCTTTCAGCCGTTTCGCCCCCTGCATCACCAACGTCGTGCGCCTCGAGAAGCAGAGGGACTTCGGTGGTGTTTAGGCGCCCTCTGCATGGGCATGTCCATGTCTCGGCGCAACATGACCGTTGGATCAAACTCAGACAGTGCAGATCAGTCACTGTAGCACAAAGCGTGTGGGTGTGTTTGGTTGCATTCTCATCTCAATATACTCCTCTGTCTAGGTGTGTAAGTCACCTTACGAAAACCAAATAATCCCAAAACACTTAGGCACGGTACATTAACTCCCTCCCCGTTTCTTGTTTTGTGACATATCAACCAATAAGAGACGTGGGTCGTGCATGCTTTCAATGACTTGAGACTAATAAACATGACATGCAGTGGTTAGTTCATTGCATGCAATGTTATTAATTAGCAAAAAGACATTAAGTTTTCTCGTTTTCCTCTCCGCCTTGGTCGCAGTGCACAACGTAAGATGACTTACACACCTAGACGGAGGGAGTAGTTGTTTCCTCTTCGTGTATTTGTGTTAACCTACTAGTGTGGACTCATGCACCCTTCATGCACTCTGCCAAACACCCAAAAGTGGGTCAAGAAGGGAACTTTTGCTCCCATCCCATGCACCCTTCATACACCCTGCCTAACACTATTCGTGCTTCATATGGTTCATGTTTCGTGGAGTACTGTAGCACCGTACTCTCCATGCACTGTAGACCTAGTTCTGTTAACATTGATCTCACCGTTCATTCTCGACCGGACAGTCGAGAAAGCGGTACTATGTTACTACATTACTGTTCATATAGTTGACATGCGCACAACATCATTTGTTGTCGTCATATCTTACTACACTAGCAACAAGATTATGTAGTACTGACGTATGAACCACCGCACATGCCTAGTAGTAGGAGCACTGTGTATGTTCAAGTGGCTGCCGTGTTTCGCACTCCTCCGTCGTAAGAGTGGAAACGCTCGCTGTAATCATTTTTTTCTTCAGAAAAACAGTGGACACGCTCTACCGTGCGGATCCTCCTCCAGCCATGCACTAAATTACTCACTTTCGCCGACGTGTGGGACAGCCAGCATCGGGGTCCACCAGCCATGCACTAAATTACTCCGTAGTAGAGTGACGATAAACTACCCCGATCGAAGCGCCACAGTAATGCCCAATGAGCCGTTAAATCACAAAACCCCCTCCTTTCCAGCAGTAAGTTGGACGGACGAAGCAACCATCATTTCACTCTTCTCTCTCAGCTTCCTCTCTACCCAACTCGCTTCTCCCTCATCTTGTTCCTCATTTCTTCAAGAAAACCCCGACCTGCTTCTGCCATTGTTCTTCTCTCCCAAAGAAGGAAAGGTGAGCGCATCAATGGTGTTGATTCTGGCCAAGGCTTGGTCTTGCAACCCCGGGACTGAACCTATAACTCCCTCTCTTTTCTTCTTTTGGGTTTGTGATTATGGTTTCTTTTCTTTTATTTCTATTTGACAGTTTCTTGATGGACGCTGGAGCACCGGCCGAAGTGATGTCTATGGTTGGCCAAAACCGTCGAGGCTCATGGTACGAAGAAGCACAAGCATCCCGCCGAGACTACCGCAGACAAGCTCAAAGCCATCGCCCTGTCCAAGCCCCCCTCTCCGGGATCCCTCATTAAGCAAGTCCAGGTAATATCTCTTCTTGACGATCTTTTTCTCGATCTTGATCATGTTTTTTCATCTAACACGCAGTACTAGTACTAGTAGTACAACTTTCTGAGTGATCTTGCATGTGATTTTTGTGTGCCAAATGACGGTTCTAAATTCCTCTTTTGACCAAAACATGCGAGAGGTTGACACTGATTTCTTATAGATTACTTTCAACTACTCCCTCTGTCCCAAATTTCTTGTCTTAGATTTGTCTAGATATGGATGTATCTAATACTAAAATATGACTTGATACATCTGTATCTAGACAAATCTAAGACAAGAATTTTGGGATGGAGGGAGTACTTTATGAACATCAATGCTACCTTTGAAGAGGGTATATTTGCCTCAATAACTTGTGTTATGGATATTGCAAGTAATCACTCTGCTCTCATGCCTTTGAAGACATGTTCTAGTGTCTTTGTTCACTCATTTCTGTGCGTATATGTAGTCATATATGGAGTATAATATCGAAAATCATCTTATATTTCTGAATGGAGGTAGTAATAAAATATGGTTTCTGTTTGAATTAGAACCAGGTCCACGGTGGAGTTGAAGTTCTCAAAGTCATGCCGTGTGAACTGGAAGACCTGAGGATGAGTTCTACTGCTAAATTATCCAGCTGATGTGTCCTTGTCACCACGTGTCCTGAACTAGTGTTTTCATGTAGCATTGTTGTCGGGCGTGTTCTCGAGGCTGTACTTGACCACAACAATTTCCTGGCTGTGCCTTCGATTACGAAGGGTGTGGTTCTTGTAAAGCTTCCCAACAAGTCTGATGCGGCCTGTCTTCATGATCATGTTTATGAGTGGAAAGACCACTCTGTTAGGTTCTCCAAGGTTGACGAGATGGTGATGGTGCATGTAGACATCTCTCACGAAGTCCATGGCCTAGTCAGTTATGCGGGGTTCATCCCGTAGGTCGGTGGCAAGAAATAGTCTGCAGAGTTTAATTAGTGCAACTTTGCTTGTCTGTAGTAAGTACTATTGTTCAGTACTTGATTTGTGTTTGTGAACCCTGTATTGTTTATTAGTATTGCCGCTTTTGGTGTCTGGTCAGTCCTGAGAACGGTCTATGTTAATGTCTGTCCACTCAATTTAGTCTGTATATTTTGAAGTATCCAGATCATCTTTTTTGTGAGGACGGTTTATCAATTATGGTTACACTCCAATATCTGTATGCATTGCAGGGTTTATCGCACCCACCAGGATTTCCAGTCCCATGGATGTTCGGTCCATACGATTTGTCACGACCTTTGGACTGTCCTACTTGTGGGAGTAGGCGGGGCCCCTGCATGCCACCCGTAGTTGGACGATCAATCTTCTGTTTAGTACTTCGACATAGTGATTTCCTGGTAAGGATTCACTCATGTCACATCAAGTAAATCTTATTGATTTACTGTCTAAATCTTATTGATTTAATGTCATGTTTTCTTTCTTTTCCTGCAATTTTACGATGCAGGTTTTGCCATGTGACATTCATCACAGAATAAACCGTTTGGTTTGCTCTACGATGGGTATTTTTGCAGGTTTCACTTCTTATGTCGTGTCAGTAACGAAGGCACTGTCCATCACTTATATTACTGGAAAAAATTGGATCAGTCTCTTGTCTGAGTACAAGCTGAATCCCTATGATGAACTGTAGTTTGGTTTAACAAAAACGCCACAATTAGTCCTTCTCGCGTTTAAAAGAAATGAAGAAAAAAACTGGATCACGGTCACGAAGCCTAGTCAAGTTAGAAAGCTGATCATAGCAGACCAGACACGATCATCGCTGTCTCGCACATCGGTACCACCTTCAGCAACGGATCGAGCACCGGTAGTTGCTCTAGCACTGACAGCGGCAGCAGCTCAGTCTGATCCAGCTGAGGATTGGGCACCGACCGCGTCAGCGGATCAGGTGATCTACCGGAGGATCGGGCATGGACACCGGCACCTGCTCCGACACCGGCACCAGCTCTACAAGGAGCACCATCTCCGGCAGCAGCAGCGGCTTCGGCACCTGCACCAACACTTGCACTTGCATCTGCTCCGGCCCGTACAGCGGCAACCGAACGAGCAGTTGCACCGGCAATAGACTGGGTTGCAGTTCGCACTTCATATACCAAAGTCCTTACAAAAACCGACATGTCCACCTTCTTGGTAAGCATTGGCCGCCCAAGTGTTTCGTTCTTTTTTCTTTCCATGTTGTTTTGCATGATTCACCGTGTTGATCTAACTGTTTGGGTATGTCTTCTTGTTTGCAAACAGAGAATTCCTAGAGCAACGAGGGAGTCGTTCAACAATCCGGGCGACAGCGGCCAAGTTTCTCTTACCATGCGCATCCTTGGTGTGAATGAATCTGCTCAATATACTGTAAGTACAAAGGATGGTCGCATGATGATTGATGCTAAAGGATGGTCCAGGTTCAAATCTAACTCATATCTTGCGGTAGGGGATGATGTCAAAATCGAACTTTCTCGGCAAGGAGAGCTGGTCCAAATCAACTTTGAAATTCTTTAGTACTGCCGAACTAATCTATCCGCCGAGAGATTTTGATGTAATACTCTGGCATGGTGAAGCAAGTGTCCTATGTGTATAAGTAGTACGACAGTATCGTTGATAGAATTGCGACTCTGATTGCTGGTTAGGAACTGTCATTTGATTTCATTTCTACAGCTGTTGTGCTTTATTCAATTTGGTGTATTCGCCTTACGACAACATCTAAAACCAACGCCGTACCGACCGCTTGCAATATGAAAAGCGCTGAGGTAGAACACATGGGCCCCCAAACATGCAGGCCCACCGGCCTATGGCCCAAAGTCCAGAACCGTGAGCGTGTCTGAGTATTTCTCAGCTGAACCCCCATAATGCCAGTGCGTTGCACGTAACATCAAGATGCATTTGTATGAGTATTTTATCTTGTGAGAGAAAAGGATGAACGCGGGAAGGCCTTATTTGCAAATGTGGAGAGGTGTGTGGGTACCTTTTTGCAAAATTGCCATAGTTTCCTTCCTATCCGTCAGATATAAATCGGACGACCTATATTGCAGGATGACAGGCACACCATCATCACCAACTCATCTATACCGTGTTAAAAAAACTCTGTTTTTATAATTATATATGTTATATATATTCCCCTTGATTTTTCTTATGTATAAAGTTGTGATATAAAAGATCTTTATATTTCTTTATAGAGGGAATATCTCTCTGTCAAAAATATATTTATGTGTAATAACTAGTTACTCCTGTCTTTCTACTTCCTTGCGCTTATATGTGGGGCATCCGGCAACGGGGTCCACATGCCATATGCACAAAATTAGAGTGCACAACTGCACGGTAGACACACCCCGGTCGTAGCGCCGCATTAATGCCCAATGAGCCATCAAATCACAAAAACCCACACCATTCCAGCTTTAGCTGTAAGCTGGACGGACGAAGCGGCAATATTTCACTCGGCCTGAATCCCTTCTCCCTTGTCTGCTTGTTCAGAGAAAACCCCCGCTCGGCGATTGCATAGGGTTTTCTCATGGAGAACCTGGTACGAATTCTTCATCCATCCCCGATAAATCCAAGTCCCTTGGTCGCGGGTACTCCTAGGATGGCAACCGCCGCCGTTGATGCATTTTTCTTCCTACTGAATCTAGTGTGTTTCATTTGCAGTGCCAAAAGTGCGAGGACCCTACAGGTTTCTGCGCCCTCGGCGAGACGCCACACTTATTCCTTCTCATCCTAACACAAGATTTTAAAACGCGCATAGTATGTTCCTAGAATCCTCTTTTCTATCCGGGAGGGTGGGGTTTTTTGAACATGATGTCGACTAATTTGGAAATTTGGATTGCTATATTTGGATAAAAGGTACTAGTACCATGGTCAACACTGACGTGAAGGAGGAAAGTATTTCTAGATTTGGATATAGGGAATACATTGTGTTCTCATATTATTTTTCCTGCAGTGCATTCCTTGCTCTGCCAGAACACATGTACTCAAGATGCTCGGCCTTGCCATAACTGAATACACCAGTTTAATGGTAACAGTGAAGACAAGCCATGGATATGAGTTTCAAGTTGGGTTCATGAACCAAGAAGATCGCTGCTTTTTTTATGGCCGAACTTGGATAAACATTCTCAAGTGTTACATACTGAAAGTTGGCGCACGAATGTTGATGGAAATAGCAGAACCTGGTCTCATCTTCACTGCGATCTTCCACCCTGACGTCATTCCAATTGTTCATCCATGTTAGTTTTGTATCTGGTTCTTGCTTGTTGCCTCGATTACTTCTTAATCCACCTATTCTGTCTAACTAATCACAATTTAACTTTAGAAGTAGCCACGTGGGATATGTGTGCCACTGCTGCACTCGTTGAACAGGTCCAACTGTGTCGAGAAACTTATGGTACGAGCTGTTTTCTGTTATATATGTTGTTCATAAACTATTGCTTATACACAGTTTTACAGCAGTGATCTTCTTGAAACAGAAACTGCCCAGTTCTATTGTTCCTATACAGATGCCTGACCATGGTCGGGTCAGACTTGCGCTTGGTCACAACATGATGTTTATGTCGACCTACTCCATTCCCCTTGGAGGTGAAAAGATACTTATTCATGGGTGGTCTCAAATAATGAAGGCCCGTCCATCTTGGAGAATAGGACAGAAGATTATGTTCCTGCTTTTCCATGTCTCTAAAGCGAATATCCTGTTTATTGACCACATTGCGAGATGAAGCCGCTTTCAGAAGGTTGTGGATGCGCGGGGTGGCGCCTGGGCCTTGTCCTGGGGCTTGGCGGCCTCACCCTTGGTTAACTGTAGGCAAAGTAGTAGTGTTCGAGGCATGCTTTGTACAGTTTTGAACCTGTATAAGTACTCATACTGCTTTCAGCTATGGTTGTTAAGTGCCCCTGCTAGTTTCAGTTAAGGTTGTTAAGTACTCCTGCTGCTTTTACAGTCTGTCGTGTTTCTTTAGTCCTGTCTTCCTCCAGCCGCCAAAACCAAACCAGCGCCGGTGGGGCCGCCTACTTCCGCCCCCACGACTGGATGCGCCTCAGCGCACGCATCGCCGCCCCACCGTCTCCTAAATTGTTAACGACGTCGTCCTCCGCGCGCTTTGGTGCGCTCGCTGCGGTGCCGCCCTCTCGCGTTGTCAACATGGTCAACAAACAACAGGAATCGGCAGAAGTACGTGGAGAGGATGACAGTACGGGCCCACCATGTCAGCGTATGGAAAAATAAAATGCTTCCTCCTAGTGTTTTCCTGACATCTGGGACCCACGACATTGTGAGCGTATATAGTGAATAGACAAGAGAACATCACAAGATCGGTTGACACCTGGGATGTAGCTGCTCGAGCAGTATTTTTTTGTTATTGTTGAGACGGGGCAGGGTTTGAACTGGGCTGTGGCCCGTCTAGCCCAGGCTTATATTTTATGTTCACCATGTGACCAGCCCAGCTATTTTTCTTTGTGAAAATGAGCCGAGTTTATTTTTTCTGAAGAATACCCAATCCGGGCCTATTTATTTTTCTACGCCCTGATGGGCTGCAACTCTTTCAAGACGCCTACAAATCTTGAAAGTAATATGAAATTGGTTTTAAATATAAAAACAGATGACAAATTGGCAATTACTTTATAATTTCTGAATTTTTTCACATTTTCACATTCCTATTTCACTGGGCATTAACCTAATTTAAATATATCTTCAAAGTACTTTAAATCTGGCTCGACATTTCGGTATTAAAAATAGTTTGGAACCCACAGAAATATGCAAAATTGGCCCTGGCCAACCAAAAAAAAGGACGGCAATAAATTGCATAAGAAGTCGTAATGAGCTATATATAAATTATTAAAAAAAAGAGGGAATGGTCTGACTTATGGGCCTATTAAGTTGACGCGTATGCAAGATTTTTTTAGTTATTATATACGTCAACAAACGATTCTAGTAGACGTAACCGTTGGATGTCAATCCAACGACCGTCGTGTTTCTTCAATCTCTGATCTTCTTGCTCCAGCCGCCAAATCCAGCGCCGACGGGACCGCCTGCTCCCGCCTCCCGTGCAGGCCTCACCGCCCCTACTACTCCCACCGCTGGCCAGGGCATCCTTCTACTCACCCACACCCCCTGTTATTCTACGGCGACAGCAGCCTCACACCGCAGCCGAACCAGTGAACCCTCGTACTCCTCTCCGCGTGGGCATCCACTACCGCGTCTTCCCTGGCTCCGCGTCATCCCCTTCCTAGGCCTCGTCGTCGTCCACCGCCCTGGTGCTCTCGGCGCGGTGTGGTCAATGTGGTCAAGGAACGACTTCCATCGGAAGAGTACTATCATGGAGAGGCTGACAGCTGGGTCCACGGCAGCCGCAAGGAAGTGCCTCCTTATTACGCGAAAAATAATAATTCCTCCACCTGACAGCAGGGACCCACCGGACGGGCCACCGTATTTGGCAAAAAAACGTTTTCCCCCTGACTGCAGGGACCCATCGGACGGGCCACCGTATTTTGCGAAAAAATGTTCCCCCCGCTGTCAGCTCGGACCCACCGGAAGTGCCTCCTTATTACGCACAAAAATGAATACTCCCCCTGCTAGCTGGGACCCAGTATAGTGGGAGGCTGACTTGTGGGCCTACTAAGTTGACGGGGACGGAGGGCTTTGTCAACTTAGTCAATATGCACGATTCTAGCTCCATTGACCATACGATGTCCATCCAACGGCCGTAGTGCCTCTTCAACCTCTGCTCTTCTTGCTCCAGCCGCCCAAACAAGCGCCGGTCGTGCCTCGTGCTCCTGCCTCCTGTGGCCGGCTGCGATGCCGCGGAGGCCTCACCGCCCCCTACTACTCCCACCGCTGGCCAGGCCATCCCTCTACTCACCCACACCCCCCTGTTATTTTGCGGCGACGACAGCCTCACACCGCAGCCGAACCAGTGAACCCTCGTACTCCTCTCCGCGTGGGCATCCACTGCCGCATCTTCCCTGGCTCCGCGTCGTCCCCTTCCTAGGCCTCGCCATCGTCCACCGTCCTGGTGCTCTCGGCGCGGTGTGGTCAATGTGGTCAACGACCGACTTCCATCGGAAGAGTACTGTACGTGGAGAGACTGACAGCTGGGTCCACGGCTGATACGTCTCCGTCGTATCTATAATTTTTGATTGTTCCATGCTATATTATATTCTGTTTTGGACATTATTGGGCTTTATTATAAACTTTTATATTATTTTTGGGACTAACCTATTAACCGGAGGCCCATCCCAGAATTGCTGTTTTTTGCCTATTTCAGAGTTTCGCAGAAAAAGAATATCAAATGGAGTCCAAACGGAATGAAACCTTCGGGAACGTGATTTTCGGAACGAACGTGATCCAGAGGACTTGGACCCTACGTCAAGACATCAACCAAGAAGGCACGAGGTAGGGGGGCGCGCCTACCCCCCAGGCGCGCCCTCCACCCTCGTGGGCCCCATGTTGCTCCACCGACGTACTTCTTCCTCCTATATATACCTACGTACCCCCAAACTACCAGATATGGAGCCAAAAACCTAATTCCACCGCCGTAACCTTCTGTACCCATGAGATCCCATCTTGGCGCCTGTTCCGGAGCTCCACTGGAGGGGGCATCGATCACGGAGGGCTTCTACATCAACACCATAGCCTCTCCGATGATGTGTGAGTAGTTTACCTCAGACCTTCGGGTCTATAGTTATTAGCTAGATGGCTTCTTCTCTATTTTTGGATCTCAATACAATGTTCTCCCCCTCTCTTGTGGAGATCTATTCGATGTAATCTTCTTTTGCAGTGTGTTTGTTGAGACCGATGAATTGTGGGTTTATGATCAAGTTTATCTATGAACAATATTTGATTCTTCTCTGAATTCTTTTATGTATGATTGCTTATCTCTGCAAGTCTGTTGAAATTATCAGTTTGGTTTGGCCTACTAGATTGATCTTTCTTGCAATGGGAGAAGTGCTTAGCTTTGGGTTCAATCTTGCGGTGTCCTTTCCCAGTGACAGTAGGGGTAGCAAGGCACGTATTGTATTGTTGCCATCGAGGATAACAACATGGGGTTTATATCATATTGCATGAGTTTATCCCTCTACATCATGTCATCTTGCTTAAAGCGTTACTCTGTTCTTATGAACTTACTACTCTAGATGCATGCTGGATAGCGGTCGATGTGTGGAGTAATAGTAGTAGATGCAGGCAGGAGTCGGTCTACTTGTCTCGGACGTGATGCCTATATACATGATCATACCTAGATATTCTCATAACTATGCTCAATTTTGTCAATTGCTCAACAGTAATTTGTTCACCCACCGTAATACTTATGCTCTTGAGAGAAGCCACTAGTGAAACCTATGGCCCCCGGGTCTATTTTCCATTATATTAATCTCCCGACAACAAGCTATTTCTAGCGCCGTTTTTATTTTGTTTTCTTTAGTTTGCATCTTTATCATAAAAATACCAAAAATATTATCTTATCATATCTATCAGATCTCACTCTCGTAAGTGACCGTGAAGGGATTGACAACCCCTTTATTGCGTTGGTTGTGAGGATTTATTTGTTTGTGTAGGTGTGAGGGACTTGTGCGTGGCCTCCTACTGGATTGATACCTTGGTTCTCAAAAACTGAGGGAAATACTTACGCTACTTTGCTGCATCACCCTTTCCTCTTCAAGGGAAAACCAACGCAGTGCTCAAGAGGTAGCAACGGCCGCAGCAAGGAAGTGCCTCCTTATTATGCGCAAAATAATTATTCCTCCACCTGACAGCGGGGACCCACCAGACGGGCCACCGTATTTTGCGAAAAAACATTTCCCCCTGACTACTGGGAACCATGAGCTACATCTTCGCACGCAAGGAAGTGCGTGCAAAAAAAAATGATTCGCCCCCTGACTGCTGGGACCCACCAGCTACATCTTCGCACGCAAGGAAGTGCCTGACAGTCGGGACCCACCTGGTCGAAGCGTTCGTAGCATTGTCATTCTGGTCATGAACATGTACGTACATACTGGTCGATGTAGAGGCGCACACATGTCATAGTAGAGGCGCGCACGTAGCATGTACACGTACATACAGCGGCCAGGGTGCAAGAAAGTAACTACGGCCACGTACGTACATACGAGCGGGGTCTCGAATGCCTACTCACGCGTACGTACGGCCAGGGCTCGTGTACATGGCTGGGTTGGAACGGAGAAACAACGTTGTCATCGTGTTCATGGGGAGCCAACCGGCTGGGTCGGAACGGAATGCGTCGTTGTGTTCATCGGGAGGGCTTGGACGGAACAACCGATGCAAACGAGGCCTGGCGTATCGCGGAACAGAGGAAACGGCCTTGTGTTTGACTGGCCACGTTCGAAACAGGATCATGTTCATCGGGAGGGGTCTGGCGTACCGCAAAATGGAGGAAACGGACCTCCTACGGTCGAAACGGGGGTCCTGTTGATCGGGAGTGGTGTGGCGTACCGCAAAACGGAGGAAACAGACTTGTGTTGGAGCGCTACGGTCGAAACGGGGGTCCTGTTCATCGGGAGGGGTGTGGCGTATCGCAAAACGGGACTCCACGGGATACTGTTCATCTCCACCATCGACCCCCTCCAGCCTCCACGGGCTACTGTTCATCCACCGTCGACCTCCTCCAGCCTCCACCTGCGACTGTTCATCCACGGGCTCCTGTTCATCCAGCCTCCACCGTGCGCTACTCCACCGGCTACTGTTCAACCAGCCCTCTCCATGGGCTCCTGTTCAACCACCCCTCCACGGGCTCCTGTTCATCTAGCCCTCCACCGTCTACTGTTCATCCCGCCCTCCACGGGGTGGTCCTGTTCATCCAGCCCTCCACGGGGTCCTGTTCATCCATCCCCAACCGGCTCGATCGATCGGGGTCCTGTTCATCCAGAGGCAACACCATGGGGTCCTGTTCATCCACCCCCACCGGGAACTGTTCATCCAAACCCCCTAGCAACGCTCATTGTTCATCTAGAGGCAACACCACGGGGTCCTGTTCATCCACCCCCACTGGGAACTGTTCATCCAAACCCCCCAGCAATGCTCACTATTCATCCAGAGGCAGCATCGATCGGCTTCAGTTAGCAGCAGTAGCGAAGGAACCACTCGATCGGGTTCAGTTAACAGCCATCGATTGATCGCTCGGGTTCAGTAACGCGTAGCCTGTAGTGCAATCGCTCGGGTTCAGTTAGAGCCCAACGCCTCGCACCCACACGCGTGCGTGTACGAGAGAAACACGCATCGCTCGGCCCCGACCACCCACCGTAACCGGGAACACCTTGATATTTTCCTCGCCCTCGCTTCTACCACGGTTTTTTCCGTCATGGACGGCCCAAAGAATGTCATGCAGCTGCGTGTTCGGCCCGCCCAGGACAAAAAGCCCATTTTCTGTCATGAGTTTTTGTCATAGAAGTAGGACCCCACCACATCTATGATGATACCGTGTTTTGTCACAATTATTGTCATAAGTATGATAGAAAAAATTTCGTTCGGCCCAATATGTCACGGATGTGTCTTTTTTTTGTAGTGGCTCTCTATGGAGGTAATACCCTACTTCCTGCTTGATTGATCTTGATGAATATGAGTATTACAAGAGTTGATCTACCTCGAGATCGTAATGGCTAAAACCCTAGAAGTCTAGCCTGTATGACTATGATTATGATTCTTGTCCCTATGGACTAAGCCCTCCGGTTTATATAGACACCGGAGGGGACTAGGGTTGTACAAAGTCGGTTACATAGAAAGGAATCTTCATATCAGGATGCCAAGCTTGCCTTCCACGCCAAGGAGAGTCCCATCCGGACACGGGAGATAGTCTTCGGTCTAGTATCTTTACAGCCCATCAGTTCGGCCCACGTCCGGACGCTCGAGGACCCCCTAATCCAGGACTCCCTCAGTAGCCCTTGAACCAGGCTTCAATGACGAGGTGTCCGACGCGCAAACTGTCTTCGGCATTGCAAGGCGGGTTCCTTCTCCGAATACTCCAACACAGCCTTCGGACGCAACGAACATGTCCGGCTCTGCAAAACAGATACCACACACCACCGCAGAGGAAATAATATTTTGCAAGTCCAATCTGCTGACAACTTTTCTGCAACGTGATATCACGTCACCACCCGGTTATTATATCGAACCGTTTTTTCGCCCGTCGCTCCACGTCTTGTCGAAGCAGAGATCGTGTCCCCTTATTGCGGGATCCTCATCAATACGGGCGTGGGTATCCCAACCGTCCTATTGGCATGATTCCTTAAGAATAGGCAGGTTTTAAGGCTTAGGAGGAGGCGTTCGGTATTCATTGCCTTTATAAAGGGACCAAGACCCGTCTTGCTTCTTCACGCCAACCCTTCTCCAGCTTCGAGCTCCACCACCCAAGGTTCAATCTAATTGTGTTGAGCTTCCCAGTCATGTCCGAAACCTGCTCTCAAGGTCGGTGGATGGCTTCTTCTGTCATAGAGGAGGATATTACGAAGCTCCGAGCGGCAAGATACCTGACCGCGGAAATCCCCCACAGGCTTCCTGCTCAAGGGCAGGTTATCCCTACTCCCAGATCCAGCGAGAGGGTCGTATTCGTCTCCCACTTCCTCCGAGGGCTAGGGTTTGCTCTCCACCCCTTCGTTCGAGGGCTCATGTTCTATTACGGGCTAGATTTTCATGATCTAGCTCCGGACTCCTTTGTTCACGTCTCGGCATTCGTTATCATATGCGAAGCCTTCCTTCATATTCCCCCACACTTCGGCTTGTGGCTCAAGACCTTTAAGGTGAAGCCGAAGGTAGTCAATGGGAAACAAGCGGAGTGTGGTGGTGCTACGGTGAGCAAACTTATCAACGCTTTTTGGCTAAAAGGATCCTTCACAGAATCTTCCGACTTATGGCAGCGGGAGTGGTTTTACATCACTGAACCCCGCGGCACCAAGTGGGAGGCTACACCCGCGTTCCGATCTGGTCCTCCAATTCAGCTTGCATCATGGATCAATAAGGGGTTGGACTGGGGATCAATCGACGAAGTGCAGACTCTACAGAGCCGCATCCGGAGCCTTATTGAGAAGGACATCGGACTTATCAACGTAATCCAAGTAATGCTAGTCCATCGGGTCCTACCATGCCAGCGGCGGCCTCTTCGCCTGTGGGAGTTCAATCCGGAAGGACCACGAACCCTTCAGCACTTCTTCAGCACAACGCACAAAGGAATGTGGAAATTATTCTTCGAGGCAGGAAAACAGAGGACGTCGGCCTTGACTGCAACCATCCGGATACCTTGGTAAGCACTTGACTCTCGAATATAGCTTAGATAAGCATCTCATAATAAGATACTGAGAAAACCATCTTCTTCTAGGGCTGGATAAAGAAGGTGGAGCGAATCAGGTGTTCGGCTCCTCTTCCCGAAGACTCAGCTAGTCCCGTGCTAACAAGGATGCTGGTCCCGGCGCCATACCAGGTGCCGGTGGAAGAGGACAATGAGGAGAGCGGGGAGGCAAAGGTGGCTTCCATCCCAGAGGTAAACCACACACTGTGTCCGGGGAGATTAAGGCCCCCTCTTCCAAAGACAAAAGAGAAGGAGAAGCTGACATCCTTTCTCCCTATGATAAGAAAAGGGCCGCCTACGAAAGTTGGGAGGTAAGGGCTCCTAAGCGAGGCAAGACGCCCCTGTCGGGTGGTTCAGGCTCGGAAGGTGATGTTGTCGCACAGTTCCTTCGTAAGGACAAGCCTCCAGCCGAATCGTAAGTGAACAAAGGTGTTTTAAACATATCCCGTTCCTTTTCTCATTACAAAGGTAACATCTAGAATATGTGTTTTGTAGTCCGGCACACGGTCTTCCTCAACAATCCTCATCCTCGGGGGACCTTCTTCCAGAGATGATGGAAAGCGAGATGCCTCCACAAGCTTCCTCGCCCAACAGGGCAGACGACGTCGAGGTGTCGTCCCGGAGGATCTCTCCAGATCAACAGAGGATAATGGAGACAACGCCCCAAGGTGAAACTTTGGCCGCCCAGGGTCCGAAGTGTGCGGTCCCTACGGGGGTAACATTAAAGGCTCCGGACTATTCGGTTTACAGCGGGAGACGACTCTAGGGTCAAGCAAACATATCCTTTCAAAGGGAGTCCGTACTCCTACAGCTGCTTCCAGGAATCCGAAGGCACCGGGTACACTGATGGACATGTTGCGGTATTCGTCCATCTCAGAGGAGCATCGTACCTTGATGGGTACGGTGGTTGAGAGGATTCTGTCTGCGAAAAACGGATTGAATGAAGCCTTCATGGGCCTGCTAAGAGGCTTTGAGGTATGTAATGTTATATTTTTGATTGTCCTCTATATGCAAAATGCACCTGTGTATAGATAGTAGCCCTTGAGACTCTAGTTGGCATCCAAAGGGAGGCAATGAGAGGATCGAAAAAGATGTCCCCAGGAAATAATCTAATTAATTGAAACACATGCTGTTACCTCCATGACGACTGCCCACGCTATAGAGATTGCAGGTCTGGAGCACAAACTTGATGTGGCCGATAACGACATCATGCTTATTAACAGGCGACTCGACGAGGCGCAAGGTATGTGTTGGGGCGGTCAGTGTATGCATATATAATAACATGAGCACGAAGCTAGAATTATATTCCGAGACATGCATATCTGTAGATGGTGCTGCCGCGGTTGAGACCCTTCGGGCTGAACTTCCCGAGCCAAGGAGCAAGCTCGGATGAGTAATGTGGCTGCTAAGAAGGCAGCCGATGAGTTAGAAGCCGGACAGGCTGCTCAGCGCCACTATGAGGAGAGAATGTCCACTATGGCGCGCGAGCTGAAGGAAGCCACTGTCCGGTGCGAATTCCTCGAGAGGGATAACAATGCCAAAGCGGCCGATCTTGACAAGGCCTTACAAGAGGCAAGAGAAGCACGATCTGAGTCTAGAGCGGCTCGGGAAGAGATCTGGCAAGCTGGGGAGATAGCGGCCGGTAAGCCTTTCTTATTACAGACTAAATTCGGCGATCCGAAGTATTCCCCATTTAATCAAATGTGGAGCTCTCCACATGCCTTTTCGGACTTGCCGAAGAGCGCCTCCGATGCGGCGCAGTTTTACGAAGCGCAAGAAGGGTATGCAACGGAGAAGCTTTTCTGGTCACAATTCGGCACACCGAAGCGCCCGCTGTTGCTGAACGAACAGATGGCCCAGTGAGCTGAGCTCCACAAAATATCCGGTTCTGCCATGAAGGACGTCGTAGTCCGGCTGTGGCCGACTGAGCCAGTTCCGAAGAGTTATTTCGATTTGGTACAACGACTAGTTGATGCGGTGCCGCGTATCGACGCCGTTAAGTGGTCAATGTGCATTGAAGGTGCACGGATGGCATTTGCCCATGTCAAGACGTACTGGGCGAAGATGAAGGCCACTGATATTACAGCGAAAGGTCCACCCAAAGGCAAGGAGCATCACACGCCAGAGCATTATTTCGAGGATGTCTTAGAGGGTGCCCGCTTGATAGAGGGTCAGTGCTCGAAAGAGATGATATTCGAGTGAAATGTATTGAAATTGTAAAAATAATATTATGATATTTTAAGGCTATGCCTAGAAGTTTTGGCTCCTCCTGTGCGGCCGTTTTTGTATAATCTGAAAGTTTTCCAGTCGTCGGCTTCAGCCCCCTCGCATAAAATATGGGGGGTGTTCGGAAAAGCACTTGATCACTCTTGACCCAACGTCTTGGTCCGTGAAGGAGGTGTCAATGCGGCGAACTAGGCAATTGGACTATAGGGCTTTAGTACTTTCACTTAGCCATAGGAGTTTGATGGTGGGTCTACGATACAGCCCCTGGTATGTACTCAATCATCCGAATATGGTGCGTTACATGGGTGACCAGAAGAACGGTCCTTCGTGTAATACGGAAGGAATCGCGAAGATTCTAATAAGTCATCGAGTGGTTGACCAGCTCCCGCCACATCATGACAGTCAGTTTTCGGCTTTCTCTATTGAGGTGCTCATCCGGATAAACCGGGACACAATCGCAGTAGTTTTCCCTTTACTACCCTAGCCGATATAGTGGAACGTAAGGTAGTAAGCATAGGAGCCGGGCAACCCAACTATTGCCCAAAGACATGGTTCGGAGATGATGCATATAAGGCCAAACTCGCGACGCTGAAGTGTGCTATAAAGCTGTTCGGACTTGTCGGCAACTCATTTCTTCCCATATCGAGCCCCTGGCAACCTGTGCCGAGGTGCGAGTGTGAAACAACCGGAAAAATTCAGCTCTTTAGAAAAAGCGAATATTGGATCCGGATTATGTTCACTGGGACCTGATCGATATGTCAATTGCCATTTTACAAATAATACTGCCACGACCCAGGCTATTGACATGCCGGTGGTCGAAGGCGGAGGGAGAAGGCACTTTACAGGCTCGAAATAGAGAGTGCGGTCTACACAAAATTATTTGGACCTCCTGTCGCACGTCTGCGTCCCCTTGCCTCGGGGAAAGGATTCCTTTAACAGGAATAGCCTTTGGGTAAGTGTATGAAGCCGAACTCCGAAAGAGTCCGTGAGATGACCAATATTTGAGTCACCTGTGATAAAATAGAAAGAAATAGTTAGAAAGGAAAAGGAGGAAATGGGAGT
Organism: Aegilops tauschii subsp. strangulata; assembly: GCF_002575655.3. Classification (NCBI taxonomy): domain Eukaryota; kingdom Viridiplantae; phylum Streptophyta; class Magnoliopsida; order Poales; family Poaceae; genus Aegilops; species Aegilops tauschii. The sequence goes on from NC_053035.3 coordinate 332,783,999, forward strand.
GCTTGTAGGCTTGCCCGTATTGTGCCTCCGCCGATGACCAGGGTATTTTAAGTACATAATTATGCATGCGCGGTATAAACTTCGCGTGATTGTGAGGTGAACGACGGAGGCCGAACTGCTAATCCAGCTCTGAGATAGATCGGTTCCATTTAATAGAGACCGGCGGCTTAATGGCCGATGAGTTGTGTGGCTTGACGAGGCCGCTTTGTACTTCGGCTGTAATAGCCGTAGTACGATCCTCTGTACGGAGGGAGTGTTCAGTATTTCCATTTATTGTTATGACACCGCGTGGACCGGGCATTTTAAGTTTTGCGAAGGTGTAGAGTGGGACCGCATTAAAACGAGCAAAAGCGATATGCCCCAGAAGTGCATGGTAGCCACTGGTAGAGTGGGACCGCATTAAAACGAGCAAAAGCGGTATGCCCCAGAAGTGCATGGTGGCCACTGTGGAACGGGGCAATATCAAAGGTCAAGCCGTCGCTTCAGAAGTTGTTTGGCAAACCGAAAATGACTTCCAGTGTGATGGAGCCCGTGCAGTGAGCTTCTACGCTGGTACTGCTCCCTTGAGGATGGTTGTGGTGGGTTTGATTCTATAAGGATCAATGCCCATTTTGTGGACAGTGTCTTGGTAGAGTAGATTAAGGCTACTGCCGCCGTCCATAAGGACTTTCGTGAGATGGAACCCATCAATAATTGGATCGATGACCAGAGCTGCCAAACCTTCGGGACGGATATGACTAAATTTTGGGGGAGCCCGCTCTATGGCGTATGCGTCCCATAGTGCGCGCGTGTGCTCCCCTGTAGGGGTGTGCGTCACATATACCATGTTTACGGTTTTCACTTCGGGGGGAAATTGCTTCTGAACCCCGGTATTCGGCTGGCGAGTCTCTTCGTCATCGTTGTCGTTGGGCGGCCCCTTCCCCTTGTGTTTGGCATTAAGCTTGCCGGCTTGTTTGAAGACCCAGCATCTTCTGTTAGTGTGAGTAGCTGGTTTATCAGGGGTGCCATGAATCTGGCAGGGCCGATCCAATATCTTGTCGAGATTGGATGGTCCATCTCTATTTTCCTTGGATGGCTTTTTCCCTTGACCGGGTTTGGAGCCGCTGAATCTGGCGTTGACCGCTATGTCTTGCGTTATTTCATTATTATTACAATGCTTGTGTTTATTGCGTTGTGGCTTACCGTTGCCGTCTCGGACTTCGGTAGTGCCCGGATCGCTAGCGCTGTTGCTCCTACGAGCGAGCCAACTGTCTTCTCCCACGCAAAAGCGGGTCATTAGAGCGGTAAGGGCTGCCATGGATTTTGGTTTTTCTTGACCGAGGTGGCGGGCGAGCCATTCATCCCGGACGCTGTGTTTGAAGGCCGCGAGGGCTTCGGTGTCCAGACAGTCGACAATTTGGTTCTTTTTAATTAAGAACCTAGTCTAGAGCTTTCTGGCTGACTCTCCGGGCTGCTGGATGATGTGACTTAAGTCATCGGCATCTGGTGGCCGGACATATGTACCTTGGAAGTTATCGCGAAAGGCGTCTTCCAGGTCTTCCCAGCCGCCAACGGAGTTCTCTGGAAGGCTGTTTAGCCAGTGCCGCGCTGGTCCCTTTAGTTTTAGTGGGAGGTATTTAATGGCATGGAGATCATCACCGCGGGCCATGTGGATATGGAGAAGAAAGTCCTCAATCCATACCGCGGGATCTGTTGTTCCATCATATGATTCGATATTCATGGGTTTAAACCCTTCTGGGAATTCGTGCTCCATTACTTCGTCGGTGAAGCAAAGTGCGTGTGCGGTGCCTCTATATCGGGCGGCGTCGTGACGTAGCTTGGATGGAGTCCGTCTGCGTTTCTCGGCCCGGGCATGATTATGATTGTTGCGTCGGCTAGGTAGCCGTTGTCGTGTGTCGGGGCACGTCCCCGTGATCCATAGATCGATCTGTTCTGACCTGCTCTACTGTCCAAGTCCTGCCCCAAGTCATATGTATATCCCAGAGCCGTTTTATCTCAGCCTTTACGGTGAGGTGGGGCGGGCTGGTATTCGGCTTGAGTTGCCACTTTATCCCGACCACATGGTGGTCGGTCAACCGCATTGCGCGATGATGGTACGGGCTCCAGTGCCTCATCATCGAACTGAGGTAGCAATTTGCGCTTCAGGTAACTTTTGGCTGGGCTCTTAAGGCCGTATTCCTCGGCTGCCAGGACATTAGTCCATCTATTGTTGAGAAGATCTTGATCAGCTTGAAGCTGCTGCTGCTTCTTTTTCAGGCTTCTTGCAGTGGCTATTAGCCGGCGCTTAAAGCATTCCTGCTCGAGAGGTTCCTCCGGCACAATAAAATCCTCGGTGTCGAGGCTCACCTCATCCTCGAAGAGCCGAAGATAATTGTTGTCCTCCGAGTCTCCGTGTGTGGCCTATTCATCAGGGCTAACTTGCCCGTCTTCTTGTTCATCTTGTTCGGAAGTTGCCTCAACGGGGTCTTCATTGTCTTCGGCACCGTCCGGAGTGTTATCTTCTCCTATGCTGGTGTTGCTGTCTTTGCTGCGGCATGATTTAGAGCGGCGCCGCTGAAGCCGGCGCTTTGGTTGTATCTCAGGAGGTTTATCCTCAACTGGATCTTCCTTGTCATTGCCGCTATTCTCTTTTGGTGCATCCACCATGTATACGTCGTATGAGGAGGTGGCCGTCCATCGTCCGGTGAACGGTGGGTTTTCGGCCAGTTCCTCTACAGCATCGTCGTCCATACCGTCGATGTCTTCGGAGCCATAATCGAGCATGTCGGTTAAGTCTTCGACAGTGGCTATTAAGTGGGCGGGGGGTGGGAAGCGAAATTCTCCGTTGTCAGCCTCCAGTTCGAACCAGATATAATTCGGCTGAGAGACCCCCGCTAAGAAGAGTGTTTTTAATGAGTTTACCACATCGCCTAAAGGCGAGTGCCGAAAGATGTCCGCGGAGCTGAATTCAATGATCGATGCCTGATCAAGCTCGTCGTGCGCGGACGCACATGGTTCGAAACTTGTAGCCGGAAAACAGGTCCAAAGTTCCGGTGACACAGATCCCACTCGAGGTTGGGTCGGTGTGCGGCTCCGACGCCGCTGAGTCTGCGGCTTCCGTGGCGGGGTTGAGCCTCCCGTCCTCGGATGGCACAATCTGCTCTGGATCTAGGGCCAGAGCAGTTATAGGCGCTATCCCCTGGGCATGGTCCGATGACAGATTTAAGTCATGTTGATCGTGGCGACAGGGAGCGGCTGCTGTGGTCTCGAATCCGTCGAAGATCAAGTCTCAGCGGATATCCGCGACGTAGTTCAAGCTTACAAATCTGACCTGACGGCCAGGGGCGTAGCTATTGATCTGCTCTAGATGGCCAAACGAGTTGGCCCATAGTGCGAAGCCGCCGAATACGAAGATCTGTCCGGGGAGGAAGGTTTCTCCCTGGACAACATTGTTGTAGATGATTGACGGGGCCATCGAACCTCTTGACGACGACACAGCGAAACTCTCAATGAAAGCACCAATGTCGGTGTCAAAACCGGCGGATCTCGGGTAGGGGGTCCCGAACTGTGCGTCTAAGGTCGATGGTAACAGGAGACGGGGGACACGATGTTTACCCAGGTTCAGGCCCTCTCTATGGAGGTAATACCCTACTTCCTGCTTGATTGATCTTGATGAATATGAGTATTACAAGAGTTGATCTACCTCGAGATCATAATGGCTAAAACCCTAGAAGTCTAGCCTGTATGAGTATGATTATGATTCTTGTCCCTATGGACTAAGCCCTCCGGTTTATATAGACACCGGAGGGGACTAGGGTTGTACAAAGTTGGTTACAGGGAAAGGAATCTTCATATCAGGACGCCAAGCTAGCCTTCCACGCCAAGGAGAGTCCCATCTGGGCACAGGAGATAGTCTTCGGTCTAGTATCTTTACATCCCATCAGTCCGGCCCATGTACCATAGTCCGGACGCGCGAGGAACCCCTAATCCAGGACTCCCTCAGTTATCATTATTCAATATAGCATACATGTCATCACCATAATCATCATATATAGGAACTTTGTTGTCATAATCAATTGCAACCTCCTCCAAAATAGTGGATACATCACTAAATAAAGTCATGACCTCTCCAAATCCACTTTTTTCAATATAATCATCATAAATAGGAGGCATGCTTTCACCATAATAAATTTTCTCATTAAAACTTGGGGGACTAAAAATATCATCTTCATCAAACATAGCATCCCCAAGCTTATGACTTTGCATATCATTAGCATCATGGATATTCAAAGAATTCATACTAACAACATTGCAATCATGCTCATCATTCAAATATTTTGTGCCAAACATTTTATTGACTTCTTCTTCTAACAATTGAGCACAATTTTCCGAACCATCATTTTCAAGAAAGATATTATAAAGATGATCAATAATATGATGCAACCTCAATTCCATTTTTTGTAGTTTCTTTTATAAACCAAACTAGTGATAAAACAAGAAACTAAAAGATTCAATTGCAAAATCTAAATATATACCTTCATGCACTCACCTCCCCGGCAACGGCGCTAGAAAAGAGCTTGTGTCTACTACGCAACTTTATTCTTGTAGACACGTGTTGGGCCTCCAAGCGCAGAGTTTTGTAGGACGGTAGCAATTTTCCCTCAAGTGGATGACCTAAGGTCTATCAATCCGTGGGAGGCGTAGGATGAAGATAGTCTCTCTCAAGCAACCCTGCAACCAAATAATAAAAAGTCGCTTGTGTCCCCAACACACTAAATACAATGGAAATTTGTATAGGTGCACTAGTTCGGCGAAGAGATGGTGATACAAGTGTAGTAATGATAGTAGATATTGATTTTTGTAGTAGGAACTATAAAAAAACAGCAAGGTACCAAGTAACAAAAGTGAGCACAAACGGTATTCCAATGCTTAGAAACAAGGCCTAGGGTCCGTACTTTTGCTAGTGCAACCTCCCAACAATGCTAATATACTTGATCATATAACCACCCCTCAAAGTGCGATGAAGGACCACTCCAAAGTTCCTATCTAATGGAGAACATAAGAATAAATTGTTTGTAGGGTACAAAACCACCTCAAAGCTATTCTTTCTGTTCGATCTATTCAAGAGTTCGTACTAAAATAACACAAAGCTATTCTTTCCGTTCGATCTATCCTAGAGTTAGTACTAAAATAACACGAAAGTAAATTCATATTCATAATACTCAATCCAACACAAAGAACTTCAAAGAGTGCCCCAAGATTTCTATCGAAGAAACAAAGACAAGAACGTGCATCAAGCCCTATGCATAGATTACCCCAATGTCACCTCGGGAATCCGCGAGTTGAGTGCCAAAACATATATCAAGTGAATCAATACGATACCCCATTGTCACCACAAGTATTCAATTGCAAGACATATATCAAGTGTTCTCAAATCCATAAAAGTATTCAATCCGATAACAACAAAATCTCAAAGGGAAAAACTCAACTCATCACAACAAGATAAAGAGGGGAAAACACCATATGATCCGACTATATTAACAAAGCCCGCGATACATCAAGATCGTGACATCTCAAGAACACGAGAGAGAGAGAGAGAGATTAAACACATAGCTACTGGTACAAACCCTCAGCCCCGAGGGTGGACTACTCCCTCCTCATCGTGGTGGCCGCAGGGATGATGAAGATGGCCACTGAAGATGATTCCCCCCTCCGACAGGGTGCCGGAACAGGGTCTAGATTGGTTTTCGGTGGCTACAGAGCCTTGCGGCGGTGAAACTTCTGATCTAGGTTAACCCCGAGGGTTTTTGAAATATTTATAGGGAGGGGGTGCGGGAGGCCACCGAGGTGGGCACAACCCACCTGGGCGTGCCTGGGCCCCCAGGCGCGCCCTGGTGGGTTGTGCCCCCCTCGGTGCACCCCCCAGGTGTTGTTGTGGCCCATTGGTGGTCTTCTGGTCCATAAAAAATCCACAAAAAGTTTCGCGGTGTTTGGACTCAGTTTGATATTGATTTCCTGCGATGTAAAAAACAAGCAAAAAATAGCAACTGGCACTGGGCACTGGGTTAATAGGTTAGTCTAAAAAAATGATATAAAGTTGCTATAAAATGATTGTAAAACATCCAAGAATGATAATATAATGGCAGGAATACTTCATAAATTATAGATACGTTGGAGACGGATCAGCATCCCCAAGCTTAATTCATACTCGTCCTCGAGTAGGTAAATGATAAAATAAATAATTTATGAAGTGTGAATGCTAGAAAAGTGTACAAGTTTTATCAATGACAATTTCAATCACGTTTCCTTGCATCATAATAGTAATTCTTTCTCATAAAATTTCTCATGTTAAAGTAGCAACCAATTCACGTGTTAAGGTTCAAACAATGAACTCTCTTGAAACTCAACAACCTATGTTCTTTAGTCACCAAGCAATTTCAATTCAACTTATTCAACAGAGTTTAAGTAAGAGCTCCACATACTCAACCATCATATAGTCTTCTATGATTGCTAACACTCACCGCGTACACATGAGCAAAACGTTTCAACCGGACACATAGAAAGATAGGGGCTTATTGTTTTGCCTCCCAACGTATTCACCTCAAGGGTGATGTCAACAATAATAACTCATGCTACCCATATCCAACTACATATATGTGCCTAGATCTTTCCTCACCACATGATGCTTGCCAAAAGATAAAAATAAAAAGGAATAAAGAGAAAAACTTTGACTCTTTGCATAAAAGTAAATACATAAAAGTAAAAGATAGGCCCTTCGCAGAGGGAAGCAGAGGTTGCCATGCGCTTATTTGTTTGTATGCTCAACCCCTTAGTGCAAAAGAACGTCACGTTATATTGCCCCTTATGATAGCAACCTTTATTATGTAGTCTATCGCTTTTATTCTTTGCCATCACAAGTTCGTAGAACGCTCAATTTTCTCTTACACTAAATGATCTAACACTTTAAAAGCAATTTTTATTGCCTTTTTGCACCGATGACAACTTACTTGAAACATCTTCTTCAATCCTTAGGTAGGTATGGTGGACTCTTGCAGATAAGATTTGGGTTTAAGGGTTTTTGGATGCATAAGTAGTATCTCTACTTGGTGCGGAATTTTTGGCTAGCAAAGATGGGGGCCAAGCACCACATGTTGAAGGATCTATGACCATATAACTTCTATGTGAATATGAACAAACATAAACCATTACGTTGTCTTCCTGATCCAACGTCAACAATTTTGGCATATAATATTTTGATGGGGGCTCACAATCACAAAAGATTTCCAAGATAGTGTATTTGCATGTGAAAGTTCTCTTCCTTATACTAATTATTCGTGAATTGCTTGTATGACAAATATTGTTGTCAAGCCTCAAAATATTTCACTTTCTAAACCCAATGTGAAGCTACCACTAGGCATGATATGATTCCAACTTCATGACATTCAATTTATTTGACAACTTACTCATAGGATATAAGTGAAGCACAAGAGTAAATGACAAGCTACTCCAAAAAGATATAAATGAAGATCATGAGCATAATATTTCTTTCTCTCAAATTAATTTAAGTGAAGCAAGAGCGAATTTCTTCAAAAATACTAAATCACGCTGTGCTCAAAAAGATAGAAGTGATGCACTAGAGCAACTCCATAGAAAAGAGTTTCGTTGACAGGATGTGAATGCCGCTTACTTAGCCTCCCTGGCAACTATTTGAGGACTCTATTTTATTTAAAAACTTTCAGATCTAAGTACTTTATTAAAACAACAAGAAGAATGAAAATAAAATGACATTCTAAGAATAGCACAACTCATGTGAAGAAGCAAAAACTTAGGCTCAACCGATACTAACCGATGATTGTTGAAGAAAAAGGTGGGATGCCTACCGGGGCATCCCCATGCTTAGGTGCTTGATACTTTTTGAAATATTATCTTGGGGTGCCTTGGGCATCCCCAAGCTTGAGATTTTGTGTCTCCTTAATTCCTCTCATATCACGGTTTTCCTAAATCTCAAAAGCTTTATCCACACAAAACTTAACACGAACTCGTGAGATAAGTTAGTATAAACCAATGCAAAAATCTTATCATTCTCTACTGTAGCAAATCACTAAAATTATTATTTAACATTGTATACTAAATGCCTCTGCATATTTAAGACTCCTATCCTCAAATAGGATCAGTAAACAAGCAAACATATGCAAACAATGCAAACATAACAGCAATCTGCGAAAACAGTACAGTCAGTAAAGAATGCAAGATTATCAACACTTATTCAACTCAAAAAATTCTGAAAATTTAACACACCGTATAAAATTTATCAGCTCTTATTGTGCAAAAAGTTTCAAAATTTTATCACACTCTGAATTTTCTAGGGAATTTTTGCAACAGCGGTAAACTTTTTGTTTTCAAACAGCAACATGTAGACTTGTAGAATAAGCATAGTAAAGGCTATCAGTGCCACTTTTATTGAAATGAAAGATGCAAAAAATTGTTATAAATAACAGCAAGAAAATCCTAACAAAATAAATTGACGCTCCAAGTAAAATAGATATCATGTGACGAATGAAAACATAGCTCAAAGTGAGGTTGCCGATAATGTTGGAGACGAAAGAGGGGATGCCTTTCGGGGCATCCCCAAGCTTAGTTGCTTGGATATTCCTTAAATATTACCTTGGGGTGCCTTGGGCATCCCCAAGCTTAGGGTCTTGTCACTCCTTATTCTCCTCATATCGATATTGCACCCAAAACTTGAAAACTTCAATCACACAAAAGTTAACGGAACTTCGTGAGATGGGCTAGTTTGATAAAGACAAATCATTCACTTTGGTACTTTCAAAGACAAGATTAATAATTGTTCTCACACAATGCCTATTGTAACTTATCATTTCCACAATTTATATTAAGCAATATAAGCTATATAAACTTGAAAACAAGCAAACTATACATTGAAAACAGAATCTGTCAAAAACAGAACAGTACGTAAAGATCAGAATTAAGGTCATACTTCTGTAACTCCAAAAATTCTGAAAATTTAGGACAACGTAGACAATTTGTATACCCATAAACTGTAAAATTTTCAGAAGTTTAACACATTCCAGTAAAAGATAAGAATTTCTACACTTAACGCAAAAGTTTCTGTTTTTGCACAGAATCAAGTCAACTATCATCCACACTATCCCAAAGGCTTTACTTGACACTTTATTGAAATAAAAGCAATAAAACATGATTACTACAGTAGCCTAATAATGTGAACACACAAAAACAGTAGGTAAAAGTGTTGGGTTGTCTCCCAACAAGCATTTTTCTTTAATGCCTTTTAGCTAGGCATGATGATTTCAATGATGCTCGCATAAAAGCTAAGAATTGAAACATAATAAGAGCATCATGAAGCATATGAATAGCACATTTAAGTCTAACCCACTTCCTATGCATAGGGATTTTGTGAGCAAAAAATTTATGGGAGCAAGAATGAGAGTGGATTTTTGGAACCCGGGTGTATTGGAGGACCTTATTTTAAATACTTTGAAAATCACATTTAAGGTTTCAAAAAATTCTGAAAAAAAATTCTACGTGATCATATGGATGTATATTACACATGTGTAAAGTTTGGTGATGAAATAAGTAAGTATGCGACCTATACAAAAATGACAAAATGGTGATATCCAAGTAGTGAATAATGCATGCACTGTTCATCTTTCCAAAATCACAATTTTGTCATTTTTGTGTAACTCACATGGTTACTTATTTCGGCACCAAAATTTACACAAGTGTAATATACATTCATATAAACATGTTGATTTGTTCTCAGAATTTTCTAAAACTTCAAAATAGTATTTTGGCACTGTTCATAGTATACCCTAAGGAAACAATTGGGTACACCTTCTACCACAGATCCGAAGGCAAGATCTTTGTTGCCAATAATGGAAACTTTCTAGAGAAGGAATTTCTCTCGAAAGAAGTGAGTGGGAGGAAAGTAGAACTCGATGAGGTAATTGTACATTTTCTTGAATTGGAAAGTAGCACATCAGAGAAATCCGTTCCCGTGATGCCTACACCAACTAGAGAGGAAGCTAATGATGATGATCACGAAACTTCAGATCAGTTTACTACTGGACCTCGTAGGTCGAACAGAGCATGTTTCGCACCAGAGTGGTACGGTAATCCTATCCTGGAAGTCATGTTACTAGACCATGGCGAACCTACGAACTATGAAGAAACTATGATGACCCCACATTCTGATAAATGGCTTGAGGCCATGAAATCTGAGATAGGATCCATGTATGAGAACAAAGTGTGGACTCTGGTGGACTTGCCTGATGATCGGCTGATGACCGACAAGTATAGGGGATCAATCGTAGTCCTTTCGATAAGTAAGAGTGTCGAACCCAACGAGGAGTAGAAGGAAATGACAAGTGGTTCTCAGCAAGGTATTTTATGCAAGCACTGAAATAGTCGGTAACAAGTAGTTTGATAGAAAGATAATTTGTAACAAGCAAGTAACTGTAACGGTAAATGAAGTGCAGCAAGGTAGACCAATCCTTTTGTGGCAAAATGACAGGCCAAAGCGGTTTCTTATAATAGGCAAAGCGTTCTTGAGGGTATACGGGAATTTCATCTAGTCACTTTCATCATGTTGGTTTGATTCATGTTCGCTACTTTGATAATTTGATATGTGGGTGGACCGGTGCTTAGGTGATGTTCTTACTTGAACAAACCTCCTACTTATGATTAACCCCCACGCAAGCATCCGCAACTACGAGAAAAGTATTAAGATAAAATCTAACCATAACATTAAACTTTTGGATCCAAATCGGTCCCTTATGAAGTAGTGCATACACTAGGGTTTAATCTTCTGTCACTCTAGCAACCCATCATCCAATAACTACTCCACAATGAATTCCCTTAGGCCCTAATAAGGTGAAGTGCCATGTAGTAGAAGTTCACATGACACCACTAAGGGAATCACAACATACATACCATCAAAATATCGAACACATATCAAGTTCACATGATTACTTGCAACAAGATTTCTCCCGTGACCTCAAGAACAAAAGTAACTACTCACAAATGATAATCATGCTCAAGATCTGAGGGGTATTAAATAGCATAATGGATCTGAACATATAATCTTCCACCAAATAAACCATATAGTAATCAACTACAAGATGTAATCAACACTACTGGTCATCCACAAGCACCAATCTAAGGTTCCGGTGCAAATGTTGAACACAAGAGATGAACTAGGGTTTGCGAGGAGATGGCGTTGTTGAAGATGTTGATGAAGATTGCCCTCCCAAAGATGGGAGAGTTGTTGGTGATAATGATGACGATGATTTCCCCCTCTGGGAGGGAAGTTCCCCTAGCGAAATCGCTCCGCCGGAGGGCAAACGTGCTCCTGCCCAAGTTCTGCCTCGAGACAGTAGCGCTTCATCCCGAAAGCCGTCTCCTGATTTTTTCTAGGTCAAAAGACCTATATAGTAGAAGATGGGCACCGGAGGTGGGCCGAGGGGGGCACAACCTACCAGGGCATGTTTGGGGGCCCAGGCGTGCCCAGGTGGGTTGTGCCCACCTGCTGGGCCCCTCTGGTAGTTATTTGCTCCAGTAATTCTGAAATATTCCATAAAAAAATCTTCGTGAAGTTTCATCTCATTTGGAGATGTGCAGAGTAGGTAACTCTGATGTAGCTTTTTCAAGTCCAGAATTCCAGCTGCCGGCATTCTCCCTCTCTGTGTGAACCTTGCATATTATGAGAGACAAGGCATTAGAATTACTCCATAAAGCATTATTATGCATAAAACATTATAAATAATAGTAGAAAAACATGATGTAAAATGGACGAATCAACTCCCCCAAGCTTAGACCTCACTTGTACTCAAGCGAAAACCAAAATCGAAAAACATGTCCACATGCTTAGAGAGAGAGGTGTCGATAAAAACAACAAGAAACTTTATTATAGAACCTTTAATATGAAACTTTATCAAAAACTTTTATCATATAACTTATATCATATAACTTCTCATGAACAAGTAACAATTCATCACAACTTTGAATTATAAAGCATAAACCTTATTGAAAACAAACAAACTATGTTCTCAGTCAACTTTGCAACTACAAATCATCATCTTTTCAGAAAGGATCACGTATCGGAGCCTCTTGGCAAGTCCACATACTCAACCATCATATAGTCTTCCATGATTGCTAACACTCACCACATGCACATGAGCAAAGAGTTTCAATCGGACACATAGAAAGATAGGGGCTTATAGTTTCACCTCCCAACGTATTCACCTCAACGGTGATGTCAACAATAATAACTCATGCCCACCCATATCCAACTGGATATATGTGCCTAGATCTTTCCTCACCACATGGTGCTTGCAAAAAGAGAAAATAAAAAGGTATATAGAGGAATACTTTGACTCTTTCATAAAAGTAAAAGATAGGCCCTTCGCAGAGGGAAGCAGAGGTTGTCATGCACTTCTTGTTTGTATGCTCGATCTCTTAGTGCAAAAGAACGTCACGTTGTATTGCCCCGTGTGATAGCAACCTTTACTATGCAGTTTGTCGCTTTTATTATTTTGCCATCACAAGTTCGTACAACGCTCAATTTTCTCTTACACTAAATGATCTAACACATTTAGAAGCAATTTTTATTGCCCTTTTGCACTGATGACAACTTACTTGAAGGATCTTACTCAATCCATAGGTAGGTATGGTGGACTCTCAAAACAAGATTTGGGTTAAGGGATTTGGATGCACAAGTAGTGTCTCTACCTAGTGCAGAATTTTTGGCTAGCAAGGATATTGAGCAAGCACCACATGTTAAAGGATCTATGACAATATAACTTCTATGTGAATATGAACAAACATAAATCATTACGTTGTCTTCCTTGTTCGACGTCAACAATTTGGCATATAATAATTTGATGGGGGCTCACAATCATAAAAGATGTCCAAGATAGTGTATTTGCATGTAAATCTTCTCTTCCCTTGTTAATTCTTTCATGAATTGCATCATTGACCAATGCTATGTTTGTTAGTCTCCAATAAATTTTACTACTTATACTCTTCCTTATGTGATGTCATTACTTACCATAAGATTAGTATATGATCTTTTCCATTTATTTCTGTTCCTTTTATTGGAACATGAAAGTAAAGAAAGCGAAGATCAAACTAAACTTTATTACATATCTCGCACATGATTACATCGAAAGATCACTAATCAAGCACTCGAAAAGAAAGGATTGAACTAAAATTTTATTCAACTAAATCAAAACATAACTAAGGATCGAACTAAAATAGATAAAGGCAAAGATAGTGGCGGTGATACGATACCGCGACACTTCCCCCAAGCTTGGCACAAGCCTTGGGGAGTGTCCATACCATGAACTCAAGTCTCCTTTGGTGATGAAGAAGATGGTGGTGGTTATGAGGTAGTTGCGATCTTGTCCTTCTTCCTCAGCTTATGCTTGAGGATGGAATTTTCCTCCCTCAATTCAACGATCTCCTACTCAAGATTCAGTATCTTTTTGCATAATTCCTGCTTATTTTCCTGCAAGAGACAAAAAAGAATAAACTAGATCCTAGGTTTCTTTGCTTTGTTGGGGAGACTTGACTTCTTGAATTCCAGGTGCATGTCCCCATGTTGGGGTAAGGGAACCTCGTCTTCATCTGAGCTTGTCTCTTCTTTCCCCTTCGGATCATAGTCTTCTTCTTCCTCCATGGTCCAACCATAATGTTGCTCATCTCCATAAACCTTGGGGTCTGCCATAAAATCAACAACATAGCTCTCACCCTCTGAGTCTTAAGATTACATATTTCAGATCTGCCAGAAAAACAGCAAGAAAGAAGACCGGGAGATTTCTCTGTGATATGGTGGTCAATGATTGCTCTCTGACTATAATGCCAGAAAAGCTCTTGTCTGCTAGGACTATGTCAGTATTTCCCCAAAGAGGAAGGGATGATGCAGCACATCAACGGTAGGTATTTCCCTCAGTGAAGACACAAAGGTTATCGAACCAGTAGGAGAACCAAGCAACACAACGTAAATATCACCTGCACACAAATAAGAACACCTCGCAACCCGACGTGTTAAAGGGGTTGTCAATCACTTTCGGGTAATGATACATATGTGTTGTTTCCACTACAAAAAAATACACTTCCGTGATGATACGTGCTTGTCACAATAGGTCACGTTTTCTGTCATGCATGTACATCCATGAAAAAATTATGACAGAGTCAAGATAGTCATACTTGTGCTGTCGTAGAAGTGTTCCATGACATTACCAAAATTATCATCACGGAAGTGTCCACATCCATGACGATAAATCGTGCGTCACAGAAGTGCTTTCGTCAAGGGTGACCGACACATGGCATCCACCGTAACGGAACGCCGTTAAGCTATCGGGTCCGGTTTTGGATCCGATAACCTGTTCACAGCCCCGACCAATGGGGATTTTCCACGTGTAAAATCATCATTGGCTGGAGGAAACATGTGTCGGCTCATCGTTGGGACAGATGTCATCCACTCATTGGACACAAAGCGCCTATGATACGTCGACACGTGGCACGACCCAACAGAGGCCAATTCCTGTGAAAAGGCCGGACTATTTGACTTGGTAAAAAGGTGGCGGGCCGGCCCACGGCAAGCCTGTTAACGGCCTGTTCGCATATAGCCCATTTACAACCCGCTAACCCAGGGCCCGTTTACGGCCTAACCGAATTAGGCCCAGTAGCGTCATCTGGGATGTCCAATATAATTTCAGTCTGTTTTAACTTCCGGCCCATGTATGGCCCATGACGTCTTTCGGCCCATATGAGGCCCTTATTACTCTCGGCCCATTAACGGCCCGTGGTAAAACTAGCCCGTAATGAACAGTGTATCACTTTATACCCATTAACGGCCCGTGGTGAAACTGGCCCGTAATGAACAGTGTATCACTTTATACCCATTAACGGCCCATTATTCCGTTGGGCCGTTTCCATCCCATGTTATCTTTCGACCTTCTCGGGGCCCATTTATTCTTGGGCTCATTTCCATATTCGTCTACTTACGGTCGTTACTATCATTTTCTGCTTGTGGGCCAAATTCAGCCCGTGGTTACGGTCGGCCCGTTTGTGGCCCGCTAATACGTTGGGCCGTTTTCATAGCGTCATCAAAATACGGCCGATTAACGACGGCCCGTTATGGTCGGCCCATGAACGGATGATTTCAACTCTAGCCCATTTACGGCCATAATGTGGTCTGTTATTGGCCCATGTTTGGCCAACCGATCATAAGCCCGTAGAAGGCCCATTGATGATACGGCCCATAGAAGGCCCATAGTGTCTATGACCCGTATAAGGCACATTGTTTCTACGCCACGTAGAAGGCCCATTGTTTCTACAGCCCTTAGAAGGCCCATCGTTTCTACGGCCCATAGGAGGCCCATGTAAACTACAGCCGGTGGGCATCAAAGTTCGCCACCAGTGCAAATATAGGGAACACCCTACACTATACAAAAATGGCTTGCTGTTTTCTTCAGCCGGTGGCTGCACGTTAAGAACAAATTTTGTATCGCACCAAAACAAATTACAACTATAAAACAAAATGAAGGTTGGCATAAAAGTTAACAGTCTAGCAGATAAATGCACCACCAGAAGTTCAGAAGCTCAGTTCATTTAACCTGACTGTTACGTTTTCATGCTGTATTGTCCGATGGAGCACCATAACCTTCGCCTTCAGTTCTCCTAGGATCTTGAACAACATAGCAAATGTCTGATAGTTTGGTTTCAAAACCATGCATATCTTGACAACATCGAACAATGTCACTCCTTGTTTCACAAAGGGTTTCTGTTAGGGAATGGAGTTGTGTCTGGAGCACAGATACAACATTGTTTTGAGCTTGCATATCTTGATCATGAGGCAGTTTGGACGAGATTGACTTAACAACCAACCCAGTATTACGCAGGAACGTGCTTTTGGCACTGTTAGTGGACAGGTACTGACCCACTGCAGCAAGAGCTGACATTGCGGTTAGAGCATCTCCAGCCTTTGGCCCCCTAGGGGGCGCCTAAAATCGCCACCTGGGGGGGTGAGCCGGCGCAAAAAATCGGCCTGGGGGCGAGTTGGTTCCCAGTCGCCGGCCCTAGGGCCGCCCCCAGGCGCGTTCAGAAAAGAAAAATATATAGCAAATTTCGGCAAAGTTCGGCGAAGTTCGGCTAAACACGACTAAATTTCGGCAAACTTGGGCATATATTAGACATGTTCGCGGATTTTCATTACATAGCAAATATATAACTAATCCAAAAAAGAAACTAGCTGAACGCCGAGTAGTCGCCGTCGTCGCCGCCATCCTCACCGTCGTCGTCATCGTCGGCCTTCTCCTCCTTGACGCGGGCGCCCCTGCTGGACCCCTCCCCGCCGTCGCCATGGCGGACTGGTGGCGGCGGCGGCGCGTCGTCGTCATCGCTCTCATCAATGACGACGACTCCTCCTTCGTCGTGGCCCCGGCGGCGCTGCGCGAAGCTCCGCAGGGCGGCACACTGGCGCTCCCTCGCCATCTTCAGGGAGTCCTGGCGTACCCATTCTAGGGCCGCGTCGTCGTCGAGCTCCACGTCGCCGTGCTCCGTCTTCACGGCGGGGAGATCCGGCTCCGTCTTCACCGGCGCGAGCCCCGGCTCCGTCTTTGGCGTGACGAAGCGCGGAGGAGGAGCCGACGAGGAGGCGCGCCGGTCGCTCTCGTTGATGATGATGCCGGTGCTGCGAGTGCGCCAGCCGAGCGGCATCTCCTCCGCGGGCTCGGCCTTGACGCCGAGCAACGTCGGAGAGCCGGAGGAGTGGGAGGAAGAGCGCAAGGAGGAAGAAGAGGAGGAGCCGAACCTCCTTGGCATCCATTGTCCGTCGCGTCGGCGGTGCGCCGGGGCGGCCGCTCTCGCTGGGGGGTATGCCAACGGCAGGTTGTTGCCGCCCAAGAGGTGCGTCAGCACGCCCTCGAGCGTGCGGCCGGGGATGCCCCACCACAGGTGGCGCCCCTCGCTGTTCTTCAGGATGCCCACCACCGCCGCGCCGTTCATAGACGCCAGCCTCTGCTGCTGACGGTGCTCGAAGTACGCCGCCCAAGCCGCGTGGTTGTCGGCGGCGTACTGGGGGAGGGCGAGCTGGCGTCGGTGAGTGAGGCACGCACGATCTCTACCTCATCGGTGAAGTAGGAGGGGCGCCCCACGGCGTCGGGCAACGGGGGAATGGGCACTCCCCCGTTGCTGAGCCTCCACCCCGTCGGCCCAGCGCATGTCCGGTGGCGCCGGGATGTCCGCCTGGAACAGGAGCCACGACTCCTGTTCGCGGAGCGTGCGGCGGCCGAAGCCGTTGGCCGCCGCCTCGTCTCCGGGGAAACGCTCGGCCATCGGGAGAGGGGGAGGGAGAGGGAGGGCTCCGCGGCGGCTCACAGGAGAGGGAGAGGGAGGGCTCAACGACGGCGCTCGGGAGAGGTAGAGCTCGGCGGTTAGGGTGGGGCTGGTGTGGCCAGAGGCGAGCGAGGCCACCGGCTTATATAGCCGCGCCGCGCCCGTGTGTACACGTGCGAGGGAGGGGAGGCATCGGCGCGCCGCCCCGTGATGCACCGCCCGTGAGGAATCAATGGCAAGGCTGACCGGCGACAGCCTTGCCATTGATTCCCCGTGGGAAACCGAGGCGTTGGGGGAAGACGAGGCGCGGTGTCACTGACGCAGCTGGCCCGCGGCTCTTTCGCGCCAAAACCGCTCGCCCGGGCGCCCCCGGGCGCCCCCAGCGTGTCGGGTTCGGCCTGGGTCCGCCGGCGCTGATTTCGGCCCAGGCCGGCGAAAATCGGGCTCCTGGGGGCGCGACTGGGCCGTTTTTTCGGCGCCGGCGCGAAAAAATTGCCTGGGGCGGCCTTTCTGGGGGCGCGGCTGGAGATGCTCTTATAGTTGCCTCGCCACCTTCAAAAGGTGGCGGTTCCACCATTTTTTCCATAGCTCGCTGAAAAGTTGTGGTTTTACATTAGTAGTACCAGAACAGAAGATATTAAGGAGGCAGCAAAACCAAACAAAATAGCTTTGGTCTATATACAGAACTTATTCTGGTGAACCCATGTAAAATAATAGTTGTATTTTATTGCAAAGTACATAATAAAACCAGGTTCCAAACATATGACCATGTACCATCGCTAATGTATTGTCTATTTCTTCACATTGTATTGAGGGCTAAGGATAAAGAGACGAAGTTTATAATACGGTAAGCATAGTATGACATCATTCATATCACAAAACAACTGAGAACAGACAAACAGGCAATTGTAACGTTGTGTGGGCAAGTCCAGCACGGAACTAGATTACAGGTCAAGATCAAAGGAACATCACTCCTCACTTTTAAACCTTGTAAGGTGCAATGATACGCTAAGACAATTGTGTATAAAATTGAAAAGAGTAATAGACATTGGCTGCAAACCATGCAGTTCAAGGCACAAGTCATAGTAAGTAGTAGTTAAAAGTCATGAGGATTAAGGACTTACAACAGCGGCTTTGACTGGTGTAGTCATGCCCTTCTTCTTGCTGGTGTGACAGTCCTTGAAGATTTCCACAACATTTGGTTCAGGTACTTTTTGGTCCTTGTGGGCTTTCCTCTGCATTTGGAACAAGTCAATATAGAACTGATAATATGGTACAACAAAAAGAGTGAAACATCAGCTAATTACAAGAGCCTCACAGTGTGCAATATAGCTACGAGATCCTGTCGTCTGTTGGAATTTCACTATCGTACGGTTGGCCTTGTTCTTTGAACAGTTCACCTACAAGAAGATAGATTTGTGTGGCACATGCGTAAATAGGACTTCAACATGTGATCTGATGACATATATATAATATACCTGATACTTCGGATCAGACCAGTGTTTAACGAGGCCTCTCCAGTCTTCATCAGATATATTTTCCACTGGAGATGTTTGGGCAAGTTCACTGTTAGCCTTGCCTTCAAAGTGAGTTTTCCTCAAGTTATACCGATACTGTCACAGAGCAGACTTGAAAACATGGGTGCAAGGTTGTTTGGTTGCATCATCTTGGCTATCCAACTTGAACCTCATCTGTTGAAAATTATGGGAGTCTCATTATCAGCAACCTAGAAAGTATTGGACAGAGCAACACAATATTAATAGTTTCCATACATAACCATACTTAGAGATAAATGGTCGAGGAAGGTGTTGAACTGGGTTTCTTCTTTGTCATTCCTGTACTGAATCCATGTTGGGAGGATACGTACATGACACCTAATAGCAACCGATGCCTCTGATACTAACTTGGCTGACTCTGTAGCATCACGTGGCCTTTTAAAACCTTCCTCAAAACGGATCTCCATTCTTCCTCCTCTAGATTTAGTTAACCTATCGAGCATTATCCCTGATGTTTGTTTCCTCTTGCGCCTAGGTGCTAGTCCAACAACAAACATAGGAAGTGTTAGTGTACATCAAACTGTGAGACTACATATAAAGAAGCATGCAACTGTAACTTGACTCCAGCAACTACCTTCTTGCTGTTGAAGCTCACAAAGTTCATCTGATCTTGCCAACTCATCTTGTGTCAAGAGTGCTTCGGAAGTAGTGTCAGGTGACAAGGGAGCTTGGGAACGTGCTGCTAGCTGAGTTGACGAACGAGTAAATCGTGCAGCTGGTGGTACTATGGAAGGTGTTGCAACAACTAGGGTTGTCTCTACTTGTTTGGTGGCAGCTATTTGTTTCTGTTTGGCTTGTTCTGCAGCTCGTGTAGCATGGGATACCCTGTCGGTGGAATTTTCCTCTGGACTTTGACCTTCTATTGCACCATCAGTACTAGCAGAATCTGCAGGATTGTTCCGCTTCCCTTTCCCTATCGTTCTATCTTGCTTCCTCTTTCTCTGTGCCATGTTAAGTCAAGCCGACAAGAAAAACGAATAACAATTTAGTTCTTCAGAACAAATGTACTTTG
This sequence comes from Aegilops tauschii subsp. strangulata, assembly GCF_002575655.3. Classification (NCBI taxonomy): domain Eukaryota; kingdom Viridiplantae; phylum Streptophyta; class Magnoliopsida; order Poales; family Poaceae; genus Aegilops; species Aegilops tauschii. The sequence continues at coordinate 332,803,925 of NC_053035.3, forward strand.
ATGTAAGAACATGGTGTGATAGACAGATATTGTATGTTCTAAAAACAGGAACACGTGTCTTAGTCACAAGTATAATGTGTAAAGTAAGCAGATGCAATTCAACAAAATTAGAAGCAATACAAGCTAGACATCGTACATAACAAGCAACCACATATAACAGTGCCAAGTTAGAGGGAGCACCTGTGATGGTGCACTAGGGGAGACGTGCTCATCACCAACACAGCTACGTTGAGTGTCTATGCATGTGTTGTCTTGGAAATCATCTTGGGGGGATGGAGGAGTAGAATCTGTAGAGGGCCTCCATTTGGAAGGAGCACCTTCATCCGCTGCCTTGCTAACTTCCTTCCGCTTTATTGATTTTGAATTGTCAAGTAAAACCGACAAGAAAAAGCAATAAAATTCACTCTTCAGAACTCATTCGTGCATGATACTGACAATCACTACTTTGATGTAAGGCAAACACATGATTCCAGGATGGAATAATATGAAAAATAGGACGACATGGCATATTCACAACTATTTGTGTAAACTAAGCAGAAACCATTTCACCAAATAAGAAGCAATGCAACCTAGACACCACGTGAAAGATGCAACCAATATGACTCTGCCAAGTTAAAAGTGTCCCATCATAAATGGCATTTCAACAAATTAGAAGCAGCGCATGCTATAAATCATATCAAAGATGCAGCTAATATCACACTGCATATACTGAAGGTGTCTCTTCATATTGATTTATGCGGGATACAAAAAAAAATAGTTTTATGTGAGGACATGCTTAATAGACAGATGTACTATGTACTAAATACAGGAAGGCATGTCACAAAAATAGGTATAATGTATAAGCTAAGCATAATAGCACATGCAGTTTAACCAGATTGGAAGAATTACAATCTAGACACCATATGCAACATGCAATCACATATCACGCTGCCAAGTTAGAGCAAGCACCTGCGATGCTAGTGTAGGGGAAATGCGGTAATCAACTACAGAGCTACGTTCACTATCTTCATCTAGCCTTGCTGTTTCTTGAGAATCATGTCGGGAGGCTGACGCTGTATTCTTTAAATGAGGAGTATTCCGCTTGCCTGACTGCCTCATCATAAGTGATTGATGAGGGATATACAAGAACATTAGTTTGATGTAAGAACATGGTTAATACATAGATGTACTAGTATGTACCAAAAACAGAAAGGCATGTCATATTCAAAGGTATAATGTGTAAGCTAAGCAGATGCAATTTAACAAAATTGGAAGCAATACAAGCTAGACATCCGGCTGGAGTGGTGAGCATGATCATCTAGGACCTGAGAGCCTGGTGGGAGGCGGGCTGCTTCGCCACCATCGCGGCTTTTTAGTTGGCTTCCAGGTGATGCCTCTCTTTGCTGGGCTTGTCACTGGCTCGGCCAGTGCCCTGACTAGGTATTTGTCTTCTGGTGCTCACGGGATGGTGGTTCATGTAAAAAATATCTTTCCTTATCATAATAAAGACCGACTTCGGCCTTTCGAATACAAGCTAGAGACCATATGGACCATGCAACCACATATGACACTGTGAAGTTAAAGCAAGCACCTAGGATGGTGGTTCATGGCGAGCGAGATCATCAACTCCAGAGCTACGTTCCCCGTCTCCATCTGCTAACACTACACCCTTTAAAGTCTTGAAAGGTGTCTGGCTTAGCCGCGTACCATGCTGGAGCGACTTCTCTCTTATCTTTTCTGCTTCTGTCAAGGCAGGGTCTGAAATACCCTTGCATAAAAACACAATAGTGAGAGTATGGGTGAAGTGTGTGCAGAACTAGTGCACTGTAAAAGTAGCAGATAGCAGGTGGCTGAAAAATAAATGACAGGAGACATATGATAGCTCTACAACATTGCATGGCAAACAAAATTAGATTCTACTCTGTATGATTTTCTAATATATGAGCACAGGAAATGCAGGTACTCCTCCAGCACACCACCACATGTGGTCATGTCAAGATAACAGTCGACTGAAAATAAATAGGTCAGTCGATTTTTTCAATGAACCGTCCGATCTATAAGGAACGGGCAGATGGCCTTCGTCTACCTCCCGCCAGTCACTGTTGACGATCTTTCTCGAACCGCCAACGACCACCGGCCCAGACCCCTGCCTCCGCCGCCCCGCCCTCCCCTCGACCTCACACCACCGCCGTGCTTGGCAGCGCCCCCAGGCCATCCCTTTAATCCCGGCCGACCTCCAGATCGGGCGCCAGTAGCTGTAGGCCCCACACGCCCCTAAGATAAACACCGAGGTGCTGCTTCCCCGGTGTAATAGGCGGACTAGCGCCTGTTAGGCTGGGGAATGCTTCCGTTAATTGGGAATCAACTGACCAGGAATTGAAATTCAGGGGGGCGACGGACCTCTAGCAAAGGTGAAATAGTATATGAGGAGAAACCTTGTGCATCGCGAGTTACTAGGAACATATAGTATCAAGAAGAAGCGGTCAACTTGTGTCTTCTGTGGGATGAATACCGTGCAAGCAGACACGTAAGATATGCACGAATAAGGGAAGAGGAGTACCATTTTCGGTTGCCGGTGTGGTCACCTCCACATTTCGCGCCGATCTTCTTCTTTTTGCCGGGGAAACCGATGGTCTGGAGGGTGTAGGCTTGGACGAACCCATGGCCAAATTGTTGACTGTGTTGCCATGGCCGTATGTCGGCGGAGGGGAAGCAGATCCGAGGCGGCGAAGGACGGCGTAGCAGGAACAACTCCGGTGCGATGGAGGGTGGCGAAGTTGGAGCGGCAGCGGTGAGGCGCAGGACGGCGTGGTTGAACTGGCTCGGGTACGGACGGCTCGGCCTCGGCTTCAACTACTAGCCGTGGAGGGCGTTCCGGTTGAGGTTGCAGTGGACGACGACGTCGGGGTATCGGCTCTGGCGTGATGGAGGAGGGCGGCGGTTGATGGGTGGAATGGGGTGGCGGACGGAGGACGCCGGGGTTTCGCGGCTGGTGGAGAGGTAGTTTTTGCGCCCACGGAGTATGAATGGGGAATCAGACGGGTGGGCGGGGGGGGGGGGGGGGGAGAACCATGTTTCGGTCTGGGACGCGCTTGTTTTTGGCTTTTTTGAACAGAAGATGGGACGCGCTTGTTTGAAATTTGGGAAAGTACAAACTTTGCCCTCCTCTTGAATTTCGGACCTACTGCGGGTCGGGGGTAGGATGGTAATCCCAGGTGTCCCAAATAGTGGGCGGGAGCGATTTCCGCCGCGCACATGTGTGCTTAGGCGGCCATTGTGTATGAATGTTTTTCGGAGGCGGTTGCGTGGCGTCTAGATGAAGCTACAAACCTACCCCGGTTTAGACCTTTGGACGTCGGGCCGGTAGGTTTCACGGGTCAGAGTTATTAGAAAAGTAATTTTCTTGTACTACCAAACATTGGTCTCATGCGGTTTCGGGCAAGTAGAGGCTCTTTTGGCGCTTCGTTCGAAATTTTGAAACACAAGCATTCACGTTTAGAGTACTCTTGAACTTTGAGGATTGACCTAAATAGACAACGTTAAATTTGACCTTGTATGTTTGAAAACCTCATTAAATTATCCGCTTCTTTTTGAAATTTTGACAGTTGAAAATCCTATAACTACGATTATTTTGGAATGGAGGAGCTAAATTAGAATCTATTTTGTACACGACTACATATGCTATTATGTACAAAATCAGAGCAAAGATTGGTGCCCCCATAATTTAGGTACGATTTACAAATGCCATGATATCAAATTCAAATAATTGAATGGACTTCATGTTGATTCGATTTTTTAAAACCACCTTAAGTTGAATTCAAATGTATGCTAGTTCATAGGTAGCTATTTATAATGTTTATTGTGTAACTTTCGTATGTATAATGTGCTTTACACACACAACATGAACTATACTCACGTTTATATTCGATTGCTAAAGCGATGCATTGTCTGGAGTTCAAAATACTAACTATGTGGATCAATTGTGTCGAATAATAACATAGACATGCTCAAATTCGATAGAATCTAGATGTCTGATGGATCAATGACCGTTCCTTGCATGAATTACAAATATCATGATCCCATCCTAATATTTGGATACAATTTATATCTTTAATCAATGTGTACAGCAATCTTGTACGTGTAGTTTCTGTCTCCATCGGTGGTCTCTCACACATGCTCACACACTCTCTCCCGAGGTGTCTTTCTCGCACACATGCTCTCGATATAACCCTCCCTCCCTCTCGTAACCATACGACTATTTTCACTAACCTTTATCACAAGAACTCTTCCTCTCACAAGCATACACACACACAATCCCCATCGACCCTTTCTATATACATAGACCTGCCTACGTGTCTCCTGTACGCACATTATCTTTAGGCATGTCTCTCACGCATTGTCTCACACCTCTCTTCCTAATCGACGAGTATGATTCTAGCAGAGCATTCTGTAGGATGCCCCTTAAAGTTAGGTTGGATGAATAGTAATATCAGAGATAAAGGGGTTACCTTAGTCCGAGAACCTAGGGTTACAAATCCTACCGGCTTTGTCAGTGGACATAGAGTCCTTCACAATTATGCTATCTTTGTCTTGTACGACTAGTCATCCATGGGTCTCCCTAAATGCGTCACGGGCCGACCAATGTGGCGCAGGACGGAACCGAACGAAGGGCCTCACCTCGACCCACCGGACCTCACGCGGTGACACACCCTCTGCCCCCATGTCTCGTTATCTTCTCACACCCACAGATACCAACACAGACACCACACACAAAAAATATATTCTCCTGGTGCCTCTATCCACTCCCCCTTGCATATACACACTCAAGGGAATCTCTCGCCGTGACGTCATATTCGTCTCTCTCTCTCTAGACCACTCTCATTTCTCGTGCTATCTCTCCCACGCCCCCCTATCGGCCCCTCTATCCATGCCTCTCTCGAATACGTAATACACACACATACCTCTCTAGGCCCTGCCAAATGCATCAACTACACATTCACACATGTTACATCACATACCCCATTGATCTAAAAAGCCCTCTCTTCACGTTTATTTCGCATACAAACATTCCTTTTGAATAAAGTGTGGCCAAAAAAATATTTTAGAATTTCTACATATATACAACATTACAAAGTTATATGGAGGAGTATGAACGCTTGCATTGCATGGTGCCCACAATGATATTTATTCCGCACTATGAATTTGTATATTTTTATACTATATATAAAGTTAGTCATAATAAAGAGAAACGAAGAGCATCTCTCTCCATCGCATACCCCCCCTCTACGCCCCTTTCACGTACGCACACAAACTATCTCCAGGTCCTCTAAAAGTAAGCCCCCAGCACATTCACGCATGTTTCATCTTTCTCTCGCGATATATACAGTGACGGTCATTGTATTTGAAGCGAAAGCACGATACGTACATTGGACTTCAGAATCCACTCATTACGGTCACCATTTACGTTTTGTGGTTATTATACAGTCACGAGATCATCGTACAACTCTGTATTTGCTCAAGACACGACTAGTTGACCAGTTAAACGCTCCACGTGGCACCTCTAGTGTTGCATCACATTATCTCACTACCATCGGGCCCACCTGTCGGCTTGTATCTACTCTACATCTACACTCTTATAAAATACTAGCAAGATGCCCATGCGTTGCACGGAACATCAAGATGCATTTGTATGAGTAGTTTATCTTGTGGGAGAAAAGGATGAACAAGGGAAGGCCTTATTTGCAAGTGTGGAGAGGGGTGTGGGTATCTTTTTGCAAAATTGCCATAGTTTCCTTCCTATCCGTCAGATATAGATCGGACAACCTATATTGCAGGATGGCAGGCACACGATCATCACCGACTATGCTTTTTATAAGAGTAGGGATAAAATACACTCCTATAAAAAACAGGGTTGGTGATGATGGTGTGCCTGCCATCCTGCAATATAGGCCGTCAGATTTATATCTGACGGATAGGAAAGAAACTATGACAATTTTGCCTAAGATGTACCCACACACCTCTCCACATTTGCAAATAAGGCCTTCCCTCGTTCATCCTTTTCTCTCACAAGATAAACTAGTCATACAAATGCATCTTGATGTTACGTGCAATGCATGGGCATCTTGCTAGTAAGAATGAAAACAAACGACAAAAAAATATTGGACGGTGGTTCAAAGTCATGACCGCGGGCACAACGGACAAGGTGGCCTTGTATTGGTATGCTGAGACGTTTGTTTTAACACACATGAGCTGGTGTGGTGATTATACACACACGCACGCATGCACACGAACTGCATGCACGCAACACTCACACGAACACATGCACCCACGCACACACACAACACTCACACGTACACACGCAGACATGCACGCACGCAACACTCACACGCACACACGCACGCATGCTTGCACACACCAGTACACCACACGACCAACACACACTCTCACGCTCAAGTGATCAACCTACACGTGCATGCGCACACATCAGGCCCTGATAGACACATACACAACCAGGTGATTCCCGCGCACGGGGTGGAGTCTTGTCGCGCCTGCGTAAATTTGTGTTTATCTGACCTTTTCCCTATGCGAACTGACAGGTGGGACCCACAAGGAACGTGGTCAATTTAACTAGTCGACATGGTGCCACGCAGACTATTTGGCCGGTCAACAGAGTGCAATCCGATGCTGAACCATGAGCAAGTGACCGTATAATCACCGCAAAACGTATATAGTGACCGTAATCAGCTTATTCTGAAGTTCGGTGAACGTATTACGCTTTTCTCTCTGTAGGCCCTCCAAAACTACATCTCTACACGTTCTCGCATGTTACATCTAACAACTATGCAATACAGCACTACTACTACACTCTAACACAATAAATCATATGTGTTTTTAGTTTTACTAGATATCATATTGTTACTTAATTATTCAGTTTGCATACATTAAAATTGCCTTTGAAATGTATGGCCAGTATCATATACCGCGCGGGAAAAATCCCGCCCTTTCCTGTTTAATCGGGTTTGTATCGATGGATCGTGCGAAACAGCAAAACTATAGTACTATATAGAGTACAAGTGACAGTTCACTGGGCCGTCGTGTCGTGTACTCCTCCATCGTAAGAGTGGAGCACTCGCTTTCATAAATCTTCTAGTCCCTTTTTCCGACATGTGGGGCATCAAGCTACCGGGTCCACGTGCCATACCGGAATACAGTGCAGAGCAGCCGGGGTGAAGCACCCAGTCATGGCGCCGGCGTAGTAATGAGCAATTAGGCGTCAAATCACAAAGCTGCACCTTTCCCGCAGTTAAGTTGGAGGGACGAAGTAATAATGCTAAAAAAATAAGTTGGAGGGACGAAGCAACCATCATTTCACTCATTGTTGAATCCGCTTCTCCCTCATCTTCTTCAAGTTAACCACGTGTTGCTTCTGCCGTTGTTCTGCCTCATGTGGGAAGCGGATCGGCTTGGTAAAGCACTAACACGTGGGACCGCATGTTAGCAAACCGCCAGGACAACGTCCTCTAAAAATAAGAAACCTCCCCCACCATCCGCGCGGCAAAATCACCTCCTTTTTACTAATCTTGATTCTATAATTTTTTAGATTAATATAATTGAGATTTGTATAGATAGCACACAGGAGCAAAACCAAGTGGTACGGTTAAGGGCATCCACAATGTGTAGCCAAATGTGAAAATAGCTTTTGGCATCGTGGGAACCATTGTGGACGGTGTTGCCAAAGCCAAAAGGATGGAACCAAAGCTCCCTGATTGATTGATTGAGGTAATAGAAAAATGCAACGTCTCTCCTCTTTCTCCCGTGCTTGGACGCCTGTACAGTATAGAGGACAGAGTCTACTCCCCTGTCCCTTCTATCACAAATCACAAAGCAGTGAGGCGTCAAATCACAAAGCACGGACGAAGCAACCATCATTTCACTCTTCGCCGACTCCGCTTCTCCATCGTCTTCTTGGAGAAACCATCTCACCGCACTAAGCTGGATGGACGATGCTATTGTGTACGAGTAGTACTAGTACATTTACACGTCCTTTGGTTCAACGGACTTCCTGGATGCAAATAAGGCGGTTGTCTCGGCTTGCAGGCGGCACTTGCGAACGACTTACCATGGTCTCCCTCAATGGTGTTCTCCGTCGAACGCACTTCGCCAAACCACAACGTTCGAGATATCCTCGACGTCACCGCAATGGGGAAGGAAGTCAAATATAGTTACTACCTCCATTTTTTTGTACATAAGGCCAGTATATCAAAAGTACAATTTGCAAAAGGCCACTAACACTAACCGAAGCAAAATTGATGGGGTTTGCCTCGTACTAGCAACGAAGGACATTAATATCCCCTGCATGCATGCAGAAGTGAGAAGGTTGGTTTGCATGGCGCTTCATTAATCAAGCGAGAGTGAGATGGTTAGCTCTTTGGGCTTTGGAGAAAAAAATACGCATTAATTGACACGTGAAACGAGGATTTGTATCGATTAATCCCGTGAAGGAAAACCCCGCCTTTCTTTTTTAACACTAGTACTCCTAGTACGTAGTACTACGTACTTATCCTGTTTGGGTCTAGGCCTTGCATTGCCATACTTCGCCACACATTTTTGCCAAGCTTGCCTAAAGTTTTCAAAATGAAAAGGAGGTACACTTGCGCACGGCTGTCGCAGTCGCACCGCAACCTCACACGGTCTCTCCTGCACGCCGCGGTCGCACCGCACCCTCACATGCACAGTCGCTCCTGCACGTCGCAAACCCAACCAAGGGAACGCACCCTCACTGACATGTGATGTTGCATGTGAACAAACCAAACTCAGCCATCCTACCGCTGACACATAATTTTCGTTCATAGAGTATGTTTATCCAACGGCATGTTGGGGAGTATCCGTACGGCCCGTGCGGTGGTCTGTTGGGGAAGAAGAAGAGGTGAGGAAGAAGGGTTAGGAGACGTAGGATATTCAACCAACTGCCTGAAATGGTAGATTGACCCAAGTCAGGAGACTTGCATAAAAATATAAGTTTTTACATAGCAAAAGATCCATAAAAACAACAACATAAAAAAATATCACTACTCGCGGAACGAGACGGCCTCGTCGTCTTTGGCTGCCGGTGCAAACCAGCCGTAGCTGCCGACGTGTGTCTCCGCACCGTGGCTGTCCTCGGCCTCTAGCTACTCATTCACGCGGAGCGTGCGGACGCTTTGCACGGACGAGAGCACCACCCGGTTCAAGTCGAGGACGTCTGGTTCCGCCTGCAGGAGGGCCTCGATGGCAGCGGCATCCGCGCGCTCCGCGTCGAGTCGAGCCTCCGCCGCCCGGTTCAAGTCCAGGACGTCCGGTTCCGCCTGCAGGAGGGCCCCGATGAGAGCGCATTTGCGCGCTCCGCATCGAGTTGAGCCTCTGCCGCCCGGTTCAAGTCCAGGACATCTGGTTCCGCCTGCAGGAGGGCCTCGATGGCAGCGGCATCCACGCGCTCCGCCTCAAGTTGAGCCTTCGCCGCCCGGTTCACATCCACAACATCCGGTTCCGCCTGCAGGAGAGCCTCGATGGCAGCGGCATGCGCGCGCTCTGTGTCGAGTTGAGCCTCTGCCTCCCGGTCCTCCTTTAGTATCGCCAGGTTGAACCGCTAGTCCGCCTGCACCATGGGGGACTCGGACGCCGGCACGAAGTCGACGTCCATCGTCTCATACCCATCTGGGGCCTTCTGCGCCGCGACCTCCGCCATGAACATTGGATCGACTTCCTGCTCCTTGTAGCTTGGCTCCAGAGAACTCGGGGATTGGCCCGCCGCAAAGCGAGCTTGGGAACGGAGGTCTCTGGCGCCGACCGCCGCTGCGATTTCTGCGCAGCACTCCAGCGTCAGCATCTTGTAGTACGTGATCTTGCGGCGCACCATGGCTTTCCCGCGGACTAGGGGACGCTTGATGCGGGCTAGGGGATCGAAAGGTGGGGGAAGGGGCTGGAGATTAGGTGTGGTTTTAGGGCAGTGGCTGGCGTAGGCCGAGCAGCGAAGTTCTGGTGTGAATAGTGGTTCCGATGACGACCGGTCAATCGGTTTTGATTGTACATCGCTCTTGTTGCCTTCACGTTGCAGCCCAGCACGCTGGACCCTCCACGTCACTCACCGAATGGAACGCGCTTCGTCTTGCATTTTCGCTCGCTTGTGGGACCGCAGTTGAGAGCAAACCGACGTCCCTCCCCCTCCCCCGCCCGCGTCATTTTATGCGAAGTAAATAAAAATAGAGGGAGTATACTATGGATGAGGATCCCCTGACGTGGCCGAACCCATTGAGTAACTGACATGCGGGGCCTAGCAAGCATGGGGTCCGCCAGTAAGTGACCGAAAGGGAGGGTAAGGCAGGGATACATATGTGAAAGGAGCTTCAAATGATATAATTTTCACATTATACATCTCATGTACTATTAATCTTGTCAATAGTCAAATGCGGTTTTGAAAAACGCATTAGAGCATGGTTAATAATATAGCCAGTCGATGGCTATAAGGAACTGCCATGTCATCTATAGCCATCATCTATTATATGCACTCATACAGTAGTGTGGGCTATAAGGTTGGCTATTTCCCGCAAAAAGAATTATAAGGTTGGCTATTGTATTAGTACTTTTCTCCATCTCCTCTCCATCTCTTTCTTCATATTTGTTCTACGTATTTAACTACGAATGAGTATATATATATAGCTAGGCTCTTGCATGAGAGCTCACTCCCCTTACTTTTTCACATCTCTCTCCTCCACATAGGCCCTATATAAATGGAAGGAGGGAGTACAACTATGAGCACTGCATACTCTAGTACAGATGTTGTCAGTACTCCACTAGTACTATTGGACAGGGAGCTTAAAAAAGTTACTATTGGACTGGCTATACGTGGCGAAATCCTAGTAGGAAGAGCATGCGCGAGAACAAGCACATTCACGTGGTTGAAAACAAATTGGAAACCATCTCGAGTACAAATCTAGGAGTACGTACAAATCTAACAATATTGATTGGGCGTTGTTGAATGTTGATACTTTTTTTTATCAAAGTAGAGATACTTTGACTACACATAAAACTTATATGTAAACTAGAAAGGATAGGAGGGAGTATATTGTACATTCAAAAACGAAACGAACATTGAATACCCTTTATATACGATTTGCGGATGCTATGATCACCGGTTCAAAATTTTGAATCCGCCTTAGGTATCACACATGCCCCCACTCGTTCTCTCTCGATTTCATCTCGGGGTACGGAGATTGATTGAAAGAGGACTAGGGTGGGTACAATATGTTCGTTTTGCTTATGAACGTACAATATACTCCCTCTGATCCACACAGACCCCCCCCCCGCGGGTCATTTCTATCATAGAAATAAACCAAACCTTTATGTCCTTGCGTGACACGCAATTGATCTCTGAACATCAATCGATCTCGTCAACATGTGTCGGGGCATGCATGAACCGAATGGGATGCCAAAACTAAGACGCGAAGCAACACGTAGTGGAGGCAAAGTGAAACTTCATACAAACCGTTTATTTGTATGCATGTCAGACAAATTACAAATAAACATTGGAAATACAAGCATGGTCTAGGCCCACATGCGAATGATACTCGGCAGAATGTTCAAATGAGGCATGCGGGAGGATGGACTCGACCGGAGGGCGACATGATCGATGGAGAAGAGGGTTGGAGATGAATGAGAAATAAGCAAACGCCACATGATTATACTTGACCGGCTCAAATAAACAATAAGTTGTCTCGCTTGGCCTACATAGTGAAAGGCCTAATGCGCAACGCGGAGCACTGATGCTCGAATATGGCCGGGAAAACAGGGAAACCGACATGTGGGGCACACCTGTCAGGACGACATAGCGCAAACTAGTCCAATGGAGGAGCTGGCCCACGACCTCCTCGCCACCGGCAACCGTTCATGTGGGTCGTGGGGGCCAACAACGTGGCGCAGCTCCAGCACCTCCTCTGGACACGGCGACCGCGGTGAGCGACACGCTCATCGTCGCTAGACACGGTCGGTTTCGGTGTGCCGAGGGTGGCGTTAGTGCTGTGGCACGACCAACAGCTAGTATGTTTGGTTTGTGCCCAAGGTTGCCCCATCAAAGCATTGGGTAGCCAAAATTTTGGTTGAGGTTTTGGTTGCCCATGATTTGGCCGACATCGGCAAGAAAAATGAACTAGAGTTGGCTAGAGTTCATTCGCATGCCAAAAAAATGGCAACCATCCATTTTTGGGTCATGACCAAAACCTAAAAAAAATGGCAACCATCCAAACAAAGACCAATCTTTGGGTCATGACCAAAATTTTGGTAAGGCGCACTTTGGCCACAATCCAAACACACCCCCAACACCTGGCTCGTCGAGGATGCACGGGGCGTCGGGACGCGTCCGCGGAGTGGTGTAGCTTGGCCAACTGCATCCTCAGGACCTGAGACCATGCCGGGTCGTCTTGCTTTTTCAATGACATGCGTCGATCGCATGTGAGCAAAGGGCATCTCCAACGTTGCCACGACCGCAGCTGACTACCCTGGCACACAAAAACCCTCGTCCCTCGCGCCATCGCGCGGTGCATTCCCAGCCGGCTCCAGCTGCCCGCATTCATGCCGTCCATCTGTATGCCGTCTTTAAGAGGCTCGGTGCCCGAGGAACCAACTCCGGTGACTTAATGACGCACCTGGACGCTTGGCCTAACCGGAATGCGCTACTTAAAGCGGCAACGCCCAGCTAACCTCCACACCATAGCGCATCGTCCTCCTACCTGGAACCACATCCGCCATGACCGCAAGCATGAACACTCTGCGGGAGAGCTTGTCTTCGGGGATGGAGCTTGAGGTCGCCGCTCTCGCTCAAGTCGCCGCACAAGCGGTGGCCACGCTGGCGGCCGACAACGGGAGTACCGTCAGCCACGCGTCCTACTTGCTGCCATCCAACGTCCGGCACCGCTGAGGTCGGGGACTCCTCCGAGGATGAGTAGGGCATGGGAGGTGGCAGGGCACGGTGTGCCAACTGGCCGGTCAGTCTCCCGTGTTCTACTTTTCCTCGCCGGAGACCGCACCTTCACTTCACAGGTCTTGAACCCCGCCCCTGTACATGGAGATCGCAGATGGAGGACGTCGGTCGCCGCCGTAGAATAGGTTTAGGGTCGGGTTTCTTTTATTTTTCTGTCCTATAAAAGTTCAAAATGTAATGAAAATCTGCTGTGTTTGCATTAATCTCGGCTGGTGTATATGAACTTTCACAATAATATAGTATATTGTAGGAGTACTAGCAAGATGCCCATGCGTTGCACGGAAGATCAAGATCTTGTGGGAGAAAAGGATGAACGAGGGAAGGCCTTATCTGCAAATGCACATTCACGCATTTCACATTTTTCTACATCTACGGGAACCTACGAAAGGGTTAACGTAAATTGCCTCCCTCTCTCCTCCCCTGATTTTCATGGTGGTGGGCCCCTCCCTCCCCCCAATCTACAATCAACAGCTCACATGTTTCACATTATGTTAATTACATAACTGGGACTACGTAGGTGTAGCATTACTCGTCCTAGAAAACCCAACTAAGCCAACCTCCCAGCATATCGCGCGGGAAAAGACCCGACCGCGCCGTTTTAGTCGGGATTACCGGATTACTAGTAGTAGTATCGATAGATCGCGCGAAGCAACAAGTTTTTTTGAGGGGGCGAAGCACCTAGTTTAAAAGGAAAAAAGGTGGTACACTCACAGCACCCCTGTCGCGGTCGCATTGCACCCCACACACGTTCGGTCCTACACATGGCTCACGCAAACGGAACGCGCTTCGGCTTGCCTCTTCACTGACACGTGGGACTGCACTTGGAGAAATCGACCATGCGCCAAACTCCCCCCGCCCACCGCGCGAAAATCCTCCCCCACCCAAAAATCCCCCCAAATCCTAGATTCAACCGCCCTTCGGCCAACTAGCCAATAATATTCCCCAACCCCCCCCCCCCCCGTCCCCCTCCACTCCATTCGCTCCGCCAAAGCCGCCCTCCCCGCCATGCCGATACATCAGCGCCGCAGTTCATCGAGGGGACGCACGGCGATCCTCTCGTTCCCACAGTACGCTCTCGTAGACTGTCGTCCTCTAGCTGCGCCGCCACCGCTAGCGACGTTCTTGTGGAGCCTAACGACGCTCAGCGCCGCCACCGCTGGCGACATTCGTGTGGAGACGCACGGCGGTCAGCTTCTCCCACGGCACGCGCATTCTAGACTAAGGCCCTGTGCATGTCGGTGTAGCGCTGAATGTTAGCTGATAGACGCTGTTAATCTCACTGTTTGCCGAAGTAGTTTACAGTCAATATGCTCTGCTTAAGAAGCTTCCTTGCCCTGTTCTGCACTCAATCTGCTTAGCTGAGATGGCATGCCAAGGCTGATTAGTTGCTAAAATATCCTGCCATATATTTATTGTGACGTAGATTGCCATGGTCTAGTAGCCAATATGTTAGGTGAAATAGCTCTACACCATTTTATACTCGATCTTTGTTGCTGCGATGGCCTTCGATAGTTCAATGGCTGTGTGCTCGGCCTCATTGACTGCTGAAACAGCCTGCCATAATTTAGCACTCAAATCTGTTTGCTGAATTAGCTTTACATATATTTCGTTACTTAGATCTGCTCGTCCAAATATCTTGCCATAGCTTTAGACATCGACCTAGGTATTTTCTTTTGGACTTCATAAAAAATCATATATGTTTTTCCTGTAATATCTAGTAGAAGAACTAATTTGTATGTCTAACAGATGGACAGGACTTGGATAACTTCTGCTCGAAGATTCTCCGCTGCATATGTCGAGGGGGTTGAAAACTTCATCTTTATCAGAGCTGAGTACGGTGGTCCGAAATCAGATGTGCTCTGCCCGTGTAGCAGTTGTATGAATTTAGTTACAAGACCCCATTCAATTGTGCAAAATCATCTACACTTGTATGGGATGTCGGTCACATATACTAGGTGGGTTCATCATGGTGAAGCTGTGAGCGTCAATGTTATTGACTACATGGAAGCAGCAGATCACCATCTTGATCTGCCTGATGCTCAGGTGGAAGAGGAGGAGGAGGAGGTGGTGGTGGATCCAGTGAGTTTGACCAACATTGAAACAATGCTACGAAATGCTCATGCATTTCGTGAACTTTCACCTGCAGAAGAAAAGCGGTGGGCCCGCATGTTGGAACAATGCAACGTGGCTGTCACCCCAGGAAATAAGCTGTCAGTATTCTCAGCTATGGTCACCTTTCTTCAGGTGAACACATCTGAGCGGATGACCAACAAATCATTCGATGCAATGTTGGCTGCTTTCCGCAAAGCTTACCCAGATGCGTGTGAGCTGCCACACACCTACAGTAAAATGAAGAATTTCCTTCGTGCAGTTGGAATTGGATATGATATGGTCCATGTTTGTAAGAATAATTGTGTTCTATTCAGGAAGGATTATGCCAACTTAAGTGAATGCCCGAAATGCAAATCATCAAGATGGAAAGATGGCGATGCTGTGAAGAGGATTCCTCATAATGTTCTGGGACATTTTCCAATTGCACCAAGATTGCAGAGGTTGTTTCATGATGCTAAAACAAGAGAGGATGTACTGTGGCATTCTAGGAACCAGGATTTCAGAGATCAGAATGTAATGAGCCATCCATCACATGGTAGTGAGTGGAAAAGCTTCAATCAGAAGCACGAAAAGTTTGCTGCTGACCCGAGAAACATTAGACTTGGCTTAGCTTCAGATGGATTTAACCCATTTGGCCACCAGAGCGCCACATATAGCATGTGGCCAGTGCTTGTTATCCCTTACAACATGCCTCCAAATGTCTGCACCAAAGAATCAAACTACATGATGGCCTTGCTCATCCCAGGTCCAAAAAGTCCTGGAAAGGATTTTGAATTGTTCATGGAGCCTCTTGTGGAGGAACTTCAACAGCTATGGAGGGGTGTTCTCACTCGAGACCTATATAGCAGCCCACCAGCTGATTTCTTTCTACGTGCTGTTATAATTTGGTGCATCCATGATTATCCGGCTTTGGGAACTATGTCAGGGCGAACGACACATGGTTACAATGCATGTGTTCGCTGTGATAGGAATCCGCTGTCATATGCAATACTTAGCAAGATCTGTTACATTCGACACCGCCATTTCCTTGCCAAAGACAAGCCGCATCCTAGAAAATACCGAAGACATGTGTTCAATGCAAAGCATGAAAACTGTGATGCGCCAAAGAGGCTCACCGCCGATAAGTTGCAAGTGGAATTAGAGAAGGTCAGGCATATTACACCAGGAAACCATCCTGATAATGGTAGCGAGAAAAGGAAGCGTGGCAGGGCAGAAGAGAGATTATTGTTTACCCGCAGGTCCACTTTGTGGGACTTGGAGTATTGGAAAGATTTGGATCTGCGGCATAATCTTGATGTGATGCACATCGAGAAAAATATATGTGACAGCATTATCGGCACACTTCTTAATATTGAAGGCAAGACGAAAGATACCTTAAAATCTAGGATTGAATTGACACACCTAGGTATCAAAAAGGATTTGCAGGTGCAAGATGAAGGTAAACCACGAGATATGGCACCAGCTGTGTACGTCTTGGACAAGGTAAAAAGAAAAGAATTCTGCAAGGTCCTGTCACATGTGAGATTCCCACATGGATTTGCTTCCAACCCTGAAAGGACAGTCAGTGCAGATGGAGACAAGGTACAAGGGTTGAAAAGTCATGACTGCCACATCCTACTTCAAAGGGTTTTACCTGTTATCCTTAGAGGATTGGGCCGCCCTGACTTATACAGAGCAGTTGCAGAGTTGGGACAATTCTTCAGGGAACTCTGCAGTAGAAATATCAGGATAGATGCTTTGGGGCATCTTAGAGACAAGATACCAACTATCCTATGCGACCTTGAGAAGATATATCCCCCAGCCTTCTTTGATGTGATGGTGCATTTGGCTATTCATCTACCTGATGAGGCACTACTTAGAGGTCCAGTACAGTATGGCTGGATGTACCCTATTGAAAGGCGGCTAGGCACTTTCAAGGGCTATGTTAGGAACAGAGCTAGACCCGAGGGTTCCATTGCAGAGGCCTACATTGCTACAGAAGCGTTGACATTCTGCTCAAAATACATTGAAACAGCTGATCAGCTTAGCAAAGACATGGATGAAGACAATCCCGAGCTCGATGTTTTCGATTATTCTGTTCGAGTTACAGGGAAGAGTCGACAAGAGGACAAACCTAAAGATTTGGACAAAATGGTTTGGTATGTGTTGAATAACTGTCCTGAGATACTACCTTATATCAAGTAAGTGCTAAGCACTGCAGCTTATACATCATAATCTACTAAACTTGCAGCACATTCTTATATATTTAGATGTTTGACGCGATCACTATGTTGTGCAGCGTCTACAAAAAGGAGTTACTGCCACAAAATCCAAGAAACATTGACAAACTGGTTATGGCAGGATTTGCGAAATGGTTCAAGAGCCATGTAAGCTTTTGAATTGCACTGTCAGTTTTTTTAATATATTGAGTACATAAGATGATCAGCTTGTCTATTTTCTAACCATAGGTTAAGAAGATGCGGGAGGATGGGCAGGCAGTTGATGATGCCCTTTACTCACTAGCAATGGGTCCTGATACTCGAGTAAGACATTATGAATCTTGCGTTGTTGGAGATGTGCGCTACAACACCCTTGCACGAGACGAAGGCAGGAAGACACAAAACAGTGCTATGATGAGCACGGATACGTATGACAAAGAGAGAACTGAAATGTATGCTAACATAACAGACATTGTTCAGTTGCAGTATATCTCCAGTTTTGAGGATCATCGGTGTGTGGTTCTGTTGTCCTGTCATTGGTATAACCTGTATTCCAGGATCACAAAACCCAGAGCTGATGATTATTTCAAATCCATCAATGTCAAGGCGGCATACCAGACCAACGAGCCTTTTATTTTGGCAAATCAAGCAACACAGATATTTTTCTTGGAAGACACATTTGCACGTAGCGATGACTGGAGAGTAGTGCAAAGGTTTGAGCAGAGGAATTCGTTTAATGAAGTTGCACAACAAGATGATGCTTACACTGCTCCTGATGTACAAGATAACACAGATGTTCCTAATATCTTTGAGAACCATCACGTCAATGACGCCGGTGAAAAGATTGCATGTCGTGCTGTGGACATACAAGAGTTGATCAAGAAGAAGCCAACGTTCGAGGACGTTGAGGACGAAGAAGAAGATGACACCGTGCGGAATTACGATTCAGACTGATACACGTGGCGAAGATGTTGACGCTGTTGCTGTGGATGATGATTACATTGCTTTTGTCGTATTTGCCTGTCAGAAGACGTTTTTTTATCTACTATGTGAAATTGTGTTTGCTATGACAACTGAAACCTGATGAACTTGTTGTTTAGTATTTTCCTATGAGAACATCACTTATTATGTATGCTGATTTGTGTTTGGTGATTGTATGACGACTAAAACATGATGACATTGTTGTTTAGTTGTACTCATATTTGGCTGTGAAACTTGAATTTGATGACATAGTTTGCTGTTGGACTGCAATTTGCTCGACGTCTTCGAATGAGAACAAAGCTGACCCGACAGGTCCTCTGCTAATTTATTTATTTATTACCAAAAGGGCCTCTGCTATTTATTTATTTATGAGCAAAAGGGGATACCCCCTGATTTCTGTTAATAGAAATCATTAGATGTTCACAACACTAGGCCCAGCCTGCTACATAGGTTTCATTCATTACTAGTTTCAGCAAAGCGCTCATGTCATAGCCACTGAATACATCACGAGTGCTACATACACTGCAAATAAATGGACAATCATCCTACAGAGCACATCGATTTTGCCCATTATCTTCACAAGCTCTTTCATCTCCTCATTGCTGTCAAGGCCGTTCAGCAGCTATTGCTTGGCCATGATCAGAGGAACTGCATCTTTAACCTTCTACTCTGCATCTTCCTCTTCTGCCGTTCCTTCAGTTACTTGTCCAACACCCCAACCTGCTGGTATTGGGATTCCTCGGCTAACCAAATAACCAGCGTAGTTGCACTCCCCCACATCAGCAACTTCCCAGAAATACCAATCACACGAATCTTCCCTTTTCTGCACGAATCAAATTGGAAGATCATCAACCAACTATTAAAAAATCAGCAACTGAAAGCAGCAGAACAACACTTAAACATATTATTACCCCATGATTTGGGCATTTGTAGAAGACTCGGCCAGGGTTGAGGATTGTGGTTGAGACGCGACGGATGACTCTGCGTGATTTGAAGCAGTGGCACCACACCAACGGCAGCGGGTTGCGATGAGCAACCGGCTGTGGTGCGCGTGCCGGCGGGGGTGTGATGAGATCCACAGGCGATGGTACGGGTGGCGACTTGGCGCATATTTCGTTGTTGCCTGCTGAAGAGCAGGTGGACGAGCAGCCAGCGGACGTGGTTGTTGCGGCCAGAGCTTCTCATGCTAGGCAGAGTAAGTAGAGAAGAGGAGAAGCGAACGTTGGATATGTCAGTTTCATTACTTGCAGAGTAGCATACCACCATATATAGTCATAGTCTAGGTTTGGATTCGAACCAGCTATAGGAGCATGTCTCTCTTTTTTCTAAAACTCAGCAACGTCTCTTTACTGGTACACTAGCTTGTTTTGTATGCCTTCTCAAGTCTTTGATTCCTCCACCTGACATCTGGGACCCATCGGAAGGGCCTCTGTATTTCTCGAAAAAACGTGCCCCCCGCTGACAAGTCGGACCCACCAGCTATCTTCGCACCCAAGGAAGTGCCTCCTTATTACGCACAAAAAAATGAATACTCCCCCTGCCAGCTGGAACCCAGCATCGTGGGAGGCTGACTTGTGGGCCTACCAAGTTGACAGGGACGGAGGGCTTTGTCAACTTAGTCAATATGAACGATTCTAGCTCCAGTTACCGTACGATGTTCATCCAACGGCAGTAGTGCTTCTTCAACCTCTGGTCTTCTTGCTCCAGCCGCCCAAACCAGCGCCGGTCGTGCCGCGTGCTCCTGCCTCCCGTGGCCGGCTGCGATGCCGCGGAGGCCTCACCACCCCCTACTACTCCCACCGCTGGCCAGGCCATCCCTCTACTCACCCACACCCCCTGTTATTCTGCGGCGACGGCAGCCTCACACCACAGCCGAACTAGTGAACCCTCGTACTCCTCTCCGCGTGGGCATCCACTGCCGCGTCTTCCCCGGCTCCGCGTCATCCCCATCATAGGCCACGCCGTCGTCCACCGCCTTGGTGCTCTCGGCGCGGCGTGGTCAATGTGGTCAACGACCGACTTCTATCGGAAGAGTACTTTACGTGGACAGGCTAACAGCTGGGTCCACGGCCGCAGCTGGGTCCACGGCCACAGCCCAGTTTTTTTGTGATTTGCCAAGTAAGTCGCTTTGTCAGGCCTATTGGGCTGCAAATCTTTCAAGACGAGGAGAGCTTCATTCGGCTGGCCGAGAAAATGGCCTATCAGTAATGAGAAATGGGCTGTACATTTTTAAAACACATCAAACCGGCAATTAGTTTCAAATTTCTTTTTTTCATTTCGAGATTTTGAATTGCATTGATTTTTATGCATGGACAATTTGTTGGATTTTATATTGATGTACATTTATTTTTAAAATCAGTTTGAATGTGACTCGAAATTTCGGGATTAAAAATAGTTTGGACCGCACCGAAATATGCAAAATTTCGTATAATTTTTTAATCGTGGCCACAATATGGGCTGTAATGCTAACAAAAAGAATATGGGCTCCAAAAAAAACCTTAAGAATTAGCAAATGGGCTGTAAATTATTAGAAATAATGGCAGATGGGCTGTAAGCTGTTTTCCACAGATTTGAGGCTTTCCTAAAAAAAGGTTGACGCACAAGCAGTGACTGTTGGATTTCCATCCAACGGCCGTCGTGCTTCTTCAATCTCTGCTCTTCCTGCTCCAACCGCTCAAACAAGCGCCAGCGGGACTGCCTGCTCCCTCCTCCCTACGGCTGGCTATGCTGCCGCGCAGGCCTCACCGCCCCGCCGTACTCCCATCGCTGGCCTAGCCATCCCTCTACTCACCCACACCTGCTGTTATTCTCCGGCGACGGCAGACGGACCAGTAAACCCTCGTACAGTCGTACTCCCCTCCGCGTGGGAAACAATTGTCGAGTCTTCCCTGCCTTCGTGTCGTTCCCTTCCTAGGCCTCGTCGTCGTCCACCGCCCTGGTGCTCTCGACGCGGCCTGGTCAACGTGGTCAACAACCGACATGCATCTGAAGTGGACTGTACGTGGAGAGGCTGACAGCTGGGTCCACGGCCGCACGCAAGGAAATGCCTCCTTATTACGTGCAAAATAATGATTCCTCCACGTGACATCTGGGACCCACCGAAAGGGCCTCTGTATTCCACGAAAAAAACGTTATCGCCGCTGACAGCTTGGACCCACCAGCTATATCTTCGCACGCAAGGAAGTGCCTCCTTATTACGCACAAATAAATGAATACCCCCTGCTAGCTGGGACCAAATATAGTGGCAGGCTGACTTGTGGGCCTACTAAGTTGACAGGGACGGAGGGCTTTGTCAACTTAGTCAATATGCATGATTCTAGCTCCAAGTGACCGTACGATGTCCATCCAACGGCCGTAGTGCTTCTTCAACCTCTGGTCTTCTTGCTCCAACCGCCCAAACCAGCGCCGGTCGTGCCTCATGCTCCTCCCTCCCGTGGCCGCCTGCGATGCGGCGGAGGCCTCACCGCCCCCTACTACTCCCACCGCTGGCCAGGCCATCCCTCTACTCACCTACACCCCCTGCTATTCTGCGGCGACGGCAGCCTCACACCGCAGCGACCGGTGAACCCTTGTACTCCTCTCCGTGTAGGCATCCACTGCCGCGTCTTCCCCGGCTCCGCGTCGTCCCCTTCCTAGGCCTCGCCGTCGTCCACCGCCCTGGTGCTCTCGGCGCAGCGTGGTCAACGTGGTCAAGGAACGACTACCATCGGAAGAGTACTGTACGTGGAGAGGCTGACAACTGGGTCCACGGCAGCCGCAAGGAAGTGCCTCCTTATTACGCGGAAAATAATTATTCCTCCACCTGACAGCAGGGACCCATCGGACGGGCCACCGTATTTGGTGAAAAAAAACGTTTCCCCCCTGACTGCTGGGACCCACTGGACGGGCCAACGTATTTCGCGAAAAAAACGTTCCCCCACTGTCAGCTCGGACCCACCGGAGGTGCCTCCTTATTACGCACAAAAAATGAATACTCCCCCTGCTAGTTGGGACCCACCTTGGCGGGAGGCTGACTTGTGGGCCTACTAAGTTGACGGGGACGGAGTGCTTTGTCAACTTAGTCAATATGAACAATTCTAGCTCCAGTGACCGTATGATGTCCATCCAACGGCCGTAGTGCTTCTTCAACCTCTGGTCTTCTTGCTCGAGCCGCCCAAAGCAGCGCCGGTCGTGCCGCATGCTCTTGCCTTCCGTGGCCGGCTGTGCTGCCACGGAGGCCTCACCACCCCTACTATTCCCACCGCTGGCCAGGCCCTGCGGCGACGGTAGCCTCACACCCCAACCGAACCAGTGAACCCTCGTACTCCTCTCCGCGCGGGCTTCCACTACCGCGTCTTCCCCGGCTCCACGTCGTCCCCTTCCTAGGCCTCGCCGTCGTCCACTGCCCTGGTGCTCTCGGTGCGGCGTGGTTAACATGGTCAAGGAATGGCTTCCATCGGACGTGGACTGTATGTGGAGAGGCTGACAGCTGGGTCCACGGCAGCAACAAGGAAGTGTCTCCTTATTACGCGCAAAATAATTATTCCTCCACCTGACAGCGGGGACCCACCGGATGGGCCACCGTATTTCGTGAAAAAAACATTACCCCCTGACTGCTGGGACCCACCAGCTACATCTTCGCATGCAAGGAAGTGCGTCCGGGAAAAAAAAACGATTCGCCCCCTGACTGCTGGGACCCACCAGCTACATCTTCGCACGCAAGGAAGTGCCTGATAGTCGGGACCCACCTGGTCGAACCATACGTAGCGTTGTCATTCTGGTCGCGAACGTGTACGTACATACTAGTCGATGTAGAGGCGCACACATGTCGTAGTAGAGGCGCGCACGTAGCATGTACACGTACGTACAGCGGCCAGGGTGCAAGAAAGTAAATACGGCCACGTACGTACATACGGGCGGGGTCTCGAACGCCTACTCGCGCGTACGTACGGCCAGGGCTCGTGTACATGGCTGGGTCGGAACGGAGAAACAGCGTCGTCGTCGTGTTCATGGGGAGGCAACAGAATGCGTCGTGTTCATCGGGAGGCAACGGAACGTGTGGGAGCCAACCGGCTTGGACGGAACATCCGATGGAAACGAGGCCTGGCGTACTGCAGAACGGAGGAAACGGCCTTGTGTTTGACCGGCCATGTTCAAAACGGGATCCTGTTCATCGGGAGGGGTCTGGCGTACCGCAAAACGGAGGAAACAGACCTCCTACGGTCGAAACGGGGGTCCTGTTGATCGGGAGGGGTGTGGCGTACCGCAAAACGGAGGAAACGGACTTGTGTTGGAGTGCTACGGTCGAAACGGGGGTCCTGTTCATCGGGAGGGGTGTGGCGTACCCCAACACGGGACTCCACGGGATACTGTTCATCTCCACCGTCGACCCCCTCCAGCCTTCACAGGCTACTGTTCATCCACCGTCGACCTCCTCCAGCCTCCACCTGCGACTGTTCATCCACGGGCTCCTGTTCATCCAGCCTCCACCGCGGGCTACTGCACCGGCTATTGTTCAACCAGCCCTCTCCACGGGCTCCTGTTCAACCACCCCTCCATGGGCTACTGTTCATCCAGCCCTCCACCATCTACTGTTCATCCTGCCCTCCACGGGGTGGTCCTGTTCATCCTGCCCTCAATGGGGTCCTGTTCATCCAGCCCCAACCGGCTCGATCGATCGGGGTCCTGTTCATCCAGAGGCAACACCATGGGGTCCTGTTCATCCACTCCCACCGGGAACTGTTCATCCAAACCCCCCAACAACGCTCACTATTCATCCAGAGGCAGCATCGATCGGCTTTAGTTAGCAGCAGTAGCGAAGGAATCGCTCGATCAGGTTCAGTTAACAGCCATCGATCGATTGCTCGGGTTCAGTAACGCGTAGCCTGCAGTGCAATCGCTCGGGTTCAGTTAGAGCCCAACGCCTCACTCGGGTTCAGTTAGAGCCCAATGCCTCGCACCCATGCGCATGCGTGTACGAAGGAAACGCGCATTGCTCGGCCCCGACCACCCACCGTAACCGGGAACACCCCGATATTTTCCTCGCCCTCGCTTCTACCACGGTTTTTTCATCATGGACGGCCCAAAGAATGTCATGCAGCTGCGTCTCCGGCCCGCCCAGGACGAAAAGCCCATATTCTGTCATGATTTTTTATCATAGAAGTAGGACCCCACCACATCTATGATGATACCGGGTTTTGTCACAATTATCGTCATAGAAGTGTCATAAGTATGACAGAATTTTTTTCCGTTCGGCCCAAAATGTCACAGATGTGTCTTTTTTTTTGTAGTGTTCCCTTTCTGTCACTGGGATCAAGCACCGTAAGATCGAACCCACTACCAGGCACCTCTTCCCATTGCAAGATAAATAGATCAAGTTGGCCGAACAAAACCCAAATATCGAAGAAGAAATACGAGGCTATAAGAGATCATGCATATAAGAGATCAAAGAAACTCAAATAACTTTCATGGATATAAAAAGATATGACTGATCATAAACTCAAAGTTCATCAGATCCCAACAAACACACCGCAAAAAGAGTTACATCATATGGATCTCCAAGAGACCATTGTATTGAGAATTCAGCGAGAGAGAGAGAGAAAGCCATCTAGCTACTAAATATGGACCCGAAGGTCAACAAAGAACTACTCACGCATCATCGGAGAGGCACCAATGGAGGTGGTGAACCCCATCCGAGATGGTGTTTATATTGGATCTGGTGGTTCTGGACTCTGCAGCGGCTGGATGAATATTTCGTCAACTCCCCTAAGGTTTCTGGAATATTGTGGTATTTATAGAGCAAAGAGGCGGTCCGGGGGGCACCCGAGGTGGCCACGACCCACCAGGGCGCGCCTGGGCCTCCTGGCGTGCCTTGGTGGGTTGTCCCCTCCTCGGGACTCCCCCCAGGTGCAACCAGGGCCCAATATCTTCCTTTTGGTCCATAAAAAATCTCCATGAAGTTTTGTGGCATTTGGACTCCGTCTGATATTGATTTCCTGCGATGTAAAAAACATGGAAAAAACAACAACTGGCACTTGGCACTATGTCAATAGGTTAGTACCAAAAAATGATATAAAATGACTATAAAATGATTATAAAACATTCAAGATTAATAATAAAACAACATGGAACAATCAAAAATTGTAGATACGTTGGAGACGTATCAGCATCCCCAAGCTTAACTCCTACTCGTCCTCGAGTAGGGAAGTGATAAAAACAGAATTTTTGATGTGGAGTGCTGTTTATCATGTCATATCATATTCTTTTCTTTTAGCATGGACATTTGGACTTTTATGTGATTCAAAGCAATAGTCTAGTTTTGACATAATAATTTAGATACTCAAGCATATCAACAAGCAACCATGTCTTTCAAAATATCACTGCTAAAATAAGTTATCCCTAGCCTATCATGCTGATACATTGATCCATTCATGAAACACACTCGAATATTAGCTACACCCAATACTGAAGTACGATCATATTGCCTCCTAGTTGGTGCTTTTATAAGAGAAGATGGAGACTCAAAATAAAAATTGCATAAAAAGGCCCTTCGCAGAGGGAAGTAGGGATTTGTAGAGGTGCCAGAGCTCAAAGCGAAAAACTTAGAGATAAAAAAACATTTTGGGAGGTGTATCCATCCCACCAACGAAAACGACTTAGAGTTCCCAACACTTTCCATGCTAGATATGCCATAGGCGGTTCCCAAACAGAAAATAAAGTGTATTCCTTTTTCCACCATTCCTTCACTTTCCATGGCTAACCGTATCCACGGGTGCCCTCCATACCAACACTTTCCAAGGAATTTATTATTTGACAACATAAAGTAAATTCATTTTTTTGCATTTCGGGACTGGGCATCCCTAATACCTTTGCCTTACTCTCGTGCAATGACAAGTGAATAAACACTCATCGTGAGAATAGCACATCCAACATGGAAAATATTAGTCACCCATTGTCGTTCTGCGAGCGAAACAAACACACAAAAGAGAGGTTTATTTTGAAAATTAGAGATGGCACATACAAATTTTCTTAGAACAGCAAAAGAGTACCGCATATAGGTAGATATAGTGGACTCATGTGGCAAAACTGGTTTAAAGGATTTTGGATGCACAAGTAGGGATCATACTTGGTGCAAAGTGAAGGCTAGCAAAAGATTGGGAAGCGACCAACCAAGAAACGAATAATCTCATAAGCAAGCATTATGCATAATTAACACCGAATAATGCACCACAAGTAGGATATAATTTTCATTGCGTGATTATTGACTTTCGTGCATGCATAGGGAATCACAAACCTTAACACCAATATTCTTACTAGAGCACAATTACTCATCAACATAACTCACATATCACATCATCATATCTCAAAACTATTACTAAGAATCAAGTTTATTTTGTCCAGTGATCTTCATGACATTTTTTCTTTATCCTTCTTGGAAACCTATCACTTTGGGACTAATTTTCATGTGTTGCTATTCATAAGCTGAAACAAATATAAGTGGAGATCATGAGCATAACAAATTTTTCTTTCTCTCAAATTAATTTAAGTGAAGCAAGAGAGAATTTCTTGAAAATTTTACTAACTCTCAATTAAATCTAAGTGAAGCAAGAGAGCATTTCTTCAAAAATACTAAGCACATCGTGCTCAAAAAGATATAAGTGAAGCACTAGAGCAAGTCCATTGCTCATAAAAATTTAAGTGAAGCATAGAGAGCAAATCTAACAAGTCATGATATAATTTTGGCTCTCTCAAATAGTTGTGTCCAGCAAGGATTGATGACTTAAAACAAAAAATAAAACAAGCAAAGACAAATATCATACAAGGCGCTCCAAGCAAAACACATATCATGTGATGAATAAAAATATATCCTCGAGTAAAATACCGATAGTTGTTAGAAGAAAGAGGGGATGCCACCCGGGGGCATCCCCAAGCTTAGTTGGTTGCTCATTCTTGGATAATAGCTTGGGATGCCGGGGCATCCCCAAGCTTAGGCTCTTCTATCCTTATTTCATCCATCGTAAGATAACCCAAAACTTGAAAACTTCAATCACACAAAACTCAACAAAACCTCCGTGAGATCCGTTAGTGTAAGAAAAATACATCACTACTATAAGTGTTGTATCAAACCAATTCTTATTTTGTTTTTTTATTACATCTACTGTATTCCAATTTTTCTATGGCAAAAAATCATCAAAGAAAACCATAGAGCCATCAAAATAAGCACACAACACAAAGAAAACAGAATCTGTCAAAACAGAACAGTCTGTAGCAATCTGACTTGTTCGAATACTTCTGGAACTCCAAAAATTATTAAAATAGGACGACCTAAGCAATTTGTATATTAATCTTCTGCAAGAAGAATCAGGGCAAAAGCACTTTCTGATAAAAAAATGAGAATTATTTTCGTGAGCGCAAAGTTTCTGTCTTTTTCAGCAAGATCAAACAACTATCACCCAAGAAGATCCTATTGGTTCTACTTGACACAAACACTAATTAAAACAAAAAAAACACAATCATAACAGTAGCATAATTGTGCTAACACTCAAGAACAGAAAGCAAAAATGCAAAAATAAATTTTATTCATTGGGTTGCCTCCCAACAAGCGCTATAGTTTTACGCCCTTAGCTAGGCATAAGGCAATGATCTAAGTTTTGTCATCTTTGGTTCGAGATCCATAAGATGCCCTCATGATTGATTCATAAGGTGGCCTAATTCTTGTTCTAGGAAAGTGTTCCATACCTTTCCTCAAAGGAAATTTGAACTTAACATTGCCTTCTTTTATATCTATCACGACACCGATGGTGCGTAAAAACAGTCTACCAAGAATAATAGGACAAGACGGATTGCAATCAATATCAAGAACAATAAAATCTATGGGCACATAATTCCTATTTGCAAGAATAAGAACATCATTAATTCTTCCCATACGCTTTTTAATAGTAGAATCCGCCAAGTGCAAATTCAAAGAACATTCTTCAAGATTAATAAGACCAAGCACATCACATAAAGATTTCGGAATAGTAGAAACACTAGCACCCAAGTCACACAAAGAAAAACACTCATAATTTTAATCTTGACTTTTATTTAGGTTCCCATTCATCATGCAATTTTCTAGGAATTGAAACTTCTAATTCCAATTTTTCTTCAAGAGCTTTCATCATAGCATCAACAATATGTTTAGTAAAAGCTTTATTTTGTTCATAAGCATGGGGTGAATTTAGCATGGATTGCAACAAAGAAATACAATCAATCAAAGAGCAACTATCATAATTAAAGTCTTTGTAATCCAAAAGAGTGGGTGCATCACTAACTAAAGTTTTGACCTCTCCAAACCCACTTTTATCACTTTTCTCAACAAGATTTTCACCCTCCGAAATATTGGGACGCCTTCTACCTAAAGTTGACTCTTCTCTAGTCCCTTTTTCATCAATCTTATCTTTACTAAACAAGGAATCAATAGAAGAAACACCAATCATTTTAAGATCTTCATCATTTTTGCAAGAATAATCACTAGAAAAAGCTTTCTCTAAGAATTCTCTTTAGCTCTAAGCGTAGCAGTTCTTTTCTTGCTTTCATCCATAGAAACATAAAGAGCTTTAATTGATTCATCTACCTTAGGCACAAAGATTTTCATCTTGAGATTTTCCACATCATGAGCAATTCTATCAACACTTCTAGACAAATCATCAATCTTATTCAACATTTCTTCTATGGAAGTGTTGAAAACTTTTTGTGTGTTGATAAATTCTTTAATATTATTCTCAAGATCAGAGGTATTCCTATTATTATTGTAAGATTGATTTCCATAGGAATTACCATAATTATTAGATGAATTACTAGGAAAAGGCCTAGGATTAAAATTACCTCTATAAGCATTGTTGTTGAAATTATTTTGAGAGATAAAATTCACATCAATGGCATCACTATTTTGCTCAATCAAAGTAGATAAAGGCATATAATTAAAATCAATAGGAGCACGTTTACTAGCAACCAATTTCATAAGAGCATCAACTTTATCACTCAAAGAAGAAATGTCTTCAACCGAAATAACTTTTTTACTAGTAGGAGCCCTTTCGGTATGCCATTGTGAATAATTTGCCATAATATTATCAAGCAATTTGGTGGATTCACCTAAAGTAATTTCCATAAAAGTACCTCCCGTGGCAGAATCTAAAAGATTACGAGAAACGAAATTCAACCCCGCATAAAATTTTTGTATGATCATCCAAAGATTTAACCCATGAGTTGGACAATTCCTTAGCATCATTTTCATCCTTTCCCAAGATTGTGCAACATGCTCATGTTCAAGTTGCTTGAAATTCATGATCTAGGTTCTAAGGGAAATAATTTTTGCGGGAGGAAAATACTTAGTAATAAAAGCATCTTTGCACTTATTCCAAGAATCGATACTATTACGAGGCAAAGAAGAGAACCAAATTTTTGCAAAATCACGCAAAGAAAACGGAAATAATTTCATCTTGACTACATGTCCACATCTTTTTTCTTTTGCATATCGCATAATTCCACGAAGGTATTAAGATGGGACGCAACATCCTCATTAGGAGTACCGGAAAATTGGTCTTCCATAACAAGATTCAGCAAAGCAGTATTAATATCACAAGTCTCCGCACTAGTGGCGGGAGGAGAAAGCGGAGTGCCAATAAAATCATTATTGTTGGTATTTGAGAAATCACATAACTTGGTGTTCTCTTGAGTCATGATGACTACACAATAGATTGCACCCAAAAACAGATCCGACAAGAAAACGGCGAACGGAAAAAGAGAGGCGAATAAAACAACAAATTTTTGCGGAGTGGGGGAGAGGAAAATGAGAGGCAAATGGCAAATAACATAAATTGCGAGGAGATGAGATTTCTGATTAGGAACCTGCTTATGTTGAAGATTCTCCCTGGCAACGGCGCCAGAAATTCCTTTTGATTGCTCTCTGACTATAGCGCCAGAAAAGCTCTTGTCTGCTAGGACTACGTCGGTATTTCCCCAAAGAGGAAGGGATGATGCAGCACAGCGAAGGTAGGTATTTCCCTAAGTGAAGAAACCAAGGTTATCGAACCAGTAGGAGAACCAAGAAACACAACGTAAACAACACTTGCACACAAATAACAACACCTCACAACCCGACGTGTAAAGGGGTTGTCAATCCCTTTCGGGTAACGATGCCAGAAATTTGTAATAGATTGAAATAATAGATCGCAAATAAAATAAAGTGCAGCAAAGTATTTTTGTATTTTTGGTTTAATAGATCTGAATAAAAATTGAAAGGAAAAGTAGATCGCAAGCAAATATATGAGAAAGAAGACCCGGGGGCCGTAGGTTTCACTAGTGGCTTCTCTCGAGAAAGAAGGCAAACGGTGGGTAAACAAATTACTGTTGGGCAATTGATAGAACCTCAAATAATTATGACGATATCCAGGCAATGATCATTACATAGGCATCACGTCCAAGATTAGTAGACTGACTCCTGCCTGCATCTACTACTATTACTCCACACATCGACCGCTATCCAGCATGCATCTAGTGTATTAAGTTCATGGAAAAACGGAGTAATGCAATAAGAACGATGACATGATGTAGACAAGATCCATTTATCTATTGCGTAGATATAGATCCCATCTTTTTATCCTTAGTAGCAACGATACATACATGTTGTTTCCCTTTCTGTCACTGGGATCAAGCACCGTAAGATCAAACCCACTACCGGGCACCTCTTCCCATTGCAAGATAAATAGATCAAGTTGGCCAAACAAAACCCAAATATCGGAGAAGAAATACGAGGCTATAAGAGATCAAAGAAACTCAAATAACTTTCATGGATATAAAAAGATATGACTGATCATAAACTCAAAGTTCATCAGTTCCCAACAAACACACCGCAAAAAGAGTTACATCATATGGATCTCCAAGAGACCATTGTATTGAGAATTCAGCGAGAGAGAGAAAGCCATCTAGCTACTAACTATGGACCCGAAGGTCTACAAAGAACTACTCACGCATCATCGGAGAGGCACCAATGGAGGTGGTGAACCCCATCCGAGATGGTGTCTAGATTGGATCTGGTTGTTCTGGACTCTGTGGCGGCTGGATGAACATTTCGTCGACTCCCCTAGGGTTTCTGGAAGATTGTGGTATTTATAGAGCAAAGAGGCGGTCCGGGGGGCACCTGAGGTGGGCACAACCCACCAGGGTGCGCCTGGGCCTCCTGGCGTGCCCTGGTGGGTTGTCCCCTCCTTGGGACTCCCCACGGGTGCAACTAGGGCCCAATATCTTCCTTCTGGTCCATAAAAAATCTCCGTGAGGTTTCGTGGCATTTGGACTCCGTTTGATATTGATTTCATGTGATGTAAAAACATGGAAAAAAATAGCAACTGGCACTTGGCACTATGTCAATAGGTTAGTACCAAAAAATGATATAAAATGACTATAAAATGATTATAAAACATCCAAGATTGATAATAAAACAACATGGAACAATACAAAATTATACATACGTTGGAGACGTATCAGTCAACAGGTTTGGGGGTATATAAAGATTTTTTATCTAGGGAAACAAGCAAACGGGAGAAAAACGGATTCCGGAAGGTTCCCGAGGTGGGCACAACTAAAAGTGCAACTAATCCCCTGGTGGTTTTGGTAATTCATAACAACATATAGCTCATTGAACTAATATCCATTCATGTTGAATATTTCAGAAAGTTCAATGATTGGCAATGGCATGGACTAGAGATGTGGACCCCTCAAAATGCTAAGGACAAATATTGGCAAAAGCTCAAGACTCTACATTTCGGTTTTAGTGATCCAAGATCACATTGAGTCCATAGGAAAATCCAATACTATTAAAAGGGGATGAGGGGTTGCTTAATGATCTAGTTGCTCAAAATGCTTAGTGGTATGCTCCAAAGCCCTAAACTACTTTCTCAAATCCAAGTATGTCCTAAACCTAAAGTCAAACTCGGCCCCACCGATTTGATCTATCCGATGCCACCGAGTTCCTTTGACATAGCCATAGCCAGAAACCCTAATCAATTCGGTCTCACCGATAGGGATTTCGGTCTCACCGAGATGGGATTGCAAAATCTCTGTTTCCCTTCGTAACGTTTTGGTCTAAACGAAATGTGCAATCGGTCCCATAGAGTTCGCAATGCAAACTCTCTGTTTCCTATTCATAACATTTCGGTCTTACCGAAGTGAGTGATCGGTGCCACCGAGTTTGCTTGACCAATTCTCTGTTAACTCATTGCTGAAATTGGTCTCACTGAGTTCATGCAATCGGTCACACCGAGATGAGGTTTTGCCCTAACCCTAGCACATCGGTCTAACCGAGTTGACCATGTCAGTGCCACCGAGAATCCTAACGTTCACATTTTGAACTAAATTGGTCTCACCGAGTTTACCTATTCGGTCTCACCAAGTTGGGTTAATTGTTTGTGACGGTTAGATTTTCTGTGGAGGCTATATATACCCCTCCACCCCCTTCTCTATTCAAGAGAGAGCCATCAGAACGTGCCTACACTTCCACTACTCATTTTCTGAGAGAGAACCACCTACTCATGTGTTGAGACCAAGAAATTCCAATTCAACCACAAGAATCTTGATATCTAGCCCTCCCCAAGTTGCTTTCCACTCAAATCATCTTTCCACCATATCCCAATCTATGAGAGAGAGTTGAGTGTTGGGGAGACTATCATTTGAAGCACAAGAGCAAGGAGTTCATCGTCATCACACCATCTATTACCTTTTGGAGAGTGGTGTCTCCTAGATTGGTTAGGTCACTTGGGAGCCTCTGACAAGATTGTGGAGTTGAACCAAGGAGTTTGTAAGGGCAAGGAGATTGCCTACTTCATGAAGATCTACCCAAGTGAGGCAAGTCCTTCGTAGGCAATGGCCATGGTAGGATAGACAAGGCTGTCTTCGTGGACCCTTCGTGGGTGGAGCCCTCCATGGACTCGCGCAACCGTTACGCTTCATGGGTTGAAGTCTCCATCAACGTGGATGTACGATAGCACCACCTGACAACGACATGTACCTGGGGATGGGCATTCCGATGTCCAAACTTAGTGAGAGCAACATGAGCTTTCACGGCGTCATCCCTGGCAAGAAGGCTGAATCACTCGGCCAGATAACCCTTGACGTGGTTTTCGGTGATTCAAAGAATTACCGTAAGGAAAAGTTGACATTTGAAGTAGTGGATTTCCAGAGTGCTTATCATGCTATTTTGGGGAGGCCTGCATATGCACGCTTTATGGCTTGACCATGTTACGTGTATCTCAAATTGAAAATGCCTAGTCCCAAAGGAGTGATCACGGTCACTGGCAATCGACAGAAGGCAGAGGAATGCTTCTAGAAGGGTTCTAAAATTGCCGATGCACAAATGGCAGCAGTTGAATGCAAGAGTATCAGAAAAATGCAGATTCGAGTGATTTGTTGCGAGCCAAGAAGCTTGCCACATATTCTGCATTTCAGTCGTTCGGTGAAACAAAGCCGATTCATATTCACCCGACCGATCCTAATGCTGCTCCTACTCATATCTCAACATCACTCGACAACAAATAGGAAGAAGCGCTCATCTAGTTCGTTCGTGAGAACTGTGACATCTTTGCATGGAAACCTTCTGACATGCCGAGTGTACCCAGGGGACTGGCTGAGCACCATTTGTGAGTTGACTCGAAAGTGAAACCAGTCAAAGAACATCTTCGATGGTCCACCGTACAGAAGAGAGAGGCAATTGGCAAGGAAGTGGCTCAGCTCCTGGCAGCTGAGTTCATCCGAGAGATTTACCACTCCGAGTGGCTCGCCAATGTTGTCATGGTCCCCAAGAAGGACGACTCACTTCGTATGTGCATTGACTTCAAGCATATCAATCGGGCCTGCCCAAAAGATCATTTCCCTCTCCCTTGTATCGACCAAATCGTCGAGTCAACTGCGGGGTGTGAGCGTTTGTCTTTTCTGGACGCCTATTCCGGGTATCATCAGATTCGACTGTATGGACCCGATGAGATAAAAACAGCTTTCATCACTCCATTCGGGTGGTTTTGTTATGTCACCATGCCATTCGGTATCAAGAACGCTGGTGCCACATTTATGAGGATGATTCAGAAGTGCCTGCTCACTCAAGCCAGTCGGAATGTGGAAGCATATATGGATGACATTGTGGTCAAGTCGCGTAAAGGTTCTGACCTGCTGACTGACCTCGCTGAAACCTTTGCCAACCTGAGAAGGTATGATATCAAGGTTAATCCGTCGAAGTGCACATTCGGAGTTCCAGGAGGAAAGTTACTCGGTTTCCTCGTTTCCAAACGAGGGATCAACGCGAACCCAGAGAAAGTTGGGGCCATACTCCGGATGAAACGCCCTGTGCGTGTACATGACATTCAGAAGCTTACTGGTTGTTTAGCCGCCTTGAGTCGATTCATCTCTCGCCTTGGTGAAAAGGCATTGCCTCTTTACCGACTGATGAAGAAATCTGATAAGTTCGAGTGGACTCTCAAAGCTGATGCAGCGTTTGTAGAGCTCAAAACCCTGCTTCCCACCCAGCCGGTGCTTGCTGCCCCAATCAGCAAAGACCCTTTACTGCTTTATATTGCAGCCACTGGACAAGTTGTCAGTACAGTACTCACGGTCGAGTGGGAAGAAGAAGGAAAAGCCTATAAAGTTTGGCGCCCGGTGTACTATATTTCTGAAGTCTTGACTCTGTCCAAGCAGAGATATCCGCATTATCAGAAACTTGTTTACGGAATTTACATGACCACTAAGAAGGTTGCACACTATTTATCTGATCATTCTGTTATAGTCGTCAGCGACGCACCATTGTCAGAAATTCTGAACAACAGAGATGCAACTGGTCGAGTGGCAAAGTGGGCGATTGAACTCCTTACATTGGATATCAAGTTTGAGGCAAAGAAAGCTATCAAGTCCCAAGCAATAGCAGATTTCCTTGCCGAGTGGGTTGAACAGCAACAACCGACTCAGATTCACTCGGAGCATTGGACCATGTTCTTTGACGGATCCAAGATGTTGAATGGTTCTGGTGCTGGGGTGGTATTGGTATCCCCTCGAGGAGACAGGCTCAGCTATGTTCTTCAGATTCATTTTGATTCCTCCAACAATGAGGCTGAATACGAAGCACTTCTGGACGGGTTGCGAATGGCCATTTCACTCGGCGTCCGTCGCCTAATGGTCTACGGCGACTCAGACTTGGTGGTTAATCAAGTAATGAAGGAGTGGGACGTCAGGAGCCCGGCTATGACTGGCTATTGTAATGCAGTGAGAAAGTTAGAGAAGAAGTTTGAGGGGTTAGAGCTCCATCATATACCCCGACTGGAAAATCAAGCAGCTGATGATTTGGCAAAGATAGGCTCCAAGCGTGAGCCTATTCCCAGTAA
Source organism: Aegilops tauschii subsp. strangulata (assembly GCF_002575655.3). Classification (NCBI taxonomy): domain Eukaryota; kingdom Viridiplantae; phylum Streptophyta; class Magnoliopsida; order Poales; family Poaceae; genus Aegilops; species Aegilops tauschii. The sequence continues at coordinate 332,839,582 of NC_053035.3, forward strand.
TGTGTTCTTGGAGCATCTTCACACGCCGTCTGTCCAAGAAGATCCCTTCACGGAGGAGCCCCCACAACCTAAGAGCCCTACTAATCCGACTGAAGTTGAAATCCCAGCCGTGGTCGACTTGGTCGTGGAAGTTTTGGTCGTCATACCCGATTGGACAGTGCCGTACATTGCATATATTCTCAGGAAAGAGCTCCCAGAGGATGAAGAAGAGGCCCGTCAGATTGTCCGTCGATCTAAAGCTTTCATAGTAATGGGTGGATAGCTTTACAGAGAAAGTGTTACCGGAGTCGCTCAGAAGTGCATAACACCAGAAGAAGGTCGAGTGATCCTCAACGACATCGACTCGAGGACCTGTGGTCACCATGCGTCCTCTCGGACCATTGTGGCCAAAGCATACCGAGCGGGGTTTTATTGGCCACGAGCGAATGAAATGGCAAAGACATAGTCGACAAATGTGAAGGTTGTCAGTTCTACTCCAACATGTCTCACAAGCCTGCATCTGCCCTGAAGACCATTCCACTCGTCTGGCCTTTAGCTGTCTAGGGATTAGATATGGTTGGACCTCTAAGGACTGGCAGGAGTGGCTTCACTCATGTGCTCGTAGCAGTCGACAAGTTCAAGAAATGGATTGAAGCCAAGCCTATCAAAAACCTCGAAGCAAGTACTGATGTTAGCTTCATCAGAGAGTTAACATTCAGATATGGTGTCCTGCACAGTATCATCGCAGATAATGGGTCAAACTTTGATTCTGATGAGTTTAGAGCCTTTTGCGCTTCCCAAGGCACTCGGGTCACCTATGCTTCAGTCGCCCATCCCCAGTCGAATGGACAAGCTGAAAGAGCAAACGGATTGATTCTCAAAGGACTGAAACCCTGATTGATGCGTGACCTCAAGCATGCAGCAGGCGCCTGGGTCAATTAACTTCCATCAGTGCTTTGGGGATTGAGGACAACTCCTAATCGGTCGACTGGTCGAACTCCATTCTTCTTAGTCTATGGGGCTGAAGCTGTGCTTCTGAGTGACTTGCTTCACAATGCACCCCGAGTCAAACTTTTCTCAGAAGATGAAGCAAAACAGGCTCGGCAAGATGCAATTGATCTCCTAGAAGAAGAAAGAGAGATGGCTCTGATCCGGTCGACCATTTATCAGCAAGACTTACGTCGATTCTATGCCAGGAACATGAGCGGTCAAGCATTTCAAGAGGGAGACTTGGTTCTTCGAGTGGATCAGCAGAAAACACACAAGCTCGCTGGGAAGGCCCCTTCATTGTCACCAAAGTGCTCCACAACGGAGCATATCACCTCTACAATGTCGAGCACAATAAAGACGAGCCACGTGCTCGGAATGCGGATCTGCTCCGCCCCTTTTATACTTAAACATTCAGACTGTTGAGATGTAATAAGAAATACCTTCTAGTTTGATTATCAAAGACACAGTTTTACAGTCTCCTCAATGATTGTTGTTCCTTTTTTATATGTTCTAAATCCCCCAGTGGGTGCCTTAGATGCGAATCCGCTTCGCCTAAGTTTCAAAAAAGAAAATCTTGCCGAGTGAAGAGCAAGCCTCTCACTCGGAGGCTTAGCTGCGAATCTATTTCGCCTAAGTTTGAAAAATCCTACCGAGTGGTGAGCAACCCTCTCACTCGGGGGGCTTAGCTGCAGTCCAGTACTCGCCTAAGTTTAAAAAATCCTACCGAGTGGTGAGCAAGCCTCTCACTCGGGGGCTTAGCTGCAGTCCAGTACTCGCCTAAGTTTTAAAAAAATCCTACCAAGTGGTGAGCAAGCCTCTCACTCAGGGGCTTAGCTGCAGTCCAGTACTCACCTAAGTTTAAAAAATCCTACCGAGTGGTGAGCAAGCCTCTCACTCGGGGGCTTAGCTGCAGTCCAGTACTCGCCTAAGTTTAAAAAATCCTACCGAGTGGTGAGCAAGCCTCTCACTCGGGGGCTTAGCTGCAGTCCAGTACTCGCCTAAGTTTGAAAAATCCTACCGAGTGGTGAGCAACCCTCTCACTCGGGGGCTTAGCTGCAGTCCAGTACTCGCCTAAGTTTGAAAAATCCTACTGAGTGGTGAGCAAGCCTCTCACTCGGGGGCTTAGCTGCAGTCCAGTACTCGCCTATGTCTGAAAAATCCTACCGAGTGGTGAGCAACCCTCTCACTCGGAAGCTTAGCTGCAATCCAGTACTCGCCTAAGTTTTTAAAAAATCCTACCGCGTGGCGAGCAACCCTCTCACTCGGGGGCTTAGCTGCAGTCCAGTACTCGCCTAAGTATAAAACACGTTCCGAGTGAGAACCGATCTTCTCGCTCGGGGACTTGGCCACACGCTCCATCCTGATCAGCAAGGACGACGAGGTGTAGGTCGACTGCGACCTTCTCCTTAGAGCTGCGCCATAAGTACAATGTACACTCCATCCCGATCCGCAAGGACGACGAGGTGTAGGTCGACTGCGACCTTCTCCTCAGAGCTGCGCCATAAGTACAATGTGCGCTCCATCCCGATCCACAAGGACGACGAGGTGCAGGTCGACTGCGACCTTCTCCTCAGAGCTGCACCATAAATACAATGTGCGCTCCATCTCGATTCGCGAGAGCGACAAGGTGCAGGTCGACTGATTACCTTCTCCTCAGAGCTGCATCGCAAGTACAAAGACTATTCCGAGTGAAGAAACAAGTTCCACTCGAAGGCAAACACAACCATATTCAGAGATAAACAAAGTTCAGATAAATCCTAAGGTTCCAGACCACGGATTAAAGTACTCGGGCATCAAGCCCAAAGGATTTTAACGGTTACAAAATCACTTGGCATTCCGAAGCAAATTTAAGGCGAGGCATAAAGTTGTTCACTCCGTAGGAGGAGGGCTAGCAGGCTCGACGAACTCGTCCAGATCAATTCCGTCAGCAATCCGAGTGGCAGTAGCAATGAAGGTTTCCATGAAGGATTGGAAGTCATGCCTTTTGGTATTGGCAACCTTGATCCCCGCCAGCTTCTCTTCTCGGGCTTCCTTGCAGTGGACACGAACCAGCGACAGAGCAATGTCAGCACCGCATCGGGCAGAAGACTTCTTCCATTCTTGCACTCGACCAGGGACCTCACTGAGTCGAGTCATCAGAGACTCAAGGTCATTTTGGAGCGTCGCCCCTGGCCAGTGTTATGTCGATGCGCGACACTACAACTTTCAGCCAAGCAAGGTAGTCGACAACACCAGCGACACGGGATTCCAGTCGGAGCACATTCATGGCAGCTTCGTCCTTAACAGGAGAGAGGATGGGGTCCAAGCTTGTCTCAATTCACCCAGTCTCTTCCTCGAAGTTCTGGAAAAATTCTGCACACGCAACACAACGATGAGTCAGTAACTATACATCAAGTCAACAGCAACAATTCAGTCGGTCAAAGGAAAGCACCTTCAAGCATGACGAACAACTTCTTGGCAAGTCCTCCCAGATAATTCTCCAGGTCATCTCTCTTGCGGGCGATGCCTTCTACTTTGTCGGTCAGGACTCCCTTGTACTTATTCAAACGAGTCGCTTCCTTGTTGGCTTCATCAAGAGCAGTCTTCAGCTTGGCGTTCTCTTCCTCTAGTTTACCGACTGAAGCAAGCTTCTGGTCGGCGAGTGCGGTTTTCTCTTCTGCTTCCTTCTATGCAGCTGCAAGGTCCAGATCCTTCTTCGCCAGAGCCTGGTTCATTGTTTCTGAATGAAGTAATGCTCGGTTCAGGAAAAGAAAATAACACTTGGATCAGGAACAAGTCAGTTGGCAAATTTTTCGTACCAGCGGCCTCATCCTTGGGTTTCTGCAAGTTCGTCTTGGCTAGCTCCAGATCGAGATTGAGCTGAATCTGCTTCCGCTCCAGGTCAGCAATGCGAGCTCCAAGTTCACAGGATTTCTGTAATCAAAGGACGGTCAGTCGACAGATGAAAAGATTGGTTACTTCCGAGCAATAGAGTGATAAATTCAACAAGTTCTAAGACTACTGCCGAATCAAACATCCAACAGTAGTCTCGGGGACTACTCCCAGTGGGTGCACTTAGCGTGCCCCAACTGGTTCAGTTTCCACTCGACATGGTCCGTCCAGGCCGAGTAAAAAAAGAAGAGGAAAGTTGTTCTCAGACGACAGTCGACTGCCCATAGTCGACTATGGTCTCGGGGACTACACCCAGTGGGTGCACTCATCGTGCCCCCACTGGTTCAGGTTCCACTCGACATGCTCCGCCCAGGCCGAGTGAAAAAATTCTGATTCTCAGACCATAGCCAACTGCCCGCAGTCAACTATGGTCTCGGGGACTACACCCAGTGGGTGCACTCAGCGTGCCCCCACTGGTTCAAAGACTCAATCGACACAACCTAGTTGACCTAAGAAGCAAAGCTATTCAGCAGTAAGTCAAAACACCTAGTGGGTGTACAAATGCAAAATGCAGACTGATGAAAAGATGCTCAAGGAAAGTTTTCAGGTAGCATATCCTAACAGAACAAGCGACAAGCTAAAGGATCAGTCGGTAGTCAACCAACCTGGACGTTGCTCTAGAGAGCTGAGCTGGCGTCATAAGCAGCTTGACTGGCCTCCCGAACCACCTTCATCTGCTCCATCATGACGTTTGCATGGCGTATAGCCTCCTTAGCAGCACCCACTTGGTCCTCTGGGACGTGATGTGCAGTGAAGAGTGAAGATGGATCGGCTGGAGTCTGCGCAGTTGACGCTGCAGGCTGGGCACTCGACAATGGCACGGCGAAAGTCACAGAAGTCCGATTGGCATCGCCGGTCTCCTGGATTACCGGTCCCGTCACCGGCGTCGACTGAGGCGCCTTGCCAATTGATGTCTTCCTGCTTCTCCTTCCCATAGGCCTCAGCGGCACATCCTCGTCGTCATCTGGAAGATCAATGACATTGGGAGGAGCTGCAAAAGAATCAATCGCCAGAATTCAGTCGACCAGTAAAATGGCTGAGAAAGTAAAGACAAGATCGTAAAAATCATACCTGGGTTGGAAGTGACCGCGTCTCCCATTTCCTCGTCACCGTATCTGTAAGCAGAAGTCCCAGAGGTAGCAGCACTACTAGTTTCAAAATTCACTCGGTTAAATCAAGAAGAGAGTCGACAACACATGTCCTTTAGCAAAAAATGAAGGTAAGACACTTACGCAGAAGCGACGGGAACATCGATCTTGATCTTGGGCAGGGTCTTCCAAGACTTCGATGCCGCAACCTTGGGCTGCTTTGAAGCCTTTTCACTCGGCGCCGGGGAAGAAGTCCGAGTGCGCTTGGAAGACTGTCCAGTCGGCGGAGCTACTTTGCCACGGACACTTGCTGGGTCGTGCTTATTCTTGGAACGCCTTTCATTGCGAAGTGGTGACTCGACCTCTTCGCCACTGCTCGAGTCCTCGCTTTCCTCCTCCTCTTCTCCTCCATCAGACTGATAATCCATGCTTTCGCCTCCACTTTCTTCTCCTTCCTGGTACTGCTCTTGCTCCCCATTTGGCATTGAGTATGTATCTATATAGATCTGCGAAGCAAAAGAGGTGAACAAAGGATGGTCAACTCAGCAAACAATTGCAAGTCAGAATGAAAAACACTCGAAAATAAAGAATGGACCTTGTTTGGTTGGTTGTTGACGTCGAATGGAAAACCTCTTCGGGACCCCCTGGGGTTGTCCTTGTTTCATGTGATGCCTTGCACCCACTGCGCCACCGTCTTCTCATCAACGTCCTCCGGGTGGATCCGAGTGGAATCTTCAATCCCCGAGTACATCCACATCGAGTGATCACGAGCCTGGAGGGGCTGGATACGTCGACTGGGAAATACCTCAAGCAAATCCATTCTAGTCACACCCTCACGAATCCGCTAAACTAGTCGAACCATCAACATGGCCACCTCAACCTTCTCTGCTGGAGTCACTTTCAAGGTGGTGGGTTTCTGGACTCGCACCAAAGAAAAGGGAGGGAGACCAGTCGAGTGGCCAGGAGTCGACTTGTCTTTGCAATAAAACCAAGTTGACTGCCACCCTCTAACCGAGTCAGGGAGAGTCATCGCAGGAAAAGCGCTCTTCCCCCGCATCTGGATGCCTAAGCCCCCACACATCTGGATTACCTAGGTTTTCTCGTCACTCGGGCTAGCTTTTTTCATAGTCTGCGAGCGACATGTGAAGATGTGCTTGAATAGACCCAAGTGCGGTCGGCAGCCCAATAAATTCTCACACAGTGAGACAAAGGCAGCAAGGTACGTGATAGTGTTGGGAGAGAAATGGTGGAGTTGAGCTCCGAAGAAGTTCAGAAAGGCACGGGAAAAAGGATGTGGGGGCAAGGAAAAACCGCGGTCGACGTGGGTGGCGAGCAAGACACATTCGCCCTCCTGGGGCTGTGGCTCAGTTTCTTCCCCCGGGAGCCTCCAGGAACCATGCTCGATTAGCCCAGTCTCAGCTAGATCTCGCAGATCATCCAGCTCGATGGTGGACTAGATCCAGTCGCCCTGAACCCAGCCACGCGGCAAGCCAGATCGCGACGACGACCCGCTCCTGCCGGTCTTCTTCCCCTTCCCCTTTGCCGCTCCCTTCTTCGCGCATGCCAGCACCGCCGTCTTGTCCTTCGCCATCGAAGAAAGAGGAGCGCGGGCGGGAGGTGGCGTCGGGAACGGAAGCGGCAGCGGTGGAGAAGCAGAGGAGGAAGAAAGGGGAATTGGGGCGCACTGTGTGGAATTCCCCAATCCAATGCCTTATATGGAACCGTTTCCGAGTGATTGACCACTGGGCCTGGGCGATCCTGTCAAATCCCGCAACTGGCGCTCGCTCGGTACATGGCAAAAAAGGTGGCGCGGATATCGGGGTGTCCCTGCCTAATCCGTCCCGATTACCGCGGCCTCCTCCGTCCCGCGCGCTTCCCAAAATTTCGAATCCCGCAAGATCCGGGAGCAGCAGAGCAGTCTGTCAGACCGAAGATTTTTTCCATATCAACACCCGAAGCTTAGCAGCAAAGTTCACTCGACAAACTAAGAATGGATCAAGGCGTCTGAAAAAAAAGTTGAAGTCATCATGTTGTTCATTGATCCCAGCAAGACGCTTCCAAAGCGCAAAAATTGAGTCGGAATTATTTTCAACTCCTTCTCCACTCGAACCCTGAACCATTCGGGGGTTAATGACGATGACATGTACCTGGGGTAGGGTCATAGGTCTGACCTAGACACCCTCCCCAAGGACATTACCCTAAAGTCAGAAGCATTCAAGGCATAACATCATCCACTCGACCAGAAGCATTCCACTCGAAAGGTTCAATGTCACTCGACCATAGCATCAGTCACTCGACAACCAGAAGGTCTAAAGCCGCTCTGAACAACAACGGTCGGGCATTTACTTTGTAGACTTAATGGTCATTCATGTATCTTTATTGCTGGCGTTACCAGTAACGCCCCCTCTTTATGTACCTTAAAACCCTGTGTAACTGAGGGCTGGAGGGGTCTGGCGAACTCTATATAAGCCACCCCCTCCTCAGGGACAAGGGTTCGCACCCCCTGTAACTCCAGACACATATAATCCAGTCGATCGCCTCCAGGCACCGAGACGTAGGGCTATTACTTCCACCGTGAAGAGCCTGAACTCGTAAACCTTGTGTGTACAACTTCACGATAGTTGGGATCTTGCCTCCTCATACCTACCCCCATTCTACTGTCAGTCTTAGAACCACGACACCACCTATCGGAACCATGCCAAAAAATCTCCGTGTCTACATTGTGTTTGCCTTCTCCAAACCCTTCCCTTTACCTTCATATGCAATGTTTTACTTTCCGCTGGTACACTCTTAGAACTGCATGTGTAGGTTGATAGCTTGACTTGCTAAGTGGTTAAAATCTGCCAAGACTTAAAATTGGGAAAAGGCTAGATTTTTTTGGTCAAGTAGTCTAATCACCCCCCTCTAGACCTACTTTAGATCCTACAATTGGTATCAAAGCTTTGGTCTCCATTTTCCTTGATTTCCATAGCTTTGGTGATCATAGCCTTGGTTTCACAACCTAGGAGAGTATGGCATCTAGCGAGGGAAATTACCACCGTAGAGGTCCTTACTTTGATGGTACTAATTTTGCTAGTTGGAACCATAAGATGAAAATGCATATTCTTGGACATAACCCGGCCATTTGGGCTATTGTGTGTATTGGTTTGCAAGGTTAATTCTTCGAAGATGGAAGAGAACCGAATCATGAAGCGGCGGCGGAAGAATTGAAGATTTTGCAATACAATGCTCAAGCTTGCGATATCCTCTTCAACGGATTGTGCCCCGAAGAATTCAACAAAATCAGCCGCCTTGAGAATGCAAAGGAAATTTGGGATACTTTGGTTGATATGCACGAAGGTACCGAGTCTATCAAGGAATCCAAATTGGGTGTGCTTCAAAGTCAACTTGACAAGTTCAAAATGAAGGTTGGTGAAGTTGTCGCTGAAATGTATTCTAGGCTTGCTCTCATCACAAATAAGATTGCCGACTTAGGAAGTGAAGAGATGACCGACAGATTCATCATCAAGAAGATCCTAAGAGCCTTGGATGGAAAATATGATACCATGTGCACCTTGATCCAAATGATGCCGAATTACAAAGATCTCAAGCCAACAGAACTCATTGGTAGAATTGTTGCTCATGAGATGTCACTCAAGGATAAAGAAGAGCTTCACAACAAGTCTAGTGGTGCTTACAAGGCTTCATGTGATGCTCCTACAACATCAAGTGAGAAAAAAGCCTTCAATGAGGAATTGAGCCTAATGGTGAAGAACTTCAACAAGTTCTACAAGAGTAGAAGAAAATAGAGAAGTTCCAAGTCAAGGTCCTACAATGACAAAAGATCTTCTAGTCGTAATCGTAATTGCTACAATTGTGGAAGACCCGGACACTACTCTAGTGAGTGTATGGCTCCCTACAAAAGAAGAGAAGACTCACCTAAAAGGAGAAGTAAAAGAGAGGAATCACCACCAAGAGAGAGAAGGAGTAGACATGATCGTTATGAACAAAGACCCTCTCGTATAAGCAAGGATCCATAAAGGAAGGACAAGTCATCAAAGAGCCACACAAGACGAAGACATCAAGCTCATGTTGGCGAATGGGTATCTGGTACCGACTCCGACAACTACTCCGAGACAAGCTATCACTCCGACTCCGAATATACTCAAGATGAAGGTGTTGCCAGTCTTGCACTTGTGTCATCCAACTCCTATGACATATTTGATTCACCAAATGAAGGGATTGTAAGATACTTCATGGCTAAAGGCCCCAAGGTATCACACCCCGAGTATGTTGATTTCAATAGTGATGAAGATGATTTGCTAGGTGATGATGATTTACTTGTTGACAACTCTAGTGATGAAAACTATGATGAAATTGCTATTAATCATGCTAATCAAGATGAAAAGAATGGCAATGATAAGAAGGATATTGAGCGTCTAACTAGAGAACTAAACACTCTTAAGTTATCTCATGAAACTACCTTAGAGGATCATCGAGGGCTTTTAAAGACTCATGAAAAGTTATGCTTTGAAAAAGCTCAATCTAGAGCAAGAGCATGGGTTCTTAAAAGCAATCAATGATGATCTTCGTAAGAAAAGTTCTTCTTACATTGCCAATCGTTTACTCTTGTCTACTTACATGCCACAAGTAAAATCTAGCAACAAGAGCAAGAAAGATTCTTCTTCTAGTAGTAATAATAACCATGTTAAATCCAATATTGTTGCTTCTAGTAGTTCTCTTTGTCGGAGTAAATGACTACGGGCAGCCTCATCGGCCCCCTGTAGTATTTCAAGACATCGGGGCAAGCTGCGCCCCTCTGACTGTCGGATGTGGGGTTTCGGCAAACCCTTAAGGTTCAAACACTGGGGTGCGCGCGAAGTCTTTCCCTCCTACCGATCTATGCCCTAGCTCGCTAAGATCTCGCGGACGAACTCGACGAACTCACGGCACAGAAAGACACGAGATTTACACTGGTTTGGGCCACCGTTGTGGTGTAATACCCTACTCCAGTGTGGTGGTGGTGGATAGCCTCTTGGGCTGATGATGAACAGTATAGAGGGAAGAATAGCCTCCTGAGGTTGAGGAGTTCTTGTGCTTGGTGTCTTAGCGGGTGAGAGCTGGATGAACTGCTCAATGCCCTATTGTGGTGGCTAGCTCTACTTATATAGGCCCTGGTCCTCTTCCCAAATATTGAGCGGGAAGGGAGCCAACAACGGTGGGCAAATTTGAAGGGGGACAGCTAGTACATGCTATCCTGACAAAAGTGGTCTTCGCCTGCAAAAGGCTCTGGTGGTGACGACGTCTTGGGCTCCACGATGACCTCCATCTTGCCGTCCTCCTGGTCTTGGTCTTGTTGCACCGATATAGCAACCTTTGCCTGATGCCTCGGTACTCCTCACCTGCGCCTGCTTCCTTAGCACCAAAGAGGAAACAAGGGCGCTGCGCGCGCTGGCGCCTGCCTGGTGTCGATCGTCATGGCTCACGTCGCGAGAGCCTTGTGAGGTTTGCCCCGCCTTGATATCTCCGCTCCTCATGAACCTGCCTGACTAGGCCACTCCTGAGGAGGCCTTGCATCGTCCGCCTCGCGAGGCTTGGCCCCTTGTGAGGGTCTTGGATGCCTTTTTGATGAAGATGGGCCGTACGGCCTGCTGGCTTAGCCACGCCGCGGGCCGCAGGCAGGCAAGTCTGGGGACCCCCGTTCCCAGAACGCCGACAGTAGCCCCCGGGCCCAAGGTGCGCTCGGGCTTGGCTTCGCGGCGAAGCCAAGGGTCAAGTATGGAGCACCGCGGGCCCCAAAAGCCTGCGGCCTCGGTTGACGCGTGGCGGTTGATTGGACGTGGGCGTCTCGGCTTCCCCATACTGCCCTTGAATCCGCCTAGCTATGAGGCCCCCGCATCTCACACAGTTATTCTTCCATCGCCCACGCCTGGCTCTTCCAATCTCCCTGCTTCCTCGAGGCCCTGCTTTACCCTTCCAATCTGACTTGCGCTCCGCCTGCTTCATTGCCATGGCGCCGAAGCAAGCTGAAAAGGGGAAGAAACCTCTATCTCTGCCAACTGCGCCTCCGTCCTTTGAGCCGGCGCTCGGCCGGCCTCGGGTGCTCAACGACGAAGCCATGGACAAGGTGCACCACATGCTTTCCTCGAGTTTCAACGAGTGGGGAGAGACGGTGGCTTGGCCCGTGTCTCGCACTCGCATGGCCCGGGCAACCACTGAGGTCCCGATCTTCTTAGAGGCCCTCTGGGCTGGCCTGATTCCTCCCTTCTCCGCCTTCTTCAACGCGGTGCTCGAGCATTATCAGATCCACATGCTTCATCTCAACCCTCAATCTGTGACTCTTCTTGCCGTCTTCGCCTTCTTGTGTGAGGCCATGGTGGGCATCGCTCCTTCCGTGGCCCTCCTCTGCCATTTCTTCTCGTTGCATCTGACCAGTCCCCGGCAGAGCTCGGGGTGTGTGGGATTCCAAGCCGTGGCTGCGACAGCGGGCGCGGGGATTGACTTCGAGCTTCCTTCATCCACGAGCGAGTTCCGTATACGATGGGTGTTTGTTGACGCCGGCGTGCTCAGCCCTCTGCTACGAGTTCCGGCGGGGCTCGCTATTCCAAACTCCGGCTGGGGCCATCAGAAGCTCACGAGCCCCCGCCTCGCCCCCGTCTAGGCCAGGCTGAGGTGGTTGAAGAACCGCGGCGTGACTGCGCCCATGGTGGTGAGGGAGTTCGTCAAGCGTCGAGTCGCTCCACTTCAGCGCCACTCCCGCCCGATGTGGGACTTGCTCAGCAGCCAGGACCATATGAGGTTTCAGGAGAAGGGGCGTCCTCTTGCGACGCGACAAACGGTGCTCATGGTCCTATCGGGTGTCCCTCTGCCGGACGAGATGCCCAGGAATAGCTGCCTGTTGTACCACTGCGAGAACAAAGCCGCATTTGCCGCGAGTATGCCTTCCTTTGATGAGTGGGGGCTGCGCCCTGGGTCCCGCAAGAACCCCGTCGTCGTAGTTCCCTTCTTCGCCGCTGGTGCCGAGCTCGCCATAGGTGAAGGTGCGGGGGGGGGGGGGGGGGGGGGCGAGCTCCGACGGGGGCCGGTGGCTCAAGTGCTGAGGAGCACATGCCGAGTGGTGATCCTGGGGCGTCGTCCTCGGGGGCCTGTGACCCCCCTCCTGGGGCGTCGGTCACTGAGGAGGCGCCGCATGCGGCTCCCGAGGCCAAGGCTCCAGGAGCCTCAGGAGGTTGTGGTAAGACGGTGCCCGGCTGTTCGCCGCAACCGGGCACCCCTGAAGACATCCTTCCAAGCTCTTCTCCGTCCCCGCCGCGCACCGACCGTCACGTCCAGCGCTTCGGTCGTCTTTGTGTGGACTTCGAGGAGCTCCGCAAGAGGAAAGGATCCCCTAGCGGTAGCAATATCTTCGGGCCGTTGAAGCGACGAAAGTACATCGCCATTGATGCGTAAGTATCTTATTGTCATGGCTTCCTGCGTGTAGTCTACTTATCCTGATGTTAGTCCTTCAGGGCTCCTTCCATTGAAGCTGTTGAGTCTTCTGAGAAGCGGCCTCCTCCTTCATCAACTCCCCCATCGGCCTTGAGCGTTCCTGGTCCGCCTGCCGCCCCTGGAGCGGGGTCGGTTGGGGGAGCGTCTCCGCCTTCGTGGCGCGCTGAGCCCGCAGCTTGGCCACACCTCCCCCACGGTCTGGCGTGGAGCTTGGCGGGCGTGCCCAAGACTCATCCTTTGCTCACGGACAGTAGCTGGTTGGCTTCAATCTTCGGCTCCTCTTCAAGCAGTGTGCCCCGATTGGCTAGGGCTCCTCGCGAGGACTGGCTGACGTCAGGTGCGGTGCCAGCCCCCAGCCCCCTGCGGAGAGGTGGTGCGCCGCTTGGCGCCCCGCCCGCAGCCCCCGAGGTGGAGGACGAGGTGGGCCGAGCATTCGAGCTCAAGCGCGGGCGGAGCGTAGTTCGTCACGAGCTCTTCCAGGAGGCGATGGGCGCGATGAGTCGACTTGGTGAAGAGCTCGCGGGTGTCGACTAGCGCCTTGAGGCTAAAGGTCTCCAGCTGGTGGAGGAGCAGCGCAAGCTGAGAGTGTCCATCAACCTCGGTCGCTATCAGCGCGACCTTGAGAATGCGAAGGCCGAGGCGTCCCTCAAGGTCGCCCATGAAGCCCACTTGCGAGCCTTGGAAGAGGCTCGCGAGGCTGACCGCCGTCGCGGGGCTGCGGAGAAGCGCACGTGGGAGCTCCAGGCCTGGAGCGCGTCCCTTGAGCAGCAGGTGGAGGCGCGCAGGGCCACTCTTGCATCGCTGAGGGGGACGCCCGCGGAGGAAGAGGAGGTCCGGAAGCGTGAGGAGGCACTAGCCCTGGAAGCCGTGGAGCGCAGCCTCGAGCTCGAGCAACTGGAGACGAGGGAGCATCAAGTTGCTCAAGCAGAAGATGCCGTCGGGGCTCATGAGGCCAGAGTCAAGGAGGAGGTCGATCGCGGGGTGGCCGAGGTTCACGCAGACCTAGAGGGTAGGTATGACCTGAAGCTGAAGCTTGCCGGTACGGAGGATGCGGGCAGGGCCGCTGCCCTCAAGCCCAGGTTGGATGAGGCTGAGAGGCGTGCGGAAGCCACGGCCGCCGCCCTGGTTACGGCGCAGGAGGACTTGGCCTCCGCCCACGCCGAGCTGCTTTCCCTTCGGAGGCGGGTTGATGACGCTGAGGCCGTCGCACGGCAAAACACAGAGGAAGTGCTCCAACGACGAACGCTGGAGCGCGAGCATGCCCCCATGCTTCAGGATCTCCAGAACAGGGCCAGTACCGCCCTGGGCCATATTTGCGACGAGGATGCACCGGCCCCTCACTCGAATGACTATGCCAGCCACCTGACCTTCTTCACCGAGGTGGTGACGCGCCTGGAGGCTTGATCTGCCAGAGCTCGCTAGCTTGTGGAGGAAAGGGGTCGTGGCCTGCTTGAGCGCGATTTCTCCCGTGTCTTCAGCCACCTTCTGAAAGCCAACCCCAACTTTGATTTCGACGCCGCCATCGCCCCCATACCCACGGCCGTCCGGGGCGACCTGGCGCGTTGGGTTGAGGACAATGTGGACGCGTTGGTCAGGGCCTTCACTTCAGAGGACGACGCGGTGGTGGTCATCGCAGACGAAGGCGACGTGGTTGACGACGGTGATGGGGGCGTCGCCGGCGGCGGCGACGATGCCGACGAAGACGATGATGACGCGAGTGACGCGTCCGTGGGTGATGTAGCGAGTGACATTTCTGGCTGATCCCATGTTCTCCTGTCGTTTCATCCTGCACACAAAACTCGGGCATGGCCCTTGGAAAACTTGTAAGAGCATTTTGAGAGGGGGAGCCCCTCATGTAAGCAAATTGCAGTTTTTACTTTCCTATGCGACGTGAGTATGTGTCCTCGTGAACTCGTGAATCCGGGGGCGAGTTTTCCGTCGTGGTTTACCTTAGTCAGCGCCAGCTTCGAGCTGGGTCGTGAAGCAGCGAGTTTCTGAGAATCCTGCGGAGCTTATCGCCCCGTCTGAAGGGGCCCCACAAGAGGTGAGCACCAGCCGTAGCGCTGGCACGCGCTCAGCGAGCGTGTGCTTTGTGCGGTTCAGCTCGCGAGGAGCTCATGAGGGGGAAGGCGATGGACATGAGTCCCAGACAAAACGAGATCCAGAAGGCAAGAAATTGCTTGAACGAGAAAAGGCACCCCCCGCGCGCATCGATAAAAATTCTTCTTCAACTTAAATCCAGATCCAGAAAGCAAAGCTACAGAAAGAGAGATCCAAAGCAAAAGGCCACGTCCGGCACCTAGTCTAGTCTTCCGGTCTTCAAGTCTTCTCACCAGCGCGGAGCTAAGTGTTGCCACTAGGCGTGGGAGGGAGCCCCAGGGCCTGAGGCCAGCGCTCCTGAGACTCCGGGGCGTGTACAGCCCCAACTCATTATTACGTGAGAGTGTCACGGGCGGCAAGCTTCACAGGCACTGGGCCTTCTTCATAGGTACCGGCCTTGCTTCATATCGCCAGACGAGGGCACCGCCTTGCGCCACCCTCGACCTCCTTTGAGCCGACCGGTTACCAGGACGACACAAAAAAGGGAAAGGGGACGCCAGCGGTGCCCTCGGCGACCACAGGTCCTCTACCGGGGCAAGGGTAGTCGAAGCCTCCCCGGCAGAGGGCCTACCTCCGGGTGTCCCCTGGCTTCACGCGCCGTGGGGAGGGGCGTGGCTCCCGACCCCTCTCCTGCAGCCCCCAACGCGATCCTCCTGCCGGCAGGGAGGCCGTCGAGCTGGGGCCGCCGGCCATTGCGGTGATCTGTTCCTCCTGCGACTCATGGTTAGCGTAAGCTTGCTCCTAAGGGATTAGGGGTACCCTGTAGTGGTCGTCGCACACGCGGTCGTGGTGGTTCCCCGGCAGCTCCTGAAAGGCTTCGACTCCTAGCGTCCCTTCTTCCCAATCTTCTCCAACGAACGAGCCGGGGTCGTCCTCCGGTGTGTACTCCTGGTCCGTCATGCGGGGCACGTAGGCTTCCGGGGCTGTTACCCCGAACACCTCGCTATAGTGCCCCACACTCCATGTTGCCCGGCCCAGCGCGGCGTCCTGAGGGTGATAGCGCGGCATCCCACTTGGGCCATGGGAGGCGACGCTTGTGCTCATGCTTGTTGCGGGTGGTATGGGGGCGGCAGAGCCCCCGGTGCCACCGGCCATGCTGGTGTTGGCGAAGCCCCCTGGTGCACCTGACGGCGCGTGGTGGCGGCATGGCCTGCCGTGAATCCCTGTAGCGGCCTAAGGAGGAAGCTGATGACAGAAAGGCGGCGCTCCCGAGGCCACCGCGTCCAGCAGGTCGGCAACGCGTTCCAGCAGTGCGTCCCGACCGCTCTCCATCAGTCGGCACCGCAGCAGCTCCCTTTCCACGGTGAGTGATGCCCGCATGTTTGCCTGTTCCCGCCGCGAGTGCGGCGCCGTTGTCGCGGCGTGGCTTGCTGCTCTGGCAGCGGCTCGCACTTGCCGTGGAGTGAGGGTGGATGACGCATGGCCGCGTCGCCCGCGCCCCGTAGGATTGGACGGCGCTCGTGCCACCTGGAGCGCGGGCTGAGGTCTTCATGGGTGGGCGGCGCCGCCCGGGCTGACCAGGCTGCCCAGCGGTCGGAGTCAGCTCTTGGGTCGTCGGACATCGTGGTCGCGGAGTGTCGGCAAGTCGATTGGCGGAGAAGAAGCTCCGGCGCACCCCTACCTGGCGTGCCAAATGTCGGATGTGGGGTTCTGGCAAACCCTTAAGGTTCGAACACTGGGGTGCGCGCGAAGTCTTTCCCTCCTACCGATCTACGCCCTAGCTCGCTAAGATCTCGCGGACGAACTCGACGAACTCACGGCACAGAAAGACACGAGATTTATACTGGTTCGGGCCACCGCTGTGGTCTAATACCCTACTCCAGTGTGGTGGTGGTGATTGCCTCTTGGGCTGATGATGAATAGTACAGAGGGAAGAACAGCCTCCTGAGGTTGAGGTGTTCTTGTGCTTGGTGTCTTAGCGGGTGAGAGCTGGATGAACTGCTCGATGCCCTACTGTGGTGGATAGCTCTACTTATATAGGCCCTGGTCCTCTTCCCAAATATTGAGCGGGAAGGGAGCCAACAACGGCGGGCAAATTTGAAGGGGGACAGCTAGTACAAGCTATCCTGACAAAAGTGGTCTTCGCCTGCAAAAGGCTCTGGTGGTGACGCCGTCTTGGGCTCCACGATGACCTCCGTCTTGCCATCCTCCTGGTCTTGGTCTCGTTGCACCGATATAGCAACCTTTGCCTCATGCCTCGGTACTCCTCGCCTGCGCCTGCTTCCTTAGCACCAAAGAGGAAACAAGGACGCTGCATGTGCTGGCGCCTGCCCGCCTGGTGTTGATCGTCATGGCTCACGTCACGAGAGCCTCGTGAGGTTTACCCCGCCTTGATATCTCCGCTCCTCGTGAGCCTGCCTGACTAGGTCACTCCTGAGGAGGTCTTGCATCATCCGCCTCACGAGGCTTGGCCCCTCGCGAGGGTCTTGGATGCCTTGTTGATGAAGATGGGCCGTACGGCCTGCTGGCTTAGCCATGCCCCGGGCCGCAGGCAAGCAAGTCTGGGGACCCCCGTTCCCAGAATGCCGACACACACCTCCTGGATGAACGGCCGGCTTCATGAGCTAGCTGGTCTAGGAGGCCGGCTGCTAGAAGGCGGCGAGACCACAGAAGGCGGCCACGAAGAAGTCGACTCCTAGCAGGCGGCCCTTCGTGCCCTCAAAGTTTGCACCCACATAACTACGATGGCACGGGGGTGTGGCTACAGTAGGACCTGAGCTGCGTAGCGTCACCTGGCCGGGCAAGTTCAAGCTGGATCTGCCTCCTCGCTACGATGGCAGCCCCGACCCCGCAGAGTTCTTGTAGCTCTACGAGCTGAGCATCGAGGCGGCCAACGGCGACGAGAAAGTCATGGCGAACTGGTTCCCCATGGCTCTCAAGGATGGTGCCCGCTCCTGGCTCCTAAATCTGCCCCCAGGCTCGATCTCCTCCTGGGACGAGATGCGCAACCGTTTCGTTGCCAACTTCCAGGGCACTCGCGACCGCCCGCCGGCCGCGGGTGACCTGCGCCACATCAAGCAGCAACCGGGAGAGACCCTATAGAAATACATCCAGCGCTTCAACAACGTCTGCCTCAAGATCCCCAAGGTGACGGACGAGGCCATCATCTCCGCGTTCTCTGATGGCGTCCGCGACATCAAGATGAAGGAGGAGCTCACCATCCACGAGGAGTTGTGCATGCCTCTGGAGTTGTTCAACCAGGCGACCAAGTGCGCAAGAGCTGAGGAGGGGCGCCTCTTCCTCCTCGAGCTCCCAGCTGCTGACCCAGAGGAGAAGAAAGCCAAGGCCAAGGACGTGAAGCGCAAGGGAGCAGCCGTGCTCGCGGCGGAACCAGACACCAAGCGTGGCAGAGACCAGCCCGAGTCATCCAAGAGCAGCCGACCGTTCTGCGCCTTCCATAATCTGCATACCCACAACACAGGCGACTGTCAAGAGCTCAGAGCCATCCGAGAAGGACACTTCGGTCGACGCCCCGAGCGCAGCGACCGGGGCTACGACCGAGGAGGAGGACGTGGTGGCGGACGCTGGGACGACCGTGGCCCACGCCAGGAGTGGCACGACTGGCCTCGTGAGGACCGCTGGCAGGATGAGCCTCGCGAGGGCGCCTGGAGGGACCAGCCTCGTGAGGATCGACCTCAGGACAACTGAAGGTGATGGCGCAGCTACCGCTGGCGCCCTCCCAATGCTTTGTTCACCAGTCATCAGCAACGTGCAAGTTACCAAGACCCTCATCGACAGCGGCGCAGGGCTCAACGTCCTGTCCGTTGACACGTTCGACAACCTCCAAGTGCCATATGACCAGCTTCAGCCTACCAAGCCTTTCTCAGGAGTGACCGACGGTTCCACCACACCGATAGGGCAGGTCCGCCTCCCTGTCACCTTCGGAGAACGCAACAACTACCGCACCAAGCTCATCAACTTCGATGTCGCCTACATCCGCCTGCCATACAATGCGATCCTCGGGTACCCGGCCCTGGCCGAGTTCATGGCGGTGACTCATCACGGCTACAATGTCCTCAAGATGCCAGGAAGCGGCGGAATCATCACGGTCCCGTGCGAAGAAAGAGATGCGGTGTGCTCCCTCGAGCGTGCCTTCCAAGCCGCAGCAATCGACGACCCCGGCAGCAAGGCCGAGTGCCCTCCTGAGGCCGCCCTCGAGAAGAAGAAGCAGCTGCGCCATGCAGGACCTCAGGAGGGTGGAGTTGCAGCTGGAACCACGTCAGGATCAGCGCCCTCGCCTGGAGCGCCTCCCTCCATTGCATAGGAAAGTGTGCCCGGTGCCCCTCTCGGGCAGGGCTCGGGGGCTCTCTTCTGGAGGGCCTCAAACTTTGCCAACATCACGAGGGAGGCGCTTGGGCAGCACTTGGAGGCGTGCTTTGCAACACGTTTCCCTCAGGAGGACACAGGACAAAGAGCGCCCACCGCTCAGGAGTTCATCACCAAGGCCACTCAGGAACTGCAAGACGCAAGGGCCATGCACGGCGACCGCCGCTCACCAGGCGCAGCTCCCCATCCAGGCGAGGATGCCGGGTTGCGCGTCTGCATTGACGTCCCAGGGCTCAACAGGGCCGCTTCTCAGGAGCTTTTCTGGCCTTCGCGCGTGGGACGCTGCGAGGGCCCACCTCACAGCTACGTTCGCATGCCTTTTGGCCTGCCGAGCATGGCGAACGCCTATCAGCGCAACCTGCAGAGCATCCTGGCGGCTCAGGAGGCCAGGCACCACGCAGTGTTGGCAGAGATGGAGACGGTCCTCAAGGAACCACCTGGGCCCCCAGAGCCTCCCGAGGCTCAGGGCCCCGGTGGCTCGTGAGGAGCAACCCTTTCGCCGCGTACCTTCAGCTGCCCCAACTCTCCTTCGTCAACAGAACTAGGTGACATTTTCCAAGTTCATTTAGCTGGGAGCGCCCCTCGGGCTGCATCATTCCCAGGCCGCGCGGGTCTGTCCCTGTGGCATGTATCCCTTTTTATGTCTTTAGCTTACCTTGTTGGGGCGCCCCTCGGGCTACATCATCCCCAAGCCGCTCGGGCCTGACCCAGTGGCATGTATCTCTCTTGCATTTACTTAAGCCAGTACACTTTCCATGCCTAATCTACCTATAACTACTACCTGCTCGATCATCGCCTCCCACGGGGGCTCCTCACACCAGCACGGCGCTGGCGCATGGGTCCGTCCCTGCCACGTCAGCAATCCTGAGCGGTCGAGCTCTGGCTCGCGGCATGCCCCGTGCACGTCACCTCGCCAGGCCCTCAGTGCCTTCATTTCCTCGCGGAGCAACCAGCGACAGGCTGGCAACCATAATGGCAAACTGTGTTCCTCCTTATGCTAGCTTGCAGGAATCTCATGAGGATGACAGCAAACGGCACCACGAGCCCCCACTTCTTCCATGTAATCCGCTTGCGTGTTAAAAGGGGGGCTCCTGAGCATCGCGACTCAGGAGCTCTTACTGGCTCTCCAGCCCTCACCCCCTGGCCTTGACCACGGCACGCGACCTGGCATACCAGCGGCAGCTGAGCTTGCTCGAGGGCCGGGACCTGAGGACGTAGAGCACGAAGGAGAGCGTGGGAGAGGGGGAGACTCGAATGGGCCCGACCTAGCTATGCTGCGGATGCCTACGCACAAACCTGGTGCATCACGAGGAATCAACCCAGAATCGACAAGATAAGTCCCGCACTAAGACCAGCTAATCGTTGGAGCCTGAGAGTCGTGCTCGCCGCAATCCAGTTACGGCAACGCTGCCTCCCTTTCTTACCTTACCACGGCTGCTTGAGCGCTAAGGGGGACCCCCTGAGCATCGCCTCTCAGGAGCTCTTACTGGACCTCGGGCCGCTCACCTCCTGGCCTTGACCACAGCACGCGACCTGACATACCAGCGACGGTAGCAGCTTGCCTGGGGACCGGGACCTGTCAGCATAGAGCAACAAGCCGTCGCGAGGTTGGAAAGGGGAGACCGAGCCTAAACAGGACTTGCGTTCATAGGTTTCCATAATCAGGATAATATCAACAAAATACATTACAGACCCTTTACACGCCCCCGCGGGGTACTTCTTGATTCCTCGCAGGGAACAGAAGACGAGAACCTAGGGGAATCCTATCTACATGCCCCCGCGGCGGACGCCATCATCAACAGTGGGCCACGGAAGGCCGGCGCCAATCCCATCCAGATCAGCGACGACGGCGACCGAACGTTGCGGCCCTGCTCCGGGCGCGGCGAGAGCTCGGGGGCACGTAGCTATCGTCGCTCATCTCCGGGGTCTCATAGAGCTCAGGAGAACCGCTGGACTCCCAAGAGACACTGCTACTGGAGTAGCCGCGAGCGAAGCGCACATCATCCTGGCGCTCCCCTCCGGGGCAACACTCCAAGCGGCGGCCCTCCGCATCGAAGACCTTGAAGAACAGCGTGGAAACGCCGTCATACTCGAAGTGGATCGCGAGGGCGCCCTCCGCATGGCAAACCCCCGCGACCTCGCCCCACCCGCGGGCCATGAAGATCTTGCCGGGGGAAACCGCTTCGACCTCTGCACCGGTCGCCGGAGCGTCGCAGTCGGCATGCTGCAACCAGAGCTCAAGGGGTCCCCTCGGTGGCATCACGTCAGAGAAGAACCACGGGAAGCCGATCCAAGAGCTTGGGGGCATCGCTGCCCACAGCACGAGCTCGCGCGAGGAGTCCGCCGCATGGACTCTAGGAGCAACGGCGCACGTCACCACGGCACGTCGACCTTGCACGCGGCGCGCGCGCCGACGCTCGTCGTCCCTTCCTCCTGAGCCCCCGGCTTGGGCATACAAGGGCAGTGGATACCCTGGAGGAGGCCGCTCGCATAAAGGCCTCATCACCACCTGCATCACTACTGCGTCGCGGCGGTGAACCAACTTCTTCTTTGGCGGAAGCGGCGCCGGCACGTCGAGGGGAGTCTTCCTCTTTTCCGCAGCAGAAAACCTTCGGATGGGCGCCATTGCTACTAGCGGAGGGTCAAGGAGGAAGAAGCAAGCAGGATGGGGAGAAATGGGCGACGGGGGCTCCGCCCCCTCCCTCATTTATAGCAGGAGAAGGCCAACCAGCGCCCCCATGATCACAGGTAATGATGGCTTTCCTTGCATGACGCAGGGACTTGTCAAGTCAGGCAGTTGCCGAGGCAGCACGGGGAAGCAGAGATGCCATGTCCAGTCAACCGCCATGCGTTGACCGAGGCCACAGGCTATTGGGGCCCGCGGCGCTCCGCACTTGACCTTTGGCTTCGCCTCGAAGCCAAGCCCAACCGCGCCTTGGGCCCGGGGGCTACAGTCAGTGTCCTGGGAACGGGGGTTCCCAGACTTGCTTGCCTGCGGCCCACGGCGTGGCTGTGCTAGCAGGCCTGTACGGCCCATCTTCATCAACAAGGCATTCAAGACCCTCGCGAGGGGCCAAGCCTCGCGAGGCGGACAATGCAAGACCTCCTCGGGAGCGGCCTCGCCAGGCAGGCTCGCGAGGGGCGAAGAGATCAAGGAAAGGCAAACCTCGCGAGGTTCTAGTGACGTGAGCCATGACGATCGAGACCAGGCGGGTGCCAGGCGGGCGCCAGGCGGGTGCCAGCGCATGCAGCGTCCTTGTTTCCCCTTTGATTCTAAGGAGGCAAGCGTAGGCGCGGAGTACCGTGGCATCTAGCAAAGGTTTCCATATCGGTGCAACGAGACCAAGACCAGCGGGACGGCAAGACGGAGGTCACCATGGAGCCCAAGGCGGCGTCACCACCAGGGCCTTTTGCAGGCGAAGACCGCTTTTGTCAGGATAAGCTGTACTAGTTGTCCCCTTTCAAATTGGCCGTTGTTTGCTCCCTTCCCGCTCAATATTTGGGGAGAGGACCAGGGCATATATAAGTAGAACTAGCCACCACCGTAAGGGATAACTCATTAAGAGGCATCTCACCTAATCCTTAGCCATGCACCGAGCACAAGAACACCTCAACCTCAGGAGGCTGTACTTCCCACTGTACTGTTCATCATCAGCCAAGAGGCAATCCACCACCACCACACTGGAGTAGGGTATTACACCACAATGGTGGCCCGAACCAGTATAAATCTTGTGTCCCTTGTGTTGTGAGTTCGTCGAGTTCGTTCTTGAGATCTTAGTTAGTTAGGACGCAGATCGGTAGGAAGGAAACCTTCGCGCGCACCCCAGTGTTCAAACCTTGAGGGTTTTGCCGGAACCCGTGATCCTACAGTGGAATTGCGTGAATTTAACATACTTGTTCAAAAGGTTACAAGAACAGGAAAGAAAGATAAGTTGGCCGCCTAGTCTAGAGGAGCAGCAGCCGGATCTGATGGGTCGGCGGAGGGTGAGGCGCCTGGTGGTGGAACAGCCGACTGGTTGGCCTCAGCCTGGTCGACACCAGCAGCAGTCGGCCCGCCGACACGCGGCTCGTTGGTTGAGACTTGGTCAGGCTGAGGCCGACTGTCTGCTCCATCGTCCAGCGCGTCATCTTCGCCGTCCTCATCTTCTTCGTCCTCACCCTCATCACTGGAGGTGATCTCCTCCGCCGAGTCCTCCCCATACTCCGGGTTCAGCCCGAACCAGTTGGGCGGCACTTCAGCGCCCTCCTCTTTCAGCTCAGGGATGAACACGGTGGTGTCGGCATATTCGGCGATCGCCGCCGCACGTTGAGTAAGCTCGCGGCTCGCCGCCGCCAGCTCCGGTGCGGCCTCCTGCCAGAAGGTGGCCAACTGGTCTAGGTCTAGGCCCGGGTACCACGCCTTGACGAACTCCAAGGCCCTCCGAGCGCCAGCCCGAGCCACAGCACCCTTCCAAGCCTTGTAGTGGTCCTCTGGTACCTCCAGCCAGTCGGCAGTCCGGCTGGGGGTGCGTGGGATCTGGGCATCCGGCTAGAGGGCGGTCAGCACCTGAGCCCCAACGTGCTGCAGGCGGTGGAGCATCCGATGAGCCAGCTGTAGATGCGCCTGGACACTGAGAGGCTGCTCGCCGAGAGTACGGGGCGCGTTAGGCGCGATTTCTGCACCAGCCCTCCTCCGCTCGTTGTGGCGTGCCTCGATGGCCTGGCTGACGGCAACGGCCAGACCAAGAAAGAACTCTGCACAAGAAGAAAAAAGAAGTCATGAAGCCTGAAGCCGGCTCATGTAGCAATCGGCGGCTAAGCGAAAGAAAAAAATAACTCACCATCGATCATATCCTCGATCTCGCCGAAGCCGTCTGACAGGGCCTTCTCCTTCTCGGCCCAGTTTGAACAATGAGTCTCGAACTCGGCTTGGAGGTTGGCCTCACTGGCCTTCAGCTTCTGGAGATCCAACTTGTGCCGCTCCGCCTGGTTCACCAGCTCCTTGGCCAGGCGGTCACACTCCTTGGCCGCCTGGCTGCACTCCTCCTACTTAGCACAGAGCACGGTCTCGGCCTCACCCAGGCTCTTCCGCAGATCTGCGGCGGCCTCTGCCAAGACAGAGAAGAAGAAAAACATCAACACCAAAGAAAGATAGTTTCCGGAAGATCCAGCCCAACAGCTCAGTAGTCGGCCCAAATCTCGGGGGCTAGACCCAGCGGGTGCGCTGGCGTGCCCCCGCGAGGAAGAAGATCAAGTACTTACTGTGGGTCTGGGTCAAGTCGGCAGTCCGCTTGGCCAGCTCCTCGACCTGGGAGTTGAAGGCGGCCACACGGATGTTGTGGTAGTCCTGCAACAAGTACAACAGAAGAAAAAATAAGTTAGCACTCGGGACTTACTTTAAAGTTCCGAGCCGCCTGCTCAGCAGCCAGCCCGGAACTCGGGGGGCTACACCTAGTGGGTGCACTGGCGCGCCCCCACGGAAGACTACCAGAATCAAAAGCAAGAAGCAAGAAGCCTACCCAAATGGTCGTCCGCGTCGCCAGGAACTCCTGCATGTACTGATACATCTCGAACGTATCTACTTTTCCAAACACTTTTGCCCTTGTTTTGCACTCTAACTTGCATGATTTGAATGGAACTAACCCGGAATGACGCTGTTTTTAGCAGAATTGCCATGGTGTTATTTTTGTGCAGAAATAAAAGTTCTCGGAATGACCTGAAACTTCACGGAGAATATTTTTGGAATATATAAAAAATATTGGCGAAAGAATCAACACCAGGGGGCCCACACCCTGTCCATGAGGGTGGAGGGCGCGCCCACTCCCTGGGGCGTGCCCCCTGCCTCGTGGGCCCCCTGAGGATCCACCGACCTCAACTCCAACTCTATATATTCACGTTCGGGGAGAAAAAATCGAAGAGAAGGATTCATCGCGTTTTACGATACGGAGCTACCGCCAAGCCCTAATCTCTCTCGGGAGGGCTGATCTGGAGTTCATTCGGGGCTCCGGAGAGGGGAATCCATCGCCATCGTCATCATCAACCTTCCTCCATCACCAATTTCATGATGCTCACCGCCGTGCGTGAATAACTCCATCGTAGGCTTGCTGGACGGTGATGGGTTGGATGAGATTTACCATGCAATCGAGTTAGTTTTGTTAGGGTTTGATCCCTAGTATCCATTATGTTCTGAGATTGAAGTTGCTATGACTTTGCTATGCTTAATGCTTGTCACTAGGGCCTGAATGCCATGATTTCAGATCTGAACCTATTACGTTTTCATGAATATATGTGAGGTCTTGATCCTATCTTGCAAGTCAATAGTCACCTACTATGTGTTATGATCCGGCAACCCCGAAGTGACAATAATCGGGACCACTCCCGGTGATGACCGTAGTTTGAGGAGTTCATCTATTCACTAAGTGTTAATGCTTTGGTCCGGTACTCTATTAAAAGGAGGCCTTAATATCCCTTAGTTTCTGATAGGACCCCGCTGCCACGGGAGGGTAGGACAAAAGATGTCATGCAAGTTCTTTTCCATAAGGACGTCTGACTATATTCGAAATACGTGCCTACATTACATTGATGAACTAGAGCTAGTTCTCTGTCACCCTATGTTATAACTGTTGCATGAGGAATTGCATCCGACATAATTCTCCATCATTGATCCAATGCCTATGAGCTTTTCACTTATTGATCTTGCTTAGTTACTTTTCCGTTGCCATTGTTACAATTACTACAAAAACTACTATTGTTACTTTTGCCACATTACCGTTACTTCCATACTACTTTGCTATTAAATATTTTGCTGCAGATATTAAGTCTTCTAGGTGTGGTTGAATTGACAACTCAGCTGCTAATACTTGAGAATATTCTTTGGCTCCCCTTGTGTCAAATCAATAAATTTGGGTTGAATACTCTATCCTCGAAAACTATTGCGATCCCCTATACTTGTGGGTTATCAAGACTATTTTCTGGCGCCGGTGCAGGGGAGCATAGATCTATTCTTTGAGTCACTTGGGATTTATATCTGTTGATCATTATGAGGAACTTGAAAGATGAAAAAAACCAAGATTTATCCCTCAACTACGAGGGGAGGTAAGGAACTGCCATCTAGCTCTGCACATGACTCACATTCTGTTATGAGTAAATTTGCGACACCTACTCCTGCTATTGATTCTGATATGTCGCATGTTAATGATGATGCCACTTCTGCTATGCATGATACTTATGATGAAACTACTTCTATGCTTGATACTACTGTGCCTCTAGGTGAATTTCTTGATGAACAGCTTGCCAGGGTTAGAGAGAATGAAATTATTGAAACTGATAATATTGATGAAAGTGATGATGAATATTCTCCCCCTATATATGAATTGCCTGATGTGCCTGAGGGTTATGTTATGGATGAAGAAACTGCTAGAGACCTTTTTGCTTGCAAGGATGGATATGATCTTAAGAAACTGTTAGTTAAGCTGAAAGAGAAGTCTTTGAATGCTAGAATGAAATATGACCCAGCTTTTGCTACTTCACCTATCTGTATTTCTGATAAGGATTATGATTTCTCTGTTGATCCTGAGTTAATTACTTTGATTGAATCTGATCCTTTTTATGGCTATGAATCTGAAACTGTTGTGGCACATCTTACTAAATTGAATGATATAGCCACCCTGTTCACTAATGAGGAAAAAATTCGTTACTACTATATCCTTAAGTTATTTCCGTTCTCATTAAAGGGTGATGCTAAAATATGGTTTAATTCTATTGATCCTAGTTGTGCGCGTAGTCCCCAGGATATGATTTATTACTTCTCTGCTAAATATTTCCCCGCTCATAAGAAACAAGCTGCCTTAAGGGAAATATATAATTTTGTGCAAATTGAAGAAGAGAGTCTCCCACAAGCTTGGGGGAGGCTTCTCCGGTTACTTGATGCTTTGCATGATCATCCTCTCAAGAAAAATGAAATACTCGATATCTTTTATAATGGACTAACCGATGCTTCCAGAGACCACCTAGATAGTTGTGCTGGTTGTGTTTTCAGGGAAAGAACTGTTGATCAAGCTGAATTGCTACTGAATAATATGTTTAGTAATGATAATAATTGGACACTTCCTGAACCAACTCCTAAGCCAACTCCGAAGGAAAGGGTATTCTTTTTCTCAGTCCTGAAGATATGCAAGAGGCAAAGAAATCTATGAAAGAAAAAGATATTAAAGCTGAAGATGTTAAGAATTTACCACCTATTGAAGAAATACATGGTCTTGATAACCCGACACGGGTAGTAAAGGAAAATACTCTCTATAGATTTGATGAAGGTGATATTCCTCGTTATAAGTCTGCTAGTCAATGCTTAGATGAGTTTGATAATTTTATAGTTAAACAAGAAAACTTCAATGCTTATGTTGGTAGACATTTGAAACGAAATGCTTATATGATTGAACACTTGAGTGAATATATGTCTAGCGTTAAAGGTGAACTTAAACTTATTAGTAAACATGCTTCTATGGTTACCACTCAAGTAGAACAAGTGCTTAAAGCATAAGATGATTTGCTCAATGAATTAAATAATAAGAAAAATGATAATGCCGTTAGAGTTATGACTAGAGGGGGTAAAATGACTCAGGAACCTTTGTATCGTGAGGGCCACCCTAAGAGAATTGAGCAAGATTCTCAGAGAACTAATATTGATGCACCTAGTCCTTCTAACAGGAAGAAAAAGAAAAATGATAGGACTTTGCATGCTTCTAGTGAACCTGTTGTTGATACACCTGAGAATCCCAATGATATATCTATTTATGATGCTGAAACACAATCTGGTAATGTACATGAACCTAGTGATAATATTAATGATGATGTTCATGTTGATGCTCAACCTAGCGATAACAATGATGTAGAGATTGAACCTGCTGTTGATCTTGATAACCCACAATCAAAGAATCAACATTATGATAAGAGAGACTTCGTTGCTAGGAAGCATGGTAAAGAAAGAGAACCATGGGTTCAAAACCCATGCCTTTTCCTCCTAAACCATCCAAGAAAAAGGATGATGAGGATTTTGAGCGCTTTGCTGAAATGATTAGACCTATCTTTTTGCGGATGCGTTTAACTGATATGCTTAAAATGAATCCTTATGCTAAGTATATGAAGGATATTGTTACAAATAAAAGAAAGATACCGGAAGCTGAAATTTCCACCATGTTTGCCAATTATACTTTTAAAGGTGGAATACCTAAGAAACTAGGAGATCCAGGAGTACCAACTATACCATGCTCCATTAAAGGAAACTATTTTAAAACTGCTTTATGTGACCTTGGAGCCGGTGTTAGTGTTATGCCTCTCTCTTTATATCATAGACTTGATTTGAATAAGTTGACACCTACTGAAATATCTTTGCAAATGGCCGATAAATCAACTGCTATACCTGTCGGTATTTGTGAGGATGTGCCTGTTGTGGTTGCAAACGTTACTATTTTAACAGACTTTGTTATTCTTGATATTCCCGAGGACGATAGTATGTTGATTATCCTCGGTAGACCCTTTTTGAATACTACAGGGGCTGTTATTGATTGCAACAAAGGCAATGTCACTTTTCATGTTAATGGTAATGAGCATACGGTACACTTTCCGAGGAAACAACCTCAAGTCCAAAGTATCAAGTTTATTGGAAAAGTTCCAACAATTACTATTGGAGGTTTTAAATTTCCTCTTCCTACTGTCAAGAAGAAATATGATATTCTTATTGTTGGCGACGTGCATATCCCCATCGAGGTAACCTAGTATTATTCAAAAATTCTCCGGTTTCATGTTATTTGGAAAGAGTTTGTTAACAAGACTTGATCAACCTTGTTAATGGATTCCTTTTGATGAGCATGAGATGGATGAAGTTAGAAAGCACAACTTTCTGTACCCTCCTTTTACTTTCCGTTATTTAGATTAAATAAAGCAAAATAGTATTTTCTGTCTGTTTTCTGAATTATCCTTGCAATAAAAAGTACCCTGAAAATAAAAGTTCTCAAAATGTCCTGAAAATGAAATATGATTTTTTGTAGAATATTTAAGAATATCTGGCACTGAGAACACACCAGGGGGAGCCACCACCTAGCCACGAGGGTCCAGGGCACGCCCACCCCCCTGGGCGTGCCCCCTGCCTTGTGGGCCCCACGTGGCCCCCCTCCACTTATTCCAGCACCCACACACTTCTTATTCCTCCAGAAAAAATCATCCACCAGCTCAAACCCGAGTTCTAGCTCATCTTGCTGCCATTTTCGATCTCCTTGCTCAAAGCTCCATTCACAAAACTGCTTTGGAGGATTGTTCTTCGGTACGTGACTCCTCCAATGGTCCAATTAGTTTTTGTTCTAGTGCTTTATTTATTGCAAATTCTTGCTGCTTAGGTGACCCTGTTCTTGAGCTTGCATGTCAAATTTATATGGTGAAAAGTAGTTTTAATGCATGATATAGCCTCTAGGCACTTGTGGGAGTAGTTGCTATCAATCTTGTTGAGTTTGGTTCATTTTTATTTTGAGTCACTAAAAATTTCAGAAATTTTCAGAGGAAGAAATATGTTTAGGAAAATATACCAAGGTGGTTCCTGAAGGAAGCAAGGACCAAGGCTCGTGATATGTGAGCCAGATGATGAACCACCGAGGGAAGCTCAAGTGCGGCCTTGCGAATGGCTGTCAGAGGAGTTTATGGTTCAAGCAGGTATCAAGGAAGAATTTGACACGTATGTGCGTAATCCTGATCTTGAGGGCTTCATGTCAGATAAGTGCCCTCAATACCACTACCTAACTAATTCCTTTGTGAGAAGGTTTAAATTTACATCCTCGTGCAATTCTCACACTATTTTATTTGATCTATATGATAAATCATATACCATGGACCTAGAAGATTTTACTGCTGCTTGTAAACTCCAGCAGTGGGGTAATGTTAGTGAACCTCGCAAATCTGAATATAAAGATTTTCTTGCTAGTATCACTGTGGGGGAATCTAGAGAAATCACACAAGCTACCATAGGGAGCATTCATTTCCCTTCCATGCATTATTTTGCTCTCTTCATAGGTAGATGCATTAACGGTAAAGCTTAGGCTTGTCACATGTGCGTTCCAGATCTTTGTGTCCTCAAAAGTGCGGTATTAGGTGATAAAAAATATAACTTGGGGGCCATCGTTGCACGGAGGTTGCATCTTAATAGTTTAAGTGGAGACTTTTTTGGTGGAATTTATGCAACTCGTGTAGCTAATTATCTTGAGATACCCATACATGAAAATGATATGGAATTGCCCCCTGCTTATCTAGATTATGATGCTATGGTTCACCATCAGTTTGTTGAGAGGAATGAACAGTTCCTCCAATACCGATTAATCTTTGACAGACATCGCACTGTCCATGTTGCTCTCCCTGCTCCTGCTTTCTTTGACTTTCAGGCAAAAGGGAGATATGTTATAACCAGGGAAGAGGTGAATGAGTATGAGAGGAGGACCGAGGTAGCTCGCCTCCAAGCTGCAGCTCTTGAGGCAGTAGCTGCTGCATCTCAGTACGACCCCAGCTATAACTTTGGATATCCGCCAGGCCAGCCGTGGCCATTGACCAACGTAGCCCAAAAGCCTAAGCTTGGGGGAGTACGTATTTCTCACCGCATGTTCACACACTCATTCTAGTTGTCGGTGCTCATACTTTTTCATTGTACTATCAATGCTAGTTTATTTTCTGTTTTAAACCTTCTTCTTGTGTGTTTGAAAAACCTTAAGAAAAACCAAAAAAATAGTTGTAGCTTTTAGCTAGTTTACTTTCCATGCCTGTAGTAGTAGTAATTAAAAGAAAACCCAAAAAGATTTCTCGTTCTTCTTTTGCTTGTTGGGAGCTTTCCCGTGTAAATAGTTTTATTTCTTTTATTTTATTTAGGGGTCGAGAGGAGAAGACTATGTTGAAAATGTTGAAGTGGCTCTTATATGCATTATTGTTGATTTAACCAAGAGCCCATATTACCTTGTCTTCTCCCTTGTATTAAATGCTTGCAGATTCCAGCTTAGTCCAATGCACGTGCACTATTATTATTATTATTATTATTATTATCCACACCGTTCGGTCATGCTAGTGACAGGCAATAATGACGATATATGATGGACTGATTGAGATGAGAGAAGTTGGTATGAACTCGACCTATCTTGTTTTTGTAAATATGATTAGTTCATTTTTCCTGATTCAGCCTATTATGAATGAAACATATTTGCAATGAAAAATAGAGATTATAGTTGACCATGCCATGCTTAATTAGCTAGGAGTTTATAATGGTTTACCTTGCGTGCCAACATGCTATTAAAATGGTTATGATGTGGTATGATAGGGTGGTATCCTCCTTTGAACGATTCAAGTGGATTGACTTGGCGCATGTTCACGCATGTAGTTGAAACAAAATCAACATAGCCTCCACGATATTTAAGTTCATGGTGGATTATATCCTACTCATGCTTACACTCGGTGTTGATTAATTTTAATGCATGTTCATGACTGTTGTCGCTCTCTAGTTGGTCGCTTCCCAGTCTGTTTCTAGCCTTCACTTGTACTAAGCGGGAATACTGCTTGTGCATCCACTTCCATAAACCCCAAAGTTATTCCATATGAGTCCACCATACCTTCCTATATGCGGTATCTACCTGCCGTTCCAAGTAAATTTGTATGTGCCAAACTCTAAACCTTCAAATGAAGTTCTGTTTTGTATGCTCGAATAGCTCATGTATCAACTAGGGTTGTCTGTATCTTCCATGCTAGGTGGGTTATTCTCATGAGGAGTGGACTCCGCTCCTCACTCACGAGAAAATGGCCGGTCACCGGGATGCCCGGTCCCATGCTCAAATCAAAATAATTGCAAACAAAACTCCCCCAGGACTGTTGTTAGTTGGAGGCACCCGTTGTTTTGGGCAAGCCATGGATTGATGCTTGTTGGTGGTGGGGGAGTATAAACTTTACCATTCTGTTTGGGAACCGCCTATAATGTGTGTAGCATGGAAGATATCGAGATCACTCGGTTGTTATGTTGACAATGAAAGTATGCTGCTCAAAATATTATTCATCTCTATTTGAAAATCGAGCTCTGGCACCTCTACAAATCCCTGCTTCCCTCTGTGAAGGGCCTATCTGTTTACTTTTATGTTGAGTCATCACCCTCTTATTAAAAAGCATCAGCTGGAGAGCGCTGCTGTCATTTGGATGCATTACTATTAGTTTACATTGAGTATGACCGTGACTGGATCTCTTTTACCATGAATTACAATGTTTAGTCAGTCCTTGATCTTTAGGGGCGCTCTGCATTTATGTTTTGCGGTCTCAGAAAGGGCTAGCGAGATACCATCTTGTTATATCATATTATGATTGTTTTGAGAAAGTGTTGTCATCTGAGATTTATTATTATTGCTCGCTAGTTGATTATGCCATTGATATGAGTAAACATGAGACCTAAGTGTTATTGCGAATATGGTTGGTTCATAATCTTTGCTGAAAACCTGAATGCTGGCTTTACATATTTACAACAACAAGAGCAAACAGAGTTTGTAAAAGTTTTTCTTTATCACTTTCAATTTATCAACTGAATTGCTTGAGGACAAGCAAAGATTTAAGCTTGGGGGAGTTGATACGTCTCCAACGTATCTACTTTTCCAAACACTTTTGCCCTTGTTTTGGACTCTAACTTGCATGATTTGAATGGAACTAACCCGGACTCACGCTGTTTTCAGTAGAATTGCCATGGTGTTATTTTTGTGCAGAAATAAAAGTTCTCAGAATGAGCTGAAACATCACGGAGAATATTTTTAGAATATATAAAAAATACTGGCGAAAGAATTAACATCAGGCAGCCCACCCCCCTAGGGCACGCCCCCCTGCCTCGTGGGCCCCCTGAGGCTCCACCGACCTCAACTCCAACTCTATATATTCATGTTCGGCGAGAAAAAAAATCAAAGAGAAGGATTCATCACGTTTTACGATACGGA
The DNA here is from genome assembly GCF_002575655.3 of Aegilops tauschii subsp. strangulata. Taxonomy (NCBI): domain Eukaryota; kingdom Viridiplantae; phylum Streptophyta; class Magnoliopsida; order Poales; family Poaceae; genus Aegilops; species Aegilops tauschii. The sequence continues at coordinate 332,872,427 of NC_053035.3, forward strand.
GCCGCCGCCAAGCCCTAATCTCTCTCGGGAGGGCTGATCTGGAGTCCGTTTGGGGCTCCGGAGAGGGGAATCCATTGCCATCATCATCATCAACCTTCCTCCATCACCAATTTCATGATGCTCACGGCCGTGCGTGAGTAATTCCATTGTAGGATTGCTGGACGGTGATGGGTTGGATGAGATTTACCATGTAATCGAGTTAGTTTTGGTACGGTTTGATCCCTAGTATCCATTATGTTCTGAAAATGATGTTGCTATGACTTTGCTATGCTTAATGTTTGTCACTAGGGCCGAGTGCCATGATTTCAGATCTGAACCTATTATGTTTTCATGAATATATGTGAGTTCTTGATCCTATCTTGCAAGTCAATAGTCACCTACTATGTGTTATGATCCGGCAACCCCGAAGTGACAATAATCGGGACCACTCCCGGTGGTGACCGTAGTTTGAGGAGTTCATGTATTCACTAAGTGTTAATGCTTTGGTCCGGTACTCTATTAAAAGGAGGCCTTAATATCCCTTAGTTTCTGATAGGACCCCGCTGCCACGGGAGGGTAGGACAAAAGATGGCATGCAAGTTCTTTTCCATAAGCATGTATGACTATATTCGGAATACATGCCTACATTACATTGATGAACTGGAGCTAGTTCTGTGTCACCCTATGTTATAGCTGTTGCATGAGGAATCACATTTGACATAATTCTCCATCATTGATCCAATGCCTACAAGCTTTTCACATATTGATCTTTGCTTAGTTACTTTTCCGTTGCCATTGTTACAATTACTACAAAAACTACTACTGTTACTTTTGCCACGTTATTGTTACTTCCATACTACTTTGCTACTAAATATTTTGCTGCAGATATTAAGTCTTCCAGGTGTGGTTGAATTGACAACTCAGCTGCTAAAACTTGAGAATATTCTTTGGCTCCCCTTGTGTCGAATCAATAAATTTGGGTTGAATACTCTGCCCTCGAAAACTGTTGCGACCCCCTATACTTGTGGGTTATCATGTACCGCTGGAGAGTGGCGCCCTGCGTTTGGAGCCGGGCTTGGACTTCCTGCGCGGCCGTATTCAAAACACCAGTGCCGCCCCCTGGCGTCCAGTCTGGTGGGGCTGCACTGTTGGCCTCGGCGTCGGGAGCCGACGAGCTAGCGGCCCGATCTCCAAAGGCCGTGGCGTTGAAGCTGCCTTCTCTGCGCGATGGCGCACCGGATCATGGACCGTAGGAATCGGGCCCACCACCAGTTCACCGCCAGATGGCGGCACCAGCGGTGCCCCAGGCCGACTGCTCGACGCGTCGACAGTTGGCGTGTGCGGGGGCACCTCCGCCCCCGAGACAATGGGGCCTCAACCCTCCCTCTCTAGGGCCGGCTGGTCGCCTCCAACCCCTCCAGTCGGTTTCTTGCCCTCCGGCACCGGTGGCTCCGCACACAGCGGGACGAGAGCACTGGAGTCCGGCTGCGGGATGCCTCCTCCGCCTGTGCCTTGGTGGCCGCGGCCGCCTGCGTCCTGCCCGCCACGTCGGCTTGGGTCTTGGCCGCGGCATCAGCCTCTGCTTGTGTCGCCTTGGCCGCCTCCGCCTTCTCCCTCCCCTCGCGCACCTCCCACGCGTTCCTCTTCGTCGCCTCCTGGAGGTCGGCGAGTGGGTCCACGCTGCGGGGTTCCGCGAAGCCGCCTGCCGCCCCAATCACCGAGCCAGACGGGGCCCGCGAGAGAGAAAGCGGGGCCCTGCTCAACAAGATAAGAAAAAGAGAATAAGAGGTTCTGCGAGAAGAAGAAAAGCAAACGCAAACCAGAAACGCAAAAAGGATCAAGACACTTACCCGGTCACAATTGGGAGCCGCTTTGGGGCTTTCTGGAACTGGGCCGCCTTCCTGGGCTTCTTAGGCCGGCTGCCGAACAAACCGGTCTCGGCCCGGTGCTTCGGCGCGCCGGCTGCGGCTGTTGGCACGGCTGAAGAGCTAGCGCCCGCCCTGTCGGCACCATGGGTGCGGCGCGGTTCATCGTCCTCCTCATCATCATCCGGCCAATCCCCAAGGCCCCCTCCTAGGGAGTCGCCTGCTCCACCACCGCCACCGCCTGTGGCATCATCCTCCTCCTGAGCGATTGCTTCCAAATCGGGATCGCCCACGTCACTCACCGACCGGTCTGCCGCGTACTGATGACCCGGGGCCAGTGCGTTAGTGGACACCTAGCCCGGGAAGCGCTGCACCAAGGCTGACTGATCAGGCGGCAAGAAAGAGCCCGGACAAAAAAAGGAAAAAAGGAATTAGAAGACCTACCGGAGGCGGCGGGTTGGCCCGACTATACGGCGGCTTGCTGAACCGCCACTCCGTCTCTGATAGCTTGCAGTCGGAGAAGAAGTTCACCATGCGGACCACCTCACGTCCGGCATCACCTTGGCGGACAGCCGGCATGGATCCCGGTGCCCACTCATGTTGCTGATGATGTGGGGCCGGGCTTGGAGACGTAGCACTCGGTGCTCCATGAAGGCGGCCAGCAGGTCTGAAGCCCTGAGTCCCTCCGATTCCATCATCTCGTGAAGCCGGGCGAGAGCGGTGGAGAAGGCTGCCGACAGGTTCTTCGGCCGGAATCACCAGCTGGTGCGGGGCTCGACAGGTGGGCCGGCTACGTAAGTCAGTAAGTTGACGTAGTCCCGTGACGAGTTGACATTCTCGACGTAGAAATACGACTTCTGTCGCAGCTTGGTAGACTGCAGGATGGCGAGGGCCGGAAAGCGGGTCCCGGATCCGGAGCGGCGCACCGTGACCCAGGCTTCGCATTGGGCTGCCTCATTCTTGGCGGCGGTGCCGAGCTTGATGTAGAAGAGCTCTGCCCACAACTCGAGTGTCGAAAGCGTGCTGAGGTAGCCCTCGCACAAGGTGACGAAGGCGGAGAGCAGCACCACCGTATTTGGAGTGAGGTGGTGGGGATGCACTCCGTAGAAGTCCATGAACGAGCGAAGGAATCCGCTCGCTGGAAGGCCGAAGCCACGGAGGAAATGTGACCGGAAGACGATGTGCTCGCTGTCTCCCGGCGCTGGCGAGATCTCCCTTTCGGGGGGGATGCACACCTTGATGTTCGACGGAGGAGGGAGCCGCCGCGTCTGGCGGAGGAACTCCAAGTGCCCGTCGTGGACGTTGGATCCATCCCAGTCACCCGCGAGGCCGCTTTGCGCCATGGGCTTCGGGCGCGACGACGGGGCGAGGTGGCTGCGACGCGAGGAGGACCGGCGACGATGGGTTGCAACCACACTCCGATGAGAGAAAAGGGCGCGGCGGCAGCAAGAGGAAGAAGGAGACAGACGAGAAGAAGGGGGAGGAGGGTGCGCGTGCGTTCTGTCGCCCCCTCCTCCACCTATTTATAGCCTCCCGGCGGCGGAGCCGAGGAGGCGAGACGTGGGGGGCAAGATTAACTGCGCCCACTCCCCCCACGACCCCATGACTTCCGCGCCGTGAAGGCGTGTATTAACCGCGCCTGGAAGCCCAACCGCCTACCTCGGCCGCAGGGGATCCGCGCGTGTGCCGAGGCCCTGTAGTGGTGGGCCCCGGCCTGCGGCGATGTCTCGTCGCACATGTGGGCTGGCAGGCCAGCTCGGCTCCCTGGCGCCGCGTGGCGAACGGGCAATGGGCGACAAGCCTACCGCCCGGCTGGCACGCCACCCGGTCCCCACCACGACGATTCGAATTCACCAGGCAGCTACATCAGGCATGGTTGGCTCCCATCGGTCGGCACCCCGAGAAGGCGGACGGAGCGGAGCTACCAAACCACTCAGAGTAGGAAGCTGCTGAGGCTCCTCGATTTTCAGCCGCAGTGCCCCACCAGCTTCGGGGACTACTGTCGGAGTAAATGACTACGGGTAGCCTCATCGGCCCCCTGTAGTATTTCAAGACATCGAGGCAAGCTGCGCCCCTCACACCTCCTAGACGAATGATCGGCTTCATGAGCCGGCTGGTCTAGGAGGCCGGCTGCTAGAAGGCCGCGAGACCACAGAAGGCGGCCACGAAGAGGCCGGCTCCTAGCAGGCGGCCCTTCGTGCCCTCAAAGTTTGCACCCACATAACTACGATGGGATGGGGCATGGCTACAGTACGACCTGGCACCCCCGAATCCAGGGCGGAGCGTGGTCACAGTGCGGCGCGCCAGGCGGACATCCCTTGTTCGGCGCAGCACTGTTGCCATGCGGCCCATGACATCACCTAATGCATAGGGGGTGGCGCTCCCATGACGGGTGGTCCGTACGACCAATAGATGGCGGGCCCTACCTGTCCGTGAGCCCCAGCAGGCAGCATCGCCCCACCAGGCGGCAGCGGGAGCAGGCCGCCTTCCAGCAGGCGGCCCCCTCTCCCCTCAAAGTTTGTGTGCTATTAATCGGAAGAGACGGGGTGTGGCTAAAGTGAACGCCCGCCAGGCGGCGGGACTGTAGCCACGCTCTCCCCGACAAAGCATCCATCATGAGTACTAAGGCTACAGTACAAAGCGATCAACCAGACCCACCAGCGGCAGACACGGCCTGTCGGCCGAGTACACGATAGCCGGCGGGACCCACCAAGAGGTGGGCCCCAGCAGTCGGCGAAGAAGTCGGCGCCCATAGACACTAACGGTCGGGTCCTACACCCGGCCAGATTACCATTGTACCCCTAGGGGGTAGGCCTATATAAACCCCCCAGGCTTCCCCATGCAAAGGGTTCAGAACCTTAGAAGACCACATACCCACATAGAGAGAGTGAAGTAGGGCTAGCCTCGTTCTTCTTCCTCCTCTAGCAAAACAGCTCAAGGAGCAAGCTTGTAGCTACCTTGTTGAGATAGTGATCATGCGGAGACCACGCAGAGTAGGACTAAGGGTGTTATCTCCTAGCAGAGCCCCGAACCTGGGTAAGATTTGCAGGCGTATGCGGTCTCGCTCACTCCCGCCTCTAGAGCCCGGCGATGTACTTTCGTCCCCATCAATGATAAGCCACCCCCTGGCATATGTCGCACGATATCCCCGACACTCTTGATTCCACTAATGATTCTCTTAGCCAAGTTACACTTGAGCAAGAAAATAGCTTATTCAAGGGAATTATAGAGAAAGGTGTTTACAAGAGCCTTGCCGGAAGTAAGCAATTTGAGGAAATTGTACGCAAGCAAGGAAGGCACCAGAAGAATCAAGGTGTTGGTATTGAACGCAAGTTCAATGCCAATGGAGTTGAGTAGGAAGAAGATCAATACCCCAAGACGAAGTTTGTTCCTCAACAAGAGAAGTATGATCCTACTTCCTTCAAGGGAACACAAGCTCAAGATGATCTTCCACCACAAGACCACAAGCTAAAAGGCAAGGACAAGCTTTAAGAAGAGATTGATGCATTCGAAGAAGCTCCAAAGGCCTTGGTCAAGTGGGTTCCCAAGACTACATCAAGTTCTACTTCATCAAGTACGACTACAACTCCAAGAATTCCCATTAAGATGATGTGGATCCCAAAGAAGAAGAACTAGAGAGTTCTTGAGGGTGACTCCGCCAACATACTTCACTCATATTCATTTTGGCAAGGACAAGTGCAATCAACTTTCACATCTTGCACTAGTTCAACGAGTCACAAACCCTCTTGTTGGTAAGACAAGGGACAAGGTAACCTAATGCTTTCATGGACATCATTGAATGTGTATTCCACTCAATGTCTATGGATATCTTTGTGTGTTCCTTGTGGGAATAACCCATGTAGGTATTGAAAGTGCAACTCACTCCAATGGATTGCTACAACTGATCTACATCAACCTTGAGCATCTACATCTTCAACACCTACTTTAAGTCACCATCGACGAAACCCAAGGTTAGTTCATCCCTCTTAGGGGGGATATCACATCTAGGGTGGGCTTTGCTCTAAGAATTGAGCTAAAGCAACTCTAAAGGTGTGAACACATCAATGCTTTATGTAAAAGTGGTAACCCCACTTGTGCTTAAACGGTGCGTATGACCTATGATCAAATGTTATCATTTGACTTCCCAATCAATATACTCATATATAGATGACTGATACGTCTCTAATGTATCTATAATTTTTATTGTTCCATGCTGTTATATTATCATTCTTGGATGTTTTATAATCATTTTATAGTCATTTTATATCATTTTTGGTACTAACCTATTGACATAGTGCCAAGTGTCAGTTGCTATTTTCTGCATGTTTTTTACATCACAGGGAATCAATACCAAACGGAATCCAAATGCAGCGAAACTTTTTGTGGATTTTTTTAACCAGAAGACATCCAGTGGGCCAGAGAAGCGCTTGGGGGTGCTTCAAGGGGAGAACCACCCACCAGGGAGCTCCTGGAGTCCCAGGCGCGCCCTGGTGGGTTGTGCCCACCTCCGGTGCCTCCTGAACCAACTCTGTCGGATTTCGGGTTCCGGCGAAACCCTCGAGGTTCGAACATTGGGGTGCGCATGAAGATCTCTCCCTTCCCTAGCTCACCCACTCCCCACGATCCCAAGGCTCAGCGCATCGAACCCTCAGAACAAAGGACACAGAGTTTATACTGGTTCGGGCCACCGATGTGGTGTAATACCCTACTCTAGTGTAGTGTGGTGGATTGCCTCTTGGGCTGAGGATGAACAAGTACAAGGGAAGAACAGCCTCCTGAGGAGAGGTGTTCTTGAGCTCGGTGAGCTTGTGTGTGTGTGGATGGTAATGGATCTCGTCCCGGATCAGTTGCCTCCTACTGTGGTGGCTAGTCCTATTTATAGAGGCCCTGGTCCTCTTCCCAAATGTAGGCGGGAAGGGATCCAACAACGGCCAAATTTGAAGGGAGACAACCAGTACAAGTTATCCTGACTAATGGTGGTCTTCGCCTGCCAAAGGCTCTAGCGGTGATGCTGTCCTGGGCTCCACGGTGACCTCAGTCATGCCGTCCTGCTGGTCTTGGTCTCGCTGCACCTATATGGAAACCTTTGCCTGATGCCTCGGGACTCCTCGCCTGCACTTGCCTCTTTAGCACCAAAGAGGAAATGAGTACACTGCATGCACTCGCGCCTGCCTAGCCTTGGTCGTCATGGCTTGCGTCATAGGGATCTCGCGGGGTGCCCCTTGCCTTGATCTCTCCGCCCCTCGCGAGCCAGCCTAGTGAGGCCGCCCCCGAGGAGGTCTTGCGTCATCCGCCTCGCGAGGCTTGGCTCCTTGCAAGGGTCCTGAGTGTTCGCTGATGAAGGTGGGCCGTACAGGGCCGTTGGTGGAGCCACGCCGTGGGCCGCAGGCAGGCAAGTCTGGGGACCCCTGTTCCCAGCACGCAGACAGTAGCCCCCGGGCCCAAGGTGCGCTTGGACTTGGCTTTGAGGCGAAGCCAAGGGGCAAGTGCGGAGCGCCGCGAGCCCCAACAGCCTGCGGCCTTGGTTGACGCGTGGCGATTGATGGGACGTGGGCGTCTCCGCTTCCCCATGCTGCCTCGGCAACTGCCCGACTTGACGAGTCTCGTGATTTCCAAGTCGCTATTTTATGTTTATTGTTCTTGTGTCATGTCGCAGCATCAACGTTTTATGTAGGCGTGTAGAGATAACTTAGCTCGACATGTCTGGAGTAGTTTCTGCCTCGTGAGGCGCGCATCTCCCAGCACCTGGTGAGACATCCTTGCCGTAGGCTTGGGAGGCGTCGAGGAACTGAGGGGCACGGACTTAAGAGAGGGAGGTGCGCCATCTTGTGAGCTCGAGAGAGGTATTGCCTCGCGAAGACCAGGAAAAACGCTCAAGAGTGCACCTGTCTAGCCCCCTCGCGAGGCATGCGAGGGAGAGTACGGGCCAAAACAAAGAACCGAGGGAAGAAGCAGAGGAAAAAGGCGATCGAACCAAGACAACAAGAAACACCAGAATGCAAATTTTCATTAAAGAGGGGCAAGCCAACTATGGAAAGCAAATGAAAAGCCGCGTCCGGCACCTAGCCTAGTCTTCTCCCCAGTGCGGAGCTAAGTGCTGCCACTAGGACATGGGAGGGAGCCCCCGAGGCCCGAGGGCGGCACTCCTGAGACTCTGGGGCGTGTACAGCCCCACTCATTATTACGTGAGTGTCACGAGCGGAGACCTTCACAGGCGCTGGGCCTTGCTTCATGGGTAGAACTTCCAGAGGTGCTAGATGTTCCAGGCGTTCTTGGTGGAGACCCCGTCCTGCGTCTCCAGGTGCACGGCGCCAGGCCTGGAGACAAAGGCAACCCTAAACGGGCCCTCCCACATGGGAGAGAGCTTATGCAGCCCTTCCCTGGAGAGCACCCGCCTAAGGACGAGGTTGCCCACCTTGAGTATCCTGGAGCGGACGCGGCGGCTGTGATATCACCGCAGCGCCTGCTGGTATCTTGCTGCTCGAAGCGTGGCTTCAGGGCGGCGTTCCTCCCCCAGCACAAGGTCCATCCCCCGCATGGCATCCTGCTGCGTCTCATCAAATGCCAGGACACGCGCGGAGTGATGCTTGACCTCGTGAGGGAGAACTGCTTCTGCTCCGTAGACGAGGAAGAACGGGGTCTCGCCTGTTGGCCTGGTAGCGGTCGTGCGGATGGACCACAACACAGACTGGAGCTCATCATGCCAGCCCCCGCCGCAGGCCTCGAGCTTCTTCTGGAAGGTTCTGGTCTTGAGGCCTCTTAGGACTTCCGCGTTGGCGCGTTTGGCTTGACCATTGCTCCTGGGGTGTGCCACCGAAGCATAGCAGATCTGCGTTCCAAGGTTAGCACAATATGTCTTAAAGAGATTTCTAGTGAACTATGAGCCGTTGTCGGTGATGATACGGTTGGGGACCCGAACCGGCTCACGAGACCCTTGATGAACTTGACCGCCGATCCGGCTGGGATGGTGCAGACGGCCTCCTCCTCCGCCCACTTGGTGAACTTGTCGACGGCGACGTAGAGGTAGCGGTAGCCCCCAGGCGCCGAGGGAACGGGCCTAGGATATCCAGCCCCCAGACTGCAAATGGCCACGAGAGCGGGATGGTCTGGAGGCCCTGAGCTGGCTGATGGACTGCTTGGCGTGGAATTGGCAAGCCTCGCAGGACTTCACCAGCTCGGTCGCGTCGTTGAGTGCCGTAGGCTAGTAGAACCCGCTGCGGAACGCCTTACCGACCAATGTTCGCGACGACGAGTGGTGCCCGCAGTCTCCGCCGTGTATGTCGGCTAGCAACTCGTTCCCCTGTTCCCTGGAAATGCATCGCAAGGAAACATAATTTGGCCGCTTCCTATATATCTCACCATCCTAGATGCAGTATGCCGTAGCCTGTCGGGCCACGCGCTCCACGTCCTCCTCTTTCTCCGGCAGTGTCCCTTGCGTCAGGTATTCCTTGAACTCCTTGGTCCAGCACCCTTCCTGAGGCTCGAGCGCCAGGAGCAGGCGCGCTCCTGAGGTCGGGCCGCAGGCCGGGGCTCCCGAGGTAGGTGGCTGAGGGAGTTCCTCCCGAGGCGGCGCCGGCCCCGAAGGTGGAGGCGCTGCCGAAGGCTTGAAGAGCCGTTCCTCGAAGACGCCAGGCTCTTGGGGTTGGCGCTTCGATGCCCTTTTGGCGATGTCGTCGGCCTCCTTGTTGGTGCCACGGGGAACGTGCTGCAACTCCAGGCCCAAGAACTGCTTTTCCATTTTGTGTACTAATAACCCACAAGTATAGGGGATCAATTGTAGCCTCTTTCGATAATTAAGAGTGTCGAACCCAACGAGGAGCTAAAGGTAGAACAAATATTCCCTCAAGTTCTATCGACCACCGATACAACTCTACGCACGCTTAACGTTCGCTTTACCTAGAACAAGTATGAAACTAGAAGAACTTTGTAGGTGTTGTTGGATAGGTCTGCAAGAATATAAAGAGCACGTAAATAAAAAGTAGGGGCTGTTTAGATAAAGACACAACTAAATTATTTTTAGTAAAGAGCTTTTTGTCACGAGAAAGTTATTTGTCCCTAGGCAATCGATAACTATACCGGTAATCATTATTGCAATTTTATTTGAGGGAGAGGCATAAGCTAACATACTTTCTCTTCTTGGATCATATGCACTTAATATTGGAACTCTAGCAAGCATCCGCAACTACTAAAGATCATTAAGGTAAAACCCAACCATAGCATTAAAGCATCAAATCCTCTTTATCCCATACGCAACAACCCCCTTACTCGGGTTTGTGTTTCAGTCACTCACGCAACCCACTATAAGCGAATCATGAACGTATTGCAACACCCTACAGCGGGAATCCCTCACGCTTGCGCGACACGGAGAGCACCATAGGACAGCACCAACAATAAAACATGCAACTCAAACCAATCACGATCATCAATTAACCCATAGGACAAAACGGATCTACTCAAACATCATAGGATAGCCATACATCACTAGGAAATAATATATAGCGTTGAGCACCATGTTTAAGTAGAGATTACAGCGGGTAAAAGAGGGTTACACCGCTGCATAGAGGGGGGAAGAGTTGGTGATGATGGCAGTGAAGTTGTTGGTGTAGATTGCGGTGATGATGATGGCCCCGGCGGCGTTCCGGCGCCACCGGAAGAGAGGGGGAGAGGGCCCCCCTTCTTCTTATTCTTCATTGACCTTCTCCCTAGATGGGAGAAGGGTTTCCCCTCTGGTCCTTCGTCTCCATGGCGTGGGAGGGGCGAGAGCCCCTCCGAGATTGAATCTGTCTCTCTGTCTCTCTCTGTTTCAGCGTTCCCTGATCTGGCCTTTCACCGTTTCTTTTATAACCGGAGATCCATAACTCCGATTGGGCTGAATTTTGGACATGATCTCTACCCGGAAATTAGCTTTCTTGCGGTGAAATAAGGGCTCCAACCGCCATACGGGGTGGCCACGACGGTCCAGGGCGCACCTGACCCCCTGGGGCCCGCCCCCTACCTCGTGCCCCCCTCAGGCATCGTCTCGCGTTGATTCTTCTTCCCAAAAATCATAAATATTCCAAAAAAATCTCCGTCAGTTTTTATCCCGTTTGGACTCCATTTGATATGGGTTTTCTGTGAAACCAAAAACATGCAACAGACAGGAACTGGCACTGGGCACTGGATCAATATGTTAGTCCCCACGCTTAATATTGGCATGGAACAATCAAAAATTATAGATACGACGAAGACGTATTAGCATCCCCACGCTTAATTTCTGCTCGTCCTCGAGTAGGTAAATGATAAAAAGATAATTTTTGATGTGGAATTCTACCTAGCATAATCTTGATCATGTAATCTAATCATGGCATGAATATTAAGACACGAGTGATTCAAAGCAATAGTCTATCATTTGACATTAAGACAATAATACTTCAAGCATACTAATAAAGCAATCATGTCTTTTCAAAATAACATGGCCAAAGAAAGTTATCCCTACAAAATCATATAGTCTGGCTATGCTCTATCTTCACCACACAAAGCAATCAGATAATGCACAACCCCTTTTTTCTCTTTTTTCTTTTTTCTTTTTTTTTGCACGCTTCTTTGGCCCCCCTTTTTTATTTAGGCTTCTTTGGCCTCTCTTTTTTTTCTTGGGGAAATGCTCAAATAATGATGATCATCACACTTTTATTTACTTACAACTCAATAATACAACTCGATACTAGAACAAAGATATGACTCTATATGAATGCCTCCGGTGATGTACCGGGATGTGCAATGATCTAGCGTAGCAATGACATCAAAAAACGGACAAGCCATGAAAACATCATGCTAGCTATCTTACGATCATGCAAAGCAATATGACAATAAATGCTCAAGTCATGTATATGATGATGATGGAAGTTGCATGGCAATATATCTCGGAATGGCTATGGAAATGCCATGATAGGTAGGTATGGTGGCTGTTTTGAGGAAGATATAAGGAGGCTTATGTGTGACAGAGTGTATCATATCATGGGGTTTGGATTCACCGGCAAAGTTTGCACCAACTCTCGAGGTGAGAAAGGGCAATGCACGGTACCGAAGAGGCTAGCAATGATGGAAGGGTGAGAGTGCGTATAATCCATGTACTCACATTAGTCATAAAAAACTCATATACTTATCGCAAAAGTTTATTAGCCCTCGAAGCAAAGTACTACTACGCATGCCCCTAGGGGGATAGATTGGTAGGAAAAGACCATCGCTCGTCCCCGACCGCCACTCATAAGGAAGACAATCAATAAATACCTCATCCTCCAACTTCGTTACATAACGGTTTACCATACGTGCATGCTACGGGAATCACAAACTTCAACACAAGTATTTCTACAATCCACAACTACCCACTAGCATGACTCTAATATCACCATCTTTATATCGCAAAACTATTGCAAGGAATCAAACATATCATATTCAGTGATCTACAAGTTTTACGTAGGATTTTATGACTAACCATGTAAATGACCAGTTCCTGTCAACTCTCTAAATAGATATAAGTGAAGCAAGAGAGTTTAATTCTTTCTACAAAAGATATGCCCACGCTCTAACAAATATAAGTGAAGCAAAAGAGCATTCTACAAATGGCGGTTATCTATGTGAAGAGAAACAGGCAATCCAAACTTCAAATGATATAAGAGAAGCACATGAAGCATTCTATAAAGCCATACTCAAAGGATATAAGTGAAGTGCAAAGAGCATTCTATAAATCCACCAAGGACTATCTCATACCAGCATGGTGCATAAAAGAAAAGTGAAAACTAAATGCAAAAGACGCTCCAAGATTTGCACATGTCGCATGAATGAAACGAATCCGAAAACATACCGATACTTGTTGAAGAAAGATGGGATGCCTTTCGGGGCATCCCCAAGATTAGACGCTTGAGTCTCCTTGAATATTTACTTGGGGTGCCTTGGGCATCCCCAAGCTTGAGCTCTTGCCTCTCCTCCTTATCGTCATATCGAGACATCCTCGATCTTCGAACACTTCATCCACACAAAACTCAACAGAAAGCTCGGTAAGATCCGTTAGTATAATAAAGCAAATCACTACTCAAAGTACTGTTGCAAAGCAATTCATATTTCTTTTTTGCATTGTAGATACTGTAATATAACTTTTCCATGTCTTAATCCACTGATATAAATCGATAGTTTCATCAAAACAAGCAAACTATGCATCAAAAACAGAATCTGTCTTAAACAGAACAGTCTGTAATAATCTGAACATTCACCGTACCTCTGGTACTCCAAAACTTCTACAAAAATTAGGAAAAATAAAAAATTTGTATATAAAGACAGTGCAAAAAGTTTCAGAACCTTTTGACGTTCCAGTAAAAAATGTAAAATCGCGCACTACAGCCAAAGTTTCTGTCCTGCACCATACAAACCAACAAGCATTGTTTACATCCTAAAGGCAAACCTTGGCACATTATTTTTATAATACAATGAAATTGTACAAGGGATAATTTTTTTTGTTGAAAAGTTTCTGTAATCAAGATTCACAAAGTCGCCATGAGCATGAACAAAGTTCAAGGAGCTCCCCCACTTCAACAATGCTTGTCTCTCTCACTTTCACTTTCCTTTTTGAAAATTTTTGGGTTCCCCTCTTTATTTTTTGTTTTTAAACTATATAAAAGCACTCAACAGAAATAAATGACTCTCTAAAATTTCCGGGTTGTCTCCCTGGCAGCGCTTTCTTTAAAGCCATTAAGCTAGGCATATAGTGCTCAAGTAATGGATCCACCCGGATCCCAAGGTATATCAAAGCCAATTTTAATTAACAATGATTTGTAATTTAGTAGTGAGCACAAAGTAACATATATCATGCAACAACGAAGTCTAACTCTCTTCCTATGCATCGGCATGTCATAAAAGAACAATTCATGCACACAAAGTAAAGGCCAATGCATAGTATAAATAGTTTCTTGCAATTTTTTCGTGTTGGAAACATAAAGAGGTGGAGATGTAGTTCCTCTCTCATAATAATTGCAAGTAGGAGCAGCAAGCACATGCATATTATATCTATCAAAATCATCATGTGTAGCGGTAAAAGGCAACCCACAATATAATCCTTAATAAGGGCAAACTTCTCCGATATAGTGTAGTCGGGAGAATTCAAAAAGATAATAGGACTATCATGTGTGGGTGCAATAGCAACAATTTCATGTTTAACATAAGGAACTATAGCAAGTTCATCTCCATAAGCATAATTCATATAGGTATCTTGGCCACAAGCATATCAAGCATCATCAAAAAGGGGTATTTCAAGAGAATCAACGGGATCATAGCAATCATCCTTCGGTAAGCACGAAGGGAAATTAAACAATGTATGAGTTGAAGAGTTACTCTCATTAGAAGGTGGGCACGGGTAGCTAATCCACTCTTCCTCCTTTTGTTCTTCGCTCTCCTTATCATCTTTTTCATCCAATGAGCTCACAGTTTCATCAATTTCTTCTTCCATAAACTCCTGCAAAATATTAATCTCTTCTTAGAGAGCGGAGGAGTCCTCAATATATGGTTTAACATAGGCATTAGAAGCACAATTATCATAATAATATTTAAGTATGGCAGAATTTTCAGATTTGTAAAGAGTAGCATCATACTTTTCAATCAAAGAAGCAATTTCATAAGCACCCATAAAAGCAACAAGTTCTTCAATTTGTTGAACATCATAGTAATTATAAACACCCTTAGCATACGAAGATACGATTTCATTAGCACTAAACTCACATTGGTAGAGAAGGTGTTTCTTAGGGTTTTTAGAACAACAAGTAACATCATATATTTCACATAAATTCTGTAACATCCCAAATTTTCAATTTGGAATGTTATACATAGATCATTCATGCATATCATATTTTATTGCATATTCGTTTCAGGATCCTCGAAATTCTAAGCAACTCAAGGACCCTCGGAGAGAGTTGGGGATTTCACTGTCTTCATATTTGAGTTTTATCAAATATTGAAACGAGGATTATTTGTTTTAATTATTTTTCTCTCCGAAAAATATTTCATATTAAAATATATGAGAGGAGATAATATGACTTCTTCAAAATAATGAAATATTGGAGGAAAAATATTAAAATCAAATATTTGATTTTATTCGGATTTTATTGCTATTTTATTTGCATTAGAAAAATTGCATGTTTTCAAAATTACATTTTAGGGCCAAGAAAATGTTCATCCTGTTCTAAATATTTTATTTAGACGGCGATTTTTTTTGGCATTTTTAGATTTTTATTTATTTTTCTAGGATTTATTTTCGGCGGAATCTGTTTAAAAAAACTTCAGCGCCCGACTAGGCCGAAGCCCAGCCGAGCCAGGCCGGCCCAACCCCGCGCCACCGCCTTCCCGTGCCCGAGTCCGGCCAGGACACGGCAGCCGCCGTCGTCGCCACCCGGGACTCCTCCCGCCCCCTTCCCTAAGCCGACCCCGCCCCTCCCCCTCTTAAATACCCCCCCCCCCCCGCCGCCGCCGCAAGCAGCAACAGCCGCCGCCGCCTCACCTCGCCTTGCGCCGCCGCCGCCGCGCCGCACCACCCCGCCGTCACCGCCACCCCGCAGCCCCACCTCGCGCCGCCGGAGCCGCCGCCGCCGATCCGATCCGATTCGGAGCCGCTCGTTTTTTCGGTTTAGGTAAAAACCATCGGTTTAAAAAAAAACCCTAGTTTGTTTTTTAGATCGGTTCGCCGGTTTTCTCGGTTTAGTTCATTTTGCGGACGTTCGTTCGTACGTTCGTTTTAACGAACGGTTTTCGCCCGTTAGTCACAGACAACGAACGTTCGTTCGTTAGCCTGTTCGTCAGTTTTTCTTTTTCTCGGGTTTTTTGCGATTATTTTCGATCGCGATTTCTGATTCAATTTTCATTTTAGCGTATGTTTTCGCTCGTTTATCGGAATCAGGCGATTCAAGCACCTAGATCTTCGTCTCGAAGCCCTCTTTCCGTTTAACCAACTTGAACAAGATTTTGGTACTAGTAAATTTGACTTTAGTCCAGATTAGTAAATGGATCTTGTTTCTTTCGCAGATTGAGTTTCGTTGCTCCGTTTGATTTGATTCTTTTTGCAAACCGTAGTTCTTAAGTTGAACTTTCTGGTCAATTCTTCTTATTTGAGTTTTTCCCGTGCATCTGTGATGGATTGCTTATGTATGCTATTGTTTGTTTGTGATAGAATTCCCGGAGTGCGAAGCGTGCTACTACGAGTCCCTTGGTTTTGCGGATCGTCAGCAAGGCAAGTAACACATTGATCATACTCTTTTCATACCCAGTTTTTATGCATTAGATCCAATCCTCAAACACTGCATGAATAGCATGTGATTAACTTGTGGGTATTGGGAAGTAGTTGATGAGGTAGAACCTATTGCCCTGTTATTATAAAACCCTTGGGAGTTACTTCTACGTATTGCTTATATTGCTATGCTATGCTCGTAGACGTGGTTTGGGTGAGTGAATCCATGACAAATGTGAGTTTGTTAATTAATGGTTCAACTTAAGGTGGCAACTTTAATACACATCTGGGTGGATTGCTTGTCGGGCATCTGGAGAATCCAGTGTTGTCCTAGGACATCCCGGAGTACCCGTGTGATCATCCTAAAGTCCGCCACCTAGGCTCAAAGGGAACTGAGATATTTCATGCTAGAACCTTCCGTGTGCAGCCACAAGCTATTATGGGCTCTAGCATAGTTGAGTAAGTTGCATGACCTCTTCCAGTGGTAGGCTAGCAGATGTAGAGGGATGTAGGTTGGTACTGTCTACCCGGGGTTAGAGTTAATGTTTCTAAAAGACTGTGTCTCGGTCATCCGTTTCTCAAACACCATGTAGTGCGAGAAATCCAACGGAGGAGATCAAGTCTTGTGGGGAAAAGTGCGCAAACCTCTGCAGAGTGTACAATCTAATCATGGTTAGTCGTGTCCCCGGTTATGGACATCTTGAGTATCTAGTACTTGGATTATCCTAAGTATCTCATCACTTTAATTTAATATTGTTGGGTTGATAATTACTTTTAATTGGGATTGAGTTGGAGGAACCTTCTCAATGATGTTTCAACTACCATGATAGTTAAATAAAATCTATTCCTTTGTTGTAGGGAAAAATTGGCTTTTCGCAAAACTATAACCATAGAGCTTTCCACCAGCCAAATATGCATGTAGTGGTAGCATTTATTTTGTTCTTGCTCTACTGTGTTATATTGCCAGCATATTCAATGTGCTGACCCGTTTTCGGGCTGCAACGTATTATGTTGCAGACTTTTCAGACGAGGAGTAAGGTTCGTTAGGTCGTTGCCGTGCAGCTCAGCTATGCCGTTGGAGTTGATGGACTCACTTTATCTTCCAAGCCTTCCACTGTTATCGTATTAGATGGCCTTATGCCATATTTATTGTAATAAGTTCTCTTTTGAGACATTCGATGTAATAAGTGTGTGATTGCTACTCTGTTATAAATCCTTCGAGTAATGTGTGTGTCAGCATTACCGATCCAGGGATGACACGGAAGCACAGAGACTTGACCGTTTGAGGTCGGGTCGCTACAAATTCCAAGCATAGCATTGCAAACGATGAATTTGATCCAGTAAAAGTTTCCCTTTTTGAGATAAGCGGTGTCGCACATAACAAGCATGCTCACATAAAGATTTTCCCTCAACTAAGCTAGTTGGGGTTTCAGCATGAGCACATAGAGATCGAAGATGATCCAAGTAAAAAGCTTCAGGAGTGTGATAGATTTTGAGTGGTTCTTCAACCATTGGTTCAATAGGTACCACTAATTTTTTTGGTATTTTGCGTTTCCTACCCATAACTAAAGATAGAAAAGAACTTAGAACAGCAAATAAAAATTACTTAGTGATAAAGCAAACAAGCACACACGAGAATATTCACCCCACGCTATGACTCCCCCGCAACGGCGCCAGAAAAAGGTCTTGATAACCCACAAGTATAGGGGATCAATTGTAGCCTCTTTCGATAAGTAAGAGTGTCGAACCCAACGAGGAGCTAAAGGTAGAACAAATATTCCCTAAAGTTCTATCAACCACCGATACAACTCTACGCACGCTTAACGTTCGCTTTACCTAGAACAAGTATGAAACTATAAGTACTTTGTAGGTGTTGTTGGATAGGTTTGCAAGAATATAAAGAGCATGTAAATAAAAAGTAGGGGCTGTTTAGATAAAGACACAACTAAATTAGTTTTAGTAAAGAGCTTTTTGTCACGAGAAAGTTATTTGTCCCTAGGCAATCGATAACTAGACCGGTAATCATTATTGCAATTTTATTTGAGGGAGAGGCATAAGCTAACATACTTTCTCTTCTTGGATCATATGCATTGGAACTCTAGCAAGCATCCACAACTACTAAAGGTCATTAAGGTAAAACCCAACCATAGCATTAAAGCATCAAGTCCTCTTTATCCCATACGCAACAACCCCCTTACTCGGGTTTGTGTTTCAGCCACTCAGGCAACCCACTATAAGCGAATCATGAATGTATTGCATCACCCTACAGCGGGAATCCCTCACGCTTGCGCGACATGGAGAGCACCATAGGACAGCACCAATAATAAAACATGCAACTCAAACAAATCACGATCATAAATTAACCCATAGCCCAAAACGGATCTACTTAAATATCAAAGGATAGCCATACATCATTGGGAAATAATATATAGCATTGAGCACCATGTTTAAGTGGATATTACAGCTGGTAAAAGAGGGGTTACACCTCTGCATAGAGGGGGGAAGAGTTGGTGATGATGGCTGTGAAGTTGTTGGTGTAGATTGCAGTGATGATGATGGCCCCGGCGGCGTTCCGGCGCCACCGGGAGAGAGGGGGAGAGGGGCCCCCTTCTTCTTCCTCTTACTTGAACTTCTCCCTAGATGGGAGAAGGGTTTCCCCTCTGGTCCTTGGTCTCCATGGCATGGGAGGGGCGAGAGCCCCTCCGAGATTGGATTTGTCTCTCTGTCTCTCTCTGTTTCTGCGTTCCCTGATCTGGCCTTTCACCGTTTCTTTTATAACCGGAGATCGGTAACTCCGATTGGGCTGAATTTTGGACACGATCTCTATCTGGAAATTAGCTTTCTTGCGGCGAAAGAAGGGCTCCAACCGCCTTACGGGGGGCCCAAGGGTCCAGGGCACGCCTGACCCCCTGGGGCGCGCCCCCTGCCTCGTGCCCCCCTCGGGCATCGTCTCGCGTTGATTCTTCTTCCTAAAAATCATAAATATTCCAAAAAAATCTCCGTCAGTTTTTATCCCGTTTGGACTCCGTTTGATATGGGTTTTCTGTGAAACAAAAAACATGCAACAGACAGGAACTGGCACTGGGCACTGGATAAATATGTTAGTCCCAAAAATAGTATAAAAAGTTGCCAAAAGTATATGAAAGTTGTATAATATTGGCATGGAACAATCAAAAATTATAGATACGACGGAGACGTATCACGTACCTCCGCGAGGTATGCCTCCATGTGCTCGTCCCTTGGCTGATACACCTTGTTGGAGAAGTTGACAAGGAGCTGTGAGTCGCCCTTGATGGTGAGGCGCTTCACCCCCTAGGGCCACCGCAGCCATAAGGCCAGCGATGAGGCCCTCGTACTCCGCGATGTTGTTGGAGACCTTCTCGCCCTACTGGAAGCAGAGTTGCACGGCGTAGTAGAGCTTGTCCTGAGTGGGCGAGATGAGCACTGCTCCAGCCCCCGCGCCCTGGCATGCGAACGCGCCATCGAAATACATGACCCATCCATCAGGTGCTTCACTTCCCGGTGAGAGGGATCGGTCCTCGCCTGCTTCCAGTCCCGGGATGTCAGTCCATTCTGCCACGAAGTCAGCGAGCGCGGCTCCCTTGATGACCCTAGTTGTGCTGAACTCCAGCTGGAATGCTTGCAGCTTGATGTTCCATTCAGCCACTCTTCCTGTAGAGTTGGGGCTCCGGAGCACCCTCTCCAGCGGGTAGGCCGAGACAATCTTGATCGGGTGACCTTGGAAGTAGTGACGCAGTTTACACGAGGCCACCAAGAGCGCAAGCAAGAGCTTCTAGGGCATGGGGTATCGTGCCCTCGCATCTCGTAGTACCGTGCTGACAAAGTACACAGGGTGCTCGACGAGGGCGGGAGCGTTGATGGAGCCCGAGGCCTCAAGAGGTTGGGATGCCTCCTGAGGCGAGGGGTCCTCATGAGCTTGGTCAACAATCAGGGCCTCCACAGGCTCTACAGCGCCATCTTGCAGGGCTTGGTCATTTGCTGGCGTTGCCGTGGCTCTGGTGGGGATATCTTGGCTCTGTGATGTCTTGTTTGTTAGTGCGGTGTTATGCCGCGTGCCCTTGACCTGGCGCTCTTCCCGGACAGCTACCAACGCCGCACTTGCCGAGTAAGGCGCGGCGGCCAGGTAAAGCACTAGGGGCTCGACGGGGCGAGGTGCTACCATCACTGGCGGGCTGGTTAAATATCTCGTGAGGTCTTGGAATGCCTGGTCGGCCTCTGGAGTCCACTCGAACGGACCCTTCTTCTTCATCAGCTTGAAGAACAGCAATGCGCGCTCCCCTAGCTTGGAGATGAAGAGTCCCAACGAGGTCACGCGGCCCGCGAGCTTCTGTATTTCCTTCAGGTTCTGTGGCGGGCTCATGTCTTCTATTGCTTTAACTTTCTCCGGGTTGGCCTCGATCCCTCGGTGCGACACAAGGAAACCCAGCAGCTTGCCGGTAGGGACACCGAACACGCACTTCTCTGGGTTGAGCCGCGGGTCCACCTAACGCAGGCTGGCGAAAGTCTCCTCCAGGTCTTGAATAAGAGTCCTCGCCTCCCAAGATTTTCCCATGATGTCGTCGACGTAGGCTTCTGCGTTCCTTCCCAGCTGCTGGCCTAGTGCGATGTGCATCAGCCGCTGGAAGGTCGCCCCCGCGTTGCGCAATCCAAACGGCATGCAAGTGTAGCAGTACACCCCACACGGGGCCAGGAAGGCTGTCTTCTCCACATCCTCCACTGCCATCTTGATCTGGTGATAGCCTGAGAACGCATCCAGGAAGCACACCAGGTCGCACTCGGCGGTGGAGTCGACAATTTGGTCGATGCACGGAAGCGGGAATGGGTCTTGTGGAAAGGCCTTGTTGAGGTTGGTGAAGTCAACACACATGCGCTCCTTCCCGCCTTTCTTCGGTACGACGACGGGGTTCGCCAGCCACTCAAGGTACCGAACCTTGCGGATGACACCTGCTGCCTCCAGCTTGCGAGTTTCCTGGACGATGAAGGACTACTTCTCCGTGGACTGTCGCCGCGCCTTCTGCTTCACAGGGCACACCCTCAAGTGATGCTTGATCACCCCCCTCGGGACCCCTACTAGTTGTTTGGGTTCCCAGGCGACTACATCCTTGTTCGCGCGCAGGAACCTCACCAATGCCTCCTCTTGATCCGAGTCGAGGTTGGCGCCTATGATGAAGGTGGCTCCTGAGGACCCATCTTCCTCGACTGGCACCTGCTTAGTTTCGGCCCGATCTTGAGTGAACAACTGTTTCTTCTTTGCTAGTGTGGCCTCCTTAGCTCCAGGGGTGGCCTCGTCGGCCGGTCGCGCCGCCGCGGCGGTTTTGAGGGCATGCTTGAGCGCCGCCAGAGCCTCCTTGGTGTCTCCGACTATAGTGAGGACGTCCTTGCTCCCGGGCATCTTCATGAGGTTGTAGGCCGGATGGGTCGCCGCCATAAACTGAGCCAGAGCCGAGTACCCGAGGATGGTGTTGTACGGGAGGCCAATTCGGGCGATGTTGAAGTCGATCAGCTCGGTGCGGTAGTTGTCGCGAGTGCCGAAGGTCACAGGAAGGCGGATCTGCCCCGGGGGCTGGCGGAGCCGCCATCGACCCCAGAGAAGGGCTTGCTGGGGAGGAGCCGTTCGAGCGGTACATGAAGAAGGCTAAAAGCCTCCACGGAGAGCACGTTGAGGCCGGCACCGCCGTCGATGAGGGTCTTGGTGACAGCTATATTGCAGATGGTGGGTGTGCAAAGCATTGGAAGCACGCCCGAGCCGACGGTGGTGACATGGTGATCCCCCGAGTCGAAGGTGAGGTCGGCCCTGGGCGCCGCCCAACCCGGGGGAGCTCCTTGCTGCATGGAAGCAGGACCGATCTAGTGAAAGAGCTACTTGGTGTGACGGTACGAGGGCGGTGCTTATGAGCCGCCGAGGAGGGCCGCGACTGTGAGGGGCGCCTGTGCCGTGAAGCGCGCGACGAGGAGGCCGCGCAGCTCCTCCCAAGATGCCACCGAGGATCCTGGGAGGGTGAGCAGCGAGGCGTGTGGTGCACCAGCGAGGGTCATGGGAAGCCAGTTGGCCATGACCTTGTCGTCACCCCCAGCCTTCAGGACGGCCTCTTCATATGCCAGCAGGAATGCCGACGGGTCCGCCGCACCGTCGTAGCGCGGCAGCATCTCCGGCTTGAACTCGGGAGGCCACTCTACCCGTCGCAAGGTGGGGGCAAAGACTCTGAGCCCCCTGGCGCCGTCGTGGGCGCCCGTCATCTTAGCCGAAGGAGCAACGCCGGCCATGGGGGCAAGGTGTGGTGGTGGTGGAGCGTGGATTGATGAAAGGAAAGCTTCAGCGCACCCCTACTTGGCGCGCCAAATGTCGGATTTTGGGTTCCGGCAAAACCCTCGAGGTTCGAACACTGGGGTGCGCACGAAGATCTCTCCCTTTCCTAGCTCACCCACTCCCCACGATCCCAAGGCTCAGCGCATCGAACCCTAAGAACAAAGGACACAGAGTTTATACTGGTTTGGGCCACCGATGTGGTGTAATACCCTACTCCAGTGTGGTGTGGTGGATTGCCTCTTGGGCTGAGGATGAACAAGTACAAGGGAAGAACAGCCTCCTGAGGAGAGGTGTTCTTGTGCTCGGTGAGCTTGTGTGTGTGTGGATGGTAATGGATATGGTCACGGATCAGTTGCCTCCTACTGTGGTGGCTAGTCCTATTTATAGAGGCCCTAGTCCTCTTTCCAAATGTAGGCGGAAGGGATCCAACAATGGCCAAATTTGAAGGGAGACAACCAGTACAAGTTATCCTGACTAAAGGTGGTCTTCGCCTGCCAAAGGCACTGGTGGTGACGCTGTCCTGGGCTCCACGGTGACCTCCATCCTGCCGTCCTGCTGGTCTTGGTCTCATTGCACCGATATGGAAACCTTTGCTTGATGCCTTGGACTCCTCGCCTGTGCTTTCCTCTTTAGCACCAAAGAGGAAACGAGTACACTGCGTGCGCTGGCGCCCTCCTGGCTTTGGTCGTCATGGCTTGCGTCATAGGGATCTCGCGAGGTGCCCCTTGCCTTGATCTCTCCACCCCTCACGAGCCAGCCTAGTGAGGCCGCCCCCGAGGAGGTCTTGCGTCATCCGCCTCGCGAGGCTTGGCTCCTCGCGAGGGCCTTGAGTGTTCGCTGATGAAGGTGGGCCGTACGGGGCCATTGGTGGAGCCATGCCGTGGGCCGCAGGCAGGCAAGTCTGGGGACCTCCGTTCCCAGGACGCCGACAGACTCTTTGCTCTATAAATACCCCAATATTCTAGAAACCCGAGGGGGTCGACGAAAATCAATTCCATCCACCGCAGAGTCCAGAACCACCAGATCCAATCTAGACACCATCATGGAGGGGTGCATCATGTCCATTGGTGCCTCTCCGATGATGCGTGAGTAGTTCTTTGTAGACCTACGGGTCCGTAGTTAGTAGCTAGATGGCTTCCTCTCTCTCTCTTTTGATTCTCAATACAATGGTCTCTTGGAGATCCATATGATGTAAGTCTTTTTGCGGTGTGTTTGTTAGGATCGGATGAACTTTGAGTTTATGATCAGATCTATCTTTTTATCCATGAAAGTTATTTGAGTCTTCTTTGATCTCTTATATGCATGATTGCTTATAGCCTCGTATTTCTTCTCCGATATTTGGGTTTAGTTTGGCCAACTCAATCTATTTATCTTGCAATGGGAAGAGGTGCTTTGTAGTGGGTTCGATCTTACGGTGCTTGATCCCAGTGATAGAAGGGGAACCGACACGTATGTATCGTTGCTACTAAGGATAAAACGATGGAGTCTATTCCTACATAAATAGATCTTGTCTACATCGTGTCATCGTTCTTATTGCATTACTCCGTTTCTCCATGAACATAATACACTAGATGCATGCTGGATACTGGTCGATGTGTGCAGTAATAGTAGTAGATGCAGGCAGGAGTTGGTCTAGTAATTTTGGACATGATGCTTATATAATGATCATTGCCTGGATATCGTCATGATTATTTGAAGTTCTATCAATTGCCCAACAATAATTTGTTTACCCACCATTTTCTATTTTTCTCGAGAGAAGCCACTAGTGAAATCTACGGCCCCCGGGTCTCTTCTTTAATATATTTGCCTTTGCGATCTTGTGGGGACCCCGACTCGTAAGTCGTGATCACCGAATGCACGTGTACAGTGATCCCAGAGATCAATGCTCACTGAACACACATAAGCTGTATAACAAGAGTCTTACATCCATACATATCGTCTTACATAAATTATGACCATTATGTCAAGTCTTGAGTATAATTTCGCAGCGGAAATCTTCGTGGGTAACTTGGACCCATGCCATCTGCCTTAACCCTACAGGCATTCTGACTGGGAAGTGTCCTAGTTCGCACGATCATCACCAAGAACTCTTCCTAGTATTCCTGTTCTTTCATGCCTGGCCAATAAAATAACCAGTGGCATGCCAATGAGTACTTTGAATGTACTCGCAAGCAACCCAAGAGTGATAATAGAATAAATATGCACGGCTCTACTGGTAAATTGGCAGTTTTGCGGAAAGCTAGATTTTCTCATGCATGTATTATCAACATTTTATCAAGGATATGAATGCGTCTGCAACAAGTATCAGGAAGTTACAGACATCAACGTCGGGATAGAGTTGTGAACAACTCATACTCAAGCTCATCGTGACTTCCTTACGAATCACGTCAACAGATTTACCAAACCGTGTTGTTTGTCAGAAACATATGGACATAGTCTAAGCAGCACCACCCAACTGTCCTTGACCGTGGACACGGCTATTCGAATAGTTTTACACTCTGCAGAGGTTGCACACTTTACCCAGAAGATCCGGGGAACTTCCGTGTCATCCACGACCCGCGGTACCTCAAGTACCCGGTGTAAGCACCCGATCACTATCTTTCCCTAGACGACACTAACATAGAGTCCACTCGATTGGTAGCAGCCCCCGTGCCCAACAATTCACATCTCAAAATTTGTGGAGCCACGCTCCCATATTCATCACGTACCACAAGCACGGGGTACCAACGGTGTGTCCGGTGCCCTGTAAAAATAGTCATGGCCGCCCTACTTGGCACGACCCCGTCCCGAGAGAGCGCAACAATGACTCTCCCGTCACTAGTAATGCGGGCTCCAAGCTAGTATCGGCCTAGGTAATCAATAATGCCCTTTCCCATATAAGGGTAGAGTGGTCGCGCATGTTTGGTTGGGACGGCTGACAAATCTTAAATCTAATCTGTCTCTGTAAACAACACTTTTATCAAGCCTCGGTACACTACTTCTCCACCAAGTAGTGACCTCGTTCATCATCATCTCCCAGGGGCATCAGTGGCACCCACTGGGGCTGTTTGCAAGTATGTCAAACCACACTTGTTTCTTTCCATGCATAACCCTGACCCACTTTGCGTAGCCATTTACTATAGCATATTTCTATATCCCACCAACACAACTCTATGCAAGGGTAGAGTCATGAACAATGCAAGTATCAATGGAGTATGCAACGGAGGCAAGCCTAGCAAGGTTGCCATTCAAGGTATATCATGCACTCAGTGAAGCAACGAAAATGCTATTAAGATGTAAAATGGTTCCTCATGGTCAAAGGGCTGCTTGCCTGGTTCATCAGAGTCTTCAAATCTTCTGGTCCATCTCCGAGTATTTCGTCTACTTCGTCAACTAACGTCGGAAACAATCATAGTAAGCAACACAACAAGGCAGGAAATAAAAGTGCTCTAAAAATATTAATTTGACTTTTCTAGGACATCTCTGGTTATATGAAAAATAACCAGACTGGTTTCATTGGAATTGGATCAGTGGATACTTCTAAACATTTTGATATGATAGAATCAAGGGGTTTATGGATTTGCAAGAAGTGTACAAAAATATATTTTTGAAAAATGAGAAAAGGCACCCATTTAAAAAACCATGATTTTAGAAGCATCTAGGAGTAGGTTTCACTGGATTTGGAGTTCAAATGATTTTCCTATGAATTTGCAAAGTTGACAAATATGAAGAAATGGCTCATTATTTTTTGTTGTACAGAAAGTATTAAGAAAAATGTTCATAAGCTAATTTATGAACTTAGAAGCATCTAGGAATTTGAATCGTGGCATTTGGATCAAATCTGAGCCCTCTGTGATTTTATAAAGTTTATGACAGAAATGGAAAAGTAAGATTTCATAAACATTTATGAAGGAAATTTTTCTGGAAAAATGTGCAATTTGCACCCTGTGATAGAGAATGAATTTATGAACTAGCAGAAATTTGAATCATCAAATTTGGGGGTAATATGAATATTTGGGAGATTTTACAAGTTTCTGGAAAAAGAAAAAGACAAAGGAAGGGCGGGGGTTTATACCTATACTACGCATTGGGTGCAGCATAGCGCCGCAGCGCGCTGGGCCGGCCCAGCGGCTCGGCCACGCGGATGACAGGGCGACGTCGAAGGCGTATTACCGGTGGTGCGCCTTCGAAGCCGTCTCCACTTAAACGGACGGGCCCGCCCGCTGGGTCGCTGACGTGCGGGGCCCAGTGACAGGCCGTCTTCATCCTCCCGCGCGCGCTCGGGCTGTGGGGAGGAGCGGCTCCCGCCGGCGATTGCCGGGGCTACAGAGCGCCCCCGGCGACGTTCTGCCCACCGGCGTGACCAGCGCAGAGAGACGCTTCCAACCACTGGTCACACGCATGCCGGGGAGGACCTAGTCAAGGAGAGCACCATCCGTGGCGGACGTGGCCGACGGCGATGGCGGGCACGGTGCTCCGGCCGTCGGGAGGAGTAACCGGAGTGCGAGGGAGCTCCGCGGGGGCAGTAGAGATGCAAAGTAACCCATAAGTGGGGAGGAGGGGGCCCGGACAACAAGAATTTAGGCGGTGGTCGGCGGCTCGGCTCCGGCCATGGACGAGGTTGGAGGGTGCGAGGAGGGGAGTGGGTTGGTCCAGGGGATGTACGGGAGGGAGAGAGAGCCAAAGGAGTAGAGAGGGCTCGGGGGTGGCCTTAAGTAGCTGACCCGCGGCTCACCGTGGACGCGGCGCACGGGTGGCCGTGGAAATGGCTCGTGCGGCAAGGGGGAGAGCGAGGGGTTGTCTGCGGTGCTCGTGGGGGTGGAGTAGGGCGCCAGGAAGAGAGAGAGGGAGCGGGGCGAGCTCCAGGTGGAGCCACGAGCTCGCACGCGCATTGGCGGGCTCGGGCGGCTCTGGGCACGCGCAGCACGGGCAGGACAGAGAGGGAAAGGAGGGGGCCAGCGCGGTGGCGTGTTGCGGACGTTGAGGCACCTCTACTGGCGCAAGGGGAGGCTCGAGGTGGTCGGGGGTTGCGGCGTCAACGGTTGCCTGCTCTGCCTCGCGCTCCAGAGCACGTCTTTGGCCGGCATCCACGGCTTTTCTGCGCGCACTCGCGCGTCCACTTGTGTCTGGCGTTTGAAGGAGGAATAAACAAGAGGGATGGAGGCTTTGGATGCTCTGGAACTTGCCAGGAGTGAGAGAGATGAGAAAGGGAGGGGAAAGTGGCTGTCCAGAGAAGAAAAATGGGTCTCTTCCCCCCTTAATCATTGCTCCTTGGGCAGCAAAGCATGTAGGAGTTAGAGGAGGACCAGATGAGGCTTTGGGAAAAAGTTGAGCTCATGGAGATTAGTGGAAATGTACAAAACATGCATTTTAAATTTCTGCCAGAAGGTGTTTGATGTAGGTTTGGGCAAGCAAATGGACTTCCCTTGTCATGAGGCTTGACAGGGTCAAATTCCATGAGAAAATAAGAGGTTCCACCAAGATCGAGTTCATTTGGGCAAAGTTGCCAATGCAACTTTTGTAAACCCTAGAAATCAGCAGAAATAGACTTTCCAAGATTTAGTCATGCAAATCTATTCTCCTTGATGCACCACTTAGTGTAGTGTCATAATTTGAGGTTCTAAACATGTCCACAAAAGTTGAGATCAAAAGGAGAAACTTGCCAATGTAAAGTTGTTCAAATTTGGTTCTGGACAGAGAGGGTTTTGGGGCACTTTGATGAAGATAACATTCTCTCCAACTTGTGCCATTTGGTATAGATGAATAATTATACCAATTGAGCATGTGCACCAAGTTTTAGAACATTTGGGCATGTTTGGCAATGTAAAGTTGCTCAAACTTCAAAATGGACATAAATGGTTTTGAGGGGATTTCATGGGGTTATAATATTCTCCATGTCATGAGACTTGGAAATATCATCAAACATGTCATATGTGAGATGCTAGAATTTTCTTGGAATTTTTTGGGACTATTTCCTTTGTAAATATTTCAAAAGCTTGAAATATCCAGAAAGGGGTTTTGAGGGATTTGACCAATAATTTGAACATGACCATGTGTTGAAACTCTTATATATGGAAAATATATGTCCACTGAGTTTTCCTGATTTTTCTCAAATATTTTTGAAGCTCTAAAATAATTTTAACCTATTAAAGACCATTTCTGGCCTTGAGAAAAAGCCTTTAAATAAAACAGGAAAATAACTTTTAAAATTATATTATTGTGGTTTCCGGGTGTCCGATATCTAATAGGAGTCAAATATGTTTTTGGAAAGATTTTTACTGCCCTTAATTAAGTACTTGCAGTGCAAATCTCAATTCAGGGGTTTTAGGAAAACTAATTTCTGAAAAATACTATTTGGCCAAATTGTTTTTGTAAGAAATTATTTTTTTTATGTTCTATACACATGGCATGATCATTGGGCAAGGATTTGGATCAAGGAGAAGGAGTATAATAGTTGGAGAATTTATTTGATTTTTAGAGCACTTGCAAACAGTAGTCAAACATTCAATCAAAGCAAAGAAAAAACACTCAAAATTTTTGTCAAACCACATTTTATCATGATTTATTAGCTTAAGTGTTGTGGCATGAAAATCCGGGTGTGACAGATCTATTTTCCTTTGCCTTTATTTTCATATCTATTAAACCAAAAATACAAAAATACCTTGCTGCACTTTATTTTATTTGGCGTTCTATCTATCAAATTATTACAACTCT
Organism: Aegilops tauschii subsp. strangulata; assembly: GCF_002575655.3. NCBI lineage: Eukaryota > Viridiplantae > Streptophyta > Magnoliopsida > Poales > Poaceae > Aegilops > Aegilops tauschii. The sequence continues at coordinate 332,901,534 of NC_053035.3, forward strand.
CTCACGTCCGCTTGCCAATTTCTGGCGCCGTTACCCGAAAGGGATTGACAATCGTTGGGGAACGTAGTAATTTAAAAAAAAATCCTACGATCATGCAAGATCTATGTGATGCATAGCAACGAGCGGGAGAGTGAAGTCCACGTACCCTCATAGACCATAAGCGGAAGCGTCAAGTGACGCGGTTGACGTAGTCGAACGTCTTCGCCATCCAACCGATCCTAGTACCGAAAGTATGGCACCTCCGCGATCTGCACACGTTCAGCTCGGTGACGTCCCACGGACTCTAGATCCAGCTGAGGCCGAGGGAGAGTTTCGTCAGCACGACGGCGTGATGACGGTGTTGATGAAGTTACCGACGCAGGGCTTCGCCTAAGCACTACAACGATATGACCGAGGTGGAAATCTGTGGAGGGGGGCACCGCACATGGCTAAACAATGTCAACTAGTGTGTTCTAGGGTGCCCCCCTGCCCCCGTATATAAAGGAGCAAGGGGGAGGCCGGCCAGCCCTATAGCGCGCCAAGGAGGGGAGGAATCCTCCTCCTAGTAGGAGTAGGATTCCTCCATTCCTAGTCCTACTAGGAGGGCGAAGGAAGGAGTGGGAGAGGGGAAGGAGAAGGGGAGCACCGCCCCCCTCCTAGTCCAATTCGGACTCAAGGGGGAGGGGTGCGTGGCCTGCCCTGGCCGCCCCTCTCTCTGTCCACTAAGGCCCATCTAGGCCCATTAGTTCCCCGGGGGGGTTCCGGTAACCCTCCGGCGCTCCGGTTTTATGCGAAACCACCCAAAACACTTCCGATGTCCGAATATAGCCGTCCAATATATCAATCTTTATGTCTCAACCATTTCAAGACTCCTCGTCATGTCCGTGATCACATCCGGGACTCCGAATTACCTTCGGTACATCAAAACACATAAACGCATGATACCGATCGTCATCGAACGTTAAGCGTGCGGACCCTACGGGTTCGAGAACTATGTTGACATGACTGAGACACGTCTCCAGTCAATAACCAATAGCGGAACCTGGATGCTCATATTGGCTCCCACATATTCTACGAAGATCTTTATCGGTCAAACCGCGTAACAACATACGTTGTTCCCTTTGTCATCGATATGTTACTTGCCCGAGATTCGATCATCGGTATCTCAATACCTAGTTCAATCTCGTTACCGGGAAGTCTCTTTACTCGTTCCGTAATGCATCATCCCGTAACTAACTCATTAGTCACATTGCTTGCAAGGCTTATAGTGATGTGCATTATCGAGAGGGCCCAGAGATACCTCTCTGGCAATCGGAGTGACAAATCCTAATCTCGATCTATGCCAACTCAACAAACACCATTGGAGACACCTGTAGAGCATCTTTATATTCACCCAGTTACGTTGTGACGTTTGATAGCACACAAAGTGTTCCTCCGGTATTCGGGAGTTCAATAATCTCATAGTCATAGAAACATGTATAAGTCATGAAGAAAGCAATAGCAACATACTAAACGATCAAGTGCTAAGCTAACGGAATGGACAAGTCAATCACATCATTCTCTAATGATGTGATCCCGTTCATCAAATGACAACTCATGTCTATGGCTAGGAAACTTAACCATCTTTGATTAATGAGCTAGTCAAGTAGAGGCATACTAGTGACACTATGTTTGTCTATGTATTCACACATGTACTAATCTTTTGGTTAATACAATTCTAGCATGAATAATAAACATTTATCATGATATAAGGAAATATAAATAACAACTTTATTATTGCCTCTAGGGCATATTTCCTTCAACAACGCCTTTAACACGTCGGGTTGCGAGTATTTGTTATTTGTGTGCAGGTGCTGCTTACGTAGTGTTGCTTGGTTCTCCTACTGGTTCAATAACCTTGATCTCATCACTGAGAGAAATACCTACCGTCGCTGTGCTGCATCATCCCTTCCTCTTTTGGGAAATATCAACGTAGTCTAGCAGACATCAAAAGCAATTTCTAGCGCTGTTGCCAGGGGGATCATCAACATCTACCAGGCTCCTAATCATAAATCTCATCTCCTCGCAATTTACATTATTTGCCATTTGCCTCTCGTTTTCCTCTCCCCCACTTCACAAAAAATTACCGTTTTATTCGCCCTCTTTTTTGTTCGTCGTTTTCTTGCCGGATCTGTTTTTGAGTGCAATATTGTTGCGTAGTCACCATGACTCAAGAGAACACTAAGTTGTGTGATTTCTCAAATACCAACAACAATGATTTTATTGGCACTCCGATTGCCCCTGCCACTAGTGCGGAATCTTGCGATATTAATACTGCTTTGCTGAATCTTGTTATGAAAGATCAATTTTCTGGTACTCCTAATGAGGATGTCGCGCCCCATATTAACACATTCGTGGAATTATGCGATATGCAAAACAAAAAAGATGTGGACAACGATGTTGTGAAGATGAAATTGTTTCTGTTTTCTTTGCGTGACTCTACAAAAATTTGGTTTTCTTCTTTGCCTCGCAATAGTATCGATTCTTGGAATAAGTGCAAAGATTACTTCCCTTAGAACCCAGATCATGAATTTCAAGCAACTTGAACATGAGCATGTTGCACAATCTTGGGAAAGGATGAAAACGATGCTAAGGAATTGCCCAACTCATGGGTTAAATCTTTGGATGACCATAGAAATTTTTTATGCGGGGTTGAATTTTGTTTCTCGTAATCTTTTAGATTCCGCTGTGGGTGGTACTTCTATGGAAATTACTTTGGGTGAAGCCACCAAATTGCTTGATAATATTATGGCAAATTATTCACAATGGCATACCGAAAGAGCTCCTACTAGTAAAAAACTTAATTCGGTTGAAGAAATTTCTTCTTTGAGTGAAAAAGTTGATGCTCTTATGAAATTGGTTGCTAGTAAAAGTGCTCATATTGATTTCAATGATATGCCTTTGTCTACTTTGATTGAGAAAAATAGTGATGTCGTTGATGTGAATTTTATCTCGCGAAACAATTTCAATAACAATGCTTATAGAGGTAACTTTAATCCTAGGCCTTTTCCTAGTAATTCCTCTAATAATTATGGTAATTCCTATGGAAATCCTTCTTATAATAATAATAGGAACACCTCTTATCTTGAGAATAATATTAAATAATTTATCAACACGCAAAAAGTTTTCAACACTACAATGGAACAAAAGTTGAATAAGATTGATGATTTGTCTAGAACTGTTGATAGAATTTCTCATGATGTAGAAAATCTCAAGATGAAAATTTTTGTGCCTAAGGTTGAGGAATAAATTAAAGCTCTTTATGTTTCTATGGATGAAAGTAAGAAAAGAACCGCTATGCTTAGAGCTAGAAGAGAATTTTTAGAAAAAGCGTTTTCTAGTGATTGCTTTCATAAAAGTGATGGAGATCTTAAAATGATTGGTGTTTATTCTATTGATTTCTTGTTTAGTAAAATTAAGATTTATGAACAAGGGATTTAAGAAGAGTCAACTTTAGTTAGAAGGCGTCCAAATAATTCGAAGGGTGAAAATCTTGTTGAGAAAATTGATAAAAGTGGGTTTGAAGAGGTCAAAACTTTAACTAGTGATGTGCCCACTCTTTTGGATTACAAAGACTTTAATTATGATAGTTGTTCTTTGATTGATTGTATTTCTTTGTTGCAATCCATGATAAATTCACCCCATGCTTATGAACAAAATAAAGCTTCTACTAAACATATTGTTGATGCTATGATGAAAGCTTTAGAAGAAAAGTTGGAATTAAAAGTTTCAATTCCTAGAAAATTACATGATGAATGGGAACCTACTATCAAAGTCAAGATTAAAAATTATGAGTGTTTTGCTTTATTTAACTTGGGTGCTAGTGTTTCTACAATTCCAAAATCTCTATGTGATGTGCTTGGTCTTACCGATATTGAAGAATGTTCTTTAAATTTGCACTTGGCGGATTCTACTATTAAAAAGCCTATGGGAAGAATTAATAATGTTCTTATTCTTGCAAATAGGAATTATGTGCCCATAGATTTTATTGTTCTTGATATTGATTGCAATCCTTCTTGTCCAATTATTCTTGGTAGACTGTTTTTACGTACTATCAGTGTTGTGATTTGTATGAAAGAAGGTAATATTAAGTTTCAATTTCCACTAAGGAAGGGCATGAAACACTTCCCTAGAACAAGAATTAGGCCACCATATGAATCAATCATGATGGCATCTTATGGATCTTGAAACAAAGATGACAACACTTAGATCCTTTGCTTTATGCCTAGCTAGGGCGTGAAACAATAGCGCTTGTTGGGAGGCAACCCAATGAATAAAATTTATTTTTGCCTTTTTCCTTTCTGTTATTGAGTGTTTGCACAATTATGCTACCGTTATGATTGTGTTTTTTGTGTTTTAATTAGTGTTTATGCCAAGTAAAGCCTTTAGGATCTTCTTGGGTGATAGTTGTTTGATTTTGCTGAAAAAACAGAAACTTTTGCGTCCAGAGTTACAATTTTCAAAATTCACAGAAGCGATTAAAAACTCTGAATTTTTTACAGCAGATTGATATACCAATTGCCTCTGTTGTCCTAATTTTTTAGAATGTTTGGAGTTACAGAAGTATGAGAACAATTCGCATCTTTACAGACTGATCTGTTTTTGACATATTACAATTCGCATCTTTACAGACTGCTCTGTTTTTTGATAGATTCTGTTTTCGTTGTTATGTGCTTATTTTGATGATTCTATGGTTTTCTTTGAAGAGTTTTTGCCATTGAAAATTTAGAATAAAGTAGACATAAAGCAATAACAAAATTTGAATAAGTTTTCTAAAGTACTTAAAGTAAAGATTGGTTTTCTTATACTAACGGATCTCACGAAGGTTTTATTGAGTTTTGTGTGATTGAAGTTTTCAAGTTTTGGGTGATGTTACGATGGATGAAGGAATAAGGAGTAAGAAGAGCCTAAGCTTGGGGATGCCCATGGCACCCCAAGCCATTATCCAAAGAGTAGCAAGCAACTAAGCTCGGGGATGCCCCGAGTGCATCCCCTCTTTCTTCTAACGACCATCGGTATTTTACTCGAAGCTGTATTTTTATTCGTCACATACTATGAGTTTTGCTTGGAGCATCTTGTATGATATGAGTCTTTGCTTGATTTGCTTTTTGTTTTAAGTCTTGATTCCTTGCTGGACACACCTATTTGAGAGAGCCAAAATTATGCCATGACTTGTTAGAATTGCTCTCTATGCTTCACTTAAATTTTTATGAGCTATGGATTTGCTCTAGTGCTTCACTTATATCTTTTTTAGCACGGTGTGCTTTAGTATTTTTGAAGAAATGATCTCTTGCTTCACTTAGATTTATTTGAGAGTTAGTAAAATTTTCAAGAAATTCTCTCTTGCTTCACTTAAATTAATTTGAGAGAAAGAAAAATTATGCTCATGATCTTCACTTATATTTGTTTGAGCTTATCAAAAGCAACACATGAAAATTAGTTCCAAAGTGATAGATATCCAATAAGGATATAATAAAAACTTTCATGAAGATCATTGGACAAAATAAACTTGATTCTTAGTAATAGTTTTGAGATATGATGATGTGATATGTGAGTCATGTTGATGAGTAATTATTGCTTTAGTAAGAATATTGATGTTAAGGTTTGTGGTTCCCTATGCAAGCACGAAAGTCAATAGTTATGCAATGAAATTACATCCTACTTGTGGTGCATTATTCGGTGTTAATTATGCTCATTGCTCGCTTATGAGATTTTTTGTTTCTTGGTTGGCCGCTTCTCAATCTTTTGCTAGCCTTCATTTTGCACTAAGTATGATCACTACTTGTGCATCCAAAATCCTTTAAACTAGTTTTGCCACATGAGTCCACTATACCTACCTATATGCCGTATTCTTTTGCCATTCTAAGCAAATTTGTATGTGCCATCTCTAATTTTCAAAATAAATTTCTCTTTTGTGTGCTCGTACCGCTTGCAGGGCGGTGAGAGGTGGCCAATATTTTCAATGCTAGATGTGTTATTATCATGATGAGTGTTTATTCACTTGTCATTGCACGAGGGTAAGGCAAAGGTATTAGGGATGCCCAGTCACAAAATGCAAAAATGAATTTACTTTATTTTAACAAATAATAAATTCCTTGGAAAGTGTTGGTATGGAGGGCACCCGTGGATATGCTTAGCCATGGAAAGTGAAAGTATGGTCGAAAAAGGAATAAACTTTATTTTCTGTTTGGGAACCGCCTATGATATATTTAGCATGGAAAGTGTTGGGAGCTCTAAGTCGTTTTCGTTGGTGGGAAAAGTATACCTATCAAAATGTTTTTATCTCTCAATTTTCGCTTTGAGCTCTGGCACCTCTACAAATCCCTACTTCCCTCCGCGAAGGGCCTTTCTTTTACTTTATGCAATTTTTATATTTGAGTCTCCATCTTCTCTTATAAAGCGCCAACAAGGAGGCACTATGATCGTACTTGAGCATCGGGTGTAGCTAATATGCGAGTGTGTTTCATGAATGGATCAATGATTGAGAATGATGGGCTAGGGATAACTTATTTTAGCATTGATATTTTGAAAGACATGGTTGCTTGTTGATATGCTTGAGTATTTAAGTCTCATGTCAAAACTAGACTATTGCTTTGAACAATATAAAAGTCCAAATGTCCATGCTATAAAGAAAAGAATATGAGATGACATGTTAGGCAACATTCCACATCAAAAATTCGGTTTTTATCATTTACCTACTTGAGGACGAGCAGGAATTAAGCTTGGGGATGCTGATACGCCTCCAACGTATCTATAATTTTTTATTGTTCCATGTTGTTATATTATCATTCTTGGATGTTTTATAATCATTTCATAGTCATTTTATATCATTTCTTGGTACTAAATTATTGACATAGTGCCAAGTGCAAGTTGTTGTTTTCTGCATGTTTTTTACATCGCAGGAAATCAATACCAAACGTAGTCCAAACGCAGCGAAACTTTTTGTGGTTTTTTTGGACCAGAAGACATCCAATGGGCCACAGAAGCGCCTGGGGGTGCTGCGAGGGGAGCACAACCCACCAGGGAGCGCCCTAGTGGGTTGTGCCCACCTCGGGTGCCTCCCGAACCGACTCTTTGCTCTATAAATACCCCAGTATTCCAAAAACCCTAGGGGAGTCGACGAAAATCAATTCCAGACGCCGCAGAGTCCAGAACCACCAAATCCAATCTAGACACCATCACAGAGGGGTGCATCATGTCCATTGGTGCCTCTCCGATGATGCGTGAGTAGTTCTTTGTAGACCTACGGGTCCGTAGTTAGTTGCTAGATGGCTTCCTCTCTCTCTCTTTTAATTCTCAATACAATGGTCTCTTGGAGATCCATATGATGTAAGTCTTTTTGCGGTGTGTTTGTTGGGATCAGATGAACTTTGAGTTTATGATCAAATCTATCTTTTTATCCATGAAAGTTATTTGAGTCTTCTTTGATCTCTTATATGCATGATTGCTTATAGCCTCGTATTTCTTCTCCGATATTTGGGTTTTGTTTGGCCAGCTCGATCTATTTATCTTGCAATGGGAAGAGGTGCTTTGTACTGCGTTCGATCTTACGGTGCTTGATCCCAGTGACAGAAGGGGAACCAACACGTATGTATCGTTGCTACTAAGGATAAAACTATGGGGTCTATTTCTACATAATAATAGATCTTTTCAACATCATGTCATTGTTCTTATTGCATTACTCCGTTTCTCCATGAACTTAATATACTAGATGCATGCTGGATAGCAGTCGATGTGTGGAGTAATAGTAGTAGATGCAGGCAGGAGTCGGTCTACTAATCTTGGACGTGATACCTATATAATGATCATTGCCTAGATATCATCATGATTATTTGAAGTTCTATCAATTGCCCAACAGTAATTTGTTTACCCGCCGTTTGCTATTTTTCTCGAGAGAAGCCACTAGTGAAATCTACGGACCCAGGGTCTCTTCTTTAATATATTTGCCTTTGCGATCTATTTTGCTTTGCCTTTATTTTCAGATCTATTAAACCAAAAATAAAAAATACCTGGCTACACTTTATTTTATTTGGCATTCGATCTATCAAATTATTACAACTCTCTCACGTCCGCTCGCCAATTTCTGGCGCCGTTACCCGAAAGGGATTGACAACACCTTTAACACATCAGGTTGCGAGTATTTGTTATTTGTGTGCAGGTGCTGCTTACGTAGTGTTGCTTGGTTCTCCTACTGGTTCAATAACCTTGGTCTCACCACTGAGGGAAATACCTACCGTTGTTGTGCTGCATCATCCCTTCCTCTTTGGGGAAATACCGACGTAGTCTAGCAGACATCAATGACCTAGTCAACGCCAATTGCTTGATAGATGCTAGAGTGTTTGTGCATGCTTTGCCACATATTTCATTTGCTATCTTATTGTGTGAACATGTTGGTTGCATATTTTTCCCATTCGAGGACATCCATTTGTTGCTTTTATTGTTTGCCTTTTTCTTTTTGCCAAATGGATGGACAAGAATGCCTAAGTACTCCCTCTAGCTATCTATGATTTTCTCGTCTCAAACTCTATTCATGCTACATCACAAAGTTTGAACAAGTCAAATTCGGACCCTCCGGGTGAGGAGCACTCGGAGCCACCAATCTGTCAAGGGCTTAAACTTCCAAAACCTCTCAATGGTTCTAGGTCCGACCAATTCACCCTTTCGGTCTCACCGAACTCATTGAGTTGATCTAGGTTTTCACCTCGGTGCAACCGATTAAAACTGTTCGGTCTCACCGAGTTGAAGTAACCGCTTGCAATTCTGCATCTCGGTGCCACCAAGTTGTTCCACTCGGTCACACCGACAGTGACTGGGTATATATATCCGCGGGTTGAAATTTGGAAATTTCTTCAAACCTCCAACCGCGCCTTCCCAGCTCTGCCGCGCCTCCTGGTCTCCGAATCGTCTCCGTCGTCGCCAGCGCCCTCCTGTCGCTGGTCTCCGCCGCCGTCAACGGGAATCACCTCTGCCGTTGTCGCCGTAGCGAGTTCGCCGCCAAGTTAGGGTACGAACTCGATCCCTTTGTGTATTCCTTAACTCCGATTCTAGCACAAAGGATAACGCCATGATTCTTGCCACGATTGAGATCATTCTATCCAACCAAAACTTCCTCTAGATTAGTTTTGATGCAAAAAACTTAGGGTTAGGTCTCCGTCGAACTCATCTCGGAATGACCGATTTGAAGTATTCGGTCTCACCGATTTGGCCCAGGCCATTGCACATGTACTACTCGGTCTGACCGAAGTGTAAAATCGGTGTGACCGAGTTCACTTTCTCTGTGAAACCCTAGCATTTCGGAGTCACAGAACTGTGTCTCGGTCTGACCGAAATCACATGTTTAGACTCTAAAGTTGTTTCGGTGTCACCGAGTTTGTCATATTGTTAGCTCCGAAATGCTTTCTGTAGAAATCTAAAATTAAGTTTTTGACTCAACTTTTTGCCAAAATAGTTGTACTTTGTGATGCTCATCTGTTCTACCTATACCTATCTATTCACAGGGCCAGTGTCAGCCATGTCAGACAATAGTGACAACCAGAATAGGTCAGAGGAGCATGTAAATCTTAGTGAGGGCACTAGCCCCTCAGATAGCAGCTATGATGAGGGTAGCAGAAGCACCCGAAGCAATCTGCCTCAAGATGCGACTCCTCCAGTTCCTCGGATGTCCTCGGAAGCATTTGCAGATGCTATCCTCTCCACGCCTTCTTCGCACATCGGAGCTCCCGGAGATCGTGCTTAGAGTGCCGCATAACAGTATGCATTTTCAAGCTTTTTGGTAACTTGTTTCCAAAGGGGGAGAAAGTGTATAGATCATAGGCTGAGAGAGAGAGAGAGAGTGTGTGTGTGTGTGTGTGTGTGTGTTTTGCCTCTCTTGCTACTTGTAATTTAATTGTTTGCTTGCTACAATATTTGTGCTTGTGTGTGAGATACTCCTATGATCATGTGTTTGATTATTATGCTTTAATGTGTGCTTGAATGTTGTTATCTTAATACATGTGTATGATCAATCATGTTTGCCTTGGTGATGAGAGCATATTCTTTATATTCTATCATTTTGAGCGCTCCACCAAGATGTATGTGACATGGAAGAGTAACCCATGATCCTAATCAATTGTGCATTTGCATTCAAAAGCAAATTTTAAATAATGCACAAATTTAGGGGGAGCTCTTTCTTATCACATACTTCTCAAAGAGACGATGTATTTCATTCATATTATCATTTGTCAAAGCTTTGATCTATATGTTGTCATCAATTAACAAAAAGGGGGAGATTGAAAGTGCAACTAATCCCCGGGTGGTTTTGGTAATTCATAACAACATATAGCTCATTGAACTAATATCCATTCAAGTTGAATATTTTACAAAGTTCAATGATTGGCAATGCATGGACTAGCACTACAAAAAAAGACACATCCGTGACATTTGGGGCCGAACGAATTTTTTTCTGTCATACTTATGACACTTCTATGACGATAATTGTGACAAAACCCGGTATCATCATAGATGTGGTGGGGTCCTACTTCTATGACAAAAAAACATGACATAAAATGGGATTTTTCGTCCTGGGCGGGCCGGAGACGCAGCTGGATGACATTCTTTGGGCCGTCCATGACAGAAAAAACCGTGGTAGAAGCGAGGGCGCGGAAAATATCGGGGAGTTCCCAGTTACGGTAGCTGGTCGGGGGCCGAGCGATGCGCGTTTCTCTCGTACACGTACGCGCGTGGGTGCGAGGCATTGGGCTCTAACTGAACCCGAGTGAGGCGCTGGGCTCTAACTGAACCCGGGTGATTGCAATGCAGGCTACGCGTTACACTGAACCCGAGCGATCGATCGATCCCTTGCTGTTAACTGAACCCGAGTGATTCCTTCGCTACTTCTGCTAACTGAAACCGATCGATGTTGCCTCTGGATGAACAGTGAGCGTTGTTGGGGGGTTTGGATGAACAGTTCCCGGTGGGGGTTGGATGAACAAGAACCCATGGTAGTAGAGGCCGTTGCCGCTGGATGAACAGTACCTCGATCGATCGAGCTGGTGGATGAACAGGACCCCGTGGAGGGCTGGATGAATAGTAGTCAGTGGAGGGTTGGTTGAACAGTAGCCGGTGGAGCGCTGGATGAACAGTAGCCCGTGGAGGGGTGGTTGAACAGGACCCCGTGGAGAGGGCTGGTTGAACAGTAGCAGGTGGAGGCTGGATGAACAGGAGCCCTGGATGAACACTCGCAGGTGGAGGCTGGAGGAGGTCGACGGTGGATGAACAGTAGCCCGTGGAGGCTGGAGGAGGTCGACGGTGGAGATGAACAGTATCCCGTGGAGTCCCGTTTTGCGGTACGCCACACCCCTCCTGATGAACAGGACCCCCGTTTCGACCGTAGCGCTCCAACACAAGTCTGTTTCCTCCGTTTTGCGGTACGCCACACCCCTCCCGATCAACAGGACCCCGTTTCGACCGTAGGAGGTCCGTTTCCTCCCTTTTGCGGTACGCCAGACCCCTCCCGATGAATAGGATCCCGTTTCCACCGTGGCCGGTCGAACACAAGGCCGTTTCCTCCGTTCTGCGGTATGCCAGGCCTCATTTCCATTGCCTATTACGTACAAGCCGGTTGGCTCCCGATGAACAGCACGCGTTCCGTTGCCTCCCGATGAACACGACGCATTCCGTTGCCTCCCCATGAACACGACGACGACGCAGTTTCTCCGTTCCGACCCAGCCACAGCCATGTACACGAGCCCTGACCGTACTTATGTGCGAGTAGGCGTTCGAGACCCCGCCCGTATATACGTACGTGGTCGTATTTACTTTCTTGCACCCTGGCCGTTGTACATACGTGTACATGCTACGCGCGCGCCTCTACTACCAAATGTGCACGCCTCTACTACCACACGTGCCCTTCCTTAGACGGCCACGGTTCATCGCTGCAGCCTGCAGACAGACCGATCGACCAGTATGTACGTACACGTTCGCGACCAGAATGACAACGCTACGTACGCTTCGACCGAGTGGGTCCCGACTGTCAGGCACTTCCTTGCGTGCGAAGATGTAGCTGGTTGGTCCCAGCACTCAGGGGGCAAATTGTTTTTTCTTCATAATATGGACGCACTTCCTTCCATGCGAAGATGTAGCTGGTGGGTCCCAGCAGTCAGGGGGCGAATCATTTTTTTTGCCCGTAATATGGACGCACTTCCTTGTGTGCGAAGATGTAGCTGGTGGGTCCCAGCAGTTAGGGAGGAATTTTTTTTCGTGAAATACGGTGGCCCGTCCGGTGGGTCCCTGCTGTCAGGTGGAGGAATAATTATTTTCCACATAATAAGGAGGCACTTCCTTGCTGCGGCTGTGGACCCAGCTGTCAGCCTCTCCATGTACAGTACTCTTCCGATGGAAGTCGGTCGTTGACCACATTGACCATGCCGCGCCGAGAGCACCACAGCGGTGGACGACGACGAGGCCTAGGAAGGGGACGACGCGGAGCCGGGGAAGACGCGGCAATGAATGCCCACGCGGAGAGGAGTACGAGGGTTCACTGGTTCGGCTGTGGTGTGAGGATGCCGTCGCCGCAGGGCCTGGCCAATGGTGGGAGTTGTAGGGGGAGGTGAGGCCTCCGCGGCAGCACAGCCAGCCACGGGAGGCAGGAGCAGGCGATACTACCGGCGCTGCTTTGGGCAGCTGGAGCAAGAAGACCAAAGGTTGAAGAATCACAACAACCGTTCGATGGACATCGTACGGTCACTGCAGCTAGAATCGTTTATATTGAATAAGTTGACAAAGCCCTTGGTATGCGTCAACTTAGTAGGCCCACAGGTCATCCTCCGAAACGGTGTGCCCCAGATGTCAGGGGGAGGAATCATTTTTTGGGCGGCTGAAGCTAGAATATCCGAGATTTAAGAAGAAGCACGACATCCGTTGGATGGACATCCAACGGACACTGCTGCTAGAACCGTGTGTTGACTATAAGTTGACAAAGCCTTGCATAGGCGTCAACTTAGTAGGCCCACAAGTGGGTGGCAGAGAACTTATAGCCCATTTGCGATTTGTGAGAATGCACAACCCATTTTTGAATTCTAATGGAATTTACTACAGCCCATTTACAATTTGTTAAAAGTACGACCCATATTCTAGCTAGGACAACGATTAATAATTTCAACCAACCGTTCAAAACAGAATTCAACAAAATTTCCCACATTTTGATAGGATCCGAAATATTTTTGTCTCAAAATTTCTAGTCAGATTAAATACAATTTCAATATAAATTTGTATTACGTAAAAAATCCAACGAAACATTGTGCGCGCAACAATTAATGATATTAAAATTTTGAAAATCTAAAAGTAACATTTTATAAACTAATTACGTGTTTGGTGCATTTTTTTATAGTTACTGCCCAGTTTTTATAATTACATCCCATTTATTATTTCTTAAAGCCCATTTTCTTGTTAAGCCTAATGCATCCCTCCTAGGAAAGATTTGCAGCCCAGCGGGGCGGAGAATAACAAGTTGACCCGGATTGTGTACAACTGTCGGCCCAGTTGCATTGCTGATGTTGAAAGAAAAGGCCAGTGTAGTACAGTACAACCTTAGATGGCTACTCAGCCCACATTCAGCGACACCGGAAAGGCCCAAACAAGGCTTCTGTACAACTTTTTGAAGTCACTGAGCTCAATTAATAACTTAAGAAAAAAGTTAGAGTACAGTGGAACCTAATTAAAAGTTGTCACGAGCGAAGAAATAATTCAACGGGTCCCACTTGTGCATGTGTGTGTGTGTGTGAGAGAGAGAGAGACCCATCGGTCGATGCTCGTAAATACATATTCCAGCCATATGCATTGATGATGCTCAGTAAAAACTTATATAGTTGACACAATCATATACAACATCATAGCACACTGAACTTGCATACAAAAATTTCACGCAAGCGACACAATGAGGGTGGAAGCAGTGGATCGCTACGGGTAGGGCTATGTTGAAACCAACGAACTCGTACATAATGGTCCATCGACTTTATCAATGATGGGGAAATATCTTGAATGTTGTGCAAAGAAAACAAACATACAACACAATATATAAGTTCTGCTAGAACATTAAGTTGACGTACAGCCGTTTCTAAAAAAAGTTTAGGTAAAAAAATAGAACAGGTCATCTGACAAGATTCAGCTGTTACCTCAAATTAGAGCACATCCAGGCAGCCAGCCCTGCCTCTTCTCCCAAAGAAGCAGTGGCCTCCGCCGCGCGATGGGGTAGCATCCATCGTTCCGAGCAACAAGGGGAAAGTCTAACGTTGACTCCTGTAATGGACGTCGTCGACGGAGGCGGGCACCAGCGGCGGCGGCAGGACTTCGATTGATGGATTGACCACTTCTTCGACATGCACGAACACTCGATACAGGTACATCCCTAACGTGGTGTGCGGCGGCCTTGGTGGCGACGAATAGTACAACCCCGGTTCCTGCACCGGTATCTCAACACCAATCACCTTCGGTATGGTGGACGGCTTCTTCATCCATGCGATAACCGTCAGAGCCTAGCTGTCTAGAGGAACAAACATACTTACGAGCTCACCTCCAAGGTCGTTGATAAGCTCATTCATGGACTCGCTGTTCCAAGCACGTCGAGGCATGCCATGGAAGGTAAGCTTTGTTAAAAACTCAAGCTCAGAGGGCACCGAGCCCCATCCTGGGTGCCACTGATCAAAGCTCACCCACGCACCATCGCAGATCAAACACTGGGAAGATTCAAACACACAACTGCAGTCGAATGTTGTCCGGAACCTGACAAAGAAATCAGCCGGTGGCGGACAGACTTCGACGAGCAAGTCACTTATTTGGATGCCGTGCGCAATGCCAAGAGCTTTGACAAGGTCGTCCGGCGAGACGGGAGGCCGGTTGCCGTTGATGGTTACCATCAGCACTTTGCCGGCAAACTGGTCGTCAAGCGCTGCCATGCCGCTGTTGAGCGACAGCACGCAGCGCCCGAAGGCAGGACGGACCTCAGGATCTCCGGCTCGGAGATCCGCGTTGACCGGTGACATAATAGTGCGTTTGAGTACAGGGAGTACAGGAGGGGGATTTGGGGGAACTGCAGTAGGAATCGAGATTCCAGAGGTGGGGGAGGGGCAGTTGATTGGGGATGAAAAGGTAGCATGAATTTCAAACACGCGCCAATATGCTCTCGGCGCGCAAGCACACGAAAACACCGGTTTCGCCCACATGTCAGACTAAGAGTCCCTATTCTTTCTTTTTTTGAGAGCCTGGCCTTTTTTTAGGATCTTTTGAGAGCCCGACCTGAGAGTCATAATTGACCTATTTGGCATTGCGTTACTACTCGGCCCATATTCAACGACACCTCACTGGCCCGAACAAGTGTACATCATTGAAAAGACACTGAGCTAAAATTATAACTTGAAAAAAGGAGATATACTCTGAACACTGCAGAATGGTGATGCCCTCATTTAGCCCACCAATAGTTCGAGACAATAAACAGTTGGAAACAACGATATATACAGCATTCAAACACTGACTAGTGACTACTACTGACATAAACAGCAAGACATGATAGTTCATAAGAAGTCTTGCTACACCACCAAAACGCACCCATCTGCAGCGCCCAGACTCTCGTGATCCAGACGAGAATGACATTCTAAATAGAGGCAACTATTACATAGTAAGAGTGACATAGACGAGGATGACCAAATGACAAGAAATATGCATAACAAAAGAGAGAACTACCCATCCAGAACAAGCAGCAAAGACAACAAGTCATTTGAAGAGGGATGATCTAACACCATCATAATTTGCAGCCCCTGTTCAGCCACCAATGATCCGGAGACACCAGTACTCCACCCTTTCAACGCAACAGGCCAATTACCTATCAACCTGAAGGCTTGAACCACATCACTGCCTGTCGGACTCGACACATCCAAGGATCAAAGTTAATCCAGATGCCTTTGTCATTCTCACCTTCTTTTGGCTGCAGGCTGTATCATTGACAATCAGGGGAGTTTGCTGCCGAACTCCTAGGGCTCGCCGTGTAGACACGGTTTTCCATAGCAAACAGAGCCTCTCTGCCATCAAGGTCCTTGCCAACGGTGATCTCCTAGTTAATCGGATAATTGAGTCCGAGAAACAGAGAGTATGAACCAAGGTTGTTTACCCACCTCCAACTCAAAAATCCTGCATGCCCCCAAAAAGCTGGTATCCTACTCATAGACGTAACAGCCACTGTCCGGATACTCACGTATTTCACGGTGCTTGCATACAGTGGGGTTTTGCAATATAACTTTTCCAGCTCATGTGTTCGAATGATCATCAGTCTTTTGTCGTCCTCTGATCGAGTGAGGAACCACTTGTGCTTCCCTGTTTTTGGCAAAGGTGGTGTGATTACAAAGGGCAGTAACTGTAGGGACACTCCATCATATCAAAAAGGATAGGCATTGTTAATGTAAGATCAGCATTGTTCAGAGTATGAGTAGGATAATGCAAGAAACAGCATTGATATGTCCCTGTTGGAATTGGGAGGAAAATACAGGGAAATGTATACTGGGTTCGAAAATATAGAAGTGCCATGCATGGTTATACTCATGTTATCTCACAATAGATTCTCCACAGGAAACTACCATGTCATGCATGTTATGTAATCATGTTCTGTCCTCACAAACAAATTCTTCAAGGAAACTAATAGACCATGCATTGTTATATACTCATGTTCTGTGGGCAAAATTTTTGTGAGCATATTATTCTAGCTATTGATTGCTGAAGGGCGAACATAGGTATGTACACATGGTAAGCATTACAGGATTTCACTACTTCAAAATATAGAGTTCTCCATATGCACATTTTCTTCCCTAATGTATGGTTAGATGAAATCAACAGTGTGATGCATGTTTCTACATCATGAAAATGAGGAAACTAACATGGCCAATTATACACACTCATATTTAGTAGTATATAGATTACTATAAAATAAGGAGAATATCAATATCTTCCTAACAGTTTGATTATTCAGGGGTACAAATTGGCTGTAATGACATGGTCACAATCGCATGAATTAACTCATTCCAAATATAGCTGATTTACGACGTCTCTAATACATTGCCATAGTTCTACTCAAATTCTGCTCAAACAGGGATATGTCAATCATCACAAAAAGTTCAAACAGTGTCATGGCACCATCATTAACATCATACGGAAACAACTTACACGCGTCGTCCCAGCAATACATGGTGCCATCTGCTTTGTCGATCGCGTAGATGATGCCATTGTGTTCAATAGCATCACAGAAGTGTGTATCAGCTGTGACGACGATCCACTGCGAGCTGAGCTGTCTCCAGCTAAAGAAGGCACCGGCGGAAACATAGGCGAGTCCCTTGTCGAACAACGCAATTAGCTTGAAGTCTGCGTAATCTGCATGTCGTGTGGTGTCGGTGTCAAAACCGGCGGATCTCGGGTAGGGGGTCCCGAAATGTGTGTCTAGGATCGATGGTAACAGGAGACGGGGGACACAATGTTTACCCAGGTTCGGGCCCTCTCGATGGAGGTAATACCCTACTTCCTGCTTGATTGATCTTGATGATATGAGTATTACAAGAGTTGATCTACCACGAGATCGTAGAGGCTAAACCCTAGAAGCTAGCCTATGATTATGATTGTCGTTATTGTATATGATCTATCGACTAGCCTGGCCTCGGTTTATATAATGCACCAGAGGCCTAGGATAACAAGAGTCCTAGCCGAATACGCCGGTGGGAAGGAGTCCTTGTCTTGATCACCAAGTCTTGTGGAATCTTCCTTGTATGCGGCAGCTGTCTGAACTGGCCCATGAGTATACGGCCATGGGGGTCCTCGGCCCAATCCAACTGATTGGGAGACGACGTGATGAGTACCACCTAGTCCAGGACACCGCCAGTAGCCCCCTGAACCGGTCTTCAAGTTGGGGACGCTCCTCGATTCTTCCAAACTGTTCTTCATCTTCGGTTGTCAGTCTTGAAAACTGGTTTAACAAATCTTCTCATCTTCGATCTTGAGGATCGCCGAAATGCATTCGACGAGTTTACAAGTCGGGTATCCGAGGAGCCCCTTTAAGTTTCCAGCCTTTATCAATGCCTTGTTATTTTTATGACACACCTCGAGTTTGAAGTTGTTCCCGGGCGGCAGTGTCCTCTTGCGTCCAAGCCCCAACGCCGGACTGTATTCGAGGTATATTTTGCAGCCGAGCACCAACGTCGGGCTGTATCCGAGCCCCAACGCCGGACTATATCCAAGCTCCAACGCCGGAATGTATCTGAGGTGTCATAGACCACCCCGGTTCAAAAAAGTTGAAGGAGTTTAGCCGAGCTTAATGCCGGAAATGCCCTCTATGGAGCCAGCCATTCAAATCCAAGCTTTATGCCGGACTACCTCCAAGGTGGTGCACCACCTCGGGCTTGGGCTGATTGTTTACGGACTTTATTTCTGATGCGTGTAAATTTATTCGCTGTCAACATGTATAACTAGTAACCCTCAAGATGTGTGTCGGTCTAAAACCCGAGATGCACCTGAAGGAAAACATAAAACTGCTGATCCTAGTAGCCCCTGAGACTCAGGTCGATTTGCGAAATCGGCCTGAGGATCAACTCCTAGCTCGGCAGCATACATAGGAATAGAAACGAAGTGTAATATATTAGAAATAATAATGATCAGCGGACGGGCCCCTGAGAGAGGGTCATGAGAAGTCGCCGTGATATATTAGCTTGATGCTAGATAGGTCCAGATGGTACTTATTGTTGTCCAAAGACGCGCTTTCCCATAGTTCGATCAAGCCAAACACTGAGCCCTTTGAATTTTCTACATTGAATAGGCAATGCAGTAGCCCCCGAGACACTGGTCGGGTGGCAACACCAGATCAGGGGATCGATGTGCCCCTTTAATATTTGTAAATAATGAGTGCAAAATCCAGTAGCCCCCGAGCCTTAATGTGGGCACGGGTGGCCGAATTAAGGATCGATATCCAGAGTAAAATCACAGATTATGTGTAATGATTCTATGTATCCAAGTACTTTACATCATTGTTTTGACTCCATTGCGAGCGTTTATCAGTTGAAAGTGGCCCATCGTCGGCTTCTACCCCTTTGTAGATACTACGCATGGTGTTTCCGCAATAACAAGAGAACCCTTAGCCGACGTCTCGGTGCCCGAAGGCGGTTGTGTTAGCGGAAACGAGGCAATCAGATATGCGGGCTTTATAACTTTCGCTTAGTCATAGGAGCTTTATACTAGGGAAGCTAGCTATGAGCCCCCGGTTAGTGTTCGGCGACAGCCGAGGTCAAGCCGTAAACACTTCAGCCAATGTTATAAACGGCCCGTCATTTAACATAGTCATTGGATCGCTGACCAGTTTACGCCTATTGTGACAGTCAGTTTTCAGCTTTCTCCACTGAGGTGCTTAACCATGCGAGCTGGAAGCACAATCGCAGTGGTTCTCCCTTTGCACACCTAGTCGAACAAAGCGGAACGTAGGAGGCAAGCATAGGAGCCGGGCAACCCAACTATTGACCGAAGACACAATTCGAAACCGATGCATATATGGCAATGTCCGAGAATGTATTTGCCGAATCCCTAAAGGTGTCCGGTGCCGCACTACGAGACTAATGCTGGAAACACACAAATAGTTTAAAAGTGCCATAGGCTTGGAAAACCGAAAACTTCAGTGAAAACCTGACGTCCGAACAAGATCAAGTGTTTGGTGCCAATCTGAAAATTGGACTTATAGAAAAAGAGTGCTTCTGTCATGCTTTAACATGACACATCCTATCTAAAGACTTCAAGCGGGTCAGCCTACGGCTTCAACCTCCTATCCCGAAGGCGGAGTACTTCTCATTAGGCCGGTTTAGCAAACTAAACTCTAGCGGCTTTGAGAGGGAAATTAGGCTCCCCGGCTAGTGACCACACACTCGTGTTGAAAAAAGGAGTGATAAATAATAATAATAAAAAACTTTGCAACGACTAAGAAGAAGAACACTTATTCTAAAACGGCTCATATAAATTTAAGAGCCCCCAAGTGACTTGGGTAAAAGAACTTTATGTATAATGATTGTATGTACCAAAGTACTTATATCATATCTGTGTTCACCCAAACTTTATACGCGTCTTAACCGACCGTCGACTTCTCCCTCTTCGGTCAAGGGCCAAAAAGTGTTATGTACTCCACCTGTCGGGAATATCGACGGTGTTTCCAATAACCAAGCAATCAGGCCATAAGGTTGTAAGAGACAAAGCGCACTCAGGGAACTTATGCTATATTACTGACGAAGTGTAAGAAGCATCTTCGAAGAAAATAGTACCCCCACCGGTACCTTTCTTCGGTGCTCATTGTTACTATGAGACTTGTGCAATAGATTTTTTGTACTCATGAGTTCCGTTGTGTGCCGACCATAATTGAAAACAATAAGAGCGCTAGCTTTCGGCTTCACCCAGTCTGAGGTCCGGCTCGGATGACCCGATCATGACAATCGCAGAGGTGCTCCCTTTACTCCCTAGACGAACAATCGGGAACGTAGGGGTAAACACAGGAGCGAGGCAACCCAGCTTGCAAATCGCTTAAGTCAATATGGTGCATATTATGGCGTAATACACGAACAAGGAACGAAGCCGTACAAGTATAATCATATGCAAGAGGAGAAGCTTCATAAAGGAAGCCCCCAACTAAATGGGGTATTTGAATTTGTGTGTCACAAACAAAGTTTCGACAAGGATGTTTTTCACAAGCCACTTTTTGCCAAAAAGGTATAATGCTTGGTTGAATCGAACAAAATTTAAAACTGGGAGTTTTTTTCGCATCAAAGCGACTTAGCTGGTTAATGTGTTCGGCATTGATGACGCGGTGCGAGCTTGGTGCGGGACAAGGTCTCAGCCCCCAAGCCAGATGTGGCCGAGCGAAGAACTCGGCACTCCGAAGAGGTGACATAGCACGACCAATGCAGGCCGCCGAAGTCCCCGGCGTGGGTTAATGAGGTGTTGACGAAGCGCCCCGTCCAGCCGTGGTATGTCAGTATGCCGAGGTGACAACACTGCCCGACCCGAATCATTTACCTGTGCACAAAAAATAGTGCAAACCGGAGATAATAATAATGATAAATTAAAAAAATGTTGCATAATAAATAATTTATGCAAAGTGAGTAATAAAAGGAATATGGCCTGGCGCCGAAGTCAATGTCGATGCCGGGCGTCGGCGTGATGCGGTAAAGGTGTGGCAAAGCCTGAATTCGCAGGTCGGTCCGAGTTCCGGATGCGGCGTTCGCCGGACTATGTACGGAAACTGACCGAACCACCACGTGATCGTCGTTAATGCAGCCATCATTTGATAGACCTGTGTATAGATGATGGACAAACCAGAGTAATAATTCCTTGGGAAAAATAAACCCAAACAAGCAAAAAATACTAGGATTAATAGCACCTGGTTTATTTGTTGTAGCAATCCAAAGAAAAGTGACTCCGAAAATTGGGACTCGATCCGCATTCTCATTGCCTGATGGGCGGTGAAGCGACGGCATGGCGATGCTGGTAAAGGTTGGCTCGCCGAGGCAAAGCCCCCGGTCCAGCTAACGTGACGAAGCCGGTTGACTGGTGACGCCGAAGTCTCCGGAATAGGTTGATGAAGAGATGGCGAAGCCCCCGGTCCAGCCGAGGTGTTGAAGCCTCGATGTCAGCCGATGAGTCGAAGTAGGTCGGCGTGATGGACATCGGCTTGAAAAAGCAATAGTGCGGCCCTGCCGATGCAGGTCGTGACCCGTGACGTGGTCAATGCCGTCTTGATGAAGTGACCGTGCGGCGAGGCCGGCGTGCCCGCTCCGTGTAATCCATGGGGCAGCGATGTTGGTGATGATTTATCCTTCGCGATGCCAGGCTCCTGTTCGGCTCGCCGAGATGATGATCCGAAGAAGTTGAGCTCAGCTCAACAAAGTGACGACGTGTCTAGCGCAGGTCGGCATCCGTGGAGCGATATTGCCGGACTGGTTTGATACCAGCATGATGGTGAAGATCATGTTCAAAAGATTTTAAAGTTAGTGGGATGTGTTCGGGAACAAAACACAATACCCCATACAAAACTTCCTTCAAAAAGGATGTCCGAAATCCCGTTCATAAAAAAGACGAACTCGGGTCGGATTCGTTTTTGCGCAGAAAACAGATCCGAAAAGTGATGCACTAATCGGAAGGTTCGCAAAGTCTGGACGGTCGGATCGAGCTGAAATTTTGAGGGGTGGTAGATATAGGAATTCCGCAACCGATCAACGGTTGGATCTTCCAAAGGACGTCCGAGCTAGAAGCTAGACACCACGCCCTAAACTCGTCCAGATTCCCGTCCAGATTTGACAGGGCTCCGGTATATCGCAGATTGCCAGAGATTTCTCCATCGGAACTCGACGAAATTTTCCAGGGTTGTTGTAGTCTCAATTCCGCACAGTTCCACCGAAGCAATCGTTAAAATGACACTTGAGGAGGCGGTGGCGGTGGCGGTGGATACAAGTTCGCTGTCCAGAAAAACAGCACGGTCGCCCGAGGGCAATGTTGATGTTGAGCCCCCAGGCTCCCTGGATGATTCCTCCATGACCTTGATAGAGATCGGAGTTGATTTTGATGAAGGCCCGCATCCGAACATGACGATCGGAGGTAGGGCGCAGTCCTCGGTCCAGCCAAGGTGACCAGCCGAGCCGGTGACGAAGAAGCCGACGTCGCAGTTGA
Source organism: Aegilops tauschii subsp. strangulata (assembly GCF_002575655.3). Lineage (NCBI taxonomy): Eukaryota > Viridiplantae > Streptophyta > Magnoliopsida > Poales > Poaceae > Aegilops > Aegilops tauschii. The sequence goes on from NC_053035.3 coordinate 332,924,253, forward strand.
TCTGCAGTCGAGCCATTGATCCTTTTGCCGATCACACAGCGGAACTCTCAATGAAATCACCAATGTCGGTGTCAAAACCGGCAGATCTCGGGTAGGGGGTCCCGAACTGTGCGTCTAGGATCGATGGTAACAGGAGACGGGGGACACAATGTTTACCCAGGTTCGGGCCCACTCGATGGAGGTAATACCCTACTTCCTGCTTGATTGATCTTGATGATATGAGTATTACAAGAGTTGATCTACCACGAGATCGTAGAGGCTAAACCCTAGAAGCTAGCCTATGATTATGATTGTCGTTGTTGTATATGATCTATCGACTAGCCTGGCCTCGGTTTATATAATGCACCAGAGGCCTAGGATAACAAGAGTCCTAGCCGAATACGCCGATGGGGAGGAGTCCTTGTCTTGATCACCAAGTCTTGTGGAATCTTCCTTGTATGCGGTAGCTGTTCGAACTGGCCCATGAGTATACGGCCATGGGGGTCCTCGGCCCAATCTCAACTGATTGGGAGATGACATGATGAGTACCCCCTAGTCCAGGCCACCGTCATGTGGTCACTTGGCAGATTACAATCTTCTGCAAAACAAGGTGCGTCCAACTGACGGCGTAATCTAGAGGACTTGGTCTGCGAAGGTAAAACTCTATATCATCCCACTGAGGAAGGATAATCTCATGGGAGGTCTGGAAGTTCACGAGCACCAACTTTTCCCCGTCAACTCTGACGACAGCCATCCAGTGGGAGTTCATGCCGACCCAGTACATACCTGCAAGAAGTTTCGGGCGATGGTGATCGGATCGAAGTCGAGGGAAATGATGTACGACGACCAACTACATACCTGCAAAGAAGTTTCGGCTAATGGAGGTCGGATTGAAGTCGAGGGGCATCATGTATGCCTCCATATCATGGTGAGCAAATCTCGCAAGACTAGATAGCAGCAAGCAGGGTGTCTTGAAAAGCTTAGGCCTCGCTTTGACGATGGCCGTGTGCTTGCCCCTAGAGCATGCAGCCAGCCGCAGGGTGCTCAGCATATCCATACATGAACAACAGAGGTCGAGGACGTCACTGGGGAGATTGCTCCAATCGCGGCTCATATGGATGTTGCGCGGTTCATGTTCGGCCATGGTGGAGTTTGGAAGGTGGGGTTTTGGGGGGCTTGATTTACGGGGGAGAAGGCTTTCGGTGCTGGAGCGGCTAGCGAGGGAATAGTGGTACTTGGGGAGGCGAGCAAGGCGAGGGTACGCGGGGGCACAGTGAGATGATGAAGAGTGACCTCACGATCTCCGACGAGACGGAGATGGACATGGAGTGGTGCTAGGGAGAGGGAGATGAGGGGAGGCATGCTATACAGCGGCGTGACAGTGACTGCACAGTGCACAAGGTGAGGCTGACTTTGGTAACCCGGACACGCCGCCTGGACTGGTGTCACCTCGGGTGCAGGGTCTTGTCACTTCACTGTGAGGACCGGATGAATAATAATATTTTGACCATCAAGTGTACCACAGTTGTACTACTAGTAGTAGGAGTAGTAGGAACATGAGTAGTACTCCCGTGCTAGCATGCCTCTGGGTTCACTTCATCCTCCAGGTATCATCCATATTGTGAGCAGAACCAAATTCTCATGCATGCGGAAGCGCGACGAAGGACTTTTCTTTTTTGAGGATAACCGCATATTCCTTAACCGTAGTAGGAACATGAGTAGTACTCCCTCCGGTCCTCTTTTGTCTGCGCATAACTTTTTTCAGTATTTCTCTAATTAGACTGCGTATATACCCTTTTGCATGCGCCCATTTCCCTCCATGCCTCGCATTCACAACATTAATTAGCGTACGCATGAGCAGCTGCAGCCAGACTCCAGCCAATAAACTGCAGCATGCAAGTGGGCCATTCTGTGCGCGTGGGAGAGAAAAAAGGCAACCGAAGAGCCCGTCCAATCTATTTCATGCAGCAGTCAAACCACCACAGCTCTCCTCATGCATGCGCATAACTTCTCCCATTTACTTCACCATCGGGAACCGATTTTCCTCGGCTTCTTCACTACTCCTTGATCTTCATTTGCATCCGAACCGCACTGCATTCACATTGTTTTAACCTCTTCACATCCTCGTGGAGTAATTCCGAAGCCCCTATAAATAATCATCTTCTTCAGTTAGACTAGCCATCTAATCCTAATTCTCCAAACCATAGCCCTCCGGTCCAGCCGTTCCAAATGGCGAAAGAGATCGAGATGCAGGTTTTTAGCGTCCAACATGTCGTCGTCGAAGGCTCATTGAGCATAGTTGCCACAGTCACTGACCACCCAAGCGTTGTTCGGAAGTGGATCAACAATGTATCCAACTCCCTCCAAAAGGTGGATATGACTGTCATCGGTCTCGACGCAGAGTACACGGAGCGTGCCACTGGGAAGATCCAACGCGCCGCCGTCCTTCAGTTGTGCCTCGAACATGATGTTTTGGTGTACCACATCATACACGCGCCCTCCATACCAGGTGAGCTTTATGACGGACTACCTCCAAGGTGGTGCACCACCTCGGGCTTGGGCTAATTGTTTACGGATTTTATTTCTGATGCGTGTAAATTTATTCACTGTCAACATGTATAACTAGTAACCCTCAAGGTGTGTGTCGGTCTAAAACCCGAGATGCACCTGAAGGAAAACATAAAACTGCTGATCCTAGTAGCCCCTGAGACTCAGGTCGATTTGCGACATCAGCCTGAGGATCAACTCCTAGCTCGGCATCATACATAGGAATAGAAACGCAGTGTAATATATTAGAAATAATAATGATCAGCGGACGGGCCCCTGAGAGAGGGTCATGAGAAGTCGCCGTGATATATTAGCTTGATACCAGATAGGTCCAGATGGTACTTATTGTTGTCCGAAGACGCGCTTTCCCATAGTTCGATCAAGCCGAACACTGAGCCCTTTGAATTTTCTACATTGAATAGGCAATGCAGTAGCCCCCGAGACACTGGTCAGGTGGCAACACCAGATCAGGGGATCGATGTGCCCCTTTAATATTTGTAAATAATGAGTGCAAAATCCAGTAGCCCCCGAGCCTTAATGTGGGCACGGGTGGCCAAATTAAGGATCGATATCCAGAGTAAAATCACAGATTATGTGTAATGATTCTATGTATCCAAGTACTTTACATCATTGTTTTGACTCCATTGCGAGCGTTTATCAGTTGAAAGTGGCCCATCGTCGGCTTCTACCCCTTTGTAGATACTACGCATGGTGTTTCCGCAATAACAAGAGAACCCTTAGCCGACGTCTCGGTGCCCGAAGGCGGTTGTGTTAGCGGAAACGAGGCAATCAGATATGCGGGCTTTATAACTTTCGCTTAGTCATAGGAGCTTTATACTAGGGAAGCTAGCTATGAGCCCCCGGTTAGTGTTCGACGACAGCCGAGATCAAGCCCTAAACACTTCAGCCAATGTTATGAATGGCCCGTCATTTAACATAGTCATCGGATCGCTGACCGGTTTACGCCTATTGTGACAGTCAGTTTTCGGCTTTCTCCACTGAGGTGCTTAACCATGCGAGCTGGAAGCACAATCGCAGTGGTTCTCCCTTTGCACACCTAGTCGAACAAAGCGGAACGTAGGAGGCAAGCATAGGATCCGGGCAACCCAACTATTGACCGAAGACACAATTCGAAACCGATGCATATATGGCAATGTCTGAGAATGTATTTGCCGAATCCCTAAAGGTGTCCGGTGCCGCACTACGAGACTAATGCTGGAAACACACAAATAGTTTAAAAGTGCCATAGGCTTGGAAAACCGAAAACTTCAGTGAAAACCTGACGTCCGAACAAGATCAAGTGTTTGGTGCCAATCTGAAAATTGGACTTATAGAAAAAAGTGCTTCTGTCATGCTTTAACATGACACATCCTATCTAAAGACTTCAAGCGGGTCAGCCTACGGCTTCAACCTCCTATCCCGAAGGCGGAGTACTTCTCATTAGGCCAGTTTAGCAAACTAAACTCTAGCGGCTTTGAGAGGGAAATTAGGCTCCCCGTCTAGTGACCACACACTCGTGTTGAAAAAAGGAGTGATAAATAATAATAATAAAAAACTTTGCAATGACTAAGAAGAAGAACACTTATTCTAAAACGGCTCATATAAATTTAAGAGCCCCCAAGTGACTTGGGTAAAAGAACTTTATGTATAATGATTGTATGTACCAAAGTACTTATATCATATCTGTGTTCACCCAAACTTTATACGCTTCTTAACCGGCCGTCGACTTCTCCCTCTTCGGTCAAGGGCCAAAAAGTGTTATGTACTCCACCTGTCGGGAATATCGACGATGTTTCCAATAACCAAGCAATCAGGCCATAAGGTTGTAAGAGACAAAGCGCACTCAGGGAACTTATGCTATATTACTGACGAAGTGTAAGAAGCATCTTCGAAGAAAATAGTACCCCCACTGATACCTTTCTTCGGTGCTCATTGTTACTATGAGACTTGTGCAATAGATTTTTTGTACTCATGAGTTCCGTTGTGTGCCGACCATAATTGAAAACAATAAGAGCGCTAGCTTTCGGCTTCACCCAGTCTGAGGTCCGGCTCGGATGACCCAATCGTGACAATCGCAGAGGTGCTCCCTTTACTCCCTAGCCGAACAATCGGGAACGTAGGGGTAAACACAGGAGCGAGGCAACCCAGCTTGCAAATCGCTTAAGTCAATATGGTGCATATTATGGCGTAATACACGAACAAGGAACGAAGCCGTACAAGTATAATCATATGCAAGAGGAGAAGCTTCATAAAGGAAGCCCCCAACTAAACGGGGTATTTGAATTTGTGTGTCACAAACAAAGTTTCGACAAGGAAGTTTTTCACAAGCCACTTTTTGCCAAAAAGGTATAATGCTTGGTTGAATCGAACAAAATTTAAAACTGGGAGTTTTTTAGCATCAAAGCGACTTAGCTGGTTAATGTGTTCGGCATTGATGACGCGGTGCGAGCTTGGTGCGGGACAAGGTCTCAGCCCCCAAGCCAGATGTGGCCGAGCGAAGAACTCGGCACTCCGAAGAGGTGACATAGCACGACCAATGCAGGCCGCCGAAGTCCCCGGCGTGGGTTAATGAGGTGTTGATGAAGCGCCCCGTCCAGCCGTGGTATGTCAGTATGCCGAGGTGACAACACTGCCCGACCCGAATCATTTACTTGTGCACAAAAAATAGTGCAAACCGGAGATAATAATAATAATGATAAATTAAAAAAATGTTGCATAATAAATAATGTATGCAAAGTGAGTAATAAAAGGAATATGGCCTGGCGCCGAAGTCAATGTCGATGCCGGGCGTCGGCGTGATGCGGTAAAGGTGTGGCCAAGCCTGAATTCGCAGGTCAGTCCGAGTTCCGGATGCGGCGTTCGCCGGACTATGTACGGAAACTGACCGAACCACCACGTGATCGTCGTTAATGCCGCCATCATTTGATAGACCTGTGTATAGATGATGGACAAACCAGAGTAATAATTCCTTGGGAAAAATAAACCCAAACAAGCAAAAAATACTAGGATTAATAGCACCTGGTTTATTTGTTGTAGCAATCCAAAGAAAAGTGACTCCGAAAATTGGGACTCGATCCGCATTCTCATTGCCTGATGGGCGGTGAAGCGACGGCATGGCGATGCTGGTAAAGGTTGGCTCGCCGAGGCAAAGCCCTCGGTCTAGCTAACGTGACGAAGCCGGTTGACTGGTGACGCCGAAGTCTCCGGAATAGGTTGATGAAGAGATGGCGAAGCCCCCGGTCCAGCCGAGGTGTTGAAGCCTCGATGTCAGCCGATGAGTCGAAGTAGGTCGGCGTGATGGACATCGGCTTGAAAAAGCAATAGTGCGGCCCTGCCGATGCAGGTCGTGACCCGTGACGTGGTCAATGCCGTCTTGATGAAGTGACCGTGCGGCGAGGCCGGCGTGCCCGCTCCGTGTAATCCATGGGGCAGCGATGTTGGTGATGATTTATCCTTCGCGATGCCAGGCTCCTGTTCGGCTCGCCGAGATGATGATCCGAAGAAGTTGAGCTCAGCTCAACAAAGTGACGACGTGTCTAGCGCAGGTCGGCATCCGTGGAGCGATATTGCCGGACTGGTTTGATACCAGCATGATGGTGAAGATCATGTTCAAAAGATTTTAAAGTTAGTGGGATGTGTTCGGGAACAAAACACAATACCCCATACAAAACTTCCTTCAAAAAGGATGTCCGAAATCCCGTTCATAAAAAAGACGAACTCGGGTCGGATTCGTTTTTGCGCAGAAAACAGATCCGAAAAGTGATGCACTAATCGGAAGGTTCGCAAAGTCTGGACGGTCGGATCGAGCTGAAATTTTGAGGGGTGGTAGATATAGGAATTCCGCAACCGATCAACGGTTGGATCTTCCAAAGGACGTCCGAGCTAGAAGCTAGACACCACGCCCTAAACTCGTCCAGATTCCCGTCCAGATTTGACAGGGCTCCGGTATATCGCAGATTGCCAGAGATTTCTCCATCGGAACTCGACGAAATTTTCCAGGGTTGTTGTAGTCTCAATTCCGCACAGTTCCACCGAAGCAATCGTTAAAATGACACTTGAGGAGGCGGTGGCGGTGGATACAAGTTCGCTGTCCAGAAAAACAGCACGGTCGCGCGAGGGCAATGTTGACGTTGAGCCCCCAGGCTCCCTGGATGATTCCTCCATGACCTTGATAGAGATCGGAGTTGATTTTGATGAAGGCCCGCATCCGAACATGACGATCGGAGGTAGGGCGCAGTCCTCGGTCCAGCCAAGGTGACCAGCCGAGCCGGTGACGAAGAAGCCGACGTCGCAGTTGATCTGCTGTCGAGCCATTGATCCTTTTGCCGATCACACAGCGGAACTCTCAATGAAATCACCAATGTCGGTGTCAAAACCGGCAGGTCTCGGGTAGGGGGTCCCGAACTGTGCGTCTAGGATCGATGGTAACAGGAGACGGGGGACACAATGTTTACCTAGGTTCAGGCCCTCTCGATGGAGGTAATACCCTACTTCCTACTTGATTGATCTTGATGATATGAGTATTACAAGAGTTGATCTACCACGAGATCGTAGAGGCTAAACCCTAGAAGCTAGCCTATGATTATGATTGTCGTTGTTGTATATGATCTATCGACTAGCTTGGCCTCGGTTTATATAATGCACCAGAGGCCTAGGATAACAAGAGTCCTAGCCGAATACGCCGGTGGGGAGGAGTCCTTGTCTTGATCACCAAGTCTTGTGGAATCTTCCTTGTATGCGGCAGCTATTCGAACTGGCCCATGAGTATACGGCCATGGGGGTCCTCGGCCCAATCTCAACTGATTGGGAGATGACGTGATGAGTACCCCCTAGTCCAGGCCACCGTCATGTGGTCACTTGGCAGATTACAATCTTCTGCAAAACAAGGTGCGTCCAACTAACGGCCTAATCTAGATGACTTGGACCGCGAAGGTAAAACTCTATATCATCCAACGGAGGAACGATAATATCATGGGAGGTCTGGAAGTTCACGAGCACCAACTTTTCCCCGTCAACTCTGACGACAACCATCCAGTGGGAGTTCATGCCGACCCAGTACATACCTGCAAGAAGTTTCGGGCGATGGTGATCGGATCGAAGTCGAGGGAAATGATGTACGATGACCAACTACATACCTGCAAAGAAGTTTCGGCTAATGGAGGTCGGATTGAAGTTGAGGGGCATCATGTATGCCTCCATATCATGGTGAGCAAATCTCGCAAGACCAGATAGCAGCAAGCAGGGTGTCTTGAAAAGCTTAGGCCTCGCTTCGATGATGGCCGTGTGCATGCCCCTAGAGCATGCAGCCAGCCGCAGGGTGCTCAACATATCCATACATGAACAACAGAGGTCGAGGACGTCACTGGGGAGATTGCTCCAATCGCGGCTCATATGGATGTTGCGCGGTTCACGTTCGGCCATGGTGGAGTTTGGAAGGTGGGGTTTTGGGGGGCTTGATTTACGGGGGAGAAGGCTTTCGGTGCTGGAGCGGCTAGCGAGGGAATAGTGGTACTTGGGGAGGCGAGCAAGGCGAGGGTACGCGGGGGCACAGTGAGATGATGAAGAGTGACCTCAAGATCTCCGACGAGACGGAGATGGAGATGGAGTGGTGCTAGGGAGAGGGAGATGAGGTTAGGCATGCTATACAGCGGCGGTGACAGTGACTGCACAGTGCACAAGGTGAGGCTGACTTTGGTAACCCGGACACGCCGCCTGGACTGGTGTCACCTCGGGCGCAGGGTCTTGTCACTTCACTGTGAGGACCGGATGAATAATAATATTTTGACCATCAAGTGTACCACAGTTGTACTACTACTAGTAGTAGGAGTAGTAGGAACATGAGTAGTACTCCCGTGCTAGCATGCCTCTAGGTTCACTTCATCCTCCAGGTATCATCCATATTGCGAGCAAAACCAAATTCTCGTGCATGCGGAAGCGCGACGAAGGACTTTTCTTTTTTGAGGATAACCGCATATTCCGTAACCGTAGTAGGAACATGAGTAGTACTCCCTCCGGTCCTCTTTTGTCTGCGCATAACTTTTTTCAGTATTTCTCTAATTAGACTGCGTATATACCCTTTTGCATGCGCCCATTTCCCTCCATGCCCCGCATTCACAACATTAATTAGCATACGCATGAGCAGCTGCAGCCAGACTCCAGCCAATAAACTGCAGCATGCAAGTGGGCCATTCTGTGCGCGTGGGAGAGAAAAAAAGGCAACCGAAGAGCCCGTCCAATCCATTGCATGCAGCAGTCAAACCACCACAGCTCTCCTCATGCATGCGCATAACTTCTCCCATTTACTTCACCATCGGGAACCGATTTTCCTCGGCTTCTTCACTACTCCTTGGTCTTCATTTGCATCCAAACCGCACTGCATTCACATTGTTTTAACCTCTTCACATCCTCGTGGAGTAATTCCGAAGCCCCTATAAATAATCATCTTCTTCAGTTAGACTAGCCATCTAATCCTAATTCTCCAAACCATAGCCCTCCGGTCCAGCCGTTCCAAATGGCGAAAGAGATCGAGATGCAGGTTTTTAGCGTCCAACATGTCCTCGTCGAAGGCTCATTGAGCATAGTTGCCACAGTCAGCGACCACCCAAGCGTTGTTCGGAGATGGATCAACAATGTATCCAACTCCCTCCAAAAGGTGGATATGACTGTCATCGGTCTCGACGCAGAGTACACGGAGCGTGCCACTGGGAAGATCCAACGCGCCGCCATCCTTTAGTTGTGCCTCGAAGATGATGTTTTGGTGTACCACATCATACACGCGCCCTCCATACCAGGTGAGCTTCACGATATCTTGTCTCGGGAGGACATATACTTCTGTGGGGCAGCCATCGCAGGGGACAAACAGAAGTTGGAACCATACAACCTTGATTTGAAGAGCATCGCTGACCTACAAACCAAAATAAAAATTCCTGTAGAAGATTGTGATAAACCGACACCATCCCTATTCGACGTAGCAAATTTTGTGCTCGGAACAAATCTTCAGAAGGGTGACGAGACGCTGGCATTAAGGTCATCTGGATGGGAGAATTATCCCTTGACATACGAGCGGATAAAATATGCTACCCTCGATGCCCGTGTAAGTTTCGAGATAGCTGCAAGGTCCAGAGAGCTTGTTGTGAAGTCGTCTCCCACAGAAAATGAGAATAAGAAGAAGAAGAAGAAGAAGAACAAGAAGAAGGTGCTACACCAGCAGCAGGGCATTATGGATGGATGAACTATTTCCTCTCTTGTAAAAAAATATTCCCTCTCTATGTATATTGATATAGATGGACTATTTCGATGGTGTGCATGTCTTTGGAACAAGTAGTAGTGTGGGTTCGCTTGACTATAAGGAACTATTTATCCGCCTAGCTTTCTCTACTACTCCTTCCAGTGATCGGTATGCAATGCATGTGTCCGTAGACATGACAACTTGTCCATGGAAGTTCAACTACGGCGACCATCACGTTTCATCCAATGCCACTAGCGATTTCACGACGCCGCTCCAACCCACGGCACCACGTCCCCCGACGTGCGCCTCACCCCTCTCGGCCGCACCGCCCCTCTGCCTTTGTGTGCATGACATGTGGGCCAACTGAAATGCGGCAAGCATCAAGTTTCTACCACAGCCACACGCGATTCCCACGACGCCGCTCGAACCCATGACACCACACGTTGATAGGCAGCGTAGGTAACCTTATCAGCTTCGGCTACGTTGGCAGAACGTAGCTTATGGGTGATGCTGCGAAGCCAATCATCCGCATCAAGGGGCTCGACGGAATGGTTAAACTTCGGTGGGTACAACTTGATAAAGTCATTGATGGACACCAAGTCGTTCCTCTGATGACGTGCAGTATTCTGCTCAATTCGCTCTAGCAAGCGGTTAGTCTCACGCTTGTTTCTTTCTGCCTCCAGCATGACTTCGGCCAGAGAAGGCGGTTGAGGCAGATTCTCCCCCCTAACTGCATTGGCTTCACCCTGCGCCTGGACAGCAGGGTTGTTGCGGGTGTTAACCATCCTAGGAGAAACAAAACAACGGTTTAGACAAGGATGGCTAAATCTTGGCAGGGAAATGCGGAATGTAATGGATAACACGGAATGCAGAGATGATCATCAGTATGACATGGTAATATGGAAACTGACATATATATACCAACGGTCATACACACCATACATAGTTTAGTACAAGCCCAGGCTAGAGTACAGCTACGATGAAAAGATGATACATCTCATCAGAGGCATTCCAAGCTCCTATACATTATTTTTCTACACCTCCGGAACGTGATACACACCAAGTCGTATCCCACAAGACACGCAGGACTGTAGGGAATACAACTGTTACATTATTAGTGGAACTACTACCAACTCAGACGTCTCCGTAGTAATCTTCATAGAAGTCACCACCATATCCTGGGAGCTGAACATGATCATCTAGGAATAGTCGGTCCTGTGGAGCTTGCGGTCCATAAGGACTCGGGTGTGGCCTTGGTCCAACAAACGGTGGCAGACGGGGTCCACGAGGAGGGGTGATGCCTCCTACATCACGCCATTCCATACATTCTGGCAGACCAAACCGCACGGGGTACAAGTCCCTCATGTCCATATACCCGGCCTCCACGGCAGGTGCAAACCGTGTCAGAGTGGCCCAGTGATCAGAACGAGCATTAAAGAGCTCCATTCGCAAGGCACGATTCTCACGGTCCTTGTCCTCAAGCATCTCGGTGGTGGTGCGGAGTAGTGAATCCTCATGGGTAGGATCACAGTAGGTAGCCTGATAGTACCCCTGTGCCCCAGGGAGTGATGCTGGCATATAGCGAAAATCAGTGTTCTGAAGCAAGGCAGTTCTGGCTCGCATGATAGTCATCATTGAGTAAGCTGCGTCCTGCACGGACATCTAGATGGTAACCCCAAGTCCATAAGAGCAATGGAGGGGTTCAGTAGCTCCAGGATAGGAAGGGTAAATCCTGACTGTGCAAAAATATTGGCTTTGATTAAAGTCTCGAAACTGCTCCTCGACGGTATACTCGGGATACCACCGATAGCCTGTCTCAACCATCACTTGGACCAGCATGGCCGTGTGACCAGGTACATCGAGGCACCGGGTCAGACGAACCACTTGATTCTGGGAACGGGTGGCCATCTGAAAGCACGGAATAATGCAAGGCATTAGTATTTCTAGGAGAATTCGGACAGCATAACGGTTGTAAATGCTCGGAAAAAGATTTGAGACATTCGCAACAGTTTGCAATACCACTCAACAACATCATATCAAGGTTCTGGCTCAACCGACAACATACTATGGTAGTGGAAACTGAACCGAAGCATGGAACCAACCATCCTATAAGTTACTACGGATTACTAACACGTGAACCTGATAGAGAGAAGAGAGCCTAGTCCTTAACCCACGTAGAATGAGAAGAGAATGACTCAGATCAGAGGGCATAAGGTAAAGGAGTAAAAGCGCCTTACGTTCCCTCCCACAATCAATTCCCCTAAATATAACTAAAGCATTTCTAGACTCGACATCGACCAGTTTGGCTTAACGCACCTACAGGCTGTCCGGCTCTGATGCCAACGCTGTCAGGACCCCGATTCTAAGTCACACCGATCTAGCCTGTAACACCTCATATCACATTGCGGCCTCACGCACGGTACTCCCACGGGTGTCGCCTTACCATGGCCCGGGACCGTTTGCGCCTTTTGGCTCACGTATATGACAATGTCGCTAGCATCCATATGACAGAGAACCCAGGCCGACATGGCTAGTCGTGAACCCAAAGCGGCACTAACATATGGGGACAGGCATACATGAATCAACACCGAACGTGTCGGTCAGCAGCGTGTGAACCCGGGCTGTAGCACTGGGCTAACAGGACTCCGGGAACCCGGGCTGTAGCAGGCTAGGCAGGACTCCGGATGTCACCGCGTGACATTTCCCCGAAGGGACAGACACAGGAACAATATGAAACACATGCCGGCCAGTCAAGTGTCCAGAGCAGTAGTGCTGGGCTAGCAGGACTCCGGTGAACCGGGCTGTAGCGGACTACTATGGCTCAAGGAGGCACCAGACTACATTTCCCCATAAGAGAGGCTGCCAAGGATAAACAACTAGATTGTCGGATCCCACACATACCAAGCATTTCAATCATACACACAATATGCTCGATATGTGCAAATACAACATGGCATCACAAAAAAACTCTACAACTCAAAGTACTTTATTTAAAGGGCTCCAGAGAGCCTTACATAACTTGTTCATACAGATAGGGGTCACAAGACCCGACACTCAAGTCATACAATCATACAAGCACATGCGGAAGCAATTTGTCTGGGTACAAACACTAGAAAGAAAGAAGGCTTGACGAAGCCTGTCTATCTACATAGGCCCTTCACAAGCCTAGATCACCACCTGGGTGGCAAGTCACTCGTCGTCGTCGAGTTCTACGTAGAACCCATCAGAAGGGGCGGTGTTGTCGTCTGAAAACAGTAATTGAAGCAACATGAGTACAAAGGTACTCAGCAAGTCTTACAACAGATCCTACTATACATGTTCATTCTCAAGAAGGTAGTGGAGTTAATGCAGCAAGCCAGCTTTGACTCTTGGCTAAGCTATCCTACGAGACACCACTTGTGAAATAGTTTTCGTACACGAGTCCACTAATCACCATCTCAATACTCCACCGTGGATCCTCCTTCGTCATCCCACGAGAGGCCATCCGCGGTACTCACACTTATCTTGAGGCTTTTAGTAGTATCCATTTACTTGTCTATGAACTGCATAAGCGACCAAGTAGTCCTTTACCGCGGACGCGGCTATTCGAATAGTTTTATACCCTGCAGGGGTGTACTTCGTCATACACGCTCTCACCACTTACCGTCGCTACACGACATGTACTCGGCAACCTTCAAGCGAAAGCCCAACGTGGGTGTCGGCCACAGCCTACCTAAACACTCAAGTCACTAGTCCAGGTTTATCGCCTATTCAGGTTCCATCCGCAGGGAGTCCGGCCGAGGTTTCCACATACGGCCCCAAACGGTGTGTGCAGGGTTCCCGGACACCAAACGGGCGACTCGGTACACCGTTCCACGAGCCTACCGCATCACAGCCCACCCCTTGGTCAGCTTTGTCCACGGCCTCCAGCTTACTACAAACACCAGAAACTACGTGCAACTCCTGGACAGAGGACAAGGGTGATTAAGAAGCCGAGGGGGTCCATTGGTTTCGGGCCCAATGCGTGGTAGTAGCTGAATATTAAATCACGCATACAGATCTCAGTTCTTAGGGACGGTCTCAATGAAACAACCCACCATGTACTCCTACATGGCCTCCCATCGATACCTTTACCAAATCGTATTCAACACCTCACTCTCATTACCGACACACGCTTTCACTCTAGTTCATCACCCTGATGAGCCAGACCTGACACGACTCTAAGCGTAGCAAGCATAGCATTGTAGGAACACAACATGGCTCAATCAACTCCTACACATGCTAGTGGGTTTCATCTAGTTACTGTGGCAACGACAGGTCATGCAAAGGAAAGTGGGTTCAACTACCGCAACACACAGCAGTTTGAATCGCGTTGTCTTAATGCACTAAATGAGAGCAGAAGCGAGAAGATGGGTTTGTATCAAAATGATCAATGGGTTGCTTGCCTGACGGAGTGGTGGTGGAATACTGCCCTTCAGTTGGATACTCGTGAATATCCTCGGAGGCAGAACCTACCACAATGAACACATCGAAGCACAATCAACACCAAGCAAGTGCAACAATACGATGCATGCATGAGACATGGCAAAATGGATGTATTGGGCTAATGCAACTAAGACCAGATGGGTTTGGACTATTTTGAATCAAAGATTCAAATTCCAAGTTCATAAATGGCCCATGTTAGTGCTTTATCTTGTTCTGCATTAAACAGTAGATTAACTTGCTTAAACATGCATGAAACCAGTACAGATGGATAGAATGGATTTTTCTGATCATTTTTCATATATAAATCTTTTCATTCTGAGCTATAGATTATTTTCTATGATTTTTTGAAGTTTGTGATAATTTCTGGAATTTCCTGTATAAGAATAATTCCAGTAATTAAGTTACTTATTACGTCAGCGGTGTGTCATGATGACGTCAGTGGTCAACGGGGTCGTCCAGGTCAAACCTGACGTGTGGGTCCCCTGTGTCAGTGTCACTGTTAGATAATTAACTAATTAGGATTACCTTAAATCTAACCCAGGTTAATTAGTAGGCGGGCCCCACTTGTCAGTGACTCTGGGGAGTCAACCCGTGGTCAAACCACGCTGACTCGCCGGCGTTTAGCCGCTGGCGACGTCCAGACGCGGCGATGGGGTGCGGGATCCGTGCTCCGGCGACCAAATGGGCGGCGGAGAGCACCTACGCGTAGCTGGGAGCAACCCGCGTCGGTTGGTGGTGAAGGTGGAGCTCGGGGTCGCCGGAATCGATGCCGGCGACGAGCCGTGCGGCCGCCGGGGTACGGGTGTAGTCGAACCCGTCGCTAGAGAGCACGGCAAAGGGCGTGCGATGGTGCTACGGGCTCCTGGCGATGAAGTGAAGCTAACGGCCATGATGGTGCGACCGTTGGATGGCCGGAGCCTCGTCGGCGACGAGCTCGGCAGCGACGCGTGCGGGTGAGCTACGTGCAGTGGCTACGGAGCTCGAGAGGGAGAATGGAGAGGATAGAGAGGTGGCCAGGCTCACGGTGGTTGCGACGGAGCGGACGGCGAGGCCGGGGGCGAACTGCTGCGGTGGTGACGGCGGAGGGGATCTCCGGCGGTGGGCGGTGAAGGCGAGGTCGGAGCAGTGGCTTCGGGGCAAGCGAGCGCTCGGGGCCCGACCTGCTCGAAGGAGAAGGCGACGACGGAGCTGCTGGACACGGTGGGGCGGCGCGAGGACGACGGTGGCTGCGGCTACTCCGGTGAGGTGGCAGCGGCTGCGTCGGCCATGGTGGAGGAAGGCGAGGGAGAGGCGATGGGGGAGAAAGGGGGTGTCCAGGGGCTCGGGGGCGCGTCGTGGAGGTCGTCCAGCTCGTCCACGGGCGAGGCGGCAAGCAGGTGGCGCCGTGGCGAGCTCGCGCACGCTGGCGTCACCTCTCTGCCTGCTCTGGCGAGAGCAAGCAGCTGACTGGCCATGGGCCAGCACAGTGCTGGGCCGCCAGGTGGGTTGCCAGGTAAGTTCCTCTCTGCTTTCTGTTTTTCTTTTTATTTATTTCTGTTCTGTGTTTTGAAATAGTAGAAATACTATTCCATTTAGAAAAATCCTGGAAATATTCAGAGGCACATTTGAAAATATTCTCAACAGCCTAAAAATACCTTCAAGATTATTTGGGCATTTTAAAATATTTATATGATTTAAATTGCCCAAATGCAAATACTTATGGCTTGGTGCAAAAATCCAGAATGGCCTCCAAAAATATGAAACCATTTTTGGCAGAGGTTTTAGCCAGGACCAAAGATGGTGAACATTTATGGAGGGCATTTCAGGTTCATTGAAAAGGATTTTAGTAAACCCTAGTTATGTTCAGGGGGGTGCTGGGGGTTTCTGGCATCCCCATTTCAAGTTTCTGTGAAAGGTAGACATGATGCAACACTCTAATGCATGAACTAGCTAGGATGTGACATCTCACCCCCACTCAAAAGAATCTCGTCCCGAGATTTAGGATCCGTTGGGAAGAAGGTGGGGTACTCAAGTCGAAGACGATCCTCCCTTTCCCAAGTAGCTTCTTTCTCGGAATGGTGTGACCATTGAACCTTGAGAAACTTGATGTTTTGGCGTCGAGTGGTACGCTCGGCTTGATCAAGGATTCGAACGGGATATTCCCGATATGTGAGATTATCTTGGAGATCAAGCATTTCGTGGTCCACTCCACGGATAGGATCTGAGAAGCAACGCCTGAGTTGAGAAACGTGGAAGACGTCATGAACCTTGGAAAGATGCGGAGGTAGTTCCAATTGGTAGGCAACTTCTCCTCGCTTGGCAAGAATGCAAACGGGTCCAATGTAACGAGGAGCCAATTTGCCTTTGATACCGAATCGATGGGTTCCCTTTAAAGGGGTAACCCGAAGGTAAGCCTTCTCGTCAACCTCAAAAGTCATAGCCTTATGTTTGCGGTCATAATGGCTCTTTTGGTGAGATTGGGCTGTTTTCAATTTCTCACGAATAATGCGAACCTGCTCTTCTGCTTCCTGAATCATATCCGGGCCAAAGAGTTGTCTTTCCCCGGTTTCTGACCAGTTAAGAGGCGTTCGACATTTTCGTCCATAGAGAACCTCGAAAGGAGCTTTGCCCAAGCTAGCTTGATAACTATTGTTATAAGTGAACTCGGCGAATGGAAGGCATTTCTCCCAATCCATGCTGAAAGAGATGACAGAAGCTCAGAGCATATCCTCCAGAATTTGATTAACTCGTTCTACCTGACCACTTGATTGAGGGTGGAAGGCGGTGCTAAAGGAGAGACGAGTTCCCATAGCATTCTGGAAACTTTCCCAAAATCGAGAGGTGAAGAGACTTCCACAGTCTGAGTTAATTTCCAATGGAACACCATGAAGAGACACTATTCGGGAGATGTACAAGTCAGCTAGCTGGCTCGCGGTTATACTCTCATGAACAGGTAAGAAGTGGGCTACTTTGGAAAGACGATCGACAACAACAAAGATAGCATTATTCCCTCTCTTGGTCCTGGGAAACCCGGTAATGAAATCCATACCGATTTTATCCCATTTCCATTCAGGAATAGCCAAAGGTTGAAGGGTGCCAGCAGGCCGTTGATGCTCTGCTTTAACATGACGGCAGACGTCGCAATTAGCAATGTATTGAGCAATTTCTCTCTTCATCCTAGTCCACCAAAACCTCTGGCGTAGGTCTTGATACATTTTGGTACTACCCGGATGAATGGTGAGAGGAGATTCATGAGCTTCCTTAAGGATCAATCGCCTCAGGTTGCGTACCTTGGGAACCACTAGACGGTCTCCAAAGAACACAACACCTTGGTCATCAATGGAGAAACAATCCGCAACTCCTTTCTTGATGTTTCTTTTAATACGGGAGATTCCCGGATCTACCTTCTGAGCTTTGATGATCTGATCCGTAAGGGTAGGTTTCGTCACCAGGGTGGATAGGAACCCTCAAGGAACAATGTGAAGGTTAAGCTTACAGAATTCCTCGTGGAGAAGTGGTTGACTTTGTTGTAACATCAAGTTGTTACAGTAAGATTTACGGCTTAGCGCATCAGCCATGACGTTGGCTTTGCCCGGGGTGTAAGTTATTCCTAAGTCGTAATCTGTGATCAACTCGACCCAACGTCTTTGCCTGAGATTCAAATCCGGTTGGGTGAAGATGTATTTCAAACTTTGGTGATCAGTGAAAATCTCGCAACGATTACCGAGAAGGTAATGTCGCCATGTTTTGAGTGCATGGACTACGGCTGCAAGCTCTAGATCATGTGTGGGATAATTATCCTCATGTGGACGCAACTGTCGGGAAGCGTAGGCAATCACGTGACGATCTTGCATGAGTATGCAACCTAGTCCTTGTCGCGAGGCGTCGCAATAGATAACAAAGTCCTTAGAAAAATCTGGTGGTATGAGTACAGGAGCAGATGTCAGGCGTCTTTTCAGTTCCTGAAAGCTGAACTCGCACTGTGGGGTCCACTCGAACTTTTTATCTTTCTTGAGAAGTTCAGTTAGAGGTTTAGCAACCTTGGAGAAATTCTCGACGAAGCGGCGACAGTAGCTCGCTAAGCCAAGGAAACTCCAAACTTGCTTGACCGATTCAGGTGGAGTCCAGTCAAGGATGGCTTGAACTCGCTCGGGATTGATAGCAATACCCTTACCAGAGATTACATGGCCTAGATAGGTCACTTCTGGCAACCAGAATTCACACTTAGAGAATTTAGCATAAATGGAGTAGATGAGTATATCATCGAGGTATACTACGAAGAATTTATCCAAATACTCCATGAAGATTGAGTTCATTAACCGAGAGAAGGTGGCTGGAGCATTGGTTAAACCGAAAGACATGACGGTATACTTGTATTGGCCATAACGAGTAACAAAGGCCGTTTTAGGAATGTCCTCGTTCTTGATTTTGATTTGATGGTAGCCCAACCTCAAATCCATTTTAGAGAAGACTGAGGATCCAGCGAGCTGATCATACAGGTCGTTGATCCTGGGAAGCGGATACTTGTTCTTGATGGTGACTAGGTTGACAGGTCGGTAATCTACAACCATCCGATCCGTACCATCCTTCTTCTTGACGAAGAGGACGGGGCAAGCCCACGGAGAAGAACTAGGACGGATGAAACCCTTTTTCAAGGACTCATCGAGTTGTCTCTTAAGCTCGGCTAGCTCTAGGGGTGCCATCTTATAAGGTCTTCTAGAGATTGGGACGGTTCCTGGAACAAGGTCTATCACGAACTTGACATCCCTGTCAGGTGGAATACCTGGCAGTTCTTCTGGAAAGACATCCGGGAAGTCACGGACTACCGGAACATCTTCAAGGTCTGGAAGAGGGTTGGCATTTAATGAGTAGAGCTGACGCTTAGACACTCGGGTCAGAACATTGACTGTCTTGCCCGACGGATGGGTGAGTTGAACAGTTCTAGTAGAGCAATCAATCTTAGCATAATGAGCTGACATCCAGTCCATACCCAAGATGATATTTATGTCCGAGGACTTGAGAGCTATTAGTGATGCAAGGAAGACCAATCTGTCGACAAGAATTTCATTTCCATGGCTTATCCTAGAGGTTTTCCACTTAGAACCAGGGGTTTGAATTACCATGGAGGTGGGCATGTCACAAAATGTGGTGTTTTGCAATCGAGCATAGCTCTCAGAGATAAATGAATGAGATGCTCCAGTATCGAAAAGAACAGTTGCCGGATGGCAATTAACAAGGAGCGTACCAAGGACGACGTTGGGTTCCTCATGAGTTTCTTCAGCTGAAACATAGTTGACATGGCCACGTGCAGTGGTGGCTGGCTTGGCGTAGTAAGTCTTTCCTGCTGGCTTACCACGGCCAACGGACTGTCCAGGTTGATTGGGGTTGTTTCGGGGGCACTCGCGCAAATAGTGACCCGTTTCTCCACACTTGAAGCATGTCACAACATTGGGGCATGGAGCAGCATTAGCAGCGGGGCCACCATAGACCTTGGGCGGTGCATACTGCTGGTTGGGGCGAGGCGCCTCGAAGGAAGGCCTCAGAGTGAACCTAGGTGGCAGAGCAGTGTTTGGAATCCAGACCTGGCGCTTCTGAGATCCGGAGCCGGATGAGGAACCAAAATCGCGAGAGTGCTTGCGTGTAGCGTCATAGTCAGTCTGTCCTGTCTCAGCACTGATGGCCTTATTGACCAATTTCTGGAAAGAGGTGCACTCGTGCAGACGAAGATCACGGCAAAGCTCGGGGCTAAGTCCCTTGCGGAACCTTGCCTGCTTCTTGGCGTCGGTGGATACCTCTTCAGGAGCATAGCGTGCTAGATTTCCAAACTCACGGCTGTATGCATCCACAGTCAGTCGGCCTTGGGTGAAGTTGCAGAATTCTTCCCGCTTACGATCTATGAGACCCTCCGGAATATGATGCTCACGGAAAGCCTCACTGAATTCAGCCCATGTAGTGATTTGGCCGGCTGGGCGCATAGCCTCAAAGTTTTCCCACCAAAGGCTAGCAGGGCCTTCGAGGTGATAGGCAGCGTAGGTAACCTTATCAGCTTCGGCTACGTTGGCAGAACGTAGCTTATGGGTGATGCTGCGAAGCCAATCATCCGCATCAAGGGGCTCGACGGAATGGTTAAACTTCGATGGGTACAACTTGATAAAGTCATTGATGGACACCAAGTCGTTCCTCTGATGACGTGCAGTATTCTGCTCAATTCGCTCTAGCAAGCGGTTAGTCTCACGCTTGTTTCTTTCTGCCTCCAGCATGACTTCGGCTAGAGAAGGCGGTTGAGGCAGATTCTCCCCCCTAACTGCATTGGCTTCACCCTGCGCCTGGACAGCAGGGTTGTTGCGGGTGTTAACCATCCTAGGAGAAACAAAACAACGGTTTAGACAAGGATGGCTAAATCTTGGCAGGGAAATGCAGAATGTAATGGATAACATGGAATGCAGAGATGATCATCAGTATGACATGGTAATATGGAAACTGACATATATATACCAACGGTCATACACACCATACATAGTTTAGTACAAGCCCAGGCTAGAGTACAGCTACGATGAAAAGACGATACATCTCATTAGAGGCATTCCAAGCTCCTATACATTATTTTTCTACACCTCCGGAACGTGATACACACCAAGTCGTATCCCACAAGACACGCAGGACTGTAGGGAATACAACTGTTACATTATTAGTGGAACTACTACCAACTCAGACGTCTCCGTAGTAATCTTCATAGAAGTCACCACCATATCCTGGGAGCTGAACATGATCATCTAGGAATAGTCGGTCCTGTGGAGCTTGCGGTCCATAAGGACTCGGGTGTGGCCTTGGTCCAACAAACGGTGGCAGACGGGGTCCACGAGGAGGGGTGATGCCTCCTACATCACGCCATTCCATACATTCTGGCAGACCAGACCGCACGGGGTACAAGTCCCTCATGTCCATATACCCGGCCTCCACGGCAGGTGCAAACCGTGTCAGAGTGGCCCAGTGATCAGAACGGGCATTAAAGAGCTCCATTCGCAAGGCACGATTCTCACGGTCCTTGTCCTTAAGCATCTCGGTGGTGGTGCAGAGTAGTGAATCCTCATGGGTAGGATCACAGTAGGTAGCCTGATAGTACCCCTGTGCCCCAGGGAGTGATGCTGGCATATAGCGGAAATCAGTGTTCTGAAGCAAGGCAGTTCTGGCTCGCATGATAGTCATCATTGAGTAAGCTGCGTCCTGCACGGACATCTCGATGGTAACCCCAAGTCCATAAGAGCAATGGAGGGGTTCAGTAGCTCCAGGATAGGAAGGGTAAATCCTGACTGTGCAAAAATATTGGCTTTGATTAAAGTCTCGAAACTGCTCCTCGACGGTATACTCGGGATACCACCGATAGCCTGTCTCAACCATCACTTGGACCAGCATGGCCGTGTGACCAGGTACATCGAGGCACCGGGTCAGACGAACCACTTGATTCTGGGAACGGGTGGCCATCTGAAAGCACGGAATAATGCAAGGCATTAGTATTTCTAGGAGAATTCGGACAGCATAACGGCTGTAAATGCTCGGAAAAAGATTTGAGACATTCGCAACAGTTTGCAATACCACTCAACAACATCATATCAAGGTTCTGGCTCAACCGACAACATACTATGGTAGTGGAAACTGAACCGAAGCATGGAACCAACCATCCTATAAGTTACTACGGATTAGTAACACGTGAACCTGATAGAGAGAAGAGAGCCTAGTCCTTAACCCACGTAGAATGAGAAGAGAATGACTCAGATCAGAGGGCATAAGGTAAAGGAGTAAAAGCGCCTTACATTCCCTCCCACAATCAATTCCCCTAAATATAACTAAAGCATTTCTAGACTCGACATCGACCAGTTTGGCTTAACGCACCTACAGGCTGTCCGGCTCTGATGCCAACGCTGTCAGGACCCCGATTCTAAGTCACACCGATCTAGCCTGTAACACCTCATATCACATTGCGGCCTCACGCACGGTACTCCCACGGGTGTCGCCTTACCATGGCCCGGGACCGTTTGCGCCTTTTGGCTCACGTATATGACAATGTCGCTAGCATCCATATGACAGAGAACCCGGGCCGACATGGCTAGTCGTGAACCCAAAGCGGCACTAACATATGGGGACAGGCATACATGAATCAACACCGAACGTGTCGGTCAGCAGCGTGTGAATCCGGGCTGTAGCACTGGGCTAACAGGACTCCGGGAACCCGGGCTGTAGCAGGCTAGGCAGGACTCCGGATGTCACCGCGTGACATTTCCCCGAAGGGACAGACACAGGAACAATATGAAACACATGCCGGCCAGTCAAGTGTCCAGAGCAGTAGTGCTGGGCTAGCAGGACTCCGGTGAACCGGGCTGTAGCGGACTACTATGGCTCAAGGAGGCACCAGACTACATTTCCCCATAAGAGAGGCTGCCAAGGATAAACAACTAGATTGTCGGATCCCACACATACCAAGCATTTCAATCATACACACAATATGCTCGATATGTGCAAATACAACATGGCATCACAACAAAACTCTACAACTCAAAGTACTTTATTTAAAGGGCTCCAGAGAGCCTTACATAACTTGTTCATAGAGATAGGGGTCACAAGACCCGACACTCAAGTCATACAATCATACAAGCACATGCGGAAGCAATTTGTCTGGGTACAAACACTAGAAAGAAAGAAGGCTTGACGAAGCCTGTCTATCTACATAGGCCCTTCACAAGCCTAGATCACCACCTGGGTGGCAAGTCACTCGTCGTCGTCGAGTTCTACGTAGAACCCATCGGAAGGGGTGGTGTTGTCGTCTGAAAACAGTAATTGAAGCAACATGAGTACAAAGGTACTCAGCAAGTCTTACAACAGATCCTACTATACATGTTCATTCTCAAGAAGGTAGTGGAGTTAATGCAGCAAGCCAGCTTTGACTCTTGGCTAAGCTATCCTACGAGACACCACTTGTGAAATATTTTTCGTACACGAGTCCACTAATCACCATCTCAATACTCCACCGTGGATCCTCCCTCGTCATCCCACGAGAGGCCATCCGCGGTACTCACACTTATCTTGAGGCTTTTAGTAGTATCCATTTACTTGTCTATGAACTGCATAAGCGACCAAGTAGTCCTTTACCGCGGACGCGGCTATTCGAATAGTTTTATACCCTGCAGGGGTGTACTTCGTCACACACGCTCTCACCACTTACCGTCGCTACACGACATGTACTCGGCAACCTTCAAGCGAAAGCCCAACGTGGGTGTCGGCCACAGCCTACCTAAACACTCAAGTCACTAGTCCAGGTTTATCGCCTATTCAGGTTCCATCCGCAGGGAGTCCGGCCGAGGTTTCCACGTACGGCCCCAAACGATGTGTGCAGGGTTCCCGGACACCAAACGGGCGACTCGGTACACCGTGCCACGAGCCTACCGCATCACAGCCCACCCCTTGGTCAGCGCTGTCCACGGCCTCCAGCTTACTACAAACACCAGAAACTACGTGCAACTCCTGGACAGAGGACAAGGGTGATTAAGAAGCCGAGGGGGTCCATTGGTTTCGGGCCCAATGCGTGGTAGTAGCTGAATCTTAAATCACGCATACAGATCTCAGTTCTTAGGGACGGTCTCAATGAAACAACCCACCATGTACTCCTACATGGCCTCCCATCGATACCTTTACCAAATCGTATTCAACACCTCACTCTCATTACCGACACACGCTTTCACTCTAGTTCATCACCCTAATGAGCCAGACCTGACACGACTCTAAGCGTAGAAAGCATAGCATTGTAGGAACACAACATGGCTCAATCAACTCCTACACATGCTAGTGGGTTTCATCTAGTTACTGTGGCAATGACAGGTCATGCAAAGGAAAGTGGGTTCAACTACCGCAACACACAGCAGTTTGAATCGCGTTGTCTTAATGCAGTAAATGAGAGCAGAAGCGAGAAGATGGGTTTGTATCAAAATGATCAATGGGTTGCTTGCCTGACGGAGTGGTGGTGGAATACTGCCCTTCAGTTGGATACTCGTGAATATCCTAGGAGGCAGAACCTACCACAATGAACACATCGAAGCACAATCAACACCAAGCAAGTGCAACAATATGATGCATGCATGAGACATGGCAAAATGGATGTATTGGGCTAATGCAACTAAGACCAGATGGGTTTGGACTATTTTGAATCAAAGATTCAAATTCCAAGTTCATAAATGGCCCATGTTAGTGCTTTATCTTGTTCTGCATTAAACAGTAGGTCAACTTGCTTAAACATGCATGAAACCAATACAGATGGATAGAATGGATTTTTCTAATCATTTTTCATATATAAATCTTTTCATTCTGAGCTATAGATTATTTTCTATGATTTTTTGAAGTTTGTGATAATTTCTGGATTTCCTGTATAAGAATAATTCCAGTAATTAAG
This sequence comes from Aegilops tauschii subsp. strangulata, assembly GCF_002575655.3. Lineage (NCBI taxonomy): Eukaryota > Viridiplantae > Streptophyta > Magnoliopsida > Poales > Poaceae > Aegilops > Aegilops tauschii. The sequence continues at coordinate 332,948,888 of NC_053035.3, forward strand.
TTACTTATTACGTCAGCGGTGTGTCATGATGACGTCAGCGGTCAACGGGGTCGTCCAGGTCAAACCTGACGTGTGGGTCCCCTGTGTCAGTGTCACTGTTAGATAATTAACTAATTAGGATTAACTTAAATCTAACCCGGGTTAATTAGTAGGCGGGCCCCACTTGTCAGTGACTCTGGGGAGTCAACCCTTGGTCAAACCACGCTGACTCGCCGGCGTTTAGCCGGTGGCGACGTCCAGACGCGGCGGTGGGGTGCGGGATCCGTGCTCCGGCGACCAAATGGGCGGCGGAGAGCACCTACGCGTAGCTGGGAGCAACCCGCGTCGGTTGGTGGTGAAGGTGGAGCTCGGGGTCGCCGGAATCGACGCCGGCGACGAGCCGTGCGGCCGCCGGGGTACGGGTGTAGTCGAACCCGTCGCTAGAGAGCACGGCGAAGGGCGTGCGATGGTGCTACGGGCTCCTGGCGATGCAGTGAAGCTAACGGCCATGGTGGTGCGACCGTTGGATGGCCGGAGCCTCGTCGGCGACGAGCTCGGCGGCGACGCGTGCAGGTGAGCTACGTGCAGTGGCTACGGAGCTCGAGAGGGAGAATGGAAAGGATAGAGAGGTGGCCAGGCTCAAGGTGGTGGCGACGGAGCGGACGGCGAGGTCGGGGGCGAACTGCTGCGGTGGTGACGGCGGAGGGGATCTCCGGCGGTGGGCGGTGAAGGCGAGGTCGGAGCAGTGGCTTCGGGGCAAGCGAGCGCTCGGGGCTCGACCTGCTCAAAGGAGAAGGCGACGGCGGAGCTGCTGGACACGGTGGGGCGGCGCGAGGACGACGGTGGCTGCGGCTACTCCGGCGAGGTGGCAGCGGCTGCGTCGGCCATGGTGGAGGAAGGCGAGGGAGAGGCGATGGGGGAGAAAGGGGGTGTCCAGGGGCTCGGGGGCGCGTCGTGGAGGTCGTCCACCTCGTCCACGGGCGAGGCGGCAAGCAGGTGGCGCCGTGGCGAGCTCGCGCACGCCGGCATCACCTCTCTGCCTGCTCTGGCGAGAGCAAGCAGCTGACTGGCCATGGGCCAGCACAGTGCTGGGCCGCCAGGTGGGCTGCCAGGTAAATTCCTCTCTGCTTTGTGTTTTTCTTTTTATTTATTTCTGTTCTGTGTTTTGAAATAGTAGAAATACTATTCCATTTAGAAAAATCCTGGAAATATTCAGAGGCACATTTGAAAATATTCTCAACAGCCTAAAAATACCTTCAAGATTATTTGGGCATTTTAAAATATTTATAGGATTTAAATTGCCCAAATGCAAATACTTATGGCTTGGTGCAAAAATCCAGAATGGCCTCCAAAAATATGAAACCATTTTTGGCAGAGGTTTTAGCCAGGACCAAAGATGGTGAACATTTCTGGAGGGCATTTCAGGTTCATTGAAAAGGATTTTAGTAAACCCTAGTTGTGTTCAGGGGGGTGCTGGGGGTTTCTGGCATCCCCATTTCAAGTTTCTGTGAAAGGTAGCAACACTCTAATGCACGAACTAGCTAGGATGTGACAGGGACTAGGTCTCAGCCCCCAAGCCCGATGTGGCCGAGCGAAGAACTCGGCACTCCGAAGAGGTGACATAGCACGACCAATGCAGGCCGCCGAAGTCCCCGGCGTGGGTTAATGAGGTGTTGACGAAGCGCCCCGTCCAGCCGTGGTATGTCAGTATGCCGAGGTGACAACACTGCCCGACCCGAATCATTTACATGTGCACAAAAAATAGTGCAAACCGGAGATAATAATAATAATGATAAATTAAAAAAATGTTGCATAATAAATAATTTATGCAAAGTGAGTAATAAAAGGAATATGGCCTGGCGCCGAAGTCAATGTCGATGCCGGGCGTCGGCGTGATGCGGTAAAGGTGTGGCAAAGCCTGAATTCACAGGTCGGTCCGAGTTCCGGATGCGGCGTTCGCCAGACTATGTACGAAAACTGACCGAACCACCACGTGATCGTCGTTAATGCAGCCATCATTTGATAGACCTGTGTACAGATGATGGACAAACCAGAGTAATAATTCCTTGGGAAAAATAAACCCAAACAAGCAAAAAATACTAGGATTAATAGCACCTAGTTTATTTGTTGTAGCAATCCAAAGAAAAGTGACTCCCAAAATTGGGACTCGATCCGCATTCTCATTGTCTGATGGGCGGTGAAGCGACGGCATGGCGATGCTGGTAAAGGTTGGCTCGCCGAGGCAAAGCCCCCGGTCCAGCTAACGTGACGAAGCCGGTTGACTGGTGACGCTGAAGTCTCCGGAATTGGTTGATGAAGAGATGGCGAAGCCCCCGGTCCAGCCGAGGTGTTGAAGCCTCGATGTCAGCCGATGAGTCGAAGTAGGTCGGCGTGATGGACATCGGCTTGAAAAAGCAATAGTGCGGCCCTGCCGATGCAGGTCGTGACCCGTGACGTGGTCAATGCCGGCTTCATGAAGTGACCGTGCGGCGAGGCCAGCGTGCCCGCTCCGTGTAATCCATGGGGCAGCGATGTTGGTGATGATTTATCCTTCGCGATGCCAGGCTCCTGTTCGGCTCGCCGAGATGATGATCCGAAGAAGTTGAGCTCAGCTCAACAAAGTGACGACGTGTCTAGCGCAGGTCGGCATCCGTGGAGCGATATTGCCGGACTGGTTTGATACCAGCATGATGGTGAAGATCATGTTCAAAAGGTTTTAAAGTTAGTGGGATGTGTTCGGGAACAAAACACAATACCCCATACAAAACTTCCTTCAAAAAGGATGTCCGAAATCCCGTTCATAAAAAAGACGAACTCGGGTCGGATTCGTTTTCGCGCAGAAAACAGATCCGAAAAGTGATGCACTAATCGGAAGGTTCCCAAAGTCTGGACGGTCGGATCGAGCTGAAATTTTGAGGGGTGGTAGATATAGGAATTCCGCAACCGATCAACGGTTGGATCTTCCAAAGGACGTCCGGGCTAGAAGCTAGACACCACGCCCTAAACTCGTCCAGATTTGACAGTGCTCCGGTATATCGCAGATTGCCAGAGATTTCTCCATCGGAACTCGACGAAATTTTCCAGGGTTGTTGTAGTCTCAATTCCGCACAGTTCCACCAAACTAATCGTTAAAATGACACTTGAGGAGGCGGTGGCGGTGGCGGTGGATACAAGTTCGCTGTCCAGAAAAACAGCACGGTTGCCCGAGGGCAATGTTGACGTTGAGCCCCCAGGCTCCCTGGATGATTCTTCCATGACCTTGATAGAGATCGGAGTTGATTTTGCTGAAGGCCCGCATCCGAACATGACGATTGGAGGTAGGGCGCAGTCCTCTGTCCAGCCAAGGTGACCAGCTGAGCCGGTGACGAAGAAGCCGACGTCGCAGTTGATCTGCAGTCGAGCCATTGATCCTTTTGCCGATCACACAGCGGAACTCTCAATGAAAGCACCAATGTCGGTGTCAAAACCGGCAGATCTCGGGTAGGGGGTCCCGAACTGTGCGTCTAGGATCGATGGTAACAGGAGACGGGGGACACAATGTTTACCCAGGTTCGGGCCCTCTCGATGGAGGTAATACCCTACTTCCTGCTTGATTGATCTTGATGATATGAGTATTACAAGAGTTGATCTACCACGAGATCGTAGAGGCTAAACCCTAGAAGCTAGCCTATGATTATGATTGTCGTTGTTGTATATGATCTATCGACTAGCCTGGCCTCGGTTTATATAATGCACCAGAGGCCTAGGATAACAAGAGTCCTAGCCGAATACGCCGGTGGGGAGGAGTCCTTGTCTTGATCACCAAGTCTTGTGGAATCTTCCTTGTATGTGGCAGCTATTCGAACTGGCCCATGAGTATACGGCCATGGTTGTCCTCGGCCCAATCTCAACTGATTGGGAGATGACGTGATGAGTACCCCCTAGTCCAGGCCACCATCATGTGGTCACTTGGCAGATTACAATCTTCTGCAAAACCAGGTGCGTCCAACTGACGGCGTAATCTAGATGACTTGGACCGCGAAGGCAAAACTCTATATCATCCAACGGAGGAAGGATAATCTCATGGGAGGTCTGGAAGTTCACGAGCACCAACTTTTCCCCGTCAACTCTGACGACAGCCATCCAGTGGGAGTTCATGCCGACCCAGTACATACCTGCAAGAAGTTTCGGGCGATGGTGATCGGATCGAAGTCGAGGGAAATGATGTACGACGACCAACTACATACCTGCAAAGAAGTTTCGGCTAATGGAGGTCGGATTGAAGTTGAGGGGCATCATGTATGCCTCCATATCATGGTGAGCAAATCTCGCAAGACCAGATAGCAGCAAGCAGGGTGTCTTGAAAAGCTTAGGCCTCGCTTCGACGATGGCCGTGTGCATGCCCCTAGAGCATGCAGCCAGCCGCAGGGTGCTCAACATATCCATAAATGAACAACAGAGGTCGAGGACGTCACTGGGGAGATTGCTCCAATCGCGGCTCATATGGATGTTGCGCGGTTCAAGTTCGGCCATGGCGGAGTTTGGAAGGTGGGGTTTTGGGGGGCTTGATTTACGGGGGAGAAGGCTTTCGGTGCTGGAGCGGCTAGCGAGGGAATAGTGGTACTTGGGGAGGCGAGCAAGGCGAGGGTACGCGGGGGCACAGTGAGATGATGAAGAGTGACCTCAAGATCTCCGACGAGACGGAGATGGAGATGGAGTGGTGCTAGGGAGAGGGAGATGAGGTTAGGCATGCTATACAGCGGCGGCGACAGTGACTGCACAGTGCACAAGGTGAGGCTGACTTTGGTAACCCGGACACGCCGCCTGGACTAGTGTCACCTCGGGCGCAGGGTCTTGTCACTTCACTGTGAGGACCGGATGAATAATAATATTTTGACCATCAAGTGTACCACAGTTGTACTACTACTAGTAGTAGGAGTAGTAGGAACATGAGTAGTACTCCCGTGCTAGCATGCCTCTGGGTTCACTTCATCCTCCAGGTATCATCCATATTGCGAGCAGAACCAAATTCTCGTGCATGCGGAAGCGCGACGAAGGACTTTTCTTTTTTGAGGATAACCGCATATTCCTTAACCGTAGTAGGAACATGAGTAGTACTCCCTCCGGTCCTCTTTTGTCTGCGCATAACTTTTTTCAGTATTTCTCTAATTAGACTGCGTATATACCCTTTTGCATGCGCCCATTTCCCTCCATGCCCCGCATTCACAACATTAATTAGCGTACGCATGAGCAGCTGCAGCCAGACTCCAGCCAATAAACTGCAGCATGCAAGTGGGCCATTCTGTGCGCGTGGGAGAGAAAAAAAGGCAACCGAAGAGCCCGTCCAATCCATTGCATGCAGCAGTCAAACCACCACAGCTCTCCTCATGCATGCGCATAACTTCTCCCATTTACTTCACCATCGGGAACCGATTTTCCTCGGCTTCTTCACTACTCCTTGATCTTCCTTTGCATCCGAACCGCACTGCATTCGCATTGTTTTAACCTCTTCACATCCTCGTGGAGTAATTCCGAAGCCCCTATAAATAATCATCTTCTTCAGTTAGACTAGCCATCTAATCCTAATTCTCCAAACCATAGCCCTCCGGTCCAGCCGTTCCAAATGGCGAAAGAGATCGAGATGCAGGTTTTTAGCGTCCAACATGTCCTCGTCGAAGGCTCATTGAGCATAGTTGCCACAGTCAGCGACCACCCAAGCGTTGTTCGGAAGTGGATCAACAATGTATCCAACTCCCTCCAAAAGGTGGATATGACTGTCATCGGTCTCGACGCAGAGTACACGGAGCGTGCCACTGGGAAGATCCAACGCGCCGCCGTCCTTTAGTTGTGCCTCGAAGATGATGTTTTGGTGTACCACATCATACACGCGCCCTCCATACCAGGTGAGCTTCACGATATCTTGTCTCGGGAGGACATATACTTCTGTGGGGCAGCCATCGCAGGGGAGAAACAGAAGTTGGAACCATACAACCTTGATTTGAAGAGCATCGCTGACCTACAAACCAAAATAAAAATTCATGTAGAAGATTGTGATAAACCGACACCATCCCTATTCGACGTAGCAAATTTTGTGCTCGGAACAAATCTTCAGAAGGGTGACGAGACGCTGGCATTAAGGTCATCTGGATGGGAGAATTATCCCTTGACATACGAGCGGATAAAATATGCTACCCTCGATGCCCGTGTAAGTTTCGAGATAGCTGCAAGGTCCAGAGAGCTTGTTGTGAAGTCGTCTCCTCCAGAAAATGAGAATAAGAAGAAGAAGAAGAAGAAGAAGAAGAAGAAGAAGAAGAAGAAGAAGGTGCTGCACCAGCAGCAGGGCATTATGGATGGATGAACTATTTCCTCTTTTGTAAAAAAATATTCCCTCTCTATGTATATTGATATAGATGGACTATTTCGATGGTGTGCATGTCTTTGGAACAAGTAGTAGTGTGGGTCCGCTTGACTATAAGGAACTATTTATCCACCTAGCTTTCTCTACTACTCCTTCCAGTGATCGATATGCAATGCATGTGTCCGTAGACATGACAGCTTGTCCATGGAAGTTCAACTACGGCGACCATCACGTTTCATCCACTGCCACTCGCGATTTTCACGACGCCGCTCCAACCCACGGCACCACGTCCCCCGATGTGCGCCTCACCCCTCTCGGCCACACCGCCCCTCTGCCTTTGTGTGCATGACATGTGGGCCAACTGAAATGCGGCAAGCATCAAGTTTCTACCACAGCCACACGCGATTCCCATGACGCCGCTCGAACCCATGACACCACACGTCCCCCGGCCTGCGGCTCACCCCTCTCGGCCCCACTGCCTCTCTGCCTTCGGGAGCATTACATGTGGACCAGCCACCTATCGGGTCCACATGTTATTGACTCAAAGGCAGGTGTCGTAAGGCGCTGAAGGTCAGACCCGAGGGCCCCGAGAGGTAAATGTAACTCCTGCGCCAGGCCTTGTGGTTCTACCGCTGCACGAACTCGTGGCAAACTCAAGATTTGTTTCTTTACTATACATGCACGCAATGATTTAATGGACATTGTAATCTCAACATGTGATGGGGAGCTCTAAATTTGAATTTGAAACTTATAAAACGAAAAAATTCAAAACAAATAAACTTGGAGAGAGGGAGTATACCATTGGATGTGTCCCATACAAAACAAGTCCCCTGGTTTGTCATCGTGAACATGCGGTTAGAAAGGAGCACAGCGTCTTCGTACTCGTACGGCAACAAATCGGCCGTAGACAGCATCGTCCACCTTTGACCGCCATGTGCAAGGTTCGTGCTATCTTCTTCAATCTCACCATGGTTCCATCGTACCAATTCAGGCGGTGGCCCGTTGCATGGTTGATCCCAGTGTTGGACAAAGGTTCTACGGGAACGGTGTCACCGTTGTAAATGTTGTGCAAATTGATGTTGGTACCCTCCCGTACATATGCAAGCCAATCTCCACTCGCACCGAGCCTAACCTGTGAAACAATGGGCAGGGGGAGAATTAGGAAATGGGCACGGAAGTAGTCTTTAGAATGCATTTACTACGTGATCAAACTCATCTTACCTGCTCATCGGACAAAATCCGAGTGCCCCTCAACATCGGCATCTCAAGGGGCGTCAACTTGCAACTATGGCCACGCCGCGCTGGAGAGACCCCCAAGGAAACATTCTCGTGCGTTGCACAGAACATCAAGATGCATTTGTATGAGTAGTTTATCTTGTGAGAGAAAAGGATGAACGAGGGAAGGCCTTATTTGCAAATGTGAAGAGGGGTGTAGGTTTCTTTTTGCAAAATTGCCACAGTTTTCTTCCTATCCATCAGATATAAATCGGATGGCCTATAAAAAAGCAGAGTTGGTGATGGTGGTGTGCCTGCCGTCCTGCAATATGGGTCGTCTGATCTATATCTAACCGATAGGAAGGAAATTATGACAATTTACCCGCACTCCTCTCCACATTTGCAGATAAGGCCTTCCTTCGTTCATCCTTTTCTCCCACAAGATCTTGATGTTCCGTACAATGCACGGGCATCTTGCTAGTATAAGAGGGGTGTGGGTATTTTTTTGCAAAATTGCCATAGTTTCCTTCCTATCCGTCAGATATAAATCGGACGGCCTATACTGCAGGATGTCAGGCACACCATCATCAACAACTCTATTTTTTATAAGAGTAGAGTAGAGATAGAGATAGAGATAGAGATAGAGACTACTACTACCAATGTGTTGGCCCGTGCGTTGCAATGGATCCAAAGTAGTAGAATAATACTTGTTCATGGGCTTGAAATATAAACACTCTAGTTTTGATATACATATATGAGTAAAAGTAAATCATGCTTCGCTCAAAATATATTCCTCAGGCTGTTTTGATGGTTTGAAGATAACAGGTTTTAAAAAATTTGGAGCTGTTTTTTTAACATTTTGTAGCGTGGCACGGCATCCGGTGCACCTAATCGTCTGAAAAGAAAAATGAGTTTGGGTCGGTGGCACACCCTACGGCAAGATTCCCGTGTGGCCTTCTTCTATAACTAGCAAGATGCCCGCGCATTGCAGGGTACATCAAGATGCATTTTTTTACAAAACACCTGTTGTGATTGACCCCTTGCAGGAGTAATCCCATGTGTAAAAACTAATGATATCTCGAGAATTTTATCAGAAAAATGGTATCTTTGGAACAAGTTTTCTCTACTGCTGCTCCTTGCAGTGAGCGGTATGCAATGCATGTGTCAGCAGACATGACAACATGTCCATGGAAGTTGAACCACGACGACCATCACGTTTCTTGTTTCTACCACTGCCACACCCACACGCGATTCCCACGACGCCGCTCCAACCCACGGCACGACGTCCCCCGACGTGCGCCTCATCCCTCTCGGCCCCACCGCTCCTCTGCCTTTGTGTGCATGACATGCGAGCAGCTGAACTGCGGCGACCATCAACTTTCTACCACAGCCACACCCGATTGGACGCGGTTTGCCTGCTCCGATCCATACTCCTGCACCATCGAATTTTCATCCAGTGGCTGTGACACATCTCGTCCCGGGCATCAATCCTCAGCTGCAGTACTTCTTTACTACAAGTAGTACCCGCCGGTGTGTTCATCTACGCCTCATAATGCCTCGACGCCCAGCTATGGCACCCTCGCCATGGCCACGCCACCACCGGCCGGTTCATCTCGAATGAGTGAGTCGCGAACCACGCCACCACCATGAGAATGACATGTGGGCCAGCCGCATCTAAGGTCCACATGTCATTGACTCATAGGCCGGTGCACTAAGCCACTGAAGCTCGGTCCCGTGGGCCCCGAGAGGGAAATGGTAACTCCTGCGGCAGGCCTTGTGGTGCTCCCGCAGTACGAGCTCGTGCCAAACCCGGATGAGATTTGGTAACCAATTAGTAAGCTACACGTGCATTGCACGCATGAGATTTGGTAACCAAATCTCTACTCTCTATATCTATATCTATACTCTTATATAAAACAGAGTTGGTGATGATGGTGTGCCTGCCATCCTGCAATATAGGCCGTCCGATTTATATCTGACGAATAGGAAGAAAACTATGGCAATTTTGCAAAAAGATGCCCACACCCCTCTCCACATTTGCAAATAAGGCCTTCTCTTGTTCATCCTTTTCTCCCACAACATAAACTACTCATACAAATGCATCTTGATTTTCCGTGCAACGCATGGGCATCTTGCTAGTTATGAATAAATAACACTCTATCAACGAGCCCCATCAGACACTAAATTTCTTGGCTTCCGTGCTACAGCTAGATATTCCCCTCGTTTCTGTTTTCCAACACGGCAGCGGGCGGGTGCGGTTTGCCAATGGTCAGTTTGCTCAACGGCGGTCCCACATGAAAGTGAAAATGCTAGGCAACACGCCTTCCCTAGCTATGTGGCGTGCCGGACAGGCCGTGGAGTACTCCCGATTCCCGGGCGTGTGGGGGTGCGACGCAAACGCGACATGCCTTTTCCTTTTACTGGCAACGTGCTCGTGCGTTGCGACGGGTCCAAAGTAGTAGAATAGTAGTACTTGTTCACAAACTTGAAAGAAATCACTCTTGTTTTGATATACTCCTAATATATTACTTTTCACACAAAATATATTTCTCAGGCTGTTTTGATGAGGTGAGGGAGGGATGTGGTTGCTTTCAGATAATAAGGGGTTTTCTGCAAATTGGAGCAGAGAAGTGGGCTATTGTTGCAAAAATGCCACAACTTACCTCACAGCCATTAGATGCAGATCTAATGGTCATAAACGACGGATGGCAGACACACCACCATCACCAACTGAGTCTTTTATAGGAGTAGGAGTAGAGGAAAATGTATAAATTGTAACATTTGGTTCTGCTCCTTGGCACGATTGATAGATAGAAATAACGATTGGAAACGCTATGGCGGGGCTATTTCCGCCAGATAAGCAGGGTACGTAGTAGCTAGGTTGGCGCATCGTCGGTTTGGTCACATGCGGTCCGACATGTTCTAGTGTATCTAGCAAGATGCCCGTGCGTTGCACGAAGTTGATGGAAAAGGTAAGCACAACTTATAAATTGACGGATGGAGTACTAGCTACAGTGATGCATATAATTAAGCAAAGGGATCGCACATGTCGGTATTGACTGGAACGAGAATGCAATAGCAGAATAAGAATTAAGGGCAAGATGATGCGATCGCAGTGGTGGTTACAGGAGGCAAGAAGAAAGATGCATCCATCAACGTACGACCTCCTCCTCCTCAACTTAGTGCGCCGAGCCACCGACCTGCGGCTAAGGAGCGGCGGCTTTTGTGGCGAGGTCAAGGTGCTTCTCAGCAAAGGCTTCCAGCCGGTTGAGGAAGGCCAACGTCGTAGCGTCCTCAGTGGCCTTGTAGATACCTATGTACACTATGTGCTTGTACATGTGGATGTGTAGGTCGACGAATTCTTGTAGGGCGAGGCGCCTCGCGGCGAGCGTGACCTCCAGGTGGACATTCTTCGTGGCATCGGCGGGCAGTCGTAGGGCCACCAGTGCTTGAAAGAGATTCCGGCCATGGAGGCCGATTAGGGTGGTAGGCAATGAGGAGCCCGGCCGCGCGGGCTGGAGGAGTACGGCGATGTCGTCCCCAAGCTTCTTGAGGATGGTGAACTTGTTGGTGGTGGCAACGATCATCTGGTCCAACTGAGAGTCATAGTTGGCGTTGACGGCGGCCATCCACCAGCCGGTCACGAACACCATCTGGAGACGATCCTCGGCGCCATGCCGCAGGCCGGCATCGTGGACCATCTGGCACAGCCGCTTGCCGCTCGCGCGCATCGCCGCCATGGGTCTGGAGTGAGCAGTTTTGCGCTTAGTGTAGGTGCTTAGGCAAATGCTTAGGTGTGTACGATGTGGTAGATGCATTGGAATGGAGGGGCACCTTTATATGAGTGCAAACTGCGTTGCATTCACATCGTGCAGCCTCCTTTCCCGGTCCTCCTCCCATTACTTCCCTCATGCATGCACGGTGCTAATTGAAGGAGGATGCATCATTGGCCGTTCAACATTTCGGGAACCGCTACCCCTCCCTCGTCTGCATTAAAGCTGTATCGGGAACTGCGCTGTCCGTTGTCAAATCGAATAGTACTGCGTCTCCCGCTGCACGCCCAGCTGAACACGCCTCCTCGCCTCCATCAAACCCCTCCGTTAAACCCGCATGCAAACCGAGAAACCTACTCCGGCCACACGTCCATTCATGAGTGGGCCGGAATTAAATGCAACACTGGCCGAGCTCCTCCCGTCCGCCCTCAGTTTAAACTAGGCCAGACGCCGGCCAAGCTCCCACCATCCGCCCTCTATTTAAAGGAGGCCAGACAGACAGTAGGCAAGAATCGCACCCCTCCGCCGCTCCCCCATCTCCTCCTCCACCATTTTCTCCACTCTTTCGATGGCTTCCCAGGAGCCATTCTCCGGTATACTACCTAGTTGGGTGGCCCACCGAGCCCTCCGGACACGGGCGAGGCCGCTCGGTGCTTCATCAACCTCGATTGGCCCAACGGAACCAGTTGCCGCCCCAATCCGGCGCGTCGTTCAGCAACTCGCCGCTCCAGTTCAGCTCGATGAGGAGTGGCGAGTTGCTCCCCGTCGGCACGGCGGCGAGCACGCCGGTATGGGCGTCGTCACTGTCGCGTCGTACCGCGCCACTAGTGTCTGCGGTGGCCACGCCTCCCGTGTCTGTGGGCGCGCCTCTCGTGCCTGCGGCCGCGCCTCCCGTGCCTGCGGCAACGCCATGCAGGCAGAGACAGAAGCCGGGTGTGTGGAGAGCGACGAGTCGGTGGCCAGATTCTCCATGTCCGCCGCCATCATCAAGGAGAAGTAGAACACGGGAGGCGGCGGCCACTTGGGTCCCATGAAGGCCACCGCCGAGGCGATGACTGTGCATTCAGGTGGTTTCTTTGCTGCTTCGTCTCTTCCGAGGACCTTCGTCGACCCCGCAAGTGTCTGCCGGACATGAGGAAGACAATGGGATCCGCGGGCGGCCATTTAGATTAGGTACTCCCTCTCCTGCTGGCAGGAAATATTTGTTCTAAAATGGATAAATTGGATGTGTCTATAACTAAAATAAGTCTAGATACATCCATTTCTAGGACAAGTATTTCCGGACGGAGGGAGTATTAATTATACCAAGAGAGCCGGATTAGCACCGCTTAGTTCATGTAAATGTAATGAAATCCATCATGTTTATATGAAGATCCAGCCTTTTTATACGAAATCCTGCATGCTTGTATGAAAACAGTCCGTGTTTGCATGAATTTCATCTGGTTGGTTAGAGTTGTGAAAATGTATGCCGCTGGTGTTTGATGTCGTCCTCCGCGGAAGGAAGCGGGAGGAAATTTGCCGGCTGCCGTTGGAGATGCTCTTATGCTGGAAATAATAGAGTCACATCCAATCCATTTGAGTTAATTGCATGTATGATTCTCCCTCTACAAAAACTTGATTGCATGTACAGTGTACACATGACTTGCAGGGTGGCTACAGCTTCGTACAGAAAGTTTAAAAGAAACAAGTCCATCCTTAATCTTGTATTCTAAGTACTTTGTGGGTTCCACTGTCAGTACAGTAGCGAAAGAAGTATATATTAAATAAGTAATATATAATATAAAAATCTAAAGGTAAAGACAGAATTCAAACTCAGGTCATTGCGTTGCAAGCATCTGGCGCTAACCAGTCCAGCACATTTTTGTTGTAGACCATGCTTGAGATATATCTCCATGTCTACTCTTATACTCCATCTGTTCCTAAATATTTGTCTTCCTCAGATTTCGAATGGAGTACCACATACAGATGTGTATGTAGACATATTTTAGAGTGTAGATTCACTCATTTTGCACCGTATGTAGTCGCTTGTTGAAATCTCTAAAAAGACAAATATTTAGGAACGGAGGGAGTAGAAAACAAAGTTGGTGATGATGGTGTGCGTGCCATCCTGCAATATAGGCCCTCGGATTTATATCTAACGGATAGGAAGGAAACTATCGCAATTTTGCAAAAAGATACCCACACCCCTCTCCACGTTTGCAAATAAGGCCTTCCCTCATTGATCCTTTTCTCTACCCTTACTAGCGATGTGCCCATGCGTTGCAACGGATCCAAAATAGAATAATACATGTTCGCAAACTTGAAAGAAAAACACTCTAGTTTGGTGTATATATCACTAAAAATATAATCGTATTAGGTTTCACTCAAAATATATTCCTTGTGGCTGTTTTGATGAGGTGGGGGAGGGATGTGGTTAGTTTCAAGATACTAAGGGGTTTCTGCAAATTGGAGCAAAGAAGTGGGGTCTTGTTGCAGAAATGCCACGACTTACATCATAGTCATTAGATGCAGATGTGATGGTCAGAATTGACGGATGGCAGACACACCATCATCACCAACTGAGTCTTTTATAGGAGTTAGAGATAAGAAAACAGAGTTGGTGATGATGGTGTGCCTGCCGTCCTGCAATATAGGCCGTCCGATTTATATCTGACGGATAGGAAGGAAACTATGGCAATTTTGCAAAAAGATACCCACACCCTTCTCCACATTTGCAAATAAGGCCTTCCCTCGTTCATCCTTTTCTCTCACAAGATAAACTACTCATATAAATGCATCTTGATGTTCCGTGCAATGCATGGGCATCTTGCTAGTCTCTCACAAGATAAACTACTCATAGAAATGCATCTTGATGTTCTGTGCAACGCACGGGCATCTAGCTAGTTTCTTTTAAAATAGTTACTGCGATAATTGGGTTGAAGTGATATATTATATGTCTGCTCCGAATGATTTCAGATTCACTAGTAATAACAAAGAAAAGGTTGTCTTGTTAATTAACAAAAAACAGGGTGAAAACTATCACATGAGGCGGGTGAAAACAAGGCACATTGGTTCAGCGTCATCGTCACTACAGCTGTGCGCGCGCGAGAAGTCTACATATCGAGGGGGCTACGGAGAAAAGGACGTATCTTGTGTGTTTGAGCGAGGCATAGAGACACAATGTTTGAGAGAGAAACCGATTGACAGATTAAGATCAGATCGAGTTGTCACCCTTCTGCCGTCATTGTTGGGGTTGGGGGGTGGGGAAGGGGAGGGAGAGAAAGACGTATCGAGAGTGTGCACGGTAGGCACAGAGGCACAACTAGCGAGTGTGTGTGTGTATGTGTGTGTTTGAAAGAGGAGTAGATAGATTACTATCAAGATCGAGGTGCCACCCTACTCCTTCGGTGTCGGGTAGTGTGTGTGTGTGTGTGTGTGTGTTTGTGTGTGTGTGTGTGTTTGAGAGAGAAGCCAGTCGATAGATTAGTATCAAGATTGAGGTGTCACCCTACTCCTTCGGTGTCGGGAAGTGTGTGTGTGGGTGGGTGGGTGGGGGGGCAGTGACACTCACATATCTCTACTCTTATAAAAAACAGAGTTGGTGATGATGGTGTTCCTGCCATCCTGCAGTATAGGCCATCCGATTTATATCTGACGGATAGGAAGGAAACTATGGCAATTTTGCAAAAAGATACCCACACCCCTCTCCACATTTGCAAATATGGCATTCCCTTGTTCATCTTTTTCTCCCACAAGATAAACTAATCATACAAATGCATCTTGATGTTCCGTGCAACGCATGGGCATCTTGCTAGTAGGGAGAAGGAGTTTGTGTGACCCATATCTATATCAAGGGATAGGTAGATAGGTTGTGTGCGAGGCATACTTAAAGCATCACGGAGATAAACAAATGGTGTGCATGCAAGTGCCGGAAAAAATGAAGCGATAAACAATGTCTACGCGCGCGCGCGTGTGTGTGTGAGAGAGATAGAGAGAGAGAGAGCGAGATCTCAAAACAAAAGGTGATCTGCTGGAATCCCATTGTATATATTCATATGGTTCCAGAACTCGAGTTAACCTTAGGCATATGTGTGAGAGACATAATTATCCTTTGAGACGTTAGTGGCTGTGGGTGGGCGGAATTAAAGGGGTGGGCATGTTCGACAGAGAGAGCGTGTGTGTTTCTGTGTGAGAGACTTGTAGGATGGGGTAGAAATACGAATTCTAACCTTGACGGAGGGAGAGAAATACACGAAGTGCACGTGTGTGATTCCGATGCCCACGGGGAAATGAGATATGTGTGCGTGTGAGAGAGATTGCACAATTCATTCACGTATCACTATCTAGAGATCGTGGACGTGCATCGCTTGAACATAAATCAATATCTACTTCGTATCGTGGCCAAAGGTACAATATCGATTCAACGCTATAAAGATTGGACACTCACATATCACATTTTTTTCTATCTAAATAAACCTTTTCAATTGTGCATGCCAAAGTTACAGTGATGTTTCTTCAAACAACCAATGTAGCTATCATGTACATGCACCATTGTTACTCTTGCATTCAAATTCATTAGTCTTGGATGATTTAAGGTTCTATTATGAAGTAATATATGTAATATACATATATGAATTCAGCAGGTACACAATTTATGAAATGGAGGCTATGTAATCATATGAGGTAACACTTTTAAGTAGCGGACTACAATATCCATTTCTTTTGTGGGACTACAATATCCATTTCTTTTTGTGCGCCTCTACACTAACACGTCAATGCATTATGTTTAAAGTAAATAACCAATGGCACTAAATTATCTATTTACACGAGAAATACATAGGCTGAGCGTTTGATCCCTTTTTTTGTGAACGCGCATCTACACCCGTACGATTGGCTGCGCCCGTGTGAACGTCCAAGTTATCGGCGCATCATCCCGAGTTATTGTCTTTTTTTTCTGGGGTGGACTTCACACTAGTTATTAACTTCTAACATGTGCCCCGTGTACACAGTCTCGCATGACCTTCCCGCTAGCACGGTCCAAAATTAGTTGAAACTGGATACGAACGATCCCGCGGGCGGCAAAATCTCCCGCCTCCTTCTAAAATTTCCGCCACCTATTCTTTAGCATGCGAAATTCCCCTTTTGTCCTTGGTGCACGGAGAACAACAGTAGCAATACCACCCTCATCTACATAATAGGTCAGGGCTGCTTTGGTAACTTCTGGTTCCCCCCACCACACGGCACCCCCATTTCCTCTCCCCTCCCGCAAAAATGACTAACTCCACAGCACCAGAGCATCTTACATCACGCCATCCGTACTTCATCGGCCTTTCTACCCCTCCCCTCTCTAAACCCTAGACTACTCATCCACCGGCGTACCAGAGCCCATTCACTGCCAGTGGCGTCCACCTCGCGGGTTCTGCTTCTGCGGCCGCATCTACCCCTCCCACCTCCACTAGAAACAAGTAGACTTCTCATCCACCACTGTACCACAGCCCATTCAGTGCCGGCCTTGTCCACGGCGCCAGATCTGCTTCGCCGGTACTCTCGTCAACCGCAGTGCATCTACAGCGGCTCATTCGTACTCCCTACCGGAGATGCTTCGTCCACACCCCCCCCCCCCTCGGAGCCGCCCCACCGACGGCCTCTGATCCTCTTCGCCGACACCTTCCTCAACCCTACCGAGGCCGCTTCGCCGACACCATCGTCAACCCTACCGGAGTAGCTTCCCCTATACCATTCTCAACCCTACCGGGGTCACTTTGCCAACTCACAAGTCCACGGCCACAGATCCGCTTCGTTGTACCCTCATCCAACCTACCGGAGCAGCTTCTGACGCCCCGTCCACGGCCACAGATCCGCATCGTCGACACCATCCTTAACCCAACCACAGGAGCAGCTTCACCGATGCCCTCGTCCACGGCCACAGATCCGCTTCGCCCACACCATAGTCTACCCTACCGGAGCCGCTCCACAAACACCTACTCGTCAGTTCTAGATCTCCTTATCGGACCCCGACAGCCAGCGCAGTGTCATCACCCTTGACGTTTCTAACCTGACTCCCACCGTCTGGCAAGATGCCCACCATGCACCACGGCCTAGGTACTTGTCACCTTTAAACCTGTCCAGCATCACCTGCCCGATGTACTTCAAATATATTAACAGGTCGCTGTTACCTTTATGCAACTGGCAAAAACTACAAGGACGATGTTTCTTCTGGATCTAACAGCTTGGCCAACCAAGATCCTGGACTGAGGCATTGCTATGATCTTGTAAGTGCGTCTCTCTCTCTTGTATTGTTGTGTGCCTGCCAGCGTGCTTTGCTAGGATTTTCGACCAGTAATCCCTTTGTGCAGACAATGATTTCTACTACTGGCTGCTAAATTAGATATGTAGATGTCATACATGATACTACCTCCTACCTCCGTTCCTAAATATAAGTATTTCTAGAGATTCCACTATAGGCTACATACGGAGCAAAATGAGTGAATCTACACTCGAAAATGCATCTATATACATATGTATGTGGTCCATACTGGAATCTCTACAAAGACATATATTTAGGAACAGAGGTAGTACATTACACAAAATCGTAGGTGGCATGTAAGAATTCCAGTGCACTACATTAGGCTCCCTTAGAGTGCATGCTAGTCCAGCACACAGAGTCATGGCTAGTTTATGCTACGCACACAATCATTAATAGGTGGTTTAAATATGCGCAAGGGATATGCAATGTATTATCATGTAGAGATGTCTGAAATTAGCCGTGTCAACTTGCAGATAGGGTTACACAATGAAAAAGTACAAGATGTATGTGGCAATTTCATGGAACATCGCAAAAAAAAAAGGAGAGGCAGCGGTGAGCCTATACAGTGTGCTATGGTAGGTCACTCCTCCATTGCAATCATCATGACATGTTATTTGTACGTCAGTTCTATTGGCCAAGTTTCTTAGGGACAGTTATTACGAGTTATCCTAAGAAAATAAGCACATGTGAATATAAGCTCCAGGTAATAAGCCAACCAGTTCTTTTCATTGCCTTCCTTTTCAGCTTATCTTTGGTATGATCAGTGAAAAGTCTAGATTGCATTATATTTTTTCATTTTGCTGCCCATATGAAAAATAGTTTGACTTGCAAACATCACAAATTGAACCCAGTGTAGTAATTAATATGATAGGAAAACAGACCATCACTATTTGTTCAAAATGCAAATACAAAGATACCATCTACTTGGCACAATCTACTTTGGTCAATGTCTTCCATAGAGATCCCATTGCCTAATTTAAACGAAGAACGCATGAACCACATTTAAATGAAGAACAATTATTTATTGAAACTTGATGGTCCAAGTGGCTGGTTATTATCATACAGCAGCACCACCTGAAAGCATCATATAGCAGTGGCAGCAGCTCATAGCAACTCATCATACAGCAGCACCAGTAGTGTGCAATTCATCATATACCAGCAGCAGCTCATAGCAATTCATCATATAGCAGCAGCAGGAGCAGCTCATAGCAATTCATCATATAGCAGCAGCAGGAGCAACTCATAGCAATTCATCATACAGCAGCAGCAGGAGCAGCTTATAGCAACTCATCATATAGCAGCATCAGCTCATAGCAATTTATCATATAGTAGTAGCAGCTCATAGCAATTCATCATATAGCAGCAGCAGGAGTAGCTCATAGCAATGCATCATATAGCAGCAGTAGAAGCAGCTCATAGAAATTCAGCATATAGTGGATCAGAATGAAAATTTGGCAAAAAGTCAGAGGAGATCCTCACCTTGTTGGATGAGCTCATCCTTCAACAGCACCTCAAGGCCACGGCCTAGGAGGAGGGGAGTGGGAATAAGGTGCCTTTTGCTGCAGTGTGGCATCAGCCGTAGTTGTGCGGCGCCCGCCGGAGTAGTGCGTTGGACGGACCACAGTGGAGCAGGTGCTGGAGACCATGAGAATGAGGGGCGGCACCAGAGGGAGGAGCAGCCAGGGATATTTTCCCCTACCTGCCGGCCATGTATCCTAGCTGGACAGAGCATCGTTGAGGACTAGGCCAAATGGGACCAGAGGCGACGGCTCGCTGAAGGAACCCTAGGGCTACAGGCAGGGGATCGAGGTAGAGGGAAAGGGAAGAGGAGATGCAAGCGGGAAGGGCAATGAACGCTTACGTGTTTGTTTTTACCTGAGGGTCAGGTCTGACGCGGGCGTGAGCAGTTGCATTTTGAGTGTAATATAGGCAGACAACAGAGTAATTTCACTATTCCCCTTCCCTTCAATTTTTAGTGAGCTTCTACCCGAAACACCCCCTCCAAAGCGAAATAAGTTAAGCCCAAGCCCATAACTCAAAAATGACTTCTTTTCATCTTTTATGGCTTATTTTGACAATAAGCCCTGAAAAGGCGGAATCGAACTGGCCCTTAACCTGCAATTCAATTGTGCGTGCAATGATGAATCACTCCTGCCTGCTATAGTGTACATTTAGGCATCATCATACATGGCATAACCTAATACATGTGCATTCCATTGTAGAATCTAGAATATGCAATGTTTATGTTAGTTCATACGTTGCACATGATGTTTAAATGCCCCTTAAATCTGGTCAGTCAAGTGATGGTCTTTAAGCCTCCTTCTTTGCTTCTTTTCTTGACATGTAAGATTTGCTCACACATATGTTCAATTGTTGTTCGCATCAGCCGGCCATACTAGGACTGTTTGCTTTGATTACTTGTTATTCTTGACCTAACACTCTAACAGAGCTTGTCAATGATTTAAACACTAAGGGCTGCTGTAGTGGGGCCTTGTCTAACTCATAGGTGACATAAAGGTCTGGCTATACACTAAAGTAGGCTCTCCAAGAGTACCTGGAGATCCAGTTCGAAGGTATGCCTAGTTTTTACATAGTGCAGACATAGTAAATCCTCATTTCATTGTCTGCAAGTGCAAGAGATGTGGCACGTTTCATTATGTGGTATTTTTTTGTTATAATCTCATCCTTTTGTGTTGTTCACAGACTGGAAAGTATGCATATTTATCTTCCAATGAGACGAGTAACTAGTTTGTGTCACCTTGCAGAGGGGGTGCAATGAAGATAAGATTGAGGATTTCCAAGTACAAGATGTTAGGAAGGAGCCTTGCAAGAGAAGTAGGAGCTGCGCTGAGCCTGTTCAACCAGTTAAGGTAAGTCACTGTATCCAACTCAACAGGTCAATTCCTTGTTTGTTTCAGGCATAGTTAATTTGCTCTTTTCAATTGCTTTATTTGTCCTCAGTTAATGAGATGCCCAAACAATGATGCCTAATGTTGGGTACTTGTATAACTATTAGTTGACATAATTAGAGGCCTTACCATTTAATTACTCTGGCGAAGTGAGCTTTGAAGTCTATTAACCAACTATTATTATATGAGGCTCACAATCTATTTTATACTAGGCTAATGATTGCATAGTTTTGCTTGCTGTAGTAGGTTTGTATGAATCCCTCTGCTGTTCATTATGCTCCCTAAGACTTTAATTGAGCTACAGAATGGCCAACTTCTTGCTTACTTATACGCAATGTGCTGTCTAAATTTGTAACTTGTCTGTGTTTTGGATTGGGCCCCAACATCATGCTCCTCTGGTGAGCTAAGAGAGATTTCTGTATGCACGCTGCACAGACTACCTTTTTTATAATTTTTAAAATATCACCTGCTTATGCTTCATGACGTGTAACATTATTGTTAGTCCTGTTTTGCCATGTACAAAATAGTCTATCTTGCTCGCTTCACTGTTGTAACTATATTTTTGCCCTAGTCATGTGTACTTACAAAAACATTTCAGGATGAAGTGACATCAACACAAAGATCTGCGAGCATGCGGCATGGCCATTACCGAATGATTATGGATTGGAATTGGAATGTGTTGATGTTCTCGAGCATCAACTAGAGGTGGCAAGACAACGTGTACATGATTCTCAACGTACAATCAACAAGTTGAGACTGGACATGCAGGTATTAGATGCAGGAGTCAAAAAAATGAAACAAGACACTGAGGTAACCACGAAGGAATTGGAGATTTTGCAAACTGAAATTTGTGCTATCTGAATCCGGCCAATCCTTTTTTCTGAAGAGATTATAGTTCAAATGGTAAGTTCTGTTGATGCATGTCCATGATGTATGAGCTTTATTTGTCCAGTGTATGTAATTTGCTGTTTGTGTATGCTTTATAATCACCAGTGTTGAACTATAATGCCCAGTGGGTATATTCGGCTGTAATTTCTTTATTGTATAGTGTAGGATTATTCTACGTTTCTATGCTATTTATTGTATAGTGTATGTTTTTTAGAGGCGATAGTATAGAGTAGGATATTTGTTGAATATGCTATATCGTTGAAACGGGGGCCAACACGCCTAAACATTTCCTAGACGCCATACAAACGAACAAACATGTGCAGTCAAAGCAGGCCTTAATTGGGCTGGTCAAAATAATATTAATTGGATCCCAAATGGGCCCACCGTAACAACGGCTCTTAGCAGGCCGTCAACAGGCCTAAAGCTCGATAGGGCCGTATAAATCGAAATGGCCTGCGGGCCTTTAGCAGGCCGAAATAAATGTCAATTTTGTCTCGGCCCTTTTACTTTATGGGCCAGTAGGAGGCCGAAAGTGTTATGGGCCAGAGGAGGCCCAATTTGCAAACTAGGCTTTTAACAGGCCGAAAGTCGCGTTGGGCTGAAATGATGCCCTACGGAACATGGGCCCCTAATGGACCTAAAGTCAAAGGCCCAACTGTTGTGCGGGCCCTTAATAGGCCGAGAGAAAAAAAGGGCTAAGAGTTGGCCCATTTACCGAATGTGCCGAGGACAGGCCTAAAGTCACAGCGGGCTAGAATTGGCCCAACTGCAGAATGGGCCGAGAAAAGGCCGAAAGACGTTCCAGGCTGGAACTGGCGATGGGCTGCTAACAGGCCGAAAGAAGCTCGGGCCGCAATTGGGCCCAAAAATGTAGCGGGCTGTTAACGGGCTTAAACTGACGATGGGCTGGAAATTGTCGAATCTAGAATGGGCCTTTGATGGGCCGATTCTGTGTAACTTGTATGGGCCATACTTGTAAATGGGCCTGACTCAAGTAGGTCGCTAATGGATCTGCCCGCTTATTTTGACAGGCCCGGCCTTTTCATCAGAATGGGCCTCTGTTGGGCCGTGCCATGTGTCGACATGTCATAGGCGCCTCCTGTCCAATGAGTGGATGACATTTGTCCGAACGTTGAGCCGACACGTGTTTCCTCCGGCCAATGAGAATTTTACATGTGGAAAATTCCCATTGGTACGGGCTGTAAACGGGTTATCGGATCCAAACCGGACCCGATAGCTTAACGGCGTTCCGTTACGGTGGATGCCATGTGTTGGTCACCCTTGACGAAAGCACTTCTATGACGCGTGATTTATCGTCATGGAAGTGGACACTTCCGTGATGATAATTTTGGTAATGTCATGGAACACTTCTACGACAGCACGGGTATGACTATCTTGATTCTGTCATAAATTTGTCATGGATGTACATGCATGTCGGTGTACAAAAGTAGGGGCTCTCCTTTTGACCCCTTTACTTGTGCACGGGCAGTCAGAGCCACGCGCCGCGGCCACACTTAGCAGGGCAGAGGAGGGAAGCCGAAGAGAAGCCAAAGCACAAGACAACCAAGGCAACGCCAAGACCAGGAACACAGGAGAGCAAGAGGGCGAGGTAAGCTCCCTCGGCAAGATCCTTGCCGAGGCAGCCTCCGCAGCCCCAGCAAGAGCCTTGCCGGGGCAACCTGCCCGATGCCAGCAGAGCAAGCCACCCTTGAGCCCATGGGTCCCAACACACCAACTACATTGGAACCAAGGCTCGGGAGGCGCCTCTGAGGTGGCATGCAGATCTTCATCAAGATCATAAACATGTGAGATCAGATGAGGACCAGAAGACGGTGACCCTCGGCGGGATCCTAGCCAAGGAAATCCACAAGATCCCCGGCAAGCACCTTGCCGGGGACGACTGCAACTCCACGGCAAGACCCTTGCCGAGCCCCCGACAAGACCTTTGCCGAAGGCATCAGCGGGGCCACTGCCAGGCCCGCGCCAGCCAAGACTCCACCGTCGTCCCCAAGCAGCTGCTAGCTCAACCAGCTGGGCAGGCACCTGTGTGGCGACGGGCGGCCTCTACACCGACTCAGCAAGCACGTGCGTGGTGGCATGCAACCCTTCGTGAAGGCTCCACCACCACGCTAGCCCAGCAGCCAGCCAACGTGGCGCCACGATGCCTCGTCAGCTCAGACGCTTGTCAAGGCCAGACGAGGCGGCGACAGCTGGGGCGTGCTTCCTTGCCGACCCCGATAAAGCAAGGGGGGGCACGTTGGCAGCGCATTAAATGTGTTTGTCTGACGGTCCCAGAGGATAGGCTTATCAACTATAGACCTTTCCACCTCCTGTGTGCCACTGTGGCAACCCCTTTTTGCCTATAAAAGGAGGCCCGAGGCGACCAAGAGAGGGATTCGGCTCTTTTGGGCAAGTTGCACCCCGTAGCTAGCTCAAGAACACAAGAACAGTCAATACACCCACCAAAGCAGGACTAGGGTATTACGCATCTTCGCAGCCCGAACCTGGGTAAACGATCCGTGTGCTTCCTGTCAGACCTGCTCTTTGCACAACCTTGCGTCCGCCGACCGTAGAAGGGATCCCAGTGATCCCATAGGTGTCGTTCCCACCGACATCTTTGGCGCGCCGGGTAGGGGACGCAGTTGTGAAAATCTGGTTGATTGAAGCAGCGGCTTCATCGTGGCCGTCGTTCCAAGGAAGAAGACGACCAAGCATGATGGCGCCGTCTGCGGATGCGGTGGGCGCCCTTACAACGACAGAAAAGCTAAGTCATGTGAAACTTTAAGCAATTTCCTTTTTATATATGAGGTTATTGTCCTCGAAGGTCCTACCCTATGTATGGAAACCTGCACGCGAAGGGGCCCTTCCGCAATTGGCAACGCCCTTGTTCTGTTTCAAGTCCGCTCAACAGCTCAAGCGGCCGTGTCGAGAGTGGCAGGGTAGCCTTCCGCAATTGGCAACGCTCTCGATTCTGACTCGAGTCAAGCTCGACAGTTCGAGCGGCCACGTTGAGAGCGGTAAGGTGGTTCGCTCGGCAGCAAGCACACCCGACAGGCCATTCGGGATCCGTCCTCAAGTTGCCGCCCTGGGTTTACGCGCCGGCAAGCCTACCCGGTTAGCGTAGGGTGAACATACAAAGGAAGATCGAATAGGAAGATGACATGCATCATATCAAAAGTACTGTAGAGTTATATTACATCAAGTGTTGCTGCGGTTCTAACTAAAGATAAAAATTGTCTTGGTCGTGAACCTACAGCGGCAGTCAAAAACGGGGTGCCTAGTCCCGGCGCAGGCCCTCCACCCTCTGGATTCCGTCGATGCGGCTGATGATGGGCTTGATACGCTCATTGAGCACCGTGAGGTCCACATCCTCCGGCAAGCTCTCCAGCGCAGCTTCGAAGTCGAGGTTGGGGTTCTAGTGCGCCACCTTGGTGAGGACCTTGGTCATGGCACCCCGCCCGATTGGAGTGGAACTGCTCCAGGGCCCCGAGGACGCCCTCGAAGAAGATGGTCAGCTTGGCTTTGGGGCTCACGTTGCGCTCCGGGGTATACCTCACGTTTGGCATCCCCATGGTAGCCCGCTGCATGGTGATCCTGCCAGCGACGCCTTCGAGGCGCCCGATCCAGCGATTCTCACCCTCCACAAAGTCTTTGTGGTTGGCGGTCTCGTTCTTCCGCAGCTACTTCTTAGTCTCCAGGTCCTTGGCCAGAGCCTCCTCCCGGGCCTTGCCCTCCGACAGCATCCCCTCGAGACCCTCCAGCTTCAGCTTGAGGTCTTTGATGGAGTTGTTGGCCTCGGAGAGCTGCCCAGCCCTGCTGAGGACCGCGCCCTGCGCCTCAACCAGAGCGTTGTTGAGCGTGTCCATCTCCTTGGACAGCTTCAGGACCTGAACTTTCAGCCCATCCCGCTCCACCTCCAGCTCCTTCACCTTGTCAGCGTGAGCCAGGTCCTGGGCATTGAGTGCCTCTCCGTGCCTCTGCTCCAGCTCTTGGGTCCGCTGCACGACGAGTTTCTCCACCTCCCCGTCCTTGTCGCGGAGAGTCGCAGCAAGCTTCTCCTCGCGAGCGGCAAGGTCCTCCTCCTGGGAGTTCAACACGGCCTGGTGCTGGGTTCGAGCGGCCTCGGCTTCGGCGGACAGGTTCTTCGCCGTCTCCTGGGCCTTCTCGATGTCGGCCCGCTGCATGTTGAGCTCCACCTCGCGCTTGGCCAGCTCGCCCTGGGCGGCCTTCAGCTCCTCACAAGCTTGGCAGAACCAAGTTTGCGCCTCGGCGACGCGTCCCTTGAGGTCCACCTCCGCCTTGTCCACCGTTGCCATCCGAGACTTGGCCTTGTCCAGGAGGGCGCGGTGGAGCGCCTGGAGCTTCCGAAAGCTAGCGCCCATGGCCTGGAGAAGCCGCTCCTCCTGAGAACCGTCGCCACCACCGCTCGGCTCGTCAACAACCTCGAGCCCGGCGGCGGCAAGCACTTCCTCGTCGAACACCTCTCCCTCGATGGGCGCCCTGGAGCTCGACGTCCCTGGAAGGTGGACGAAAAGGTCGTCGCTCACCTTCAGATACCTGCCGGAGCCAGAGGCAGCGGAGGAGGAAGGCTGGTCATCAACCACCTCCTCCTTGGTAGCGGACTTGCTGGCCTCCCCGGCAGGCCCCTTGCCGGCCTCCTCGGCAGTAGCTTTGTCGAGCTCCCCGGCAGGCCCCTTGGCCGCGTCTCTCGGCCTCCGCCTCGGTGCCCTTGGTGACATCCTCGATGACGGTGTCTATATCCTCCAGATCCGTCGAGGGAGGATCTGGATACCGAGAAGGGGATGAGGCGAAGCCGAGACCAAGACTCGGAAAGAACAGAAAAAGAGCGGGGACGGAAGGCAAGTGACTTACCAGTGTCGGGCTGGGAAGCAGAGGTCCCCTCCCCGCCAACATTTGGCACCGAGGCGAAGCCACCAGAGCCCGAGTTCGCCTCCTCCTCCTCCTCCGTGTGCATGGGCTCGGTGCTTGGCGCCCTTGCCGGGGACACCCCTCGGGGTGGCGTGGTCGATGGGGGCAGCGTGTTGGGGGTGGCCTTCAGTGGCTCCTCTTGCTGCTGTCCTCCTCTTGCGATCTCGGCAAGGTCGGCGCCAATGGATCATGCCCACCAACACACGTCAACGAGGAGCGAGCGGCGAACTTACGCTGGGGGCTGCTGTCCGGGCTGCTCACCACCACTAGTGGCGCCCTCGAGGTGCCCGCCGGGGGCTGGCCGCCCGCCGAGGACCTGGCCCTCTTCACCCTCTGGGCCAGCGTCTCCACGTCCCTACAAAAATGGAAACAATCCAAGATAAGCGGCACAGTTTGAGGAGATGGAGATGACAAAAAGGGGGAGGGAACAAGAAGCTTACTCCTCCTCCACCTCCTCCTCTGCTGCCTTCCTCTTCCTCCTTGGGCTGAGGGACCCGAAGTCAAAGACGACCTCCGCGTCGACGTCTGCCGGAGGAGGGGAAGAAGGCGGAGTCTGAACGTGCTTGGACGACGAAGAGGCCGATGCTTTCTTCTTCGCCACCGCGGCCTTCACCAACTTCTTCGCCGCCGTGGCCCTTGTCTGGCGCGCGGACCCCTCCTGGGCTTGCCGTGGTTGTACGGCCCTGCCAGGCCGGACCGGCTCGCCAGAGGTGGCCCGCCGCAGGACTCGCCCTCTCCCCGCGACCGGAGGGTCGACAGCCTCGGCCTCCTCCTCCAACAACTCATCAACCACATCTTCGACAAGAGGGCCCCGGTGCCGGCGTTGCTGGCTTCCCCAGCGGACTCCGCCCACTGGGCAAGCTCCTTCTCCTCCGCGGCCGCCACGGCCTTATCCTCCACGCCGCCGGCACTGCCGGCCTCCTTGGTGAGCTCCGCCTCCGCCGCCCTGGCGGCGATGTAGTCCAGCTCCGCCTGGGTGGTGTCCTGGACGAGCCGCGGCTCATCGCGGACGTACTTCTCCTCCAGGGTGTCGAAAAACTCCTGCACCTGCTCCTCCGGCGGCTCAGCCCAATTTGGGACAAGGTCGTGCGCGTTGAACTCCGGCATCATGGCGATGATGTCGTTTCGACGCGAGTTGTTGCTCAGCGGGACCACCCCCGCCGGCAACTTAAACAAGGGCCCCTTGGCGACCTTGCCGGCCTTCACGGCGGCCTTCGCGGCCTTGCCGGACCGCTCGACCTTGCCGCCGCGGTTCACGTCGAGCTGGAAGAGCCGCTGGCAAAAGTGGGCGTGCCCCATCACCATGAGGTTGTGGTCGAGGCCAGGGCGAAGCCTCATGATGTCGGCCACATTCGTGAAGAGCTAGGTCGACCTCCCCTTGTTGTGCAGCGGGGCGATTCGGCGGCGGATGAAATCCGCCCCGATCATCTCGAGGGTGAGCCCGGCCTCGGTGAGGCGAAGAATCCTGGTGGTGGCGACCGTGAGCTTCGCATCATCAGCATCAACATCGCTCCAGTCACTTCGATGAACCGGCGGTGCCAGGCGAACCTCGCAGAATGCTGGTGGATCCTTCTCCTCAATCTAGCACCACCGGCCCCGCCACTCCTCCCACCTCTCCTTCTGAGCGCCCTCCGGGTATGTCCCCTTGGACCTTGGGATCCAGGCGACACAACCGGAAATGGCGCCCCTCTTTTGGATCCGAGGGAAGAAGTAGTGGCGGAAGAGCGCCGTGTTGGGATGCACCCCGACGAAGCCCTCGCAGAGGTGCGCAAAAAGAGCCATGCACGCCACAGCATTTGGGGTAAAATCCAAAAGGTGGAAGCCATAGATGTGCATGATGTCGCTAAAGAAATCAGAGAATGGGGGCAAAGGCCGCAAGAAAAGTAGTCGACGAACAACGGGTACTGATTCGGGCCGACCTCGGTGAAGGCAGCAGGGATGACGCGCGTGGCCGGGTGCCACTACAAAAAAACACACATCCGTGACATTTTGGGCCGAACGAATTTTTTTTCTGTCATACTTATGACACTTCTATGACGATAATTGTGACAAAACCCGGTATCATCATAGATGTGGTGGGGTCCTACTTCTATGACAAAAAATCATGACAGAAAATGGGCTTTTTGTTGGGGAACGTAGCAGAAATTCAAAATTTTCTACGCATCACCAAGATCAATCTATGGAGTAATCTAGCAACGAGGGGAAGGGGAGTGCATCTACATACCCTTGTAGATCGCGATGCGGAAGCGTTGCAAGAACGCGGATGAAGGAGTCGTACTCGTAGCGATTCAGATCGCGGTTGGTTCCGATCTAAGCGCCGAAACACGTCGCCTCCGCGTTCAACACACGTGCAGCCCAGTGACGTCTCCCACGCCTTGATCCAGCAAGGAGAGAGGGAGAGGTTGGGGAAGACTCCGTCCAGCAGCAGCACGACGGCGTGGTGGTGATGGAGGAGCGTGGCAATCCTGCAGGGCTTCGCCAAGCACCGCCGGAGAGGAGGAGGACATGGAAGAGGGGGAGGGCTGCGCCAGAACCTTGGGTTGCTGCTGCCCTCCCACCCCCCACATATATATAGGGGCAAGGGAGAGGGGGGCCGGCCCCCTCAGATCCAATCTGAGGAGGGGGCGGCGGCCAGGGGGGTTGCCTTGCCCCCCAAGGCAAGGGGGGCGCCTCCCCTTAGGGTTTCCCCAAACCCCCAGGCGCATGGGCCCTGGGAGGGAAGGCGCCCAGCCCACTAAGGGGCTGGTCCCTCTCCACATACAGCCCATAGGGCCCTCCGGGGCTGGTGGCCCCTCCCGGTGGACCCCCGGAACCCTCCGGTGGTCCCGGTACATTAACGGTGACGCCCGAAACTCTTCCGGTGGCCAAAACGGGACTTCCCATATATAAATCTTTACCTCCGGACCATTTCGGAACTCCTCGTGACGTCCGGGATCTCATCCGGGACTCCGAACAACATTCGGTAACCACGTATATCTAGTCCCTATAACCCTAGCATCATCGAACCTTAAGTGTGTAGACCCTACGGGTTCGGGAACCATGCAGACATGACCGAGACGTTCTCCGGCCAATAACCAACAGCGGGATCTGGATACCCATGTTGGCTCCCACATGTTCCACGATGATCTCATCGGATGAACCACGATGTCGGGGATTCAATCAATCCCGTATACAATTCCCTTTGTCAATCGGTATGTTACTTGCCCGAGATTCGATCGTCGGTATCCCGATACCTTGTTCAATCTCGTTACCGGCAAGTCTCTTTACACGTTCCGTAGCACATCATCCCGTGATCAACTCCTTGGTCACATTGTGCACATTATGATGATGTCCTACCGAGTGGGCCCAGAGATACCTCTCCGTTTACACGGAGTGACAAATCCCAGTCTCGATTCGTGCCAACCCAACAGACACTTTCGAAGATACCTGTAGTGCACCTTTATAGCCACCCAGTTACGTTGTGACGTTTGGTACACCCAAAGCATTCCTACGGTATCCGGGAGTTACACAATCTCATGGTCTAAGGAAATGATACTTGACATTAGAAAAGCTCTTAGCAAACGAACTACACGATCTTGTGCTAGGCTTAGGATTGGGTCTTGTCCATCACATCATTCTCCTAATGATGTGATCCCGTTATCAACAACATCCAATGTCCATGGTCAGGAAACCGTAACCATCTATTGATCAACGAGCTAGTCAACTAGAGGCTTACTAGGGACATGGTGTTGTCTATGTATCCACACATGTATCTGAGTTTCCTATCAATACAATTCTAGCATGGATAATAAACGATTATCATGAACAAGGAAATATAATAATAACCAATTTATTATTGCCTCTAGGGCATATTTCCAACAGTCTCCCACTTGCACTAGAGTCAATAATCTAGTTCACATCACCATGTGATTAACACTCACAGGTCACATCACCATGTGACCAACATCCATAGAGTTTACTAGAGTCAACAATCTAGTTCACATCACTATGTGATTAACACTCAATGAGTTCTGGTTTGATCATGTTATGCTTGTGAGAGAGGTTATTAGTCAACGGGTCTGAACCTTTAAGATCTGTGTGTGCTTTATGAATATCTATGTCATCTTGTGGATGCTACCACGCGCTACTTGGAGCCATTTCAAATAACTGCTCTACTATACGAATCCGGTTTACTACTCAGAGTCATCCGGATTAGTGTCAAAGCCCGCACCGACGTAACCCTTTACGACGAACTCCTTTTCACCTCCATAATCAAGAAAATTCCTTAGTCCACTAGATACTAAGGATAAGTTCGACCGCTGTCATGTGATCCATTCCCGGATCACTATTGTACCCCTTGACCAACTCATGGCAAGGCACACTTCAAGTGCGGTACACAACATAGCATACTGTAGAGCCTACGTCTAAAGCAAAGGGGACGACCTTCGTCCTTTCTCTCTCTTCTGCTGTGGTCAGGTGTTGAGTCTTACTCAATACTCACACCTTGTAACACAGCCAAGAACTCCTTCTTTGCTGATCTATTTTGAACTCTTTCAAAATCATGTCAAGGTGTGCGTTCTTTGAAAGTATCATCAGACGTCTTGATCTATCTCTATAGATCTTGATGCCCAATATGTAAGCAGCTTTATCCAGGTCTTCCTTTGAAAAACTCCTTTCAAACAACCCTTTATGCTTTCCAGAAATTTTACATCATTTCGGATCAACAATATGTCATTCACATATACTTATCAGAAATGTTGTAGCGCTCCCACTCACTTTATTGTAAATACAAGTTTCTAACAAACTTTGTATAAACCCAAAAACTTTGATCACTCCATCAAAGCGTATATTCTGACTCCGAGATGCTTGCTCTAGTCCATGGAAGGATCGCTGGAGCTAGCATACCTTTTAGCATCCTTAGGATCGACAAAACCTTTCTGATTGTATCACATACAAGCTTTCCTTACTAAAACTGGTAAGGAAACTTGTTTTGACATCCATCTGCCAGATTTCATAAATGCAGCTAATGCTAACATGATTCCGACGGACTTAAGCATCGTTACGGATGAGAAAATCTCATCGTAGTCAACTCCTTGAACTTTTGAAAATACTCTTTGCCACAAGTCGAGCTTCATAGACGGTAACATTACCGTCCATGTCCGTCTTCTTCTTAAAGATCCATTTATCTCAATGGCTTGCCGATCATCGGGCAAGTTCACCATAGTCCATGCTTTGTTCTGATACATGGATCCTATCTCGGATTTCATGGCTTCTAACCATTTGTCGGAATATGGGCCCACCATCGCTTCTCCATAGCTCGTAGGTTCATTGTTGTCTAGCAACATGACTTCCAAGACAGGATTACGTACCACTCTAAAGTAGTACGCATCCTTGTCGACCTACGAGGTTTGGTAGTGACTTGATCCGAAGTTTCATGATCAATATCATAAGCTTCCACTTCAATTGGTGTAGGTGCCACAGGAACAACTTCCTGTGCCCTGCTACACACTAGTTGAAGTGACGGTTCAATAACCTTATCAAGTCTCCATCATCCTCCCACTTAATTCTTTCGAGAGAAACTTTTCCTCGAGAAAGGACCTGTTTCTAGAAACAATCACCTTGCTTCCGGATCTGAAATAGGAGGTATACCCAACTATTTTGGGTATTCTATGAAGATGCATTTATCCGCTTTGGGTTCGAGCTTATCAGCCTGAAACATTTTCACATAAGCGTCGCAGCCCCAAACTTTTAAGAAACGACAACTTAGGTTTCTCTAAACGGTGTTGTCTCAACGGAATTGCGTGGTGCCCCTTTTAAAGTGAATGCGGTTGTCTCTAATGCCTAACCCATAAACGATAGTGGTAATTCGATAAGAGACATCATGGTATGCACCATATCCAATAGGGTGCAGTTATGATGTTCGGACACACCATCACACTGTGGTGTTCCAGGCGGTATTAACTGTGAAACACTTTCCACAATGTCTTAATTGTGTGCCAAACTCGTAACTCAGATACTCATCTCTATGATCATATCACAGACATTTTATCCTCTTGTCATGACGATCTTCAACTTCACTCTGAAATTACTTGAACCTTTCAATAATTCAGACTTGTGTTTCATCAAGTAAATACACTCAGCATCTACTCAAATCATCTGTGAAGTAAGAACATAACGATATCCACTGCATGCCTCAGCACTCATTGGACTGCATACATCAAAATGTATTACTTCCAACAAGTTGCTCTCTTGTTCCATCTTACTGAAAACGAGGCCTTTCAGTCATCTTGCCCATGTGGTATGATTTGCATGTCTCAAGTGATTCAATAATCAAGTGAGTCCAAACTATCCATCTGCATGGAGTTTCTTCATGCATATATACCAATAGACATGGTTCGCATGTCTCAATCTTTTCAAAAACAAGTGAGTCCAAAGATCCATCTACATGGAGCTTCTTCATGCGTTCTATACCAATATGACTCAAATGGCAGTGCCACAAGTATGTGGTACTATCATTACTATTTTATATCTTTTGGCACGAACATGTGTATCACCGCGATCGAGATTCATTTTAGGTGCAAGACCATTGAAGGTATTATTCAAATAAATAGAGTAACCATTATTCTCCTTAAGTGAATAACAGTATTGCGAGAAACATAATCCAATCATGTTTATGCTCAACACAAACACCAAATAACAATTATTTATGTTTAACACCAATCTCGATGGCAGAGGGAGCGTGCGATGCTTGATCACATCAACCTTGGAAACACTTCCAACACATATCGTCATCTCACCTTTAGCTAGTCTCCGTTTATTCCGCAGCTTTTATTTCGAGTTACTAACACTTAGCAACCGAACCGGTATCTAATACCCTGGTGCTGCTAGGAGTACTAGTAAAGTACACATTCATATAATGTATATCCAATATACTTCTGTCGACCTTGCCTGCCTTCTCATCTACCAAGTATCTAGGGTAGTTCTGCTTCAGTGACCGTTCCCCTCATTACAGAAGCACTTAGTCTCGGGTTTGGTTCAACCTTGGGATTCTTCACTAGAGCAACAAATGATTTGTTGTTTCATGAAGTATCCCTTCTTCCCTTGCCCTTCTTGAAACTAGTGGTTTTACTAACCATCAACAATTGATGCTCCTACTTGATTTCTACTTTCGCGGTGTCAAACATCGCGAGTTGCTCAAGGATCATCATGTTTATCCCTGATATGTTATAGTTCATCACGAAGCTCTAATAGCTTGGTGGCAGTGACTATGGAGAACCATCACCATCTCATCTGGAAGATTAACTCCCACTCGATTCAAGCGATTGTGGTACTCAGACAATCTGAGCACATGCTCAACGATTGAGCTTTTCTCCCTTAGTTTGCAGGCTTAAGAAACTTGTCAGGGGTCTCATACCTCTTGACGTGGGCACTAGTCTGAAATCCCAATTTCAGTCTTCGGAACATCTCATATGTTCTGCGACATTTCAAAAACGTCTCTGGTGCCACAATTCTAAACCGTTAGCATTACGCACTGAACTATCACGTAGTCATCAAAACGTGTATGTCAGATGTTTCGCAACATCTACAGACGACGCTGAGGTTCAGCACACTGAGCGGTGCATTAAGGACATAAGCCTTCTGTGCAGCAATGAGGACAATCCTCAGTTTACGGACCCAGTCCGCATAATTGCTACTATCAACTTTCAACTAAATTTTCTCTAGGAACATATCTTAAACAGTAGAACTAAAGCGTAAGCTATGACATAATTTGCAAACACCTTTTGACTGTGTTCATGATAATGAAGTTCATCTGATTATTTAATGAACTCCCACTCAAATAGACATCCCTCTAGTCATCTAAGTGATACATGATCCGAGTCAAACTAGGCCGTGTCCGATCATCACGTGAGACGGACTAGTCATCATCGGTGAACATCTCCATGTTGATCGTATCTACTATACGACTCATGTTCGACCTTTCGATCTCTTGTGTTCCGAGGCCATGTCTGTACATGCTAGGCTCGTCAAGTCAACCTAAGTGTTTCGCATGTGTTCCGAGGCCATGTCTGTACATGCTAGGCTCGTCAAGTCAACCTAAGTGTTTCGCATGTGTTCCGAGGCCATGTCTGTACATGCTAGGCTCGTCAACACCCGTTGTATTCGAACGTTAGAATCTATCACACCCGATCATCACGTGGTGCTTCGAAACAACGAACCTTCGCAAC
Organism: Aegilops tauschii subsp. strangulata; assembly: GCF_002575655.3. Classification (NCBI taxonomy): domain Eukaryota; kingdom Viridiplantae; phylum Streptophyta; class Magnoliopsida; order Poales; family Poaceae; genus Aegilops; species Aegilops tauschii. The sequence goes on from NC_053035.3 coordinate 332,983,408, forward strand.
GGTGCACAGCTAGGGGGAACACGTCTCTTGAAATTTTAGTGAGGGATCATCTTATTTATGCTACCGTCATTCTAAGCAAATAAGATGTAAACATGATAAACATCACATGCAAATCATAAAGTGACGTGATATGGCCAATATCATCCTGCGCCTTTGATCTCCATCTTCGAGGCGCGGCATGATCACCTTCGTCACCGTCATGACACCATGATCTCCATCATCATGATCTCCATCATCGTGTCTTCATGAAGTTGTCTTGCCAACTATTACTTCTACTACTATGGCTAACGGTTAGCAACAAAGTAAAGTAATTACATGGCGTTTTCAATGACACACAGGTCATACAATAAATTAAGACAACTCCTATGGCTCCTGCCGGTTGTCATACTCATCGACATGCAAGTCGTGATTCATATTACAAGAACATGATCAATCTCATACATCACATATATCATTCATGACATCCTTTTGGCCATTTCACATCACATAGCATACCCTGCAAAAACAAGTTAGACGTCCTCTAATTGTTGTTGCATGTTTTACGTGACTGCTATGGGATTCTAGCAAGAACGTTTCTTACCTACGCAAAAGCCACAACGTGATATGCCAATTTCTATTTACCCTTCATAAGGACCCTTTTCATCGAATCCGATCCGACTAAAGTGGGAGAAACAGACACCCGCTAGCCACCTTATGCAACTAGTGCATGTCAGTCGGTGGAACCTGTCTCACGTAAGAGTACGTGTAAGGTCGGTCCGGGCCGCTTCATCCCACGATGCCGCCGAATCAAGATAAGACTAGTAACGGCAAGTAAATTGACAAAATCGACGCCCACAACTACTTTGTGTTCTACTCGTGCATAGAAACTACGCATAGACCTAACTCATGATGCCACTGTTGGGGAACGTAGCAGAAATTCAAAATTTTCTATGCATCACCAAGATCAATCTATGGAGTAATCTAGCAACGAGGGGAAGGGGAGTGCATCTACATACCCTTGTAGATTGCGATGCGGAAGCATTGCAAGAACGCGGATGAAGGAGTCGTACTCGTAGCGATTCAGATCGCGGTTGGTTCCGATCTAAGCGCCAAAACACGGCGCCTCCGCATTCAACACACGTGCAACCCGGTGACGTCTCCCACGCCTTGATCCAGCAAGGATAGAGGGAGAGGTTGGGGAAGACTCCGTCCAGCAGCAGCACGACAGCGTGGTGGTGATGGAGGAGCGTGGCAATCCTGCAGGGCTTCGCCAAGCACCGCGGGAGAGGAGGAGGACATGGAAGAGGGGGAGGGCTGCGCCAGAACCTTGGGTTGCTGCTGACCTCCCACCCCCCACATATATATAGGGGCAAGGGAGAGGGGGGCCGGGCCCCTCAGATCCAATCTGAGGAGGGGGCGGCGGCCAGGGGGTTGCCTTGCCCCCCAAGGCAAGGGGGGCGCCTCCCCTTAGGGTTTCCCCAAACCCCCAGGCACATGGGCCCTGGGAGGGAAGGCACCCAGCCCACTAAGGGGCTGGTCCCTCTCCACATACAGCCCATAGGGCCCTCCGGGGCTGGTGGCCCCTCCCGGTGGACCCCCGGAACCTTCCGGTTGTCCCGGTACATTACCGGTGACGCCCGAAACTCTTCTGATGGCCAAAACGGGACTTCCCATATATAAATCTTTACCTCCGAACCATTCCGGAACTCCTCGTGACGTCCGGGATCTCATCCGGGACTCCAACAACATTCGGTAACCATGTATATCTATTCCCTATAACCCTAGCGTCATCGAACCTTAAGTGTGTAGACCCTACGGGTTCGGGAACCATGCAGACATGACCGAGACGTTCTCCGGCCAATAACCAACAGCGGGATCTGGATACCCATGTTGGCTCCCACATGTTCCACGATGATCTCATCGGATGAACCACGATGTCGGGGATTCAATCAATCCCGCATACAATTCCCTTCATCAATCGGTATGTTACTTGCCCGAGATTCGATCGTCGGTATCCCGATACCTTGTTCAATCTCGTTATCGGCAAGTCTCTTTACTCGTTCCGTAGCACATCATCCCGTGATCAACTCCTTGTCACATTGTGCACATTATGATGATGTCCTACCGAGTGGGCCCAGAGATACCTCTCCGTTTACACGGAGTGACAAATCCCAGTCTCGATTCGTGCCAACCCAACAGACACTTTCGGAGATACCTGTAGTGCACCTTTATAGCCACCCAGTTACATTGTGACGTTTGGTACACCCAAAGCATTCCTACGGTATCCGGTAGTTGCACAATCTCATGGTCTAAGGAAATGATACTTGACATTAGAAAAGCTCTTAGCAAACGAACTACACGATCTTGTGCTAGGCTTAGGATTGGGTCTTGTCCATCACATCATTCTCCTAATGATGTGATCCCGTTATCAACGACATCCAATGTCCATGGTCAGGAAACTGTAACCATCTATTGATCAACGAGCTAGTCAACTAGAGGCTTACTAGGGACATGGTGTTGTCTATGTATCCACATATGTATCTGAGTTTCCTATCAATACAATTCTAGCATGGATAATAAACGATTATCATGAACAAGGAAATATAATAATAACCAATTTATTATTGCCTCTAGGGCATATTTCCAACACTTTTCGTCCTAGGCGGGACGGAGACGCAGTTGCATGAAATTCTTTGGGCCGTCCATGACGGAAAAAACCGTGGTAGAAGCGAGGGCGAGGAAAATATCGGGGTGTTCCCGGTTACGGTGGGTGGTCGGGGCCGAGCGATGCGTGTTTCTCTCGTACACGCACGCACGTGGGTGCGAGGCATTGGGCTCTAACTGAACCCGAGCGAGGCGTTGGGCTCTAACTGAACCCGAGCGATTACACTGCAGGCTACGCGTTACTGAACCCGAGCGATCAATCGATGGCTGTTAATTGAACTCGATCGAGCGATTCCTTCGCTACTGCTGCTAACTAAAGCCGATCGATGCTACCTCTGGATGAACAGTGAGCGTTGCTGGGGGGGTTGGATGAACAGTTCCCGGTGGGGGTGGATGAACAGGACCCCGTGGTGATACCTCTGGATGAACAGGACCCCAATCGATCGAGCTGGTTGGGGCTGGATGAACAGGACCCCGTGGAGGGCTGGATGAACAGGACCACCCCGTGGAGGGCAGGATGAACAGTAGATGGTGGAGGGCTGGATGAACAGTAGCCCATGGAGGGGTGGTTGAACAGGAGCCCGTGGAGAGGGCTGGTTGAACAGTAGCCGGTGGAGTAGCGCGCGGTGGAGGATGGATGAACAGGAGCCCGTGGATGAACAGGCGCAGGTGGAGGTTGGAGGAGGTCGACGGTGGATGAACAGTAGCCCGTGGAGGCTGGAGGGGGTCGATGGTGGAGATGAACAGTATCCCGTGGAGTCCTGTTTTGCGGTACGCCACACCCCTCCCGATGAACAGGACCCCCGTTTCGACCGTAGCGCTCCAACACAAGTCCGTTTCCTCTGTTTTGTGGTACTCCACACCCCTCCCGATCAATAGGACCCCCGTTTCGTCCATTTCCTCCGTTTTGCGGTATGCCAGACCCCTCCCGATGAACAGGATCCCATTTCGACCGTTGCCGGTCGAACACAAGGCCGTTTCCTCCGTTCTGTGGTACGCCAGGCCTCGTTTCCATCGGCTGTTCCGTCCAAGCCGGTTGGCTCCCACGCGTTCCGTTGCCTCCCGATGAACACGACACATTCCGTTGCCTCCCCATGAACACGACGACGATGCAGTTTCTCCGTCCTGACCCAGCCATGTACATGAGCCCTGGCCGTACGTATGCGCGAGTAGGCGTTCGAGACCCTGCCTGTATGTACGTATGTGGCCGTATTTTCTTTCTTGCACACTGGCCGCTGTACGTACGTGTACATGCTACGTGCACGCCTCTACTACGACTCATGCGCGCCTCTACATAGACCAGTATGTACGTACACGTTCGCGACCAGAATGACAACGCTACGTACGCTTCGACCAGGTGGCTCCCTACTGTCGGGCACTTCCTTGCGTGCGAAGATGTAGCTGGTGGGTCCCAGCAGTCAGGGGGCAGATCATTTTTTTTGCCCGGACGCACTTCCTTGTGTGCGAAGATGTAGCTGGTGGGTCCCAGCAGTTAGGGGGAAACATTTTTTTCATGAAATACGGTGGCCCGTCCAGTGGGTCCCCGCTGTCAGGTGGAGGAATAATTATTTTGCGCGTAATAAGGAGGCACTTCCTTGCTGCGGCCGTGGACCCAGCTGTCAGCCTCTCCACGTACAGTCCATGTCCGATGGAAGCCGTTCCTTGACCACGTTGACCACACCGCGCTGAGAGCACCAGGGCGGTGGACGACGGTGAGGCCTAGGAAGGGGACGACGCGGAGCCGGGGAAGACGCGGCAGTGGATGCCCACGCATAGAGGAGTATGAGAGTTCACTGGTTCGCTGCGGTGTGAGGCTGCCATCGGCGCAAAATAACAGGGGGCGTGGGTGAGTAGAGGGATGGCCTGGCCAGCGGTGGGAGTAGTAGGGGTGGTGAGGCCTCCGCCGCATCGCAGCCGGCCATGGGAGGCAGGAGCACGAGGCACGACCTGCACTGGTTTGGGCGGCTGGAACAAGAAGACCAGAGGTTGAAGAAGCATTACGGCCGTTGGATGGACATCGTACGATCACTGGAGCTAGAATCGTGCATATTGACTAAGTTGACAAAGCCCTCCGTCCCTGTCAACTTAGTAGGCCCACAAGTCAGCCTGCCACTATACTGGGTCCCAGCTACAAGGGGGAGTATTCATTTTTTGTGCGTAATAAGGAGGCACTTCCTTGCGTGCAAAGATATAGCTAGTGGGTCCAAGCTATCAGTGGCGGTAATGTTTTTTTTTTTGCGAAATACAGAGGCCCTTTCGATGGGTCCTGATACGTCTCCAATGTATCTATAATTTTTTATTGTTCCATGCTATATTATATTCTGTTTTGGACATTATTGGGCTTTATTATACACTTCTATATTATTTTTGGGACTAACCTATTAACCGGAGGCCCAGCCCAGAATTGTTGTTTTTGCCTATTTTAGAGTTTCGTAGAAAAAGATTATCAAACGGAGTCCAAACGGAATGAAACCTTCGGGAACGTGATTTTCGAAACGAACGTGATCCAGAGGACTTGGACCCTATGTCAAGACATCAACCAGGAAGGCACGAGGTAGGGGGCGCGCCTACCCCCCCCCCCCCCAGGGCGCGCCCTCCACCCTCGTGGGCCCCACGTTGCTCCACCGACGTACTTCTTCCTCCTATATATACCTACGTACCCCCAAACTACCAGATACGGAGCCAAAAACCTAATTCCACCGCCGCAACCTTCTGTACCCGTGAGATCCCATCTTGGGGCATCTTCCGGAGCTCCGCCGGAGGGGGCATCGATCACGGAGGGCTTCTACATCGACACCATAGCCTCTCCGATGAAGTGTGAGTAGTTTACTTCAGACCTTCGGGTCCATAGTTATTAGCTAGATGGCTTCTTCTCTCTTTTTGGATCTCAATACAATGTTCTCCCCCTCTCTTGTGGAGATCTATTCGATGTAATCTTCTTTTGTGGTGTGTTTGTTGAGACCGATGAATTGTGGGTTTATGATCAAGTTTATCTATGAACAATATTTTATTCTTCTCTGAATTCTTTTATGTATGATTGGTTATCTTTGCAAGTCTCTTGAAATTATCAGTTTGGTTTGGCCTACTAGATTGATCTTTCTTACAATGGGAGAAGTGCTTAGCTTTGGGTTCAATCTTGCGGTGTCCTTTCCCAGTGACAGTAGGGGCAGCAAGGCACGTATTGTATTGTTGCCATCGAGGATAACAAGATGGGGTTTATATCATATTACATGAGTTTATCCCTCTACATCATGTCATCTTGCTTAAAGCGTTACTCTGTTCTTATGAACTTAATCCTCTAGATGCATGCTGGATAGCGGTCAATGTGTGGAGTAAGAGTAGTAGATGCAGGCAGGAGTCGGTCTACTTGTCTCGGACGTGATGCCTATATACATGATCATACCTAGATATTCTCATAACTATGCTCAATTCTGTCAATTGCTCAACAGTAATTTGTTCACCCACCATAATACTTATGCTCTTGAGAGAAGCCACTAGTGAAACCTATGGCCCCCGGGTCTATTTTCCATCATATTAATCTCCCGACAACAAGCTATTTCTGGCGCCGTTTTTATTTTGTTTTCTTTACTTTGCATCTTTATCATAAAAATACCAAAAATATTATCTTATCATATCTATTAGATCTCACTCTCGTAAGTGACCGTGAAGGGATTGACAACCCCTTTATTGCGTTGGTTGCGAGGATTTATTTGTTTGTGTAGGTGCGAGGGACTCGTGCGTGGCCTCCTACTGGATTGATACCTTGGTTCTCAAAAACTGAGGGAAATACTTACGCTACTTTGCTGCATCACCCTTTCCTCTTCAAGGGAAAACCAACGCAGTGCTCAAGAGGTAGCAAGAAGGATTTCTGGCGCCGTTGCCGGGGAGTCTGCGCAAAAGTCAACATACCAAGTACCCATCACAAACCCTTATCTCCCGCATTACATTATTTGCCATTTGCCTCTCGTTTTCGTCTCCCCCACTTCACCCTTGCTGTTTTATTCGCCCTCTCTTTTCCGCTCACCTTCCTTTTGCCATGTCAGAATCCAAAAGGGTGGGGTTTCTCTCCTGAGTTTTAGCACTTTAGATAATCCTGCTATTTTATCTAAACTCATAAATAGAGATACTATGGAAAAACCTGCCAGAGTTATCAATGAGAATATTAATAATTTTGATGAAGATGATTCTGGAATTTTTCGTTATTTACTCGATGAATCCTTGAAATATGCTTGGGATAGGCTGTTAAGGGTCCGGGCTAGCTATGTACCCCAATATCAAATTGATGTTTACTTAAAAAGCTTTTATGTTGGGTTGCCCGCTTCGTTCAAACAAGTTTTAGATTCTATTTTTGAAGAGGGTTTTCTTGAAGGGGACCCCATAGACACCTATGAAAAGATGAAAACTATATTTGGGCACCCCATGAACGAGAAAGTTGAATCCACATGTCTTTTGCTGTCTTACCAAAACGAATCTATCAAAGAAATAAAAGCTAGCCTAGATGCAAATTTTCGCAACATGCTTAATCTTTCTTCTACCATTAATAGCCATGTGCTTTATCAAAATAGAAAGATTAATTCCATAGATAACAAGTTTGCTCTTTTCTTCCCTAAAACCAAAGATGGCAATACCTAGATCTATCCTTGCTATTATGCCTAGCTAGGGGCGTTAAACGATAACGCTTGTTGGGAGGCAACCCAATTTTATTTTTAGTTTTTTTTACTTTTCGCTTATGTTTAGGAATAAATATTTGATCTAGCCTCTGGTTAGACTTGTTTTTATGTTTTAATTAGTGTTTGTGCCAAGTTAAACCTATAGGATCTTCTTGGATGATAGTTATTTGATCTTGCTGTAAATTCCAGAAACTTTCTGTTCACGAAAATAATTGTTAAAAATCACCAGAACGTGATAAAATATTGATTCCAATTGCTGCTGATCAATAAACAAATTTTCTAGGTCTTCCTATTTTGGTAGAGTTTTTGGAGTTCCAGAAGTTTGCGTTAGTTATATATTACTACAGACTGTTCTGTTTTTGACAGATTCTGTTTTTCGTGTGTTGCTTGCTTATTTTGATGAATCTATGGCTAGTAAAATAGTTTATAAACCATAGAGAAGTTGGAATACAGTAGGTTTAGCACCAATATAAATAAATAATGAGTTCATTACAATACCTTGAAGTCGTGTTTTGTTTTCTTTCGCTAACGGAGCTCACGAGATTTTCTGTTAAGTTTTGTGTTGTGAAGTTTTCAAGTTTTGGGTAAAAGATTTGATGGATTATGGAACAAGGAGTGGCAAGAGCCTAATCTTGGGGATGCCCATGGCACCCCAAGATAATCTAAGGACACCAAAAAGCCAAAGCTTGGGGATGCCCCGGAAGGCATCCCCTCTTTCGTCTACTTCCATCGGTAACTTTACTTGGAGCTATACTTTTATTCACCACATGATATGTGTTTTGCTTGGAGCGTCTTGTATGATTTGAGTCTTTGCTTTTTAGTTTACCACATTCATCCTTGTTGTACACACCTTTTGAGAGAGACACACATGATTCGGAAATTATTAGAATACTCTATGTGCTTCACTTATATCTTTTGAGTTATGTAGTTTTTGCTCTAGTATTTCACTTATATCTTTTAGAGAACGGTGGTAACTTTTGTTTTATAGAAACTATTATTCCCTCATGCTTCACTTAGATTATTTTGAGATTCTTAAACAACATGGTAATTTGCTTAAATAATCCTAATATGCTAGGTATTCAAGATAGTAAAAACTTTCTTATGAGTGTGTTGAATACTAAGAGAAGTTTGATGCTTGATGATTGTTTTTAGACATGGAGGTAGTGATATCAAAGTTGTGCTAGTTGAGTAGTTGTGAATTTGAGAAATACTTGTGTTGAAGTTTGCAAGTCCCGTAGCATGCACGTATGGTAAACGTTATGTAACAAATTTGAAACATGAGGTGTTCTTTGATTGTCCTCCTTATGAGTGGCGGTCGGGGACGAGCGATTGTCTTTTCCTACCAATCTATCCCCCCAGGAGCATGCGTGTAGTGCTTGGTTTTTGATGATTTGTAGATTTTTCCAATAAGTATGTGAGTTCTTTATGACTAATGTTGAGTCCATGGATTATACGCACTCTCACCTTTCCATCATTGCTAGCCTCTTCGGTACTGTGCATTGCCCTTTCTCACATTGAGAGTTGGTGCAAACTTCGCCGGTGCATCCAAACCCCGTGATATGATACGCTCTTTCACACATAAACCTCCTTATATCTTCCTCAAAACAGCCACCATACCTACCTATTATGGCATTTCCATAGCCATTCCGAGATGTATTGCCATGCAACTTTCCACCGTTCCGTTTATCATCACACGTTCATCATTGTCATATTGCTTTGCATGATCATGTAGTTGACATAGTATTTGTGGCAAAGCCACCATTCATAATTCTTTCATACATGTCACTCTTGGTTCATTGCATATCCCGGTACACCGCCGGAGGCATTCATATAGAGTCATACTTTGTTCTAGTATCGAGTTGTAATCATTGAGTTGTAAATAAATAGAAGTGTGATGATCATCATTTTCTAGAGCATTGTCCCAAGTGAGGGAAAAAAAGAGAGAAAGGCCATAAAAAAAGAAGGCCCAAAAAAAGGAGAGAAAAAGAGAGAAGGGACAATGTTACTATCCTTTTTACCACACTTGTGCTTCAAAGTAGCACCGTAATCTTCATGATAGAGAGTCTCTTGTTTTGGCACTTTCATATACTAGTGGGAACCTTTCATTATAGAACTTGGCTTGTATATTCCAACAGTGGGCTTCCTCAAATGCCCTAGGTCTTCGTGAGCAAGCAAGTTGGATGCACACCCACTTAGTTTCTTTTGTTGAGCTTTCATATATTTATAGCTCTAGTGCATCTGTTGCATGGCAATCCCTACTCCTTGCATTAACATCAATCGATGGGCATCTCCATAGCTCATTGATTAGCCTCGTGGATGTGAGACTTTCTTCCTTTTTTGTCTTCTCCACATAACCCCCAACATTATATTCTATTCCACCCATAGTGCTATATCCATGGCTCACGCTCATGTATTGCGTGAAGGTTGAAAAAGTTCGAGATTACTAAAGTATGAAACAATTGCTTGGCTTGTCACCGGGGTTGTGCATGATGAGAGCATTCTTGTGTGACGAAAATGGAGCATGACTAAACTATATGATTTTGTAGGGATGAACTTTCTTTGGCCATGTTATTTTGAGAGGACATAATTGCTTAGTTGGTATGCTTGAAGTATTATTACTTTTATGTCAATATTGAACTTTTATCTTGAATCTTTCCGATCTGAATATTCATACCACGATTAAGAAGAATTACATTGAAATTATGCCAAGTAGCATTCCACATCAAAAATTCTGTTTTTATCATTTACCTACTCGAGGACGAGCAGGAATTAAGCTTGGGGATGCTTGATACGTCTATAATTTTTGATTGTTCCATGCTATATTATATTCTGTTTTGGACATTATTGGGCTTTATTATACACTTTTATATTATTTTTGGGACTAACCTATTAACCCGAGGCCCAGCCAAGAATTGTTGTTTTTTGCCTATTTTAGAGTTTCGCGGAAAAAGAATATCAAACGGAGTCCAAACGGAATGAAACCTTCGGGAACGTGATTTTTGGAACGAACTTGATCCAGAGGACTTGGACCCTACGTCAAGACATCAACCAGGAAGGCACGAGGTAGGGGCACGCCTACCCCCCCAGGGCGCGCCCTCCACCCTCGTGGGCCCCATGTTGCTCCACCGACGTACTTCTTCCTCCTATATATACCTACGTACCCCCAAACTACCAGATACAGAGCCAAAAACCTAATTCCACTGCTGCAACCTTCTGTACCTGTGAGATCCCATCTAGGGGCCTATTCCGGAGCTCCGCCGGAGGGGGCATCGATCACGGAGGGCTTCTACATCAACACCATAGCCTCTCCGATGAAGTGTGAGTAGTTTACTTCAGACCTTCGGGTCCATAGTTATTAGCTAGATGGCTTCTTCTCTCTTTTTGGATCTCAATACAATGTTCTCCCCCTCTCTTGTGGAGATCTATTCGATGTAATCTTCTTTTGCGGTGTGTTTGTTGAGACCGATGAATTGTGGGTTTATGATCAAGTTTATCTATGAACAATATTTGATTCTTCTCTGAATTCTTTTATGTATGATTGGTTATCTTTGCAAGTCTCTTCGAATTATCAGTTTGGTTTGGCCTACTAGATTGATCTTTCTTGCAATGGGAGAAGTGCTTAGCTTTGGGTTCAATCTTGCGGTGTCCTTTCCCAGTGACAGTATGGGCAGCAAGGCACGTATTGTATTGTTGCCATCGAGGATAACAAGATGGGATTTATATCATATTGCATGAGTTTATCCCTCTACATCATGTCATCTTGCTTAAAGCGTTACTTTGTTCTTATGAACTTAATACTCTAGATGCATGCTGGATAGCGGTCGATGTGTGGAGTAATAGTAGTAGATGCAGGCAGGAGTCGGTCTACTTGTCTCAGACGTGATGCCTATATACATGATTCGCATAACTATGCTCAATTCTGTTAATTGCTCAACAGTAATTTGTTCACCCACCGTAATACTTATGCTCTTGAGAGAAGCCACTAGTGAAACCTATGGCCCCCGGGTCTATTTTCCATCATATTAATCTCCCGACAACAAGCTATTTCTGGCGCCGTTTTTATTTTGTTTTCTTTACTTTGCATCTTTATCATAAAAATACCAAAAATATTATCTTATCATATCTATCAGATCTCACTCTCGTAAGTGACCGTGAAGGGATTGACAACCCTTTTATTGCGTTGGTTGCGAGGATTTATTTGTTTGTGTAGGTGCGAGGGACTCGTGCGTGGCCTCCTACTGGATTGATACCTTGATTCTCAAAAACTAAGGGAAATACTTACGCTACTTTGCTGCATCACCCTTTCCTCTTCAAGGGAAAACCAACGCAGTGCTCAAGAGGTAGCAGGTCCCAGATGTCAGGTGGAGGAATCATTATTTTGCGCGTAATAAGGAGGCATTTCCTTGTGTGCGGCCATGGACCCAGCTGTCAGCCTCTCCACGTACAATCCACTTCAGATGCATGTCGGTCGTTGACCACGTTGACCAGGCCGCGCCGAGAGCACCAGGGCGGTGGACGACGGCAAGGCCTAGGAAGGGAATGACACGGAGGCAGGGAAGACTCGGCAGTTGTTTCCCACGCGGAGGGGAGTACGACTGTACGAGGGTTTACTGGTTCGTCTGTCGTCGCCGGAGAATAACAGCAGGTGTGGGTGAGTAGAGGGATGGCTAGGCCAGCAATGCGAGTACGGTGGGGCGGTGAGGCCTGCACGGCAGCATAGCTGGCCGCGGGGAGGAGAGAGCAGGCAGTCCCGCCGGCGCTTGTTTGAGCGCCTGGAGCAGGAAGAGCAGAGATTGAAGAAGCACGACGGCCGTTGGATGGACATCCAACAGTCACTGCTTGTGCGTCAACCTTTTTTTAGGAAAGCCTCAAATCTGTGGAAAACAGCATATAGCCCATCTGCCATTATTTCTAATAATTTACAGCCCATTTGCTAATTATTAAGGTTTTTTTGGAGCCATATTGTTTTTTTAGCATTACAGCCCATATTGTGGCCACGGTTAAAAAATTATACGAAATTTTGCATATTTCGGTGCGGTCCGAACTGTTTTTAATCCCGAAATTTCGATTCACATTCAAACTGATTTTAAAAATAAATGTATATAAATATAAAATCCAACAAATTGTCCACGCATAAAAATCAATGCAATTTAAAATCTAGAAATAAAAAAAGAAATTTGAAACTAATTGCCGGTTTGATGTGTTTTAAAAATGTAGAGCTCATTTCTCATTACTGATAGGCCATTTTCTCGGCCAGCCGAATGAAGCTCTCCTTGTCTTGAAAGATTTGCAGCCCAACAGGCCTGACAAAGCGACTTACTTGCCAAATCACAAAAAAAAGGGCTGTGGCCATGGACCCAGCTGTCAGCCTCTCCACGTACAGTACTCTTCCGATAGAAGTCGATCGCTGACCACATTGACCACGCCGCACCGAGAGCACCAAGGCGGTGGACGACGGTAAGGCCTAGGAAGGGGACGACGCGGAGCCGGGGAAGACGCGGCAGTGGATGCCCACGCGGAGAGGAGTATGAGGGTTCACTGGTTCGGCTGCGGTGTGAGGCTGCCGTCGCCGCAGAATAACAGGGGGCGTGGGTGAGTAGAGGGATGGCCTGGCCAGCGGTGGGAGTAGTAGGGGCGGTGAGGCCTCCACGGCATCGCAGCCAGCCACGGGAGGCAGGAGCACGTGGCACGACCGGCGCTGGTTTGGGCGGTTGGAGCAAGAAGACCAGAGGTTGAAGAAGCACTACAGCCGTTGGATGAACATCGTACGGTAACTGGAGCTAGAATCGTTCATATTGACTAAATTGACAAAGCCCTCCGGCCCCGTCAACTTGGTAGGCCCACAAGTCAGCCTCCCACGATGCTGGGCTCTAGCTGGCAGGGGGAGTATTCATTTTTTTGTGCGTAATAAGGAGGCACTTCCTTGCGTGCGAAGATAGCTGGTGGGTCTGACCTGTCAGCGGGGGGCATATTTTTTTGCGAAATACAGAGGCCCTTCCAGTGGGTCCCAGATGTCAGGTGGAGGAATCAAAGACTTGAGAAGGCGTACAGAACAAGCTAGTGTACCAGTAAAGAGACGTTGCTGAGTTTTAGAAAAAAGAGAGACGTGCTCCTGTAGCTGGTTCGAATCCAAACCTAGACTATGACTATATATGGTGCTATGCTACTATGCAAGTAATGAAACTGACATATCCAACGTTCGCTTCTCCTCTTCTCTACTTACTCTGCCTAGCATCAGAAGCTCTGGTCACAGCAACCATGTCTGCTGGCTGCTCGTCCACCTGCTCTTCAGCAGGCAACAACCAAATATGCGCCAAGTCGCCACCTATACCATCACCTGTGGGTCTCATCACACCCCCGCCGGCATGCGCACCGCAGCCGGTTGCTCATCGCAACCCGCTGTCGTTGGTGTGGTGCCACTGCTGCAAATCACGTAGAGTCATCCGTCGCGTCTCAACCACAATCCTCAACCCTGGCCGAGTCTTCTATAAATGCCCGAATCATGGGGTAATAATATGTTTAAGTGTTGCTCTGCTGATTTCAGTTGCTGATTTTTTTAATAGTTTGGTTGATGATCTTCCAATTTGATTCATGCAGAAAAGGGAAGATTCGTGTGATTTGTATTTCTGGGAAGTTGCTGATGTGGGGGAGTGCAACTACGCTGATTATTTGGTTAGCCGAGGAATCCCAATACTAGCAGGTTGGGGTGTTGGACAAGTAACTGAAGGAACGGTAGAAGAGGAAGATGTAGAGCATAAGGTTAAAGATGCAGTTCCTCTTATCATGGCCAAGCAACAGCTGCTGAACGGCCTTGACAGCAATGAGGAGATGAAAGAGCTTGTGAAGATAATGGGCAAAATCGATGTGCTCTGTAGGATGATTGTCTCTTTATTTGCAGTGTATGTAGCACTCGTGATGTATTCAGTGGCTATGACATGAGCACTTTGCTGAAACTAGTAATGAATGAAACATGTGTAGCAGGCTGGACATAGTGTTGTGAACATCTAATGATTTCTATTAACGGAAATCAGGGGGTATCCCCTTTTGCTCATAAATAAATAAATATCAGAGGCCCTTTTGGTAATAAATAAATAAATTAGCAGAGGACCTGTCGGGTCAGCTTTGTTCTCATTCGAAGACGTCGAGCAAATTGCAGTCCAACAGCAAACTATGTCATCAAATTCAAATTTCACAGCCAAATATGAGTACAACTAAACAACAATGTCATCATGTTTTAGTCTTTATACAATCACCAAACACAAATCAGCATACATAACAAGTGATGTTCTCACAGGAAAATACTAACCAACATGTTCATCAAGTTTCAGTTGTCATAGCAAACACAATTTCACATAGTAGATAAAAAACGTCTTCTGACAGGCAAATACGACAAAAGCAATGTAATCATCATCCGCAGCAGCAGCGTCAACATCTTCGCCATGTGTATCAGTCTGAATCGTAATTCCCCACGGTGTCATCTTCTCTTCGTCCTCAACGTCCTCAAACGTTGGCTTCTTCTTGATCAACTCTTGTATGTCCACAGCACGACAAGCAATCTTTTCGCCGGCGTCATTGACGTGATGGTTCTCAAAGATATTAGGAACATTTGTGTTATCTTGTACATCAAGAGCAGTGTAAGCATCATCTTGTTGTGCAACTTCATTAAACGAATTCCTCTGCTCAAACCTTTGCACTACTCTCCAGTCATCGCTACGTGCAAATGTGTCTTCCAAGAAAAATATCTGTGTTGCTTGATTTGCCAAAATAAAAGGCTCGTTGGTCTGGTACGCCGCCTTGACATTGATGGATTTGAAATAATCATCAGCTCTGGGTTTTGTGATCCTGGAAAACAGGTTATACCAACGACAGCACAACAGAACCACACACCGATGATCCTCGAAACTGGAGATATACTGCAACTGAACAATGTCTGTTATGTTAGCATACATTCCAGTTGTCTCTTTGTCATACGTATCCGTGCTCATGATGGCATTGTTTTGTGTCTTCCTGCATTCGTCTCGTGCAAGGGTGTTGTAGCGCACATCTCCAACAAAGCAAGATTCATAATGTCTTACCCGAGTATCAGGACCCATTGCTAGTGAGTAAAGGGCATCATCAACTGCCTGCCCATCCTCCCACATCTTCTTAACCTATGGTTAGAAAATAGGCAAGCTGATCATCTTATGTACTCAATATATTAAAAAAATTGATAGTGCAATTCAAAAGCTTACATGGCTCTTGAAACATTTCGCAAATCCTGCCATAACCAGTTTGTCAATGTTCTTGGATTTTGCGGCAGTAACTCCTTTTTGTAGATGCTGCACAACATAGTGATCGCGTCAAACATCTAAATATATAAGAATGTGCTGCAAGTTTAGTAGATTACGACGTATAAGCTGCAGCACTTAGCACTTACTTGATATAAGGTAGTATCTCAGGATAGTTATTCAACACATACCAAACCATTTTGTCCAAATCTTTAGATCTGTCCTCTTGTCGACTCTTCCCTGTAACTCGAACAGAATAATCGAAAACATTGAGCCCAGGATTGTCTTCATCCACGTCTTTGCTAAGCTGATCAGCTGTTTCAATGTATTTTGAGCAGAATGTCAACGCTTCTGTAGCAATGTAGGCCTCTGCAATGGAACCCTCGGGTCTAGCTCTGTTCCTAACATAGCCCTTGAAAGTGCCTAGCCGCCTTTCAATAGTGTACATCCAGCCATACTATACTGGACCTCTAAGTAGTGCCTCATCAGGTAGATGAGCAGCCAAATGCACCATCACATCAAAGAAGGCTGGAGGATATATCTTCTCAAGGTCGCATAGGATAGTTGGTATCTTGTCTCTAAGACGCTCCAAAGCATCTATCCTGATATTTCTACTGTAGAGTTCCCTGAAGAATTGTCCCAACTCTGCAACTGCTCTGTATAAGTCAGGACGGCCCAATCCTCTAAGGATAACAGGTAAAACCCTTTGAAGTAGGACGTGGCAGTCATGAGTTTTCAACCCTTGTACCTTGTCTCCATCTGCACTGACTCTCCTTTCAGGGTTGAAAGCAAATCCATGTGGGAATCTCACACGTGACAGGACCTTGCAGAATTCTTTTCTTTTTACCTTGTCCAAGACGTACACAGCTGGTGCCATATCCCGTGGTTTACCTTCATCTTGCACCTGCAAATCCTGTCTGATACCCAGTTGTGGCAAATCAATCCTAGATTTTAAGGTATCTTTCATCTTGCCTTCAATATTAAGAAGTGTGCCAATAATGTTGTCACATATATTTTTCTTGATTTGCATCACATCAAGATTATGCCGCAGATCCAAATCTTTCCAATACTCCAAGTCCCACAAAGTGGACCTATGGGTAAACAATAATCTCTCTTCTGCCCTGCCACGCTTCCTTTTCCCGCTACGATTATCAGGATGGTTTCCTGGTGTAATATGCCTGACGTTCTCTAATTCCACTTGCAACTCATCGGCGGTGAGCCTCTTTGGCGCATCACGGCTTTCATGCTTTGCATTGAACACATGTCTTCGGTATTTTCTAGGATGCGGCTTGTCCTTGGCAAGGAAACGGCGGTGTCCAATGTAATAGATCTTGCTAAGTATTGCGTATGACAGCGGATTCCTATCACAGCGAACACATGCATTGTAACCATGTGTCGTTCGCCCTGACATAGTGCCCAAAGCCGGATAATCATGGATGCACCAAATTATAATAGCACGCAGAAAGAAATCAGCTGGTGGGCTGCTATATAGGTCTCGAGTGAGAACACCCCTCCATAGCTGTTGAAGTTCCTCCACAAGAGGCTCCATGAACAAATCAAAATCCTTTCCAGGACTTTTTTGACCTGGGATGAGCAAGGCCATCATGTAGTTTGATTCTTTGGTGCAGACATTTGGAGGCATGTTGTAATGGATAACAAGCACTGGCCACATGCTATATGTGGCGCTCTGGTGGCCAAACGGGTTAAATCCATCTGAAGCTAAGCCAAGTCTAATGTTTCTCGGGTGAGCAGCGAACTTTTCGTGCTTCTGATTGAAGCTTTTCCACTCACTACCATGTGATGGATGGCTCATTACATTCTGATCTCTGTACTCCTGGTTCCTAGAATGCCACAGTACATCCTCTCTTGTTTCAGCATCATGAAACAACCTCTGCAATCTTGGTGTAATTAGAAAATGTCTCAGAACATTATGAGGGATCCTCTTCACAGCATCGCCATCTTTCCATCTTGATGATTTGCATTTCGGGCATTCACTTAAGTTGGCATAATCCTTCCGGAACAGAACACAATTATTCTTACAAACATGGATCATATCATATCCAATTCCAATTGCACGAAGGAAATTCTTCATTTTACTGTAGGTGTGTGGCAGCTCAGACGCATCATGGAAAGCTTTGCGGAAAGCAGCCAACATCGCATCGAATGATTTGTTGGTCATCCGCTCAGATGTCTTCACCTGAAGAAAGGTGACCATAGCTGAGAATATTGACAGCTTATTTCCTGGGGTGACAGCCACGTTGCATTGTTCCAACATGCGGGCCCACCATTTTTCTTCTGCAGGTGAAAGTTCACGGAATGCACGAGCATTTCGTAGCATTGTTTCAATGTTGGTCAAACTCACTGGCTCCGCCACCACCTCCTCCTCCTCCTCTTCCACCTGAGCATCAAGCAGATCAAGATGGTGATCTGCTGCTTCCACGTAGTCAATAACATTGACGTTCACAGCTTCACCATGATGAACCCACCTAGTATATGTGACCGACATCCCATACAAATGTAGATGATTTTGCACAGTTGACTGGGGTCTTGTAACTGAATTCATACAACTGCTACACTGGCAGAGCACATCTGATTTCGGACCACCGTACTCAACTCTGATAAAGTTCATGAAGTTTTCAACCCCCTCGACATATGCAGCGGAGATTCTTCGACCAGAAGTTATCCAAGTCATGTCCATCTGTTAGACATACAGATTAGTTCTTCTACTAGATATTACAGGAAAAACATATATGCTTTTTTATGAAGTCCAGAAGAAAATACCTAGGTCGATGTCTAAAGCTATGGCAAGATATTTGGACGAGCAGATCTAAGTAACGAAATATATGTAAAGCCAATTCAGCAAACAGATTTGAGTGCTAAATTATGGCAGGCTGTTTCAGCAGTCAATGAGGCCGAGCACACAGCCATCGAACTATCGAAGGCCATCGCAGCAACAAAGATCGAGTATAAAACGGTGTAGAGCTGTTTCACCTAACAGATTGGCTACTAGACCATGGCAATCTACATCACAATAAATATATGGCAGGATATTTTAGCAACTAATCGGCCTTGGCATGCCATCTCAGCTAAGCAGATTGAGTGCAGAACAGGGCAAGGAAGCTTCTTAAGCAGAGCATATTGACTGTAAACTACTTCGGCAAACAGTGAGATTAACAGCGTCTATCAGCTAACATTCAGCGCTACACCGACATGCACGGGGCCTCAGTCTAGAATGCACGTACCATGGGAGAAGCTGACCGCCGTGCGTCTCCACACAAACGTCGCCAGTGGTGGCGGCGCTGACTGCCGTGCGCCTCCACAAGAACGTCCCCAGCGGTGGCGGCGCGGCTAGAGGACGGCAGTCTACGAGAGCATACTGTGGGAGCGAGAGGATCGTCGTGCGTCCCCTCGATGAACCGCGGCGCCGACGTATCGACGTGGCGGGGAGGGTGGCTTTGGCGGAGCGAATGGAGTGGAGGGGGACGGGGGGAGGGAGGTTTGGGGAATATTATTGGCTAGTTGGCCGAAGGGCGGTTGAATCTAGGATTTGGGGGGAAATTTTAGGTGGGGGAGGATTTTCGCGCGGTGGGCGGGGCAGTTTGGCGCATGGTCGGTTTCTCCAAGTGCAGTCCCACGTGTTAGTGAAGAGGCAAGCCGAAGCGTGTTCCGTTTGCGTGAGCCGTGTGCAGGACCGAACGTGTGTGGGGTGCAATGCGACCGCGACAGGGGTGCTGTGAGTGTACCGCCTTTTTTCCTTTTAAACTAGGTGCTTCGCCTCCTCAAAAAAAACTTGTTGCTTCGCGCGATCCATCGATACAACTACTAGTAATCCGGTAACCCGACTAAAATGGCGCGGCCGGGTCTTTTCCCGCGCGATATGCTGGGAGGTTGGCTTAGTTGGGTTTTTTAGGACGAGTAATGATACACCTACGTAGTCCCAGTTACGTAATTAACATAATGTGAAACATGTGAGCTGTTGATTGTAGACTGGGGGAGGGAGGGGCCCACCACCATGAAAATCAGGGGAGGAGAGAGAGAGAGGCAATTTACGTTAACCCTTTCGTAGGTTCCCGGTAGATGTAGAAAAATGTGAAATGTGTGAATGTGCATTTGCAGATAAGGCCTTCCCTCGTTCATCCTTTTCTCCCACAAGATCTTGATCTTCTGTGCAACGCACGGGCATCTTGGTAGTACTCCTACAATATACTATATTATTGTGAAAGTTCATATACACCAGCCGAGATTAATGCAAACACGGTAGATTTTCATTACATTTCAAACTTTTATAGGATAGGAAAATAAAAGAAACCCGAACCTAAACCTATTCTACGGCGGCGACCGACGTCCTCCATCTGCGATCTCCATGTACGGGGGTGGGGTTCAAGACCCGTGAAGTGAATGCGGTCTCCGGCGAGGAAAAGTAGAACACAGGAGACGGACCGGCCAGTTGGCACACAATGCCCTACTCATCCTCGGAGGAGTCCCCGACCTCGGCGGTGCCAGACGTTGGGCGGCGGCAAGTAGGACGCGTGGCTGACGGTGCTCCCGTCGTCGGCCGCCATCATGGCCACCGCTTGTGCGGCGACTTGAGCGAGGGTGGCGACCTCGAGCTCCATCCCCGAAGACAAGCTCTCCCGCACAGCGTTCGCGCTTGCGGTCATGGCGGATGTGGTGCCAGGTAGGAGGACGATGCGCTATGGTGTGGAGGTTAGCTGGGTGTTGCCGCTTTAAGTAGCGCATTCCGGTGAGGTCAAGCGTGCTGGTGCATCATTAAGTAGCCGGAGTTGGTTCCTCGGGCACCGAGCCTCTTAACGACGGCATACGGACGAACGGCATGAGTGCGGGCAGCTGGCGCCGGCTGGGAATGCACCGCGCGACAGAGCGAGGGACGAGGGTTTTTGGTGTGCCAGGGTAGTCAGCTGCGGTCGTGGCAACGTTGGAGATGCCCTTTGCTCACAAGAGATCGACGCATGTCATTGAAAAAGCAAGACGACCCGGCATGGTCTCAGGTCCTGAGGATGCAGTTGGCCGCGCTACACCACTCCGCGGACGCGTCCCAGTGCCCCGTGCATCCTCAACGAGCTGGGTGTTGGGGTGTGTTTGGATTGTGGCCAAACTGCACCTTACCAAAATTTTGGTCATGACCCAAAGATTGGTCTTTGTTTGGATGGTTGCCATTTTGTTTTTGAGGTTTTGGTCATGACCCAAAAATGGATGGTTGCCATTTTTTTGGCATGCCAATGAACTCTAGCCAACTCTAGTTCATTTTTCTTGCCGATGTCGGCCAAATCATATGCAACCAAAACCTTAACCAAAATTTTGGCTACCCAATGCTTTGATGGGGCAACCTTGGGCACAAACCAAACATACTGTTGGTCGTGCCATAGCACTAACGCCACCCTCGGCACACTGAAACCACGTGTCTAGAGATGATGAGCGTGTCGCTCACCGCGGTCGCCGTGTCCAGAGGCGGTGCTGGAGCTGCGCCACGTTGTTGGCCCCCACGACCCACATGAACGGTTGCCGGTGGCGAGGAGGTCGTGGGCCAGCTCCTCCATTGGACTAGTTTGCGCTACGTCGTCCCGACAGGTGTGCCGCACATGTCGGTTTCCCTGTTTTCCCGGCCATATTCGAGCGTCAGTGCTCCGCGTTGCGCATTAGGCTTTTCACTATGTAGGCCAAGCGAGACAACTTATTGTTTATTTGAGCCGTTCAAGTATAATCATGTGGCGTTTGCTTATTTCTCATTCCTCTCCAACCCTCTTCTCCATCGATCATGTCGCCCTTCAGTCGAGTCCATCCTCCCGCATGCCTCATTTGAACATTCCGTCGAGTATCATTCGCATGTGGGCCTAGACCATGCTTGTATTTCCAATGTTTATTTGTAATTTGTCTGACATGCATACAAACAAACGGTTCGTTTGAAGTTTCACTTTGCCTCCACTACGTGTCGCTTCGCATCTTAGTTTTGACATCCCATTCGGTTCATGCCCCGACACATGTTGACGAGATCGATTGATGTTCAGAGGTTAATTATGTGTCGTGCAAGGAGATAAAGGTTTGGTCTGTTTCTATGATAGAAATGACCCACGGGGGGGGGGGGTCTGTGTGGATCAGAGGGAGTATATTGTACGTTCATAAGCGAAACGAACGTATTGTACCCACCCTAGTACTCTTTCAATCGATCTCCGGACCCCGAGATGAAATCGAGGGAGAACGAGTGGGGGCATGTGTGATACCTAAGGCGGATTCAAAATTTTGAACCGGTGATCATAGCATCCGCAAATCATATATAAAGGGTATTCAATGTTCGTTTCATTTTTGAACGTACAATATACTCCCTCCTATCCTTTCTAGTTTACATATAAGTTTTATGTGTAGTCAAAGTATCTCTACTTTGATAAAAAAAAGTATCAACATTCAACAACGCCCAATCAATATTGTTAGATTCGTATGTACTCCTAGATTTGTACTCGAGATGGTTTCCAATTTGTTTTCAACCACGTGAATGTGCTTGTTCTCGCGCATGCTCTTCCTACTAGGATTTCGCCACATATAGCCAGTCCAATAGTAACTTTTTTTAAGCTCCCTGTCCAATAGTACTAGTGGAGTACTGACAACATCTGTACTAGAGTATGCAGTGCTCATAGTTGTACTCCCTCCTTCCATTTATATAGGGCCTATGTGGAGGAGAGAGATGTGAAAAAGTAAGGGGAGTGAGCTCTCATGCAAGAGCCTAGCTATATACGCATTCCTAGTTAAATACGTAACAATAAATATGAAGAAAGAGATGGAGAGGAGATGGAAAAAAGTACTAATACAATAGCCAACCTTATAATTTTTTTGTGGGAAATAGCCAACCTTATAGCCCACACTACTGTATGAGTGCATATAATAGATGATGGCTATAGATGACATGGCAGTTCCTTATAGCCATCGACTCGCTATATTATTAACCATGCTCTAATGCGTTTTTCAAAACCGCATTTGACTATTGACAAAATTAATAGTACATGAGATGTATAATGTGAAAATTATATCATTGGAAGCTCCTTTCACATACGTATCCCTGCCTTACCCTCCCTTTCAGTCACTTAAAAGCGGACCCCATGCTTGCTAGGACCCGCATGTTAGTTACTCAATGGGTTCGGCCACGTCAGGGGATCCTCATCCGTAGTATACTCCCTCTGTTTTTATTTACTCCGCATAAAATGACGCGGGCGGGGGAGTGGGAGGGACGTCAGTTTGCTCTCAACTGCGGTCCCACAAGTGAGCGAAAACGCAAGATGAAGTGCGTTCCATTCGGTGAGCGACGTGGAGGGTCCAACATGTCGGGATGCAACGCGAAGGCGACAAGAGCGATGTACAGTCAAAACCGATTGACCGGTCGTCACCGGAACCATTATTCACACCAGAACCTTCGCTGCTCGGCCTACGCCAGCCACTGCCCTAAAACCACACCGAATCTCCAGCCCCTTCCCCCACCTTTCGATCCCCTAGCCCGCATCAAGCATCCCCTAGTTCGCTTGAAAGCCATGGTGCACCGCAAGATCATGTACTACAAGATGCTGACGCCGGAGCACCGCGCAGAAATCGTGGTGGCGGTCGGCGCCAGAGACCTCCGTTCCCAAGCTCGCTTTGCGGCGGGCCAATCCCCGAGTTCTCTGGAGCCAAGCTACGAGGAGGAGGAAGCCGATCCAATGTTCATGGCGGAGGTCACGGCGCAGAAGGCCCCCGATGGGTATGAGACGATGGACGTCGACTTCGTGCCGACGTCCGAGTCCCCCATGGTGCAGGCGGACCAGTGGTTCAACCTGGCGATTCTAAAGGAGGACCGGGAGGCAGAGGCTCAACTCGACGCGGAGCGCGCGCATGCCGCTGCCATCAAGGCTCTCCTGCAGGCGGAACCGGATGTCGTGGATGTGAACCGGGCGGCGGAGGCTCAACTTGAGGCGGAGCGCGCGGATGCCGCTGCCATCGAGGCCCTCCTGCAGGCAGAACCGGACGTCCTGGACTTGAACCGGGCGGCAGAGGCTCAACTCGACGCGGAGCACGCGGATGCCGCTCTCATCGAGGCCCTCCTACAGGCGGAACTGGACGTCCTGGACTTGAACCGGGCGGCGGAGGCTCGACTCGACGCGGAGCGCGCGGATGCCGCTACCATCGAGGCCCTCCTGCAGGCGGAACCGGATGTCCTCGACTTGAACCGGGCGGTGCTCTCATCCATGCAGAGCGCCCGCACGCTCCGCGTGAACGAGTAGCTGGAGGCCGAGGACAACCACGGTGCGGAGACACACGTCGGCAGCTACGGCTGGTTCGCGCCGGCAGCCAAAGACGACGAAGTCGTCTCGTTCCGCGAGCAGTGATAGTTTTTCTTTATGTTGTTGTTTTTATGGATCTTTTGCTGTGTAAAAACAAATATTGTTATGCAAGTCGCCTGACTTGGGTCAGTCTACCATTTCAGGCGGTTGGATGAATATCCTACGTCCCCTAACCCTTCTTCCTCACCTCTTCTTCTTCCCCAACAGACTACCGCACGGGCCGTACAGATACTCCCCAACATGCGGTTGGATAAACATACTCTATGAACGAAAATTATGTGTTAGTGGTAGGATGGCTGAGTTTGGTTTGTTCACATGCGACAACACATGTCAGTGAGGTTGTGTTCCCTTGGTTGGGTTTGCGGCGTGCAGGAGCGACTGTGCATGTGAGGGTGCGGTGCGACCGCGGCGTGCAGGAGCGACCGTGTGAGGGTGCGGTGCGACCGCGACAGCCGTGCGCAAGTGTACCTCCTTTTCATTTTGAAAACTTTAGGCAAGCTTGGCAAAAATGTGTGGCGAAGTATGGCAATGCAAGGCCTAGACCCAAACAGGATAAGTACGTAGTACTACGTACTAGGAGTACTAGTGTTAAAAAAGAAAGGCGGGGTTTTCCTTCGAGGGATTAATCGATACAAATCCTCGTTTCACGTGTCATTTAATGCATATTTTTTTATCCAAAGCCCAAAGAGCTAACCATCTCACTCCTCATCGCTTGATTAATGCAGCGCCATGCAAACCAACCTTCTCACTTCCGCATGCATGCAGGGGATATTAATGTCCATGGTTGCTAGTATGAGGCAAACCCCATCAATTTTGCCTTGATTAGTGTTAGTGGCCTTTTGCAAATTGTAATTTTGATATACTGGCCTTGTGTACAAAAAATGGAGGTAGTAACTATATTTGACTTCCTTCCCCATTGCGGTGACATCGATGATATCTCGAATGTTGTGGTTTGGCGAAGTGCGTTCGACGGAGAACACCATTGAGGGAGACCAGGGTAAGTCATTCGCAAGTGCCGCCTGCAAAATGAGACAACTGCCTTATTTGCATCCAGGTAGTCCATTGTACCAAAGGGCGCGTAAATGTACTAGTACTACTCGTACACAATAGCGTCGTTCGTCCAGCTTAGTGCGGTGAGATGGTTTCTCGAAGAAGACGATGGAGAAGCGGAGTCAGCAAAGAGTGAAATGATGGTTGCTTCGTCCGTGCTTTGTGATTTGACGCCTCACTGCTTTGTGATTTGTGATAGAAGGGACAGGGGAGTAGACTCTGTCCTCTATACTGTACATGCGTCCAAGCACGGGAGAAAGAGGAGAGACGTTGCATTTTTCTATTCCTTCAATCAATCAATCAGGGAGCTTCGGTTCCATCCTTTTGTCTTTGGCAACACCGTCCACAATGGTTCCCACGATGCCAAAAGCTATCTTCACATTTGGCTACACATTGTGGATTCCCTTAACCGTACCACTTGGTTTTGCTCCTGTGTGCTATCTATACAAATCTCAATTATATTGATCTAAAAAATTATAGAATCAAGATTAGTAAAAAGGAGGTGATTTTGCCGCGCGGATGGCGGGGGAGGTTTATTATTTTTAGAGGAGGTTGTCCTGGAGGTTTGCTAACATGCGGTCCCACGTGTCAGTGCTTTACCAAGCCGATCCGCTTCCCACATGAGGCAGAACAACGGCAGAAGCAACACGTGGTTAACTTGAAGAAGATGAGGGAGAAGCGGATTCAGCAATGAGTGAAATGATGGTTGCTTCATCCCTCCAACTTCTTTTTTAGCATTATTACTTCGTCCCTCCAACTTAACTGCGGGAAAGGTGCAGCTTTGTGATTTGATGCCTCATTGCTCATTACTACGCCGGCGCCATGACTGGGTGCTTCACCCCGGCTGCTCTACACTGTATTCCGGTATGGCACGTGGACCCGGTAACTTGATGCCCCACATGTCGGCGAAAGGGACTAGAAGATTTATGAAAGCGAGCGCTCCAGTCTTACGACGGAGGAGTACACGACACGACGGCCCAGTGAACTGTCACTTGTACTGTATATAGTACTATAGTTTTGCTGTTTCGCACGATCCATCGATACAGACCCGATTAAACAGGAAAGGGTGGGATTTTTCCCGCGCGGGATATGATACTGGCCATACATTTCAAAGGCAATTTTAATGTATGCAAACTGAATAATTAAGTAACAATATGATATCTAGTAAAACTAAAAACACATATGATTTATTGTGTTAGAGTGTAGTGGTAGTGTTGTATTGCATAGTTGTTAGATGTAACATGCGAGAACGTGTAGAGATGTAGTTTTGGAGGGCCTACAGAGAGAAAAGCGTAATACGTTCACCAAACTTCAGAATAAGCTGATTACGGTCACTATATACGTTTTGCAGTGATTATACGGTCACTTGCTCATGGTTCAGCATCGGATTGCACTCTGTTGACCGGCCAAATAGTCTGCGTGGCACCATGTTGACTAGTTAAATTGACCATGTTCCTTGTGGGTCCCACCTGTCAGTTCGCATAGGGAAAAGGTCAGATAAACACAAATTTACGCAGGCGCGACAAGACTCCACCCCGTGGGCGGGAATCACCTGGTTGTGTATGTGTCTGTCAGGGC
Organism: Aegilops tauschii subsp. strangulata; assembly: GCF_002575655.3. Classification (NCBI taxonomy): domain Eukaryota; kingdom Viridiplantae; phylum Streptophyta; class Magnoliopsida; order Poales; family Poaceae; genus Aegilops; species Aegilops tauschii. The sequence continues at coordinate 333,009,937 of NC_053035.3, forward strand.
CTGATGTGTGCGCATGCACGTGTAGGTTGAGCACTTGAGCGTGAGAGAGTGTGTTGGTCGTGTGGTGTACTGGTGTGTGCATGCATGCGTGCGTGTGTGAGTGTGAGTGTTGCGTGCGTGCGTGGCTGCGTGTGTACGTGTGAGTGTTGCGTGCGTGCGTGGGTGCATGTGTTCGTGTGAGTGTTGCGTGCATGCAGTTCGTGTGCATGTGTGCGTGTGTGTATAATCACCACACCAGCTCCTGTGTGTTAAAACAGACGGCTCAGCATACCAATACAAGGCCACCCTGTCCGCTGTGCCCGCGGTCATGACTTCGAACCACCGTCCAATATTTTTTTGTCATTTGTTTTCATTCTTACTAGCAAGATGCCCGTGCGTTGCACGTAACATCAAGATGCATTTGTATGACTAGTTTATCTTGTGAGAGAAAAGGATGAACGAGGGAAGGCCTTATTTGCAAATGTGGAGAGGTGTGTGGGTACATCTTAGGCAAAATTGTCATAGTTTCTTTCCTATCCGTCAGATATAAATCGGGTGGCCTATATTGCAGAATGGCAGGCACACCATCATCACCAACTCTGTTTTTTATAAGAGTGTATTTTATCCCTACTCTTATAAAAAGCATAGTCGGTGATGATCGTGTGGCTGCCATCCTGCAATATAGGTCGTCCGATCTATATCTGACGGATAGGAAGGAAACTATGGCAATTTTGCAAAAACATACCCACACCCCTCTCCACACTTGCAAATAAGGCCTTCCCTTGTTCATCCTTTTCTCCCACAAGATAAACTACTCATACAAATGTAGATGTAGAGTAGATACACTTGCTAGTATTTTATAAGAGTGTAGATGTAGAGTAGATACAAGCCGACAGGTGGGTCCAATGGTAGTGAGATAATGTGATGCAACACTAGAGGTGCCACGTGGAGCGTTTAACTGGTCAACTAGTCGTGTCTTGAGCAAATACAGAGTTGTACGGTGAGCCCGTGACTGTATAATAACCACAAAACGTAAATGGTGACCGTAATGAGTGGATTCTGAAGTCCAATGTACGTATCGTGCTTTCGCTTCAAATAAAATGATCATCACTGTATATATCGCGAGAGAAAGATGAAACATGCGTGAATGTGCTGGGGGCTTACTTTTAGAGGACATGGAGATAGTTTGTGTGCATACGTGAAAGGGGCGTAGAGGGGGGTATGCAATGGAGAGAGAGATGCTCTTTGTTTCTCTTTATTATGACTAACTTTATATATAGTATAAAAATATACAAATTCACAGTGCGGAATAAATATCATTGTGGGCACCATGCAATGCAAGCGTTCATACTCCTCCATATAACTTTGTAATGTTGTATATATGTAGAAATTCTAAATTATTTTTTTGGCCACACTTTATTCAAAAGGAATGTTGTATGCGAAATAAACATGAAGAGAGAGCTTTTTAGATCAATGGGGTATGTGATGTAACATGTGTGAATGTGTAGTTGATGCATTTGGCAGGGCCTAGAGAGGTATGTGTGTGTATTACGTATTCGAGAGAGGCATGGATAGAGGGGCCGACAGGGGGGCGTGGGAGAGATAGCACGAGAAATGAGAGTGGTCTAGAGAGAGAGAGAGACGAATATGACATCACGGCGAGAGATTCCCTTGAGTGTGTATATGCAAGGGGGGAGTGGATAGAGGCACCAGGAGAATATATTTTTTGTGTGTGGTGTCTGTGTTGGTATGTGTGGGTGTGATAAGATAACGAGACGTGGGGGCAGAGGGTGTGTCACCGCGTGAGGTCTGGTGGGTCAAGGTGAGGCCCTTCGTTCGGTTCCGTCCTGCGCCACATTGGTCGGCCCGTGACGCATTTAGGGAGACCCATGGATGACTAGTCGTACAAGACAAAGATAGCATAATTGTGAAGGACTCTATGTCCACTAACAAAGTCGGCTAGGATTTGTAACCCTAGGTTCTCGGACTAAGGTAACCCCTTTATCTCTGATATTACTATTCATCCAACCTAACTTTAAGGGGCATCCTACAGAATGCTCTGCTAGAATCATACTCGTCGATTAGGAAGAGAGGTGTGAGACAATGCGTGAGAGACAGGCCTAAAGATAATGTGCGTACAGGAGACACGTATGCAGGTCTATGTATATAGAAAGGGTCGATGGGGATTGTGCGTGTGTATGCTTGCGAGAGGAAGAGTGCTTGTGATAAAGGTTAGTGAAAATAGTCGTAAATGGTTACGAGAGGGGGGAGGGTTATATCGAGAGCATGTGTGTGAGAAAGACACCTCGGGAGAGAGTGTGTGAGCATGTGTGAGAGACCACCGATGGAGACTGAAACTACACATACAAGACTATTGTACACATTGATTAAAGATATAAAATGTATCCAAATATTAGGACGGGATCATGATATTTGCAATTCGCGTAAGGAACGGTCATTGATCCATCAGACATCTAGATTCTATCGAATTTGAGCATGTCTATGTTATTATTCAACACAATTGATCCACATAGTTAGTATTTTGAACTCCAGACAATGCATCGCTTTAGCAGTCGAATATAAACATGAGTACAGTTCATGTTGTGTGTGTAAAGCACATTATACATACGAAAGATACACAATGAACATTATAAATAGCTACCTATGAACTAGCATACATTTGAATTCAACTTAAGGTGGTTTTAAAAAATCGAATTCAACATGAAGTCCATTCAATTATTCGAATTTGATATCATGGCATTTGTAAATCATACCTAAATTATGGGGGCACCAATCTTTGCTCTGATTTTGTACATAATAGCATATGTAGTCGTGTACAAAATAGATTCTAGTTTAGCTCCTCCATTCCAAAATAATCGTAGTTATAGGATTTTCAAGTGTCAAAATTTCAAAAAGAAGCGGATAATTTAATGAGGTTTTCAAACATACAAGGTCAAATTTAACGTTGTCTATTTAGGTCACTCCTCAAAGTTCAAGAGTACTCTAAACGTGAATGCTTGTGTTTCAAAATTTCGAACGAAGCGCCAAAAGAGCCTCTACTCGCCCGAAACCGCGTGAGACCAATGTTTGGTAGTACAAGGAAATTACTTTTCTAATAACTCCGACCCGTGAAACCTACCGGCCCGACGTCCAAAGGTCTAAACCGGGGTAGGTTTGTAGCTTCATCTAGACGCCACGCAACCGCCTCCCAAAAACATTCATACACAATGTCTGCCTAAGCACACATACGCGCGGCCGAAATCGCTCCCGCCCACTATTTGGGACACCTGGGATTACCATCCTACCCCCGACCCGCAATAGGTCCAAAATTTAAGAGGGGGGCAAAATTTGTACTTTCCCAAAATTTCAAACAAGCGCGTCCCATCTTCTGTTCAAAAAAGCCAAAAACAAGCGCGTCCCAGACCGAAACATGGTTCTCCCCCCTCCGCCCTGCCCACCCGTCTGATTCCCCATTCTACTCCGTGGGCGCAAAAACTACCTCTCCACCAGCCGCGAAACCCCGGCGTCCTCCGTCCGCCACCCCATTCCACCCATCAACCGCCGCCCTCCTCCATCACGCCGGAGCTGATACCCCGACGTCGTCGTCCACTGCAACCTCAACCGCAAAGCCCTCCACGGCTAGTAGTTGAAGCCGAGGCCGAGCCGTCCGTACCCGAGCCAGTTCAACCACGCCGTCCTGCGCCTCACCATTGCCGCTCCAACTTCGCCACCCTCCACCGCACTGGAGATGTTCCTACTACACCGTCCTTTTCCGCCTTGGATCTGCTTCCCCTCCGCCGACATACGGCCACGGCAACACAGTCAACAATTTGGCCATGGGTTCGTCCAAGCCTGCACCCTCCAGAACATCAGTTTCCCCTGCAAAAAGAAGAAGATCGGCGCGACATGTGGAGGCGACCACACCGGCAACCGAAAATGGTATTCCTCTTCCCTTATTCGTGCAAATCTTACGTGTCTTCTTGCACGGTATTCATCCCATAGAAAACACTAGTTGACCGCTTCTTCTTAATACTAGATGTTCCAAGTAACTCGCGATGCACAGGGTTTCTCCTCATATTCTATTTCACCTTAGCTAGAGGACCGTCGGCCCCCTGAATTTCAATTCCTGGTCAGTTGATTCCCAATTAACAGAAGCATTCCCCGGCGTAACAGACGCTAGTCCGCCTATTACGCCGGGGAAGCAGCGCCTCGGTGTTTATCTTAGGGGCATGTCGGGCCTAGAGCTACTGGCGCCCGATCTGGAGGTCGGCCGGGATTAAAGGGATGGCCTGGGGGCGCTGCCAAGCACGGCGGTGGTGTGAGGTCGAGGGGAGGGCGGGGCGGCGGAGGCAGGGGTCTGGGCCGGTGGTCACTGGCGGTTCGAGAAAGATCGTCAATAGTGACTGGCGGGAGGTAGACAAAGGCCATCTGCCCGTTCCTTATAGATCAGACGGTTCATAAAAAAATCGACTGACCTATTTATTTTCAGTCGACTGTTATCTTGATAGGACCACATGTGGTGGTGTGCTGGAGGAGTACCTGCATTTCCTGTGCTCATATATTACAAAATCATACGGAGTAGAATCTAATTTTGTTTGCCATGCAATGTTGTAGAGCTATCATATGTCTCCTGCCATTTATTTTTCAGCCACCTGCTATCTGCTACTTTTACAGTGCACTAGTTCTGCACACACTTCACCCATACTCTCACTATTGTGTTTTTATGCAAGGGTATTTCAGACCCTGCCTTGACAGAAGCAGAAAAGAGAAGAGAGAAGTCACTCCAGCGTGGTACGTGGCTAGGCCAGACACGTTTCAAGGCTTTAAAGGGTGTAGTGTCAGCAGATGGAGACGGTAAACATAGCTCTGGAGTTGATGACCTCGCTCGCAATGAACCACCATCCCAGGTGCTTGCTTTAACTTCGTGGTGTCATATGTGGTTGCATGTTCCATATGGTGTCTAGCTTGTATTCGAAAGGCTGAAGTCGGTCTTTATTAAGATAAGGAAAGATATTTTTTACATGAACCACCATCCCGTGAGCACCAGAAGACAAATAGCTAGTCAGGGCACTGGCCGAGCCAGTGACAAGCCCAGCAAAGAGAGGCATCACCTGGAAGCCAACTAAAAAGCCGCGATGGTGGCGAAGCAGCCCGCCTCCCACCAGGCTCTCAGGTCCTAGATGATCATGCTCACCACTCCAGCCAGATGTCTAGCTTGTATTGCTTCCAATTTGGTTAAATTGCATCTGCTTAGCTTACACATTATACCTTTGAATATGACATGCCTTTCTGTTTTTGGTACATGCTAGTACATCTGTGTATTAACCATGTTCTTACATCAAACTAATGTTCTTGTGTATCCCTCATCAATCACTTATGATGAGGCAGTCAGGCAAGTGGATTACTCCTCATTTAAAGAATGCAGCGTCAGCCTCCCGACATGATTCTCAAGAAACAGCAAGGCTAGATGAAGATAGTGAACGTAGCTCTGTAGTTGATTACCGCATTTCCCCTAACTTGGCAGCGTGATATGTGGTTGCATGTTGCATATGGTGTCTAGATTGTAATTCTTCCAATCTGGTTAAACTGCATGTGCTATTCTGCTTAGCTTATACATTATACCTATTAATGTGACATGCCTTCCTGTATTTAGTACATAGTACATCTGTCTATTAAGCATGTCCTCACATAAAACTATTGTTTTTTTGTATCCCGCATAAATCAATATGACGAGACACCTTCAGTATATGCAGTGTGATATTAGTTGCATCTTTGATATGATTTATAGCATGCGCTGCTTCTAATTTGTTGAAATGCCATTTATGATGGGACACTTTTAACTTGGCAGAGTCATATTGGTTGCATCTTTCACGTGGTGTCTAGCTTGCATTGCTTCTTATTTGGTGAAATGGTTTCTGCTTACTTTACACAAATAGTTGTGAATATGCCATGACATCCTGTTTTTCGTATTATTCCATCCTGGAATCATGTGTTTGCCTTACATCAAAGTAGTGATTGTCAGTATCATGCACGAATGAGTTCTGAAAAGTGAATTTTATTGCTTTTTCTTGTCGGTTTTACTTGACAATTCAAAATCAATAAAGCGGAAGGAAGTTAGCAAGGCAACGGATGAAGGTGCTCCTTCCAAATGGAGGGCCTCTACAGATTCTACTCCTCCATCCCCCCAAGATGATTTCCAAGACAACACATGCATAGACACTCAACGTAGTTGTGTTGGTGATGAGCACGTCTCCCCTAGTGCACCATCACAGGTGCTCCCTCTAACTTGGCACTATTATATGTGGTTGCATGTTATGTATGATGTCTAGCTTGTATTGCTTCTAATTTTTTTGAATTTCATCTGCTTACTTTACACATTATACTTGTGACTAAGACACGTATTCCTGTTTCTAGAACATACACCATGTTCTAGAAACAGGAACACGTGTCTTAGTATCTGTCTATCACACCATGTTCTTACATCAAAGTACATTTGTTCTGAAGAACTAAATTGTTATTCGTTTTTCTTGTCGGCTTGACTTAACATGGCACAGAGAAAGAGGAAGCAAGACAGAACGATAGGGAAAGGGAAGCGGAACAATCCTGCAGATTCTGCTGGTACTGATGGTGCAATAGAAGGTCAAAGTCCAGTGGAAAATTGTACCGACAGGGTATCCCATGCTACACGAGCTGCAGAACAAGCCAAATAGAAACAAATAGCTGCCATCAAACAAGCAGAGACAACCCTAGTTGTTGCAACACCTTCCACAGTACCACCAGTTGCACGATTTACTCGTTCGTCAACTCAGCTAGCAGCACATTCCCAAGCTCCCTTGCCACCTGACACTACTTCCGAAGCACTCTTGACACAAGATGAGTTGGCAAGATCAGATGAACTTTGTGAGCTTCAACAGCAAGAAGGTAGTTGCTGGAGTCAAGTTACAGTTGCATGCTTCTTTATATGTAGTCTCACAGTTTGATGTACACTAACACTTCCTATGTTTGTTGTTGGACTAGCACCTAGGCGCAAGAGGAAACAAACATCAAGGATAATGCTCGATAGGTTAACTAAATCTAGAGGAGTAAGAATGGAGATCTGTTTTCAGACAGGTTTAAAAAGGCCACGTGATGCTACAGAGTCAGCCAAGTTAGTATCAGAGGCAGCGGTTGCTGTTAGGTGTCATGTACGTATCCTCCCAACATGGATTCAGTACAGGAATTACAAAGACGAAACACAGTTCAACACCTTCCTCGACCATTTATCTGTAAGTACGGTTATGTATGGAAACTAGTAATATCGTCTTGCTCTGTCCAATACTTTCTAGGTTGCTGATAGTGAGACTCCCATAATTTTCAATAGATGAGGTTCAAGTTGGATAGACAAGATGATGCAACCAGACAAGCTTGCACCCATGTTTTCAAGTCTGCTCTGCGACAATATCGGTATAACTTGAGGAAAACTCACTTTGAAGGAAAGGCTAACAGTGAACTTGCCCAAACATCTCCAGTGGAAAATATATCTGATGAAGACTGGAGAGGCCTCGTTAAACACTGGTCCGATCCGAAGTATCAGGTACATTATATATATGTCATCAGATCACATGTTGAAGTCCTATTTACGCATGTGCCACACAAATCTATCTTCTTGTAGGTGAACTGTTCAAAGAACAAGGCCAACCGTGCGAAAGTGAAATTCCAACAGACGACAGGATCTCGTAGCTATATTGCACACTGCGAGGCTCTTGTAATTAGCTGTTGTTTCACTCTTTTCGCTGTACCATATTATCATATCTATATTGACTTGTTCCAAATGCAGAGGAAAGCCCGCAAGGACCAAAAGTACCTGAACCAAATGTTGTGGAAATCTTGAAGGACTGTCACACCAGCAAGAAGAAGGGCATGACTACACCAGTCAAAGCCGTTGTTGTAAGTCCTTAATCCTCATGCCTTTTAACTACTACTTACTCTGACTTGTGCCTTGAACTGCATGGTTTGCAGCCAATGTCTATTACTCTTTTCAATTTTATACACAATTGTCTTAGCGTATCATTGCACCTTACAAGGTTTAAAAGAGAGGAGTGATGTTCCTTTGATCTTGACCTGTAATCTAGTTCCGTGCTGGACTTGCCCACACAATGTTACAATTGCATGTTTGTCTGTTCTCAGTTGTTTTGTGATATGAATGATGTCATACTATGCTTACCATATTATAAACTTCGTCTCTTTATCCTTAGCCCTCAATACAATGTGAACAAATAGACAATACATTAGCGATGGTACATGGTCATATGTTTGGAACCTGGTTTTATTATGTACTTTGCAATAAAATTCAACTATTATTTTACATGGGTTCACCAGAATAAGTTCTGTATATAGACCAAAGCTATTTTGTTTGGTTTTGCTGCCTCCTTAATATCTTCTATTCTGGTACTACTAATGTAAACCACAACTTTTCAGCGAGCTATGGAAAAAATGGTGGAACCGCCACCTTCTGAAGGTGGCGAGGCAACTATAACCGCAATGTCAGCTCTTGCTGCAGTGGGTGAGTACCTGTCCACTAACAGTGCCAAAAGCACGTTCCTGCGTAATACTGGGTTGGTTGTTACGGCAATCTCGTCCAAACTGCCTCATGATTAAGATATGCAAGCTCAAAACAATGTTGTATCTGCGCTCCAGACACAAGTCCATTCCCTAACAGAGACCCTTTGTGAAACAAGGAGAGACGTTGTTCGATGTTGTCAAGATATGCATGGTTTTGAAACCAGACTATCAGACATTTGCTATGTTGTTCAGGAGCCTAGGAGAACTGAAGGCGAAGGTTATGGTGCTCCATCGGACAATACAGCATGAAAACATAATAGTCAGGTCAAATGAACTGAGCTTCTGAACTTCTGGTGGTGCATTTATCTGCTAGACTGTTAACTTTTATGCCAACCTTCCTTTTGTTTTATAGTTGTAATTTGTTTTGGTGCGATACAAAATTTGTTCTTAACATGCAGCCACCGGCCGAAGAAAACAGCAAGCCATTTTTGTATAGTGTAGGGTGTTCCCTATATTTGCACTAGTGGCGAACTTTGATGCCCACCGGCTGTAGTTAACATGGGCCTCCTACGGGCCGTAGAAACAATGGACCTTCTAAGGGCCGTAGAAACAATGGGCCTTCTACGTGGCGTAGAAACAATGGGCCTTATACAAGCCGTAGACACAATGGGCCTTCTATGGGTCGTATCATCAATGGGCCTTCTACGGGCTTATGATCGGTTCGCCAAACATGGGCCAATAACAGACCACATTATGGTCGTAAATGGGCTAGAGTTGAAATCGTCCGTTCATGGGCCGACCATAACGGGTCATCGTTAATCGGCCGTATTTTGATGACGCTATGAAAACGGCCCAATGTATTAACGGGCCACAAACGGGCCGACTGTAACCACGGGCTGAATTTGGCCCACAAGCAGAAAATGACAGTAACGGGCCGTAAGTAAACGAATGTGGAAATTAGCCCAAGAATAAATGGGCCCCGAGAAGGCCGAAAGATAACATGGGCTGGAAACGACCCAACGGAATAATGGGCCGTTAATGGGTATAAAGTGATACACTGTTCATTACGGGCCAGTTTCACCACGTGCCGTTAATGGGTATAAAGTGATACACTGTTCATTACGGGCCAGTTTTACCACGGGCCGTTAATGGGCCGAGAGTAATAAGGGCCTCATATGGGCCGAAAGACGTCATGGGCCATACATGGGCCGGAAGTTAAAACAGGCTGGAATTATATTGGACGGCCCAGATGACGCTACTGGGCCTAATTCGGATAGGCCATAAATGGGCCTTGGGTTAGCGGGCTGTAAGTGGGCTATATGCGAACAGACCATTAACAGGCTTGCCGTGGGCCGGCCCGCCACCTTTTGACCAAGTCAAATGGGCCGGCCTTTTCACAGGAATGGGCCTCTGTTGGGCCGTGCCACGTGTCGACGTATCATAGGCGCTTTGGGTCCAATGAATGGATGACATCTGTCCCAACGGTGAGCCGACACGTGTTTCCTCCAGCCAATGATGATTTTACACGTGGAAAATCCCCATTGGTCGGGGCTGTTAACGGGTTATCGGATCCAAAACCGGACCCGATAGCTTAACGGCGTTTCGTTACGGTGGATGTCACGTGTCGATCGCCCTTGACGAAACCACTTCTGTGACGCGCGATTTATCGTCATGGAAGTGGACACTTCCGTGATGATAATTTTGGTAATGTCATGGAATACTTCTACGACAGCACAGGTATGACTATCTTGATTCTGTCATAATTTTGTCATGGATGTACATGCATGACAGAAAACGTGACCTACTGTGACAAACACGTATCATCACGGAAGTGTATTTTTTTGTAGTGTGCCCCGTCGTCTCCCCCCCCCCCCCCCCGTATTGCACCCCCACAAGTGCTTGAAGTAGTCCTGGAGGTGGACCGCGTCGACCGCCGTGGGGAAGTAGGCGGACTGCGTCCGCCGCACCGCCAACTCGCTCTCCGGCGGCTCGTTCGCCCCGGCCTACTTGGCCACTCCCTTGCCTCTGCTGGTCTTGGGTGCCATGGCGGCTGCGGGAGCGAGGAATGAAGGATGGCGAAGGCGCGGTGGCGGCGAGCGAAGGCAAGAGCTTGAGAGGAAGGAAGAAGGGGACGGCGGTTCCGAGATTGGGGAAAGCACGGAGGGTAAATGAGCAGCGCGCGTGTGGTTATTCGTTTTTACGGGGAAGGCGCGGGCCGCCTCTTTTCCCATTAACTGCGATGTGACGCATGCGTGCGGAGACCGCCCAACTCATGACCCCCCACATCACACACGACCCTCCACGTCGCGCGTTCAACGCAGGTCATGGGGAAGCGCAGCGGATGAAACAGTTACTACGGTAAAAATCCGCCCCACCTGCCCGCGCACCGTTCTGGGCCTGGCCCAACAACGCGTCGCGCTTATGTGTGGCCCAGACCCGGGGGCTCCTGTCGGTGTACAAAAGTAGGGGCTCCCCTTTTGACCCCTTTACTTGTGCATGGGCAGTCAGAGCCACGCGCCGCGGCCACACTTAGCAGGGCAGAGGAGGGAAGCCGGAGAAGCCAAAGCACAAGACAACCAAGGCAACGCCAAGACCAGGAAAACAGGAGAGCAAGAGGGCGAGGTAAGCTCCCTCGGCAAGATCCTTGCCGAGGCGGCCTCCGCAGCCCCGGCAAGAGCCTTGCCGGGGCAACCTGCCCGATGCCAGCAGAGCAAGCCACCCTTGAGCCCATGGGTCCCAACACACCAACTACATTGGAACCAAGGCTCGGGAGGCGCCTCTGAGGTGGCATGCAGATCTTCGTCAAGATCATAAACATGTGAGATCAGATGAGGACCAGAAGACGGCGACCCTCGGCGGGATCCTAGCCGGGGAAATCCACAAGACCCCCGGCAAGCGCCTTGCCGGGGACGACTGCAACGCCACGACAAGACCCTTGCTGGGCCCCCGGCAAGACCTTTGCCGAAGGCATCAGCGGGGCCACTACCAGGCCCACGCCAACCAAGACTCCACCGCCGTCCCCAAGCAGCTGCTAGCTCAACCAGCTGGGCAGGCACCTGCATGGCGACGGGCGGCCTCTACACCGACTCAGCAAGCACCTGCATGGTGGCATGCAACCCTTCGTGAAGGCTCCACCACCGCGCCAGCCCAGCAGCCAGCCAACGTGGCGCCACGACGCCTCGTCAGCTCAGACGCTTGTCAAGGCCAGGCGAGGCGGCGACAGCTGGGACGTGCTTCCTTGTCGACCCCGATAAAGCAAGGGGGACACGTCGGCGGCGCATTAAATGTGTTTGTCCGACGGTCCCAGAGGATAGGATTATCAACTGTAGACCTTTCCACCTCCTGTGTGCCACTGTGGCAGCCCCTTTTTGCCTATAAAAGGAGGCCCGAGGTGACCAGGAGAGGGATTCGGCTCTTTTGGGCAAGTTGCACCCCGTAGCTAGCTCAAGAACACAAGAACAGTCAATACACCCACCAAAGCAGGACTAGGGTATTACGCATCTTCGCGGCCCGAACCTGGGTAAACGGCCCGTGTGCTTCCTGTCAGACCTGCTCTTTGCACAACCTCGCGCCCGCCGACCGTAGAAGGGATCCCAGTGATCCCATAGGTGTCGTTCCCACCGACAATGCATGACAGAAAATGTGACCTACTGTGACAAACACGTATCATCACGAAAGTGTCTTTTTTTTGCAGTGTAGAGATGTGGACCCCTCAAAATGCTACGCACAAATATTGGCAAAAGCTCAGGACTCTACATTTCTATTTTAGTGATCCAAGATCACATTGAGTCCATAGGAAAAGCCAATGCTATTAAAAGGAGATGAGGTGTTGTTTAATGATCTACTTGCTCAAAATGCTTAGTGATATGCTCCAAAACCCTCAACTACTTTCTCAAATCCAAATATGTCCTAAACCTAAAGTCAAACTCGGCCCCACCGATTTGATCTATCTGGGGCCACCGAGTTCCTTTGACATAGCCATAGCCAGAAACCCTAATCAGTTTGGTCTCACCGATAGGGATTTCGGTCTCACCGAGATGGGATTGCAAACTCTCTATTTCCCTTCGTAACATTTTGGTTTCACCGAAATGAGCAATCGGTCCCACCGAGTTCGCAATGCAAACTCTCTGTTTCCCTTTCGTAACATTTCGGTCTTAATGAAGTGAGCGATCGGTCCCACCGAGTTTGCCTAACCAATTCTCTGTTAACTCATTGCTGGAATCAGTCTCACTGAGTTCATGCAATCGGTCACACCGAGATGAGGTTTTGCCCTAACCCTAGCGCATCGGTCCCACCGAGTTGACCATGTCGGTCCCACCGAAAATCCTAATGTTCACATTTTGAACTAAATCGGTCTCACCGAGTTTACCTATTCGGTCTGACCGAGTTGGGTTAATTGTGTGTAACGGTTAGATTTTGTGTGGAGGCTATATATACCCCTCCACCCCCTCCTCTATTCAAGAGAGAGCCATCAGAACGTGCCTACACTTCCACTACTCATTTTCTGAGAGAGAACCACCTACTCATGTGTTGAGACCAAGACATTCCAATCCAACCACAAGAATCTTGATCTCTAGCCTTTCCCAAGTTGCTTTCCACTCAAATCATCTTTCCACCATAGCCAAATATGTTTGAGAGAGTTGAGTGTTGGGAAGACTATCATTTGAAGCACAAGAGCAAGGAGTTCATCATCATCACACCATCTATTACCTTTTGGAGAGTGGTGTCTCCTAGATTGGTTAGGTGTCACTTGGGAGTCTCCGACAAGATTGTAGAGTTGAACCAAGGAGTTTGTAAGGGCAAGGAGATCACCTACTTTGTGAAGATCTACCCAAGTGAGGCAAGTCCTTCGTGGGCGATGGCCATGGTGGGATAGACAAGGTTGCTTCTTCGTGGACCCTTCGTGGGTGGAGCCCTCCGTGGACTCGCGCAACCATTACCCTTCGTGGGTTGAAGTCTCCATCAACGTGGATGTACGATAGCACCACCTATCGGAACCACGCCAAAAATCTCTGTGTCTACATTGCATTTGCCTTCTCCAAACCCTTCCCTTTAACTTCATATGCAATGTTTTACTTTCCGCCGCTACACTCTTAGAATTGCATGTGTAGGTTGATTGCTTGACTTGTGCTAAGTGGTTAAAATCTGCCAAGACTTAAAATTGGGAAAAGGCTAGATTTTTATTTGGTCAGGTAGTCTAAGCACCCCCCCCCCTCTAGACCTACTTTCGATCCTACAACAACCCACCTGGGCGCGCCAGGGGGCCCAGGCGCGCCCTGGTGTCTTGTGGCCTCCTTGGGTGCCTTCCTGGTTGTTTCTTATCTTCCTAATTTTTAAAATATTCCAAAACTGACACAAAATAGTTTTACGGATTTTTCAGAGTCCGTTTACTTACCGTATCATGTACCTCCTCTTTTTAAGTTATTCTAGAGTGTTTCGGAATGTTTCTTTTATGTGTTCCTCCGGTGTCATTGTTTGGATAATATTGCTTTCAACATTAATAGGCGTACCTGAGATATAATGTTTTATTCTTTTCCCATTGACAACCTTCGGGTTAGTACCTTCGGCATTATTTATTTTAATGTCTGCAGAACGATAAAACTCCTCGATGATATATGGTCCTTCCCATTTAGAGAGAAGCTTTCCTGCAAAGAATCTGAAACGAGAGTTGTACAAAAGAACATATTCGCCAGTTTTGAACTCATGCTTTTGGATTCTTTTGTCATGCCATCTTTTAACTTTTTATTTAAATAGCTTGGCATTTTCATAGGCTTGGGTTCTCCATTCATCTAGTGAGCTAATATCAAATAACCTCTTTTCATCGGCAAGTTTGAAATCATAGTTGAGTTCTTTAATTACCCAATATGCTTTATGTTCTAACTCAAGAGGCAAATGACAAGCTTTTCCATTAACCATTTTATAGGGAGGCATACCCATAGGATATTTATATGTTGTTCGGTAGGCCCAAAGTGCATCATCCAATTTCTTAGACCAATTCTTTCGGGACCTATTAACAGTTTCTTGACCATTAGGTTGAGGATGATAGGGTGTGATGCAATTCTATGGTTAACATCATACTTAGCAACCATTTTACGGAAAGCACCATGAATAAAGTGTGAACCACCATGAGTCATTAAACTAGGGACTCCAAACCTTGGGAAAATAACTTCTTTAAGCATTTTAATGGAAGTGTTGTGATCACACTCTAGTTGGAATAGCTTCTACCCACATAGTAACAAAATCAACAACAACCAAAATATGTGTATACCCATTAGAGGAAGGAAGTCCCATATTGTCAGAACCCCAGACATCAAATGGTTCAACAGCAAGTGAATAATTCATAGGCATTTCCTAACTCTTACCGATATTACCAATTCTTTGGCATACATCACAAGATAAAACAAATTTATGGGCATCCTTGAAGAGACTAGGCCAATAAAAACCAGATTGCAATACCTTGTGAGCAGATCTATCTCCCGCATGATGCCCTCCATAAGCTTCGGAGTAACATTTCTGTAGGATTTGTCCATGTTCATGCTCAGGTACACAACGTCTAATAATACCATCCACTCCTTCTTTATAAAGATGTGGGTCATCCCAAAGTAATGTCTTAAATCATAGAAGAATTTTTTCTTTTGTTGGTATGTGAAGCTAAGCGGTATATATTTAGCAACAATATAATTGGCATAGTCAGCATACCAAGGAGTATTATGAGAAACATTTATTGCCGCTAATTGGTCATCAGGAAAGCTATCATTAATAGGTTGTGGGTCGTCAAGAATATGTTCTACCCTAGACAAGTTATCACCTACGGGGTCCTCAGCTCCTTTCCTATCAGTAATATGTAAATCGGATTCTTGTAGCAAGAGAACCCACCTAATGAGTCTAGGTTTAGCATCTTTCTTTTCCATAAGATATATAATAGCAGCATGATTGGTGTGAATAATAAGTTTAGAATCAACAATGTAACATCTGAATTTATCACAAGCAAACACAACTGCTAAAAATTCTTTTTTAGTGGTAGCATAATTTCTTTGGGCATTGTCTAGAGTTTTGCTAGCATAATGAATAACATTTAATTTCTTATCAACTCTTTGTCCTAAGACAACACCAACAGCATAATCAGACTTGTGAGAGGCCTAGGAATTTTAGTTTCTATGAGAAGTCTATAATAAATATCCTGTAGAAACCAGCATGACCGAGAAAACTATGAATACCTTTAATATCTCTAGGACATGGCATTTTCTCAATTGCATCAACTTTAGCTTTATCCACCTTAATACATCGTTCAGAAATTTTATGCCCCAAGACAATACCTTCATTAACCATAAAGTGGCACTTCTCCTAATTCAAGACAAGATTGGTTTGCTCCCATCTCTGCAAAATTCGATCAAGTTTGCTTAAGTAATCATCAAAAGAAGTTCCATAAACAGAAAAACCATCCGTGAAAACCTCGACAATCTTTTCACAAATCAGAGCATATAGCGGTCATACATCTTTGAAAGGTAGCAGGTGCATTGCATAAACCAAAAGGCATACGCCTATAAGCATAAGTTTCGAAAGGGCAAGTAAAGGTGGTTTTTTCTTTATCAAGTTGTGAAACAGGTATTTGCGAAAAAACAGAATATCCATCGAGAAAACAAAAGTGCGTGTGCTTGGATAGTCTTTCTAACATTTGATCAATAAAAGGCAAAGGGTAATGATCTTTTCTAGTTGCTTTATTTAATTTTCTAAAATCAATTACCATTCTTTAGCCAGTAACAATTCTTTGTGGAATGAGTTCATTCTTGTCATTAGGAAAAACAGTAATACATCCCTTCTTAGGGACACAATGAACATGACTTACCCATCTACTATCAGCTATGGGATAAATTATACCTTCTTCCAGAAGTTTTAATATTTCACTTCTTACCACTTCTTTCATCTTAGGATTTAAACGTCGTTGATGATCAACAACGGGTTTAGCATCAGGTTCCATATTAATCTTGTGCTGACAGAGAGTGGGACTAGTGCCCTTAAGATCATAAAGAGTATATCCAATAGCAGCTCTGTGCTTCTTCAGAATTTTCAATAATCTTTCTTCTTGATGTTCTGAAAGGTTAGCACTAATAATAACAGGATATATCCTTTTCACATCAAGATAAGCATATTTCAAAGTATCAGCCAATTGTTTTAATTCGAACACAGGATCACCTTTAGGTGGAGGTGGTCCTCCTAGAGTTTCAATAGGTAAATTGTGTTTAAGCAGAGGTCATTGTTCAAAGAAGATTTTATCTTTTTCATTTCTTTCATGAATATGCATATCATTTTCATGGTCTAGCAAATATTGTTCTAGTGGATCAGTAGGAGGCACGACAATAGAAGCAAGACCAATTATTTCATCCTAACTAGGCATTTCTTTCTTATGATGTTTTCTACTGAACTTAGAAAAATTAAACTCATGAGATTCATCACCAAAACTAACACTGACGGTTTGTTTCCCACAATCTATTTTAGCCTTAACGGTGTTCAAGAAAGGTCTACCAAAGATAATGGGACAAAAGTCATCTTGTGGGGAACCAAGAACTAGAAAATCAGCAGGATATTTTATTTTCCCACACAAGACTTCAACATCTCTAACAATCCCAAGTGGTGTGATGGTGTCTCTATTAGCAAGCTTAATAGTAACATCTATGTCTTCTATTTCAGCAGGTGCTATGTCATTCATAATTTCTTGATACAAGGTAAAAGGAATAGCACTCACGCTAGCACCTAAGTCACATAAACCATGATAACAGTGATCTCCTATTTTGACCGAGACAACATGCATGCCAACAACAAGTCTATGTTTATCTTTTTCATCTGGTTTAGCAATTCTAGTAGCTTCATCACAGAAGTAAATAACATGCCAAACAATATTTTCTACCAGGAGATCTTTAACCATAGGAACACGGTTAAAACCTTAGCATGTTCCTTTATCGTAACAGGAAAAGGTGGTTTTTCAATATAAGCACTAGGTACAACTGTATCACGATTATAAATAATAGTTTCATCTTTTGCTATTACCGGTTCTTTAATTTCTTCTTTGATAGGTGGGTGATATTTGAACCCCTTCTCCTTAGGGAGATCAACATCAGTAGCAAATGATTCACAAAAGGAGGCTACTATCTCAGAGTCAAGTCCATATTTAGTGCTAAACTTTTGAAAAACATCGATATTCATAAAAGATTTAACACAATCAAACACAAGCTTAATACCTGACTCTTTACCTTCGTTGAGTTCCCAATCTTCAGAGTTGCGTTTAATTATTTTTAAAAGATCCCACCTAAATTCAATAGTCTTCTTCATAAAATAACCAGTACAAGAAGTATCGAGCATGGATTGATCATCAGGAGAAAGCCGAGCATAAAAATTCTGAATGACAATTTCTCTCGAGAGCTCATGATCGGGGGCATGAATATAACATTTACTTAAGTATACCCCAAGGTAGAGCGATACTATATCCTTCATGAGGCCAAAACTTATATATGTAATTCCGATCACGATGAACTAGATGCATAGGATACATTTTTTCGTGAAATTCCAATTTCAGTCGATTACAATTCCAGGATCCAATATCAATGCATAGCCTATACCATGCCAATACTTTTCCCTTCAAAGATAAACGGAAAACCTTCTTCTTAGCTTCATCTTCGGGAAAACCTGCAAGCTTAAATAATCCACAAATTTCATCCACATATATTAAGTGCATATCAGGATGTTCGGTTCCATCTCCTGCATAAGGATTAGCTAGCAGTTGTTCTATCATACCCGAAGGAATTTCATAGCCAATATTTTCAGTAGGTGCAGTAGGTTGAGGGGCAACTAATTGTGGTTCCGATCAAGGTGAATATACCTCGAACAAACCCCTCAAATGATTGTTTTCCATAGTAACAAGTGACAATAAATTTCAGCATGTAGTGACAATTTTCCCTTACCAATTTACACTTACCAAGAGCGCTTCACTCCCCGGCAACGGTGCCAGAAAATAGCCTTGATGACCCACAAGTATAGGAGATCAATCGTAGTCCTTTCAATAAGTAAGAGTGTCGAACCCAACGAGGAGCAGAAGGAAATGACAAGTGGTTCTCAGCAAAGTATTTTCTGCAACCACTGAAATAGTCAGTAACAAGTAGTTTGATAGCAAGATAATTTGTAATGAGCAAGTAAACGTAACGGTAAATAAAGTGCAGCAAGGTAGCCCAATCCTTTTGTTTCAAAGGACAGGCCAAAATGGTTTCTTATAATAGGCAAACCGTTCTTGAGGGTACACGGGAATTTCATCTAGTCACTTTCATCATGTTGGTTTGGTTCATGTTTGCTACTTTGATAATTTGATATGTGGGTGGACCGGTGCTTAGGTGTTGTTCTTACTTGAACAAACCTCCTACTTATGCTTAACCCCCATGCAAGCATCCGCAACTACGAGAAAAGTATTAAGATAAAATCTAACCATAGCATTAAACTTTTGGGTACAAATCGGTCCCGTACGAAGTAGCGCATAAACTAGGGTTTAAAATTCTGTCACTCTAGCAACCCATCATCTAATAAATACTCCGCAATGCATTCCCTTAGGCCCTAATAAGGTGAAGTGCCATGTAGTGGACGTTCACATGACACCACTAAGGGAATCACAACATACATACCATCGAAATATCGAACACATATCAAGTTCACATGATTACTTGCAACAAGATTTCTCCCGTGACCTCAAGAACAAAAGTAACTACTCACAAATGATAATTGTGCTCAAGATCAGAGGGGTATTAAATAGCATAATGGATCTGAACATATAATCTTCCACCAAATAAGCCATATAATAATCAACTAAAAGATGTAATCAACACTACTAGTCACCCACAAGCACCAATCTAAGGTTCCGGTGCAAAGATTGAACACAAGAGATGAACTAGGGTTTGAGAGGAGATGGTGTTGTTTAAGATGTTGATGAAGATCGCCCTCCCAAAGATGGGAGAGTTGGTGGTGATGATGATGATGATGATTTCCCCCTTGGGGGGGAGTTCCCCCGGCGGAATCGCTCCGCCAGAAGGCAAAAGTGCTCCTGCCCAAGTTCCGCCTAGAGACAGCGGTGCTCCGTCCCGAAAGTCCTCCTCTTATTTTTTCTAGGTCAAAATGACCTATATACCAGAATATGGGCACCGAAGGTGGGCTGGGTTGAGCACAACCCACCAGGGCGCGCCTGGGGGGGGGCTTGGCGCGCCCTGGTGTCTTGTGCTCATCGGGTGGCCCCCTCCGGTAGTTATTTGCTCCAGTATTTTTATATATTCCAAAAGAATTCTCCGTAAATTTTCAGCTCATTTGTAGATGTGCAAAATAGGTAACTCTGACATAGCTTTTCAGGTCCAGAATTCCAGCTGCCGGCATTCTCCCTCTTTGTGTAAACCTTGCATATTATGAGAGAGAAGGCATTAGAATTACTCCATAAAGCATTATTATGCATAAAAACATTGTGAATAACAGTAGAAAAACATGATATAAAATGGATGTATCATGAACTACTCAGCATCATCGAAAGGCAGTAAGGATGATGTAGAAGCCCTCCGTGATCGATTCCCCTTTCGGCAGAGTATCGGAAAAGGCCTCCAGATGGGATCACGGAAGAACAAAAGCTTGCGGCGGTGAAAAAAGTGTTTCGGGTGGCTCTCTGTTGGTTTGGGGATATTTGAGAATTTATAAGCCTGGAATTAGGTCAAACTGAGCTGCGTGGGGCCCACAAGCTCACGCAACGCGCCTACCCCCTCGGGGGCGCCCCTCGAGCTTGTGGCTCTCTTGTATCTCATTTGGTCTCCTTCGAAGGAAAAAAGTAATCCAAAGATTTTTTTTCGTTAGTCCTGACCAGGCATCGAGAACACGACGAAAGTGGTCGGGAAGTTTGACCCAAAACCAAGGAAATCCCACAGTGTGGGAAATCACCGAGAACAATCCAGACATGCCGACTCCTCGACCCGAGAAGCAACAACATTGGGTAAGTCAATGAAATCCCGTTGTGTGGGCAAGTCACGAAGGAACAAGTCATGGCAGCGGATGGTCCAACAAACGCAGATAATGGACCCGAGAAGCAACAACCTTGGTGGCGACCGAATTGGAAAGCTGGCGAAGGGGCTTGCTCGTCCTGTGCGTGTTGCTTGGGTAGTTATGTATGTTCTTCTTTCTTTTGCTAGGTTTTCCTAAGCATGTGTTCGCTATGTCTGTGGAGAAAATTATTTTGGCGGCTCTTAAAGTTGGTTTGTTTAACTACTTTGGTTGTTGTCTTTGTTTTGATGAGTTTGATTGATGGTATTCCGATTCGATTCATGCATAAGGAGGAAGATTCTTGCAAATTGTATGTTCGGGGAGGTTGCTTATGATGGGGAACCAAGCTATGCGGCATATTCAATAAGCAAAGAATTTGCAAGGTCAGTAGGGTGGTGTGCTGGACAAGTATCAAAGGAGCGGCATAGGAAGGTGCAGACCACAAGGTTGACAATGTAGTTCATAGATCATGGACAAGCAACGACAGTTGGATGTCCTTGGCAGCAATGAGGAGATTAACCTGTTGGGTAACGTAGCAGAAATTCAAAATTTTCTACGCATCACCAAGATCAATCTATGGAGTTTACTAGCAACGAGAGGGAAGGAGTGCATCTACATACCCTTGTAGATCGCGAGCGGAAGCGTTCAAGAGAACGGGGTTGATGGAGTCGTACTCGTCGTGATCCAAATCACCGATGATCCTAGCGCCGAACGGACGGCACCTCCGCGTTCAACACACGTCCGGAGCAGCGACGTCTCCTCCTTCTTGATCCAGCAAGGGGGAGGAGAGGTTGATGGAGATCCAGCAGCACGACGGCGTGGTGGTGGAAGTAGCGGGATTCCAACAGGGCTTCGCCAAGCGCTGCGGGAGGAGGGAGATGTGTCACGGGAGGGAGAGGGAGGCGCCAGGGCTTAGGGTATTGCTGCCCTCCCTCCCCCCACTATATATAGGGCCAAGGGAGAGGGGGGCGCAGCCTTGGCCCTTCCTCCAAGGAAGGGTGCGGCCAGGGAGGAGTCCATCCTCCCCAAGGCACCTCGGAGGTGCCTTCCCCCTTTAGGACTCTCCCTTTCCCTTATCTCTTGGCGCATGGGCCTCTTGGGGCTGGTTCCCTTGGCCCATATAGGCCAAGGCGCACACCCCTACAGCCCATGTGGCCCCCCGGGGCTGGTGGACCCCCTTGGTGGACCCCCGGACCCCTTTCAGCACTCCCGGTACAATACCGATAATGCGCGAAACTTTTCCGGCGACCAAAATAAGACTTCCCATATATAAATCTTTACCTCCGGACCATTCCAGAACTCCTCGTGACGTCCGGGATCTCATCCGGGACTCCGAACAACTTTCGGGTTACCGCATACTAATATCTCTACAACCCTAGCGTCACTGAACCTTAAGTGTGTAGACCCTACGGGTTCGGGAACCATGCAGACATGACCGAGACGACTCTCCGGTCAATAACCAACAGCGGGATCTGGATACCCATGTTGGCTCCCACATGCTCCTCGATGATCTCATCGGATGAACCACGATGTTGAGGATTCAATCAATCCCGTATACAATTCCCTTTGTCAATCGGTATGTTACTTGCCCGAGATTCGATCGTCGGTATCCCGATACCTTGTTCAATCTCGTTACCGGCAAGTCTCTTTACTCGTTCCGTAACGCATCATCCCATGATCAACTCCTTGGTCACATTGTGCAAATTATGGTGATGTCCTACCGAGTGGGCCCAGAGATACCTCTCAGTTTACACGGAGTGACAAATCCCAGTCTCGATTCGTGCCAACCCAACAGACACTTTCGGAGATACCTGTAGTGCACCTTTATAGCCACCCAGTTACGTTGTGACGTTTGGTACACCCAAAGCATTCCTACGGTATCCGGGAGTTGCACAATCTCATGGTCTAAGGAAATGATACTTGACATTAGAAAAGCTCTTAGCAAACGAACTACACGATCTTGTGCTAGGCTTAGGATTGGGTCTTGTCCATCACATCATTCTCCTAATGATGTGATCCCGTTATCAACGACATCCAATGTCCATGGTCAGGAAACCGTAACCATCTATTGATCAACGAGCTAGTCAACTAGAGGCTTACTAGGGACATGGTGTTGTCTATGTATCCACACATGTATCTGAGTTTCCTATCAATACAATTCTAGCATGGATAATAAACGATTATCATGAACAAGGAAATATAATAATAACCAATTTATTATTGCCTCTAGGGCATATTTCCAACAGTCTCCCACTTGCACTAGAGTCAATAATCTAGTTCACATCACCATGTGATTAACACTCACAGGTCACATCACCATGTGACCAACATCCAAAGAGTTTACTAGAGTCAACAATCTAGTTCACATCACTATGTGATTAACACTCAATGAGTTCTGGTTTGATCATGTTATGCTTGTGAGAGAGGTTATTAGTCAACGGGTCTGAACCTTTCAGATCCGTGTGTGCTTTACGACTATCTATGTCATCTTGTGGATGCTACCACGCGCTACTTGGAGCCATTTCAAATAACTGCTCTACTATACGAATCCGGTTTACTACCCAGAGTCATCCGGATTAGTGCCAAAGTTCGCATCGACGTATCCCTTTACGACGAACTCCTTTTCACCTCTATAATCGAGAAAATTCCTTAGTCCACTAGATACTAAGGATAAATTCGACCGCTGTCATGTGATCCATCCGGATCACTATTGTACCCCTTGACCAACTCATGGCAAGGCACACTTCATGTGCGGTACATAGCATACTGTAGAGCCTACGTCTAAAGCATAGGGGATGACCTTCGTCCTTTCTCTCTCTTCTGCTGTGGTCAGGTCTTAAGTCTTACTCAATACTCACACCTTGTAACACAGCCAAGAACTCCTTCTTTGCTGATCTATTTTGAACTCTTTCAAAATCATGTCAAGGTGTGCGTTCTTTGAAAGTATCATCGGGCGTCTTGATCTATCTCTATAGATCTTGATGCCCAATATGTAAGCAGCTTTATCCAGGTCTTCCTTTGAAAAACTCCTTTCAAACAACCCTTTAAGCTTTTCAGAAATTTTACATCATTTCGGATCAACAATATGTCATTCACATATACTTATCAGAAATGTTGTAGCGCTCCCACTCACTTTATTGTAAATACAAGTTTCTAACAAACTTTGTATAAACCCAAAAAATTTGATCACTCCATCAAAGCGTATATTCTGACTCCGAGATGCTTGCTCTAGTCCATGGAAGGATCGCTGGAGCTAGCATACCTTTTAGCATCCTTAGGATCGACAAAACCTTTCTGATTGTATCACATACAAACTTTCCTTATGAAAACTGGTAAGGTAACTTGTTTTGACATCCATCTGCCAGATTTCATAAATGCAGCTAATGCTAACATGATTTCGACGGACTTAAGCTTCGCTACGGATGAGAAAATCTCATCGTAGTCAACTCCTTGAACTTGTGAAAATACTCTTTGCCACAAGTCGAGCTTCATAGACGGTAACATTACCGTCCACGTCCGTCTTCTTCTTAAAGATCCATTTATCTCAATGGCTTGCCGATCATCGGGCAAGTTCACCAAAGTCCATGCTTTGTTCTGATACATGGATCCTATCTCGGATTTCATGGCTTCTAACCATTTGTCGGAATATGGGCCCACCATCGCTTCTCCATAGCTCGTAGGTTTAGTATTGTCTAACAACATGATATCTAAGACAGGATTACCGTACCACTCAGCAGTAGTACATATCCTTGTCGACCAACGAGGTTTGGTAGTGACTTGATCCGAAGTTTCATGATCACTATCATAAGCTTCCACTTCAATTGGTGTAGGTGCCACAGGAACAACTTCCTGTGCCCTGCTACACACTAGTTGAAGTGACGGTTCAATAACCTTATCAAGTCTCCACCATCCTCCCACTCAATTCTTTTCGAGAGAAACTTTTCCTCGAGAAAGGACCCGTTTCTAGAAACAATCACTTTTGCTTCCAGATCTGAAATAGGAGGTATACCCAACTATTTTGGGTATTCTATGAAGATGCATTTATCCGCTTTGGGTTCGAGCTTATCAGCCTGAAACTTTTTCACATAAGCGTCGCAGCCCCAAACTTTTAAGAAACAACAGCTTAGGTTTCTCTAAACCATAGTTCATACGGTGTCGTCTCAATGGAATTGCGTGGTGCCCTATTTAAACTGAATGCATGTCGGGTGGTTGGTGCGACATATGCCAACGGATGGCTTATCATTGTGGGTGCCAATAAGACATCGCCGGTGCCTGGAAACGGGATGAGGCGAAGACATGCACGCCGGCGGATCTTACCCAGGTTCGGGGCTCTCCGAGGAGATAACACCCCTAGTCCTGCTCTGCGGGGTCTCCGCATGATCACTAGATCAAGGAAAGGTAGCTACAATCGCTCCTAGAGCTGTTGGGTTCAAGGGAGAAGAAGAACAAGGCTAGCTCTTGCTTCTCTCTATCTCTATGGTGTGTGTGCTGCGTTCAGAAGCTCACCCTTTGCATGGGTGCCCCGGGGGGTTTATATAGGCCTACCCCCCGGGGGTACAATTGTAATCCGGCTGGGCTCTGGTCCCAGCCGTCAGTGTCTACACTCGCCGGCTTCTCCGCCGGCTGTAGGGGCCCGCCGACTGGTGGGTCCCGCCGGCTGCCGGCTTCTTGGCCGACAGGCCGACCCCACCGCCTAGGGTCTTGTCGGCGGCTGCTTACTGTAGCCTCGCCTCTGATGACAAGGGCTTTGTCGAGGTAAGCGTGGCTACAGTGGGCCGCCTCGGGGGCTCTCACTGTAGCCTTACCTCGTCTTGTCTCCTTAATGGGGCTCCTGCTTCGAGGAAGGGAGTAGCCGGCTTCTGGGGGCCGGCTACACCCCTGTCCGACTGGGGGAGGCCAGGCCGCCTTTGCGCCTCTCTCTGGCAGAAGGGGCCCGCCGCCCGCGGGCCGTACAGGAGTCGGTCGTGGATGACGTTGAGGCTGGCATGGCTACAGTGCCGAGCCGAACAGGAGACGGTCATCCCGTACGGCCTCCTGTGGCCATGCCTGCCTCGGGCTTCGGGGGTAGTGGGCCGCACTGTGTCCACACCCCGTCTTGTCACCGTTATGTGGGTGTAGCTTTGGTGGTTGCGTTCTCGGCTGGCTTCTTGGAGTCGGCGTTCTTCTTGGCCGGCTTCTTGGAGTCGGCCACCCCGTAGTTGTCCTGGGGAGGGGTTGCTGAGGCTGGGTCGCCTTCCGGGAGTCGGCTTCAGAGGTAGCCGACCAGGGAAGGCGGCCCAATGCTTGGAGTGCTTGGAGGCCCAAAAGGCCTGATAATTTTTTCAGAAGAACCAGGGCCAGTCAGTTAGGCTACCCGTGGCCATTTAATCCGACAGTAGTCCCCGAAGCTGATTGGGCTTCGAGGTGGAGTAGGGGTTGAGAAGCTCGATCAGCTTCCTATCTTGACAAGTCGGCAGCTGGGAGCCGGCTTTGGTTAGGCGTGCCGCCTTGGTCAAAAACTCCGGAGTCGGAGGGCGGGAGCTCGCTAGTGTGTGCACCGGGCCGCGGGCCGGCCACTTGCCGTCTGCGAACCACGTGGCCTCCCTTGGCCAGAAAGCCTGCCAGCCCACGCGTGCGACGGGACGTCGCCGCAGGGCGGGGGCCCGCCACGTCCACGCCCGGGCCCAGGCGCGGATTCTTTGCATCCCGAAACCGCCCGCACGTCTCCTTGCGGCAGTTTCGGCTCGCCTTTAGGACGCAATAATCGCGGGGCGTGGGGGGAATGGGTGCAGTTAATCCCACGCCCCCCCCCACGTCCGGCCTCCCCGGCCTCGCCTCGCGGAGCTATAAGTAGGGGGAGGTGGAGGGCGGCAGGCCCTCGCATGCTCCTCCTATTTCCACCATCTTCTTCGCTCGCCGTTTCTCACGACAGCGCCTCGCCGCCGCGCTCTTCCACTACTCGCTCCTCCGTTGCCGCACTTTTTTTCACCATGCCTCCCACCACGGAGCAGTATGGCGGGGATTGGGACGGCTCCAATGTCCATGAAGATCACGTCGAGTTCCTCCGTCAGATGCGGCGGCTGCCTGGCGCGGACAAGGTGGAGGTCCGCCTCGCACCGGCGAGGGAAATTACGCCGGAGCCGCGGGAGGGCGAGCGGGTGGTCTTCCGCTCGCACTTCTTGCGCGGCATCGGCCTGCCAGTGAGCGCCTTCTTCCGCTCCTGGCTCGATTTCTACCAGCTCCAGCCGCACCACCTCACCCCAAACGCGGTGGTGCTGCTATCAGCCTTCGTCACCCTGTGCGAGGGCTACCTCGGCGTCCTCCCCACCCTCGAGCTCTGGGGGAGTTCTTCCAGTCCAAGCTGGGCACGCGCATGCAGGGCGTGCCGGCTCAGACTGGCGCCTTCATCGCGTCGCGGAGGTCGGTCGCCGACAACCCCTTCGCCGTCATCACGCTGATCCAATCGGTGAAGAAGTGGCAAAAATCGTACTTCTACGTGCGGAACATCGCCCCGTGGGGCGAGTACATCAACCTGCCGGCTTACGTAGCCGGTCCACCGGCAGGCAGGTGGCCCCAGTGGTCCTTCCGGGCCGTGACTCTGACGCCGGCCGGGTCCGCCGCCGTCGCCCGAGTGCGAGAGCTGACCCAGTCGGAGGGCTTGACGGGGCCCGACCTGCTGGCCGCATTCGTCACGCGCCGGGTTCTTCCGCTCCAGAGCCGGCCTCATCTGATCTGTCAGATGAGCGGCCAGCTCGATCCGAGCCGAATGTGCACCAAGGAGATGCCGCGCGAGGAGGTCGCCTATATGGTGAACTACCTTGCGAACTGCAAACTCACCGAAGAGTGGCAGTTCGGCAAGGAGTCATATAGCCGAGCCAATCCGCCGCCTACGGTACGTTCTCCTTGTCTCTTTTTCTTTCTCTTTGCTTTGTTGCCGAGTTCCTCTTGGCCCACTCTAACTTAGTCGGTTTGATTTTCGACAGAGCCCTCTTCTTCGGCCGGCCGGCGGCTCAGACGCGGAGCGTCGATTCGTCCTCGACCGGACCGAACATGATCTGGAGGACCCCGACTTGGGGGCGGCCGGTATGGACGACAACATCGAGCCGGGTGGTGGCCAAGCCGGCGGCGAAGCAGGCGGCTCCGGGCTCGGAGTCACCTTCGACGACTGGCCGGACGACGATGAGGCCGAGGTCGCCCCGCGCCGCCAGCCGGCATCTGGACGCGGCGCGGGTTCCTCCGCTGCACCGCCTGCTCGGGGCGGAGGGCAAAAGCGTCGCGCCGCCCAGGGTTTGTTCGGCAGTCGAACGAAGAAGCCCAGGGGCGGGGCGGCGGCAACCAGGCGTGAGGAGGCGGCCGCGAAGGCGGCTTGCTTCCGCAAGACGGTGAAGCAGCCGCAAACCGTGTCGGCGTAAGTTCGAATTTTTTGTATACTCTTTTTCTTTCTTTTCTCTGGTGGTTCCTGAACCCTTGTCTTTTTCTCCAAACGATCAGAGCTCCGTTGTCGCTTGAGCGGGCGGTTGCCGCCTCCGTCGTGGAGTCGCCGAGGGGTCTGGGAGCACCACTCGCCGTGTGGACCCTCGGGCCGACCTTCAGGAAGCGACAGAACGGAACGCGCGGGAGGCGCGGGCGGAACGGGAGGCGCGGGCGGCGGAGGCACGGAAGGCGGCCGCCGCTCAGGCGGCGCAGGAGGAGGAGGCGGCGAAGGTGCTCGCTGACGCCGGTGCCAGGGCCCAAGCGGAGGCTGCGGCCGCGGCGGCGGCGGGGGAGGTTTTGATGGTCACCCCGCTGCGCGTCATGGCGCCTGGGGACGTGGAGCCCTCGCTAGAGGGAGCCAGCGGCGACCAGCCAGGGCCGAGGAGAGACGACGACGTCATCATCCTGGAGAGGGCGCCGGTGCCGACCCCGCCAACTAGGGCGGCTCAAGAGGGCCGGCCCGATCAGCCGCCTGCGCAGTCGGCGGGGGGCGAGCCGGCCGCGAGGACTGAGATGGCGGTCCGGATGCCGCCGAGCCGGCGCGCGGGGAAGGCTGCGTCGGAGCCACAGAAAGCCGCGTCGGAGCCGCAGCCGGCCGTGGGCTCCAACTCGTCAGCCCAGGATGCGGAGGCGGCCAGTGCTACCTCGGGGTGGACGCCAGGCGGAGGGACGTCCGTGATGAACGTAGCTGCGCAGGACGTCCAGACCCGGCTCCAGGGCCAAGCTGCGGCGCTGAGGCAGTTCACCGACGAGTTCCTCGCGACGCGGGCGGCCATCCGGGTTAGTCTTCCCATCTTGCTTCTTCTTGACTTTGATTTCTTCTGTGGGGGCGCGTCAGCGCACCCACTGGGTGTAGTCCCCGAGTTCCGAGTCGGCTGCTGAGCAGGCGGCTTGGAACTTCTTGGTGGATTTGTCTTTGCTATTCTTGCTCTTACTTCGAACTTCTGTCTATCTTGCAGGACTACCACAATCTTTGTGCGGCCGCCTTCAACTCCCAGGCTCGGGAGCTGACCCAGAAGACCGCCGACCTTACTGAGAGCCGAGGTACGTGCTTTGTTCTTTATCTCATGTGGGGGCGCGTCAGCGCACCCACTGGGTGTAGTCCCCGAGATTCGGGCCGACTGCTGAGCAGTCGGGTCGGATCTTCCTTGACGACTTCTTCTTACTGTTCTTTCTTTTTCTGCCGTCTCTGCAGCGGCCAACGCCAGTCTGAGGGCACAGCTGGGAGAGTCTCAGACTGCCCTTCGTGCCAAGGATGCTGAGCTCGCCGCCTTGGTGCAGGAACGCGACCGCCTGGCCAAGAAGTTGGCCGACCAGGAGGAAGGCCACAAGGCGGCACTGAAGGCTGTGCAGGACCGCGAAGCCGCTCTCCAGGCCGAGTACGAGACGGAGGCGGCTGGCTGGGCTGAGGCCAGGCAGACTCTGATCTCTGGCTATGGCCAGATCGAAGATCTGGTTGACGGTAAGCCGCCTACCTCTTCGTCCTTTCTTGCCATCTGCCACTTTGGCTCTTTTTCTGATTTGGTGCTCTTTTCTCCTTTTCTTCTTCTTTCTTGCGCAGAATATTTCCCTGGCTATTCTACTGCTGCCAACCAGACCATCGAGGCCCGTCACCAAGCGCGAAGGCAGGCGGGCTTTGAGATCTCGCCAACCGCCGGCCGTTCGCTGGAGGAGCAGCTCTTGGCGATCCAGGCCCGCATCCAGCCGGCTCACCGACTGCTCCGTCGGCTTCAGCGTGCCAGGGCGCAAGTCTTGGCCGCCCTCTGACCCGGCCAAGTGGTTCCTCGCACCCCCAGTCGGACTGCCGACTGGCTGGAGGTGGCAGTCGGCCGCTTCGAGGCTTGGAAGGCCTCGGCGGCTCGCTCCGGCGCTAGGCGGGCGCTGGAGTTCGTCAAGGCCTGGTATCCCGGCCTGAGCCTGGATCAGCTGGCTACCTGGCGGCAGCAAGCCGACACGGAGCTGGAGCCGGCGCGGCCGGCTATCATCCGGCGGGCTTCGGCGATCGCCGACTACACCGACACCAGTGTCTTTGCCCTCGAGGTAGACGACAACGGTGTCGCCCAGCCGGAGGAGTGGTTCGGGCTGAACCCGGCGGACGGTGAAGACTCGGCAGAGGAGATTGACTCCAGCGACGAGGGTGAAGAGGAGGAGGAGGAAGGTGAAGACGCCGAGCCGGCTGGTGGAGCAGCCGACCAGCCTCAGCCTGACCGCGCCTCCAGCACTACGTCGCGTGCGAGTGCGTCGCCTGCCACTGGTGGTGGCCAAGCCGAGACCCGCTAGGCGGCCACTCCTTCAGCCGACAAGGCCGTCTCCACCGACCAGCTCGGCTTCCGCGTCGCGCCCTAGTCTGCCATCTTTTGTTTTCCTGTCTTGTTACTTTTGGAACAATGTTTGGTTAAGTCTGTACAATTCCACCCACTAGGTGTATTCGAACTTATGTCTGTTGCCAGCCTGTTGGGGGCTTCTTATATGTATATATAACTTATGCATGCATTTGGCCTTTCCTTGTACTTTGCTTTTTATCCTTCCGCTTTTTCCTTTGCCGCCCTCCCTTGGTTGCCGCCTCCCCAGTCCAACAGTTGCTCTGTAATCTGTAGCTGGAGGAGTGCTTGGCCGATTGGGGGGGAAGTACTCTAGCTTTGCTGGACTAAAGCTAAGTGTTTAGGAAGCCGGCCAGCCGGCTATTCTGACAGCCGGCAGGCGTGTTTGGAGGCCGTCCTTTTGCTATATAAGTTCATTGGTCCTTAGCCGTTTTTCGTGTGGGCATCCTTTCTGCCTTGCCTCTTGCTAGTCGGACAGTCGGTTCTTCGAGCTGTGACTTTCAACAAGAGAGGACTCGGGAGCCGGCACACTACTTTTCTGACTTCAGGTAGAACTTTTAATCTAGCTTAAGGCGGCCAGTCCCCGGGCCGACTAGGTGAACCCGGTGCCAGACAAGAAATCAAATGTAATAATACATTCATGGATATGACGCTTGTCATTCATAGATAAACAAAGGCAGTCCCCGAGTACTGTTTGGGGGGCTGTTGGTTTGTACTTAATACAAAAAGGGTAGCATGATACATACTGCTTTCAACTGTAAAATCGTCTTAGAGGTTTGCGTTCCATGGTCGCCCCGACTCCTTGCCGGAGTCGTCTCTCTTGCGTGCTCTTGGTTTTTGTGCGTCGATCAAGTAGTAGGAGTCGTTGCCGAGTGCCTTGCTGACGACGAAGGGGCCTTCCCAAGGGGCCGAGAGCTTGTGTTGGCCGGTTGTTCGCTAAATCAGCCGGAGCACAAGGTCGCCCTCTTGGAAGGATCTTGGCTTGACCTTGCGGTTGTAGTAGCGGCGCAGCCCTTGCTGGTAGATGGCGGACCGGCTGAGTGCTAGCAGCCAGCCTTCTTCCAGTAGGTCCACGCCGTCTTCTCTTGCTTCTTTGGCCTCCTCCTCCGTGTACATGGTGATCCGAGGCGAGTCGAACTCGATGTCTATTGGGATGACAGCCTCGGCACCGTACACGAGGAAAAATGGAGTGAAGCCGGTTGACTTGTTGGGTGTAGTGCGCAGACTCCAGAGGACAGCCGGCAGCTCATCGAGCCAACAGCCGGCCGATCGCTCCAGTGGTACAACCAGTCGGGGCTTGATGCCGGAGAGGATGAGTCCATTTGCTCGCTCGACCTGGCCGTTTGACTGCGGGTGGGCAACGGACGCTAGGTCCAGTCGGATGCCCTGCGTCGCGCAGAAACGTGCCAGTGCTCCTTTGGCGAAGTTCGTGCCATTGTCAGTGATGATGCTGTGCGGCACGCCGTACCGAGTAGTGATGTCAGTGATGAATGTCACGGCAGTCGGCCCGTTCAGCTTCTTGATTGGCTTTGCTTCGATCCACTTTGTGAACTTGTCCACAACAACAAGTAGATGTGTCAGGCCGTCGCGGGCTGTCTTGAAAGGGCCCACCATGTCCAGTCCCCAGACGACAAAAGGCCAGGTGAGGGGAATGGTCTTGAGTGCAGAAGCCGGCAGGTGTTGCTTGGAACTAAAAACTTGGCATCCTCTGCAGCTCTTGACTATTTCTTTAGCATCCTCCAAGGCAGTCGGCCAGAAGAAACCATGGCGGAAAGCCTTGGCCACAAGGGATCTTGAGGCTGCGTGGTGGCCGCATTCGCCTTGGTGGATGTCTTTCAGGATTGCCACTCCTTTTTCTGGCTCGACACAACGCTGGAAGACTCCAGTGACGCTGCGCTTCACAAGCTCTCTGTTGATTATTGTATATGCTGCGGCTCGTCGTTGCACCAGTCTCGCTGAGATCTCATCAGCCGGCAGCTCTCTGCTGACTAGGAACTTGAGGATGGGCTGGGCCCATGACGGAGCTGTGACTTCTTCTTCTGTTAATGTAGCCACCATGACTCGGGTGGGTGGGTTGGGTGGCGTGGAGTTGGAGTCGGCCACCGCTTCTTGTGTCGTTGCAGTCCCCGGGCCGACTGCTGCAGTCCCCGGGCCGGGTTCTGAAGTCCCCGGGCCGGGTGCGACTACGGCAGTCCCCGGGCCAGTTGTCGAAGTCCCCGTGCCGCCTGCGGGGTTTCTCCAGTCGGATCCGGCTGTATCTGGCGCAGGCGGTACGAAGATGGAGTCCGACTCTGGAGACGGCTTGATGGACGGCTTGAGGAGGCGCTGGAGGGAGACGCCAGTCGGTATGGCTTGTCGAGTGGAGCCGATCCGTGCTAGGGCATCTGCTTGGCCGTTGTCGGCCCTTAGCACGTGGAGGAACTCGCACCCTTCGAAGTATCCGCTGATCTGCTGGACGAGGAATCGATAGCTCGCCATGTTCGCGTCCTTGGCGTCCCAGTCGCCAGACGACTGCTGGACCACCAAGTCTGAGTCGCCGTAACACAGGATCCGGCGTATGCCAAGCTCTTTGGCTAGCCGGAGCCCATGTACGAGCGCCTCGTACTCGGCCACGTTGTTGGAGGCGGCGAAGTGGATCTGCAGCGTGTACTTGAGCTTGTCGCCTTTGGGAGAGGTGAGGACGATGCCGGCTTCCAAGCCGGTGCGCATCTTGGACCCGTCAAAATGCATCCGCCAATGGGTAGAGTCGGGAGCCGGCGGTAGGTACTGGGTCTCGGCCCAGTCGACGAGGAAGTCGGCCAATGCTTGCGACTTGATGGCGGTGCGGGGTTGGTAGAAGATTGTGTAGGGCGCCAATGCAATGGCCCATTTGGCCACCCGGCCGGATGCATCCCGGCTGCCTATGATCTCGGCGAGCGGGGCAGTGCACACGACCATGATGGGGTGCTCTTGGAAGTAGGGCTTCAGTTTCTTGGCAGCGAAGTACACCCCATAGCACATTTTCTGGTAGTGCGGGTAGTTCTACTTTGAGTTGGACAGCACTTCGCTGAGATAGTACACCGGCCTCTGGACTAGCTGGGCTCGGCCTTCTTCCGGGCGCTGGACCACAACAACAGTGCTGACGACTCGGCTAGTCGCGGCGATGTAGAGGAGCATGGGCTCCTTTTCAGTCGGCGTAGCCAGGACAGGCGGAGTGGTCAACATTTTCTTCAACTCATGGAAGGCTTGGTCGGCTTGGTCGTTCCACTCGAAGTGAGTGGACTTCTTCATGAGTCGGTACAAGGGGAGAGCCTTCTCTCCTAGTCGGCTAATAAAACGGTTCAGGGAGGCTAAGCAGCCGGTGAACTTCTGCACATCTCGCAGCTTGGTGGGAATCTCCATCCTCTCGATGGCCTTGATCTTGACGGGGTTGCATTCGATGCCGCGTTCGGAGACCAGGAAGCCTAGCAGCTGGCCGGCTGGCACTCCGAACACGCACTTCTCGGGGTTGAGCTTGATTTGGAATCGGCGCAAGTTGGTGAATGTTTCTTTCAGGTCTTCCAGCAGGGTGCCGCGCTTCTCTGTCTTCACCACAGTGTCGTCTACATAGACGTGGGCATTTCTGCCGAGTTGTTTCAAGAGGCATTTCTGCATGCAACGCTGAAAAGTGGCACCGGCATTTCTCAAGCCGAATGTCATAGTCAGGTAGCAGAAAGCTCCAAAGGGTGTGATGAAGGCAGTCTTCAGGCGGTCAGCTGGGTCCAACTTGATCTGATGGTACCCTGAGTACGCATCCAAAAAACTTAACAGCTCGCATCCGGTTGTGGAGTCTATCACTTGGTCAATCCGTGGCAGAGCAAACGGATCCTTTGGGCAGGCTTTGTTCAGACTGGTGTAGTCTATACACATACGCCACTTGTTATTCTTCTTCAGAACCAGAACTGGGTTGGCAAGCCATTCTGGAAAGAACACTTCCATGATAAAGCCAGCGGCAAGGAGCCGGGCTATCTCTTCTCCCACAATTCTTCGCTTCTCTTCTGACAGTCGGCGGAGGGGTTGCTTGACCGGCTTCGCATCAGCTCGGACATGTAGCTTGTGCTCGGCGAAATCCTTCGGGATACCCGGCATGTCCTTTGGGGACCATGCGAAAATGTCTCGATTCTCACGGAGGAAGTCGACGAGCTCGCCTTCCTATTTACTGTCCAAGTTCGCCCCAATGACAGCGAACCTCTCCGGGTTCTCCGGGTCCAGAGGTATCTTCTTTGTCTCTTTGGCAGGCTGGAAAGAGCCCTGCGCGTCACAATCTTTGGGGTTGGGGGACAAGGCCGGCTACTTGCCGGCCATGGCCACAACCCGTTCCAACATCTTCTTCTCTTCTGCCACCACGAGGGACTCGGCCAGCCGACTGCTGGCCATGGCGCACTCGATGGACTTCTTGTAGTCGCCGGCTACCGTGATGATCCCCTTCGAGCTCGGCATCTTCATCTTCAGGTAGGCGTAGTGGGGCACAGCCATGAACTTGGCCAGAGCAGGTCGGCCAAGTAGAGCATGATAGGGGCTCTCCAAATCCACCACCTCGAACCAGATTGCTTCTCGGCGAAAATGATCTTTGTCTCCGAAGAGAACATCCATTTTGATCTTGCCGATTGGGGAGCAAGACAGGCCGGGGACGATACCATGGAAGACGGTGCGGCTCGGCATGAGCTGCTTTGCTTTGATGTTCAGCTTCTCCATGGTATCGCGGTACAATATGTTGATACTGCTTCCGTCGTCTATCAGGACGCGGGAAAACCTGGCAGCTCGCCTCTCCGTTGCGAGGGTGACATCCAAGACCATTGCGTAGGAGCCAGGAGAGGGCATCACCTCAGGGTGGTCGGCCTGGCTCCAGCTGATTGGCTTTTCTGACCAGTGCATGAACTCGGGGGCGCTAGAGGCGACTGCATTAACTTCTTGATGCTGCCTGCGCCGACTGCGCTTGTCGTCGGCTTGACTGGTGAAGACGACGTAGGCGGCGTGCTCTTCGGGGAATTCGTCTTGGATGGCGCCGACTGCCAGCCGAGCCGCCGGCTGCTGGGGGGCTGGAGGCGGCGGACCGGGAGGTGGAGGCGGCAACATCCCCTCGCCCTTGGTGATGCGGGTGAGCCAATGGCATTTCCGAGTTGTGTGGTTGGACGGCTTCGCGCCGCTGTGGAACTTGCAGGGAGCGTCGAGAGCTTGCTCGTAGGAGAAAGACGGCTGCCAAGCCGGCCTGCCACCCTTCTTCTTGGGAGCGGGCCGTTCTTCGGGCTGCTCGTCTTCAACTGTGGCCACCTGCCGACTGGAGGAAGTCGGCATGGGGGCCTTGCGCTTGTGATCGTTCTGGTAAGGGCGCCGATTGGGGTCGCCAGCCAGCGTCTTGGGAGCCGGAGCAATCACCTTCCCAGAGGCGTCTACTCGCAGCTCGGTCTTCATTGAGGAGTCGGCCGTGGCGTATTTGTCCGCGGTGATCAGCAACTCGTCGAGGGTAGCCGGCTCGTCGCAGAGGAGTCGGTGCTTGAGGAGGGTGCCCTCTCGGCACCCGGCGGTGAAGTACTCGATGGCCTGGACCTCATGCACCCCCTCGCAGGAGTTGCGGAGCTCGGCCCACCGCGTGAGGTAGTCGCGGGTTGACTCGTTGGGCCCTTGGACGCAGAGGGAGAGCTGGCGAGGCTTGGGAGGCCGCTTGTAGGTGCTGGTGAAGTTGCGGACGAAGACTTCTGTGAAGTCCAGCCAACTGTTGATGTTGTAGGGCTTGAGGCTGTTGAGCCATGTGCGCGCCGTGCCTTGCAGCATGAGGGGGACGTACTTCACGACGACGCGCCGATTGCCGTTGGCTATGCTGACGGCCGTGGAGTAGTCGATGAGCCAATCTTCCGGCTTCACCGAGCCGTTGTACTTGGGCGTGTCTCTGGGGAGCGAGAACCCTTTGGGAAAGGGCTCGTCGCGGATGCGGGGGCCAAAGCACGGCGGGCCGACATCGTCTTCTTCTTCTAACGCCAAGGATCGAGCAAGGCGGTCGATCCGGTGGCGGGCGTCGTTCTCGCCGACTCCTTCTCGGCGGCCGAGT
Source organism: Aegilops tauschii subsp. strangulata (assembly GCF_002575655.3). Classification (NCBI taxonomy): domain Eukaryota; kingdom Viridiplantae; phylum Streptophyta; class Magnoliopsida; order Poales; family Poaceae; genus Aegilops; species Aegilops tauschii. The sequence goes on from NC_053035.3 coordinate 333,046,345, forward strand.
CGGTCGCCAAGAGTCGGGTGTGTGATAGGCGGCGGAGTGAGGCGTCTTTCTCTTCGAGGCGGGGGAGGAGGCAGATTTCCTTGGTGCTCTACTGCTCGGCGGCGGCCCTCCGCGTCGCGCTCGATGGTAATGCGAGTCCGGCTGCGGCTGGCAGCCGGCTCGTTGTCTTTCTTCTGGCGTGCGCCGCTCGCAGTCGGCGAGCGGGATGTTGCGGCGTGCTCTCGGCGCGGGGGATGACTATCAGCACGGGCGTCGGCTTCGTGCCGTTTTGCAGCCGCGTCGATCAGCTGCTGGATCCGTCTTGTCATGTAGGGGAGCTCATCGGCTCCCAGCCCATTGAGCTCTTCTGCAGCCGCCTGAGCGGCTCGCAGATTCTCGAGCGGGGTGGCGTAGACGGGGCGATCTGCCCCCAGCATGATGGCGACGGCCGCGCCGCGCTTCTGGACGAAGCCGGCTCGGCTCGGGCCGCTAGGCGGCGGCGTACCGAAGGCGGCGCGGTCGACTTCGCGCTGGTGGGCCTCGGTGAGGCGTCTCATGGAGGCTATCTTCTGGCCCTCCGCGAGAGCGCGAGGCGGCGTGCCTCCAAGGTCCCGGCGTCGGCATCGGCCGGGATGGGGACGGAGAGGCCGTGCATCGCCGCTTGCAGGGCATCGTGGGCGTTCTCGCCCGAGTTGGCGACGTGGCTGATGACCAGCACTTTGGTGACAGCGCTGCTGCCGCTGTCAGCTCGAGGAAGGGGGTCATCGAAGACCACCACGTCGGAGGGGTAGGCGTCGAGCGATGCTGTGTCGGAGTCGACAAGCATCGGGTCGGTGGAGCCGACCGACTCCATGTCTGCAGCAGGCTCGCTGGAGACGTGAAGCTGGTCGAGAAGGCTGACGAGGCGGCTCTCAGGGTAGTCCGTGCCTGCGTCGGACGCAGGCTCGTCGGAGATGCGAGTCTCGCTGAGCAGATCGGCGAGGCAGCTCGCTGCGCAGGCGTCGTTGACGCCTTGCAGCGCGTCGAGGCAAACGCCATCGGGCGCAGTAGGCTGGCTGCGCTCGCGGGGGAGGAAGAGGGTTCCCGTCCAGAACAGGTCTCCGGACGACGGTGCACCTGGCCCCACGGTGGGCGCCAAATGTCGGGTGGTTGGTGCGACATATGCCAATGGATGGCTTATCATTGTGGGTGCCAATAAGACATCGCCGGTGCCTGGAAACGGGATGAGGTGAAGACATGCACGCCGGCGGATCTTACCCAGGTTCGGGGCTCTCCGAGGAGATAACACCCCTAGTCCTGCTCTGCGGGGTCTCCGCATGATCACTAGATCAAGGAAAGGTAGCTACAATCGCTCCTAGAGCTGTTGGGTTCAAGGGAGAAGAAGAACAAGGCTAGCTCTCGCTTCTCTCTATCTCTATGGTGTGTGTGTGCTGCGTTCAGAAGCTCACCCTTTGCATGGGTGCCCCGGGGGGTTTATATAGGCCTACCCCCCGGGGGTACAATTGTAATCCGGCTGGGCTCTGGTCCCAGCCGTCAGTGTCTACACTCGCCGGCTTCTCCGCCGGCTGTAGGGGCCCGCCGACTGGTGGGTCCCGCCGGCTGCCGGCTTCTTGGCCGACAGGCCGGCCCCACCGCCTAGGGTCTTGTCGGCGGCTGCTTACTGTAGCCTCGCCTCTGATGACGAGGGCTTTGTCGAGGTAAGCGTGGCTACAGTGGGCCGCCTCGGGGGCTCTCACTGTAGCCTTACCTCGTCTTGTCTCCTTAATGGGGCTCCTGCTTCAAGGAAGGGAGTAGCCGGCTTCTGGGGGCCGGCTACACCCCTGTCCGACTGGGGGAGGCCGGGCCGCCTTTGCGCCTCTCTCTGGCAGAAGAGGCCCACCGCCCGCGGGCCGTACAGGAGTCGGTCGTGGATGACGTTGAGGCTGGCATGGCTACAGTGCCGAGCCGAACAGGAGACGGTCATCCCGTACGGCCTCCTGTGGCCATGCCTGCCTCGGGCTTCGGGGGTAGTGGGCCGCACTGTGGCCACACCCCGTCTTGTCACCGTTATGTGGGTGTAGCTTTGGTGGTTGCGGTGTCGGCCGGCTTCTTGGAGTCGGCGTTCTTCTTGGCCGGCTTCTTGGAGTCGGCCACCCCGTAGTTGTCCTGCGGAGGGGTTGCTGAGGCTGGGTCGCCTTCTAGGAGTCGGCTTCAGAGGTAGCCGGCCAGGGAAGGCGGCCCAATGCTTGGAGTGCTTGGAGGCCCAAAAGGCCTGATAATTTTTTCAGAAGAACCAGGGGCAGTCGGTTAGGCTACCCGTGGCCATTTACTCCGACAATGTGGTTGTCTCTAATGCCTAACCCATAAACGATAGTGGTAATTCGATAAGAGACATCATGGTATGCACCATATCCAATAGGGTGCACTTATGATGTTCGGACACACCATCACACTGTGGTGTTCGAGGCGGTATTAATTGTGAAACACTTTCCACAATGTCTTAATTGTGTGCCAAACTCGTAACTCAGATACTCATCTCTATGATCATATCACAGACATTTTATCCTCTTGTCACGACGATCTTCAACTTCATTCTGAAATTACTTGAACCTTTCAATAATTCAGACTTGTGTTTCATCAAGTAAATACACTCAACATCTACTCAAATCATCTGTGAAGTAAGAACATAACGATATCCACTGCATGCCTCAGCACTCATTGGACTGCATACATCAAAATGTATTACTTCCAACAAGTTGCTCTCTTGTTCCATCTTACTGAAAATGAGGCCTTTCAGTCATCTTGCCCATGTGGTATGATTTGCATGTCTCAAGTGATTCAAAATCAAATGAGTCCAAACGATCCATCTGCATGGAGTTTCTTCATGCATATATACCAATAGACATGGTTCGCATGTCTCAATGTTTTCAAAAACGAGTGAGTCCAAAGATCCATCTACATGGAGCTTCTTCATGCGTTCTATACCAATATGACTCAAATGGCAATGCCACAAGTATGTGGTACTATCATCACTATTTTATATCTTTTGGCACAAACATGTGTATCACTGTGATCGAGATTCATTTTAGGTGCAAGACCATTGAAGGTATTATTCAAATAAACAGAGTAACCATTATTCTCCTTAAATGAATAACCGTATTGCGATAAACATAATCCAATCATGTTTATGCTCAACGCAAACACCAAATCTCGATGGTAGAGGGAGCATGCGATGCTTGATCACATCAACCTTGGAAACACTTCCAACACATATCGTCATCTCACCTTTAGCTAGTCTCCGTTTATTCCGCAGCTTTTATTTCGAGTTACTAACACTTAGCAACCGAACCGGTATCTAATACCCTGGTGCTGCTGGGAGTACTAGTAACGTACACATTCTTATAATGTATATCCAATATACTTCTGTCGACCTTGCCTGCCTTCTCATCTACCAAGTATCTAGGGTAGTTCTGCTTCAGTGACCGTTCCCCTCATTACAGGAGCACTTAGTCTCGGGTTTGGGTTTAACCTTGGGATTCTTCACTAGAGCAACAAATGATTTGCTGTTTCATGAAGTATCCCTTTTGCCCTTGCCCTTCTTGAAACTAGTGGTTTTATTAAGCATCAACAATTGATGCTCCTATTTGATTTCTACTTTTGCGGTGTCAAACATCGCGAATAGCTCAAGGATCATCATATCTATCCCTGATATGTTATAGTTCATCACGAAGCTCTAATAGCTTGGTGGCAGTGACTATGGAGAACCATCACTATCTCATCTGGAAGATTAACTCCCACTCGATTCAAGTGATTGCAGTACTCAGACAATCTGAGCACATGCTCAACGATTGAGCTTTTCTCCCTTAGTTTGCAGGCTTAAGAAACTTGTCAGAGGTCTCATACCTCTTGACGTGGGCACTAGTCTGAAATCCCAATTTCAGTCTTCGGAACATCTCATATGTTCTGCGACGTTTCAAAACCGTCTTTGGTGCCACAATTCTAAACCGTTAGCATTACGCACTGAACTATCACGTAGTCATCAAAACGTGTATCTCAGATGTTCCGCAACATCTACAGACGACGCTGAGGTTCAGCACACCGAGCGGTGCATTAAGGACATAAGCCTTCTGTACAGCAATGAGGACAATCCTCAGTTTACGGACCCAGTCCGCATAATTGCTACTACCAACTTTCAACTAAATTTTCTCTAGGAACATATCTTTAAACAGTAGAGCTAAAGCGTAAGCTATGACATAATTTGCAAAGACCTTTTGACTATGTTCATGATAATGAAGTTCATCTGATTATTTAATGAACTCCCACTCAGATAGACATCCCTCTAGTCATCTAAGTGATACATGATCCGAGTCAAACTAGGCCGTGTCCGATCGTCACGTGAGACGGACTAGTCATCATCGGTGAACATCTCCATGTTGATCGTATCTACTATACGACTCATGTTCGACCTTTCGGTCTCTTGTGTTCCGAGGCCATGTCTGTACATGCTAGGCTCGTCAAGTCAACCTAAGTGTTTCGCATGTGTTCCGAGGCCATGTCTGTACATGCTAGGCTCGTCAACACCCGTTGTATTCGAACGTTAGAATCTATCACACCCGATCATCACGTGGTGCTTCGAAACAACGAACCTTCGCAATAGTGCACAGTTAGGGGGAACACGTCTCTTGAAATTTTAGTGAGGGATCATCTTTTTTTTATGCTACCGTCGTTCTAAGCAAATAAGATGTAAACATGATAAACATCACATGCAAATCATAAAGTGACGTGATATGGCCAATATCATCTTGCGCCTTTTGATCTCCATCTTCGAGGCGCGGCATGATCACCTTCGTCACCGGCATGACACCATGATCTCCATCATCATGATCTCCATCATCGTGTCTTTATGAAGTTGTCTCGCCAACTATTACTTCTACTACTATGGCTAACGGTTAGCAATAAAGTAAAGTAATTACATGGCGTTTTTTCATTGACACGCAGGTCATACAATAAATTAAGACAACTCCTATGGCTCCTGCCGGTTGTCATACTCATCGACATGGAAGTCGTGATTCCTATTACAAGAACATGATCAATCTCATACATCACATATATCATTCATCACATCCTTTTGGCCATATCACATCACATAGCATACCCTGCAAAAACAAGTTAGACGTCCTCTAATTGTTGTTGCAAGTTTTACGTGGCTGCTATGGGATTCTAGCAAGAACGTTTCTTACCTACGCAAAAGCCACAACGTGATATGCCAATTTCTATTTACCCTTCATAAGGACCCTTTTCATCGAATCCGATCCGACTAAAGTGGGAGAGACAGACACCCGCTAGCCACCTTATGCAACTAGTGCATGTCAGTCGGTGGAACCTGTCTCACGTAAGAGTACGTGTAAGGTCGGTCCGGGCCGCTTCATCCCACGATGCCGCTGAATCAAGATAAGACTAGTAACGGCAAGTAAATTGACAAAATCGACGCCCACAACTACTTTGTGTTCTACTCGTGCATAGAAACTACGCATAGACCTAGCTCATGATGCCACTGTTGGGTAACGTAGCAGAAATTCAAAATTTTCTACGCATCACCAAGATCAATCTATGGAGTTTACTAGCAACGAGAGGGAAGGAGTGCATCTACATACCCTTGTAGATCGCGAGCGGAAGCGTTCAAGAGAACGGGGTTGATGGAGTCGTACTCGTCGTGATCCAAATCACCGATGATCCTAGCGCCGAACGGACGGCACCTCCGCGTTCAACACACGTACGGAGCAGCGACGTCTTCTCCTTCTTGATCTAGCAAGGGGGAGGAGAGGTTGATGGAGATCCAGCAGCACGACGGCATGGTGGTGGAAGTAGCGGGATTCCAACAGGGCTTCGCCAAGCGCTGCGGGAGGAGGGAGATGTGTCATGGGAGGGAGAGGGAGGCGCCAGGGCTTAGGGTATTGCTGCCCTCCCTCCCCCCACTGTATATAGGGCCAAGGGAGAGGGGGGCGCAGCCTTGGACCTTCCTCCAAGGAAGGGTGCGGCCAGGGAGGAGTCCATCCTCCCCAAGGCACCTCGGAGGTGCCTTCCCCCTTTAGGACTCTCCCTTTCCCTTATCTCTTGGCGCATGGGCCTCTTGGGGCTGGTGCCCTTGGCCCATATAGGCCAAGGCGCACACCCCTACAGCCCATGTGGCCCCCCGGGGCTGGTGGACCCCCTTGGTGGACCCCCGGACCCCTTTCGGCACTCCCGGTACAATACCGATAATGCGCGAAACTTTTCCGGTGACCAAAATAAGACTTCCCATATATAAATCTTTACCTCCAGACCATTCCGGAACTCCTCGTGAAGTCCGGGATCTCATCCGGGACTCCGAACAACTTTCGGGTTACCGCATACTAATATCTCTACAACCCTAGCGTCACCGAACCTTAAGTGTGTAGACCCTACGGGTTCGGGAACCATGCAGACATGACCGAGACGACTCTCCGGTCAATAACCAACAGCGGGATCTGGATACCCATGTTGGCTCCCACATGCTCCTCGATGATCTCATCGGATGAACCACGATGTCGAGGATTCAATCAATCCCGTATACAATTCCCTTTGTCAATCGGTATGTTACTTGCCCGAGATTCGATCGTCGGTATCCCGATACCTTGTTCAATCTCGTTACCGGCAAGTCTCTTTACTCGTTCCATAACACATCATCCCGTGATCAACTCCTTGGTCACATTGTGCACATTATGATGATGTCCTACCGAGTGGGCCCAGAGATACCTCTCAGTTTACACGGAGTGACAAATCCTAGTCTCGATTCGTGCCAACCCAACAGACACTTTCGGAGATACCTGTAGTGCACCTTTATAGCCACCCAGTTACGTTGTGATGTTTGGTACACCCAAAGCATTCCTACGGTATCCGGGAGTTGCACAATCTCATGGTCTAAGGAAATGATACTTGACATTAGAAAAGCTCTTAGCAAACGAACTACACGATCTTGTGCTAGGCTTAGGATTGGGTCTTGTCCATCGCATCATTCTCCTAATGATGTGATCCCGTTATCAACGACATCCAATGTCCATGGTCAGGAAATCGTAACCATCTATTGATCAACGAGCTAGTCAACTAGAGGCTTACTAGGGACATGGTGTTGTCTATGTATCCACACATGTATCTGAGTTTCCTATCAATACAATTCTAGCATGGATAATAAACGATTATCATGAACAAGGAAATATAATAATAACCAATTTATTATTGCCTCTAGGGCATATTTCCAACATAACCAGCTTGTGAAGGTAAAGGGCAAGATCGGTGTGCTCTGTAGGATGATTGTCTCTGTGTTTGTAGTGTATGTACCACTCATGATGCGTGCGATCTAGATGGTTCTACCTAATGCAATAAACACCGGGTCAACTGCCAATTTACTAGTCAGAGCAAGCAAGGAGTGGGAAATGAGCAATAGACGAGGTGGCCCTGGACATGCCCTCGGCCCACATGACATGGATCCCCAACTGGCCAAGTCCGCGGCTTATTGGGCTCTTAGTGTGCGCCCGGTTGGGTTATCCTTTCTGCTGCCACTGGGTCGATTCAGAGTCATTGCTTTCTGAATCCATTTTGTTGGCCACTTTAGGTGTGTTGTCGGTTGCCGGTTAGGGCGTCGCTAGGGAGGATGGTCCTCAGTATGTTTAATCGACCTTTTGTTCCTTGGTTTGTCCGGTCTGGTGTCACTGTTCTCTGAATGATTCTTAAAAGTAGTCGTTCGGATAACTTACCTAGCTTCTTGGCGAGTGGCCAGCAACGAGGCATATTGGGTTGTTGGTGTTCCCCAGGTTGGGTTATGCCGGGCACCACTCCTGCTTTGGTGCGGGGTCGGTGGACGGTCATTGCTTTTTGGATTCGGATTTCGATTGCTTTTGTTGTGTTAATTCTGGTGGTTATGTGTAGGAGTTCAGGAGTTTGGTTCTTGGTTTGTTTGGGTCAAAGCTCTGTTGCCTAGTTCGTCCATTTTGATGTTGCGTTCATCGACATATGGGCATGTGATGGTCCCTAGTGTACTACCCCAACAAAGGATGGGACTGAAATGACACAACATGAGCATAGTCATTGGCATCATATTACGCACATAATTCCAAAAAGAATTCCTTCAAACGGATCATCTCGCCTTCCGGTTTCGTTTCTTGGTTGTAGTTGGTCTTTGGGAAAATGGCAATGGGTCATCTAGTTTGGATAAAAACTAACCGAACTGACGTTGTTTTCAGTAGAATTTCCTGTGGTGTTAATTTTTGTGCAGAAATAAAGGTTCAGTAAAAATTAAAGAAAAAATTAGCAAAAAATATTTTCAGAGGAACGAGCCACGGAGCCAAAAGATGAGACGGAGGCCCCCACCAGGTGGCCACACAACCCCACCACGTGGCCCGGGGAGCGCGTGGACCCCTTGGGCACCACCTTACGCCCTCATTTGGCCTATATTTATCTTTCGTCCCAATACCCTTAACGTGAATTTTCCGGGATTTTTTGCGACACGGAGTCGCCACCACCTTTGTTCTTCTTCGGAAGGGCTAATCTAGGGGCTGACCTTGGCCTCCAGTGAGGGGAATTTGTCTCCGTCGTCATCACCAACCTCTTCTCCATCATCACCACCATGATCTCCCCACTCATGTGTGAATAATTTCTCTGTAGGCACATGGGGTGGGGAATTCGATGAGATCTCTTATGTAACAGATATCGGACTTGTTAGGGTTTGATGCCTCGTACCCCATATGTTCTGAGATTGATGCTTGACACTAGGACCGAGTGATGTGATTTCATATCTGAACCCTTCATGTTTCCATGAATATATATATATATATATATATATATATATATATATATATATATATATATATATATATGTAAGGAAATATGCCCTAGAGGCAATAATAAAGTTATTATTTATTTCCTTATATCATGATAAATGTTTATTATTCATGCTAGAATTGTATTAACCGGAAACATAATACATGTGAATACATAGACAAACAGAGTGTCACTAGTATGCCTCTACTTGACTAGCTCGTTGATCAAAGATGGTTATGTTTCCTAACCATAGACATGAGTTGTCATTTGATTAACGGGATCACATCATTAGGAGAATGATGTGATTGACTTGACCCATTCCGTTAGCTTAGCACTCGATCGTTTAGTATGTTGCTATTGCTTTCTTCATGACTTATACATGTTCCTATGACTATGAGATTATGCAACTCCCGTTTACCGGAGGAACACTTTGTGTGCTACCAAACGTCACAACGTAACTGGGTGATTATAAAGGTGCTCTACAGGTGTCTCCAAAGGTACTTGTTGGGTTGGCGTATTTCGAGATTAGGATTTGTCACTCCGATTGTCGGAGAGGTATCTCTGGGCCCACTCAGTAATACACATCACTATAAGCCTTGCAAGCATTGTGACTAATGAGTTAGTTGCGGGATGATGTATTACGGAACGAGTAAAGAGACTTGCCGGTAACGAGATTGAACTAGGTATCGAGATACCGACGATCAAATCTCGGGCAAGTAACATACCGATGACAAAGGGAACAACGTATGTTGTTATGCGGTCTGACCGATAAAGATCTTCGTAGAATATGTGGGAACCAATATGAGCATCCAGGTTCCGCTATTGGTTATTGACCGGAGAGGTGTCTCGGTCATGTCTACATAGTTCTCGAACTCGTAGGGTCCGCACGCTTAACGTTACGATGACAGTTATATTATGAGTTTATATGTTTTGATGTACCGAAGGTTGTTCGGAGTCCCGGATGTGATCACGGACATGACGAGGAGTCTCGAAATGGTCGAGACATAAAGATTGATATATTGGAAGCCAATGTTTGGACATCGGAAGTGTTCCGGGTGAAATCAGGATTTTTCCGGAGTACCGGGAGGTTACCGAAACCCCCCGGTAACTTAATGGGCCTTAGTGGGCCTAGGTGGAAGAGAGGAGAGGAGGCCGGGGCAGGGCCGCGCGCCCCTCCCCCCCCCCCAGTCCGAATAGGACAAGGAGAGGGGGGCGGCGCCCCCCCCCCTTCCTTCCTCCCCTCCACCTCTTTCCCCTCTCTCTCCTAGTCCAACATGGAAAAGGGGGGAGTCCTACTCCCGGTAGGAGTAGGACTCCTCCTGGCGCGCCTCTCCTCCTTGGCCGGCGGCCTTCCCCTTGCTCCTTTATATACGGGGGCAGGGGGCACCTCTAGACACACAATTGATCAACGATCTTTTAGCCGTGTGCGGTGCCCCCCCTCCACCATATTACACCTCGATAATATCATAGCGGTGCTTAGGCGAAGCCCTGCGTTGGTAGAACATCATCATTGTCACCACGCCGTCGTGCTGACGAAACTCTCCCTCAACACTCGGCTGGATCGGAGTTCGAGGGACGTCATCGAGCTGAACGTGTGCTGAACTCGGAGGTGCCGTGCGTTCGGTACTTGATCGGTCGGATCGTGAAGACGTACGACTACATCAACCGCGTTGTGTTAACGCTTCCGCTATCGGTCTACGAGGGTACGTGGACAACACTCTCCCCTCTCGTTGCTATGCATCACCATGATCTTGCGTGTGCGTAGAATTTTTTTGAAATTACTACGTTCCCCAACATATATTAGACCTTATTTGCAAGTTGTATGCACCTAGCATGGTTCTGAAGCGGAGACCTTGAAGTAACAATAATCAAGGTATCAAAAGGACTGGTTATGATGTGAGGATTACATGTATTAATAGATTGTTAATACTTTGCTCTGGTGCTTTGTGGTAGAAGTACCTTACCCTTAATTTCCATTAGGATCCCGTTGAAATGGGAGGGTAGGAAAGATATTGTGCAAGTTCTTATTGCAAGCACGTCGGAATACATATCTGCTTATGATTCATGAATTGGGTCTGGTTTGTTCTCACCCTGTGTTACATCTATTACATAATTGATACTATCCATGCAACATCCATTATCCACTCTAATGTCTACATTTTCATACTCGTTACTCTCTTTACGTTACTTTTGTCCTTGACAACTGCTAGGGATAACTGGTTTTGTCACTACTCTACAATCACAACTACAACTACTACATTGCTTAAGCTACTAATAATTCATGTCAAGTAAGTATTTGTTTCCAAGTGTGGTTAAATTGGCAACTCCATTGCTAAGGCTTATAAATATTGTTTACCTCCCCTTGTGTCGAATAAATAAATTTGGGTCGTAGTACTTCCCTCGAAGACTGTTGTGATCGCCTACATTTATGGGTTATCACACTTCACTATTAGCCGAGGATATCATGAAGCAATTTGTAAACCATTAGATTCTTAAAATATTTTGACATTAATTACCAAATCCACTTAGGGGATGAAGATGCACTTTCAAAACCGCACATCGAGAGTCGTTCTCCATGAGACGAAAACACCAAAGGCTGCAGGTGCATTTGGGCGAGCCTAGAACCTCCCTGGCTATGCTCTAAATTCATTCGAAGACCATCAGGTGCGATCCTGGTGAGTCCAATACCATACTGGCCCCGTTCGGTGGCCATATGGAGGCTCCGTGACTCCTCCGCGCCAGAACAGAAGCATGTAAATGGAGTCTTTTAGGTGCTCTCTCTTTGGGATGTGGCTGTGTATGACTAAGAAAATTGTGTTGTTGATTCCCACATCACTTTCCTGACGTACCCCCTCCTTATAGTACGGCATAGCCCTATGTGACTCATAAACAAGAAATCATTTGGGAGAAATTCAAGTGATGCCTTATTTATCCTTTTTTTTAAGTTCAAAACGTCTCTCACTTATTCATAAAACGCAGGAATCTCTGCGGCAACAATATGTAGGATACAATCAGGCGGTGCATGCACCCAAATTTTGCAACTTTTGTTGCGAACGCCTTCCCTAGCCAGTTCGTGAGCAGCCGTATTGGCTGTACGTCGAACCCAGCTGATCTTCCATTGCTGACGAGCTGCAAGCAGAGCCTTTACCTCCTCCACCAGTGGTCCTAGTATCGAAAAATCCCTCTCACTGCTCTGAAGCTTGCTAACAATTTCTCTGCAGTCCGTCTCGATGTGTAAGTTGGGCGCGGGGAGTTCTTCCGCCATCTGAGCTTCCCTACGGCAGGCGAGGAGCTCGCTAACAGCAGGATCAGCTCCACCCGGATAGAAATGACACGCTGCTCCCAAGAACGCCCCTTCATGGTTACGGAAAACCACCCCAGCGCCTCCCTTTCCACCCGTCTTGCCCGTAGCTCCATCAATATTCGCCTTGATCCATCCCTCTTAGGGGCTTCCCATTTTTGAACTAGCACGGCCTTGTCCAGCCTTCTCTTCCTGCCATGAGCCATCTGCCAACTCTCCATAGCATGGAAAACTTTCCGCGCTATATCCTCCGCGTCCTCAATCCTCTTTCCATCTCTTGCGTTATTCCGGGCCAGCCATAGACCATAGACACCTTGCAGCATTACAACTTTCTCATCATCGGATGCTTCGGAGAACCAGGAGAGGAGCCAGTTTGACAGATCGCCCTGGGAGCGCACTGAATCCGGCGGGATCGCCATCGGAACTCCCAATTCCGAGCCCATGATCTTCCAAAACTTGACTGAGTGAAAACATCCCCAAAACCGATGCATGTTAGTTTCCTCGCGGCCACATGCCACACAGAAAACTCCAGGCTTTATACTTCTTCGTTGTAGTTCTGCCCCAACCGCCAGCCTGTTCTTAATCAAACGCCAAGTATGCGTTTTCACCTTCCCCGGAGCAATCGAGTCCCATAGACAAAGCCATGCTTTATGATTCGCCACTGACGATGACGACTCCGGCCGTCCGGATCTGAGTCTCTTATGCGCCATCTTCAAGTGGTACACCGACCTCACCGAGAAGACTCCACTTTTGGTATAATTCCATGTTAAGTAGTCTTCTACGGCTGGGCCACCAATCTGTGTTTGCATGATCTCTCTTGCCTCATCCGGTGGGAACATTGACTGAACCTTGATCGGGTCCCAAGCATTGCCATGACTATTTAGTAGATCACTTACTCTATTGATGCCCGGAATAAAAGTCTGGCCCAGTGGCGACAGACTACCTTTCCTTGGTATCCAATTATCGTGATGAATTTTGATTCTTGACCCATCTCCTATCCTCCATATAAGACCATCTGTCGTGGTTTTGTCATGGCAGATGTCCTAGTGTGAGGACTTAGTCGTGGAGCCATCGCAACGTAGTTAGCTTAAAGGGGTTAAAGCGGGACAAAGGACGCAAGGAGTTTATACTGGTTCGGCCCCTTGCGGTGAAGGTAAAAGCCTAATCCAGTTGTGGCGGAATTGCTAGGGTTTCGATGACCAAGGAGCGAATACGCTTTGCCTGGCTCTCGATCTGTTGTTTCTTGTCCCTAAACTGCCACCGGGTTGTCCCTTTATATACACAGGTTGACGCCCGGCAGTTCACAGAATCCCGGTCGGCTCATAAACGTGTCCGGCTCGGTTTCTACCCTTTCCTATCTTACAACACAAGTTATATATCATATGGCGGTTTATGTTTACGGACCCTAATCTGCCTTTGGGCCTTGGGCCTTTATGTTAGATCTCTTTCGTAAAGCGCCATACTCCTTGTCTTCGTGGGCTTCAATATGAATAACTCATTATGGGTATAACTCGGCCCCTCCTGGGCGGTTTATACTCAGTAGTAATATCCCCAACATTAGGCCCCAGATTGATTTGAACCTGTTCATGTCAATCTTCAATACTTAGGAGAATTCCTTTTTCAACACCTTCATGAAAATCTTGTAACTCGTCATGACGTCATCTTCCAAGATCATGATAATCCGCCGTGACATCATCTGCCATTAACTTTATATAGAACCCGAATCTTTTAATACTTCTTCTTTAATGAATCTCCGAAAATTGAGGCGTCTGTATATCTATAGATCTGTTTTTCGACCTCCTCAATTCCCGCGCCTGCCACTTATCCATTCCCCTTATAAATAGGACCGGGGGTCATTTTCACTTATCCCCTCGTGCCTCTTCACTTCATCTCTTCCTCGCGTCGACCTAGCGCTGAAGCTCAGCCGCCGCCGCCAAGTCTTCGTCCTCAACCTCAACTCCAGACGCTGCATCACCCTGATCGTACCAGAGAATCGCGGCGCCACTCTGCTATTCCATCAGCATCAGTAAGCTTTCCTTCTTTCCGCCATAGATCTGCCATTAGGGTTTCAGTGTTCATCGAGGTTCGTCGGTGTTTGTCGCTGTGCAATAGCTCTTTGATTCAAACCTTGACTTTTATCCCGTACTGTGATATCCGTAGCCCTTCTTTCCATTACTGCATCTCATTTAAGTAGAAAATCCCATCTGGATCCTTCAACTGTTCAAGTACCAGAATATTTAAACATGAATATCTTTTCATTTTCTGACACGCGGTAGATCCAGATTTGTAATGCCAATTTGTGAAACCTGTTTTTCCATCACTTAGTTATCTAAGATCTGTACCTTCAATACTAACGTTGGCGGTTTAACTTTTTAGAAAATGATAACCCGCCAGGTACCATTAGTCCCCTCATAAACCGCCAATCGCTTGTCATTAGAACATCAACCTCCGGTTTAACAATCTAGCATGCTTTAACAATTTCTGCCTCTTAACCTGTAACACTTTATGCTTGCCAATCATGAATCTTAAACCGGCATAAACCTTCCTTCAGGTTGTTGCACAAATGGCCAAGTCTTTTTACGCTTGCAATTGGGTCCCTTCCCGGGTTACTGAAGAGCAACTGAACGGGTGCGTCGCAACCGACGCTTTAGCAAAAAAGGAAGTCATCCACTGGAGAACCCTTGGTCCAAAAAATCCTCCTGAGCCCAAGGATGGAGAAGTAATCGTGTTCGTTGATCATCTGGGTCGAGGGTTTAGCCCTCCCGGATCAAAAAAATTCGTGACGTGCTTGCAAGCTTCCAACCCCGCCCTCAAGATATTGGACCTAACTCCGTGTCCAATATTTGTAATTTTCAAGTGTTTCGCGAGGCTTATCTGCAAGAAGAACCCACCATTGAACTGTTCAGAGACTTCTTTTATTTAAACCGTCAGACTGAATTTACAGATGGGCCCAACACTGAACTTTGCGGGGTCTCAATTCAGAAAAGGAAAGATGCCAGCTTCCCTCATGCCAAACATCATAGTCACCCGAAAGACTGGAATCAAACTTGGCTCTATTGCCGAGATACGTCTCCAGCTAACGAGAATCCTCTGCCGGGTTATCGTCCTCACCGGCTTACCAATGCACATCCATTTCCCCAACGACTTAGTGCCAAGGAACGAGCCAAATATGCACCACAGCTTTCAAAGCTTCGAGCCTTCGTTGCGAACGGTTTAACATGCATTGATTTTGTTCATTGCTGGATCTCCTGGAGCATTCTGCCTTTAAGTCGTCGCCCCGGTTTAATGTGCGAGTACACAGGGGACTTGAAAGATCCTCAATGGCATATTGACATTCAGCTAACAGAAGCTGAAATCACTGAAACTGTCAAGAAGATATTGGATGAACCGGTGGCTGTCTGCAGCAAAACAGGGCTTAGTCCCTTCTGCGCTTCCAATAAACCGCCAGCTGTAAGAATTATATAACTCTTGTTTTAATCCGGTCCTTTAAGATATTCCCTTATAATTTTGTCAATCTTTGACAGGGTGATGATCCGTTCTGGAAGAAGAAGCCACAGGACAAACCGGCCAAGACACCTCGCCCCAAGACTAAGGTTATCAAAAAACCTGCCAAGAAGAAACCCGCTGAGTCCACCGATTTACACATTGATGATGATCTTGATAACCCGGAATCAGAGGTAGAACTTGATTCTCTTGGCTCCTTTTTCATACACCTCATTGACAATGACTATTATCAGGATGATGCTGAAGCCAGCCATGCTGATGATGTAGACGTAATTATTCTTTCCTCCGGTTCAGATCCTCTGCCAACACAGAAAACCCGTCAAGCAAACCGGAAAGTAAGATTTTCTCACCCCCTAGCTCACTTGGATCCAAACTTTCTTTTGAAGAAGCAGCAACATGAAGCTCGCCGCACAACCCGGCATAGCGGCCAGGTGGTTACCTCATCCGGTTTACCGAACACGCCGGTTCGTAAACGCCGCCCAGAGGTTTCACCTATTCCTGACACATCTTATCCCAAGGCAGGTTATTTCCGACAACCTCTTAATCCGTCTGATTCAAACTATCAGGGAACATCTCATTCATCCTCTGGTGAGTCAACAGGGACACAGCTTCCACCTCTAAAAACTGTTCCTGGGTAAGTATATTAAACTAACCATTTATACCTTGTGGTTGCTTCTCATACTAACCTTTATGTTCATTCCTTTCAGAGCCAAGGCCAGGCCCAGCAAAAAGGCCAAACTGAATAAATCAGCTGATGATAATACAGCCACTGAACCGGAGAAAACTCCAGAACCGAAGGATACCAATGCTGACGCTATTCTCAATGATCCGCCACCGCAAGATCATGACTTAACAACTAAACAAATGGAAGTTGATCCTGAAGAAGGCCATGTTGATAAAACGGCAAGCCCAGTCGGAGCTGCTAACAAACCGCCAAGCCCACTCAAAGCTGTTGATGACAACACGAATGACATTATGATTACCGGCGTCGGCCACACCACCCCTGGCAATCCTATCTCTTTATCAAAGCATAGTGCCAAGGAAGAACTTTCTGCTATGGATAAGGGCAAGTGGAAAACAGATTTGTCAAGCTATGCCCACCTCAACGCCCAAGACCTTCATTCTGGATTTTTAAACCGCCTGTACACAAGCCGCGACTATGAAGCCGATTTAGTGAGCATGATGAAGGAGCGATATGAGGTAAATGTTGTTAACTCTGCATAACTATTCTTCCTTTATATCCACTTTATAATATCAACTCGAAGCCCCCAAGGGCCGGTTTATCATGTCCATATAAACCGGGACTGTGTAATACTTCAACCTTGCTTGCCTAGCCCCCAAGGGCCGGTTTATCTTTTCAAGATGAACCGGGACTTTAGCCTATAAGGTGCAAACTCTTGTTGAACATTTTTGTATACCAATTAACCACCAAGCTGATTGATAAAATAACATCCATAGTGTTAACTTGAGCAAATATGCATTAGCCCCCAAGTGCCAAGAATAACACTTGTATTGAGCTTGGGACTTATAAAAACTTTTTGATAAAAAGCAAATAGGCATTAGCCCCCAAGTGCCAAGTGCAGAACTTGATATGTGCTTGGGACTTCAAATATATGCTGCGACCTCATAAATTGAACATTACTTGCAGGCTGATCTTAGCAAGAAAGAATCCCAAATCGCCGACCTTCAAGAAAATATTAAGTCCCAACAATCAGAGACTTCCAAGGCTAAAGAAGAGCTGACCAACGCTTTAACAGCCATGGAGAAACTGAAGGAAGGCTTTAAGAAGGAATGGGCAGACTGGGACACAGAGAAATCCACACTGCAAAAGAGGGCTGAGGATGCAGAAGTAGCCCTTAATCCGGTGGTAGAAGAGCTGACTGGCTTGAAGCGGCAAATAAATGCCATGACCACTGCTGTGTTTGGTAAGTATCCTTATTATAAACGTTTAACATGTATTGTCCCATAAACTGCTGGTTTATCGACGTTCATAATGATGCAAGATCTCGCATTACCCATCTGGGCTCTAATATGCAAAAGAAATTGAAGGCTGCCTATACTCTTATAGAGCAATTATATACCGGCGCGCAACGGATCATCTTTACCGCCTCTCATAACAAGTCGCCCCCAACTTTAATCAAGGGGACATTGGAAAGACTGTCCATGTTACCTGCCCGGTTTGAAGAATTGAAGAAATCGGCTGCTAGGGCAGGTGCTCTTACTGCATTAACCCGGGCCAAAGCATGGATACCTGATCTTGATCCGGCCGATATTGGAAACGGCTATCCAAGCATAAAGGAGGACGGTTCAAACTTTGATAATGACGACCTCCGAGCCATAACAAGGGAAATGCGTCCACTGGCTAGCAAATTGGCTGAAGAAACTGATCTTTCACACTATCAGTCGACTTATGATGCCAACAACAAACGGGTTACTGCACCAACTTATGATGCACAAAATCTTATCCCGCCAATCCGTAAGCACACCTATGCCCCTGATGTTGAACCCTCCATGCTTATAAGTGATGAAGCTGTATTCCAAGCCCTAACTGGGATCGATTGGGCAACCATTGACTTCCAGCCACTGGGTGGAGAGGAGGAGGATGAACCAGCGCAGGATGATCCACAACCGTCAAGTCAGCCCGACGAAGAGTCATGAACCGGAGGCTGGTTTAGCTTCTGCATACTGCAACACTTGTTGAAAACAATTATCCTTTTGGGAATCAAAACGCCTTGTAATAGGCTAGTTTAAACGCTTGGTCTGCTATGCCATCGTGCATATTCACTTTGCATGATACTGTTAATCCGCCATGATTAAGATATGCTATGTCTTCTTATAATCCTTAGCAGTTTATTCAATCTGTTCCTGCATACAACAAGTTGAAAGTGTCCTGGCGGTTTACCGCCGGACGGGTCATAATGCCCATCATATAGCCAGGGTTTATAACCAAGGCTGTACTTAAGAATACTCAAATGTGAAATATATCATACCTGTGATATTGAATCACGTCGTTGGTTTACCAACTTATTATGGTAAGGGTGATAACCCAAATCTTGAACATTGATAAATCCTCCTATGTTTTGCCGGTTTATAGCAAAGCCAGACCGGTTTTAATAAACACCGGATTATCCTTGTATCATACTGGCGACTTGTAGTCGAAGCCAGACCGGGTCAATAAACACCGGATTATAGCTGACCGTGCGCTGACAACTTATAGTCGAAAGCCAAGCCGGGTCAATAGACACCGGTTATCTTGTAATTTTTTACTGGCAACTTATAGTCAAAGGCGAGGCCGGGTCAGTAAACACCGGATTATTATAAACCTCATCAAAATAAACCGCCAAAAGACTTCAAAAGAAAACATGCAAGAAGCGAGGCTTTTCATGGGCTGCCAGGCCCAAAAACGAGGCTTTTCATGGGCTGCCAGGCCACTGAGTTAAACCATTTTACAAAGCCTTATAAGATGGACCTCACATTAACCAATTGTCATTTTAACTATGACAAGTTCAGGGTCTGTATAAGATTGACTTGTCAAACGTTCGACGGGTCTTACCAGGATTACCTGGGCGGAGTGACTTACTTAAAAGGCAGGATAACCCGGGGTTTTAGGTGAATACACCTGGCTTCCAAGCCTGGCTTTTATAGCCTATTACAAGGTTATAGACTCTTTGTTCTTGTAGAACGAAAGAGCCCCCAAGAAATATTTTGAGCTGTGCTCAATGGGTGCCTATGTTTGAGTTGTGCTTTTGCAACAGACTCTCTTTGGCCCCTGTAACTTTGGGTAGCAAGCCCCCAAGTTTTTTTATGTGGCCTATAAGCCGGATCAATGGGCAATCAGAACTCCATTTTATAAACAGAAGCCCCCATGTAACCAAAAAACTTTGAAGGAAGAACGGCAGAGGCCCCGCTTTAGCAGGGATGCCGGTTTATTATATTGATCATAATATATACATTGTCAAGAATATGTACATAAGAGGAGCCTATGGCTCAGGTGTAGTAAGGCCGAAGATGAGCGATATTCCACAGCCGGTGGGTCTCCTCCTCCGATTTACGTGAGTCTTTGTGCTCTCGAACATCGATAAGGTAGTATGACCCGTTGTTCAGATTCTTGCTGACCACAAAGGGTCCTTCCCAAGGTGGGGATAACTTGTGCATATCAGTCTGATCCTGGATGAGCCGGAGCACCAGATCGCCTTCTTGAAAAGTTCTGGTTTTAACCCGGTGGCTGTGATAACGACGCAGATCTTGCTGGTAAATCGCCGAACGAGCCGCTGCAATATTGTTGGAAATATGCCCTAGAGGCAATAATAAAAGGTTATTATTATATTTCTTTGTTCATGATAATCGTCTATTATTAATGCTATAATTGTATTGTCCGGAAATCGTAATACATGTGTGAATACATAGACCACAATGTGTCCCTAGTAAGCCTCTAGTTGACTAGCTCGTTGATCAACAGATAGTCATGGTTTCCTGACTATGGACATTGGATGTCATTGATAACGGGATCACATCATTAGGAGAATAATGTGATGGACAAGACCCAATCCTAAGCATAGCATAAAAGATCGTGTAGTTTCGTTTGCTAGAGCTTTTCCAATGTCAAGTATCTTTTCCTTAGACCATGAGATCGTGCAACTCCCGGATACCGTAGGAGTGCTTTGGGTGTGCCAAACGTCACAACGTAACTGGGTGACTATAAAGGTGCATTACGGGTATCTCCGAAAGTGTCTGTTGGGTTGGCACGGATCGAGACTGGGATTTGTCACTCCGTGTGACGGAGAGGTATCTCTGGGCCCACTCGGTAATGCATCATCATAATGAGCTCAATGTGACTAAGGCGTTAGTCACGGGATCATGCATTGCGTTACGAGTAAAGAGACTTGCCGGTAACGAGATTGAACAAGGTATTGGGATACCGACGATCGAATCTCGGGCAAGTAACATACCGATTGACAAAGGGAATTGCATACAGATTGATTGAATCCTCGACACCGTGGTTCATCCGATGAGATCATCATGGAACATGTGGGAGCCAACATGGGTATCCAGATCCCGCTGTTGGTTATTGACCGGAGAGGCATCTCGGTCATGTCTGCATGTCTCCCGAACCCGTAGGGTCTACACACTTAAGGTCCGGTGACGCTAGGGTTGTAGAGATATATGTATGCGGAAACCCGAAAGTTGTTCGGAGTCCCGGATGAGATCTCGGACGTCACGAGAGGTTCCGGAATGGTCCGGAGGTGAAGAATTATATATAGGAAGTCCAGTTTCGGCCACCGGGAAAGTTTCGGGGGTTACCGGTATTGTACCGGGACCACCGGAAGGGTCCCGGGGGTCCACCGGTTGGGGCCACCTATCCTGGAGGGCCCCGTGGGCTGAAAGTGGAAGGGAACCAGCCCTTAGTGGGCTGGGGCGCCCCCCTTGGGCCTCCCCCCATGCGCCTAGGGTTGGGAACCCTAGGGGGAGTTCCCCCTTGCCTTGGGGGGCAAGGCAACCCCTTCCCCCCTTGTGGCCGCCGCCCCCCCCCTTGGATCTCATCTCCAGGGCTGGCGCACCCCCCCCAGGGGCCTATATAAGGGGGGAGGGAGGGCAGCAACACAACAGCCTTGGGCGCCTCCCTCCTCCCCTGTTACACCTCTTCGTCTCGCAGGAGCTCGGCGTAGCCCTGCCGGAGACCCGCTACATCCACCACCACGCCGTCGTGCTGCTGGATCTCCATCAACCTCTCCTTTCCCCTTGCTGGATCAAGAAGGAGGAGACGTCGCTGCACCGTACGTGTGTTGAACGCGGAGGTGCTGTCCGTTCGGCACTCGGTCATCGGTGATTTGCTTCACGGCGAGTACGACTCCGTCATCCACGTTCATTGGAATGCTTCCGCTCGCGATCTACAAGGGTATGTAGATGCACTCCCTTCCCCTCGTTGCTAGTATACTCCATAGATGCATCTTGGTGAGCGTAGGAAAATTTTAAATTATGCTACGATTCACAACAGTGGTATCAGAGCCAGGTCTATGCGTAGTTACTATGCACGAGTAGAACACAAAGAAGTTGTGGGCGTTGAGTTTGCCAATTCTTCTTGCCGCTACTAGTCGTTTCTTGTTTCGGCGGCATTGTAGGATGAAGCGGCCCGGACCGACCTTACACGTACGCTTACGTGAGACAGGTTCCACCGACTGACATGCACTAGTTGCATAAGGTGGCTAGCGGGTGTCTGTCTCTCCTACTTTAGTCGGAACGGATTCGATGAAAAGGGTCCTTATGAAGGGTAAATAGAAATTGGCAAATCACGTTGTGGTCATACGTAGGTAAGAAAACGTTCTTGCTAGAAACCTACAAACCACGTAAAAACTTGCAACAACAATTAGAGGACGTCTAACTTGTTTTTGCAGCAAGTGCTATGTGATGTGATATGGCCAGAAGATGTGATGAATGATATATGTGATGTATGAGATTGATCATATTCTTGTAATAGGAATCACGACTTGCATGTCGATGAGTATGACAACCGGCAGGAGCCATAGGAGTTGTCTTTATTATTTTGCATGACCTGTGTGTCATTGAATAACGTCATGTAAATTACTTTACTTTGTTGCTAAACGCGTTAGCCATAGAAGTAGAAGTAATCGTTGGCGTGACGACTTCATGAAGACACAATGATGGAGATCATGATGATGGAGATCATGGTGTCATGCCGGTGACGAAGATGATCATGGTGCCCCGAAGATGGAGATCAAAGGAGCATGATGATATTGGCCATATCATGTCACTATTTGATTGCATGTGATGTTTATCATGTTTTTGCATCTTATTTGCTTAGAACGACGGTAGCAAGTAGGATGATCCCTTATAATAATTTCAAAAAGTGTTCACCCTAACTGTGCACCTTTGCGAAGGTTCGTTGTTTCGAAGCATCACGTGATGATCGGGTGTGATAGATTCTAACGTTCGAATACAACGGGTGTTGACGAGCCTAGCATGTACAGACATGGCCTCGGAACACACGCAATACACTTAGGTTGACTTGACGAGCCTAGCATGTACAGACATGGCCTCGGAACACGGAGGACCGAAAGGTCGAGCATGAGTCGTATAGAAGATACGATCAACATGGAGATGTTCACCGATCTTGACTAGTCCGTCTCACGTGATGATCGGACACGGCCTAGTTAAGCTCGGATCATGTTTCACTTAGATGACGAGAGGGATGTCTATCTGAGTGGGAGTTCATTAAATAATTTGATTAGATGAACTTAATTATCATGAACTTAGTCTAAAATCTTTACACTATGTATTGTAGATCAAATGGCCAACGTTGTCCTCAATTTCAACGCGTTCCTAGAGAAAACCAAGCTGAAAGATGATGGCAGCAACTATACGGACTGGGTCCGGAACCTGAGGATCATCCTCATAGTAGCCAAGAAAGATTATGTCTTAGAAGCACCGCTAGGTGAAGCACCAATCCCAGAGAACCAAGACGTTATGAACGCTTGGCAATCACGTGCTGATGATTACTCCCTCGTTCAGTGCGGCATGCTTTACAGCTTAGAACCGGGTCTCCAAAAGCGTTTTGAGAAACATGGAGCATACGAGATGTTCGAGGAGCTGAAACTAGTTTTCCAAGCTCATGCCCGAGTCGAGAGATATGATGTCTCCGACAAGTTCTTCAGCTGTAAAATGGAGGAGAACAGTTTTGTTAGTGAGCACATACTCAGAATGTCTGGGTTGCACAACCGCTTGTCTCAGCTGGGAGTTAATCTCCCGGATGACGCGGTCATTGACAGAATCCTCCAGTCGCTTCCACCAAGCTACAAGAGCTTTGTGATGAACTACAATATGCAGGGGATGGAAAAGACCATTCCCGAGGTATATTCAATGCTGAAATCAGCGGAAGGGGAGATCAGAAAAGAACATCAAGTGTTGATGGTGAATAAAACCACTAAGTTCAAGAAGGGCAAGGGTAAGAAGAACTTCAAGAAGGACGGCAAGGGAGTTGCCGCGCCCGGTAAACCAGTTACTGGGAAGAAGTCAAAGAATGGACCCAAGCCCGAGACTGAGTGCTTTTATTGCAAGGGAAGTGGTCACTGGAAGCGGAACTGCCCCAAATATTTAGCGGACAAGAAGAAGGCCGGCAACACCCAAGGTATATGTGATATACATGTAATTGATGTGTACCTTACCAGTACTCGTAGTAGCTCCTGGGTATTTGATACCGGTGCGGTTGCTCATATTTGTAACTCAAAGCAGGAACTACGGAATAAACGGAGACTGGCGAAGGACGAGGTGACGATGCGTGTCGGGAATGGTTCCAAGGTCGATGTGATCGCCGTCGGCACGCTACCTCTGCATCTACCCACGGGATTAGTTTTAAACCTCAATAATTGTTATTTAGTGCCAGCTTTGAGCATGAACATTGTATCTGGATCTCGTTTAATTCGAGATGGCTACTCATTTAAATTTGAGAATAATGGTTGTTCTATTTATTTGAGAGATATGTTTTATGGTCATGCCCCGCTGGTCAATGGTTTATTTTTGATGAATCTCGAACGTGATGTTACACATGTTCATAGTGTGAATACCAAAAGATGCAAAGTTGATAACGATAGTCCCACATACTTGTGGCACTGCCGCCTTGGTCACATTGGTGTCAAGCGCATGAAGAAGCTCCATGCAGATGGACTTTTGGAGTCTCTTGATTACGAATCATTTGACACGTGCGAACCATGCCTCATGGGTAAGATGACCAAGACTCCGTTCTCCGGAACAATGGAGCGAGCAACCAACTTATTGGAAATCATACATACCGATGTGTGTAGTCCAATGAGTGTTGAGGCTCGCGGAGGATATCGTTATGTTCTCACTCTCACTGATGATTTAAGTAGATATGGATATGTCTACCTGATGAAACACAAGTCTGAAACCTTTGAAAAGTTCAAAGAATTTCAGAGTGAGGTTGAGAATCAACGTGACAGGAGAATAAAATTCCTACGATCAGATCGTGGTGGAGAATATTTAAGTCACGAGTTTGGTGCACACTTAAGGAAATGTGGAATAGTTTCACAACTCACGCCGCCTGGAACACCTCAGAGAAATGGTGTGTCCGAACGTCGTAATCGCACTCTATTGGATATGGTGCGATCTATGATGTCTCTTACCGATTTACCGCTCTCATTTTGGGGTTATGCTTTAGAGACTGCCGCATTCACTTTAAATAGGGCTCCGTCGAAATCCGTTGAGACGACACCGTATGAATTATGGTTTGGGAAGAAACCTAAGCTGTCGTTTCTAAAAGTTTGGGGATGCGATGCTTATGTCAAGAAACTTCAACCTGAAAAGCTCGAACCCAAATCGGAAAAATGCGTCTTCATAGGATACCCTAAGGAAACTATTGGGTACACCTTCTACCTCAGATCCGAAGACAAGATCTTCGTTGCCAAGAACGGGTCCTTTCTAGAGAAGGAGTTTCTCTCGAAAGAATTGAGTGGGAGGAAAGTGGAACTTGATGAGGTGATAGTCACCCCCTCTGAACCGGAAAGTAGCGCAGTGCAAGAAATGTTCCTGTGGTGCCTACACCGACTGGGGAGGAAGTTAATGATGATGATCATGAAACTTCAGATCAAGTTACTGAACTTCGTAGGTCCACAAGGACACGTTCCGCACCAGAGTGGTACGGCAACCCTGTCCTGGAAATCATGTTGTTAGACAACGGTGAACCTTCGAACTATGAAGAAGCGATGGCGGGCCCGGATTCCGACAAATGGCTAGAAGCCATGAAATCCGAGATAGAATCCATGTATGAAAACAAAGTATGGACTTTGACTGACTTGCTCGATGAGCGGCGAGCCATAGAAAACAAATGGATCTTTAAGAAGAAGACGGACGCGGATGGTAATGTGACCATCTACAAAGCTCGACTTGTCGCTAAGGGTTATCGACAAGTTCAAGGGGTTGACTACGATGAGACTTTCTCACCCGTAGCGAAGCTGAAGTCCGTCCGAATCATGTTAGCAATTGTCGCATACTATGATTATGAGATATGGCAGATGGACGTCAAAACGGCATGCCTTAACGGCTTCCTTAAGGAAGAGTTGTATATGATGCAGCCGGAAGGTTTTGTCGATCCTAAGAATGCTAACAAAGTGTGCAAGCTCCAGCGCTCAATCTATGGGCTGGTGCAAGCATCTCGGAGTTGGAACATTCGCTTTGATGAGATGATCAAAGCGTTTGGGTTTACACAGACTTATGGAAAAGCCTGTGTTTACAAGAAAGTGAGTGGGAGCTCTGTAGCATTTCTCATATTATATGTGGATGACATACTATTGATGGGAAATGATATAGAATTCTTGGAAAGTATAAAGGCCTATTTGAATAAGTGTTTTTCAATGAAGGACCTTGGAGAAGCTGCTTATATATTAGGCATCAAGATCTATAGAGATAGATCAAGACGCCTCATTGGTCTTCCACAGAGTACATACCTTGACAAGATATTGAAGAAGTTCAATATGGATCAGTCCAAGAAGGGGTTCTTGCCTGTATTGCAAGGTGTGCAATTGAGCACGGCTCAATGCCCGACCACGGCAGAAGATATAGAAAAGATGAGTGTCATCCCCTATGCCTCGGCCATAGGGTCTATTATGTATGCCATGCTGTGTACCAGACCTGATGTAAACCTTGCCGTAAGTTTGGTAGGAAGGTACCAAAGTAATCCTGGCATGGAACACTGGACAGCGGTCAAGAATATCCTGAAGTACCTGAAGAGGACTAAGGATATGTTTCTCGTTTATGGAGGTGACGAAGAGCTCGTCGTAAAGGGTTACGTCGACGCTAGCTTCGACACAGATCTGGATGACTCGAAGTCACAGACCGGATACGTGTATATTTTGAATGGAGGAGCAGTAAGCTGGTGCGGTTGCAAGCAAAGCGTCGTGGCGGAATCTACATGTGAAGCGGAATACATGGCAGCCTCGGAGGCAGCACAGGAAGCAGTCTGGATGAAGGAGTTCATTATCGACCTAGGGGTGATTCCCAATGCGTCGGGCCCGATGACTCTCTTCTGTGACAACACTGGAGCTATTGCCCTTGCGAAGGAGCCCAGGTTTCACAGGAAGACCAGGCATATCAAGCGTCGCTTCAACTCCATTCGTGAAAGTGTTCAAAATGGAGACATAGAAATTTGTAAAGTACACACGGACCTGAATGTAGCAGATCCGTTGACTAAACCTCTCCCTAGGGCAAAACATGATCAACACCAGGACGCAATGGGTGTTCGATTCATCACAATGTAACTAGATTATTGACTCTAGTGCAAGTGGGAGACTGTTGGAAATATGCCCTAGAGGCAATAATAAAAGGTTATTATTATATTTCTTTGTTCATGATAATCGTCTATTATTCATGCTATAATTGTATTGTCCGGAAATCGTAATACATGTGTGAATACATAGACCACAACGTGTCCCTAGTAAGCCTCTAGTTGACTAGCTCGTTGATCAACAGATAGTCATGGTTTCCTGACTATGGACATTGGATGTCATTGATAACGGGATCACATCATTAGGAGAATGATGTGATGGACAAGACCCAATCCTAAGCATAGCATAAAAGATCGTGTAGTTTCGTTTGCTAGAGCTTTTCTAATGTCAAGTATCTTTTCCTTAGACCATGAGATCGTGCAACTCCCGGATACCGTAGGAGTGCTTTGGGTGTGCCAAACGTCACAACGTAACTGGGTGACTATAAAGGTGCATTACGGGTATCTCCGAAAGTGTCTGTTGGGTTGGCACGGATCGAGACTGGGATTTGTCACTCCGTGTGACGGAGAGGTATCTCTGGGCCCACTCGGTAATGCATCATCATAATGAGCTCAATGTGACTAAGGCGTTAGTCACGGGATCATGCATTGCGGTACGAGTAAAGAGACTTGCCGGTAACGAGATTGAACAAGGTATTGGGATACCGACGATCGAATCTCGGGCAAGTAAAATACCGATTGACAAAGGGAATTGCATACGGATTGATTGAATCCTCGACACCGTGGTTCATCCGATGAGATCATCGTGGAACATGTGGGAGCCAACATGGTTATCCAGATCCCGCTGTTGGTTATTGACCGGAGAGGCGTCTCGGTCATGTCTGCATGTCTCCCGAACCCGTAGGGTCTACACACTTAAGGTCCGGTGACGCTAGGGTTGTAGAGATATATGTATGCGGAAACCCGAAAGTTGTTCGGAGTCCCGGATGAGATCCCGAACGTCACGAGAGGTTCCGGAATGGTCCGGAGGTGAAGAATTATATATAGGAAGTCCAGTTTCGGCCACCGGGAAAGTTTCGGGGGTTACCGGTATTGTACCGGGACCACCGGAAGGGTCCCGGGGGTCCACCGGGTGGGGCCACCTATCCTGGAGGGCCCCGTGGGCTGAAAGTGGAAGGGAACCAGCCCTTAGTGGGCTGGGGCGCCCCCTTGGGCCTCCCCCCATGCGCCTAGGGTTGGGAACCCTAGGGGGGAGTTCCCCCTTGCCTTGGGGGGGCAAGGCAACCCCTTCCCCCCTTGTGGCCGCCGCCCCCCCCTTGGATCTCATCTCCAGGGCTGGCGCACCCCCCCCAGGGGCCTATATAAAGGGGGGAGGGAGGGCAGCAACACAACAGCCTTGGGCGCCTCCCTCCTCCCCTGTTACACCTCTCCGTCTCGCAGAAGCTCGGCGTAGCCCTGCCGGAGACCCGCTACATCCACCACCACGCCGTCGTGCTGCTGGATCTCCATCAACCTCTCCTTTCCCCTTGCTGGATCAAGAAGGAGGAGACGTCGCTGCACCGTACGTGTGTTGAACGCGGAGGTGCCGTCCGTTCGGCGCTCGGTCATCGGTGATTTGGATCACGGCGAGTACGACTCCGTCATCCACGTTCATTGGAACGCTTCCGCTCGCGATCTACAAGGGTATGTAGATGCACTCCCTTCCCCTCGTTGCTAGTATACTCCATAGATGCATCTTGGTGAGCGTAGGAAAATTTTAAATTATGCTACGATTCACAACAAATATCACGCTCCTCATCTAACAGGTCAAGTGCTTCCTGACGTGCTTTCTCATTGTCAGCTTCAACATAAGCCGCCACACGAGGCGAGTCATGACGGATGTCACTAGGGAGAACCGCCTCTACTCCGTAAACCATGAAAAAAGGTGTGTAACCCGTAGACCTGTTAGGTGTGGTATTGATACTCCATAACACAGAAGGTAACTCTTCCACCCAACAACCAGGCGTCCTCTGTAAAGGAACCATAAGCCGGGGCTTGATGCCTCTCAGGATCTCCTGATTGGCCCTCTCCGCTTGACTGTTAGATTGGGGGTGAGCCACTGACGATACGTCAAGCCGGATGTGCTCACGTTGACAAAATTCTTTCATAGCACCCTTGGACAGATTAGTGCCATTATCAGTTATGATGTTGTGTGGAAAACCAAACCGGTAAATCACTTTCTTGATGAATTGAACCACCGTGGCTGCATCACACTTACTGACTGGCTCTGCCTCCACTCACTTAGTGAACTTATCAACCGCCACCAAAAGGTGGGTCTTCTTATCCTTGGACCTCTTGAAGGGCCCAACCATATCCAGCCCCCAGACTGCAAATAGCCAAGTAATTGGAATCATCCTCAATTCTTGAGCCAGTACATGAGCACGTCGTGAGAATTTTTGACAGCCATCACACTTTTTGACCAAGTCTTCAGCATCAGCATGAGCCGTCAACCAATAGAAGCCGTGACGAAAAGCCTTGGCTACCAGGGACTTTGAACCGACATGGTGACAATAATCTCCTTCGTGGATCTCACGCAAAATCTCACAACCTTCTTCGGGAGGTACGCAACGCTGAAACGCCCATGTTACACTGCAATGATGCAATTCTCCATTGACAATGGTCATTGACTTGGATCGCCGGATTATCTGCCTGGCCAAAGTTTCATCCTCAGGTAACTCGCCCCGGGTCATATATGCCAAATATGGGACTGTCCAATCTGGGATAACATGAAGAGCCGCCACCAACTGAGCCTCCGGGTCAGGAATAGCCAAATCCTCCTCTGTAGGTAACTTGACCGACGGGTTATGCAAGACATCCAGAAAAAACATTGGGCGGCACCGGTTTACGCTGGGAACCCAAACGGCTTAAAGCGTCCGCCACTTCATTCTTTCTCCGGTCCACATGTTCAACCTGATAACCCTTGAAATGACCAGCAATAACATCCACCTCTCGTCGATAACCTGCCATGAGTGGATCTTTGGAGTCCCAAGTACCAGATACTTGTTGAGCTACCAAATCCGAGTCACCAAAGCACCTAACCCGTCTTAAGTTCATCTCCTTATCCATTCGAAGACCGTGGAGTAAGGCCTCATATTCAGCTACATTGTTAGTGCAAGGAAACATTAAATGGAGAACATAACAAAATTTATCACCTCGAGGGGAAGCTAGCACAACTCCAGCCCCTGAGCCCTCCAATTGCCTGGACCCATCAAAGTGAATAGTCTAGTATGTGTTATCCGGTTTTTCCTCCGGCGCCTGCAACTCTGTCCAGTCATTGATGAAATCCACAAGTGCTTGGGACTTGACCGCTGTGCGAGGCACATATTTTAACCCGTGAGGCCCAAGCTCAATGGCCCACTTGGCAACCCGGCCAGTTGCTTCCCTATTTTGGATTACATCTCCCAACGGAGCAGAACTGACCACGGTGATGGGATGACCCTGAAAATACTGCTTAAGCTTCCCGCTTGCCATGAAAACTCCATACACCAGCTTCTGCCAATGTGGGTACCTCTGCTTGGACTCAATAAGCACCCCACTGATATAATAAACCAGCCATTAAACCGGATATTCCTTGCCAGCCTCCTTACGCTCCACCACAATGGCCACACTAACAGCCCGGGCATTGGCAGCCACATATAACAATAGCGGCTCTTTATCTACCGGGGCAGCCAGGACAGGTGGCTCAGCTAACTGCTTCTTCAAGTCCTCAAACGCCCGCATTAGCAGCATCACTCCAGACAAAATTATCCATCTTGGTTGCCCTGACTGCCTTGATTGCCATGACCGCCTTGATTGCCTTGAAATCCTGAGCCAAAACTGCCTCCACCATAACCCGGCCCATGAGAACCGGGTCCTGACCCGCCGCCCGGTCCATGACCATCTTGGAAAAGATTTGAGTTTTTGAACTCCCTCATAATAAAGCAATCCTTCCAGAGGTGCGTAGCTAGCCTTTCTCGCGTCCCGTGCCTTGGGCAAGGCTGGTTTAACAGGTGCTCAAGATTGATACCTGATCCTCCACTCCGCGGGGGCGGTTTACCCTTACGACGCTGACCATTGTTCTACGTGTTGGTGTTAGCCACAAAATCCAAACTGTTATCCGCCTTGCACTTACCGTTGTTTCCATGGCCCGCCGGGTTATGCTATTGCCCTTTGGTGTTGCCGCTCTTCTTTCCCTTTCCCGGCTTTTCATCGTCAGACTCGGGGTCCTTCGTACTATCAGAGTCGCATACTTAACCAAAGCTGCCATAAGCGTCCCCATGTCATTACAGTGACGCTTGAGCCGTCCCAACTTCAGCTTCAGAGGCGTGAACTGGCAATTGCCTTCCAACGTTAAAACTGTTGTATCGGCATTGATGCGGTCTGATGAATGCAAGATTGCTGAAACTCGGCGCACCCAATGAGTTGTCGATTCACCTTCTTCTTGGACACAGACGGCTAAATCCACAATTGACATGGGCTGCTTGCACGTGTCCTTGAAATTCTGGATAAACAGGGCCTTTAACTCAGCCCATGATCCAATGGAGTTAGCTGACAAACTTTTCAGCCAAGTACGAGCTGTTCCTTCCAACATCATGGTGAAGTATTTAGCGCATGCCGCATCATCCACATCCAGCATCTCCATCGCCATCTCATAGCTCTCAACCCATGATTCGGGGGGTAAGTCGGCAGTGTAATTGGGCACTTTACGAGGACCTTTGAAATCCTTGGGCAGCTGCACATTACGTAGAGCCGGGGTGAGACACAGCAACCCCAAAGAACTGAAAGCAACACCTGGTTCCACCGAAGTTGTTGGACAAACCGGAGTAAGCTGACGGGCCGCGTACGGCGCTGCTAACTCGGCTTCTCGACGTGCTCTATCGTGATCCACCACGTCCTGAGCATTAGCACCACCGCCCGCCGGGTTATGCCCTCGAGGTGGGTTACGATTCCGCACACTGCTTGATACAGCCGGTTCATCAATATGCCTGCTGTAACTCCGGCTTGGGCGGGGGATGGAATGAATCCTCTCGCGGCTGTACGAATAAGCCTGCTGCTGAGTCAAGGCTGTCTGAAGGAGCTCTCTAGCCCGTCGCATCTCAACCGCTACTGGGGACTCGCCTTCGACTGGGAGGGCCGCCAATCGAGAAGCAGCGGCGACTATGTTATCCAAAGGGTTGGAGTAATGACCCGGAGGCGTTGATACGTGCTGTGACGGGACATTCTGACGAGGCGGATCCATCGTGCGCGGCTGAACCGGCGCCCCCGTTCCAGGTGCTTCCACCCGGTTTACCACTGGCTGGTTACTGGTTCCTGCTCCTGGCGTGTTAAAGAGATTCCTTGCCTCATAAACCGGAGGCAGGTGAGACCGGTACCTTCTCCTCATTACATCATTTGACGCGTTTTGATCCAACATAAGCCGGTAAGCCTGTGCACCCAACTCGGCCCGCTCTGCAGCCATCCTGGTGTTCTCAGCTGCCAGGTCTGCCTTGGCTTGAACTATCTGATCCTTCACTTTCGCAACTTCCGCGTTATGCTGATCCTGATTCGCCAGGTTAACTTCCGTCGCCAGCAGTGTTGCCAAAGTGTCAAATAAATCGGACAAAACCTGAACCGGCGGTTGCGCAGGGCCTCCTGCCCCAGCTGCTGTCGCCGCTGCTGATCCGGAGATCATCACCGCTGCGGTCGAAGAGTGCTGCACTGACTGTGTACCGGCCATGAAGATCGCAACACGGCTCGGCGGATCGAAGGGGTCCGGAATACTGTCTTGCAGTTAGTACAATGACTCGGACTCTCCGGTAGATGACTCGTCATCAGAGTAAACAACGGTTTCACCACCAGATGCCGATCTATCCTCAGATTCCGCTCCGTGGATGATTCCCACGAAGGCATGCTTCATGGCAGCCTGAACCCGGGCGGGTCTCGCACGCTGAGCCGTTTCGACGATGTCGGTGCAGATGTCCGGCTCAGGGCCCGGTTCGCCGATCTTGCCAATGAAGACGTGAATACCGCTGAAGGGAACCCGGTATCCGTACTCAATTGAGCCGGCCTCGGGGCCCCAGCCTGCATCGTCGATGTAGAGCTTGCCGCGACGACTCTTGGTCATCCGGCCCACGGCGTATCCCTTGAGCCCTTCGAAGCAGCCCTCTAAGAACTTGAAACCATCATGCGATAGCCCCACGGTGGGCGCCAACTGTCGTGGTTTTGTCACGGCAGATGTCCTAGTGTGAGGACTTAGTCGTGGAGCCATCGCAATGTAGTTAGCTTAAAGGGGTTAAAGCGGGACAAAGGACGCAAGGAGTTTATACTGGTTCGGCCCCTTGCGGTGAAGGTAAAAGCCTAATCCAATTGTGGTGGAATTGCTAGGGTTTTGATGACCAGGGAGCGAATACACTTTGCTTGGCTCTCGATCTATTGTTTCTTGTCCCTAAACCGCCGCCGGGTCGTCCCTTTATATACATAGGTTGACGCCCGACGGTTCACAGAATCTCGGCCGGCTCATAAACGTGTCTGGCTCGGTTTCTACCCTTTCCTATCTTACAACACAAGTTACATATCATATGGCGGTTTATGTTTACGGGCCCTAATCCGCCTTTGGGCCTTGGGCCTTTATGTTAGATCTCTTCCGTAAAGCGCCATACTCCTTGTCTTCGTGGGCTTCAATATGAATAACTCATTATGGGTATAACCCGGCCCCTCCTGGGCGGTTTATACTCAGTAGTAATATCCCCAACACCATCCAAAAGCAGGTTCCTCCCATGGATTACGCTTCTGAATGTGAAAAACCCACCCCCCGGGCACGTAGCATTGAGAATGGAGGAATCAGGGAAGTATCGTGCCTTGAGAACCCTCGCACAGAGGGAATCTGGGACCTGCAGTATCCGCCAAGCTTGCTTGGCGAGTAATGCTTGATTAAACGTCTCCAGGTCCCTAAATCCAAGGCCTCCCTCATTTTTACTTGTACACATCTTATCCCAAGCTATCCAATGCACCTTCTTCTCACCATTGACTGCACCCCACCAGAAGTTCGACGAGATTGATGACAAATTCCGGCACATTTTCTTTGTGAGTTGAAAACAACTCATGGTGAACGTTGGCGTGGATTGGAGACCAGACTTAACAAGGACTTCTCGAGCTGTTTTTGATAGCCCTTGGCCCTTCCATCCCCTACTTTCTTCCCTGCACTCTCTTTAACATACTTGAAAGTTCCGTCTTTGGATCGCAAGGATACACCCATTGCTAGGCAAGTTGTCAAATTGTTGTGTCAATGCTGTATTGGGAGGAGGGGGCCCATGAGGAGTAGGAAAAAATAATCTGGACAAGATTTTGCTGTATCACACTTACACCACCATAATCGCATTGACATATGTCGAAGCGTTGGACAACAAACCGTATGTCGAGAGCCGTTGATTCAGATGACCAAAACACTATAGGCTCTTCGATATCCACCTCGTCGACAATAACGACCGTGCGCGGACGATAATAGAATTGTGCAACTTTTTATTCCGTTCAACACCATCTTCACCATCGAGACGTCACTGCAAACATCACAAAGACCTAATATGGTAGAAATTAAATCCGCACACGATTCCCGCACCTTTCGGTTGCATAGAGAGATCCGAGGCGAGGGAACCGGCGGCGGAGTGGACGGAAAACCTAAACTCTCTTCGGCGTCTCTAGGGTTCACCTGTTTTGATCATAAATCCCATCTGTATAATAGGCACGAATTAAATTTTTTCCCAAAATGAAACAAGAAATTAAGTGGTGATCCTGCTGTAGAGTTCGGCCCGGCCCATGTAGCCCCAACTTAATAAAACCCGCCGGCTGCTGCTTCCCTCGCTCTTCCATACTTCCCTACTCACCAGCTGACGGCGGCGCCGCACGAAAGGAACGAAGCGCCTCTCGCTCCCGCTCGCCGCCGCCTCCGGCGCCGCTGCAGGTCAGGTGCCTTCCTCCCCGCTCCCTCCCTCCTCCCCGTTAACTCTGCCGTCCTTCTTTGTCGCGTACTCCCCCCATCCACATAGCTAGCGCTGGCGGCTGGCGCCGATTCCAGAGCTCGCTCGGCGCGCGCCTCCGGAGCCGGCGGCGGCGCGGCGCTCCTGTTCTCGTGCGCATTTGCTGTTAACAAGTGAGGATCCGAGCTACGGGAGGCCTCTTTCACCCTGCGAATTTTCAGGTTTGCTTGCGGTTATTGCTCCTGTTCGATAGGAAACGCCAGCAGCGAGCTCTAGCTTTGCTGATGTCAGGTTGTTCTAGTAGAGAATATTCTGCTGCGGCTATGCTAGCCAAGGTCAGTTCTTTGATGCCGGCCGTTCTTGTCGCTCGCCGCCCTAGTCGGCTGCTAGGATGTAAGCTTCCGACCATGCTTCCATACCCCGGTCGGTTTGGTGCCTGTTAACATGTCGTGTGAGACGGATAGGCTTTCTGACATGTACATTTGTGAAGAAGATGCTTGTGAAGTTTGCAAGTTCTGTTATTAGGCAAAAACTTCTTAGAAATTTATAGGTTTCGATCCAGAGCTAGTTTGATCGATGTCGCATGTCTAGGAGTTGTTGGTTCTATCTGAAGTGCACAAGAGATTCTGCGGCCTACGTTTGTACTGCTACTGCCGGCTTCAGCAACCAGTGGAGATTTCAACATAGTGGAATTTGCCAGTTGCCGAACTCGATATCTTTCTTTTTGCTTATTTTGATAGATTCATTGCCTGGTGTCTTCGATCGATAGCTATCGCTTCATTGTAGTGGAAGCATTGCTTATTTGTTTACTTCTCATTGGATTATCATTTGGTCATGCAATTCTACCATGCTTTACTTTTACATAAGTTCCAACTCTAATTTGTTAGAATATTTGAGAAATTATGCCACATTATCCTCGAGTCATTGCTCATCGCCTCTGGTGCATCTCTATGGTGCCGAAGAAGCTCTAAAACCGCAGTAGATTGGAGCAAGATTTTTTTTCCTGGAAACATAAGAAATCCAGTGATCGACCATGGTTGGGCCCTTCGGAGCGAGTGTGTTTAAGTTAGGGGAACTTTTTTCGAAGGTAGTTAGGGGAACTTGAGA
Source organism: Aegilops tauschii subsp. strangulata (assembly GCF_002575655.3). Lineage (NCBI taxonomy): Eukaryota > Viridiplantae > Streptophyta > Magnoliopsida > Poales > Poaceae > Aegilops > Aegilops tauschii. The sequence continues at coordinate 333,082,271 of NC_053035.3, forward strand.
ATGGTGTGTTTGTTTAAGGGGGGTCCCTACTTTAGGGGCCTTGTTTTTTTTTTTGCACTCCAACTATTTCTCCTATAATCTCCTTCGAATTTTATGTTCTTCTCTTTTTCGCATTAAAAAAACTAGCATAGGCGAACTCCAGGCTATGACAAGGTTTGGCTATCAGGGTGACGAGCTCCGGTGAGCTCCCTCGAGTTCCGACGATCGTTGTTAGCGAGCTCCGGTGAACTCTGGTGATCTTCAGTGACCTTCCATGGGTGGCGCGGCGGCCTATGAGCGAGCTCCGGCGGTGTAGGAGCGGGGAGGGGGGGGGGCTACTTTTTCCATACGTGTAGGAAGAAAATGAGGTGTGAAGCGGGGGTCCTTAGGAGGGTACGGGGTGTGTGCAGGGTTGGACTTTCTCTATTACAATTCATACATTTTTTGTCTAAAAAAACCAGTCTGTTTTTCTACTTGTTTTTTTCGCTGTGCTGCACAGTGATAAAGTTTTTCCTTTTTTTTGATTGAGGGGTCTCTGCCTCGGTTAAGTTTTTTTTTCCTGAGGGAACTCTGCTTCTGTTAAGTTTTTTTTTTTTTTTGAGGGAAGTCTCTGCTTCGATTAAGTACCACGGGGGGATGGTGTCCAAGAACAGCCCAACAAGGCCCATTAGGGTTGTATCAACCCCCTCACTTTGGTCACATCGTCGTACCCCACACCGTTTTCTATTCCTTCCCACTTTTGTTTTCTCCCGCGAGCAGCTCCTGCGACAGCTGAGCTGCGGCCGCCGCCGCCACACTTTGCTTCGCTGTGAGCAGTCCCGAGCGAGAGCCGGTGGGGGTGTCGGCGAGGGTCTGCCAGCGAGGAGATCGCCGCCGCTGCAGCCTGGTGTGCGCGCGCTCCAGGCTGCCCCGCCACTCAGGCACCGGGTTGCAGATGCCGCCATTGCTCCTGCTAGGCTGCTACCCTCCGTCGCCAGCCGTCCGCGCTGCTGCTGCCACCTTCGCCGCGCACCTGACCGCGCCGCCGCCCGGGAGTCGGCCCACGCAGTCGTGTCGTGTTGCCCTCTGCCGGCGCGCGCGGCAGACGCAGCGTTTGACGTCTATCTTTCTGGCCAGACGCATTCCTCGGTTAGTTCTGCGAGTTGATTCCTTACATTCCGGTTTACGAATCAATGGAGGTGCCCTCGGCGAACGCAGGTAGTTGTAGTAAGCTATACTTCAATGGCCAATTATTTCAATAGTCATATTCTAGCGATAGGGGATAGTAAATATTACACATTCCCACGAGGCGGTGAATCAAGAGATGCGAGAAATACAAATGCAGTAGAAAATTAGTTATACTGTTATACTCGGATAGACTACTTTCTTGTGCGCCTCATCCCATACTCTGATAAATATGGCATGAGCATGCACATCACCTGAGTCAAGGGATGTGCATTCCTTCACCAAAACATTGGTAGATTAGAAATCCTCTTCAAGTGTAGTAGAAACTGCCGGTATCAAGAACGAAATAAATGAATCTCATGGAGGAAACCCAAATAACGGCAATGGTCATGATATATTCAGTTTGTTACTCTGTATGATTTTGTGCAGCACCGTTTGTGATTCTTTTTAAGGCAACCTTTGTAATCCGCCAAAGATACTGCCACCTGCTTAGAATATACTCCCTCCGTTCCATAATTATTGTCAGTTATGGAACGGAGGGAGTATTATTTATCAGTTATTTGCTCTTGTGGTAAAGTAGGTGACATATTACTCTTTGCATCCTTGATCGTAGGGTCTTTGGCTGAACTTAATCCATTTCACACATTGTTTCATTACTTCAGTTGACATACAGATAATTGATCGTCACAGTTTGAATAGATTACTTTTTGAAAGTGGTACCTTCGTGTAGATTTCAACTACAATTTGAAGATGTAGTGGGTTGTGATATGAAACTATTTTGGTAGATCATATTATTTCTACATGTAGGCATTTTGGCCATCTCCTTGGAATTTTCTCATATGGAACTATTTTGGCAACTATTTACAGTACACTTATCATTTGGATTCTGAACATTTTCAGGTGTCTCACAAAATTTACCATGGATGATTTCAGTTTATGTCTACTAAAAAATTTGTTTTCCCCATGCAATGCACTTTGTTCTAAATGTTATCACAATTTTTTTTTGCTGAATACCTTATGTTCTCTTAATTTAAGCAGAGCATACAGAGGCTAAAGTCAACCTTAACATGGAGGATGCTAATGCAGTAGTAGATTGGAATGTTGACATTATTGGCCCAGATGGTGGTAGCGGCGCTTGCCGCAAATTGGCGAAAACTGAAGACCCCGATGCCACGGAGTGTTCAAGTTCCTTTGGGGACACACTATCCGGATCTCAGGATGATGCAAAGCCTTCAGAGATTAGTGACATTGAAGTAGACTCACCATTCTGCCGATATCCTCATAATGGTGATGCTGCTGCACTCTTGGATGCAGCCGCTGCTGACAATTTGGATAGATTATTGAAGTAAGTTGTTTGGGTAACTGATTACCTCCCAACCTTGTTTTTCCGCCTTAATATAAATGTCAAATCATGTTTTCAGTAGTTGCTCATCTTGTGATAGACTCGAACAGAATGAAAATTATGGTAGAAGCAAAGTTACCCTTATAACATTTTCCTTGCGGAATCAATTTGGGTAACTGATTACCTCCCAACCTTGTTTTTCCGCTTTAATATAAATGTCAAATCATGTTTTCAGTAGTTGCTCATCTTGTGACAGACTCGAACAGAATGAAAATTATGGTAGAAGCAAAGTTACCCTTATAACATTTTCCTTGCGGAATCAATTTTTTCACTCATGCTAAAAGCATTGAGTTATTATACTCATTTGAGCTGTAATCGCTCTTATCTGGATGATATTTTTCCCTCTGAAAATTAGTCAGAAAACTTCTTATCTTGAATGGCTAATGTGAGACATGAATTTGGTACTTAATATGCCAACCAATTGTTAGTCTGTCTACAGTTTGAAAGGAGCATGATGTTAACCAGTGAGAAATTAAGAAATGACGAATAAACGGCATAGTAATTAGATAGAGTCAGCTGAAGAACAATAATATGCTACACATTAACACTTGTTTGCTGTAGGCAGATACTAGTTTAGGTCTTCTATCAGTTCAGAACTGATTGGAAGTGCATACCCTGAGGAACTTATAATTCATAAGCAATTTACGGATTAGTTATTTGCAGTTGAAGTTTGCATGTGCAGTTTCCTGTACATATATTTGGTGCTATTAGTGCATGAGCTTAATTTTCTATTGAAGGGCTATGTTCCTTCATTGAACTCTTTTTGACCAGTTTCTAGACTTCATCTTTGCTGGTCAGAGCATTTGTACTCCAATATGTTAAAGTCCAGTGTCCACTTGGTGCGCACCCTCCACAAGCTATGGGTCCATGCACACAGCTATGGGTCCATGCACACATAGCACCCTGCTTGCACTTTGTCTCCCCTTGTTGTAAAGGGGTTGATCAGGAAGTACTTTTACTTTTAGACCAAACTAAGCATTATATATGCTAGTCACTTTAGACTTTTAGTGTGGCCCATGTGGGTACTATGCCATGCTACAACTCTGTAACCATATGAGCCACATGGCCCAGGCTGCAAAACTAGTCAGGTGTCACTTTATATTTAATACCCATCATATGTAAAAATTCTTATAGTGATAAAGAAGCATGTCTTCGATCTGATGTAATTGATTCCTGAAAGTGGGACTTAACAATATCACAAGTGAAATGTTTACTCTTCCGTCCAACGCACATGCTGGCTCTAGTTTGTGATTTTTTTAAGCAAGTAAATTGATTAAAGCTGATGCCTTTCCCAAACCCTTCTCCATCAAGCTAAGGCCCTTGCAAGTTTGATGATGCCTGTACTTTAGATGTACAATATGCCATTCAGTTGTGTGTATGTTTCTAGTTTTGTAGCAATGCCTGATTTCTTGGATTCCTATCTGTGGTGTTATCTCAGTGGTCTTACTATTAACATGTGGCACAACCGCGTAAAGCATATTTGAGTATTTAACGCAACTTATCATCCATTGCAGAAAGAAAAAAGTGACTGATCATTGGAGAAGCTATATCAGCCCATTAATGTGGAGATGCCAATGGTTAGAGCTGCGGATGAAAGACTTGCAATCTCAAGTATCCAGATATGACAGGGAGCTTGCAGTACTTAAACATGAGAAAGAGTTACAGACAAAAATGATTGAGTTGGACTGTTCCTCGTCGAGATCAGTGCCCTTCTCTTCTCATTGCTGCAGGAAGACTATGAAGAGGAAGAAGAGAAAGAGAAATGAGGAGAAAATCAATGCTCCCTCATACATCGCAACCCACACCATATTGTCTTATTATGGTAACCATTGTGTTCTACTTCACACAATTTATTACAATCTGCCCTAGTGAGATCTCATTACAATCGTCCTGCAGAAAAAGAGAAAACGGAAGGTGATGGCCATTCTATTGACGACATTGGAAACTTAGGTAACACTGGCAATTGCTTCATGATTTCAAAACAAATATGATCTCTCGAACACCTAAAATGCTAGTGATTATATTGTTCTACTTTCTGAATTCGTTTTCCTAGTGCTTTTGTCCAGAAATAATGTGTTGCATACTTATAGAGCACAAAGACACTGTTGGTTGCATCTTGTATAGAGGAAGAAACTCATTTCCTGCTTACGATAGTAGTAGCACTCTAGATATGATGACTCAACTAATAAAAGTTATACTCATAATTGCATGTCAAGGTCAGTTTAACAAGAAACCATACATATTGTAATCAGTGCTCTGTTTGCTGGAAATAAATAAAAATGATTTGTTTTATATGTAGCAGATTAGTTCACAAAAGTTTTTCTGACCTTTCAGCAGATGACAGCACAAAAGGAAATAATGACGCTGACTGGCTACTCGGTAATGGAGACGATGCTACTGTCGAGCAGATTCTTGTAAGCATTCAGTCTGTTCAAGACAGAGTCTGTAGTCTGAGATCAGATCTCAAGAAAGCAATGGCCAAGAAGAGTAAGGGGCTTCTCCTTAAAGTCAACACACAGGTCAACGGCGCACAGAGCTCTAATTGCTCACATGGAAAAGGCAAAGTTGCTGAAATGCCTGAAATATCACCTCAAGATGCATCGGATTGTGATATGGGTGATACGGACATGCCCGATAGTGCTGTCTCAAGCTATGGAGAAGCTAACAATATGGATATTTTTGAGAGCACGATGAACCTATTGTCAGTTGAAGATCCAGATAAAATTGGTGAACTACGCCAGGTAAGCTACCACAACTCTTTTATATCACGCCATAACAAACTAATTCGTCCACCTATTTGGAGGAGCTTGAGCTCCAACCTCTACCACCCCACCCCTTCAAGAGCCAAAACTCTCCACAACAATGTTTCTGGTTAACTTCTCCTATGCCATAGATTCTACACTATACACGTCATACAGGTTTGACAAACCTTGACATTTCCATGTGGCTAACAATCCAAGTTAGTGAATCAAGTAGGTAAAGGCTAACAATGATAGATTGTCTACTGAAATATTTTAAGCATGATCACTAATGGGATTTGATGCGTACTAAATCATGGGTAGTCTTAAAAGTGGCAATTTTAAAGAACTGTGTATTTGAAGGAGATGAAACCCAAAAGAAAATCGTTGGGGCGTAATCTTAGCGACACGCTATATTGGAACCCTGGTGTGGTGTCGATCTTATGGGTTTCAACTCTAGTCTACCCCAGCTTGTTTGGGACTAAAGGTTTTGTAGTAGTTGTTGTTATTGTTGTGGTGGTGGTGTATTTGAAGGAGGTCAACTCTTTACTATTATCTTGCTTTGCTTACAGACTTCAGAAGATGTATTGATCGACAACCAACCAGCTGAGGAAGGGTATCAAAATTTTGAGGTGATCAGTCACCCATGCCAGCGACTACGGGTATCAGTCAAGAGGGAACAGGTACCTGTCAAGAGAGAAACTGTAGCACATTCTGAGGATGAGAGCGTCGCCGCCCCCATGGCGGTCGTCAAGGAAGAAGGCACAACCAGGATGGGCCTCCAGGGGATCTTGAAGCCCTGCTACACGGGTAAGAGAAATGGGAGGAGGCCGAAGATTCTAAGGCGCGGTGGTTCATCATCTGCTCTCAGCTCATGGAGGAGCGCCCGCACTCGAAAGAAGAGGAAATCGTAGATGCAGATCGTCTCAGTGAACACACCCTATCCTCTCGCTTCGGTTCTTCCGTTTAATTAGATGATGATGACGGCAACTGCACACTTCCTCTCTCTTTTTTTTCCTTCTATCTGACTGATGACATTTTCGCGGAGCCAGAAGAGAGTGATGGAAAATGGCGCTATGGCTTTCAGCCGCGAGGTGCTTGTAAACCTAGCAATGTCTGTTTCTGTTTCTATTGTTGTTGTTGCGTCTGGTCTTTGTTCTGAAATAGTCGAACTTTGGTTGTTACAGTGTAACTTTTGAAAAGGCTTTCCTGCAATGTTGTTTATTTTCAGACGGGCACTTGCGCGCCAACTCCTTGACTCTACTGAAAAACGTATTTTTGCGTGCAGTTTAAAAGAAGAAAACCACTGAGTTCAGACTAATGGAAAACTTTCATCTATGTCTATGACTACTTGTAATGAAGAAAATCCCATCCACCTGTACGATTGAACGTGCTTCTAATTCATGTTGTTTTCCCTGTTTCCAAATTCATGACCAGCAGCAGTGCTCTGAAAACAGAGCTCGTTTCCTCCGTATAGCTGCAGCCGGCAGACGAGAATTTGGTGCTCGGGCCAACAGGGAGCAACGGAGTGTTGTAGGAACTTGGATACAGAACGGACATGAAAACGTGAAACATGAGTAGTTTATTCCATCCAGTCCAGTACGGCGAGTACCTACTCTCCGGAAAACGACACTACTGCAACGTGTCTGCCTTGCGTATCTTTGCCGTGGACACGAAAAATACATGGAAATAATGCAGGACTTCGTGAAGAAATGTATTACTCCCTCCGTTCGGAATTACTTGTCTCGAAAATGGATGTATCTAGAACTAAAATACGTCTAGATACATCCATTTCTGTGACAAGTAATTCCGAACGGGGGAGTACGTGTGTACAAGCTCTCCGGATTAGAGCATCCACGGCCGGGCTCGGCAAATCCCGTGCTTTAAACGTCTGCGGACAACTTCGGTCAAACACAAACAACGTTGGAAGGCTCCTCAAATATCGTGATTACACAACTTCATTCCTCATATAAAAATCTCAAATCCATGCACATCGATCATATAGATAAATATTATATATAAAGTAACATTTGTTCATAGAAAATACATAGTCAAACATAAAATTTATTCAAAGTGCATAATTCAAACATTAAACTCACTGGTTTTCACTGTGGGTTCACATATGCTTCATAAAATCATTGAGTAGTTGCGTGCACGTGATAATCTCGAAGTTGTCGACGCTTTTTCAGAAAGTTCACAATATGCTCTGCATCTTGTTTCAGGAAGCGACGGACATATACTCTGGACTTCTCAAAGTCATGCATTCAGACAGTCCCTTCATCCTCATCCTCAACGATCATATTGTGTAAAATGACACAACATGTCATCAGCTGCCACAAAGTCTCTGATTCTCACATCATTACAACTCCACGAACAATACTCCAACGAACTTGGAGCGCTGCGAATGCCCTCTCCACATCCTTCTTAGTTGCTTCTTGCATTGTTGCAAAGTAGCATTATTTGTTGCCATGCAAGGTAGCACTTGTTGATGGTGTAGTTGCATGGCAACACATCCCCATCGCAAAATCTCTTGAAAACAACGAAGATCGACGGAGCACATTGATGTCATTGTGATAAGCTGACATATGCCAAAGAACCTATGCCAAATCCACAAGTCCCTTGATGTCACTACTTCTAGTATGATGGAGGCTCTTTGATGTGACCTTGATACACCTTGCATGAATCTCTAGGTTAGTTCTTTCATTGCCAATGCATGCAATCAACTGAACCGAGCATAGCTGAAAAACCTCTTGCCGCTCCAATAGCCATCAACCTTTTTGTATCTTGCACAGTTAGTTCTCTGAAATACTCTGCTCCAGACACCTTCATCACGACGCGGGCAAATCTCGCAGTGGTATCAAGGCATGTGCTCTCCCCCATTTGAACCATCTCAGCAATGGCATCAACTATGATACCTAATGTAAGCATCCTCAAACCAACCATGCATTTATGCAATGGAGAGAACAAGAGTTGCCCGCAACAATCCCTCTTGAGCTAAGTAGGGATCATGTGCATCCACTCTCTTCACCGCGCAAGAACAAGGGTTTGCGCCTACGGGAGCATCAACGAAGTAATGAATCGAGGAATGCTGATCCGGGCTAGAAGTAGTCCTTGTAGAGTAGTCGTGCGCCAGGACCCTAACCAGAACCCTCCTCTCTTTGATTGAACACTTGAAGTTCAGAATGAGTTGTACCAGTGGCGAAGCCAATGTATAGGCTGTGTAGTCAAATGACTACACAACTTTGTGGAAAAAGTATCATATATAAGCACAAATCATGCCAAAAATAATACAAAATTTGTAGAAATACATATATCTTGACAACACAAGATTGAGTTGACTACACATGATTAAAATCCTGGCACCGCCACTGAGTTGTACTTCCCTCTACATTTTCTCATGGATGCTGATTATCATCATCAAGTCAGCACTTCGTCGTCCGAATCTGACGAATCGAAGAACTCTTTTTTAATGAATTCATCAAGCTCCTTGTTTTGATACTCCTCATCCGACAAACCAGGCGAATCCATCATTTTGAAAACAAAAGAATCCAAAAAAATTGCTCAAACATTTTGTCGAACACATAGCGGCAAGGTGTATGACGTAAGAAGCAGGACATACTGCGGTGGCGTCCAGTGTGATGAGAATGGTGAGGAGTTTTGTGCCGGTGGTGGCGGCGATGTGGGTTCGGGACGACGATGGAGCTAGGAGAGGGCCGTCGCGGATAAGGGAGAAGACATGAGGGGAAAATGACAAATCTGGCTAGGTCGGGACGATTTGATGAAATTTCAGGTGGGTCTCTTCTGTCTGGTCCGGTGAGGCGGACACGCTCAGGCATGTCCAGACCTCCCATATCCATCCCAGATATGAGAGGTGTCGGTCAGCCCAGACGCCAGTGACCGAACTGTTCACCCAGACGTGTAGGACCAATATAAGGGTCTTGCTGTAGACGGTCTTAGGGCATATCCAACACGGACTCCTAAACTACCCGCAACTATCCGGACCGAGTGGTCCGGACGTGATTTCCCATCCAACGCGGTACCCCATCGGTCCGTGAGTCAGGGCGTCCGTTTTCCCGCAAACCCGAGGCAAACCAGGGGCTTTGCAAGCTTTCAGACCGCTGCCACGCATGTGTCTGACACCCTGGTCCAATCAAACCCCTCATGCTTGAAAAACCCTCTCCGCGTGAAATGGTTGCCGCACATTCATGCCTGTCAGCGCCGCTCCAGAGCGCACATGACTCTGCGGCATTAATTTTTCTGCGGCCGCCGGCTCCATCGACGAGGAGGAGATCGTCATCTCCTACGCGACGAGGACCAGGCGTCGCCGTAGCAGTCACGCTGCTCTCGGAGGCCACGGCCACAAACGATGAGTTCGTGCGGCAGATCGACCTGCTGGCGGACTAGTTCCTGCGGCAGATCGAGCTGGGACCAGTCCGCCGACAAATACAACATTTTCTTGTAGGGGTGAGCGTCGGAGATGCCGTGCCGATGAGATAAAAGGTGGGTTGTTCAGTCTGGCGTATCTGCGCCCATCAATTCCGAAAGCAGCGTGGAACAGATCGATGGAGCGAGTGGTCAAGATACGCACTCGCAAGCATGGAGCTAGCAGTAGCAGGTGAGTTGGCTTCCGCTTTCCACTACTACTTCACTTTCATCGGCGCGAGGCCGCGACGTTGTTGCTGATCGAGTTAGCCAGCTACCACTCCAAAGTCCAAACGTGATCTTGACCACAAAGAACCTCGGTGCATGCTTGGATCCTCTGCGCCGCTCGATCGGCTCCCTCTTTTCTTTTCCCAGGTGAAGTCGCCGTTAGGCATCGATATCGCACGCGCACAGGATCAAACAAACCAACGAACCTGAGTAGGGTGGGCCAGGGCGAGCTCTTGGGTCTGCTGCTTCCGTCTTTGAATGGTCCGGCCAGGCATAGTCCAGCTGAACCAAACATGTGATCACGTGCCAGTTTTGTCTTGGTCTCGCGTGATGGGAGCCATTGCGTGGCAGCTCTGTCACTTTGCGTGGCAGCAGCTAGCCAGCCGCGGTTTCGACCATCGCCATCTCGATCTACTCCGGCCCCTTCGCGCCTTTGCTTGGAGGCTTCCACGCTCCTCTTGCAGCTTCACCAGTTTGTACCGTTTCGTCAACGTTAAAGGTGCCAATTAGTAAAAGCACCGTCACAATACACATGGCCGAACGATACAATACAAGCCATGCAAGCAGATCGAAAGAAAACCGAGAGGGCGAAATCGAATAAAAATAGGACAAAATGACAAAGAAGACACCGCCGGACAAGAGCACATGATGGCGTGAGCCCACCGTCACAATCGGACCGCTCATGTCCGAGCTCCACAACGACACCCCACAAAAGTTGCATCGCAAGGTGTTACCGCTATCGAGTCCAAACATGTATGGGTTTTCATCTGGGGCCTGACCTCGGAAGGAAATCCATTAAAACGTCCTTAAAAGAAAAGTGACACTCATAGATGCCCCGTCGTCTGCATCAATGTACGAAGCTTTCGCTTGAGCCCTTACCCACACCATCAGACGCCTGCGCCATCCCTAACTGCGTGGAAGTCCAGCCCACCAATCTAGAAATCGGCCTTGACACTTCTATTGTAAGACCACGAGCCATCCATCGCTATACCCATTGCCGCCCATGCAACCAAGGGCCACAATCACCACCGTCACCACGGCGCCCGTTACAGAGCGGACCTAATAGCCCGCCATCCGGGGCCACCGCTCCGGCACTCTAAGCCAAACATCTCGTCGACGCAAAACGCGCTTACGTCATCCACTAGAAAGGGAAGCAGACACCTCCCAGCCGACCCATGAACCCCACTTTGATAGAAGAGCGGAAAGAGGTCACAACTGACACACCGGCTACCTGGCAAAGAGGCACCAAGCCACACTTGAGGGAATCCAGTCCCGAGCAGGGGGCAATGCCACATCACCATACCAGCGACTAGGTTCGTGTCGTTGGCCGACTTGCGACACGCCCCACCAGAGGGGGCCTCGACCACCGCCCCGTCAGATTAGGTCGCTCCAGATCTTGACTGGGGACACCCAGATAGCCGGCACTCCAACCGCTCGGGTAGCCTCAGCCGTCAATCATTGCAGCCTCCAATGCCCCCCATGACGAGTCAATCTCCGTCGCCACCTATAGCGGGCCACCATCCAGTCATCAATCAAAGCCAATGCACCCGCAGAGAAATGCACGCAATGCCTGCCCAGAGCCATCCGAGCACATTGGACCGAGCCAGGCCGGCACCAACTGCCATCAAACGACTACCACCACAACCACACCAGCACATCCACCGGCTGAATTCACCATGGCAAAGGCACCCGCACGTACCCCGCCCCTCTTGGTGAGCAAATCTGACCGAGAAACCCGCCACTGCCACTCCAGGCACGCCCTGCCACCATGCCTCCACACCCCGCCAGTGCTGCATCTCGACCTAGCAGCATCGGGCTGTGTTGATTCCACCATGCAAGGAGACGAGAAGGCCCTGTCGATGCCGAACGGGCTTCGCCGGACAATGCCCTCTGGCGGTGCTGAGGGGGAGAAGGGAAGGGGATGGAGGGTACCGGTAACGGCTAGGGTTCCCTCCCTGTCGCATGCGGGGACGGCGCATGGAGGATGGGGTGGGGTTTTTCAACCAATTATATATTCTCGGAGTGAATATACATGTAGTTCTAAAATAAGTACGTTTCCAAGTGAGAAGATCTTAGGACTCTTTGATCATAGTATAATAATATTATATAAATAGAAAAGCTATAGAAAATAAAATGATATGTATCTTAAATATAATAGGTATGAAAAAAAATAAGTCGTCTAGTTCGTAGCATAGAGTGTTTCGGTCAAGTATGAGCTAATGCTTATTTTTGAAATATGAAGGATCAGAATGTGAATTTGTTCCGCAAAACGAAGAACTCTAAATAAAATTTTCCTACAAAAATTACATCCTACAAAATTCTTGTAAGCCAAAGAAGGTTTTGCTCTATCTAACTACGATTCAGATAGTTGGACCCTTTTTATGTAGAACTCCCTCCATTCAGTAATCAACATATCACAAGATGCTATCGCTCCATATGAGCTGCCAATGCTCTACATTCTTATAGCTTTATAGCTTTAGAGCATCTACAATCAGATCCCTTACTTCCTAAACGTCCGGGCGGGCAGCCCAGACAATAAAGCGTCACTCAAACGGAACCCAAACCCAGCCCAAACGTTCGGGTTGTCTCACACTCCTCATATCCATCCCAATGTCGGCGGATATGGGGACGCCTGCTCGAAGCCGGACGCGTCTGTCGCGTCGTATCCAATAGGTCGGACCCTTCACAAATCTCTTCAAATCGTGCCCAACCTAGCCTGACATATCCTCTTCCTCTTCTCTTGTCTGCCTCGTCCCCTCCTCCTACCTAGCTCCGTCGCCGTCTCCAACCCATAGCGCCCCCACCACCGGCCCCGACCCCCCTCCCCGGTTGTCCGTACCAGCCCGGTACATCCTACTCCTACGGACAATCACCTCGCCCTCTATTTGTTCGATGAAATGTTCGAGCTATTTTTTAGATTATTTTGCTTATTTGTAGACAAATGATGGATTCGTCAGATGATTTTTGAGAACAAGGAGCTTAATAATTTCATATACAAAGATTCCGTCGATTCGTCGGATTCGAACGATGAAGATGTTGAAATGATATTGATGATGAGCATCCAGGAAGAAATTGAAAGTAAGTGGAGCATGTTTTAAGCTTCAAAGGTTCCATAAAGGCAGGAGAGTTGTTCCCAAGGATAGGATCATTGGCGCACGGCTTCTCTACAAGGATTGCTTCAAACCTGGTCTAACGTACCATGAAGGGTTATTTCGACGTCGCTTTCTGACGAGCAGACCATTGTTCTTGTGCATAGTGAATGATGTGGAGGAATATGGTTCTTATTTCAAGCCGAGGAAGAATTGTTGCGGACAACGGTCGTTCTCTCCTATAAAGAAATGCACGGCTACTATGAGAAGGCTTGCATATGGTAAAGCTGCAGATGGCGTTGATGAGATTGTCTAGACGGGGGAGAGCACATACCTTGAGGCCACGATGAAATTTGCATGCGCCATGATGAAGGTCTTTGAACCGAAGTATCTGAGAGAACCAACTGTCGAGGACACGGAAAGTTATTGGCAGTTGGAGCAGCAAGATGTTTCCTAGGTATGTTCGGTTCAGTTGATTGCAAATACTAAAATGCAAAACAGGTAAACGGTAAAAATGCACTTCATGGTGAATTTAATGATGCCAATTTGTATTACGGGTGTTCGTATTTTTTTCTATAAACCTGATCAAATATGCACATGTTTGACTTTTAAAACCTATTATGCACTACATTTTTTGAAACAGGGTCAGTACATATTTTATAAAGTTATTACGGTTCTCTGGAAGCCATTTCATCTCACTTGCAAGAGCCCCATTTTTGGCATTTCCCTCCATCTCCTTGTACAGCCGGCCGCGCAATGTCTGGCAGTTTCGGCACCATGGGTACCCCAAGCAAGAAAGATCCTCTTCGTGGTTACCAAACACAGCGCGTCGCCATCACCTGCCGTTCGGCGCAAACTAGGAGCTGATAAATACGACATGCGGCCAACAACATATATAGGAGCCAGAGGTTGCCCAGAAGAACACGAGGCGTCACTGTTGGGCGACGGAGAGATATGAGGGCCATACCCTGCGCCGTGTCGCTCATCCAGCTGCTGCTGCTCGTCGCGCCATGGCGAGGCGGCGGCGCGACGGCGGCCGGAGCTCTCAACTTCACGAGGGCGGACTTCCCCGGGGACTTCGTCTTCGGCGCCGGCACGTCGGCCTACCAGGTACGTGCGTGTTCGCTCGGCGTAGCGGCGCAGTTGTTTGGTCCTAGCGCTTGTTTCCCGTGATGGAACGGAGCAGGCTTTGCTTTGTTTTTCCCGTCGATTTGATGGGTTTCTTGCTTGGTTTTGTGTTGCGGGTTCAGTACGAGGGGGCGACCGACGAAGACGGGAGGAGCCCAAGCATTTGGGACACTTTTACTCATGCAGGTGATGATAAATCTCACATCTTATTGGCTCCGTGCTGCATGATCATATATTCATATTTACATGTAGCTTCATGGCTAAATGGTTTTTTTTTCTCTTTCTTGAGTTCCTTCCATGATCATGCTAGTGATCACTGATTGTAATTTCTCCAATTCTGAATGAAAAAACAGAGCACCTTCTATGTTGGTGAAAAAACAATGCTATGAGCTTAGTTTTTTTTGTTACTCTTTTGCATATGATAATTCAGTGCCAGGCACCACCGTATATCTGGGATGAAAGAAGATTTCTTATCTAGCAGAACTAGTTGCCTGCACATTTTATAGATCATGGGCAATTTTAAGACTTATGATGTGCAAATCAGCGGATTCAGAAATAACTTTTCCGGTGACTGAGGAATAGAGAGTTCAATATGTATTTTTGTGAACAAGTCTGCTCTGTTTTACAACTTACAGCAGTGTTATTTATCTCTTGCTTACCTGAAACATGTGTTGAACAAGGCATAATTTGGCAGAGAACAGAGCAATTTCTCTAAACTCCAGCTAAAATCCTCTGCCCCAGAACTTGCTCTATCTCGTTCCACCTCTCAAGTCTCAACACAAAAGTACAGTACTAACTTGTGCTGATAGTGCACGGAACTGACGATGACGTTGTTGATCTGACCGTGACCGCAGGGAGGATGCCAGACAAGAGCACCGGCGATTTGGGCGCAGACGGCTACCACAGATACAAGGTCTGCATATGTTCCTCCGCCAGTGCACTAGGCTAGCCTAGCTTAGCTTGCATACAAAAGTGGGGTCGTCTCTTGAATTTTTCGGATCGACAGCGATGCCATGCGTTGGTTTCTAGGCGTATGTATCGTTCTGGTTGGAGCTCATGTGGCTGTCATTTTCAACCTTTCTTGTTGACAAATGGATTGTACGCCGCTACGGCTTTCGTCAGAACATGTGCAGGCTCATTTCGGAAGAATTGAAAAATGTGCAGAAGAAGTTGTAACTTGACCATTTGTGCGTGGAATCCTAGTATTCGAATTCACCGTGTCAAATGACGTACCGTTAGGTTTTCGATGCTCGGTTATTTTTTCTCTTATATACTGCATTTTGTAGGAGGATGTGGAGTTGATGAGCGACACCGGCCTGGAGGCGTACCGGTTCTCCATTTCCTGGTCCAGGCTCATTCCAAGTAAGAGCACACCAGTTGCACCTCATTTGAAAGACCAAGATCTGTCGTCACCCTTGCAACCTCCCCTGACTGATGATTTTATTTTCTCCCTTCCCTTCATGAAAACAGGAGGAAGAGGGCCTATCAATCCGAAAGGTCTAGAGTACTACAACAACCTGATAAATGAGCTGACAAGAAGAGGTAGCAGAAAATATCCATGAATCAATGTCGGAATTCCCTTTTTCAGGCTCATATCCTTGTGTTGTGTTACCCATCACTGCAGGGATCCAGATACATGTCACCCTGTACCACCTCGATTTTCCTCAGATCCTCGAAGACGAGTACCACGGCTGGCTCAGCCCCAGGGTCGTGTAAGAAGATCTTACTATTTGGCTACACAAATTATTAGTACATTCTGATGGGTGTTGGAACTTGCAAGTGCAAGGGTGTGCATTGCATTCTGATGGGTGTTGCATGCATGCATGCAGGGATGACTTCACGGCGTTCGCGGACGCGTGCTTCCGGGAGTTCGGGGACCGGGTGCGGCACTGGACCACCATGGACGAGCCAAACGTGATCGCCATCGCCGCCTACGACAGCGGCGCCTTCCCGCCGTGCCGCTGCTCGGCACCCTTCGGGATGAACTGCACGGCGGGGGACTCCACCGTGGAGCCCTACACCGTGGCGCACCACTCCATCCTGGCGCACGCCGCCGCCGTCAGGCTCTACCGGGACAAGTACCAGGCGACGCAGGGGGGCGTCGTCGGCATGAACATCTACAGCTTCTGGAACTACCCCTTCTCCCCCACCCCCGCCGACGTCGCCGCCACGCAGAGGTCGCTCGACTTCATGGTCGGCTGGTGAGAATTAAGATCTTCTCCATGGACATGTCCCGTTTATCTACTATCTATGATCTATCTATAACTTGGACCTTCTTGTTTAGGATCTTGGACCCCTTGGTGAAAGGAGACTACCCTGAGATCATGACGAAGAAGGCCGGGTCACGGATTCCGTCCTTCACCAAAGAGCAGTCGGAGCTGATCCGTGGGGCCATCGACTTCGTCGGCATCAACCACTACACGTCGGTGTACGTCAGCGATGGGAAGAGCGGCGCCGACGCGAGCCTCCGGGACTACAACGCCGACATGTCTGCTACATTCAGAAGTATGTCTAGATAGAGTATATTTTTTGGATCAAGAAAGCATGGTTCAAACCACCTGACAAACAATGAAATAACTGTGTCGTTTGTTTGTTTTGTGTTTCAGTGTCAAGGAATGATAGCGGTACTGGTCAGGTGCTTCTGTTACTCTTTTCTTTGATTTTTACCTTTTCTTTGGACGAATTTTGGGTAAAGCCAGTCAAATTGTCCTTTACCTATCCATTATTGGTACAGTTCATCCCTATCAACATGCCCAATGATCCACAAGGGCTGCAATGTATGCTCCAGTACCTCACGGACACATACCAGAACATCCCTATCTATGTCCAAGAAAATGGTAAGCCTTCTCATCTTTTGTCTATAATCTTTCTGTTTACAGTATCTTCCATTGTTGACATAATATAGTATCCAAGATCATGGGCACTGCAGTCTTATGTGTTCTGTAATCCTTCGGAAGTGCCTAAAATAATCCAATGATGATATTCCACATTGCCATAGTTTGAAACAAAAATATACATTGCCGGCAAATTCTGCAAAACTGAGACACGACATTGCCGCTTCATCACCGAGTTACTATGTATCAAGTCAAACATTAAATCAAACCTTTCTGGCCTATTCTTCCACGTTATCATATTTCAGGCTATGGGCAGTTCTTCATCGACTCGGTCAATGATCATAACAGAGTGGAGTACTTAAGTGGTTACATCGGGAGCACACTCGCTGCACTCAGGTGAGCGTTATTCTGTACATCACTGAAGATGAATATTTTGTCTCAACTTGGTGTTATTAGTAGAGTTTAAGCCATTGGGTTCACAAGGGGAACACTTAAAAACCTTATTGTAGGAATGGAGCCAACGTGAAGGGCTACTTTGTTTGGTCATTCCTGGACGTGTACGAGTTTATGGCGGGCTATTATTCGCGATACGGACTGCACTACGTTGATTTTCAGGATCCTGAGTTGCCAAGGCAGCCAAAGCTCTCTGCTAAGTGGTACTCCAAGTTCTTAAAGAGTGAAATTGGGATAAACATAGAGAACATGGTTAGTCCTCACACGAGGTCACATGCTCAACAATGAGGTTAACTAGCAGTGCATAGAGATATTCAGGTCGGGGGGACTGGAGAAACAAGAAAAAGTCCAGATGGTTGCTTATAATTTTTCTTGTTCGGTTTGGAAAGATGGAATTTTATTCGTCCTCTTATAGTTGATGGTGGCTCACCATCATGTGTTTTTCTGATGAGAAATAGGTTTGTACCCTTATGTTCTTGGTGTCATGACTAATTACGTTTTGGTAATCAGATATAAATAAAGCAGACCATACTTAAGCATGTGAGTTTTTTTTTTGCGAGAAAACCATTTGAGTTATTGTCTTTGAAGTTCGAAGTAAAAAATGGTGACAATTTCCAATGCTTGTCTTCAAGTGCCAAAGTGTCTTTGTGCCAAATTGCCAAAAAAAAGTGCCAAAGTGCCCTTGTGCCGAAGCGATGCATCCATGATAACTTCATGCATGTGCAAGACCTGATTAAAGACCTCAATCGCACGAAGAGTCTAGGGCTATTCTTCAAATTAGACGTCTCCAGCTCTTCCCTCAAATCCTTTTAACTCGCAAAAAATATATTTTGAGAAGTTAAAACCTATCTGGCTCTTCCCTCAAAACCGTTAACTCGTCAAAAGATTGGGGGGAAACTCCTCAAACTATATGGTGACCCTACCAAAAAATTGGTTCGCCCATTGGATTTGGTCATTGCTTGGATTGGTGGCAAATATTTGGCGTGCCCAGCTCGCCCAGGTAGCTCCCATCTAAATTTGAGTGAAGTTTGTTTTAAACTTTGAACTCATATGGCTCGTCAGAATCAAACCTCAACCTCTTAATCCCTGAAATCAACGTTATGTACTCATTGATCCTGATCAATTTCGACCTTGGAGCTGTTTGGCGTATCGGGATAAGGTCCATCCCGGCGGGGATTAAGATCTATTCTCACCGACACCCATACCCCCACATGTCATATCCATCTTCTTCCACAACCCCTTTTCTCCCGCTCTCCTGCAATCAGCGTCGATCCTCATCCAGCACCTCCCCATCTCCACGGGGGTCGGGCGCCTCAACACTGTCCAACCCGCGCTCGAGGACATCGCATTGGTGGCGTCTGGCCGCTCAATTTCGTGTCCACTGCCGCCCCGCCTGGTGTGATGGCTAATAACTAATGTTTACACCCATTAAACTTGTCCATAATCTCACAAATAAGTCCCGTGGCTAGCTTAGGAATCAATCCACGTGCTTGCTTGTTTAGGTTAGCTTTTTTGAGCTTCTCTCGCCGAAGCTACTAAACCTGACATCTCGTACGAGCCCATCGAGCTACTGCTATGGAACCGTAGGTCCTGTGGAGAACTACTCACGCATCATCATGGAGGCAACAAGGTGATCAATTCCCCCTCCGACAGAGTACCAGCGCAGGCCTCCAAATGGCATCGCGGAAGAACAGAGGCTTGCGGTGGCGACAAAATTGTTTCGGGTCTCGCTTGGGGGTTTCACGATTTTAGGGAATTTATAGTGTTGCAATTAGGTGAAGGGGCCTCCGAGGGGCCAACAAGCTCACCGGTGTCCCCCCTGAGGGCGCGCCACCTGAGCTTGTGTAACGTCCAGATAATTAAGCTACAGTAATCCCTTATTAATGATGCCATGTCATCATTTTCACTGTTGCTAAATCCCTCTTTGATTCAATCCAGTTCGAATTCAAATTTAAAATGAAGTCAGATAATTAAAATTTTCAAATGTCGAACCTAAATTGTTCATCACATGGCAATTGTTCCATAGTTAATTATGGTGTGATCCAATATTTTTACAAAGTGGTTTAGTGCCCTAAAATAAATAAAGCAGAGGGCAAAACAATGATTTAATTTCTTTTAAAACTATAAAAATACTAAACTATTTTATTTAAGGTTAGCAAACATTGTGTTGGTCACTTGAATAATTCATGAAAGAATATTGAAGGAAAAGAGATTTCACATATAAATATACTAACTTGGACATCTTTTGTAGTTATGAGCACTCATTAAAATATGACATGCTAAAAAGTTGATGTTGGACAAGGAAGACAACTTAATGGGTTATGTTTTCCTATATCCGAAACATTATATTGTCTTGGATCATCCAACATGTTGAGCTTGCCTTTCCCTCTCATGCTAGCCAAATTCTTTGCACCAAGAAGAGATACTACTTGTGCTTTCAAACATTCCTTAACCCAGTTTTGCCATGAGAGTCCACCATACCTAACTATGGATTGAGTAACATCCTTCAAGAAAGTTGTCATCGGTGCATGCAATAAAAAAATTGGTCCTTAAATATGTATGATCTATTAGTGCGAAGAAAATAAGCTTTATACAAACTTGTGATGCGGAAGAAATAAAAGCGACGGACTGCATAATAAAGGTCTTTATCACAAGTGGCAATATAAAGTGACGTTCTTTTGCATTAAGATTTTGTGCATCCAACCATAAAAGCGCATGACAACCTCTGCTTCCCTCTGCGAAGGGCCTATCTTTTACTTTTACATTCTACCCTTATACAAGAGTCATGGTGATTTTCACCTTTCCTTTTTACACTTTTTCCTTTGGCAAGCACTTTGTGTTGGACCAATCCGGATATATATATCCACTTGGATGTAGGTTTTCATAAAGTATTATTGTTGACATTACCCTTGAGGTAAAAGGTTGGGAGGTGAAACTATAAGCCCCTATCTTTCTCTGTGTCCGATTAAAACTTTAAACCCATAAATATCACGTGAGTGTTAGCAATTGTGAAAGATTAAATGATAGTCGAGTATGTGGAGTTTGCTGAATCAAAGCTCTTATGTAGACCCTTCCCGAAATAAGATGAATTGCAATTGTTTGATGACTAAGAGCATGGTTTGTTAGTTTCAAGAAAGTTTATGATCTATACTTTAACATGTGAATAGCTTGTTACTTGATCATGAAAAGTTTTATGAGATGAGCTACTGTTATGACATATAATGATGCTAGAAAAGGTGATTGAAATTATCATTGATCAAACTTGTGCACCTGCTAGCATTCACACTTTATAAATTATTTTTTTATCATTTACCTACTCGAGGACGAGCAGGAATTAAGCTTGGGGATGCTGATACGTCTCCAACGTATCTATAATTTATGAAGTATTCATGCTATTATATTATCCATCTTAGATGTTTTATATGCATTTATATGATGTTTTATATGATTTTTGGGACTAACCTATTAACCTATTGCCCAGTGCCAGTTTCTGTTTTTTCCTTGTTTTTGAGTTTACAGAAAAGGAATACCAAATGGAGTCCAATTGACGTGCCAATTTTTGATGATTTTCTGTGGACCAAAAGAAGCCCCCGGAGTAAAAGAGTTGGGCCAGAAGAGTCCCGAGCCGTCCATGAAGGTGGAGGGCGCGCCCTACCCCCCTGGGTGCGTCCCCCTGCCTGGTGGACGACTCGGAGACCCCCCTGACGTGAGACCTACGCCAAAAATTTCTATAAATATAGAAACCTCCAGAAAATAACCTAGATCGGGAGTTCCACCGCCACAAGCCTTTGTAGCCACCACAACCAATCGGGACCCTGTTCCGGCACCCTGCCGGAGGGGGGATCCATCATCGGTGGCCATCTTCATCATCCCGATGCTCTCCATGACGAGGAGGGAGTAGTTCACCCTCGGGGCTGAGGGTATGTACCAGTAGCTATGTGTTTGATCTCTCTCTCGTGTTCTTGATTTGGCATGATCTTGATGTACCGCGAGCTTTGCTATTATAGTTGGATCTTATGATGTTTCTCCCCCTCTACTCTCTTGTAATGGATTAAGTTTTCCCTTTGAAGTTATCTTATCGGATTGAGTCTTTAAGGATTTGAGAACACTTTATGTATGTCTTGCATGTGCTTATCTGTGATGACAATGGGATATTCACGTGATCTACTTGATGTATGTTTTGGTGATCAACTTGCGGGTTCAGTGACCTTGTGAACTTATGCATAGGGTTGGCACACGTTTTCGTCTTGACTCTCCGGTAGAAACTTTGGGGCACTCTTCGAAGTTCTTTGTGTTGGTTGAATAGATGAATCTGAGATTGTGTGATGCATATCGTATAATCATACCCACAGATACTTGAGGTGACATTGGAGTATCTAGGTGACATTAGGGTTTTGGTTGATGTGTGTCTTAAGGTGTTATTCTAGTACGAACTCTAGGATAGATCGAACGGAAAGAATAGCTTCGTGTTATTTTACTACGGACTCTTGAATAGATCGATCAGAAAGGATAACTTTGAGGTGGTTTCGTACCCTACAATAATCTCTTCGTTTGTTCTCCGCTATTAGTGACTTTGGAATGACTCTTTGTTGCATGCTGAGGGATAGTTATATGATCCAATTATGTTATTATTGTTGAGAGAACTTGCACTACTGAAAGTATGAACCCTAGGCCTTGTTTCCTAGCATTGCAATACCGTTTACGCTCACTTTTACCACTTGTTACCATGCTGTTTTTATATTTTTAGATTACAAAAACCTATATCTACCATCCATATTGCACTTGTATCGCCATCTCTTCGCCGAACTAGTGCACCTATACAATCCACCATTGTATTGGGTGTGTTGGGGACACAAGAGACTCTTTGTTATTTGGTTGCAGGGTTGTTTGAGAGAGACCATCTTCAACCTACGCCTCCCACGGATTGATAAACCTTAGGTCATCCACTTGAGGGAAATTTGCTACTGGCCTACAAACATCTGCACTTGGAGGCCCAACAACGTCTACAAGAAGAAGGTTGCGTAGTAGACATCAAGCTCTTTTCTCGCGCCGTTGCCGGGGAGGTGAGTGCTTGAAGGTGTATATTTAGATCTTGAAATCGAATCTTTTAGTTTCTTGTTTTATCACTAGTTTAGTCTATAAAGGAAAAGTACAAAAAAATGGAATTAAGGGTGCCTCATATGCTTCATCTTTTCAATGTCTTTCGTGAAGAAGAATTACATAGAATGCTTGGCATAAAATATGTGAATGATGAGCATTATTGCAATGTTGTTAGTATGAATTCTTTGAATACCCATGGTGCTAATGATATACAAAGCCACAAGGTTGGGGATGTTATGTTTGATGAAGATGATATGTTTAGTCCCCCAAGTTTTGATGAGCAAATTTATTATGATGAAAGCATGCCTCCTATTTATGATGATTATTGCGATGACACATATGCTATAAAGAATAAAGATAACTGATACGTCTACAACGTATTTATAATTTATGAAGTATTCATGCTATTATATTATCCATCTTAGATTTTTTATATGCATTTATATGATATTTTCTATGATTTTTGGGACTAACCTATTAACCTAGAGCCCAGTGCCAATTTATGTTTTTTCCTTCTTTTTGAGTATCGCAGAAAAGGAATACCAAACGGAGTCCAATTGACGTGCCAATTTTTGATTATTTTTTATGGAACAAAAGA
The DNA here is from genome assembly GCF_002575655.3 of Aegilops tauschii subsp. strangulata. Taxonomy (NCBI): domain Eukaryota; kingdom Viridiplantae; phylum Streptophyta; class Magnoliopsida; order Poales; family Poaceae; genus Aegilops; species Aegilops tauschii. The sequence continues at coordinate 333,105,406 of NC_053035.3, forward strand.
AGCCCCCGGAGTAAAAGAGTTGGGCCAGAAGAGTCCCGGTCTGTCCACGAGGGTGGGGGGCGCGCCCACCCCCTAGGCGTGGGCCCCTATCTCGTGGACGATTCAGAGACCCCCTGATGTGAGACCTATGCCAAAAATTCCTATAAATACAGAAACCTCCAGAAAATAACCTAGATCGGAAGTTCCACCGCCGCAAGCCTCTGTAGCCACGAGAAATCAATCTAGGCCCTCTCTGGCACCCTGCCGGAGAGGGCCATCATCACCGGAGGCCATGGAGGAGGATCTCGGAGGGGCCATCATCGCCATGAAGGCCAAGGACCAGAGGAAGAACCTCTCCCCATCTAGGGGGAGGCCATGGAGGAGGAAGCACAAGGGGGAGAACCTCTCCTCCTCTCTCTCGGTGGCGCCGGAGTGCCATCGGGAGGGGAATCATCGCCGCGGTGATCGTCTTCATCAACATCACCACCATTATCACCATCCTCATCTCTTTTACGCGGTCCACTCTCCCGCACCCTGTTGTAATCCCTACTTGAACATGGTGCTTTATGCCACATATTATGATCTAATGATGTGTTGCCATCCTATGATGTTTTGAATAGATATCCTTTGTCTTTGGGTTGATTGATGATCTAGATTGGTATGAGTTGTAAGTTTTATTTTGGTGTTGTCCTATTGTGCCCTCCGTGTCGCGCAAGCGTGAGGGATTTCCGCTGTAGGGTGTTGCAATACGTTCATGATTTGCTTATAGTGGGTTGCTTGAGTAACATAAGCATAAACCCGAGTAAGGGGGTTGTGGCGTATGGGATAAAGGGGACTTGATGCTTTAATGCTATGGTTGGGTTTTAACTTAATGATCTTTAGTAGTTGCGGATGCTTGCTAGAGTTCCAATCATAAGTGCATATGATCCAAGAAGAGAAAGTATGTTAGCTTATGCCTCTCCCTCATATGAAATTGCAATGACGACTACCGGTCTTGTTAACAATTGCCTAGGACAATTCCGCACAACGATCCATCATTATTCCACACTCGCTATTTATAATATTTAGTAATATATTCTAACTTTATGATAACAGCACCTACTTTTATATTTTAGCTCTCCGATATCATGCAAAGTTATCCTCTTCATACCCACAACGTAGTTTTATTTCTCGTCTCTAGTTGGAAGCAAACGCTCGGTGTACGTAGAGTCGTATCAGTGGCAGATAGGACTTGAGAGAATATTGATCTTACCTTTAGCTCCTTGTGGGTTCGACACTCCATACTTATCACTTCCATCATTGGGAATTTCTATGATGATTCCCTGCACTTGGGGATTATCAAGCTCTTTTCTGGCGCCGTTGCCGGGGAGCAATAGCGTGGGGTTGATATTCTCGTGTGTGCTTGTTTGCTTTCTTCACTAAGTAGATTTTGTTTTTCCTTTTTGTTTCTGTTTAGTTGTGGGTGAAACATACGGAAAAAAATTAAGAATGAAAATACAAAAAAAATTACTTGCCTCTCATGCCTAAAAAGTTTTTCAATAAGAGAAGTGATTGGAAGGTTATGCATTGGAGAAGTGAGGGTCGACCTTGAACACTTGTGTTCATGCTCATGGAAACAATGTAAAAAAATTCATGGAAGCTTCTCTGAAAATAATTATCCCCTTGTATATATCCATTGTATTATAAAAATAATGTGCCAAGCTTTGGTTTTAGGATGATTAGATTGCTTGTTTATTATGTGCAGTACAAAAACAGAAACTTTGGCTGTAGTGCGTGAATTTACATTTTTTACTGTAAAGTCAAATGGGTCTGAAACTTTTTGCACATTACTTATGTACAAATTGTTTAAATTTTCATATTTTTTTAGAATTTTTTGGAGTTACAGAAGTTTACTAAACTTCCAGATTACTACAGACTGTCCTGTTTTTGACAGATTCTGTTTTCTATGTGTTGATCGCTTATTTTGATGAATCTATGGGTAGTATCGGGGGGTATGAATCATGGTGAAGTTGGAATACAGTAGATAAGGTGCTAATATGAAATTGGAATGAGTTTGCAACAGTACCTAAAGGTAGTGATTTGATTTAGTATACTAACGGATCTCACAAAGTTTTTGTGGATGAAGTGTTCGAAGATCGAGGAGCTATCAATATGAGAAGAATAAAGAGAGGCAGGAGTTCAAGCTTGGGGATGCCCAAGGCACCCCAAGTAAATATTTCAAAGGATACTCAAGCATCCAAGCTTGGGGATGCCCCGGTTGGCATCCCATCTTTCTTCTTCAACAAATATCGGTATACCTTGGTTTTTGTTTTGTTCACATGATTTGTGTCCTTTGTGTTTTTCTTTTTCTTTAAGAACCATGCTAGTATGAGATAGCCCTTCACTGATTTATAGAATGCTTCATGTGCTTCACTTATATCTTTTGAGTATGATCTTATAGAATGCTCTTCGTGCTTCACTTATATATTTTGAGCTTGGATATTGGTTAGTCTATATCAATTGTAGAATGCTCCATGAACTTCACTTATATCTTTTGGAGTATGAATAATACTATCATTGAAAGTAGATTTGGAAGAGTGTCGATTTTAGTTAGTAATGATTCCACTATTTCGGAAGAGGTTCCAATTGATTATGAAAACAAAGTTGCTATCCATGATGATTATTGTGATAACATGTATACTATAAAGAATAATGTTAACCATGAAACTTGTCATCATGATTTTAATTTTCAATTGGATTATGCCTCACATGACCGTTATTTTGTTGAATTTGCTCCCACTATTCCGAATGAGAAGAATTTTGCTTATGTGGAGAGTAGTAAAATTTCTATGCTTGTAGATCATGAAAAGAATGTTTTATGTGATGGTTATATTGTTGAACTCATTCATGATGCTACTGAAAATTATTATGAGGGAGGAATATATGCTTGTAGGAGTTGCAATAATATCAAGTTTCCTTTCTATGTGCTTAAAGTTTTGAAGTTATACTTGTTTTGCCTTCCTATGCTAGTTGATTCTTGTTCCTATAAATTATGTGTTCACAAAATCCCAGGCATAGGAAGTGGGCTAGATTCAAATGTGCTAGTCATATTCTTCATAATGCTCTCTTTATGTTTCAATTCTTTTCTTTTATGTGAGCATCATTGAAATCATCATGCCTAGCTAAAAGGCATTAAAGAAAAGCGCTTGTTGGGAGACAACCCAATATTTACCCTTACTGTTTTTGTGTGTTTACATGATTAAGCTACTATATTAATCATGTTTTATAGCTTTTTGTTTCAATAAAGTGCCAAGTAAGACCTTTGGGAAGACTTGGGTGAGAGTTAATGTGATCTTGCTGTAAAAAACAAAAACTTTGCGCTCACGGGATTAGCTACCATTTTTTACAGAAGAGTGCTTTTGAGTTGATTCTTTTTAAAGAAGATTAATAGACAAATTCCTAACGTCCACCAATTTATCTCATAATTTTTGGAGTAGCAGAAGTACGGTTGCTGTTCAGATCATTACAGACTGTTCTGTTTCTGACAGATTCTGTTTTCATTCCATAGTTTGCTTGTTTTCTAGTTTCTATGGCTTATATTTCTCAATATAAATTGTAGAAATGGTATGGTACAGTAGGCATTGTGTGAGAACAATTATGAACCTTGTCTTTTACAGTACCAAAGTGAATGGTTTACTCTTTATCATACTAACCTATCTCA